>NW_027142357.1:3388541-4588541 GCF_026170545.1 Melanerpes formicivorus
GGTGTCTTTTGTTCATGGGGTGTTTACTTCATGACAGCACATATTATTGATCCTGTAGCAGGTGATCAGCATTCTCTAAGTAAATTGCATGTTCAGACAACACTGAACTGAACACTGTGGCAGCTGCCACTGGAGCTGTTGTTCTAATGACGATTGTGATAGCTTTACAGTACCCTCACCTAGCAGAGGGAAATTTCCTTGTTTCAAAGGGGGCTTTTCTCTGAAAGTCAAGCCGTAATTATTCAGTTTCTTCCAAAGCAAGAAGAGAAAACAAGAGCACTCTGCCTATATTAAAAATGCTGCTATTATTTTGGAACTTGTGTGCAAGACGAGTTCGGTTTGCAAGCCAAACACAGATGCTTGTGGAATGCATTTCAGAAGGGGAAACTTCATTACAGTGAGGGTGACAGAGCACTGGAACAGGCTGCACAGGGGGGTTATGGAGCCTCCTTTTCTGGAGACTTTCAAAACCCACCTGGATGCATTCCTGTACAGACTACTCTGACTGCTTTGGCAGGGGGGGTTAACTGGATGATCTCTGGAGGTCTCTTCCAACCTCTAATGTGCTGTGATACTGTGATTTCAATAGAGGGGATGGTAGCTTCTAGCTCAAGACCATTTTTGTGCTTCTATGTGTCAAATTGATGTCAGTTAAAAAGTGGAATTTTAGTTAAAAATGTAGAGAAATTCTTTCTGGTTTATACAGGGTCAGTGTATTTTGTTTCACTGAGCTACATGTCTTTGAAAAGCAGTTTGATCATTTGCAGTAGAGCAAGTATGATTTGATTTGGCTTTTTAGTGAAGGTCAGCTGGCAGCAGGCTGCTAAGCGTAACACCTGTCAATGTCAATGCACTTTAGTTCTTCGAAGAGAAGGGATTATTGCATGTGGCAGACCCTTGTTACTAGTTACAATGATCATGATTTCCCTCCATCTTTAGAATAGAATTAACCAGGTTGGAAAAGATCTTTGAGATCAAGTCCAATCTATCATCCAACACTATCTAATCAACTAAACCATGGCACCAAGCACCCCATCCAGTCTCTTCTTAAACACTTCCAGTGGTGGTGACTCCACCACCTCCCTGGGCAGCACATTCCAATGGCTAACAACTCTCTCTGTGAAGAACTTTCTCCTCACCTCCAGCCTAAACTTCCCCTGGCACAGCTTGAGACTCTGTCCTCTTGTTCTGGTGCTGGTTGCCTGGGAGAGGAGACCAACCCCTATCTGGTTACAACCTCCCTTTAGGTAGTTGTAGAGAGCAATAAGGTCTCCCCTGATCCTTCTCTTCCAGGCTAAGCGACTCCATCTCCCTCAGCCTCTCCTCATGGTGCTTGTGCTCCAAACCCCTCACCAACTTTGTTGCCCTTCTCTGGACTCGTTCCAGCAAGTCCACATCCTTCCTAAACTGAAGGGCCCAGAACTGGACACAAGACTCAAGGTGTGGCCTAACCAGTGCTGAGTACAGGGCACAATGACTTCCCGGCTCCTGCTGGCCACACTGTTCCTGCTCCAGGCCAGGATACCATTGGCCTTCTTGGCCTCCTGGGCACCCTGCTGCCTCATGTTCAGCCTACTATCGACCAGTACCCCCAGGTCCCTTTCTGCCTGGCCTCTTTAAATATAATAAACTCTTTGCTCATATAGCCCTCATCTCTCCTGCTTGCCAATTGTATTACTCCAGAGCAACATGGTGTGCAAGTCAAGCTTGTCACTTTTTTTCCTGTCAACCTATTTGTGTGAATATTCAACACTTCTGTCTTGTTTTCTTCAGTTTATATCCAATATTATATTATTTCTATTGTGTGAGATACATCCTTTTTCAAGTGAACCACTAAGACTTACTAAAAATCAGCTGTCCAAGTGATGTACATGTCCCCAAATTCCCTCTGAAGGACCCTTATGGTTTAAAGATTGAAGTTCACATCTAAATGTTCATTTTTTAGAAAGAGAGCCTAATCCTCCAGAAATTCCTTTGCCTTGTTATTAATTGTGTCTTGTTTCATTGCAGGAGGGGTTCAAAATGGGATTAACTCTTGAAGGCACAGTATTTTGTCTTGACCCACTAGACAGCAGGTGCTGATGCCAAGAAACTAAATGTGAAAATCCTACGCAGTGTTATTTGGTTGGTTTGAGTTGGTTTTCGGTTTCCTTTGTTTTGGTTTGGTTTGGTGTTTTCAGTTCTGAACATGTAATCACAGGTATCCACATGCCAAAAATTGCCTTTTTTTTTTCCCCCAACATGTAAACTCTTGTGAGGTCTGTAAAAATCCAACCTAGTTCCAGTCTTTCCCTGTACAAATGGAAGAAAAAAAAAGTTGTATTCGTTTATGAGCAATGAATTAAATGACACCGTTGCATTTCTTTCTGTCACATTTTGGCCCAAGTTTACTATACTTTAAGACTCTCCGCCTGGAGAAGTCTTTCAGAAAGCTCATCACTCCTTACCTCTCTCTGTTTGCAGAGGTGCAAGCATGATTCCTACAGAATACTCTACCTGGCAGCATTTTGAACTTACGCTTTTTAAGCCCTTATTTAATATTCACCCGGTAAAATGATTAATATCTAGCGACACAAAAAGAAGTTCATGTCTAGGTGAAAAAGCAGAAAATACTGACCCTGAATATGCTTTAAAGGTACATCTGGATGCCATGGAATTGATTTCCATTACTGTGTAAGGCTACTATACTGTATATACTTTATTAGTTTATAAATCCAGCAGATCTTTAGGTCTTGAATTCATGTTTTAGAAGCTAACAAATTGTGATCTGCTACTTAGCCTTTAATGAGCATAGGACATCTGCTGAATTGCAGAATGGACACAGTAACTTGACCCTTGTTTTGATATGTTACAGCTGAACTGCAAAGTATGTAATTTGGTATTCATTACATGATTACCATGACTTAAAAAGAGGATTAGGGACTTCAGTTTACTTAGGAATTTGCATCACAGTGTGTGTAAGCAGCACTCTGTTTACTGGGCTCAGCTCTGTAAGTTACCTTCAACACCTGAGTGTTTTCAGTCAGACTCTTGAATATTTTTTTCACTGCCTGCTTTAATGTTCTGTGTCTTACTTTAATTTTTAAGCTTGCTTCAGTAAGGCAGTATTAGTAAGCCCTTCATGCCCACTTCTTGTTCCTGTTACCCTCCACACCAAAATGTTCAGCAGCTGCTGAGTCTAACACTGGCCTGTCTATGCAGACTCCTCATTAATCTTTTACATGAGCAATAAAATACCATCCTAGAACTCTGTCAGAAAATAAATCATTAGCCTTTGGATGCCCAAACTCAGCATCACTTCAATTTAAAAATGTCCAAGTTAAAAACTCTTTAAGATTTTTCCCCTTCAGACAAACAGATGTGGAACTCCCCTCTCCCCCCTCTCCCCTCCCCCCAAAAATACCAGTTTGTTTTTTTTAAATTTTCAGATTAATTCTGTTTAATTTTAGATGAATTCTGTATAATTTTAGATACTTTTTAATTTTCAGGTTAATTTTGTTTCATTTTCAGGTTAATTTTGTTTCATTTTCAGATTAATTTTGTTTCATTTTCAGATAAATTGCATTTTTTATGCTATTTTCATTATAGAGGTTTTGTTGCCATACTCCATGGTTTTACCCCTTAACAGTTAAGAGTTTACACCAAAAATGTGTTTGGCAAATTCATCATCACATCTATATGTATGTATCCTCGTTCAACAAAGTACTTCTGCATATACCTTTGAGGAGTCCACTGAAACGGATGGGATTGTTCCTTTGCTGAGGTTGGCATATGCTCAGGTACTGTGCTGAACGGGGGCTTTAATGTTCTACATGACATTGGTCTTCCTCTCTCTTATTCTGTGTTCAACATTCATATAGAGTATTATATATAAATATATATATATATATAAAAATATATATAAGATCACTAACAAATAGAATAGTCTATGTTTCATAAAGAAAGGTCTTTATAATTTTGTTTGTCATATAGTATTTTGGAATTTGTATAATGAGGATGTTTAGCAGCCATAGCAATGGCCTTTTTTTAACAAATAGGATTTGTATTTTTCTTGTACTTCAAAAAGCTTTACATAATAAGCATCTACTTAGTGGCCATTTATTATCAACAGTAACACTTAAGGTAATATTTGCACCTTTGAAGGAGCCTTTCTTTTCTCGTCACTGATTTTTATGATAGCTGACTGCAGCTGGCATGGTTACACATTGCATACCCGGTCAGTCCGTACAGAAACACTCCAATCAAGACAGCAAGTGCATTTTTAATGAAAAAGGTGATGTGATCCGACCACAACCTGTATTTCTATGTAATCTCCAATGTCTGTTTAATTTTGCCTAAAATAAATGTTTTTAAATAAATGGCATCCCAGAATGTAGCCTTCATTCAGGGTGGGTGGGGGAGGTGCTCAGAATCTGAAGGGGGCCTACAAGAAAGCTGGGGAGGGACTTTTTAGGGTGTCAGGTAATGATAGGACTAGGGGGAATGGAAAAAAAATAGAAATGGGTAGATTGAGATTGGATGTTAGGAAGAAGTTCTTCCCCATGAGGGTGGTGAGACACTGGAACAGGTTGCCCAGGGAGGTGGTGGAAGCCTTATCCCTGGAGGTTTTTAAGGCCAGGCTGGATGTGGCTATGAGCAACCTGCTGTAGTGTGAAGTGTCCCTGCCTATGGCAGTGGAGGTTGGAACTAGATGATCTTTGAGGTCCCTTCCAACCCTGAGAATTCTATGATCCACCACAGAAAGTGGTTGTGGTAGTTGGAGGCTGGGTGACTTTAATGAACCACAAAGTTGAATACCTCCAGGAGGTCTAGGAGGTGGAGCAGGAAAGTGTGTTTCCTTCCAAGTCCTGCAACCCTATAAAACAGTTTCCTTCCCTTTTCCCTGCCCCTCTCCTCCCAGGAGGATGTACGGGCTGTTATTTCTTGGGCGGGAGGCCTGGTGTCTGCCTTGGCAATGCTGCCAATTGATCCTGGCTGGAGAGCAACCTAACTGGGGCCTGGGGCTGCTGGGCCGAATTTTTGCTGCGTTGCAATGGTATGGTATGGAGGCTGGAGAGGCTTGGGGGATGGGACATGAAGGCTTGGATTTGTTGGCCTGGTTTAAAAGAAGGTTTGTGTGAAGCTTTGGCTTAATGAGCTTCCCTGTTACGAATTTTTGTGTATTTTATGTGCTTTGTACTGTCTTGTGTAGCTGTGAATAGCCTTTCCATTTAAACTTTCCAGTGCTTTCTGTGAATGGTTTTCTTCTGCCCCTTTAGGAAGAGGTCAAAGAGCAATCTGTCTTGCTCTGAACTAAGATGGTGGTTTTGTGCTGCAGTGTAACAAAGCATGGCCTGAAGCTGTGCCAGGGGAGGTTTAGGTTTGATGTTAGGAAGCACTTCCTCAGGGAAAGCAAATGGACTGCCCAGGGAGGTAGTGGAGTTGCCATCCCTGGAGGTGTTTAAGGGAAGATTGGATGTGGCACTTAGTGACATGGTCTGGTCAATGTGCTGGTGTTAAGTCATAGCCTGGACTCTATGATCTCAGAGGTCTATTCCAGCCTCAGTATTTCTGTGATTGTGAAAGTCACCTTATATGCTGGAAAGAATCTGATGTTAGCCAGTGTAGAATAACTGATGTTTGACCTTTCTTATTGAGCTGGGTCTAATCTGTAATCAGCTGAGAAAAACCTTGTCCTGTGTGCGGCTGCCTAATACGAATGATTAGGGAGTTACTCTCTCCACAGTGTTTCATGGATTTAATAGACTCTATTGTGAGGCTTGACAGGGTTCTGGGCAACCTCATTTAATTGAAGAGGCCCCTGCTGACTGCACAGGGGGTTGGACTAAATGACCTTCAGAGGTCCCCTGCAACCCAGACCATTCTATGATTCTGTGGTCTGCTAGGTTAGAGATATGGTGCCAAATGAGTTTGGAACGAGACATTTTGTGGACTTGTAAATTTGCCCTCCCAACAAGAATAAAAGAAAATATCAGTGCAAGTGGGTGCCACCAGGTTTCTCCCCAGATGTTTTTTTTTTTCTTCTGAGTATCTCATAAATGCTTCCAAGTGTCAGGAAGATGGAGCCAGAGTCTTCTCAGTGGTGCCCAGTGACAGCAGAAGGGGCAGTGGCCACAAACTGGAACACAGGATGTTCCATGTAAAGATAAAGAAAAAATTAATCACTTTGATGGTGGCAGAGCACTGGAATTCGCTGCCCAGAGAGCACAGGATCCCAGGATGTTATGGGTTGGGAGGAACATCCAGAGATCGCGTCCAACCCCTTTGTCAGAACAGGACCATAGAATCTAGCACAGGTCACACAGGAACACATCCAGATGGCTCTTGAAAGTCTCCAGAGAAGGAGATTCCACAACGTCTCTGGGAAGCCTGTTCCAGTGCTCTGTGACCCTTACAGTAAAGAAGTTCTTCCTCATGTTGAGGTGTAACCTCCTGTGCTGTAGTTTACATCCATTGCCTCTTGTTCTATCACAGTGTGCAAGTGAGCAGAGGCTGTCCCTTCCTTCCTGACACCCAGCCCTCAGATATTTATAGACATTTATTAGATCCCCTCTCAGTCTATTCTATGAATCTATGAATTGTGGAGTCTCCTTCTCTGGAGACTTTGAAAACCCACCTGGATGTGTTCCTGTGTGATTTACTCTGGGTGATCCTGCATTAGAAGAAGTGTTGGACTAGATGATCTTCAGAGGTCCAGGAGTGTTGGACTAGATGACCTCCACAGATCCCTTCCAACCCCCACCATTCTGTCATTCTGTGATCTTTTCTTTCCCCTTTTTCCTTCTTTAAGCTGTGATCATGCTGCTGATTGTGCTGACAGTGGCTGTTTTACTTTGTGGATGTGTGATGCTGGATTGTGGCTCCATTTGTCAGCTGCTTAGCTACAGCACTGGCATGTTGGACCAAGCAAGATTCCTCGCTTTCCATTCTGTTTTTTGTATGATATGGACTATTTTTCTCTCCCTCCTGTGTATTACACTGTGCTTGAGTAAGTGAGCTGCTTAGGTTGGCATTATTCTGAAGTCAGGTAAGCTGACACATAGTGAGTTTGTGTGTTTTCTCTTTTTAACCTTTACTAACCATCGGTGCTGGGTATTCTTGTCTTAACTAATTGACTTGACTTTAGATGGCTTTGTTAAGTGGCTGTCTTGTCTTTCTGTATGGCAGATGTGATTTGTGCTGAATGTCTAACTGGCCAAATTGCTCAAACTGGCAAGGATCAAATCCTTCATATGGCAAAAGGAAATCTGTTTCATTTTGGCTTCACTTAGGAAAAGGAAGAAAGGAAAAAGAGAATTCTCCCCCTAGCAGAAATAAGTGTGACTGTGTAATCCCAGAGATGATTGCAATTGCCAAGGAATTGGGCAGGCTCTGAGACTTCATTATGATGATTATTTTTTAATTTGTGGAACTAAGCACTGTCTCATCCTCCCTGAGCAATTGTGCTTCACAAAATAAATCTCTTCTGCAGAGGAGTGTCCCTGGCAGAGAATTTTAGTCAAACATCCAAAACTTCTATTTTCATTATAGCCCACCGGTCACTGGTGTCACCCTTTGGACACCCTCTTAAGACAAGAAATGTGTTAATCATTGCAGGCAGCCTCTCCACTCTCTTCATTTGATGCTTTGGGATCCTGTTGCTGTTGTTAAAATCAGAAGTCGAAACCAAATAACTGGCCATATGTTTTTAAAATACAAACAAGAATTCCTGTGACTGTTCAATTTTGGGCTCCCCAGTTCAAGAGAGACAGGGACCTGCTGGACAGAGTCCAGTGGAGAGCCACGAGGATGATCAGGGGACTTGAGCACTTCCCCTGTGAAGAGAGACCAAGAGCCCTGGGGCTGTTTAGCCTCAAGAAGACTGAGAGGGGGTCTCACCAATGTCTATAAATACCTGAGGGGTGGGTGTCAAGGGGAGAGGGCCAAGGTCTTTTCAGTGATGCACAGTAATGAGGAACAATGGATACAAACTTGAGCATAGAAGATTTCACTTCAACATGAGGAGAAACTTCTTTACAGAGAGGGTGATGGAGCACTGGAACAGGCTGCCCAGAGAGGTTGTGGAGTCTCCGTCTCTGGTGACATTCAAAACCTGCCTGGGTGCATTCTTCTGTGACTTGCTCTAGGTGATCCTTCTTTGGCAGGGGGTTTGGACTCAATGATCTCTGGAAGTCCCTTCCAACCTCTAATGTTCTGTGATTCTGTGATTTTGTGACAGTTGTGCTGTGCAAGGCCTTCTTGAGGCGCTTCAGCCTTCAGTGAGTGTTGGTGCACAAGTCAAAGACATTGCACATTTATTAATGCATTCATCAGACCAAAACACTCCCTGGAACTACAAGGCTCTTTCAGTGGATTATTGTAGATAGTTTTGTGTGATGAGGTAAAGGTCTTCAAGAGTATTCATGTGCAATGTACCTCTTTTTGCTGAAGAAACTTTTTTAGACTTATTTTTTATGTAGTTTGGGATAATAAGCCCTGCAAGCTGAGTCTCCTACTGTGAATTCTGAAATGGATGGAGCCTATTTTAAGATTGCTTTGAATGACAGCAACCAAAATCACTATATTTAAGCCTTTAGACTTTTTTTTTCCCCTTTCCTCCACATTTTTTAGTATTTCAGCAAAGCTTATGCTTTGCAATAAAGAATAAGAAGTAGATTAGGAAGGAAATACAGGAGCAAAAGGGGGGAAAGAATGTCATTTTAGGCCAATATCATACAATTTATTAACACTGCTTTTTTTGTGTGAAACATAACTGATGTGATAACTTCTCTTGTTCTGCTCTTTTGTGCCTATCTTAGGGCTGCATGAGGGCTGCCAAGAAGCAAAGTTGTCATGTTTGCAGCCCACGAGAGCTGCTATTGGAGCTATTTGAGCTAGCCAGAAGCAAGGAGTATTTTTCGTACTCCCTGTAGCCTCCTTCAACAGAGTAGATAACTCAGTGAGCCTCTTCCAAGAGGCCTGCTTGCCTCAAGCTCCAGTTCCCCTCAATACAGGAAGGATATGGGCCTCATGGAGAAGGTCCAGAGGAGGGCCACAAAAATGATCAGGAGGTTACAACACCTTTTCTATGAGAACAGGCTGAGGGAGCTGAGTTGTTCAGCCTGGAGAAGAGAAGGCTCTGGGGAGACCTAAGAGCAACCTTCCAGTACCTGAAGGGGGTCTTTGAGGATACAGAGACTGTTTACAAAGACCAGCAGTGACAGGATGAGGGGCAATGGCTTCAAACTAGAAAAGAGTAGATTTAGACTGGATGTCAGGAACATGTTGTGCACCATGAGGGTGGTGGAACACTGGAACAAGTTGCCCAGGGACGGCTTTGAGGCCACATCCCTGGTGATATTTAAGGTGAGGCTGGACAGGGCTCTGGGTGACCTGATCTAGTTGAGGATGCCCCTACGTACAGCAGAGGGGGTTGGACTGGATGACCTTTGGAAGTCCCTTCCAACCCAGACCATTCTATGATTTTATGAATTTATCCTAACTTCCTGGAGTTTGTACCATGTTCAAGACCTAGCTAAGCTGTTTACCTGAGGAAGGCTTCCAGGATGACTGTCTTCCCTACTATGCCATGACAAAAATGCCTTAGATAATTGTCCTTATTCAAATATTGATTGGAAAGCATGACAATAAGAATAATGACCATCCATGATTTCTAAATGCCCATTCCTAATTGGTTTTATATATAAATTAATTTTGTTACAATAAGAGCTTTCTAAAAAAAAAAGCCAGAAAGGAGTCCTGAAACAAGGCCCCTAAGAATATTCATCATAGAATCATAGAATGATAGAATTGTTAGGATTGGGAGGGACCTCAAGAATTATCTAGTTCCAACCCCTCTGCCATGGGCAGGGACACCTCACACTAGAGCAGATTCCTCACAGCCACATCCAGCCTGGCCTTCAAAACCTCCAGGGATGAGGCTTCTACCACCTCCCTGGGCAAGCTGTTCCAGTCTCTCACCACCCTTGTGGTGAAGAACTTCTTCCTGACATCCAATCTGAATCTATCCATTTCTATTTTTTTCCCATTCCCCCTAGTCCTATCATTACCTGACACCATCAGTTCCATGTCCTTTACAGCTTCATCCTACACACAAGCTTTCTTGACCAAAAATCAGCTCAGAAAATCTATTCAGGTGAGCATTTGTAAAAGCTGGTTGGGGCTTTGCCATCTGTGGCCTTTAAGAGGTTGCAAGTTTTATGTCTTACGTGACTATATTCTGGAATCACTTTATCCACTAAAATTGAGTTGCTCTTTTTTTGAAGCTTCTGCACAAAAATGAGAGCTCAAATTTTTCAAGCATGTTTCCTTGAAAATAATGAGGTGAGTTCTCTAGGAATTGGTACTGGTTTGCTTTTGAAAACAGTCCTGTGTCTTAAATATTTTGGTGGTGTTTGGTTTTTTTTGTTAATGAAACAATTCTTTTCAAACAAAATGCTCGTTGGTACTGTGGTGGGGAGATTAGGGAAATATTCAGCCTGTGTTCTGTGTTGGGGACAAGATTCTACACAAGATACCATTGAGGGGGGCAAAAAAAACCCCATCAACAAAACCTATCTGAAGGGTCTGGGTAGACTGTAAAGCTTGGGGTTTTTTCATGCCCTTTCATACCCTTTGAGGGTATGTTAGTACAATGTTATCATTCACATTCAGACTTTGCTGTATTTGTTGTCACCTACAGTGCAGGAAAAGGTCTCTCATGTTTTTTGTGACCTTGTATGTCTCAGAAAACTCTGGAGAAGCCAGAAAGACCACCTTATATGCATTAGAATACCATGAAGAGACCAGACCCTGTAAAATAATTACATGATCATGTGTCATTTGTGCCAGATAAACCTGGAATGCAAAACCAAGCAACTACATGGGGAAAGAAAAATAAGGTAAGAATGAGTTCTTGGGACAAGTGAGAGTTAGAGAAAAAATTTCTGTCAGAGTGAAAATGCTCTGTGGGGTTGCCAGCCTGACTGAGCTTAGCCATGTTCTGTGCCCACCTAGTTCTAACTGGTGATCTGTCATGCTGCTTCTGAGAAGCACAAACTCAGTAATTAAAGTGCCTGATGCTGTTTGCATATTATCAATCACACAGGATCGCAGAACATTAGGGGTTGGAAGGGACCTCGAAAAATCATCCAGTCCAACCTCCCTGCCAGAGCAGGATCACCTAGAGTAGGTCACAGAGGAATGCATCCAGGTGGGTTTTGAATGTCTCTAGAGAAGGAGACTCCACAACCTCTCTGGGCAGCCTGTACCGGTGTTTTGTAATCCTCACAGTGAAAAAGTTTTTCCTTATGTTCATGTGGAACCTCCTCTGCTCCAGTTTGAACCTGTTGCCCCTTGTCCTATCATTGGGTATCTCTGAGCAGAGCCTGGCTCTGTCCTCCATAACACTCACCCTTGTCACTGAGAGGTCACCTCTCAGTCTCCTCCAGGCTAAAGAGCCCCACCTCCCTCAGCCTTTCCTCACAAGGGAAATGTTCCACTCCCTTTACCATCTTTGTGGCTCTGCGCTGGGCTCTTCCAAGCAGTTCCCTGAGGTCCTTCTTGAACTGAGGGGCTCAGAACTGGACATAATATTCTAGATATGGCCTCACCAGGGCAGAGTAGAGGGGCAGGACAACCACTCTGGACGTACGAACCGCTCTCCTAATACACCCATCCATAGATATGTGGTAAGCATCAAATCTTTAATCTTGACTTTCCATGTTGTGTGTCTGTTTCCTTAGGGTTGTGAGTCTGTGCTCAAACCTCTCCTTAAGGTGTTTAAGCATCGTTGTCATTCACTGTGTTATTTTGGTAGCCCCTGTAGCTTGTCAGAATTTAATGTATGTCTTAAGGAGATGAAGCCATGATCTGTCATCAAAATTGGACGGTGTTGTGACATCACCATGGATTGAAGTGTGAAGCTGAAGTAATGCAATGTCATAGAAGGTTCCCTTATTTAATAGTCCTTTAAAGACATAAGTATTCTAAAAGAGATGAGTGTTAATTGCAAGTCAGAAATACATGACTAGAAACCTAAGGAAGAAAGATTAAATGCCTCTTGGCACTCTGATAAATGAGGCCAGTAAGACCAGTAAAGCTACATGAGTCATGCATCCATCATGAATTTCCTTGAAACATAGGAAAACAGGGATTTGTTTTCTCAGAACTATAAATCCAGTCTTTCATAGACCTCCCCTGTTAAAAAGTGAAATGCCAAAGGGGAAAAGAATAAATCTCACATGATATTCTAAACAGTATCTGACTCTGCTCCAGTGTTTGGCTGTCGATAAGCTTACAAGGTTGAACTAGAAACATGGAGGTGAAGGGTCTTGAGCACAATTAAGAGGGGCAGCTGAGGGAACTGGTGTTGTTTAGTCTGGAAAGGAGGATGGCATCCTTGTTGCTCTCTATAACTACCTGAGAGGAAGTCGTACTGAGGTGAATCCTGCTCTCTTCTCTGAGGTAACTAGCCTCAAGCTGGCCTCAAGTTCTACCAGGGAAGGCTTGGGTTGGATACTAGAAAAAAAATCTCTTTACTGGAAGAGTGGTCAGGCATTGGAACAGGCTGCCCAGGGAGGTGATGGAGTCACCATCCCTAGAGGTATTCAGCATACATATAGATAGGGCACTTCAGGACATGGTAACGTGGGGGAGAAGGTCTGTTCGTGTCCTGCAGAGGCCTCAATGGAAGGGAGGCAATGAGGGGAGGAGAGAAAACAAGCACTGGGACTTGGGGTTTAGTCTGGTATTAGGTGTTAAGGATTCATGTGTTTTCCTGTATATTTTTTTAATAACACTAATAATAATAATTCTGTATTTCCCTCCAATTCTACGAGAGCCTCTTTACTTTTTTTGGGAGTAAAATTATTTCTGTCCACTCTTTAAACTAAGGCACAGGAGTTCAGGATAAGGGCACTAAAGGCCCTCTGCAGTGGAGCGAGGTTCCAGAAGGCCACACCAGGTCCCAGAGGACCATGCCACGAGAGCCTCTTTATTTTACTTCCTTTGGGAGTAAAATTATTTCTGTCTTCTCTTTAAGACTCAGGAGTACAGGGTAAGGGCCCTCTGCAGTGGAGCCAGATTCCAGAAAGCCACACCATCAAGGAGATAACTCTGGGCACCACTGTTGTCACTGTACAGCCTGAGGGCAGTTGTGGGGTATGACCTCTGGACATTCCTGTTGGGGTGACCCTGCAGTGCTCAGCCTGTCCCATTCCAGCAGTAGGCAAGCCAAGTCACATGTGCCTTTACAGCCACCACTGTAGCAAGTCCTGTGCTTCCAGCCCTTTTATTCAGGAGTGTGCGGTGAGACCAAGAAGCCTCTCAACAGCCATCGACTCAATGCTTTTTTGCAAAGCTGTCTGTCTCCTGCTGTACCTTAGGCAAGTCAGGTGCCTCTTGCAAGGTGGTGTGTTCATCAGACCCAGACAAGCAGGTTTTGTGGCCCAGTAGGCCCTTCTTACACTAGCTCCCTGGAGCTGGTGACGGGTATAGTTCACAGGATCACAGGATGTTAGGGGTTGGAAGGGACCTCTGAATGTGGTCAAGCCCAACCCCCCCTGCCAGAGCAGGACCATAGAATCTAGCACAGGTTGCACAGGAGCATCCAGATGGGTCTTTGAAAGTCTCCAGAGGAGACTCCACAACCTCCCTGGGCAGCCTGTTCCCATGCTCTGTGACCCTCAAAGTGAGGAAGCTTCTCTTCATGTTGAGGTGGAACCTCCTGTGCTGTAGTTTGTATCCATTACCCCTTGTCCTATAACAGGGTGCAAATGAGCAGAGCCTGTCTCCTCCTTCCTGACACCCAGCCCTCAGATATGTATGAACATTTTTAAAATCCCCTCTCAGTCTTCTCCAGACTAAACAGTCCCAGGTCTCTCAGCCTCTCCTCATAGGGCAGTGCTCCAGTCCCTTCATCATTCCCCTAGCTCTCTGTTGGACTTCCACCAGCAGATCCCTGTCCTTCCTGAACTGGGGAGCCCAAAACTGGTTGCAATAGTCCAGGTGAGGTCTCACCAGGACAGAGTAGAGGGGGAGGAGAACCTCCCTTGATCTGCTGGACACACTCCTCCTAATGCACCCCAGGATCCCATTGGCCCTCTTGGCCACAAGGGCAGATTGCTGACAGTTGTAGCTGTTGGGGACTGCAAGGAACTCTCACAGTGGGATCTGGAGGACAAGGCAGCCCAGGAATCCCAGCCTTCACTGCCCTGGTTGACTCTGAAGTCCCTTATGTGCCATGCATACACTGATGGCGTGTCTGTACCCACATGAACTTCAATGAGCCTTTAATGTTTCAGCTCCAGATTCCTTCTCCCTCTTCCGGCTCCCCTCTTCCTCACCCCAGCAGTCCCTCTGCAGGCACCAGAGTCCTGCTTGCACAGTTACAGCCGCATTCATTAATCTGTCTCTGGGCTGGTTTAGACAGGATTTTCCCTTCCGCTCATGAAAAGAAGTCCTGTACTGAACCTCACTCGACAAGGCCTTAATTGCTTTTTTCTCCACAAGCTTTAATTGCTTCCTGTGGAGCGTCTGCCGAGAGAGAGGCCGGGGTCCAAAGCACCACTGCTATAGGATTTGTTTGAAGCCTCAGTATTTAAACCTCATGAAAGGCAGACTAGATACATCTTATGAAACAGTTCCAGCTTCCCATTAAAGTCTGTCTGGAGCTGTTTTCTTTGTGTGGCTGCCATCATGGTCCTCTGCAGTTGGTTTGGTGAGGAGATGCTGTTTGAGGCCAAGCCAAATGTACTCTTGATTTCCAGGGTTGCTCGCTCAGGACCAGTCTGTGGCTATGGCAGATTAACAGCACATGGAAAAGTGAGTTGCTGCACCACAAGTTTGGCTGCCTTGACTGCCAAATCTCTGCCACCCACACAATTCTCCACGACCAATATTTGCATTAATACTTCTATCCTCCCCTGTATTGCTGAAGGCATGTGTGCTGCTTGTTAGGAATTCCAAAAAGGGACTGAAGGCAGTGAATCCTCCACTGTTTTGCATATGGACATGCTGACACGTGTCCAGAGAAGGGCCACAAGGATGATCAGAGGGCTGGAGCTCCTCTGCTATGAGGACAGGCTGAGAGAGTTGGGGCTACTCAGCCTGGAAAGGAGAAGGCTGAGGAGACCTCATTGTGGCCTTCCAGTATCTGAAGGAGACTACAAGAAAGCTGGTGAGGGACTTTTTAGGATGTCAGGTAGTGATAGGCCTGGGAGGGAATGGAGCAAAACTGGAACCAGAGTGGCTGTTAGGAAGAAGTTCTTCATCATGAGGGTGGTGGGACACTGGAACAGGTTGCCCAGAGAGGTGGTGGAAGCCTCATCTGTGGAAGTTTTTAAGACCAGCCTGGATAGGGCTATAGATCAGTGTGAGGCGTCCCTGCCTATGGCAGGGGGGTTGGAACTAGATGATCCTTGAGGTCCCTTCCAACCCTGACAATTCTGTGATCCTATGATTAACTCAGGATAAAACCACACACCCAAGCAGGCTGTGAAGCTTTCAGCTTGATCTCCACTAGTAATTGATATATGAATCCCCAAATAAGTCGCTGCCTCTGGCTGTCATAGTTATCCATCTCAAGTCCTGATAACTCCAGGGCACAGTCAAGATCCTGTGTGAAGGATTTCCTTGATGGTTGGAGGAAACATGTCAAGCAGCAATGAAAGGGCAGGCTCTTAGAAGCTTCTTGTGGTCAAAGGCTTCACAAAAACATCTTTCAGCTGCATTAGATAGAAGTTGCTTTCCTTCTGAGTGTTTGCCAGCGTGACCAGGGTCTTTCCTGACTTCTGTGGATAAAATCCTCTGTAGTCAGAGATGGTTCTGGTGGAGAGAAGGGTGGTGTGTGCAGCAGCACAGACTGTGGGAACAGTAGGATGTGGTCTGTCCGTGCATGGACTGCCAAGGCTGTGGCTGGGCAAGGCCATGTTACAGCAGCTTTTATCAGTTCCCTTTGGAAGCTGCAGCTGGTGTCTGGACAGCCTGGCTGGGCCTAGAATCATAAGCACAAAGGCTGGTGAGACAGAAGGTTTTTTGGGTTGGGGACAAAACTTACAATCTTTCACATTAGCAGTATGTAAGTGTAATTAAAAGGAGGAGGCACGGGAAAGACTTCCAGCTGAGGACAGTGCAGGGAAGGGCATGGGAAAAAGCAGCATGGCTCTGCTGTTTGGTCACTCTTTCAATCTTGTGTCAGCATATTCAGCAGCTGCCAGAGAAGCAAAGAGCCACACTGAGTGTCAGTGTGTATGTGCACAGCCCATTTATGCTACCTCTTCTGTGACACTTAAGGCATCCTCTTGGGCTTCCCAAGTGCTTTCTGCCTGACTTCATATCCAATAATCAATGAGTGTGGAAGCCCACACTAAAGCATGGAAAGGAAATGGCCTCAAATTGCACCAGGGGGGATTTAGACTGGATAATGGGAACAAATTCTTTCCTGAAAGAGTGCCCAGGGGAGTGGTGGAGTCACCATCCCTGGAGAGTGTTCAAAAAATGTGTAGCTGGGGCACTCTGAGACATGGCTTGGTGGGCATGGTGGTGTTGGGTTTGCACTTGGACTTGATGATCCTATCCAAGGTCTTTTCCAACCTTCATGATTCTATGATTTTATGATCATGAAACTTAGTAAATACTGACAGCAAGGAATTCCTCGGCCAAAGGGATATATTCCTATATTGGTGTATGTTTTCATGTGATCCCTTCATGGATTATTATGCTTTTAATGCAATTGGTATTGTTTCCTAATAGCCTTTATTGACCAAGTATAACTGAGTGTTTTAAGCTGGCAGTGGTTCTCCCTGTGATAGTCCCTTAAGAACCCATAGATACTTGCCAGGCAGCAACCAGCACTTATCTCCCCCAGGGTTCACATTGTTCCTCTTCTATAATAATTGCAGACAGTTTCAAGGCTTGACAGGGTGGTGGGACATCTCAGTCAAACTACATTCTTACCCTGAAGGTTGTATTAGATGATCCTTGAGGTCCCTTCCAACCTGGTATTCTATGAATATGTGAATCTTTTGCTGTCTGATCATGATCATAGAATGCCTTAGGTTGAAAGGAGATCAGCTCAGAGATCAGCTACTCCAACTTCCCCACTGCAGGCCAGGATGACCCTCAACTAGACTCAGCTGCTCAAGGCCTCATCCAACCTGGCCCCAAACACCTCCAGGGAAGAGGCATCCACAACCTCCCTGGGCAACCCATTCCAGAGTCTCACCACCCTCATACTGAAGAACTTCTTCCTCAGCTCCAGTCTAACACTTCTCTCCCTGAACTTCTAACCATTGTCCCTTGTCCTGTCTCTAGACACCCTCATGAAAAGTCCCTCTTCAGTCTTCCTGTAGGATCCCTTCAGCTATTGGAAGGCAGCTCTAAGGTCCCCCTGGAGTCTTCTCTTTAACAGGCTGAATAGCCCCAGCTCCCTCAGCCTGTCGTCATAGCAGAGATGCTCCAGCCCTTGGATCATCTTTGTAGCCCTCCTCTGGAATCCAACAGCTCTATGTCCTTCTTATGCTGGGGACATCAGAACTGGATGCAGTATTGGAGTTGGGGTCTCAGCAGAGCAAAGGTGCAGACTCCCCTCTCAAGCCCTGCTGGCCACACTCCTCTTGCTGCAGCCCAGCACAGGGCTGCCTTCTGGGCCACATGAAGGCACTGCTGGCTCATGGTGAGCTTCTCATCAATCAATACACCCAGGTCTCTTTCTCCAGTGCTACTCTCAATCCACTCTGCAGCCAGCCTGGATTTGTGCCCAGTGCTTTCCCCCTCATCATTACAATTATCAAGCATTACAGAAAAGAATGCAAATCTCTAGGTAGGTATTTAGCAAACTTTAACTGAAGTTAATCTCATTCGTACTACTAGGCTGCAAGGGTTTTAGGTCAAATATTAGTAAGATTTTTTCTTTCTTACTTCTCATGATAATTTGATTTATGAGCAAAGCTTTTGGCACAGTCAGCTGTAACCTGACCTTCTCTCACATGACGTGACCACGAGCTGAACTCTGCAACCAAGATTTTTTACCTCTTCTGTCCCTGATCTGAAGTGCTATCAGGTTTCCTTTTGTTTCTAGAAAAGCTCCAATCCAAACTAAACTCCAACGTGCTCTGTGGTTTTGATCTAAGTCTGGACATGGCAATTTGCAAATCTCAGGCTGCTCTGCTAGGCAAACCTTGACAGCTCTCTGCCTCATTTTACTTACCAAAATCTTAAGATTAATTTTAGTTGCTGTTCTAGCTTCACTGCTGTTGGAACAACAAGGGAGTCAAAGGAAGCCTGTCCCAGTTTTGTCCTTTTTTTTAATGGCTTGGCAGAGAGAGAAGCTTGTATGGAATTAATAATAGGTTACTCTGCAGCCATACCATAACAGTAGTGATTCCTAGAATCAGAGAATTGTTTCAATTGGAAAAGACCTGTAAGATCAAGTCCAAGCATTAACTAAACTCTGCCCTGTCTGTTGCTAAACCACATCCCTCAGCACTGCATCTTTGCATTATTGTTTGGGATGTCCCACCCTATGTATGCATACAGCAAGACGCTAAAGAAGGCTGAGATACCTCCATCTAAGAGCAGCCCACAGAAATGCTCCCAAACCACACAGGTGCTGCAGTGTCTGTGCCTTCAAATGTGTGCAAGACAGAAACAACCTTGCCTGAGCCAAGCAAGAAGGGTTTTCTCTCACCTGCATGTGGCATTCTCAGGTTGAGACAGGGTAGAAGACCTCCCAGGACCTGACTGTGGCAGGTAGGTAAAACCTGGGCAGCTTCATGTTACTTCAGAGCAGTCACAGTGATCAAAACCAGAGGGGAAGCAAAGAAGTTGTTAGCTTTAGTGACTCGATACTGAATGCGTCACCCAGGAAGTGGCTTCAGCATCTTGCATGTGACTACTGAGTGCCTTCTGGTACCTACCTCAGGAAGAGGCAACGCTGAATGTCATTCACATTTGCTAATGCCCTGGTAGTGTTTTGTTGTACTTTTGGTTTGCACTTTGGATTTTTCTGGGTTCTGTTAAGAGGTGAGAAAGAAGTGCTTCCCATAGGATAAGGAATGAAGTAGTCTGAAGGGAGGATGGTTGGACAGGAATGTTTCTTTTACAGGGAGGGAGGACAGAAATGATGACAGATGGGAGTTGGAGAAGATACACAGGAGAGAGCTCTGGGAAAGCCAGCATTGCCACTCATCTATATCTCTCACTAAGACTGTAAACAAGATAATTTAAATCACCTTGCTGTGAAAGGAGAGGCTTTAAACCCTTTTAAAGACAACAGCTCATGGAGTTAAAAAACTTTTTTAATAGAATAAAACAAACCCAAACTGAAAGCAAAACAAAACAAAAATGAGAAGAAAATGCAATCATAAAATAGTCTGTAGTTTTATGGAGTTTAAAAATATTTGTGCTTCCTGTCATTGTAGTACAGATTGAGCAGGAATTAGGAAGAAGAATCTCCTTTAGGTAGAGTCCACTATCTTCTGGTGACTCTTTCAAGGCACTTAAATAAATGTAGGTAGGTCACTTTCTCCTGCCACTTTAAACTGTGGGGGTAAAATCCGTGCATTATGTGAGCTGAGTGCAGCTTATTTTCACACAGGCTAAGTATCAGGCTCTACAGTTGTGAGGATAGCAAGGACAGGAGTGGAAGGAGTAGTTATCAGACTGCTGGCAGTACTGCTTGCTAAGTCCTGAGCGGAATAGGGATCTTCATTTCAGTTGTTCCTGTGCATGACTTGGGAAGTCTTGCCCATTAAATTCCCTCACTGTACTTCTCCTCAGCAAAGCATAGCACACAGCTCTGATTTTCCAACAATTACACGGGCCACATTTATAGAAACCAAATCCCAGCAGGAGCCTGCAGCGATTCAGAGCAGCCTTTCCGAGTGACTGCCTGGTGAAGTGCTGACCACAGCGTAGTCAATTTGATTTCTATTGCATGCAGATGCCTCTCTGTCTGTGTGGTTTGCTTTGCTGCAGCAGCATTCTGTGTCAAGGTGACACTGTACCACATTACAGCAAGAAAATTGGCAAAACAACACACTAAAAAGAAATTAGTGATGTGCTCCTTAGACTGCTGCATCTGGGGATTAAGTTGATTTTGGTTTTATTGATGCCCTTGGGGAAAAACCAATGTGTTTTTTTTCCTCCTCAAAATGGTTTGGATCTAAAACTAATATTGCCAGAGGTGATTAAATTATCTGAGCTTGTCTGCTGTTGCCATCTGCTAACAGAAAGTACAGCTACACACACTTCTCTTCTTGATGTTCCACATTGTGTGGTTTACTTCGAGAATTCTGTTTGCAGGAGTCCTTGCATTACAAACCTGAGACATTTGAAAGCTGAGCATCATCCAAACTGCATTAAAAGGTACCTCATGTAAGTGTGACCTCACTTAGATATCCTCGCTTACATGCAGATTCATTTTTCAACGTTCCTGAAGTGGTTTTCTCAGGACCTGGGGGAGAATTAAGTATCCAAACTCCATAGAAACACAGTGGAAAATGCCAGTTGATGCAAGTTTAGATAGTTTCAGAGACAGAGGTTCAGAAGTCTACCAAGAAGGACCTGAGCACTTCTGCATAGTTTGAGCCACCAGAACCCTATTATTCCTTCATCAATCCCTGGATTTAATTTGACCAACTCCAAGACCCACTTGTGCAGCCTTTCAGCATGCTCTGTCTTCTCCCTGGGTGCTCTGCACTGGGCATTTAACCACCATCCTCTTCAGTGCTGACTGCAAATGCACACCCTGTGCCAGGCCTTCTGACAGAAGTAGAGATGATGACAGTAAGTGAAACTGAACACTCAGAATTTTGATTTTGGGTGAAAACTTTAGAAAATAAAGGCATCTGCAATAAGGAGTTTTCTGAGGCAGTTGTAGGGCTGCCTTGCTAGGTGCCAGATGTTGAGTTTTCCTAATTGTGTCAAAAGATGGAATATTAATTTATTTATTTGCCTTTAATTTATGCTTAGTAAAGTAGCTTGCTTTTTTTTTTCCCCTTTCCTCCCTGGGTAGGTGGTGGATTTCCCTACATTAGACAGTTTGAAGGCCCAGCTTGGCAGGGTGCTGGGCCAGCTCATTCAAACTCTGTTCCATGAGACTCCTTTCACAGAATCACCAAGGTTGGAAGAGACCTCAAAGATCATCAAGTCCAACCTGTCACCACAGACCTCATGACTAAACCATGGCACCACGTGCCACGTCCAATCCCCTCTTGAACACCTCCAGGGATCGTGACTCCACCACCTCCCTGGTATTCTATGAATCTATGAACTTTGCTTTGTTTTACAGTCTGTAAACCTTCAGTAATGTGACTTGATGTCCTGTTAACTTGCTTTGAGGGTCCTGTGACTGCAGTATTGTGAGGGACTGTGCTGGCCACAGCATGAACACTAAGAGAAACTTGAACAGACAATGTACAATGATGAGCAGTATCTACGAAGTACCAAAACAGAGATGGGGTAAAAGCAGGTAAGGAAATGCCTTGTTTGCAAGCCCTGTGAGGAAAGACTGAGGGAGCTGGGGTTGCTTAGCCTGGAGAAGAGGAGACTCAGGGGTGACCTTATCACTCTCTACAACTACCTGAAGGGAGGTTGTAGACAGGTGGATGATGGTCTCTTCTCCCAGGCAGCCAGTACCAGAACAAGGGGACACAGTCTCAGGCTGTACCAGGGGAGGTTCAGGTTGGATGTTAGGAAGAAGTTCTATACAGAAAGAGTGATTGCCCATTGGAATGGGCTGCCCAGGGAGGTGGTGGAGTCGCCGTCATTGGAGGTGTTCAGGAGGAGACTTGATGGGGTGCTTGGTGCCACGGGTTAGTTGTTTGGGTGGGTTGGCTTGGTTGATGGGTTGGACACGATGATCTTGAAGGTCTCTTCCAACCTGGTTTGGTTTATTCTAAATAAAGGTTTATTCAATCCTAAGTTGAAAGCAGGTATTACTGTAATACTGTAGACAAACATAATAAGGAAATAAAACTGCAAAAAAGAGATAACAAATATAATTATTCCACAGGCCTTTCCATTTCCATCGTTCTAGGAAAGTATCCTATGCTCATTATGCTACATCTATTTTATGGGGTAATATCTTGTAACTAGAACAGGAGCTCTGAGTAATTGTGTGTTTGAATATGTCAGTTACAGGATATAGCAATGAAATCCAAGCTGAATTCATTTCTATGGGCTCTCATAACATTTCTGTTGAACCTTATTGTTATTTTTACCAAACCTTCCGAAATTTCCCATAAGGGATCAGTTCTGGAATAGCTCCATAGTGTTATATTGATTACCACAGATCTCCACAAATAACAGTAGGCCGTCTGTATAATCTTTCATCATCATACAGATCTCCATGTCTCTACAACTTCCTGAAAGGAGGCTGTAGACAGGTGGGAGTGGGTCTCTTGTCCCAGGCAACCAGTGGCAGAACAAGAGGACACAGTCTCAAGCTGTGCCAGGGGAAGTTTAGGTTCGAGGTGAGGAGAAAGTTCTTCATAGAAAAAGTAATTGGCCATTGGAATGTGCTGCCCAGGGAGGTGGTGGAGTCACCATCCCTGGAGGTGTTCAACAAAGGCTTGGATGTGGCACTTGGAGCCATGGTTTAGTTGTCAGGAACTCTTAGGTGTAAGGTAATAGGTTGGACTTGATGATCTCTGAGGTCTTTTCCAACCTGGTTGATTCTGTGATTCTGTAAATACAGCTAGAATCAAAATCAGCAGTTTCTCATTTCTGTTTCTCGTGGTTCAATACAAATCATTTATTTTCCAGTTTTCTCTTGTTCCTGGGGGAAAAAAAAAAAAGTGTTCATGAAATTCATCAAGCTAATTCTTAATGAAAGCAATGATCTGTTCCAGAAGTGGGACTTCCTTCCTTAACAAATGGATCCAGCCCATTTTTCTCTTCGAATAACTGTGCTTTTAGAGACTGTCCCCTAAGTATGTTGATACTGGGGTTCTGTGTGTTGTGCAAGAATAAAGTGGTGTTTATCTGTGGAGGGAAAGGAGAAGAGGGAAGTTATGAAATAGAGATGTCTGAACACCATGTGAAAAGAGGGTGCTGAAAGTCTAATGAAAGACAGGAACTGGGATCCAGGACAAAACTTTTATTGGAGACTACTGCAGGACTGAACCAAAACCTTGATAAAATAATAAGCGGTTGGTCACTCAGTCCAGCTGAGATGGGAGGTGTAGAAAGCAGATTATCTTCTCACACAGGAGATAATAAAGAATCCAAACCAGTTCCATCAAAGATGCTCGAATATAGAACAAAGAACATCTTGTGTTATGATGTTTGTCACAGCATGTGAAAACCAGAACAGTGGTCAGCCTTTGTAGGAAGCTGGCTTGAAAGTGCCAGAAGGGTGAGCAGTGCTTTGGCAGATAGGGTGACAAGAGCACTGTTAGTTTAGGAAGGATGACAGGATCCCAAGTCAGCCAAGATTTTGAGAGCTGTCTGCACCCTTGTTCAAAGCAAATGCACACAAAACATTAAAAATAAAAATACAGATCTGTTTGCATAATATCAAGAACATCAGTATAGTATCAATGTAGGCTGGGGACTGACCTGTTGGAGAACAGTGAAGGGGAAAAGTACCTGGGTGTCCTGGAGTTTCTAGTGGATGGAAGGTTGACCACAAGCCAGCAATGTGCTCCTGTGGCCAAGAAGGCCAATGGCATTCTAGAATAGATTGCAAGAGTGTGGTTATTAGGTCAAGAGAGGTTCTCCTCCCCCTCTACTCTGCCATGGTGAGGCTGCATCTGGAGTATTGTGTCCAGTTTTGGGCCCCTCTGTTCAACAAGGACCTCAGGGAACTGCTTGAGAGAGTCCAGCACAGAGCCGCAAAGATGATGAAGGGAGTGGAACTTCTTCCTTTTGAGGAGAGACTGAGGGAGCTGGGGCTCTTTAGCTTGGAGAAGAGGAGCCTGAGATGTGACCTCTCTACAACTACCTGAAGGGTGGTTGTAGCCAGGAAGGGGTTGGTCTCTTCTCCCAGGCAACCAGCACCAGAACAAGGGGACACGGTCTCAAGCAGCGCCAGGGGAGGTTTAGACTCAAGGTGAGGAGAAAGTTCTTCACGGAGCGAGTCATTCGTCATTGGAATGTGCTGCCCGGGAAGGTGGTGGAGTCACTGTCCCTGGAGGTGTTCAAGAGGGGATTGGACGTGGCACTTGGTGCCATGGTCTAGTCATGAGGTCTGTGGTGGCAGGTTGGACTCGATGATCTTTGAGGTCTCTTCCAACCTTTGTGATATTGTGATACTGTGATATTTATAAAGATGTAAAGGGTGAGTGCCAAGAGGATGGAGCCAGGCTCTGTTGGGTGATGCCCAATGACAGGACAAGGGGCAATGGTGGAGGCTGAGGCATAGGAAGTTCCGTGAAACAGCAGGACAATTTTTTTTTCACTGTGAGGATGATGGGACACTGGAACAGGCTGCCCAGGGGGGTTGTGGAGTCTCCCTTCCTGGAGACACTCAAAACACACCTGGATGTGTTCCTGTGTGATCTGATCTTGAAGGTCTCTTCCAACCTGGTTTACTCTATTATATTCTATCCTATTCTATCTGCTCTAGGTGCTCCTGCTCTGGCAGGGGTTTGGACTGGATGATCTTTTGAGGTCCCTTCTAACCCCTAATATTCTCTGATTCTGGTAATTTAGGAAATGGAGGAAACTCAGAAGAAAGCAGATGAAAATAAAATGATCTGAATGTATCCTTTACCGGCTGCCTTGTCTTTGGAGGAGAGCATGTCTTCCCTTTTCTCACTCTTGGTCAAGAAACTTCCAATATTACCTAGTCCCCTAGTGGGAAAAGATTCTTTTTAGTCCCACTGAACCCATGTGCCATGTGTCCTGCCTTTGCCATGTGTCTCACCTTTGCCATGTGTCTGCTGTCTTGTCCCATCTGTGGGCTTCCTGTCTGTCTTGCCTGCATTCAGATGGTTTTCCATGGCAAGCAGCAAGTAGGCTACACACCTCCACACTTCTGGAGGCACCAGGAGCACTGGAATGGGAGTATCTTCAGGATCAGTGCATACAAGAGCTCCAGAGCATGATGGAGTTGTCATTGTGGAAGAAAATGGAAATTTTGTAAATTCTAAATTGCCCCCAAAGTTGTGTCAGCAATGCAGGAAGCAATGAAATGCAAGGCAACCAGTGGCAGAAGGAGAGGATAGTCTCAAGCTGCACCAGAGGAAGTTTAGGCTCAAGGTGAGAAGAAACTTCTTCCCAGAAAGCCACTGGGATGTGCTGCCCAGGGAGGTGGTGTAGTCACCATCCCTGGGGGTGTTCAAAAAAGGCTTGGATGTGGCACTTGGAGCCATGGTTTAGTTGTCAGGAGGTGTTAGGTATTAGGTAATAGGTTGGACTTGGTGATCTCTGAGGTATTTTCTAACCTGGTTGATTCTGTGATTCTGTGAAGACAACAGTCAGAAAATAATGAGATACTGGGAGGCTTTGCAGCAATGGAACAGAATGGGTTGTCCAGGGAGGTGGTTGAGGCCCTGTCCCTGGAGGTGCTTAAGACCAGGCAGGATGAAGCTCTGACCAGCCTGATCTAGTGTGGGGGGGTTGGAACTAGATGATCCTTTTGATCCCTTCCAGCCCTGACTGATACTATGATACTATGACTAGGGACTTGAAGCAGAACACAGTGAGCACGTGGCAGAGAACTCTGAAAAAGCTGGCTTTCTGGTGACAGTTGTGACCATTTCCAACTGAACCCAAGCACTTGAGGTACCTGATGCTCGGGTGTGTTGCACAATTGCACTGATATGGAGAGCAAGAAACTATATATTTCAACTGTATGAAAAAATATAAACCTGTTTTGAGGCTGAAAGAGCATGATCTGCAATTTCTGGAACTCCTGTGAAGGGTAAGACCCAGGGAAATGGACTGATGGTTGAGTTGTTTTAGAGTATCATGGTCGTTACAGCACAATATTAGTCCTCAGCAATCCTGGATGGATGATTTATTTTTGCCATCGATGGCATTCATCCTGAGAAAAAAGTATTTAAATTGACACTTAAGGGTGATTCAAGGATTGGGATATATAATAGATGGTTTATGTTGGCCCTAAATAAACAGCAAACATCAAGGAAATTGTTAAGGCTTTTGCCTGTGCCAAAGATGATGAAAAAAAAAAAATCCCCAAGGAGACCACGTCAGTGAAATAGAAAAATCAGCTCCTTGGAATAAGGACAGAAAAGCTTGGGCTAGAAGGGGAAAAAATAAAGAAGAAGGGAAAAAAATAATAATAAAATACTTAACTTGGCTTGATCTCAGGCAGTAAATATATATTTGTGAGATCTTGTTTAATCAAATCCATTCTTGCTAGAGACAAGGTATTTGAAATGAGTGTCTGGCAGATGGCAAGAGTTTAGTGAACATCTCAACAGTTCCCTCTGTAGCATGGGGTGAAATTCTAAGTGCTTTTGAATGTAGCAAGTTTGTGAGAAGAAAGCCCTGAAGCAATTGTTTACTTTAAAAAGAAATGGTAGAGCAATGTGGATATTTTGGTTAGTGCTGAGCCATGGTGCCAGCACTATTTAAAAAATGCTAGGCCGTCCCCAGGGGGTGCAGCAGGGAGAGAGCTCAGGCAGGAGAAAACACAAGAAACTGAATCACAGAATCACAGAAACATTCAGGTTGGAAAAGACCCATGGAATCATCAAGTCCAACCCAGAAAACTGCTCTACAAGGGTCCCCCTTAAACCATATCCCAAATCACGACATCCAAACCACCTTTAAACACATCCAAGGTTGGTGACTCAGCCACCTCCCTGGGCAGCACATTCCAATGCCTGACCACTCTCTGTGAATTTTTTTTTCCTACTGTCCATAGAAGTTCTAAAATAAACTGAAGGTGGGAAGTGGTTGTGGTATTTCTTAAGGGCCAGCCTACCAGCTGTGGATTTCTGAAATGGTGATGCATCTGAAGAGCTCCTGGGGCTGGGAGGCAAAGGTGCCCTGGAAGAACTGCCAGGAGACGACCCAGAGGCACAGAGTGCTGTGCAGTGGTGGGACAACAGCATGTGGTTCTCAGGGAGCTAAGGGCCTCCTTGCTGATGTTTGGAGGTCCCATGGGAAGCCTCCAAATATTAGCAGTTGAGCAGTACTTCATGCTGTAGAGTATTCCTAATTTGAGTGTTTAGCTTGCTTCCTATGGTACACTGGTACCCCAGTCAGCCAAATATTTATGGTGATTTTTGGCAAGGACCAGGACATGTGGGATGGGGGCCTTTTGCATTGCACTGAAAAGAACCAGGTGGAAGCATCTCCTGTTTTTCAGAATCTTCTGTGAGGTGTTGCAGGGTGACTAGGTGTCTGACAAACTGCTGCAGGCTTTCTTGTGGCTGCCATTGGAACCAGAAGGCTTAAAGGGAGTGAAGGGGCAAGAGTATGGAAGAACAATGAGGTGCTCAAAGTTCTGGAAAACTTCCTACAGACAAGGAGGAGGTATCAAACCTCTTTTCTTTCCTTCAGGTGTTTTAGTGCTTTCATGTCCCTCTTCCCTTGCCTGGGTTAGTCTTGTCCCTAATGGTCATGTTGCCACCTCCTTTTCTTCTCTCCTCCCAAATGATCTCCACTTCTCCAGGCACTGGTGATTTCCTCAAAGCCTTCAGCACTGCAGCATGGTAATGACTTGTAGTTCAATGGTGTCTTTTTAATGCTGCTAACCTTGTTTAAAATGGGGCAGAGGAGAAGGACAGAGCATTTAGGTCAAGTGTCTTAACTTTCTGGGAAGAAAAAAACTTGTATGTTCACCCACAGTGGTGTGTAAAGTTCATGGCCAAAGCACAGAATCAAACAGTTGAATGATTTATCTGGCTGAATAACTCCTGGATCATTGCTTTTTTTGGACATGACCAGATGATGTGTTGCACATCCCTGTGTCCAAATGGAAAACAACATAGTCCCAGGCCAGATTTGCAGCTGATTTAGATTGGCATGACTTTATTTTATTCAGCTGAGTTTTGATGTCTAGAACTTGGGATCTCTGCTTCCTGCTATCAAAACATTAATCTGTATGTGTGTGTATCTCTATCTCTATCTCTATCTCTATCTCTATCTCTATCTCTATCTCTATCTCTATCTCTATCTCTATCTCTATCATCTCTATCTCTATCTCTATATCATCTATATCTATATCATCTATATCTATATACCTATACCATCTCCATTTCCATATCTATATCTATATCTAAGTTATATGCATATATAGAAGCTATATATAAGCAGATATATAGTGTGTGTATATATATAAAACTTAACACTTTGCAATGAACAGACTAAATAAGATGAAGGAGATCCTCTTATTTTTAATTCTATCATTCTTCTTGTCTACTTTTATTGTTAGCTGTAAAAATAGAATATAATATTGAACAGTAGTTCAAATCTTATTTAGTAATCATACTTCAAGCACATTAATTAATTAACACAAAACACTCCAAGAAATTCCATTCTCAAGAGTTTTATTACCAGCAATCTCTGCCACTGGGGAAAAAAATCAAAAAGGAATAGAATTCTATCACATTGAAATAAATTCTATACTTCTACAACTTGCTTAGCCAAAATCTAGACAAAGATTTTAGTCCTCCTGTAGGGCTGTAGGAGAGGGTTGTCTCATTAGTGTGACTGCCTGCTGCATCGTCTAAACTTGACAGTATCCTGCAGTTTCTTCCTCCTTCTCAGGGAGGTGCTGGTGCCTCAAAGAAGCAGCAGTCCAAATTATATCGTTAAGTTTTGGCAGGAGGCAGTCCTGTCCCTTTCAAACACTCAGCAAGCCTTGTTTTTGTACAAGAGCAGGATCTGCTTTTTGTAACCAAAGTTTATGCATTTTCAATCCTTATTTTCTATTTCAGTGCATAAGTGTCCCTTTGTGACTTCAAAATTAGTTATCGACCACACGTTAAGAGCGAGGCGTAGGACCACTAATGCTGGAAGGAAAGAGTTTAAGTAACAGGGACAGAGCTCTTTTGTGTAATGTTTTTAGAGCTCATCATTAGCTTTAGACAGTTCTTTAAAACTGAGAAGATGGATTCCAAACTGGAGGGAGCAAAAAACTAGAAGCCTAGGAACAACCTCCCCTCTTCTTGTTGCAAACCATTGCAGGTTATGTCCTCCATGAAATATGAGCATATTTAGTAGCCATAGGAGCTAGACATAGAGGAAGAGAAGGAGAAAAAAATATCCTAGTTTTCTGACTACAGCTTGTGGGGGGGTTCTGATTTTAGTTTTTTTTTTCTTCTTTCCCTGCAGACAGCCCACACAAAATAAAAGCAGTGTTTATTTTTTCAGATGCAAGGAAGAAAATTATCATTATTTACTGTGAGAAAGTCTCTCTGCCCTGGAGAGAAACTAAGCTGGCAAAGATTGTCTGCTGTCCTTTTTTTTTCCCCATCGCCACAGGAAAGCCATCATTAACAATCTGGTTTTGTTAACTTTTCCAACCAGAAATCAAAGAGGATGCCCTCACATTCATGTCTTGTAACACAAGCTTCTTAGTGAACATCATAGAGTTAAAGGTCCCCTTTCCAGCCATCCCTACTCATGAAAAACTCACAGCAGAGAGACATGGATTTTCTTGTACATGTCAGTACTTTCAGGGTCATTACATAAGCTGGCATCAATGTCTTGGCTTTTTACTCTCCTAGAATTGTGGTGACCATCTGTAAGATCTGAGTTTTGCAGCTGTATTCAATAAGGCACTGTTGGACTAAATCTTGGGGGGAAAAAAAAGAGGAAAAAAAGAGTGGATAGTGCCAAACTATGTCTATCTCTGTCAGTTTGGCTGTGCTTTAAACTTACAAGTAGAAATTTCCCTGAACAGTTGGGAAACAATAATAAAGTCAAATGTCTCATTAAGCAATGCATGCTCCGTCCTAATGAATGTATCACACGTAAGATAAAAGATGAACCATAATTAATGACATGCATGATAGCCCAGAGATTGTCTGGACCACACTGGCCTGGTTTTCAACTTTAACCCTCACAAGAAAGTGGTTGCTTTACGTAAAGACAAAGAGTTCATCTAGGGCTTGTCCAGACCAGCGTTGCCAAGTAAACTAAATTATGACAGTGGTGTCATGCAGATAGCAACCCACTGTAAACTGGCCCTTACATCAGGTCATTAGACTTGAGAAAGTTTCTAATTTGCTTTGTGAGGCAGATAGGGGAACTGGTCAAAATCAAATGCAGCAAGTAAGTGCTTTCAAATAATTCAAACATTTTAATCAGTTCTTGACTCTTTGAGAACACAAAATAGCACAGGGATAACAAACCTTTTAAGTAGTCTTACTCAACATCAGTGAAATTTAAGGCTGTCAGATGTCTACAAGAAGGTATAAAAGGCACTGATCCTAGATCACACTTTTTGTAGTGACTTTATGGCCTTAGATTTAGATGGAGCAGGTTTTGATTCACAGAATAACAGGGCTTGGAAGGGCCCTCTGGAGATCTTCAAGTCCAGCTCCCCTGCCAGAGCAGGAACACATAACCATAGAATCTAGTGCAGGTCACACTGGAAGTCATCCAGATGGGTCTTGAAAGTCTCCAGAGAAGGAGACTCCACAACCCCTCTGGGGAGCCTCTTCCAGTGCTCCAAGACCCTTACAGTGAAGAAATTCCTCCTCGTGTTGAGGTGGAACCTCCTGTGCTGTAGTTTATATCCATTGCCCCTTGTCCTATCACAGGGCACAACTGAGAAGCAGCTTGACCTAGAGCAGGTTGCATAGGATGGTGTCCAGGCAGCCTTTGAATAACTCCAGAGATGCAGACTCCACCAGCCTGTTCCAGTATTCCAGCACTCCCAGCATGAAGAAGATCCTCCTCATGTTTAGATGGAACTGTGTTCAAATTTGTGCCCATTACCTCTTGTCCTGTTGCTGGGCACCACTGAAAAAAAAGCCTGACTCCATCTTCCTGAGACCCATCCTTTATTTCTAAGCATTGATAAGATTTCCCCTCAGGCTTCTCTCCTCCAGGCTAAAAAGCCCCAAGTCCCTCACCCTTTCTTCTTAAGAGAGGTATTCTAGTTCCCCTTAGTTAAAACTAAACCAATAAATTATGACAAAAACATAATCTAGTAAAACTGATTGTGGGGGTGGGGGGGAAATAAACCAAACCTGAGTGAAATGGCTTTGCTTAATGTAAAACATTCTGTTGGCAAATATTTGCTATTGCACCTTTTGGGCTGCAAATCTTATTTAAAATAGATGGGGGAAAATCAACATTAATAGATGGGAAGAGAAAAGCTCATGTCATATTGACATTATTATTTCCTTTCAATAGGTGTTTAAATTAATGTAGCTTGTTTGTTGGGTTTTTTTAAGGTGCTATTACTATTGGAACTTAATTATCAAGCTGAGCCTGCAATGTGATGGTAAAGAAAATGAAGAAATGCAAGGTAAGTCACATGGTCTATATTTCAGCATTAGATTTCATTCCTGGAACATCCTATACTCAATTTAAATCTACAAAATCCTTCACAGAATCACAGAAACATTCAGGTTGGAAAAGCCCCTCAGGCTCACCAAGTCCAACCAAGAACCCTGCTCTACAAGGCCCACCCCTAAACCATATCCCCAAGCACAACATCCAAATGACCTTTAAACACACCCAGGGTTGGTGACTCCACCACCTCCCTGAGCAGCACATTCCTGACCACTCTTGCTGGGCAAAAGATTTTCTTAATGTCCAGTCTAAACCTACCCAGTCACAGCTTGAGGCCATTCCCTCTTGTTCTATTGCTAATTACCTGTGAGAAGAGACCAGCACCAGCCTCTCCACAACATTCTTTCAGGTGTCATAGTATTTCAGGGTTGGAAGGGACCACAAGGATCATGTAGTTCCAACCCCCTTGCTATAGGCAGGGACACCCCACACTAGATCAGGCTGTCCAGAGCCTCATCCAGCCTGCTCTTAAACACCTCCAGGGACGGGGCCTCAACCACCTCCCTGGACAACCCATTCCAGGGCTTCACCACTCTCATGGTGAAGAACCTCCTCCTCACATCTAGCCTGAATCTCCCCACCTCCAGCTTCATTCCATTCCCCCTAGTCCTATCACTACCTGAGATCCTGAGAAGTCCTTCCCCAGCCTTCCTGTAGGCCCCCTTCAGATACTGGAAGGCCACAATTAGGTCACCTGGGAGCCTTCTTTTTTGCAGACTGAACAGCCCCAACTCCTTCAGTCTGTCCTCACAGGAGAGGTGCTCCAGCCCTCTGATCATCCTTGTGGCCCTTCTCTGGACACCTTCCAGCATGTCCACATCCCTCTTGTAATAGGGGCTCCAGAACTGGACGCAGTACTCTGGGTGGGGTCTCACCAGAGCTGAGTAGAGGGGGAGGATCACCAATCTTCAGTCACCTAACAGCCATCTTTTAGTTGTAGACAGCCATGAGGTCTCTCCTCAGCCTCCTCTTTTTCAGACTAAACAGCCCCAGCTCCTTCAGTTGCTCTTCATCAGATTTATTCTTCCTTCAGAAATGTTGCTGGTTCAAACAAGGCAAAAATTCTAACTTAAATAATAAATAAATCTAAGCTTCTCTAGAAGGAGCTGCAGCTTGAGCTAATCTGTGCTTTTGGCTTGTTCAGGTCATTCCAAAACAGGCAGCTCAAGGCACAGTTCTGATAGTTTAGAACTTCACTTTATTGCAGAAAAAAACCAAACCAAACTAACATTTTATCAATATTTTGATCGATAAATGACATCTCAAACGTGTAATGAGTGGAGGTTGTTTCTAGCAGAGCCAAACCCGAACCTGGCATTAACAGCAGTAAAATCTGCAGTCCAGGCATTCTGACTCTGACTAATGCTATGAAGAAATCTTTCATTATTCTCCAGTTTTTCCCATGACAGCCTTCATATCCCCAGAGGTTTGATTCTAACCAGCAGCCCAATAGTCCCTCCAAGCCAACCTGTGATTTGCTCTCCCTTTCGGGGTAAGATCTGCTAACCGTTAATTTAAAGGAGCCATTTACTGAGGCTTTGATATATTCTCCCAGCTCTCTCTCCCTGCCCTCTTTTTTCCTTTTAGGCATGTGTAGCCTAAAGCACCCTTCCAGGCAAAGACGTGTTGGAGAAGCAGAAACAGTCTGTGCAAAGCATCTGTTTGGGAGCCTTCCTAAAGGCAGATCTCTGCCGACTGCTGATGGAAATCATCTGCAGGAAATCAGAGGGTGTGAATCGTTTGACCTTTTGGGGCTTACTTACCCATTGCCCAGCTCTCCCTCACTCACTGGTGCTTTTAGAAAACAATAGGCCAAATGTGATCAGAGGAGGCACTTCTGTGAGCAAGCAGCTTCTCCTTCCAGCATGTGTGGGTCTTCCTTTGTATGGACCTGTATGATGGCACACTTCTGTCTGTGAAGAGAGGATTTAAAACCAACACCAACATCTGTGTTCCTATGTGGTGTGAAAGCAGGCAGTACAAAGGAGAATATTCACTGTATGCAAACTGTGTCAGATATAGTTGAGAGACAGAAGTAGCTTTAGTCTGTCAAACCTTGTGGAGGAAGCCAGCATGATTGTCTGTGCAAGAGTTTACACCAACTGCGTGGTTCTAAATAAGCATAAAATCCTGGAATCCTAAAAGCATTCAGGTTGGGAAAGGCCTCTAAGATCATCAAGTCCGACTGTCAGCCCAGCAGCACCATGCCCACAGAACCATGTCTATTTTCTGAATTACAGAATCATAGAATACTCTGGGTTGAAAGGGACCTCCAAAGCTCAGCTAGTCCAACCCCGTCTGCAATCAGCAGGGGTATCCTCCACTAGACCAAGTTGCCCAGAGCCCTGTAGAGCTTCACCTTGCATACCTCCAGCGATAGGGCCTCAACCACCTCCCTGGGGAACCTGTTGCAGTGTTCCACCACCCTCATAATAAAGAACTTGTTCCTAACATCCAATCTAAATCTACTCTTCTCTGGTTTAAAGTCATTACCTCTCGTCCTATCATTAGAGGCCTTTGTAAATAAACCAAAACTCTGGTGGCTTAAGATACCAGCAGCAGCAGCAGTTTACAGTGCCAGCATTGTATCAAAATAACTGCAAAACCTGTTAAAGAAAGAGATACAGCCATAATTAAAATGTCCATCCCATACAGGACAAAATGAATCTTCAACAGGTAGTGGGTTAGCTTTTGTGTTCACAGCCCAGGGATGAATATGTAGGTATTGCTTTGATTACACTGATGTTAATAAGAAAACTACCACTGTCTCACATAGCTCCATCTCTGCATTTAGAAGAATCATGTTTTAGCTAAGAAAGGATGTACCTCTCCTGTAGAACGGGGAAGGGTTTTGTTCAGACTTGGGCATCAATAGCAAGGATATGATGCAAGAGCTTTGTACAGTGTGGTATATTTAATACATTTCATCTGTTTCTGTTGCAAGACATTTCTAAAGCAACACCTCCACACATGAGCAGAGACCATCTTTTTCTGTCAAGCTTTCCTAAGGTCTTCCTCTATATTGACAAGAAAACAGATGTACCAGACCAAGGGAATTTCTGTGGTTGGCTGCCAGGATGGATATAGCAACTCCATGACTGTCCAAGAGTATTAAGAGCTTAGAAAAGTCCTTTGCATGGCAATATTTGAGATACCACAGCATTTCCTGTTCTTAATGCAGAGGGACTGTGTGGTAGCTGTTGACAAACAGTCTTTTTGTGCTGGAAACCCCTGTATTATGGTCTGGAATTGAACTTCCACGCTTTAGCACAAAGATATGCTGTGTGGCCATAAACCCAGCACATCAGTAATTTATAGTATCTGGGCTCCTTAGCATGACTATGGTGGGGCTGGGACTCTCTCAGGTAGATGATATCTAAAAATGAGTGGGGAATGACTCCAGAAAGGACAGGCTAGAGGAAGAAAAAAACCTTCTGTCTGTAAGAGGCCCGAGGCAGCAGGCAGACAGGGGGAAGCATCTTTTTTCTTTTTTTAATTTTTATTTTTCCAAAATGCTGGAAGACAATCTGAAAGAAAGGCTGGGAGCACAGGGGCTGGACAGCAGCCCGGGCTGAATCCTAGGTCCTCAAGGGACCCTAAAATATAGAGGCAATATTTGGAGTGTAGACATAGTCAGCAGGTTGAAGGAAGTGATTATTTCTATCTATGTGGCACTTCTGGAGTCACATCTGAGGTAGTGTGCCCCATTCAGGGCATCCCAGAAGAGGAACACTGACAAGTGGTGGAGGTCCAGCCAGGTTGTTTGGGATTGTAGGGGATGAGGGAGATGGGTTTGTTCAGCATGGAATGTTACAGTCAGAGAGCATCTTACTACTGCTTTCAGCTCCCTTGAGGGTGAACATTACAGGCAGGACAGAGCCAGAATCTTCACAGAGGTGCAGAGCAAAAGGAGGAAAGCTGAAGGTCACAAACTGCAGCTAAGGAAACCCTGCTGGATTCTGATTCACAGCTGAAGTGATTAAGCTTTGTAGCAGGTAGCCCAGAGCTTGTGGGCCATTCTTGCAGGCATTAGGTGCTACATTAGACATGGCTTTGAGCAGTCTGACCTGACTTCAAAGATTAGGTCCTGAGTATCTGATGGTGCTCCAGTGGACCTCTCAGCCTGAATGATTCTGTTTCAGATGTGCACCATTTGGAAAGCTATGTGGCAGCAGGTGTTGATCTGTTAGAAGGTAGGAGGACTCTGCAAGGAGACCTTGACAGGCTGGAAAAATGAGCATGACAAATGGCATGAGATTTAACACATCGAAGTGCTGGGTTCTACACATTGGCCGCAACAACCCCGTGCAGCGCTACAGTCTGGGGACAGAGTGGCTGGAGAGCAGCCAGGCAGAAAGGGACCTGGGGGTATTGGTTGACAGCAGCTGAACATGAGCCAGCAATGTGCCCAGGTGGCCAAGAAGGCCACTGGCATCCTGGCCTCTATCAGGAATAGTGTGGCCAGTAGGAGCAAGGAAGTCATTCTGCCCTATACTCCTCACTGGTTAAGCCACACCTTGAGTCCTGTGTCCAGTTCTGGGCTCCTCAATTTAAGAAGCACATTGAGATACTTGAATGTGTCCAGAGAAGGGCAACAAGGCTGGGGAGAGGTCTGGAGCACAAGCCCTATGAGGAGTGGCTGAGGGAGCTGGGGTTGTTTAGCCTGGAGAAGAGTAGGCTCAGGGGAGACCTTATTGCTGTCTACAACTACCTGAGAGGAGGTTGTAGCCAGGTGGAGGTTGGTCTCTTCTCCCAGGCAACCAGTGGCAGAAGGAGAAGATACAGTCTCAGGCTGCGCCAGGGGAAGTTCAGGCTGGAGGTCAGGAGGAAGTTTTACACAGAGAGAGTGATTGCCCATTGGAATGGACTGCCTGGGGAGGTGGTGGAGTCGCCGTCACTGGAGGTGTTCAGGAGGAGACTTGACAGGGTGCTTGGTTACATGGGTTAGTTGATTAAGTGGTGTTGGGTGATAGGTTGGACGCGATGATCTTGAAGGTCTCTTCCAACCTGGTTTTTTCTATTCCATTCTATTCTATTCTATTCTATTCTATTCTATTCTATTCTATTCTATTCTATTCTATTCTATTCTATTCTATTCTAGTGTTTAAGAAGAGACTGGCACTTAGTGCCATGGTTTAGTTGATACCCATGGAATCCGAGGGGGTCAAGGTCTCAGCAGGTGTGGTGAGTTTTGCATTTGTCCTAGATTCTGAGAGGAGGCACAAGTGGTAAAGGACTTAGAAACTTTCACTGTAAACCAGTTGTTATCTTATTGTTACACTTCAATAAGGAATTAAGAACAAGTTCTATATCATGAGAGTGGTTCAACTCTGGAACTGGTTGCCCAGGCAGGTAGTTTAGATCCCATCCCTGGAGATACTCAGGCTGATGCTCAGCAAGGCTGTGGGCAGCCTGATCTAGTTGAGGATGTCCGTGCTTACTGCAAAGGTGATTGAACTAGATTACCTTTGGAGATCCCTTCCAGTCCAAACTCTTCTATGATAATACCAGAAATAAAACCCACAGGTTTCAACTCACAGTTAAATGCCTCCTGGTTCTGTTTCAAATGGGAATCAGGCAGGTTTGAGGGGAGTGTCACTAGCCCTATCTGGGCAAAAATTAGGAACACCACCCCCTCCCCAGTTCTTAAAATTACTGAGATACAAATACTCTGAATATTAATAGCATTCAAATACTCTGAGTATTTGTACTGCAGGTCACTTGTTGTAGTATCTCTGTGTTTGCTGATGGGAAGCCTAAATAGGATCTTGGCTGTAGTCTGGACACAAGGGTAGATGTAGAAATTGTCCATAGGCAATTTCTAATGTGCCCAAAGAATGCTAGCCACACATGGATTCAGTTGTTTCATTGGTATTTGGTCTACTGTTTACCAGAAACAGACAGATAAGAGTATTAGGAAATCTGTGGCCCTATATCTGGATATTACTTTTGTAAGTCATTTTGTTTCTTGATTGGCTTTTGTTTGGGTTATTTATGTACTATTTATTTTCTTCCCCTGAAGTCTACTTTGTCCTGGAAAATACTCATGAGTCCTATCTTTTGAATGCTTTTGTTTAACCCTATCTGACATGGCCATCTCGAGACGGCATGCATGCCTGCAAGCCTTTTGTTCACAGAAGGAGTGGTCAGGCATTGGTAAAGGCTGCCCAGGGAGGTTGTTGAGTCACCAACCCTTTATATGTTTGAAGGTCATTAGGATGTGGTGCTTGGGGATATGGTTTAGAGGGGAGCTTCATAGAATAGGGTTATCGGTTGGACTTGGTGAGTCTGAGGGTCTTTTCCAACCTGAATGTTTCTGTGATTCAATTTGTTTTCTTCTGCCTGATCTCCCTCACTGCTGCACTCCTTGGGGACTGCACAGTACTTTGAATAGTGCTGGCACCATGGCTCAGCACTGACCAAAATATCCACATTGCTCTACCATCTCTTTTTAGAGTAAACAATTACTTCAGGCCTTCTTCTTACTAGCCTGCTAAATTCAAAGATTCCAGGGGTCTTATCCAACCTGCATGACTCTATGTTAACTTTATAGACTGGGTATAGATGCTTTGAATGACACATACACCACTTCCAGACTGCAATTCCAAAAAGGTTTTTGAGCTCTGCAATGCTTTACTACTGCCTGGTTTTGGTGTCTTATTCTTTAACTGTGTTTTGTTTAAAGACTGATTTCCTTTCCTGTGTGGTGGTGTTCTGATTTCACAACCCGAAGTGGTACTTCAGCTCAAGTCCTTTCTTTGTTAATGGAACCTTGAGTCCTGTGTCCAGTTCTGGGCCCCTCAGTTTAGGAAAGATGTTGAGCTGCTGGAATGTGTCCAGAGAAGGGCAAAAAAAGCTGGTGGGGGGTTTGGAGCACAAGCCCTATGAGGAGAGGCTGAGGGAGCTGGGGTTGCTTAGCCTGGAGAAGAGGAGGTTCAGGGGAGACCTTGTTGCTGCCTACCACTACCTGAAGGGAGGTTGTAGTCAGAAGGGGGCTCGTCTCTTCTCCCAGGCAACCAGTGACAGAAGGAGAGGACACAGTCTCAAGCGGTGCCAGGGAAGGTTTAGGCTGGATGTTAGGAAGAAGTTCTTCATAGAAAGAGAGATTGGCCATTGGAATGGGCTGCCCAGGGAGGTGGTGGAGTCACCATCACTTGGAGGTGTTTAAGAAGAGACTAGCTGGGGTGCTTGGTGCCATGGTTTAGTTGATTAGATAGTGTTGGATGATAGGTTGGACTCAATGGTCTCGAAGATCTTTTCCAACCTGGTTAATTCTTTTCTTTTCTTTTCTTTTCTCTTCTTTTCTTTTCTTTTCTTTTCTTTTCTTTTCTTTTCTTTTCTTTTCTTTTCTTTTCTTTTCTTTTCTTTTCTTTTCTTTTCTTTTCTTTTCTTTTCTTTTCTTTTCTTTTCTTTTCTTTTCTTCTCTTCTCTTCTCTTCTCTTCTCTTCTCTTCTCTTCTCTTCTCTTCTCTTCTCTTCTCTTCTCTTCTCTTCTCTTCTCTTCTCTTCTCTTCTCTTCTCTTCTCTTTTCTTTTCTTTTCTTTTCTTTTCTTTTCTTTTCTTTTCTTTTCTTTTCTTTTCTTTTCTTTCTTTTCTTTTCTCTTCTTTTCTCTTCTTTTCTCTTTTCTCTTTTCTTTTCTTTTCTTTTCTTTTCTTTTCTTTTCTTTTCTTTTCTTTTCTTTTCTTTTCTTTTCTTTTCTTTTCTTTTCTTTTCTTTTCTTTTCTTTTCTTTTCTTTTCTTTTCTTTTCTTTTCTTTTCTTTTCTTTTCTTTTCTTTTCTTTTCTTTTCTTCTCTTTTCTCTTTTCTTTTCTTTCCTTTCCTTTCCTTTCCTTTCCTTTCCTTTCCTTTCCTTTCCTTTCCTTTCCTTTCCTTTTCTTTTCTTTTCTTTTCTTTCCTTTCCTTTCCTTTCCTTTCCTTTCCTTTCCTTTTCTTTTCTTTTCTTTTCTTTTCTTTTCTTTTCTTTTCTTTTCTTTTCTTTTCTTTTCTTTTCTTTTCTTTTCTTTTCTTTTCTTTTCTTTTCTTTTCTTTTCTTTTCTTTTCTTTTCTTTTCTTTTCTTTTCTTTTCTATTTGTAAAGGAGGCTTTTGTTTTTTGTGCACAGTTATAGTATTGCGTGTTGTGAACTGTAGCCACTTACAGCTTTGTCTCCTGCTTAGTCCAAATCTTTATTACTGGCTCAACTCACATCAACACCATTTGGAGGATTCAGGCAGAATGTTTTTTTGGCTTAGTTTGGGTCAATTTGGAAACACATTCTTGATGGTTTGAGGGTTTTCCATCGAAGACTAGAATAAGCAAAAAGATTGCTCACTCGCATGCATGCTGCTCATGTGAGTAAAGGACTGTAAAAAAGGTCTGTTTCTCTTTTGTAAATCGGAGCTATGTGACCAAGAAGGAACTGTGTATCTGTTCCTTGTGCTAAACATAGTGACTAGCATGGTCTTAAGTCTATCACTTTAATTGCACTTTATTAAAACCTTCATGTTAGCTTTATTAAGCTACAAGAGGTCTTAGAGGTAGACAGCATTGTTGATCAGGAAAATCTTTTCTTCAGGGTTTGGTAAAAAGCAAAAATGCTGATAGAAAGAAAAATCTTCTCATGAGAGGGTGAATATACTCACAACAATTACTGGTGTCTGTTTTGTGGAAGACATCATTATCAAACAAAGCTGTTATTTTCTGCTTCAACATCCAGCAGTGCTTGGATACATTAATGGCTTGTCCTGAATGCAGATCGTTCAATTCCAGGTCCTTTTGGTTTTCATAGAAAGTTGGCAAGTGGAGTAAATATAAAACACTTTTCTGGCAACTAAACTTTGTTATGAGTAGATATGCATAAACATCCAAGAAGTTTCTCTTGATGGAGTTCCTCCCTAAACATTCCAACTGTGGGGAAGAGGGTCAGGTCCTATGGAAAATGGGCAAGAATTTCAACAATAAGCCCTGTAATTCTCAATGCGTGGGAGGCCAGACCTGGCCATGGGAAAGACAAGTTACTTGGTGCCAGCTGGGATTGCTGGCACCAAATGCAACACTCCTGATTAGCAGAAAATCTTCCTTCTCGCCAAAACCTTGCATATATTACAGCTACCACTGAAACATCTTTAAGGTCATGATTCACTGCAGACAAGCTGGAGAGGAAAAGGCTCTAAGGAGACCTTATTGTGGCCTTCCAGTATCTGGAGGGGGACTACAAGAAAGCTGGTGAGGGATTTTGTCGGATGTCAGGTAGTGATAGGACTGGGGGGAATGGAGCAAAACTGGAAGTGAGTAGACTCAGGTTGGATGTAAGGAAGAAGTTCTTCCCCATGAGGGTGGTGGGACACTGGAACAGGGAGGTGGTATAAGTCGCATCCCTGGAAGTTTGTAAGGCCAGGTTGGATGGGGCTCTAGATCAGTGTGAGGTGGCCCTGCCCATGACAGGGGCCTGCAACTGGATGATCCTTGAGGTCCCTTCCAACCCTAACAATTCTATGCTTGCAGAAAATGCTCCCATTTAAAGCCCAGGATATGTCTGGGCCCCTTTTAACAAAATGTCCTGAAGAAATGGATCCCTTCTTTTGTCTTTTCCACACATGCTCATTTTTATGCTTTACTGAATTCACACTGTAAGTTAATCCAGTGAATTTGATACATAAAAAAATGCTGTCTTTTAATTGTATTTTAGTAATAAACAGCTTTATTATTTAACTTAAAACCCAAAACCCAAACCTGCCATCTGGGACACAGTTATTATTGTTTGTACAATACAAATTGTTTGTGTAGTCTAAGTAGTTTTAGTGCAGTTAAGGCCAACTGGATTCTTCTTTTGTTTAAATCCTTTCCTAGAGTGGAGAGAAGTTTTGGCTATACACTAAAACCTGTAAATCAAAGTCTTCTTCAGTTAGCTTCAATTATGAACAGGGTGGTGAAAAAAAAAAAACTGCATGGGCATGACAAAATCCATTCATGACAAAATCCACATGTTCATCTCCTGATCACTGTTACTGGAAGTGCAAGGAAATGTGAATGACAGACTATAAAGATTTTAGATGGATAATGCAGCTATTGCTTCTGTGATGTGGTAGAGCAGGACATCAGGATTTGTTTGGTTTCAGTCATGACAAATAACATTTGATTAATCCTGTGCATTTCTTACGATTACATCACACTGAAAAAGACCCTGACAGATGCATGCAAATACACTTATTGGCCTACACACACTTTTCCACTCAGAGAAGAGATTAAGAGGAATTACAAACAGCAAATGCTAACTGGATCATTGAGAGTACTTGTGGGACCTGCTCAAGTAGCACAGTCTGGAGAGGAGAAGGCTCTGAGGAGACCTTCTTGTGACCTTCCATTATCTGAAGCAGGCTACAAGAAAGCTGGTGAGGGACTTTTTAGAATGTCAGGTAATGGTAGGACTAGGGGGAATGGAGCAAAACTGGAAGTGGGTAGATTCAGATGGGATATTAAGAAGTTCTTCCCCATGAGGGTGGTGCGACACTGGAACAGGTTGCCCAGGGAGGTAGTGGAAGCCCCATCCCTGGAAGGTTTCAAGGCCAGGCTGAATGGAGCTCTGGGAAACCACTTCCCCACACAACCTAGAACTGAATGATCTTTGAGATCCCTTCCAAGCCTGACAATTCTGTGGTGCAGACTGAATCCTGTCCCAGATATGGCATATATATGGCAGTAAAATCCATAAAGTTTCAAGAGAGAATGAAATCTTATGAAATATGAATCTGTGGACCTATCCATGGCCTGCACGTGGAAATACTCCATAGCTTATATCTGGTCTAAAGCTTTTAGGAGAGAAGATGTCTGGAAAGGCAAAGTTCCTGTAGTCAGAATTATGAGCTGACCCAAGGGAGTTTTCTTTCCTGGAACTGCTGAAGATGGGATTGACTGACTGCATCAGGGAGCAGCAGTGCTGAATATGTAACAAACCATGTGTGATAAAGTCATCCCCTCCCTCAGAATCTGTACCAACCCCAAGGAATAACAGTGTAAGGCAAGAACAATAGCTGGCACATTCATAGGAAATTTGGCTTACTGCAGCTTCTAACTCTCTCTTGTGAGACAGAGGTTTTGCATTTGGGGGATATGAGAATAAGGCTTAAAAGTGCAATTGCCTTGAATATACATATTGGAGTCCCAGCCACACTGGACAGCCCAGACCTGTTCCTGCCCCAGTGCTAGACATCCACTTCTGGTCCCCACAGAGATTCATAGAATCATAGAATCAACCGTGTTGGAAAAGACCTGAGAGACCATCAAGTCCAACCTCTTACCTAACACCTTGTGACTACTAAATCGTGGTTTCAAGTGCCACATCCAATCCTTTTTTGAACACTTCCAGGGATGATGACTCCACCAGCTCCATGGGCAGCCCATTCCATTGGCAAATTACTCTTTCTGTGAGTTTATTCACCTGGTCACTCTGTGAGGCTCCTCTGAATTTTCTTGATTGCAGCAGAGTGACTGCTCATCTGAGGACGCATTTCAATTCCTTGGTCCTCTGTTTAGTGGTTAGATGTCACCTCTGAAACTTCTGCACATTTTTCTGCTTGATCTGATGCTTTAAAATGGCTCTTTTAGCCTCATATGTCATCTCTGCCACCTCTGAGGTCCCATGGGATGGGTTGATCATTGCTTTGATCCTGAATTTGTTCTGTCCATACTTTTTCTTATGGCCACTGCACAGTGAATTGCTGCCAGCAACATTTAACAACACAAAACTGCTACAAATCCCATTCAGAGCCCCCGTGGTAAAGCAGTGTTTCATCTGAGGCCTTCAATATCTTCCATGATAAGGATGCAGGTTGAAAAGGTAATCCAGTATTCATGTTTGGATGGTGTTTTGCTCAAAGACATGTATAGGATAACTAAATTCTGTATGATCCTTGAATTTTTCATAGCTCTCATGTATCTGTCAGGTTTTTGGTGGCCAAGAAGTCAACCCTGCATCAGCACTTCATGTAACTGAATAGTCCCTGAAGCTGGGAGTTTCTTGCTTTCCCAAAACCAAGACAATCTCCTGGAAGGCAGGCTCATCATCCTGGATTTAATGATGTAAGCCTCACACAGGTAAGTGAAAGCATCTGACAAACAGTTGTGTGCCAGACTGCTGGGAGCAATGGCTGAGTCGTCCACTGCATACAGGGACAGTAGCTATGGGCAGATGGCACAGAAGTGTTCAGGATGAGAATCTTCTCTGTCTGCTGAGCACTAATTAGACAGGATTGATAGTGGGGTTGTACCAGTTGCTGATTGTTCTTGGGTTTTCAATTTGGGACGGAAATGGGCCCAGAAGTGGGCTGCCTACTGACCCACACCTGGAACACAGCATCCTCTCAGCACTGCTAGCGGTGAACTGCAAGGCAGCTACTGCTGGTGCCCTCCTTGTCCCAGCAATACCATCCTGCTCTGTGGGAGCACCCATCACAGCTGCCAGCTGTCATTTTACCAAGTGCTTTTTGCTCTTTGCCTGCCTAATCAGATGAGTGAAATTGCCTCACTCCACTCCCCGTTGTAAACCTGGCACAGTTTTATCAGTATCATGCTGCAGTCTGGAATGCTGCAATCAGCACAGAACACATCTGCCTACAGCAGAGCATCTGAAGGGCCAGCATGGTACATTTTTGTGTGCAGTTAGTTAGGTCACTCTCACAGTTTCCTCTCTATATAGCATTTCACTGCAATTTTAGTTTGTCCAGATGTCCTCCACTTGCTAGTGGGTGCTAATTTAATTGAAACACTGCTCTTTCCTAGTAGGAGTGAGACAGTCAAATCCGTGATCTGACAGTGCCAGGGATACTATTTGTTGACTGTTCCATAGAAGTGTTAATGCTGTGAACTGTGTACTTGTTAAAGAACAGTTTCAGTCTATGAGCTGTAGATTAGGAGATGTATTTGTCCCCCATGGACTTTCTACAGTTAGTGGAACATTTGCTATGCCCCTTGTTCTGCCGTCATGGTAGAAATTTGTTTTACCAAGCTCTTTAGTAGCAGATAATTGGCTTCCCCAGTCTATAATTTCCTCTCAGTATGGACAGAGACCTTAGAGGATCAGGGATTAATCTCAGAAATCAATTCTATCTATAAAAAAGTTTATCCTCTGAATTTCTTTTAATTGTGTTTGATTAAACTGGAGCCATTATGGTACCAAAGCAGGATTCAAGGCACTTGTCCTACATTGTTACTGCTTCTGTTTGGTCATCTGAGTTAAAGCTAGTCTTTGTCTTTACCTTATATGATTTCCCTCAGTACTGTGTGAGATGAATAATGATTCTCGAGCAATCAGAACAGTTTGTTAGTGTGGTAGTTGTAGGCTAATGCCTATGAAAATTTTCCACATATTGAGTCAGAAAGTGGCAGGATGTAAATAAATTGCCATTGGATGTAAAAGGGAAAATAATGATAAGGTCTAAATAATCTCCTTGGTCTGATAACTAACATAAAGTTAGTTGTATAAACCGACTCTTGGTCTTTCTGGATTTTTCACTCTAGCAGATACTAGCTGGTGGCTTTGGCTTGGCTGTTGCTGACCTTGGCTGCATTCTTCTTGTAGCTAAGTACTAAGAAGCTACTCTCTGCTCTTCTCTCTCTTCCCTTCTACAGGGTAGGGGGGGAAGGGAGCAGTGAGGGGGAAGCTATTGGTACTCCCTGGTTTTGTCCAAGGGTGTTCTTGTGTTGTTTATACAATTTAAATACATGTAAATATTGTTTATTTTGTACATATTCATTGTAGTTCATATTTCTAGATTGTAGTTTTGCTTGTAAATAGAGCTTAAATTGCTTCCACCTGAGCTGGTCTGGCAATTTTATTTTGGGGATAATTTCAACCCACCACAGTTAGAGAAGCTTCCCTTTAGCCTTAACATCCCTGCATGTGCTTCCAAGCCCTCAGGATCTTCCTGGATAGAAAAAGAATCTTTGGGCTTGTGTTGAGCTGAGCTTCTGACTGTGTGACAGACCTTCACAGATGAAGAGAAAAATCCAATTTGTTTTAGTGTGATTATTCTCATTTCCTTGGTCATCACCAAAGTAGGCATATGGCAAAGAAACACTTCACCTTGTATGTTGAGATCGTAGAATCATAGAATTGTCGGGGTTGGAAGGGACCTCAAGGATCATGCAGTTCCACCCCCCCTGCCATTGGGCAGGGACACCTCACACTAGATCAGGTTGCTCACAGCCACATCCAGCCTGACCTTAATAACCTCCAGGGATGAGGCTTCCACCACCTCCCTGGGCAACCTGTTCCAGTGTCTCACCACCCTCATGGTAAAGAGCTTTTTCCTAACATCCAGTCTCAATCTACCCATTTCTATTTTTTTTTTCCCATTTCCCCCTAGTCCTACCTGACAACCTAAAAAGTCCCTCCCCAGCTTTCTTGTAGACCCCTTCAGATACTGGAAGGCCACAATTAGGTCTCCTTGGAGCCTTCTCTTCTCCAAACTGAAGAGCCCCAACTTCCTTAGTCTGTCTCCATAGCAGATGAGCTCTAGCCCTCTGACATCCTTGTGGCCCTTCTCTGGACACATCCCAGCATGTCCAGATCCTTCCTGTATTGAGTGCTCCAGAACTGGATGCAGTACTCCAGGGTGGGTCTCACCAGAGCTGACTAGAGGGGGAGAAACATGTACATTTTTAATTAGAAAAGTGGGATCTGAATAGGAATGCTGAAAGACATGGATCCTTACTCTGTGCACCTGAGTGACTTCTCATAAACCCTTACAACACAGCTCTTAGTAGTATGAATGTAGCCAGGCAGCCAAATCACAAGCTATCAAAGCCATCCAAGAGGATATATATAGGCAAGACAGATACAATCTGAGGTTTTTGGGGTTGATTTGTTTAGGGTTTTCTTTGATGCAAGGCCATGCACATGGTTTCAGTACCTTCATAGACTCTATATATAGCACAGGAGCTTCTAAGTCACAAAGAAGTTTTAGTCATGCGGACAAGGGAAAAAGTACTTTTCAAGTCTGGCTTGCTTTTAGCAAGCAAATTACTCCTAAGGGACATGACTGCTTAAGCCAAAGCAACCTCAAAACTTTCAGCTTTGGCTGGTAGAGATGTGAACCTACTTTCATACGGATCTAATGCAGGCAATATGTCATGTACAGGAGCTGCTGTAGGGGCATTAGAGCCATGTGCTGAGGTGCTGATAACAACTTGAAAATAAAAGGTTTCACCTCAACATGAGGAGAAACTTCTTTACAATGAAGGTGATGAAGCACTGGAACAGGCTGCCCAGAGCAGTTGCGGAGTCTTCTTCTCTGGAGACTTTCAAAACCTGCCTGGATGCATTCCAATGAGGACTACCCTAGGTGATCCTGATTTGGCAGAGGGGTTGGACTTCATGATCTCTGGAGGTGTCTTCCAAGCTCGTATGTACTGTGATTCTGTGATAAGTGAAGTCTCAGAGTATATGTTTTTTTGCAGAGTGAATCCTAAGTAAGTGATGAAGAAAGAGGTCCTAGTCTGGGCCAAGAGAAGGGCAAGGAAGTTGGTAAGGATCTAGAGAATGTGTCTTATGTATACTGGCTGAGAGAACTGGGGTTGTTTAGTCTAAATAAAAGGAGGCTAAGGGGAGACCTTCTCATTCTCTACAACTGCCTCAAAAGAGGTCAGAGAGAGATGGGGCCAGTGTCTTCTAGTAACAAGGGGTAGGATGAGAGGTTGCACCAGAGGAGGTTTAGGTTTGATAGTAGAGGAAACTGCTTTACTGAAAGGGTTCTCAAAGACTAGAACAGGCTTCTCAGGGAGGTGGTTGAATCCCCATCCCTAGAGGTGTATAAAGAGGCAGACATGTCGTGCTGAGGGACATGGTTTAACACCAGACTCGGTAGAGTATAATAATGGTTGGATTTGATGATCTTAAAGGTTTTTTTGCCAACTGAAATGATTCCTTTATGTCAAGGATTAGGACTGGGCTGGCCATTAAACAAGCAACACACACTGTCTTTTAACTTCACTCCCTTCCCAAAGGGAAGAGAAAGGGAATATGACAGAAACTGGTGGGTTGGGAAAGAAAATGAAAACTACTTTATTGAAAATAATAACATGAAGTGCATGGGATCAGTGGAGGATGGTCACAAAGCTGCAAAGATCACAGCTGATATGATGACTGGGGCCAAGGAAAGTGTCTTTCATCCATCCTTCCACTCACACAGCTTAAGTTTCTGGATGGATTCCACCCTCTTGCATGAGCAGCAATGATGTGCTGCTTTATTTCCAGTGAAGAGAGGTCACATTATGATGTTCCACAGCTCAAGCAACTGCTCTGTCAGCACTCATGGTTACCTTCCATGGTCTGGAGTATCTCCCAAACCCAAGAAATACACCTTTCTTCTCCCCAGCCTTAAAACATCACATAGGCTCTTTAAAATGACAAGTGAACATGAAGCCCCAACACAGGCAGTAAACTAATCTAAACTAAAGAGGTGCAATGCTATTAAAAACACACTGGGTTATATTGAATAAAGCAGATCCTTCTGTTTTTTTCAGTTCTGAAGAGTGAATAGGGTTGATGCTTCCTGGAAACCAGAAATCCCTCCAGACACATTAAATTCCAGCTCATCTTTATCTTATTAAATAACTAATGTGATCCAACCATCCATATCAACAGGAAAAAAAAAAAAGTGCTGAACACAAGGAAAATAACTTTGTGCTGTGAATAACTTTGCTGTGAATAGGACTTTGTTTTGGACTTAAGAGTATCTCTCTCTGCAACAGCCTATGGAGGATGTGAACCATGAGAGTCCTTGGTTTCTGAAAAAAAGTAAAACACATGGAAAATGAAAATGTTCTGCTTTCTGCTATCCAAGCAGTGCCAGGTGACACTGTAATGGATAAACTTACTCCTATTTCTTTTTCTAATTGAAAAAAAAAAAAAAAAAGGTTTTGCTACTTAAGGCATGTTCTGCTGGCAAAACAGGGAAGTAAGGCAATGGAGAGAAGAGGAGCCCACTGTGTTGCAGTGTCTCCTAAGCTTTCCTGTGGTAATAGGGCTTAGAAGCTTCCACCTCAACCTCAATAAATGTTAATGAACATTTCTAAATGCTCTGAGCATAATAATCATCATGTGGCAGATGCCTCTTCTGGTCCCTACATGACTGAGGTTTTTGCTTGGGAGGATTTTCAGAGGTCTTCAAAGACTTGGGGTTGCAGCTTCAGTGAGAACACAGTAGCCTGCATGGTGATTCCAGACAAGCAAATGAAGTGTAGGAAGACAATTTACAGCTTTGCTCCCAGGCAGCCAAAAGAGATTTTGGGCACAGCACTGCACAAGTTAAGCTGTACTGCTTCTGAGCTGACCTGGGACAGTTACTGCATAATGGTGTCGGATGTGCTCACTTACATCCAATGAAGTTATGAATCACGGAATGGTCCAGGCAGGAAGGAGCCTCCAAAGGTCATCCAGTCCAATCTCTCCACAGTCAGCAGGGACATCCTCAACTAGATCAGGTTGCCCAGGGCCTTGTTGAGCCTCACCTTGAATATCTTCAGGGAAGGGGCTTCCACCACCTCCCTGGGCAACCTGTTCCAGTGTTCCACTACCCTCATAGTGAAGAACTTCCTAATATCCAATCTAAATCTGCCCTTCTCTAGTTTGAAGCTATTGCCCATTGTCCTGTCACTGCAGGCCTTTGTAAACTTTTGAACCTTGTGCTGGGCCTCAGGTAGGACACATGGCTTGGCTTTTGGCTTTGGTCTGTGCTGTGCAAGTTTCTTGTGCTTTTATACATGCTGCTGATCAGCTACTATTGTGTGAAGGATGCTTTTAGCATGAACCGCCCGCTGCCAAGAATGAAAATGCAACAGATCTCTTCACTCAGATGAACTTTTCCTGTGTCACATTCTTTCCTCATGGGAAAGGTTATTTCAACATCTTGCTGAGTTGTTGCATTTGCTTTCCCTCACTCACTGTCTGCTCCTCTTAGCACAGGGAGAGGCCATTGCTTTCCTTCTTTAAAGTATTTACTCTAAGAATTCCCAGTTCATGTCAGGTGAAAAGCATTGGCTGTGTGTTTTGTGTCCCAGTATTCATTCTCTGCTTTCATTTACGGACAACTGTAAGTGATGCAGTTATTGATAGACTAATTGCTAGCACTTAGAGCCTTTTGCTAATGATTTATACATTCCCTGCTAATATGGTTAGAACATTTCTACTACAAACCCTTTTTGCTTTACTCAGTGATTCATTGACCTGTATGCCTTCTTTTAAAAATTGCAGGTTACTCAGGTAGCAAATGTTCATCAAGCATGAATTTTTTTTTTGGTGGCATAAATCCTGAGAAGTAAGACCTTCAAGAACTGTATCATCACATCTGTCCATTTTTAAGGGCTTTGCTTCTTTAAGAACCGAGACTAGATTGCACAATATTTTAACTCTGTATTCATATTTTCTTCAGTCTCATTCTCCCTTGTCCCACGCTGCAATTGTAATGAATAGCTCTGGTTTAGAGATGGATAATGAGCAAGTAGAGGTTTTCCTCACTGACAGTTCCACTTCAGTCTTCCATTAGAAACAGAGAAAGCTGCAGAAAGTTAAGTGTTTCAGTGAGAAACAGCCTGGGGAACACCTACCATGGAGAACAAGAGGGGCTAATAAGAAGCTTTAAAAAAGAACCTGGCTACCCCTTTCTATCAGAGAAAGTAGCAAAGAATATTTTTATCTCTTGGTATTTAAAGGAAATGAAATAATATATTAAATAATATACTTTTATAAAACCTTACCCAGTCTTATTTTTCAGTCTTCTACTTTCTGATCAAGGAAATAATGACCTCTCTTAGTGTCCAGAAGTTTCAACTCTCATGCCACCATGATTAAATTCAGAAACAGTTCTGTACCATATAACCCCAGTTTTACCAGTCTGTTTTTCCAGGAACATGTTTTTCACCCCAGAGAAGACGGACAAGGGGAGTCAGAGCTAATCAGTTTTATGTAGTGCACATGATGTGTTGTAGCAAAGAACTTCCTGCTTCTTTTTGGTTGCAGTTTGTGAGACTGCCAGAAGAGGAAATCTAATCACACAGTTACACTTGCTGCATAGAGAAGAGCTGTGGAACAAACAGAATTTACTGATTCGCCAGGCAGTTCTCTAAAGCTGTCATGGTGTTTTGGGTTAGTTTTAAGACAGGAGTTATAATTTATGCAGTCAAAGGTCTCTAGATTCATAGAAGTAATATGCTAAGGTACACAAAGAAAAGTTTAAAGATCTCAGATACAAACTAATTTTGTATTGATTCTTACCAATTAAACATGGGAAGCAATATTGTTTCCTGTCTTTACCACTGTGTCTTCCTGAGGAGATTGATTTGAATGCAAATCAAAGGTGAAGCTTCATTTTGGTCCCTGGTAATCCAGTGTTTGGGGAACAGGATGCTCAGTCCTTTATTTCGAACTGGTTTGCTTACCAAAGGCGTTATTTCATCCTACAAGACCATACCAATGTCAGAGTGGACGTTTATATATTGGAAATGACCTAGGTTTTAAAGTGGAAATAATTATAGCAGAATCAGAGGTTTTCTCATGGGATTTTATGATTCAGATCAACAATCCACGCCATATAAACAAAACTGCTTTCCAGCCTGACAGCATGTGTATCAGTTTTGTAGAATGATGACCCTGAAGTGACAAATGGAAATATCAATTTATGGCAGAAATGAACCTTAGATTTTTATTTTCGTGTCTGCACTCAGACATTGTGTTCTGCGTAGATGCTATACAGAAGGGGATAAAAGAGAATGTAACTACTGCAAACAGTTTGCCTCAGCCAGAAAGAATTCAGTGGTGTTATTAGAAGTGTGTTTGCTCTGTGCAAATTAAATTGGATATAGAGAGCTATAGCACTGCTTGCTGCATCAATCTTACTTTCTAACACACTGAAGTCACTCAGCAATATACGTGTCTGAAGCAATGTTCAGGCATGCTGGATCACTGGCAGACACTCAAGGTGCTGATCTGACATGGAATTTCTCAGTGACTGCACCCACTGGCAAGCTGTGTCTAGCTAGGCTCCTTCTCATCATCTTCTCATTCTAGGGTCACATGAGGCCAGAAGAAGCTGGCTTGGAATGAGCTTCACTTGACTGCAATGGGAAAAAAAGAGTGGAGAGGCCCTCTGGTACCTTGCTTGCATGGGAGAAACCAGGTGTCCTTCCACTTGTGCCTTGTAGTTTTGGGGAAAATGACTTGTTTATATCCTTCCTTCAGCTTCCTCTCACTATTGTGTCTTCTAGAAATGACATGCTGTGTACCTTTGAACAATTTGCTTTTTCTTCCTGTGTAAAGACCGGAGTGGGGAGGAGGTGCTGGGGTGAAAGAGGAGAGAGCACATGAGTGAGAAGTGCTTTTGCTAAGCCATAAACATTAAAATGATCTTTAGGAGTCCAGGTTCCTGCAGGGTGTCAGTAGGATAAGGTATAAGATATAATCACTCTGTTTTTCAAGCTGTTCCTCCTGATTATCCTCACTAAATAGTGTGTAGACCACTAAAGAAATTTTTTTATCTGAAATGGAAAAGACAAGGACTGTGAGATTTTTTTAAAAGTTAACAATTACTTAAGAGAGGTTGGGAAAATTGTTGGATTTATACATCTCTTTCCTCTGGTCATATGACCTCTGCTGATGGTGTTTCTGCTTAGTTAGGTGACTTGACTTCTGCTGATCCACTTCCAGCATGAGACTTACATGCAACAAGTTAAAGCCCTTAACTTAGTTAGACCATTCTCCCCAGAAGCTTGCTAGAACCCACAGAGTACAGTCTGTAGCCAAAAAAAAAGAAATTCCTTTGCAGTTTAAAATTTCATTGTGTGAGAACACAAACCTTCATGGCTCAAGCATCCACTCATTTTGAATGAGTAAATAATTAATGGAAAGCAAGTTGTAAACTTTCTTTTCAGGGGGAAGCTGCAGAGAAAATAGAGCTGTTTCAAGAGCTGGTTTTCAGTTACCACTGCCAAAGAGAGTGACTGCCTTTGGAAAAGGGGGCATGTTTCTGAATGTGCTCTTCATCCCTGGATCACCCAAAGCAGCACACCTGGGCAGGCTGAGTGAGCAGCGGGTGCTGTATTGGCTCTAAATGTCTAAGACACGCTACAAGCAGAGCGCAGTATCTACAGCTCCAGGGCAGATGTTTTCCATACAGGAAGCCTCTAATCCAGACTTTCCCTCCTCTCCTCTAGCTGGCCTCACATGGCCTCATCATTCTCTTTTCTCATTCTGAAACAATTCTATACATCTGAGTGGCAGCCAGACCTATTACAGCCTGTGTTTTACAGAAACTAGCCAGTGGCTCTGATGATTGCAGTTAGCAGAATATTCATATCAACCCAGCTGCAGGTGGGAAAGAATTTTTTATTTCCTTTTGCTCATAAGCCTAAGTATGATCATCCACTAAGGAAATCCTCTTTCTTCCTCAGCCATTTCCCATAGGTCTCACACTCAGACACAAACCATGTGTGGTGAGGGGACTTGAGCATCTCACTGTTGAAGGGGTGCTGAGAGACATGGGGGCATTTAGCCAGGAGAAGAGCAGGCTGAGAGAGGATCTTCTCAGTGCTGATTGCTATTTAAAGGGTTGGGGTCAAGTTGGGGCCAGTGGGGCCTGTGGTGTCCAGTGATAGGACAAGGGGCAATGGACATGAACTAGAACATGGCAAGTTCCACTTAAACATAATGAAAAAACAGACTGCCCAGAGATTCTGTGGAATCTCCTTCTCTGGAGAGATTCCAAACCTGCCTGGATAGTCTGATCCTGAGCAACCTTCTCTGAGTGACCCTGCTGGATGATCTCTAGAGGTCCCTTCCAACCTGCCCACAGTGCTGGGATTATGTGATTCTGTATGCGTATATCTTTATACATACCAGAACACTTCCTTCACTATTTTTTAAGATAAGAACTGCACAAAGGAGGCATTTAGCAAAGCATTCCTTTCAAGCATTTCTGCTTTTGAAAAATTAAACAAGGTGAACTCTGGCAGATGCTGTAGAGCACTTTGCTTGTGTTATACCTTGTAAAGCCTAATTCTACAAACCAGTTTTCCTGTGATGAGAGGTTGCATTCTTGCTTTGAAGTGACAGGATGTCAGAATGACATGAATTGAGTAAAAAAAGTTTCAGAGCAGAGCTGGAGTAACTCGTTGTAAAGGACTTGTGTATTCCTTGTGTCTACAGAATTAGGAGGCAGCTTTGTGTTTTTAACCCAGTGCCAAAGCATGCAGGAAAGCATTTGCTGGAATACAATAGGATAAAGGAACCCTCTGGAGTATTTTATTTGGATTTTTGGTCTGGCTTATATTTACTTCTCTTTTCTTTTGGTGTGTATTTCTGGCATCTGAAATGGATGTGAACATGCACCTTCCCCAAATTTATGGAGTCAGCTGTGTTCCTGTAAGCATTATGTGCGGCTTAGCAATATTGTCTCGACCCAGAAGAGGAAGCTTTTGTACACAGAAGATGATAAATTCTAAAAATGCTTTGAGAGCAAGCAGGAATAATCTTGCCACTTGAATGACTGAAAAGACCTGTTTGCAAATCTTTACTGTGCCCATTCTTGTGCCTTAGCTAGAACATGCTTCATGCAAACTAGTGATATAGTAAACAGCCCAAAGACCCCATGTCTGTTCCTTCCTTTCCACCTTACACAAAGACCCAGGACATCTTGGAAAAACAAACCCTAGTCTTTCAGATATAGAACAGCTTCTCATTTGTGATATCTGATATCTTGCTGAGCTGAGATGTCTGTAACTTAGTTACAGATGGTTCTTCATTTTTGAGAGCAGATTTTCAGCTGAAGTATTCCCATCTCAGCCTCTGTCCCAGTTCATTTCAGTTTCCCACAGACCTGCTGAGCTGCTTTGTTGTTGGGAATGAGTAATTGGAAAAAAAATTACAATTACCCTGAAGTTTAAGGGTAAGATGTGTTTGAAAAAAAACAAACTCATTACTCTGGCTATGTGTTGGGCCTCAAAGGGGTGGTTTGCAGAGTATTGGAAAGCAGGAAAATCACACAAGGTTTTCAGCAGAAGTTTGGAATTTGTTCAGTCTGGAGAAGAGGAGGCTGAAGGGAGACCTCACTGCTCTCTACAACTCCCTGAAGGGAAAGTTGGAGCGAGGAGGGGGCAGCTTCTTCTCCTTGGTGGCAAGCAACCGTACTAGAAGAGATGGTTTCAAGCTGTGCCAGGGGAAGTTCAAGGTGGATGCTAGGAAATATTTCTTTACAGAGAGGGTTATCAAACATTGGAATGGTCTGCCCAGGACAGTGGTGGAGTTACCATCCCTGGAGGTGTTTCAGCAGCCTGTGGACCTAGCAGTTAGGAATGTAGTTTAGGATTGACACTAAACTGGTTGGACTAGATGATGTTTGAGGTCTCTTCCAACCAGATGTTTTCTGTTAATCTGTGACAAAGTTGTTAGAAAACCCAGGAAGCAGGAAAATGTTCAGTGAGGCTTTATTGATTTAGGACAATGAAGATACAGAATCTTCATAAACTTATGTCAGAAGTAAAAATGACTCTCAGAAATCAGCACAGAATCTAGTCTTTGACATAACAAAGGAAAGTGGAGGTATAAGGTGTTGGAACGTGTCCAGAGAAGGGCCACGAGGATGATCAGAGGGCTGGAGCTCCTCTCCTGTGAGGACAGGCTGAGAGAGTTGGGGCTGTTCAGTCTGGAAAAGAGAAGGCTCCATGGAGACCTTTTGGTGGCCTTCCAGTGTCTGAAGGGAGCCTACAGAAAAGCTGGTGAGGGACTTTTTAGGATGCCAGGTAGTGATAGGACTAGGGGGAATGAATCCAAGCTGGTGGAGGGAAGATTTAGATAAGATGTTAGGAATAAGTTTGTCCCCATGAGGGTGGTGAGACACTGGAACAGGTTGCCCAGGGAGATGGTGGAGATCCCATCCCTGGAAGTTTTTAGGGCCAGGCTGGATGTTTCAGATTGACTTGGTTTGACTCTTTACTGTTACTATTTAAATGTTTAATTAATTTTTCTTTCTTGAACTTGAGCGATCTTACACTTTAAAGTGCTTGTATACTTGTCTGAAGTTGATTCTACTGCTTGAAACATATTTTACCTAAAAGCTTCCTGTTAAAATGCAAAATAGCACTGCATATGCTAGGATGTGCTCTCCTAGCAGTCATAATTTTTATACTAGTTCTTCTGTTTAATGATTCACTTAACTTTTTTTCCCTTGGATTTTTACCTTGTATAAAGAACTAAAGTAAGAGTTAGGGCCACTAAACAGCTGACAGGTGCTCTCTATTAACCCTCTTCCTATGGGAGAAAGACTTATTGACTGGAAAACTAAGAGTGGTTCAATGATGGTAATGATAATAATAATAATAATAATTTTTAGCAATGGTATACGAATATATACAAAACCAGTGTCAAACCCAACCCCCCTGATGGCAATTATTCTCTGTCACCACTATGGAAAAAGTCCTATCCTAGACTCAGTGGCAGATGGGAACTGGATTCAGGACCTTGTGGACCAGGATCAAAGGCAGAACAGACAGTCATGCTCAAATACCAGCTATTAAAGAGGAGGTTTGACCCTCATGATCCCTCAGCTTTATATCAAATGTGATGTATATAGTTTGCCTTGTTTACACAGACTTAGAATAGAATAGAATTAACCATGCTGGAAGAGACCTTTGAGGTCATCAAGTCCAATCTATCATCCAACACTATCTAATCAACTAAACCATGGCACCAAGCACCCTATCCAGTCTCTTCCTAAACACCTCCAGTGATAGTGACTCCATCACCTCCCTGGGCAGCCCATTCCAATGGTTAATCACTCTCTCTATGAAGAACTTCTTCCTAACATCCAGCCTAAAGCTCCTCTGGCGCAGCTTCAGACTGTGTCCTCGTGTTGGTCAGTTTAGGGCCACCTCTCCTCCCTGCAGGTGCCACATCTTATTGCATCCCAACGTGGGTCACAAAATTCAGCAGAGGCCTTGGTGTTGGCAGTAACTCTACCCATCAATGTTCTCACTGCTGGAAGCAGCCACTGCCTGTGAAAATAAGAGAACATCAAATCACTGAACAGAATTAGTCCTGGTTTAACTCAAAACGAAGACAAATAGAAAACAAAACAAAAAAAGGCAAACCACAGCAAAACAACAAAAAACACCGTTTCAGTTGGAAAAGTGCCTTAAGATCATGGAATCCAACCATTATCTAACATCTAAATACAGCCACATGTCTCTCAGTTGGTCTGTTAGGCACTAGCCAAACTGACAGAAGAGCAAAAATCCCCATGAGAAATCACTTGATTTCATCAAGTCACCATGGCAATCAGAATTGCCAAGCAGCAGTTACCTATTTGGCCATGACCAGCTGGTATAGTTAGTTCTTTGTAGGACTGCTCTGCCTGAGGCTCCAAGGCAAATCTGACCCTTCCCCAGTGAGCGTGTTGGTGACTGTTGGTGAAGCCCCAGCAGGCTGAGATGCCCGGACTGAGCTCTGTTTCAGTGGGACAAATATATATATATTATATATATATATATATATATATATATATAATATAATAAATATAAAAATAAAATAAAATAAAAAATAAATATAATCTTCACAGTATCATAGAATCAACCAGGTTGGAAAAGACCTCAGAGATCATCAAGTCCCTCCTGACAACTAAACCATGGCTCCAAGTGCCACATCCAATCCTTTTTTGAACACCTCCAGGGATGGTGACTCCACCACCTCCTGGGGCAGCACATTCCAACAGCTAACAACTCTCTCTGTGAAGAACTTTCTCCTCACCTCCAGCCTAAACTTTCCCTGGTGCAGCTTGGGACTGTCCCCTCTTATTTGGGTGCTGGTTGCCTGGGCGAAGAGACCAACCCCCATCTGTCTATGACCTCCTTTCACAGGTAGTTGTAGAGAGCAATAAGGTCTCCCCTGAGCCTCCTCTTCTCCAGGCTAAACAATCCCATCTCCCTTAGCCTCTCCTCATGGGGCTTGTGCTTGAGGCCTCTCCCCAGCCTGGTTGCCCTTCTCTGGACATGTTCAAGAGTCTCAATGTCCTTCTTAAATTGAGGGGCCCAGAACTGGACACAGGCTAAACAACACTAACTCCCTCAGCCTCTCCTCACAGGGCTTGTGTTCAGCCAGAATTGGAAACTTGCTGAAGTGAGAGAAATGCAAATTCTCTTTTGCTGCCTCTGCTTTGGTTGTTTATGATTTTGAGTCTGAAAGGCAAATTCTTCAAAATTAAATAATTTGTTTGATTTGAGTCAATTTATTCAGCCACTTTAATGAGAGTAAAGATGCTTAACACACACTGTTCGATGACTGTGGGTGAGATTTTGCTGAGGTTTTGGATTCAGATGAGAGGATGTTATAAACTAAGGTTATTGTATAGGAATAGAGATAAACAATTGTAGGGCTGGTTCTGGCTTATATCCTGTAGAGAATGAGTCAAGAAAGCTTCAGATTTAGGCTAGTGGTCACATCAGGGTTAATGTTTGAATTGACAAGGGCCTCAAAGCTACTTATTAATTTTGTTATTTATTTTGTTCTTCCTCATCATGGGATTATAACTTTCATTTAGAGAATTATACAATCATAGAATGGTTTGGGTTGGAAGGTACCTGCAAAGGTCATCTAGTCCAATCCCCCTGCAGTGAGCAGGGACATCTCTGAGGGTTTTTAAGGCCAGGCTGGATGAGGCCTTGAGCACGCTGGTCTGGTGGCGGGTGTCCCTGCCCATGGCAGGGAGTTAGGGGCCAGATGATCTTTAAGGTCCCTTCCTACTCAAACCATTCTATAAACCTAATCCTCTTTTATATCAGGTTGCTGAGAGCCCTGTCCAGGCTGACCTTGAATATCTTCAGGGATTGTGCCTAAACTACCACCCTGGGCAACCTGTTCCAGTGTTAAACCACCCTCATGGTAAAGAACTTGTTATTAACATTCAACCTAAATCTTCTCTAATTTCAAACCGTTGCTCCTTGTCCTATCACTGCAGGCCTTTATAAACAGTCCCTCTGCAGCCTTCTTGTAGACCCTCTTCTTCAGGTACTGCAGGTACTGGAAGACCGCTATTAGGTATTCCTGGAGCCTTCTCTTCTCCAGGATGAACAACCACAACTCCCTCAGCATGTCCCCACAGGGGAGGTGTTGAGCCCCTTGATCCTTTTCATGGCCCTCCTTTGGACCTGCTCCATCAGGTCCATGTCCTTCTTGTGTTCAGGGCAACGAGGACAATTTATTTTGTCTGTAGTGGTAGCTGTTGCTGGCCTGTGATTAAAGTTTAGGCTAAGATTAGTGTTAGGGTTAAGTTTAATTCAGACAAGAGCCAAGAAGCAGCTGCTTGCCTAGTTTTAACAGTGTCAAAATGTTGGACTTCAAAATAGTTCCATTTCCCAGAGAGGATGCTCAAGGAGGTTCAAATTTGCGTTTTAGCTGGCGGTGTTTGAGGAGTTTGAACTACATACAATTGAAATACGTTTCACCCTCAGAAAAAGAGCTGGTGCCAGCAGAAACACCCTAATTAGGTTCTTTTAGTTGCCAGGAATTTCAGATTAGAGGAAAATCAATTTATTGCTGGGTCGAAATTAGGATTCAGACATGTTGAGCGCTGCAGTGTTACAACTCCAGGCAAAGGAAAAGGTTTCCACAGAGATAAATCAGACAAGAACCTCTTGACTTGATCCAGGCTCTCCAGTTTGTGTGGCACTTAAAGACTGAGGAAAGCAACCACCTAACTAGTGTTGCAAAAAGCCTCAGAGAGCCACGGGAGGTGGATTTGAGCCAGTGCTGAAACTAGGTCTTATGACAGACTGGAGCAACTAGTTTATGGATAAATACAGGATAACAACTACGGGTCAGAATTTCACTTGACAAGAGAGTTCAGAATTAAGTTTTGAATTAGCAACACTGTGTTGCAGCTAATGAGTTTTAAAGTGGTGATGGTTATGGGTTGACACACAGTGTCAGTAAAGTCTGGTGCTATGGGGGTTAGGCATGGGTGAAAGAAATGTTCCTACTGCAGGCTTAGTCAGAGCTCCTTGCTCTTGTTTTTGTTCATCTTTGGCTGCCCAGAGATCTAAGGTCAATGTTAGAGATAGTGCTGTCATGTAGCCTAGAAGGGCTTAAGAATCAATGTTGCCTATTAGGCAGCTAGCTCTGGAGATTTTATGTAGGAAGGAGTTTCTGTGCTTTATGCTGGTCTCCTATCTAGAGTCTGGAGTAATAGGGGTAATGTGGGCTAATGTTAGGTAATGGACTAACACTGTTCTGTTGAAAAGGGAGATTCAGCAGTGGTTCTGAGAAGGCCAAGCATGTTTGTCTCAGGCTAGGCCAGCAAAAGTTGCTTTTTATACACATAGAGAACTTTAATAATTTCTTCAGTGAATCTGGAAGAAAGTGCCTCAGGTTTTCACTGGAAATGTTGCTGATTTGGGTAGGTGAGTTTCCCTTCACAAAGCAATGATTTCAGTTTTCATTTAAAGGTAGCCAGTCTTCACAGAGTTGCTTGCAGAATTTGGAGGAAAATTTCTGTGGTATTAAACAACTGTTTATGATTTTTAGTATAGCAGTTTTCACAGTCTTAAATTGTGTTATGAGAGTAGATGCTATCTACTAACACAGGGCATCAGGGGCAGGTTTACACTGTGTTGAGTGTTAACCCAGAACAAAAGTTTCTCTTTTTCTAATGAGATTGTCTCTCTGGGTACTGTGGATGTGTTAGAGCTACTGTGCTCAGTGGGTGATGGAGCACTCACTTGCTTCTGTATGAGAAGAATTATAGGCTCAGGAAGGAATTTTGAAGAAGTTTGGATATATACCCTTTTCCTATTCCTGGAATAGAAAAAAACAGCCTAACTTTAAAAGCAGCAGCAGCAGAATAGTTCTCACCATAATCTTTTCTCACAATAAACAGAGTTATCTTGTTTCGGGAGTTAAGTTTGCACCAATAAACAGACTATGAGTTCCCACAAGAACATGCCCAAGGCAATACTATACAGCCTAAAAATCATCCTAAAAACCATCTGAAAAATGCCCAAAGCACAGGAATTGTCAGATCTGCAGTAGTGACCTCTGAACTCTTTTCCTGCAGCCTAAATTTCTTTGGAAGAGAAAAAATCATGTTATGCCCAAATTGTCTTTATTAAAGAGTCCCTGAGGCATTTAGGCAGCTAGGAGCAGAGTAGCCCATTCTAATCAGGACAAGACCTACCAGGAGGGAGAGGTGCTAAAGATGATTTCTGTAGTGCCAGCTCTTTCTTGGAATGTGTTAGCTGAAGTATGGATGGTAGGCTGCACTGAAACTAGGTAAGGACCAAGTCTTTCAAAGCCATTCATGAAAACAGATACAGTGTGCAGTCTGCCTTGAAATCTGCCTTAGAATTCAGAATATTTTATATCATTTTCTAAATGGATGTTGTGAGATTAGCTCAACATTCTGGTGCAAAGTGGTTCAGATGATGCTCAAATACTCTCTTCCTTTAAAACCTGACTACTTTTTCCCTTACCTTACTGCCAGCTGTGTAAGCTCCCTGCATGGAAAGCTCCCTTCTTTTCTGAGCATTTCTGTGACATTGCCCTGCCTTTTTAATTTTAACTGTGTGTTAAGAGGATGGCATGGCTGATAGCAATGACTTCAGTTTTCCCATAGCTGCACACAAAGCTGGTATGTTCTGCTGGAGGAATTAGACAGTCGAAGCCCAATAAATTTCAGTGAATGCTGGACACAGAAATGGCTCCGCTGCATTGAAAATGATTAGAATTCTCTTTGCTTTTACTAAGTAAATATAGTAGTCTTTTTAAGTGAAATGTTTGTAAATTACCTGAAACACCTCTTCTGAATGGATCTAAAGATTACAAAAATCTGGCAGTAGAACACTTTAAATAGTGTCCATACTTTCTTTTCCATCACTTCTCCCTTTGAAAACTAAGGACCTGAGGAGCCAGCAACTGAAGTCAATGGAAAGTGAAGCTGCTGAGCAACTCTGTAAACAAACTCTCACAGCTCAGTGAGGTATTCACAGAAATACATCCAAAAATGTGCTTTTTGTTTGTAGTGTCTAAATGCTTGATGGCTGATACCAGCTCTAAACACCACTGCTGTGCACCATAGATTGAAGGCATATATATCTTAGCCAAGGGTTTCTTACACGCTCTCAAAGCTCAGAAGTGTAGAACAGAAGTAATTGTAATGAGTAGTGAGTCTTCAGCTTTAAATGCAAAGGCACTAGCAGGTATGAGTAATCCATTCATCCAAAAGAAAACTATAGCAGAACATGACTCAAATGTCAATTTATGAGCAATGTTCTTTTTCAGAGGTGTTTTTTTGCTTGTTTGGTTTTTTTTAGTCAGTGTGGAGTATCTCCATGATTCACTAATTAGCAAGTTGTTCAAATTAAGCACTACACCAGCATTTTTCTACTTATCTGAAAATGGACTTTTAAACTGGTTTTGGTTTTGAGAATGCATCTCATACCTTCTGCATGTTTTATGCATCCCTACCAAACAGTTAGATGATGTTTCATTTAGCAGCCGGGGACTTTAAAGCCAGGATTTTGAAAGGGTGGTTCCAGTCATCTGTTATAACTTCAGGTGTTTAATTCCTAATGAAATAAAACTGGTTTAAAAATACTTCAGTATCTTAGCACTGCAGAAATCAGTTTTCCTATTCTGCTTGTTAAGCAATGACAATTCCTCAGTAGTTATCAGTTGATGCATGTGTGTGAGGGAAACTCTTATTATTTACCTTCTTTCACCTGTTCTTGACTGATTTAATTACATTCCTCCAAAGACTGAGAAGACACAGAGCAACTTGTGAAAGCAGTCGATCTGCTGCAGTACTGGGACTTCTAAGACACAGCTGTGCACAGAAACAAAATCTGACAAATAGGGGAAAAATATGCTAATAATAAAATGGAACATATATATCTGCTTCTTCACTTCGTAATTCCTGTGTGTGAGGTGCGAGACTATTCTGAGAGGACAGTATTAGGGCAGAGATGAGATGTAGTGTGGGTGGGAGAGCTACAGGATGCCAACTTCTCCCACCCTATCTTGGCTTCTGTGGCAAGCTAGTCAGCTGCAGATTCAGTTCATGCAAAAAAAAAGGGAAGTACATTTATGTGGGCCTGGGTCCATGACTTCCAATGTTATGTTGTGGGTTTTTTCTGAGTAATCCGGGAAACCTGATGATCTAAGTTTGATTTAATGGTCTTACTTACTGATCTGACCTCTCTACACCAGTTATGACTCAGCTAACTTAGGATACCAAACCCATTAAGGTAATACTGGCATTTTATGTCTTACTTGACTGTTTAAGTTGCCAAACATATGTTGCGAAACTTTGATACAGTTTGGAATGCAAAACATTTTCTATTAAATAAACTACTGAGGAATCAAATATATCCATTTGTAGGTCTAGCATCCATGCTTGTATGGTTACATGAGCTGTAGTGTTTGTAGACTCCTTTGGAAAGGAAGGAGGTTTTATTTAGGGCATGTGCTAATGGCAGGAGGATACAAGCCATCTGGGAAATCAAGCACTATGCCTGAAGCCATTCCTTCTGCTATGGGAAGCTTGCTCAGCAGTGGTGAGGGAGCTATGTGCCTTTAGCACAGTGCCAAAGGAATCATACGCAGGATGCTGGAGACACCAGTTGAACACCCTCCTGAACCAGAAAGGGTAAATCTCTTTTACCTCTCCTATTTCATAATGACACACTACAAGAAGGAATGCAAGATCAGGGGTAGCAGGGTTGGCTAAACTTGCTTCCACAACACAGTGAGAGGGGCAGCCTTGGGTTGGTTTCTGCCTTAAGGATGTTTTGTACACCTTCTTCAACGATTAGTTTCTTTGTGGGACATGTGCAAGAGACTGGCACTGGAACTGAAGAGTTTTCTCTACTGGCAGGCTCATTGCAGGGGCTTCTGTCAAGCTTTGCTTTGCTTCTTGCAACTCACCTGTCTATGAAAAATAAATGTCTGTTGAATAAGAAAGTCAAAGTACCATCAGGCTTGCCTTCCCCATAGCTTGTCCACATGAAAAGGCTTTTTGTGCTATTGAATTTTCCCTGTCTATTACAGTTTTTTACATCTCACTATTTCTTCCAGATAGATGGTTCCCATAAATTATGCAATGAGATTATCACTCAAAATAAGGACAAAGGAAATCCTCCAAAGGATTCATTTGAGGCTTCAACTTGATCATTCTTGTTTGAGGCTGTATAGGACATTATTTTTAATATGCCCCTGCAAAAATAGCCACGCTGCAGAATGTCTAAGGAAATGAAGAAAATCATGAGAATCTGGCTAACACATTTTGCACTGGGAAGAAAACACAGAAACTCGTTGAGGAGGGAGCTGGCGGGGTTGGGGGGGAAGTCACAAAACAAACCAAACAGCTGAGAAGATGAAGAATTCAGCTTTCTAAAACAAATAGGGTGTAATTCTTCAGTTCTATCCTCAGCCTCTCTCTGGGAAGGTATAAGAGGAGCAGAGGAGGAAGAAAAGGAAATATTCTATCTACAACTGTCAGAAAGAAATGTACTAACTCATCTGACATTAATCTTCCAGAGCTGGAGCTAAAAAGAAAAGGGTAATTTTACAGTTCAGTGCATACTTCACCCATTTATTATTCTAATGTTCCAAAATGCACAGGAAGGCTTTAGAAGAAGGCTGAGTAAGAAGGTGGCTGTTTAAGTGCCATGTATGTAGTAATCTGAGTATACCAAATTGAGCTGGATTTATAAGTCCAAAAGAAACCCCCAAACCACAGTGTTCATTGAAGTATGCTAGAAATCAGAGGAAAGATTCATACACGCATCTCAAATTCAAAGAATAGCCAGGTCAGAGAATTTAGGGATCATTTTCTACATTGGTTTGCTCTTGTTCTTTTCTCTGTGGAAGGATATTCTGTTCTGCTATTGAACTTTGATAGTTCAACACAGCTCTTCAACAGCTTTCTTTAATAACAGATACAGCTGATGCAGGAACTTTGGCCCAGGAAACCATGAGCATTGCTCAATGAATACTTCCAGCATGGGTTTGACTCTGTTTCTCCATGCTGACTCAACAACCTATCAAACAAAACATGTCATTATGTAGGCTCTGTGGGACATGTCAGATACAGCACAGAGAGCATGACAGGGTAGGAACCCATAACGATTATTTTCATATTATTTTGCAGTTAGAGAACATTTGGCAAATGATGGTACAGGCTGTCACAAGGCAGATGCAAATTGGGTCAGTATGATATATATGGCTGCCAAGGAGCTGCTGAAGTGTATTTTCACTGTTTCCAGCTAAGATGACAAGAGAGAAGTGAAGACATCCTGAAGCAATTATCTCACTTGGAAGGAAAATAGAGCAGGGATTTTTAGAGCATACGTGCAAAAGGAAGAACAAATTGAACTCAACCATACTGGAAAAAAATTAATGGAAAGGGATTAATTGATAAACACAACACAAAAATGTTTATCTTACCCTCACTTAAATCCGAAGTATGTAGAGTCACTTACAAAATGCAAGGTAGGAGCTGTTGTCTTTAATTTGGATACTGTTTTTAACTTTGGCTCAAAGATTAAGGAGGTTTGTATTGACAAACATGTTACAAGTTAGCAATTACAGAGTAGACAATTGAAGAGAAAGTTAGCTCATTAACTAAGACTTTATTCAGTATCTGAAATGGATTTTACAAATCCTGAGAGCTTCCCATGGTAGAATCAAACTGCACTTTAAAAAGCTCTCCTAAGAAGAGAGATTGACAGAGTTGGGGTTGTTCAGTTTGGAGAAGAGAAGGCTCTGAAGAGACCTTATTGTGGCCTTGTAGTATCTTAAGGGGGCTACAAGAAAGCTGGGGAGGGACTTTTTAGGGTGTCATGGAGTGAAAGAACTAGGGGGAATGGAAAAAATTAGAAATGGGTAGAATCAGATTGGGTGTTAGAAGTTCTTCACCATGAGGGTGGTAAGACACTGGCATGGTAGAAGCCTCATCCCTGGAGGTTTTTAAGGCCAGGCTGGATGTGGCTGTGAGCAACCTGTGGTAATGTGAGGTGTCCCTGTCCCTGGCAGCGCGGTTGGAAATAGATGATCCTTGAGGTCCCTTCCAACCCTAACAATTCTATGATTCTGTAGCCTTTTCCTTAAACAGCAGCCAAAAGGCAAACAGTTTGCTCAACTGGACCAGTAGGTTACTCTTCACTGTGATTTCAATTCTGAATTACAGATTAATTTTGGACTTCCATCTTCAGGTCAATAAATAAAGTCTTCATGTGTTGCCAAAAATATGCAGCTAAGAGGCAAGAGGCAGAGTGACCGTCTTGCATGCCATTCACAGTAAGTAGTTCTCTTTCAAACCTCTTCAGTCTTTAAACAGTGTGGAGACTGCTATATTATACTGCTTTGTAGCACTAGTATGTCAGTGCTATCCCGATGATTCAGTCAGGGTCAAGCTCGGGTCAAGCTCAGGTCAAGCTGTCGCCCACATTTTGGAAAACAAGGACTAGTCAGCAATAACTGGAAAACTGTCTGTTAATGAGTCTCTTTCCACACTGCTCATTCCAGACTGTTATACACTTGTAGGACTCCAATGCCCAGATTTTAAAGACTTCATGGGATTTTGCATTTCCTTAAAGAGAAGTAAAGACAAAAATCCTTGAGAGCTCGGAATGATTCCTTACTGGTTGATATAAAGCAAAGCTTCTCATATGTGCACTGAGGGTCTCATTTTTCCTTACTCCCTGTAAGACAGCTGTGTCCTTATTGCATAACAGAATCTCAGGTGCAACAGCCATCTGACCGTAGAGAAAAAGTGTTGCATTGCTAATGCATCTATCAAGAAATCTCATGAGAAACTCTCTTGCTGTCTTCAAGCGAGCCCAAACCAGATCCAAGAGCTATGATTCATCCTGTATATTTTTTTTTTATTTTATTTTATTTTTCATTTTAATGTTTTTAAAATGTATGTTATTTTATTTAATTTATTTTGGGTTTATTTTATTTGTTGTAGTTAAATTTTTTAATTATTCTTTTATTTTATTTTGTTTAGTTCTGTCTGCTGCTGTATTTCAGCTTTCTTTGAACTTTCTTGCAATGCTAAAACTCAGTATCTTTCTGTTCTTACTGATCATTAGGGTAGGTCTCTTCAGTTTTGCAAAACCCCATCTTGCAACATGCATGCCTGTGTCAGCACTTAAACAATGCAGGCATTCAGTAAATCATAGAATCGTTAAGGTTGGAAAAAAAAACCCTGAGATCATTGAGTCCAACCATTGACCAAGCCCTGCCAGGTCACCACTGGACCATGCCCCCAGTGCCACATCTATGAGGCTTTTGTATACCTTCAGGGATGATGGCTCAACCACTTTCTTGGGACAATCTGTTCCAGGGCTTTACAGCCCTTCTGAAAGAAGTTGTTTCTGGTGTCCTATGTGGACCTCCCTGGTGAAGACTGAGGCCATTTCCTCTTTTCCTATCATTTTTTCCTTGGAAGAAGAGACTGATCCCTGTCTGGCTGCAACCTCCTTTCAAAATCTCCCTTTGCAGTAAGGAGAAGGGGTGAATCTTTCTGTTCAACAACTCTGCCATAAAGGGAGTTATTTTCAAGGGGAAAAAAAGACTTTTCCATGTTAGATATTACAAAGAAATTCTTTACATTGAGGATGGTGAGACATTGGAACAGGTTGCCTAAGGAAGCTGTGGATGCCCCTTTCCTGAATGTGTTCAAGGCCAGGCTGGATAAGGCCTGGAGCAACCTGGTCTAGTGGAACCCCCACCATGGCAGGGAGATTGGAACTGGGTGATCTTTAAGGTCCCTTCCAACTTAAACCACTATTTTCTATGAAAAGCAGGGGTTTGGTTGAATGTACCAAATAATACTTTTCAAAGATGAAACCATGCAGAAGAAAGTAAGGGACAACTGCTCAAAGGACAGAAGGAAAAATATGAGACAAGAGACTCCATTGTAAACCCTAAGGGAATTTCCCTATAAGTGCCAGGAGACAGCAACATAGGGAAATACAGCAAAAACAAGGTCACTTGATAATGGGCTGGACTGCAAGTCTGTGTCTGTGACTAAGTCAGCCCTGAATGACTAAGTCAGTCCTTTCCATCTCCAATGCCTCCATTGAAAACTCTACCCTAAAATAATAGGTGTCTATTGACAAGCCAAAACAAAGAAATATGTTTCCTCTAGGAAGGACCTAAGGGCCTTGAGAGAAATGAAAATGGGATTAATTTGGTTCAGGAGGAATTAATATCATTATGGGCTGTGGAGAAAATCCAAACCCCATAAAGGACTCTAGTCATACCAAATGCCTATTTGCCCTAAAATTAAGGGAGTCAGGTGAGTTAGCTTCGTGACATGGAAACACTTCTGAAGCATTTCTTTCAAGACTCCTATGTCTTTACAAAAGCAGTGCTTTGTTGTCAGGCCCAATGCTGCACATCGTCAAGGAGACTTTTACGCCTTCTTTATTATTATTATTATTATTTTTAACAAAAAGGCTGAGATTTTTAAGGATCTGCCAGAAGGTTTATGTTACAAAGTTCCAAAGCATAATTTGTAACATGCTAAATTTGCCATGGTGCTTTCCAGAGACCCAGCTAGGTTTCATAGTGAGGACAGTGTTTTGGAGCTGGCTGAAGTGTCAGTATTGAGATATATGTGGCTAGCTAGCACCGTCTACCTCCACAAAGGAAGAACATTTCCTATTTGATGCTTTGCATTCCTTTTTCCTTCATGCAACTACCCACTAGAGCTTTATAGCCAACTGTCTACAACATGACACTTTTTTGGTCTGGAAAACTTTTTCTTTTAAAATACTATATTCTGTAATGCTGTATTACTCATAGCAGTTGCTCATATTTAACTGTTTTATGGCCCACATTAACGGCCCAACGCGATTAGAATTTATCACAGAATCAGAATTATTCAAGGTTGGAAAAGACCTCTTAAGATCATCAAGTCCAGCTGTCCATCCAACACCATCATGCCCACTAAACCATGTTCACAGGACCACAGGATGTTATGGGTTGGAAGGGACCTCTAAAAGCCATTGAGTCCAACCCCCCTGCCAGAGCAGGACCATAGAATCCAGTGCAGGACGCACAGGAATGCATCCAGACAGGTCTTGAAAGTCTCCAGAGAAGGAGACTCCACAACCTCTCTGGAGAGTCTGTTCCAGTGCTCTGTGACTCTCACAGTGAAGAAGTTCCTCCCATGTTGAGGTGAAACCTTCTGTGCTGCAGTTTATATCCATTGCCCCTTGTCCTATCCCAGGGTGAAACTGAGCAGAGGCTGTGCCCTCCCTCTTGACACCCAGCCCTCAGATATTTATGAACAAGGGGGCTTCTCTTGTTGAACTTGCCCCTGCTTCACACCATGAACAGCCTAGAGTTGTTTAGCCTGGAGAAAAGGAGGCTCAGGGGAGATCTTACTGCTGTCTACAGATACCTGAGAGGAGGTTGTAGCCAGGTGGGGGTCAGTCCCATCTTCCAGGCAACCTGTGACAGAACAAGAGGACACAGTCTCAAGCTGCACCAGGGGAGGTTTAAGCTGGATGTTAGGAAGAAATTCTTCCCCGAAAGAGTGATTTGCCTTTGGCATGGGCTGCCCAGGGAGGTGGTGGAGTCACCATCGCTGGAAGTGTCTAAAAAGAGACACCCTCAATTCCATGGTTTAGTCAGTTAGATGGTGTTGGGTGATAGTTTGGACTTGATGATCTTGAGGGTCTTTTCCAACCTAGTTAATTCTGTATTCTTTTGACTGAGTCATAGTGAGCTTAATAAAGCACTAAAAATGTTCTGCCACAATTTTTGCTTTATATTTATGGTAAGGTTTGCACAGGTGGTAAAATTAAAAAGCTATTTCTAGTGGCTCTACTGGCAGAAGAGCAAGCAGCTTGCTTGTCAAAGCAAACATGCACCCTGATCAGCTCCAAGGTTATACACTTAACTATCCAAGGCTTATGATGAGTAACTGGCACTCGTTTTCTCCTTGCAACTTCGTGGGGGTAAAAAACTGGCATAAAGTCTGCATCTACAGCTGAGGATTTTTATTATTATTATTTATTTAATCTGTTTTAAGTAGGCAGAAGTTTTTCATTTTCATCTTACGAAGCTGTTCATAAATTCTCCTTCCAATATGGGAGTCTGAAATGACACTTCCTGTTAGTTACCCAGTAGGGAGGCTTAATGTCAGACCCTGAGTTTTGAGAGCTGAGTTTTGAGATTTTGATGCTGGACATGTGTTTACAAATGAAGATTTTGTTAGAGAAAAGACAAGGATTCAATGGGACTCAATTCTTAAATGCAGAAGGTAGTACAGAACTGTACTTGGTCATTACCAGCCCAGCTTAATGGCTTCTTCACTGCAGGAGACAGACACACAGGGAAAGTGAGGAATGCTCAGCATGCGTCAGACCTGTTGTGTTGCATTACTAGGTCTTGAATACTTGACTGCAAGTTAGGAGACTGTAAGTTATAAGTAGCCATAAAAGTAACTTTTCCATAAGCAGAAGTATTTGCTTACTCATGTCTGCTAGCTGTCCAAAATGGATGGGAAGGAAGGCAACTTTCAAAAAATATGGATCAAGTACAGTTAAATTAACCTTTCAGACAACATTCAGCCTAATGGCATTAAAAAAGAAAAAAAAAAAAAGAGAAAAGGGCAAAAGTGGAGTAAATTGATCTAAATCCAGAAAATAAAATGGATTTCCAGACTATTCCCAAAATGGGCTGGCAGCCTTTCACAGTGCTGAGCGTACCAAAAGGACCATTAGCCATATACCTTTACTCCAGGATATTATCCCAATATGACCAGAAGCTCTAAGATTCCCAGCTAGAAAACCTGCTCTAGGCTTGTTTCCCTAATTAAAAAAAAATTTAATGGGGTTGGTGATTAAAATGAATTTACTTTATCCTGCTTTTTATGAAAGAATATTAAGCCTGTAATAGAAAATAAATGAAAGATTTTTGTGTGCTTTTGGACTGTGTGAAGCTTCCTCAAGTCAGGCTAAAGTGAAGAAATAACTGAGGCTAACACTTCTTTTGTTTGTGTCATTCCTATTTTCTCTACCATTTAGAACGTATCAAGGCCTTCGCGAATGCTTGGATGAGGTGGCTTTGAGCTACATTCGCTGTTTGGATTTGATGTCAATGACTATTGGAGAAGGAATCCCAAGTTCATCAGAAATTAAGTCCCACATAAGAAATCATTTCAAGCTATGGCTTGAAGCTTTTATGGAACAGGTTGCCCAGGGAGGTAGTTGAGACCCCATCCCTGGAGATATTCAGCGTGAGGCTCCACAGGGCTCTGGGCAATCTGATCTAGTTGAGGATGTCCCTGCTGACTGCAGGGGGCATTGGACTGGACGATCTTTGGAGGTCCCTTCCAACTCAGACCATTCTATGATTCTATGATGTAAACTATGAAGAAATAAGAACTATATGTGTAGAACATGTAAAGTTAATTACAGATATTAAAAATATTATCTCTGAATTTAGGAAAATGAAACTGTAACATGAAAAAGGAAAAGTAGTTTTAAAACAGTGGAGATACTGAGGTTTTGAAAATGACATGGCTTGAGTTCACAGGATGGGCAGAAGTGGTGTTTATCCTCTTTGCTATACCTCTACCTTCTCCCCCCCCCCCCCCCCCAAAAGGGTTGGAAAACTGGAAAGGCAACGATTGTCTGTCCTAAGCAGCATGAGCTCAACAGTCACCATTAAATCCTCTATAAAATGACCCACCATTGATGTGGTGAACACATACTGTCAGATAAAAAGGTAATGTTATATTTCAGAAAGTAATAAATTGCTCTTTATTGTATCATAAAAAAACCTGCAACATCTCTCACTGGTGCTATTTTCTTTTATGGTAAGTGATAAAAGGATTCCCACACCAAGACCTATTTACCCAGCTTTTACATGGAATATTCCCAGGGCTTTTGAAGTTTGTTTTATGTTCTTGAGAAGCAAATGCTACCACCTGCACTGGGGTGTCCTCTGCATCAAGGGAAGCCTGAATCTTCAGGGATCTCAGTATGAGTTTCCACAGAGGATTCCACTGGGGGCTGGCAGAGGGGAGCTGGGACATAGGACAGCAGTAATGGTCCTAGCTGGAGGCAGAGCAGTCCCTGTCACTGATGAGCTACCCTCTTAGGCATGCATTGCTTCATCTTGAACGAGGGGAGATGTTCCAAGCCTGTGAGTGCTGTGTTCATGCTGTTGTTCTGTTAATGACCCCTCTAAATTTGAACTCAGCTGTGGCTGCTACCTGCTGCAGTGGTTGCTTGCAGGAGTTGTACTGGATCCTCTTTTTTTTTTTTTTCTCTCTTGTGAATTAATCTCATTGTTTCATTGGCTGGATAAATTGGGACAACCTACCTTGATTTTAAATCTGTGTGAAAAGAGTCATTATGTGGCCATAAGTGATGAAGGAGACAAAAATAATCCAAAAGAGTAGGTGAGAGTGGTGGTCAGGTAAGTCTTCTTAAAAAAATAGCATCCAATGTCCTTAAATGACATAGGATCATAGAATCATTTAGGTTGGAAAAGACCTTCAAGATCATTGAGTCCAACCATTAACCTACTCTACCAACTCCACCACTAAACCATATCCCCAAGCAGCACATCTATGTGGATAGTGACTGAACCACCTGCATGGACAGCCTATTCCAGTGCCTGACAACCCTTTCAGTGATTTTTTTCCTCCTAATGTCTAGCCTAAACTCCCCCTGGTGCAATGGCCCTCGGGACAATCTGCTCCATGAGCTTCCCTGCTGCCAAGGTTAGACTGACAGGTCTGTAGTTCTGCAGATCCTCCTTTTGGCTTTTCTTATAGATTGGTGTCATATCTGATATCCTCCAGTCAACTGGAACCTCCCTAGTTAGCCAGGGCTTCTGGTTAATGATGGAAAGCATCTTGGTGAGCATACCCTCCAACTCCTTCAGTACTCTTATGTGTAAGTGGTCACTGACCATTTCCTCTTCTATTATGAAGGTCTTATTCTGCACACACACACACACAACCCCCCACTGTCTTCCAGTTCAGGGTGCTGGGTATCTTGGGAACAGCTAGCTGTGATGCCCTGTGATGCCTTGTGATGTTCACTGTGGAGCAGGAAACTGCTCCAGGTCATTGAGGCTGCTGCCTTGCAGCTGATGTCTGACCTGGATGGGAGGCACCAGTGCTGGCTACACTTCCATCTTGTGTGACCTAGGCTCTTCCACCAAAACCTGGAGCTGCCCAGGAAGGCTAGAAACCTCTGTCCAGCTCTGAGACTGTGCAGCAACTTCAAAGAGCTTAAAGAGGCTGCTCTGTTGGAGGGTACAGGTGAAACAAATCTATGAGAACCATCTTGGGATGCTGGGGATAATAAACACTTTTCTTATCTGGGTAAATTGGTGAGAAGTCCTGCTAGTTGGAGGCTCAGTTCAAAAGGAGGAAGTCAACCTTTATTCTCTCCAGACTGTCCTTGGAGCATTGTGCTCATCAGAGATACTCCAATATGAGCTCTGAGTAACAAAAGGTAAGGGAAAATCTAAGTAGCCACAGCAGTCTGTGGTGCAGGAGTACAATACTGGCTCCTGCTTTCCCCTTTCTACTGTGGCCAAAGTGTTTTTATCTTTAGCGCTTCTCACAAAAGCTGCCCTGAAAATTGGCAGCTAGGTTTTTCGCATGTTTTCAGAGAGGATGATGGGGAAGAGCTTTTGGAATGGGTAGGATCAGCGTTATGTCCCTGCCCCTAGAATCTCTTCACATCCAGGAATGATTCACAGAAAGCGTGGCTAGGAGCAGCTGGAAATTCAGATACATACATGAAGTGCATAGTCCTGTTATTAGAGGTGAAACAGGATTTCAGGCAGGAATGGGGAAGCCAGAGAGGCAGGGAAATCAAATACTTTATAGTCTTGGCTTGCTTGGAGGCATTTTGCTGTTTGCTCCATTTCTGAATCAGTATTTGCAAACATTGCATCACTAGCCAGCAGTATGGTATCTCTCCCAGCAGTGTTTCTAAGTGTAATGCAAAAACCATCACAGGCAAATGGCATTGAAGTGTACTACTTGGCAGCCTGCAGCCTCAGTTGATGGTTATCAGTGACCAATATCCAAAAATAGGCTGAAGGCCTAAATATTGCTATTCACAGCACATCCCATTCAACAATGCTTCTAGTTCCAGCCTCCAAATGTAGTATTTGGGAGTATGCAGTTTGATTCATTTTCTTAAGAGAGGGAAAATGTATTTCCCAATAATTTTTACCCCAGCTTGTTCAGTCTGTGCTGAAAAGGTTTCCAGAAAAGCTGCACCATGATGTTTCCTCCTCAACGCAAAACAAGAGCCAGGCACTCATAATGTTTCCTCACTCAGAAAAAAAATCACAGAATTAGCATGGTTGGAAGGGACCTCAAGGCTCATCTAGTTCCAACCCCCCTGCCATGGGCAAGGACACCTCACACTACATCAGGTTGCCCAGAGCCACACCCAGCCTGGCCTTAAAAACTTCCAAGGATGGGGCTTCTACCACCTCTTTGAGAACCTGTTCCAGTGTCTCACCACCCTCATGGCAAAGAACTTCATCCTAATGTCTAATCTAAATCTCCTCTCCTCTAGCCTGGATACATTTCCCCTAGTCCTGTCACTACCTGACCTCCTAAAAAGTTTCTCACCAGCTTCCTTGTAGGTCTCCTTCAGATACTGAAAGGCCACAATAAGGTCTTCTTGGAGCCTTCTCCAAACTGAGCAGCCCCAACTCTCTCAGTCTGTCTCCATAGGAGAGGAGCTTCTGCCCTCTGATCATCCTCGTGGTCCTTCTGTGGACAAGTTTCAGCACATCTATAGCCTTCCTGTAATAGGAGCTCCAGAACTGGATGCAGTACTGCAGGTGGGGGAGGTGTTTAGGAAGAGACTGGATGGGGTGCTCGGTGCCATGGTTTAGTTGATTACATAGTGTTGTATGATAGGTTGGACTCAGTGATCTCGAAGGTCTCTTCCAGCCTGGTTAACTCTATTCTATTCTGGTCAGATACCAGGGAAAGTGTCCCTCTGCCCACCCCTCCGGCCCCACCCTGCCCCATCCCAAAGGGAGAAAAGAGCAGGGAAAATGTAAGTGGCTGTTAGACTTCAAAACAACACAGCCAAGGTCAAGCAGAAGCAGATTAGTCTTCCTTCAGAGCACAAAGTGAGCAGAGAAGAGATCAGAAGAGGGAAGATTGTTTTGGTACAGCCACGCTTATGGTAGATATCTCTCCAATGGAATCGTTTAGAATTATCTTTAGTTTTCCTTTCCACACCCAATAGTGACTTCATAGAATCATAGAATCAACAAGGTTGGAAAAGACCTCAAAGATCATCAAGTCCAACCTGTCACCACAGACCTCATGCCTATTAGACCATGGCACCAAGCGCCACATCCAATCCCCTCTTGAACACCTCCAGGGACAGCAACTCCACCTCCCTCCTAAACTTTCCCTGGCACAGCTTGAGACTGTGTCCTCTTGTTCTGGTGCTGGTTGCCTGGGAGAAAAGACCAACCCCCACCAGGCTACAACCTCCTTTCAGGTAGTTGTAGACAGTGAGAAGGTCTCCCCTGAGCCTCCTCTTCTCCAGGCTAAGCAACCCCAGCTCCCTCAGTCTCTCCTCATAGGGCTTGTGCTCAAGGCCTCTCCCCAGCCTCCTTGCCCTTCTCTGGACACGTTCAAGAGTCTCAATGTCCTTCTTAAATTGAGGGGCCCAGAACTGGACACAGGACTCAAGGTGTGGCCTAACTGGTGCTGAGTACAGGGGCACAATGTCTTCCCTGCTCCTGCTGGCCACACTATTCTTCTACTTTTCTGCTTGAAATCTGTAACAAAATTTGAAAGGCATAGCCTAAAACTACCAGAGGGCCCCAGAGCCAGATGCAGCATTCCAGGTGGGGGTCTCCCAGGAGCAGAGCAGAGGGGCAGAGTCCCCTGCCTCATGCTGCAGGCTACAGCCAGCACACATTGCCAGCTCACGGTGACATCTTCATCAGCTGACAACCAGATCCGTGATCAAGTAAGCTTGAGAGGTTGATTTGGGCATAAGAGGCTTTCTGTGCATGTTTAATATTCAATGTAAATAGCTAATTTTTATTTGTCGTTGTTTGAAGCAAATAAACCACAGGACAGAATGGAGGTTTCCCTCCTCCTCAGGCAGGGGAAGTGCAAGGGGGAAGCAAAAGACTCGTGCCAAACTCAAGGTTTAAAATGTAATGTTAACAAAAAATAAAAGGTCTGTAGGGAAAAGGGATGTACAGAGGTATTAGGGAAGGATATGTATTCAGGTATAGACAAAACTGGAGACTGGATGGCAAAGGATTCCCTAGAGGTAGGCCCCGGCAGGTGGAGGTAGGCCTGGACCATGTGGCAGCAGGCCCGACCGCAGGGTCAGCAGCTTGCAGGCAGGCAGGAAGCGGGAAGGCAAGAGCGTGAGGCTGCAGCTTGATCCCCCTTCAGCAGAGGGTAGGTAGGAAATGGGAGGGAATAACACGACCCAGTGACCCCTTCCACGGGGGTCAGGTTTCCACCTGCCCACCTGCCTTAAACCACAACATTATTACTTTGAGATGCATGTTTATGATTACAGTATCACAGTAGATGAAAGGTTGGAAGGGATCTCCAGAGATCCTCCAGTCCAACCCCATGCCAAAGCAGGATCACCTAGGGTAGTCCTAACAGGAATGCATCCAGGCAGGCTTCAAATGTGTGCAGAGAAGGAGACTCCACACCTCTCTGGGCAGCCTGTTCCAGAGCTCTGTCACCCTCACTGTAAAGAAGTTTCTCCTCATGATGAGGTGAAATCTTCTATGTTCCAGCTTGTACCTGTTGTTCCCTTATCACTGCGTACCAAAAAGACATTGCCGCCCTCCCCTTGACAGCCACCTGTTGATCAGATCCCCTCTCAGTCTTCTCAAGACTAAACAGCCCCACATCTCTCAGTGTCTCTCTTCATAGGGGAAGTGCTCAAGTCCCCTAATCATCCTTGTGGCTCTCCATTGGACTGTGTCCAGCAGGTCCCCGTCTCTCTTGAACTGAGGAGCCCAAAACTGGACATAGTATTCCAGGTGTGGTCTCCCCAGGGCAGAGTAGAGGGGGAGAAGAACTTCCCTAGACACTTTCCTTGATGCACCCTAGGATATCATTGGTCCTCTTGGCCACAAGGGCACATTGCTGTCCCATTGAGAATTTGCTTTCCAGCAGGACTCCAAGGTCTTTCTCCATGGACTTGCTTTCCAGCAGGGCAGCCCCTAACCTATAAGTTTTTATATAGCCTTTAGATATGAAAAAAAAAAAATCCTGATAGATGAAAATTTGTGGTATATGAATTATCAGCTTAAAAACCTGTTAGAACCAAGAAGCTTGTAAAATGTGACTGGAAAACTCTGGCCTACAAGAGGTCCATCAGATTTTATTGGCTTTTTCATATTTTAAACATGGTCTTTATATAATCACTGGCTTAAGAGCAATTTAATCCTAAACTAGTTAATATTTAGAGTTAATATGTATGATGTTTAACTGAGCTGTCAGATCTTCACTTGGTGGAGAAAACAAAGATGAAAGTGTAAACATTTCAAATAACATACCTGGAAAGTTTTAATTTACATATCATTTTCCATTTAGCAAGTGGGGGGAAAAAGAAAGGTAAGCTAAATGAAAAATGTTCTTTTGGGGGGGAGGAGGTGTTTTGGTTGGTTTGTTTGTTTGTTTGTTTTGTTAAAGGTATCACAATGTGCTGAGTTAATATGTCAAATAACTGTCCTGAAGTATCAATCAAAAACTGCTGATACAAAGCTATTGGCTTTTATATATTATCAAGTGTATCTCAAAGTTAGTTTCCATAAAGCACTCTACCCATTTACAGATCAGAAGCAGTTCTTTGGCAAGTCCTTGTTCAGAGACCTTATGTCTCTCTGCAGCTACTTAAATGGAGGTTGTACCCTACCCTAGGTGATCCTGATTTGGCAGAGGGGTAAGACCAGATGATCTCTGGATCTCCAACCACTAATATTCTGTGATTCTTTAGTGAACTGGGGGCTGATTTCTTCTCCTTAGTAACAAGTAATAGGACAAGAGGAAACAGCCTCTAGACCAGACCAGACCAGACCAGACCAGGTTGGAAGAGACCTTCAAGATCACCACATCCAACCCATCATCCAACACCACCTAATCAACTAAACCATGGCACCAAGCACCCCATCAAGTCTCCTCCTACACACCTCCAGGGATGGTGACTCCACCACCTCCCTGGGCAGCTGATTTCAATGGCCAATAACTCTCTCTATGAAGAATTTCTTCCTAACATCCAGCCTGAATCTTCCTTGGTGCAGCTTGAGACTGTGTCCTCTTGTTCTGGTGCTGGTTGCCTGGGAGAAGAGACCAGCCCCCACCTGTCTACAACCTCCCTTCAGGTAGTTGTAGAGAGCAATAAGGTCTCCCCTGAGCCTCCTCTTCTCCAGGTTATTAGAAGAAATTTCTTCACTGAAAGGGTCCTCAAACACTGGAACAGGCTCCCCAGAGAGGTTGTTGGTTCCCATTCCTGGAAGTGTTTAAAAAATGCAGAGATATGGTGCCCAGGGACATGGTTCAGCACCACACTGGGCTGATAATGTTTGGACTCAATGATTTAAAAGTCTTTTCCAACTGAAATGATTCCACGATTCTTGGCTACTGAAGTACAGACTTCTTTGTTCACCTAAAATGAGGCAAAAACTGATTTCTGACAAATAATTGACTTGCATTGACAGAAACTTCAACTAAAACTGGAAAGGAATCCAAAGATTTCCCAGCCATGAAGTCATTTTAAAAACATTGAGTTTGTCACACACATTTGGACAGGCAGCACCAGAACCATGCGTTTGAATATGCTCATTAAATGCATATCCAAACACAAAGCAGGGAAACTGGAACAAATTTTATGCATCATTTGTGTTAAATTAAGTTGGGCAGCTCTGGATTAGCTCACAATCAGGTACAGGAGGAAGGGGAAAAGAGGCATGAATGTGTCTATTAGGCGTGTGAAGGAATTATTGATTCTAGTTGCTTCCAATGAAATTATTCATAAATATGGTCATACTGTTGCCTACAGCTGACAAATGAATACATCAAGAAGGTAGAGAGGGAAGAACTACAAAAAGTTATTTGTAGGTTTGAGCTCCCTGAATGAGTAGTTTACTGTCAATTAGTTTTGGGCAACCCACTGAACCCACCTGTGGATTCTGAATGAAGTGGAAGCATAAAAGTAGGAATGGACTCATAGAATTGTAAAGGGTGCAAAAGACCTCCAGGATCATCAAGTCCCACTGTTAACATAACACTAATCCATGTCCCTCAGCACCACATCTACACAATTTTTGAACACTTCCAGTGATGGTGATTTCACCACTTCCCTGGGCAGGCTGTTTTAGTCTTTTTTGTTTGTTTGTTTTGTTTTTGTAAAGAAATTTCCCCTAATATCTACTCTAAACCTCCCTGGCACAATTTGAGGCCATTCCGTCTCATTCTATCTCTTGTCACCTGGGAGAAGAGACCAACCTGCACCTTGCTCCAGCCTCCTTTCAGGGAATTGCAGAGAGAAAGAAAGTCTCCCCTTAGCCTTTTTTTCCCTAAACAGCCCCAGTTGTCTCAGCTGCCCCTCATAAAATCTGTTCTCTAGACCCTTTTGCCAGCTTTGTTGTCCCTGTTTAACTCTTTTGCCTCACTAAAACTCTACCGAACTGAAATCTGGCAGATGCAGAGAGGAATCAGAGCTGGTTTGGTGTAGAAGTAAGGTTCCTGACATAAAAAGAGCTTCTGGTTTATTGAAGAGACAAAATTTGTATGTACATGGCTCTCAGTCACAGAAGGTTAATATTCATTGACTTAGTTTCTATCTTCTAGCTTCTAGTGGAATTAATGATAAGCTCATTGACTTCATCATGGGGAGTTTATAACTTGTATACTTTATGGAGAAGCACCAGGAGACAAATGTGACTTGGGCACAAATCAAATCACAGTTTCTCATTTGTTGGAATACCAGAGTAATTTATTCTGGCTTTGTCATACGTTTAGCACACTCTCCACCATAAATCTGGCCACAGCTGTTGGCTGACACACAGGGATTTGGTGCTCACCTGAAAAATGTCAGCTTCTTTTAAACAGGTCTATACTGCTCTGCCTGTAGTTGCAACCCAGTTGCTCCAGCAAGGTGGACTCTATTTCCTGCTGCTTTTATGTGTGGATGCATGTGACTTGAAGAAATAATCAAACCTCCAAAACAACTTTTAAGTAAAATACCCTGGGGTCTTTTCATGTCTTTCAATGCTGTGATTTGAACAGCCACACAGTCATCTTTCTTCTCTAGTTTAGAAGAGAAATCACTTTTGTAACTATAAAACAATACTTGAAAAGTGGAAAGGTTCTATGAAGCTGCCAGCTACAGTGCTCATCCCCTTGCTTGAAGTGAGAACAGCTCTTCTCCAGGTTGTGATCAAATTTCTGTTCCTATCATCAGTTATTTCAGCTTCTGAAACATGATCCTTGTCAGGAGACTTCATTTACTGAATGAGTTTGTACTGCTGGACATCTATATTGACTATTGCCCAGATGAGCATCATTCTTATATACAAGCACCAGTGCAGGTTGGGGCCTGTCCTGCTGGAAAGCAGCTCCACAGGGAATGACCTTGGAGTCCTGCTGGAAAGCAAATTCTCCATGGGACAGCAATGTGCCCTTGTGGCCGAGAGAGCCAATGGTATCCTGGGGTGCATCAAGAAAAGTGTGCCCAGCAGGTCTAGGGAGGATCTTCTCCCTCTCTACTCTGCCCTGGGGAGACCACACCTAGAATACTGTGCCCAGTTTTGGGCTTCCCAGTTCAAGAGAGACAGGGACCTGCTGAACAGAGTCCAATGGAGAGCCACAAGGATGATCAGGGGACTTGAGCACTTCCCCTATGAAGAGAGACACTGAGAGATGTGGGGCTGTTTAGTCTTGAGAAGACTGAGAGGGGATCTGATCAACAGGTGGCTGTCAAGGGGAGGGCGGCAATGTCTTTTTGGTACGCAGTGATAAGGGAACAACAGGTACAAGCTGGAACATAGAAGATTTCACCTCATCATGAGGAGAAACTTCTTTACAGTGAGGGTGACAGAGCCCTGGAACAGGCTGCCCAGAGAGGTGTGGAGTCTCCTTCTCTGGACACATTTGAAACCTGCCTGGATGCATTCCTGTTAGGACTACCCTAGGTGATCCTGCTTTGGCATGGGGTTGGACTGGAGGATCTCTGGAGGTCCCTTCCAACCTTTTATGTACTGTGATTCTTGTGCATTTAGCAGACACATGGAGGCTATCACACTGAAAAGGTTAAAATGTACAGCAATATATCTTTACTAAATCAATGTATTCATTACAACTAGTAATTTTTTGTTTGTTTGTTTTCTAAGTAATGAAGCAGCATCATGATGCTGCTTTGGTTTTTATCATCTATCATTGTTGCCACACCTGTTCTTTACAAGTGAATAATGAGGTGCTGGAAGGGAAAGAAGACATTTTTTAATTACACACTGCATGATAAAAGGATATTGGGATGAGCTTGCGAGGTGGCAAAGTCAAGGGTTTAAATTATAGATAAAGTGGTTGCCTTTCCAACTCATTTAGTTGATTTTTGCATTTACATTTTCCTATGGTCTCTGATTACAACATCATATACTTGATTTCTGTTTAGAGGATTGAGCTTGCTCATTAAAAAGCAATTTCCTGTGTGTGACCTGTACTTTATTGACTGTGATCTTGTCAGGTACTACATAAAATATAGAATTATTATGTTATTTGACAACTGCCTACTGTGAAGCCAATGGGATGCTGAGGTATTACTCAGACTCCCACAAGTGAACTAAACATTTTGACATCAGAGCACCTAATTATCTCAGATGGTGCAGCTTGTTTTCTAAGCATAGATTTGCATTTCCAAAGTGTGGCTTTCAGCTACAATAGGTTCAACACTGGCTTGCTTGCAGTTCTGCTCAGTTCATTTGGAGCTTGATATCTTAAAGGTCTTTTCCAATCTAAATGTTTCTGTGATATGTTCAAGCCTCATTGCTCTCTGCAACTACCTAAAAGGTTGTAGTGAGGTGGGGGTCGGTCTCTTCTTCCTAGTATCAAGTGTTAGATGAGAGGAAATGGCCTCAAATTGCACCAAGGTGGGGGGGTTGCCCGGATGTTAGGAAGAGTTTATTTACTGAAATAGTGGTCAGGCATTGGAGCAGGCTGCCCAGGGAGTTGGTGGAGTCTCCACCCCTGAAGGTGTTAAAAAACCATGTAGACAGGGCACTTCAGGACATGGTTTTGTGGCCTGTTCAAGTTCCTCTGGATGGCATCTCAGCATCTCTTCCCTCCAGTGTACCAAATGGACCATAACTTCACACTCCTGAGGACATACTAGACTTTCCTAAACTGCACAGCCACAATGGCTTAAATAGATTTCTAAGGTGCAAGTATTCATATGGTGAGAATTACATGACAGGATATTCTGCAACATGCCAAATTCCTTGGGGACAAAAAAAGGAGCCTGCCAAGATGACCCTGAAGGATCCCCAGTCTTCAAGGCAAACTGGTTATTCTGCATTTCTTATGATGTACACAGCTATCAAAACAAAACATCTGTTGGGAGCACAATGAGTTGTAGCAAGTTGGCTTTCTCTCCCATTTTAATATCCAGCACATATCTGAGATGTCCTTGGTCAAAATACCAATTCTACCTATGCAAATCTCAGCAGATTTGGTATGGTCAAGTGGAAAATTATTTAATATTTTAATTTTTATTAGGAGCAGTAAAGGTCAAATGTAGTGCCTTGGTGTTTTGAAATGCCTCAGAAATAGATTGGCTTCCCACCTCTCCTCCTGCCTTACATCTGAACTGTTGGGTTCAGGTCCTGAGTCATGAATAAGAAAAAAATTCCCTCTTGTAACAGGACAGTGATGTTCTATAGCACAGTGGAGTGAAAGGAAATAGGTACAGGTGAAGAAACAAATGCTTGTGGAAAAAAGAGAATAGGTCATCCTGGAAAAACAAATCTGTGTGATAGCTTACAAATGAATACATGTTTTGGAGCCATTGCAAAGGTTAAATTAGTGGAAGGCTCCTGTTTCACTTCTTGTTTAAACAGAGGTTTCCAAAAGGAAGCTTAAACAAGGCCAAATGCCAGGTCCTGCCCTTGAGTCATAACAACCCCAAGCAATGCTACAGGCCTGGGGCAGTGTGGCTGGAAAGCTGTCTGACAGAAAGGGACTTGGGGGTTCTAATCAACAGGCAGCTGAATATGAGCCAGCAGTGTGCCCAAGCGGCCAAGAAAGCCAATGGCATAAGAAAGCAAATGGCATCCTGGCCTATATTAGAAATGCCATGTGCAGCAGGTGTAGGGAAGTTCTGGTGAGGCCACACCTCGAGTATTGTGTCCAAGCTTGGGCACCTCAATACAAGAGAGAGATGGAGGTGCTGGAGTGAGTACAGAGGAGGGCAAGGAAGCTGGGGAAGGGCCTGGAGAATAAATCTTACCAAGAGTGACTGAAGGAGCTGGGGCTATTTAGTTTGAAAAAGAGGAGGCTGAGGAGAGACCTCATTGCTCTCTACAACTACCTGAAAGGATGTTGTGGAGAGGCTGGTGCTGGTCTCTTCTCAAAGGTAATTAGCAATAGAACAAGAGGGAACAGCCTCAAGCTGCAGCAGGGTGGGTTTAGACTGGACATTAGGAAAAAAATTTAATGGAAAGAGTGGTCAGGCATTGGAATGTGCTGCCCAGGGAGGTGTTTGAGTCACTAACCCTGGATGTGTTTAAAAATCATTTGAATGTGGTGCTTGGGGATATGGTTTAGGGGTGACTTGGTTCTTGGTTGGACTTGGTGATCCTGAGGGTCTCTTCCAAACTGAATGTTTCTGTAATTCTGTGAGTCCTCAAAATCAGCTAATACACTCTCCCATCAGGAAAGGATGCATTGTGTATCTGTACATCCAGAGCTTTGCTCAATCTGAGTTTGAAAGTGCTGTGCGGCTTTTTCTCCACCTGCTGAAATGGGGCAGATGTTAGTGAGGCTGAGCTGGAGGGGTAGTAGGAATTTCAGTGCCTTCACAGAATCACAACATCTGGTGCAGTAAATTATACACAAGGTTTAAATTAAATTGTGCTGAAATAACTTGATTGCTTTTAGAATCCCCAACAAATTACAGTATTACTAGGTGAAGAAACATGAAATGAATGGGCTAATTACATGCCTACTTACCTCTGTACTAAACATGATTCATCAAAATGAATTTATGTGTGCTTATTATAGGCATGCTATAGCTCTGTGGAATACATTACACAGTTAATTATTTTGATATCTATTTAATCTCATATCTTTTAATGTTCTACTCCCAGTCTGAATTGTCTGGATTATAAAAATCAGAAGGCCAAGGTATAATAACAAATAGGACTAAACTAGGATGTGTGGGGGGAGTTAACAGAGAGAATATTCAGAGACAAAAGTCAGTTAATATTATTCCTCTATTAACAGCTTCATCCACTCTCGAGTCACCAACCCTGGATGTGTTTAAAGGTCATCTGGATGTGGTGCTTGGGGATACGGTTTAGGGGTGAACTTTGTAGGGTAGGGTTATTGGTTGGACTTGGTGATCCTGAGGGTCTCTTCCAACCTGAATGTTTCTGTGGTTCTGAGATTGCCTGCAAGTGGAAGTAAACAGCATCGTAACAATGAGGTGCAAGAACGATGCATAGAAAATTTTGTATGCCCCAGGCACTGTAAATGTAAAACAGGAATGTGAGCACAAAATAACAGGCAGCTTGTGATAGCTCCCTGTGTGGCATGCTGCTGCATACATGTTTAAAAGACCACGTTGTGAATGTGGCATTACTAAAATGAGCAGTTGTGAGAGTATCTTGTTATAATTTGTACCCTTAGAAACCAGGCAGCACCTCTGACTAGTCCTACCAGGGCCTCTGCCACCCTCTTATGGACTTTGGTAACTTTTCAAGATGGATTTCAAATTTGAAAAGGTCCATAAAGCCAGCCTAGCTCTCAAATCCATATGAAATGAGGAGTCTGGAGCACAAGCCCTATAAGGAGCAGCTGAGGGAGCTGGGGTTGTTTAGCCTGGAGAAGAGGAGGCTCAGGGGAGGCCTTATTGCTGTTTACAACTACCTGAAGGCTGACTGTAGCCAGGTGAGGGTTGGTCTCTTCTCCCAGGCAACCAGTGACAGAACACAATCTCAAGCTGCACCAGGGGAGGTTCAGGCTGTATGTTAGGAAGAAATTCTTTACAGAGAGTGAATGGCCATTAAATGGGCTGCCCAGGGAGATGGTGGATTCACCATCATTGGAAGTGTTTAAGAAGAGCCTGGATGAGGCACTTAGTGCCATGGTTTAGTTGATTAGATGGTGCTTGGTGATAGGTTGGACACGATGATCTCGAAGGCCTTTTCCAACCTGGTTAATTCTGTATTCTATCCTGTATTTGCTGCCCCGTGGCTTATATAAAGCTCACATGTGGGAGTGAAGGGGGAAGAAAAGATTTTTAAAAACAAAAGAAATACTGTTTTCTGTATTCCAGTGACGTGACGTTTTCCTTAATGACAACATGTACAAAGAGTTTTTTGCTCACTGCTATTGGTAGTGAAGAGCATGTTGTCCTGGGACTTTAACTGCACTGATTCCTTGTTAATTTACAGAAGTTATGAAAAACCTTTATATATATGGGTTAAGTCCTCAAACTATTGGATTCCCTTCCTTTCTTCTCACTGTTGTTATAGAAACTGTATTTATCTGAAGTGCTTGAAGGAGTTACTAAGCATGATCGTCTCAGTTTGTGGGAAATTCTATGTTAAGAAAAGCAGAGGTGTATTAAGTTCTACAGTTACTCTGAGAAAACCTACTTTGAGCAAACTTAACATTTCCACTCCTCACTTTTTCCAGTGACATGAAATACTGCACTGAAATCCCTGTCAAGTGCTGCCAGAGATAGAGCTAGAGTTCTGCAGTGCTGTGGGCTTCCACTGCATGCTGTGTCTGTCCCAGTGACAGACCAGTTGGACCATACACCCACATTTTGTTTTGAACCAACATAAAAATTAATGCAAGAGATGGTAGCCTTTAATTTTCAGGAGGCTGGTGTAGTTTGGGGAATATCCCTGGATCACCATGTGTGTATCCATACAGTGCATAAACAAGGTTTTTATTTTGCACAGCCCTGCGATACAGCTGTTTCTCATTTTCATCTTGCAGATGCTATCTCACAGGGCAGCTTAGTTAAAAAGCTGTGTTGACTCATAAGACCAAGATGTACAATAATCAGTTTTGATTGAAAAAATGCACAAACTCCCTTATCATCCACAGGAACAAGCTTGATGTAAACCCATGTTTTACTAGGAGCTGAAGACTGCAGATCTAGAAGTAGTGTCAAAGCTCCCATTTTCTGTCAAGCAGAGTCAACTGTAAAAGCCTTAAAAAATATGCTTATTCATCTTATTATTATGGAAAGTCCTGGTGACTCACTGCATTGGCAAGAGGAGATGGTTTAGTGTAGTTATTACTGTTTTTAATTGAGTTTTCTGTTAAGATGGAAACAAAACAGAAACAAAATGGAAGATTCCCTGAGAGTATGTGAACGTGCCTCCTGTCTTTTGGTGTTCACATGCTGGTTACAGACACATCACTGAGCCAGTCGGTTCTTAAGAGTAAATGAATGTGCCTAAGACAATAAGGGGGGGGAGAAGAGAGAGAGAAAAGAATTAAAAAAAGAGGAAGTCTTAGTCTTCCCCCAGCCTCCCCAGAGGCAGGTCTTGGAGCAATGGAATGTCCCTTGTGGGGCAACACAGACATAAAGTCTAATTGCTAGGACATAAAGGCTCAGAGGGAGAGCATGCAGTGGCCAGGAGTACGGAAGAACACTGCCCTCAAAGGTCAGAAAGAGAGAAAAAGAAATTCAATTCAGACTACGTGCAAGAAGTTCAAGTAGCCAACCACAGTCAAAAGAAGGCTTGGGAGTACTGATGCAGGGGAAATGGAGATGAGTAAATGTTAGTCTGGTTTTTAGAATGCACACACAAGAGGTATGCTCCAAATAACTACTGAAAGACAAAACTCATGAATCTAACTCCCTTTTGTGTTCAACCATTATGTACTCCTATAAATACTGCAGCTAGTGTAATCTGAGGGCAGATTTCCTCAGGTTTCAGGGAATGGGGGGAACTAGCCTGAGTAATACAAACCTGGGACAAGGAGTGCATGCTGCAGGAGAAGTAGGAGCTGACAGCTATTATTAAGAAAGCACTTGGCTATTGTACTGTATTCTATAGAATGGGACTCATGTGTCCGGCCAATGGGACCTCTACTGAGGTTGTGAAAGAGAACACAGTTTGTACTGGGAGGTAAGAAAATGAATAATTTTCAGTAGGAAAAAAAAAAACCCTCACTGCCTCTCAGTTTTTGGTTTGTTTGGTTGGTTTTGGTTTTCATTTTTACCAAACCTGACTTCTGAAACTTGAGTGCTATTGATTCAAGACAACAATCTCTACATCGGTGGTCAATTGCTTCCTGGAGGAATTAAAGTCAGTTCTCAGAGAGTCAAAAGCCTCAGGCTATCAACATTTTCACTTCCTAGCACTCAATCCAAGTTTCTTTTCTCCTTGATAAATGCCTGCTGTGCATGTGACTCCAGAGCAGATTCAGGGTTTGGGTTTTTTTCCATTCTGGATACTCTGATAGGCAGATTTGCATTCAAAGGAATAATGCAAGTTCTCTCACCTTATTGTCACTGTTTGCAGGCCAGTGTATAACGTAGCATGGACAATGCCCCACCTCAGAGAAAGTAAAGGACAATATGCAACAATCTGAGTCTCCCAGACATGTTAACAATAGGTCCTTGAGCTAGGAGGATGCACAAGGGTACTGGTGGTGCCCAGAGTCAAATACATGATTCAGGTTTTTTCATGAGGAAGTAATTGTGTGGTTTTTTCCAGAGTGCTTTCTAAACACTAATTATGACTTTATCCTTAATTTTCTGGGTGAATAAACAGAACTAGGAAGAGATTAAGGAGTTTGCTAACCTCCCTGAGTGAGTCAGCAGCTAGCTTAGCAGCAGATGTGCTGAGTTTTGAGTCTTTATTGATTATTACCCTGCTTCAAACCCAGTTCTGTGTAGACAGGCTGAATCCCTGTGTTCATGTGCAATGAGGCAAAGGAAAGTTACATTAAAAAGGTTTCTTGCAAAGGTACTGAGCAGTTTAGATAAGAGGGCAAGCCTTCTGTACACTGATGTTGTTTTCAATATTCCCTTCACTCTCTTGAAGCAAAAAACTATGTTGGTCTCAATTTTATTGGAAAAGAGGAGACCTCTTTGATATGTTTACACATCATTAGTCACTGCATCTGGGAGGTAAGTTGCCCTTGGCTTTCTGTGTCTGGCCCCAGAGTAAGTAGATGAAGACAAATGCTCTCCCAGTGCCAGGATTCCACAAGCACACAGTCCAGTCCTCCACTCCTCTTACATTTCTCCCTTCCTTGCAATCTTTTCAAAAGATCCTGTGCACTGAAAGAGCCAAGTTAATTATTTTAAAGGTTCCAATAGTTTATTTTTCAGTAAGATTCTCAGACATATGAATCACCAGGAATAACCATAGTTCAGGAAAACTTCTGGGAGTTGGACATAGCAGCTAACACTTGGTCAAAATCAGTTATGTGGAACCTTGAGGCAAAGGGAAAGGGGAAAGCAAAGCTTTGCAGTGCCCTCTGAGCACAGGAGGCATTTTAGCTCAGCTTATTGTCACAAATCAAAACCAAACCAAAACAACAACAACAACAAAACCCAACAAAAACCCAAGACAAAAGTTTCTGACCCTAGTTTCATTAAGGACTTTGTATTAAAACAGAGCACTGACATGCACTGAAGCTGAGAACTCTCCTTTGAACAAGACCTTTGCTGAAAGGAGGGAAAAAAGTTTGGTTATCTTGATGCACTTTTCTCTTTCTACTCAATATTCCTCAAATATCTTCCAAATTAATGGATACAGCCTGAAATGCCCAGTGGCTTAGAGAGTTTCTTGAAAATGGGTGAGTAGTTCATACAGGCAAGTTCCCATTTCTTTTCAAACTAATGAAAAATGGGACAGACAAAAATGACAAGGGAGCTGCAGTGATTTTTCTCTAACTTTTACAGTGGTGCAAGCTGAGCCTTCATCTTAGTCACAGAAGTTGAAGCAAGTAGTTTCAATACTAAGTAGAACCAGTGCAACTAGAACACAGAACATCTGTGCCAGCAAAAGTATCTGTGTGCACAGAACAGAGTATTCCCAAGATCTGTGGTAATGGTATATGGAATCAATTTATGCCTGGCAAGGGAAATAAAAGTATAATGTTTCTTGTGCAAAGTTTTCTTTTTCCACGTTTGCTCCACCAGTGTGTGTCATTAGTTACATCTGTGACAAAAACATCACTAGGCTAGGAAAGAGAAACCTTGGCTGGCTTACCCTATTACTTCATCTCTAGGGTTTGCCCTGGTGCACTTTTCCAGTAAGACAATATTTGGACAGGTTCTGTATGGCCTTGTATAAGGGCAGTTACTCTAATAGCCATCTCCCTATATACTCTGTGAAGTATCTGTAATTCTTTGATTTGGCTTAAAAAGTTATACCCAGTAATTTTATAGTAATATAGAGGTTACTCCACATAAAGTCAGACATACTTGGTTCTGTGTCACTAAACTGTGATCTGTCTCTGTGGACTAAGGATTCTGTGCTGGGAGTTGTCATTTGTGGTTTCAGGGTAAATTCATGGAATCATAGAACATTAGAGGTTGGAAGGAACCTCCAATGATTATTCAGTCCAACCCCCCTCAGAAGCAGGATCATCCAGGGTAGTCCACAGAGGGGCACATCCAGGCAGGTTTTGAATGCCACCAGAGAAAGAGACTCCACAACTTCTCTGGGCAGCCTGCTCCAGTGCTCCATCACCCTCACTGTAAATAAGTTTCTCCTCATGCTGAGGTGAAATTTTCTATGTTCATGTTTGTAGCCATTGTTCCTTGTCTTATTGCTGTGTACCACCAAGAAGAGATTGCCCCCCTGCACTTGACACCCACCCCTCAGCTATTGATAGACATTGATCAGATCCCCTCTTATTCTTCTCTTCTCAAGACTAAGCAGCCACAGGTCTCTCAGTCTCTCTTCACAGGGGAGATGCTCAAGTCCCCTAATCATTCTTGTGGCTCTCTGTTGGACTCTCTCCAGCAGATCCCTGTCTCTCTTGAATTGGGGAGCCCAAAACCTGCCACAGTATTGCAGGTGTAGTCTCCCCAGGGCAGAGTAGAGGAGGAGAAGATCCTCCCTAGACCTGCTGGACACACTTTTCTTGATAGACCCCAGGATACCACTGGCTCCCTTGATCACAGTTCTAAATAAATTGCTAATTTGGCTATATAATTTCATTTGTAATTGTTCATGAGAACTCAATTTGCATCTATAATGTGACTATTAAAATGTTAACTGTTAAAATATTGTTTCATATTCATGCCAATCTTAAGGTGCTAAAACCAATAAGTCAACTTTTGTATTTCACAGAGCACAAAACTGATTTGTGTGCCCTTGTGGCCAAGAAGGGCAATGGGATCCTGGGGTGCATTAAGAGGAGTGTGTCCAGCAGATTGAGGGAGGTTCTCCACACCCTCTACTGTGCCCTAGTGAGGCCACACCTAGAATATTGCGTCCAGTTCTGGGCTCCCCACTTCAAGAGGGACAGGGATCTACTTGAGAGAGTCCAGCAGAGGGCTACAAGGATGATTAAGGGACTGGAGCACTGCCTTACGAGGAGAGGCTGAGAGACCTGGGGCTGTTTAGTCTTGTGAAGAGAAGACTGAGAGGGGATGTAATCAATGTCTATAAATATCTAAGGGCTGGGTGTCAGGAAGGAAAGGACAGCTTCTGCTCAGTTGCACCCTGGGATAGGACAAGGGGCAATAGATATAAACTATAGCGCAGGACGTTCTACTCAACATGAGGAGAAACTTCTCCACTGTGAGGGTCACAGAACACTGGAGCAGTCTCCCCAGAGAGATTGTGGAGCCTCCTTCTCTGGAGACTTTCCAGACTCATCTGGATGTGTTCCTGTATGAGCTGCGCTAGATTCTTTGGTCCTGCTCTGGCAAGGGGGTTGGATGTGAAGATCTTCAGAGGACCCCGCCAACCCCTAACATCCTGTGATCCACTTCAGAGCTTACAGAAGGACACTAGTGTTGTACCAGTCTCTTAATAGACTATGGGAAGTATATGTTATGGGCATTGCACGTGCTGTATGAGTTTCAAATCTTATGATCTGGTTTCCCCGATTTCAGTTCCAGATTGAAGAGGTGATATGGCACATGCTTTCTAATAGCTCTACAACAGGGTATGATTACTGGGAATTCATTATACTTGTCACTTTTATCCAGGTTTTCAGAAAGAAAAGAAAGAAAGGGGGAAAGGAAATCTCAAGGTAAAAATCTTTTGGATCTTTCAATTTTGAAATTAATTTGCAAATATCAAAGTTTAAAAAGTGGCATAGGAGAAAAAGGGGAGACATGAAAATCCAGCAGGGTATTTCTATATGGGTTGTCCAGCACCAATCAAGTACGTAACAAGCCTCATGTAACAATGAGGCTTGTTCAAATTATTCTTCTCAGGTAGCAGCAGATCTAGAGCTGCCAAAACCATGCTTGTGCCCAAACAGCTGTCTTTCAACTCTCTGTAACTCTACTGCAGCTAGTAGAACTCTTTAGCACATAATTTTCCACTGAGTAGGAACTGTTGACTGTGATATAGGCCTATCCATCTCAAGGACAATAATCCACTGGTGTATTCAAACCATCTGGAAGGTAACTTGTGTCATGTTCTGTGTCTCCACATCACACATACCATGGCAACTAGTTGTTATTCCAGATTCTGCCTTAGTTTGTGTGTGTAATTTGTTCTGGTGTTTGTTTGGGTTTTGTTTGTTTTTCTTTTTTGCCTGCTTATGTTGCTCTGAATCTCAAACTACCTGTTAAGCTGTGAAACCAAACAAGAAAATCCTCCCCCTGCCTTTTGCCTCTCTCTGTGTCCCTCTCACAGTTGCTAGAGGAGGGACAGTGAAGCAAGGAGTGGTCTAGATAAGACATATCTGCTATTAATAATAATGCTGCTGTTGGGGGGGGAGGATGGGGAAGAAGGGAACATAGCTGCTCTAGAAACTTCTGACTGCTGGGTTAAGTCAGTGTGTGTTCCCTCTATCCAGACTTACGTAAAATGTTTCTTCTCAGAGATTTTGACTTCTCAGGGTTTAGAGAGGTCTGATTACACTAAAACATTCTGAAGTTTTTCCTGCATTCTTTTGCTGTGACATTTAATTATCTTCTGCTTATTGGAAAGGTAATTGGAACCAGGTGTGTGAATAACGACCCCTCCTCATTTGTGTAACTACTGCTGCAGCACTGGGGAGGATTGAGTTAAGAGGAGAGGACATCAAAGCAGCTGGGATCTATCAAGCAATTAGGGCCAACTGCCAAGGGAAGAGAAGGAACTGGTGCTAAGACAATGGCTTTGATCCCAGGAAGAGAGGGCTGTGGGTCAGGAAGCATGAAGTAAGGCTAGATTTGTTTACTTTGGCCCTGTTCCTGAGTGGGCTCCTCACCCTTCAAGGTAATATTTTTATTTTAATTGATTTTATAACTTGCAAGGGTTTTTTGTTGTGGTCTTGATTCAAGTTGACTTGTGTGTTGACAAACATGAAAATTACTAGGGAAGCTGTGATGTGGAGTCACCATCAGTGGAAGTATTTAAAAAGAGACTGGATGAGGCACTTAGTGCCATGGTTTAGTTGATTAGATGGTGTTGGGTGATAGGTTGGACACGATGATCTTGAAGGTCTTTTCCAATATGGTTGATGCTGTAAAGTGGTGTCTCAACTATGTAGAGTGGAGTGAAGTGATGTGAAGTCCAGACTCCTGCTAGGCCAAGTGCTGGTCTAAGTCAGTGAGAGGCTGACCAATCTGAGTGCTAAGGGAATGGTTAAAGAAATGAGCACCTAGATGCTAAACTTTCCTGTGGATTCTGTAGGTTTAAAGCCTTGAATGAGGTCTGAGTAACAGCTCTTGTGAATAGTTGCAATGAAAACTTTTCTTTATGTGTAACTTATCTGCATTTATGGTATGAAAACACAGCCCTAAATAATGTAAGAAGTACTTGAGCTGTAGGGTGAAACGTCTGACTGTGCTGTGATTTTTAGTAAAGGAGTTTACCTTCACAGCATAATAAACTCAGATGATAAACACTATATATATATCTTTTTTTTTTAATTCACTGACTTTCCTCTTGTTAAAGGTGAGTTTTACTTTTGAAGGAACATCTCCAAACATTATGAAGTTTCAGTATTTCTTTCCTCTCTGTTTCAACACGTTGAATAGCCATTAATGTAACTATGAGAATGCAGTTAAAATAAATTCTGTAACTTTTTTCCTCATGAGGAATTCAAAGCCACCTCTTCTTCAATTACTGATTTCTAGAGTCTGGATTTCTAGTCTGTTTCAGTCCCATATTTCACTTTTTTTTTTCTTTCCTGTTAGATAGCTTTCTTTTGGTTAACTTCAAGGAAATAAAAAACCCACTGTGAAGGAATTTTCTTCAGTGAAATGGAGGTGTAATTGTAGATGTGTAGGTGTAGATATTGCACCACTGGAGGTGCCAAGAGCAGTTTTGCTCTGTTGGGATAAATATAAGATGGAATTTACAGTCCTTTTGGAATGAAAAGTCAGATTCTAGTAATGGAGGATTCCCTTTTTCACTTTTAATGAAATTCCTTTCTGATATCTTCATGTGAAAACAAAATGATTAGATTGATTCGTGTATGGCAGGGTTATTGCTGTTACTGTATTCTGGAGTAAGGATTTTCCCCTGGAGAGTAGTGTATGTTCTGGTGAGATAAAATGAGACTTTTGACCTTTGCCTTGAGTTAACTCTGTTCTGCATTGCAACTTTAACAAATTAAAAAGCATGAGTGATTTCTTCCTCCAGCACTTCTCCCTTTAGGATTTGGAGCATGATAGAGATGGAAATCACATGTTTTCCTGCCACTTTTCTATGCTTAAATGGTGTACAGCAACCATTAGCATCATGTTTCCAGACATAGCCTGGATTTTGTGTGCTTCTTAGCCCTGTAGGATTCTTCCATCCAAATCCTCAGCCCCCTGAATTAGGAAGTTTTCCCCGTACACAAATAAGACTTTGCTTTGCATCAGGTTACATAATGTCCTCGTACACAGGGGTAAATGTAACTGTAGCTCTTAAATCTTATTTATGGTTCCTTCTTATGACTATGCAGCAATCCTGTAATACTTACTGTGGTCTACGTGGATTTTTGTATCATTGTTGATGCTTAGAGGGGTGTGGTTTGAACCAGAGCACAGGAATGCTGCATGTGTGGTGGAGGCATTCTGGAAGTGTATGCATGAGAGTTGGTTAGTGCACAAGTCAGTGTTGTAGCTCATACCACAACCCCCAGTGGAATATTTTTGGCACAAGGATGACTATTCATCTGTTGAGCATAACACTGGGACAGTCATTAGTGAGAATCAGCGCTGAGGGAATGAGGTCAAAAGCAAAATTATGAACTTTGCACTTCAGTCTCTGAGTTCTGGAAAGTAAGAGGCGTTCTGTTTCTGCAGAAGAATACACTGGGATCAATCACAGATGACTCTTCCCCTTCAGTTATTAATTTTCTAATATTTTCTGAATTCTGAAGCAGCTTTGTGGGGGTTTATCTTCTTTTTCTTGATATCGAGTCAGGTAAGGTTTTAAGCCAGGAAGACTGAATATGGCTCATATTATACTGATCATTGAAAGCTTTCAGCTCTCCATGCCATGAGGGGAAAAAAATATGGCTAGGACCCTTGCACACAAAATTAAAGGGGACTTTAAGCATAACAAGAGGTTTAGAAATGATTGGATTTCTCAGTCAATTAAAAATGAATGGCTTTTTGTGTCAGCAGAAGAAGTGTTTTCTGGTTTGATCCCAACCATTCTCTCCGTGTGCTCAGTAGTGTCTGTAAAATTAACATCTGAGAATGGAAATCAGGGACCAAGTCCATATTGCAAACCCAGTCTGATTAAAGACCTGATGGGGAAGAGCAGGGGGAAGGAAATTTGCTTCATTAGTTAGTAAGGTTAATGCCCTGTCTACAGTTAGAGACTTGTTTATTACAAGCATTTGAGAATACCTGAAAATTGTAGCTAAGGTAGAAGTTCACTCTGACTTCACAGTAGCTATTAAGTGCAAGAATACAGTGTCTTCAACATGTGCAGGTGGCAAACTCATCCTGGTGTGAGTTAGGATTTCCTCAGTCAACTGTGAATTGACATTTTCACCATCAATAGAATCATAGCATCATCTAGGGTGAAAGAGACCTTCAGGGTTATCATGTGCAACTGTTAACCCATCACTGCCAAGTCATCATTAACCATGTCCCTCAGCACCATGTCTACATGACTTTTAAATCCCCCTAGGGATAATGATTCAACCACTTCTCTGGGCAGCCTGTTCCAGGGCTTGACAAACTGTTGGGGGAAGAAACTTTTCCTAATACCCAATCTAAACCTCCCCTGGTGTCTTTCTTGGCCCAAAACTTAATCCAGTATTTCAGCTGTGGAATCACCAGTGCCAGAGGACAATCACCTTTCTAGTCCTGCTGGCCACAGTATTTCTAACCTAAGCCAGGATGCTGTTGGCCTTCTTAGCCACCTAGGCACACAATGATTCATATTTAACCAATTACTGACCAACATCCCCAGGTCCTTTTCCACTAGGCAACTTTCTAGCCCCTCTCCTCCAAGCCTGTAGTGCTTTTTGGATTAAAGATCAAAATATAAGGGAAGGACTAGTCTGGAATATATTTAGTTACAGATCTGGGAGATTTCTAAAATGAAGTCAGCCTTGGTAGCTAAGATTTCCTCAAAGGGGAAAATTACACTTCATTTATTTGTACAGTCATATGGTTAAAGAAATTACTTCCTTAATTTTGAATGAAGATAGAAATCCTTAGCTAGAATCCTGGAGGGATAAGGTGATAGATGATGTAGTCTACATAACACTTCCCCAGCAGAAAAATCAACTGGAGGAAAAAAGAAAGTTTTATTTGTGTCATTGTGTGCCAGCTGTGGAAGTTATGTAGCATTTTCTTTCACTCCTGATGTTGAGACCTTGGAGTTCTGAAGATTAACAGAACAAACCATTTCTCATCCTGAAAACAATAAGAAAGTGAATGTTCCTTATTATGTTTATTACTGCAGCTGAAGAACACAGTGAAGTTTGAAACAGACATCAAATCAACTACTTTGCTCTTCCAAGATAATGAAAGAAAAGCAGTGTAAAATGGTGACATTGAAATAGCCTGAATGGTTTTTGATTTTTCTATGATGCCAACTGAAGGATTTGATTCTCCAATTAATTTGGAGCAGTTGCAGCACTGGGAGGTTAATATTCCAGGCTAAAGTGCTGTCTGCTGCAAGGAGATAAAATAGCAGAATGGTGTTTCAGTCATCAGAAGTTTAAATTAGTTGCAGGCTTGAGGGTTTGACTTTTCTTACCTCCCTCCCATAATGCAAGCAGCCCAATGCAGGTGCAGTCTAACTTGTGTTGCAAAGTCTAACTGTTTTTACCATCATCATCATCATCACTGGGGTGATTAGATTAGACTGGGGTGAGTGATTAGACTGCAAGAGAAGGAAGGAAATTACAGGTAAGTAGCTTTATCAGACAAAGATTTGCACTAAAAATTCCTGGACACTTTGTACTGTTTATATAAAAACATTCTAATTTTCAGGTCAAAATATATTCCTTTTGTCCATGTTTTCCATTTGTTCCCAATAGTGTGTGGAGTAAATTTTGTCCTTTACTTCCTTTTGGGACTTGAAGGGCAAAGAACACCTCTGCTTCAAGTAAAAAAGAACAGCAGCAAAGTGTCAATGTCTCTTCTGTTCATGTGGTGTAGCTCCAGATTGATATCAGACTTGCTGGTTAGAAGCTGAGCATATTGTTTTCTTGGACACAGTGTTTGCAATCCTATGTCCTCATCGCAGGCATTTATAGTAAAATTAAGTCTTGACATATTTATACGTGAGAGAAATCCAAGAAATATGTTAGCGCAAAAATATGCCAAATAAATCCTCATCTGGTGTCAAAGCAAAATGGCTGTTCCTAAACAGTCTCTGTAGCCTCTTTAGAAGCCATAACTGAGTGATTTTTCAAAAGGCCTAATGGCTTTCAAATTTAGAAGCCAGAATGGTTTTTCTACTAGCTTACGTTCTTAAAAACCCATGGATTTCCTTGTGGCCTCTCTTAGTCCCCAAGCAGTATTTTTCTTGCACAAGACTGTGCCTGTTTCACAGGAGTGCTATGAGAATTTCCCACTCTTCTGTAATCCCTTTAAACTCCTCTGGCCATAGGTAATTCTCTTGCTCAGTGTAGCCAAATCCCACCACCTAATTCCATTTGGACAGTTGATGTTGTCAGTATGATATTTTTAGCTTTCAGCACAATTTGGGAGAACTGGCTAGAGAAAGAGCCCAAGGAAGGAAGGAGGTTCCCAAGTCTACACTAAAAACATTTATATTTTTTCCAGTGCTTTTCTCCAAAACAGGGTTACTTCCAAATAACGTGGAAGAGACTGCAGAAAATATTTAGCTCTTAATATCCTACAGGATCAATGAATTTATGGTTGGAAGATTTCAGCTCTAAGGAATTAGAGTAGAAGTCTGTATATTTGGAGGGAATACAACTTGCTGTAAATTACTTACTGGTGTGCTCATAGCATCTGCTTACAGAATCACAGAAGCATTCAGGTTGGAAGAGACCCTCAGAATCGCCAAGTTCAACTGATTACTCTACAAGGTTCACCCCTAGACCATATGCCCAAGCACCACATCCAAATGACCCTTCAACACATCCAGTGTTGGTGACTCAATCACCTCTCTGAGCAGCCCATTCCAATGCCTGACTGCTCTTGCTGTGAAAATTTTTTCCTAATGCCCAGTCTAAACCTACCCAGTTGCAACTTGAGACCATTCCCTCTTGTTCTATCACTAATGAGCTGTAAGAAGAGATCAGCACCAGCCTGGTTTGATAGCTTTCCACATGTTTTTTGCTACATTCAAAGGGAAGAAAGAAAACCTTAGTGGGTTTGTTTGCACGTATATACTTTCAACACACTGGTCAGTTTGGTGATGGTTCTGTTTGCTCTGTTTTAGTAGCTAAATAAATCCAACAGGAAAATCCCTTTTCATCCTGGAGTACTTTTGGTAGTGTAGGTTTAAATTATCATCAATTTAAATTATCATCAATTTAAATTATCATCATTAACTTATAATATGTGTGATTAGATAGTCCCTAACACAACTTTCTCTGAATGCCAGGGGGGATAAAAAGGAGGCACTTTACAGATCATCTAACACTTTTGAGTCACTTTGGACAGATTCATGTTTGGTTTTGTTTTCCCCAAGGGGTCTTACTGGTGTTGAAGTCTATACCATCTTTCCAAGCAATCTCTTCCATGACTTTGCTGTCTTTATTATGAGATGATGTTATCTAGTCCAGTTTTCCCCCTCTTTAAGCCTGCCATTTCTTGCTCTGTTCACAGTGAACATGGAAAATGTGTTCTACTTTGTCTTCCTGTCTTTAAAGACCATTTCTGTGTTGTGGTAGTTTTAGGCTATGCCTTTAAAATTTAGCTGCAGATTTTGAGCAGGAAAAAATATAAATAAACTACTCTTGGGTATAAAAAGGAAAACAAAAGATTATTCTAAACAGATTAATTGGATAAACGTCTAGGATAAGAGAAGCTGTATCATAACTATTCCTCACATTTAATTTCCATTTCCATGGAAACTTCAACCCAGCACGTGCCCCCTATAAAAGTTTTCTTTCCTTTAAACATCTTGATGTCTTTCAGCCAATGCCATTCAGGGCTGGATTAGGAGGGGTGTAGTTAGTAGGTCAAGAGAGTTTCTCCTCTCCCTCTACTCTGCCCTCATGAGGCCACATCTGGAATAGTGTGTTCAGTTCTGAGCGCCTGAATTCAAGGATGACCTCAGGGAACTGCTTGAGAGAGTCCAGAGCAGAGCCACAAAAATTATTAAAGAAGTAGAGCATATTCCTTCTGGAGACTGAGTGAGCTGGGGCGCTTTAGTTTGGAGAAGAGGAGATTAAGGGGTGACATCATTCATCTTTATAAAGATGTAAAGCCTGAATGCCAAGAGGATGGAATCAAGCTCTGCTTGATGCCCGCTGACAGGACAAGGGGCAATGGTGGAAGTTGAGACATAGGAAGTTCCATGGAAACAGGAGGAAAAAGTTTTTCACTGTGAGGGTGCCAGAGCCCTGGAACAGGCTGCTCAGGGGGGCTATGGAGTGTCCCTCTTGATATTCAAGACCCACCTGGCTGTGTTCCTGTGTGATCTGCTCTAGGTGATCCTGCTCTGGCAGGGAGATTGGACTGGATGATCTTTAGAGGTCCCTTGCAGCCCTAACCTTCTGTGATTCTTTTGTTTCTCTCCTTGTCCTCTCTTGGTAGTATGATATCAATGAGATCCATTCCATTTTTGATGGAAAATAACACCCATGCATCCCTTCTTCAGAGGACAGAGCTCACATATGCTTGTCTGAAAGAAGTATGACTTCCTAGGTGGAATACTTTGCCCTTCTTCCTGCAGAATGAGATTCTGCTTTTCCAGTCCTTTTCTCAGGTAATTTTTGTCAAAGATTTTTTTTTCCCTTCTTTGAAATACAGGCAAACCTGATCAAAATCAAGATTTCTCCATTATCCACAAAGCATATTTGACTATTCTCAAATGCTGGACTGGCTACACCCCATTCTTGACAATTCCAGGTTAGATATTATTCAGCTCCTTTTGTGCATATAGGCTTAAAAGACTTGCTTGTTTTTCCTGGAACTGAGTTCTCACATGCATCATATTAAGTGCTTAGCACTCTATTTGCCCTTTTTTCAGCCTTCCATGTTTCCTACCAGCTCTCAAAGGTAATTGTTAATGGTTTTGAGATAATGAGCCAATTCTCCAAATACCTGATATTTCCTTTTTTGAAAACATTTGTTGTAGTTAAGTATTATTTAAACTGCTACATTCTGCTTACCTCAGTATAGCACCTTCTCTGTACTGGGATTGATTTTTAGCTACCTACTTGTTCCTGATTTTTTAAATATCTTTTTTCTTAAGAGAAGATTGACAGAAGGAGGTGGAATATTGGACCAGGCTTCAATAGTCTTCTTGTAACTGACTCCCTGGAGGTTTTATCCCAGTTTGTTACTTGGATGCTCAATTATTTCAGCCTTCTGTTTTCTTGTCTACCTTACTGAGAATCACCAAAGTTGGAAGAGACCTCAAAGATCATCAAATCCAACTCTGTTTCTTCCTGGGTTTGTGTAAACAGAGAGGGACCTGGGGGTACTGATCGACAGCCACCTGAATATGAGCCAACAGTGTGCCCAGGTGGCCAAGAAGGCCAATGACATCCTGGCCTGCATTAGGAATAGCGTGGCCAGCAGGAGCAGGGAAGTCATTGTGCCTCTGTACTCTGCTTTGGTTATGCCACGCCTTGAGTACTGTCCCCAGTTCTGGGCCCCTCAGTTTAAGAAGGACATCGAAACACTTGAACGTGTCCAGAGAAGGGCAACAAGGCTGGGGAGAGGCCTTGAACACAAGCCCTATGAGGAGAGGCTGAGGGAGCTGGAATTGTTTAGCCTGGAGAAGAGGAGCCTCAGGGGTGACCTCATTGCCCTCTACAACTACCTGAAAGGTGGTTGTAGCCGGGAAGAGGTTGGTCTCTTCTCCCAGGCAACCAGCACCGGAACAAGGGGGCACAGTCTCAAGCTGCGCCAGGGGAAGTTTAGGCTCAAGGTGAGGAGGAAGTTCTTCACCGAGTGAGTCATTCGTCATTGGAATGTGCTGCCCGGGGAGGTGGTGGAGTCACCATCCCTGGAGGCGTTCAAGAGGGGATTGGATGTGGCACTTGGTGCCATGGTCTAGTCATGGGGTCTGTGTTGATAGGTTGGACTCGATGATCCTCGAAGTCTCTTCCAACCTTAGTTATACTGTGATACTTTCTGTCAGAGCACACATGCCAGCTCTCTAGGCTTACCAAAGCCTGCCTTCTAGAGATCAGTTACATTTACTTCGATGCTCCTCTTTCTCCATTTTCTTTTTGAAGTTTGCAGCTTGTGACCATTATAGGCCAAAGTGCCAACTTGTAACATTCTTCATGAAGCTATCCCCCACATGCTCTGAGAATGCACAGAGCAGCTGCTACACACATTTCAGTTCTGATTTCTTTTAATTTCCGGATGTTTGGACAAGCGTATATGGTTTTGCAGCATTAGAAAAGATTGCCCTTCTGTTCATCCTCTCTTCTGTGAACAAGGTCTGTGCTTGAAGTTAAATACCAGTGATATGAACATGCTACAAATCAGAACTACAGCAAGCTCCTTAATGGAGACCAGTAGAGCGTAAACACACAGAATATTCTTCTTAAATGCCTCCTGGAAACAATTCCATGCAACACAAGACATCATTGTCAGAGTTTTTGGTGTTGTGTGTTGGTTGTTTGTTTGTTTTTTGTTTTTTAGTTTTTTTTTTTGCTTAAGTGGAGTCCTACATCCCTGCCCTCTATTAGCAACTCAAGTCCTCAAAAAACTTTACTGACCTTTGCTTTCTACCAGGTCGTCACCCTTGTGATGTCCCCATATGGTCAAGACATGGAAAGGGAGGCATCAACTTGCAGAGAAAGCAGCAGCTCAAACTTCTGGGAGCTTTTTACTTTAGTACATGTTTGGGAAGGAGAAGAATGTTTGAATCCTGATTAATTCTTTTTGCCTTGGAGTCCGAACATCAACAAAATTTTATCTAAACACTGCTGCCAAACAGCTTGAGTTAAATCTGCTGCTGATAATCAATACCATGCTGCTGTCACACCAGCTTCAAAGTCATAGAATGGTCTGGGTTGGAAGTGACCTCTGAAGGTCATCTAGTCCAACCCCCTCTGCAGTCAGCAGGGACATCCTCAACTAGATCAGGTTGCCTTGAATATCTCCAGGCAAGGGGCCTCAACCACCTCCTTGGGCAACATATTCCTTACATCCAATCTAAATATGTTCTTTTCTAGTTTGAAGCCATTGTGCCTTGTCCTATCACAAAGGAGAAGTTCTTCATAACCATGTGGGACAGAATCTGTAAAAAATATTAAGGAATTTCCCACCAAAATGCTATGTTTTGTATGTTAGGTATGTATTCCACATTTGATTCTGGTTTTATTTATAGGAAAAGTAGAACTATAAAATACTTTAGAAAACCTCTGTTGTCTGCTGGCATACCAGTTCTGAAAAGCAGCTGGTCTTACTTCTGGAACAGAAGAAAAGAAAGAAGCGCCAAATGTTGTTCTTCACACAAATGGATTTGACACAGTTTCATTTCGGAGAAACCAATGTCTTTCTAGGTTGTTTAAGGTAATTTGTGAAATCAAGAGTCTGTCCTGAATTAGGGCTAAGCAGACATCCCAAAAGATGGATTTTTATTTTGGAAATAAGTATTTTTTTATCCCCCCCACCCACATCTTCTAAACACACAAACCATGACCAAAAGTATGTGCTGCCTTAAATTTTCCATAGCTCAACATCCTTCAGCTAAGGGAGATGAAAGGCTGCTTATCTTCTGAACAAGTGTCTTCACAGTACTGTTGAACAGATTTAAACCACATTTGTTTGACCACTTACCAACTGAAATTTGCAAGTGGTTCTGCTAAGGCAAGGTCTGAATGTAAGAGACAAGACATTGATAATGCTGATTTAGAAGCATCCACAATCTGCTGTGTTTGTGCCAGGCAGTGTCCATCACTTCAAACACTTCAATATGATTCAGCGCATGCTTTTAGATTAAATGCATCCTTTAAGATGCAGTCTCTGGACTTACTGAATTCAATAATCTAGCTTCCACTGAGTTGAATTGAAAATACCATTTCACTTTGCACAAATGCAAAGTCCAAGGTCCTACATCTCGGGCAGGCTAATCCTAGGCACAAATCCAGGCTGAGTGCAAAGTGGGTTGAGAGCAGCCCTGAAGAAAAATAATTAGGAGTGTTGGTTGATGAGAAGCTCAACATGAGCTGGCAGTGAGCTCATGCAGCCCAGAAGGCAAATTGTGTCCTGGGCTGTATCAAGAGGAGTGTGGCCAGCAGGTCAAGAGAGGGGATTCTCTCCCTTTACTCTGCTCTTGTGAGGCCCCACCACAAATACCATATCCAGTTCTGGTGCCTCCATCATAAGAAGGACATGGAATTATGAGAGCAAGTCCAGAGAAGGGCCACAAAGATGATCCAAGGTCTGGAAAACCTCTGGTATGAGGATAGGCTGAGGGGAGCTGGGGTTGTTCAGCCTGGAGAAGAGAAGCTGCTGGGGGAATCTTTTAGATGCCTTCCAATACCTGAAGGGAACTTGCAGGAAGGATAAAGTGGGACTTTTCATGAGGGTGTCTAGTGATAGGACAAGGGGGAATGATTTTAAGATGAGGTAGAGTAGGCTTAGACTAGATTTTAGGAAGAAGTTCTTCAGTACAAGGGTGGTGAGACTCTGGAACAGGTTGTCCAGAGAGGTTGTGCATGTCCTCTTCCTGGAGGTGTTCAAGGCCAGGCTGGATGAGTTCTTGAGCAACCAAGTCTAGTTGAGAGTTGTCCCTGTCCACAGCAGGGTGGTTGAAGTAGATGATCTCTAAGGTTCCTTCCAATAATTCCTTTAATAATTCCCTGATTCTGTGTGCACTTCGTTGGTGCTTTAATGGTCTAGTTTATCCCTTTGAGAAAGTCTGGTGACAATGTGTGCAGAACTCAACACCAAGGTTCAAAGCTCAGTTGTTGCTGTAGTGATGTGGCTTTAAGGAATAACTGCTTTCATGTCTTATCTGTCATGAATATGCCCTTTTTGTCTACAAAACACAGTAAAAGTAAATCCTAGCAGAAGATCAATATAAGTGGTATGTTGTTTTTCTTCTAGCTAATCAGGATACATTGGGTGATGAATGAAGGCACAAACTACATTGCCAAATAGCAATGACATTCCAAAAATGCAAAGAATCTCAGAAGTCCTCCCAGAAGTCCTTTATTATGCATTATAGAATCCCCAGAATTAGAGAGTCTCATAGTTTCATAGTTTCATAGTTTCATTCAGGGTTGGAAGGGACCACAAGGATCATCTAGTTCCAACCCCCCTGCCATGGGCAGGGACACCCCACACTAGATCAGGCTGGACAGAGCCTCATCCAGCCTGCTCTTAAACACCCTCAGGGACGGGGCCTCGACCACCTCCCTGGACAACCCATTCCAGGGTTTCACCACTCTCATGGGGAAGAACCTCCTCCTCACATCTAGCCTGAATCTCCCCACCTCCAGCTTCATTCCATTCCCCCTAGTCCTATCACTACCTGAGATCCTGATCCTTGCCCACTTAGGCACCTAGGCAGCAGTGTATGGAGTGTGATGCTGGAATGGTCTCTCAAAGCAGATAAAGTTTTGTAGTATTCTGCTGCAGGAAGAAAATTCAAGTATTACCTGCCTGTGCCTCCCCAGAGCTGTGCCCTTCCTGTGAGGGATGTGTCTGCTGGAGGGAGCCAGCCCCTGCTGCAGCTCCGCGTGTGCCAGGGGAGGAAGTTTGGCTGTGGGTTCTCCTCCATGCAGCTGCCACCCTTAGCTCCAGTGGGAGAATGGGAACTCTGCTGTGCAGAGCAGGGCCAGGGTCATTAGATGAAACATTCATCCCAAAGTTCCATCAGAAGGGACGGTCAGAGGGAGGCAGTGTTTTTGTCTTTCATCATGCTTGTGCTCTTGGGCTGTCTCTTGCTTTGGTCTCTGTGCTGGATGGGTCCTAGCACTGCTCTGCTGGGAACACCTCCAGGTTACAGTGTCTTTGGTCCAATCTGACCACAGTACTGAACTCTGCTGAGTGCTCCCCATCTGCCCAGCAGGGCCTGTTGGGAAAGCAGTGCTTGCCTAAAGAAGACAAAAGCAGAGCCCAGCAGCTGGAGAGGTTTCTTTTGAGAGTCCCACTTACAGTAGTCCTGGAAGCCCTTAACAGACAAAGCAGCTAATAGAAGTCCTGAGCATATCCCTAACAGCATCCCTGCACTGAAGCCCTAGCCAGAAGTTAGCTAACTTACAAAAGCAGAAGACCCTAGCAGCCCTAACCAAAGCCATTCCTACCTAAGTCCTTAACCTGAGAGCATGACTATTGCTCACAATGGCTGTCTTTTATACTTTATCAATCCCTTAACCAGTAAAACCCAACCACCTCTGTAAGATAAAATCTTTTACCAATAAGAGGTGCCAGCATGTCAAGGAGGTGACTTCTGCACCATGTTCCAATCCAAGGGTGCCAACGTGAGGATGTTGTTCTTGGCTCATGTGGAATGTTGCTGTTGTGCTCTAGGCAGCGTGCTAAGGGATTGGTCAGCTAAGGAATCATGACCTCTGCATGCATCCAGCAGCTTCCCTCAGAACAGTGGCTGCAACAGTGGTATTTGCTGGGAAAGCAGGATGTTGGTGCTAGAGCAACTTCAAGTCTAGTCCTTCTATAGATGCAATGCAAGGTTAAGATGTACCAGGAAGGTGTTGCCTATGTTTTTTTCTTAACTCCAGGAAAGACAGGCTGTAATTCCAATAATCTCTCTGGCTGACTCCCTGACGCTTCTCCCAGAGCTCTGTCACTATGCAGGGGAGTTTCTGTACCTGGGCGCACCTCCCGCAACTGTGCTCGCTGCTGCAAGAGCTGGGCACAGTCTGGCTGCGGGGGAGACAGCATGTTCCCGACGGAGCTCTCGCTGAGCAGCTGCAGCGGCCGCAGGGCGTCGAGGCCGTCCCTGGCTTCCTGCCGGGCGGATGCCATCGCTCCCTGGTCGAGCTGGCAGAGTGACGGCTCCCTCCCTGCGCGCCTTGGCTGCTACCGCTCCCCGGAGGCGGCTTCCGTACGTGCTGGGTAGGTCGCTTGCCGCTGCTCCTGTGCCCTCAGCCGCGGGCATCCCTCAGTTTCCTGGGTTCGGAGGGGAACTCCCCGTACACGGCAATGCAGCTGCTCACCTCGGCGATTCACAGTCCAAAATCAATTTGGAGATCTCGGGTGGGGAGGTAAGGGGGGATGAGCAAGGGCTGAAGGAGAAGGTTGCTCTTTGCCTCATCTGATAAAGTTTCTCTTCTGCCTCGAAGCTGAGGCATCAGACGTTCTCCTTACTCCTCTCCTGCTGCTCTCCTCAGGCACACCTGCTGCAGCCTGTGAAAGCAGGGGTTTGATGGAGATGTACGAGTGGAATTGTACAAAGTGTCTTTTGGAAATTACCTAGAACGTTAGTGCCCTCAGACCATTTTGACACAGACCTTAACGAAGAATTATTATTAAATACACGCAGTGAAGGATTACAGAGATGTTAAGGGAGGCTGGGAGAGGCTGGAAAGACCTTGGGATTTTGAACATGAGCCAGCAGTGTGCCCAGGTGGCCAAGAAGGCCAATGGCATCCTGGCCTGCATCAGAAATAGTGTGGCCACCAGGAGCAGGAAGGTCATTGTGCCCCTGTACTCAGCATTGGTTAGGCCACACCTTGAGTACTTTGTCTAGTTCTGGACCCCTCAATTTAACAAAGATGCTGAGATACTTGAACGTGTCCAGAGAAGGGCAAAAAAGCTGGTGAGGGGTTTGGAGCACAAGCCTCATGAAGAGAGGCTGAGGGAGCTGGGGTTGTTTAGCCTGGAGAAGAGGAGGCTCAGAGGGGACCTTATTGCTCTCTACAACTACCTGATGGGAAGTTGTAGCCAAGTGGGGGTTGGTCTCTTCTCCCAGGCAGCCAGTGGGAAGCTGCACCAAGGGAAGTTTAGGCTCGAGATGAGGAGAAAGTTCTTCATAGAAAGAGTAATTTGCCATTGGAATGTGCTGCCCAGGGAGGTGGTGGAGTCGCTGTCCCTGGAGGTGTTCAAAAAAAGATTGGATGTGGCACTTGAAGCCATGGTTTAGTTGTCGTGAGGTGTTAGGTATTAAGTAATAGGTTGGACTTGATGATCTCTGAGGTCTTTTCCAACCTGATTGATTCTGCAGTTCTCCAGCTACAAAACTGAAGATTGAGAAGGTCCCTCCTGGCAACTGTTGTTGCCAGCTTTTTGTTAAAGGACCCTTTTTTTTCCCCCCCCGCTATCAGTGAAGTTTGGCACAGAAGTGTATAAACTGCATCAAAGTTCTTTTAATCTGGAGAATAGAAGGAAGCTTTAAAACCTTTCTGGAGCAGTCTACCAATAAGAATACTAGAAGTCTAAGCACAAAACCTGGTTATTTGTGCAATAAGAAATCAATGTCAGGTTACAGGGTTATTATTGCCAAAATAACAAGAACAAAGATGACCTTGTCCTTAAAATCCTGAGTGCAGAGTATGAGGAATGCCTCTGCAGCACGGAGAGCTATTTGTCTGAATCCTCTGCTGTATACACACAAACAAATTTATTTTTTGTTTGCATCATTTATATAACAGGCATCTAATTCCAACAGTTCTGAGAAAAAGCTCAACAAGCAAATTCTGTGCATGAGCCTCTGGCCATAAATTTATCTGAAAGAAACTTTGGCTTTGCTTTTGTTGAAGGATGCACCTGACTCTGTACAACACAGGCATGAATGCCAGCAAGCGTTTAACAAGACCCAGACAACAGAAGGGTTGCCAAATTCTCTTTGTGGTATATGTATTTCCTCCAGCCTCAAGATCACTTGTTGGTCTTTCTTGTTTGTTTGTTAATGTCTTATATAAAACTAACTTCTGAAAAATATCTGCTCTCCAGATAAATTTGGAAGGCTTGGTTGGGAAGGGAAGGAGGGAGTTTGTAAGTCCAGGAATATGAAATGGTTCACGCCCTGCTTTTAATCTGTGAGCCCAAACCAAGGAACCTCACTTGACCTGGGTGTTTTCATGGGAATGCTGTCCATGTAATCTATATTCATGTTAACACTTCTGCTTCAAATTTTTGCAAATATTTCTTTAAGCTTTCTTGGATTTCTCCAGGGCTTGCCTGCTTCTGGAGGTAAGCTTCTTTATTGATCATCTAGATGAGAGGATTGAGTCCATCATCAGTAAATTTGCAGATGACACCAAGCTGGGGGCAGGTCTTGATCTGTTAAAAGGTAGTAAAGGGTAGGAGAGCTCTGCAGAGAGACATTGACACGCTGGACAGATGGGCAGAGTCCATGGGCATGAGATTTAAGACATCTAAGTGCCAGGTTCTACACATTGGCCACAACAACTCCATGCAGTGCTACAGGCTGGGGACAGAGTAGCAGGAGAGCAGCCAGGCAGAAAGGGACCTGGAGGTACTGGTTGACAGCAGCTGAACATGAGCCAGCAGTGTGCCCAGGTGGCCAAGAAGGCCAAAGGCATCCTGGCCTGCATCAGAAACAGTGTGGCCAGCAGGAGCAGGGAGGTCATTCTGCCGCTGTACCCAGCACTGGTTAAGCCTCACCTTGAGTCCTGTGTCCAGTTCTGGGCCCCTCAGTTTAAGAAAGATGTTGAGTTGCTGGAACCTGTCCAGAGAAGGGCAACAAAGCTGGTTTGGAGCCCAAGCCCTAGGAGGAGCAGCTGAGGGAGCTGGGGTTGTTTATCCTGGAGAAGAGGCGGCTCGGGGAGACCTTGCTGTCTACAACTACCTGAAGGGAGGTTGTAGCTAGGTGGGGGTTGGTCTTTTCTCCCAGGCACCCAGCAACAGAACAAGAGGACACAGTCTCAAGCAGTGCCAGGGGAAGTTTAGGCTGGATGCTAGGAAGAAGTTCTTCATAGTTCTTTATAGAGTTTTAGTTGGAGTTCAAAAGGCAACTTCCCAACAAACCAGGCAAGTTACCGGTTCCTATTACAGTTTGGAAGATCTTTACCTGCTAACTGGTTTTTGGGGAACTCTACTGTTCTCACTAAGAGTGACATAAACTTGCTGGAACAATAACCAGTTTTACCTAGAAGTCAAGCTGTTGTTTAATCCATCATGCAAGTGGCACTGCTCTGTTTATCACATTAAATATCTTGTATTTATTTTCTGGCACAGTTATGAAACAGGGTGTAAGGGGAGCTCCCAGCTAGTTTTCTGTTAAATAAAATTATAATTTCATTTTAAGTACTGAGAAATTAAAATGTAAATGTACTCTTAAGGCTGTGTTTGGGTGATCCACTTTAGTGCCTCAAGCTTGCTGCTATGAGCAGTTCCATTTTTCAGGGTCTCTTCTTGTACTTAAATTTCCTGAGTGTGTATGTGTGTGTGTATATATATATTCAAAATTATTAAGAAACCAATAAACAAAAAACCCTGAATCTGAGTCTTGTGTCAATCTTACGTAGTGCTGCAACAAACCAGTTTGAAAACCCTGTACTATTCTTGACCTGAAGAATGCTGTGGGTCTCTGAGGAGTGAAGTAATTCAATTACTAGGCCAGATGAGAGTAGATTAGTATGTGAGATGGGTCCAGATGCATGATTTATCTTCTTTCACATTACATATTCTAGGAGTTTGGGTGATTTGCTATCAGTAGATGACACTGAACTTATCTTCCTGCAATATTCTTGTAACCACTTACATTTCTGTGAGTCATCTCTGTTTGACAGCACTAGACTAATCAGTCGTTTAAAAGAAAATCTTCTTAATTATATACAATAATGAGTGATAAGTGTACTGCATTTTTTTCCCTTCTGTATCATGCTAAGTCTACATAATTATCAGTTGGTCATATTTAATAATCATCCTTACATGCACTATGATTTGCTCTTCACTTTTTGGTGAACCCCTTCCTTTCTTGTGGGTGAGAGCTCTTCCTTTTGTCAGTTCAGAAGGTGCCGCTACAATACTGTGCACTAAAGGCATGCTCTAGCCATATGCATTTGCTTCAAAATGGAAAAAAATGAAGTATGGGAAAGGGGTTTTTATAATTCTGGAGGGTTTTAGGTGACTTTGATCAGAATTTTACTCTAAACATAATTTTGTGCTCAAGGATGGAGGCATGATCTGTGTAGCAATGCTTTGGCTATCTCTGTCTGTGTTTCTTCAGCAGGGGGTGGGGAGCGGGAATCACTCTAGGTAATATTTAACGTCCAGCCCATGGTAAACTCTGCTGCAAAAACAGTTTTCAACTGTTGGCATTCAGTCATCAATTAAACATTACACTGAGAACTGTCTTGCTGGCATAGTATATTTTATGAGTGTTACTCTGTTCTGCTTTACAAAGAAAGGTTTCCAGTTTCCATAGGGCAGAAACACAGCAATGGAAAATACCAAGGGATGAAAAATTGACTTATTTTCTGTTTCAAACAGTTCTGCATTTTAATTGTCTGCTGCAGTAAAGAAAAAAAAAAGTGTTATCCTCAGCCACTAAGAGGTTACAAAATCTGAATTTATCCTTATGTATCAGATGGCTAAAATATCTGCCATGAGCCCAGATGTCTTGACAAGGTATTTCCAAACAAGGAAAGTAGCCAAGGGACAGAAGGTTATACGTAGGCAATCCAAGTAATGAAGTATTCCTAGGTATAGGGTGAATAATGCAGCCAAACAAAACACTAGCACAAAAAGACATAGGTTCTTTAGCTAAGAGAAATTGCATTAAAAACACTTTATTCACATAACATTCTGGCTGAGTTAGTTGCATTAATAAAAAAAAAAAAAAAAAAAAAAAAAAAAGGAGAATTAAGTCATAGGTTGCATACAGTGCTCAGAAAAACTAGAGTAAAAAATGCCCATCGTGTTTTAAGATGCCTAAAACAACATTGCTGCAAGCTTCAGAAGATAATCTGTGGCAAAAATCTGGTGTGCAGCTTTCATACCTTGGAAAAGAAATATTCAAAATTTACTTACACAGCGAAGTTATCTTCTTGTTTTGGGCTATTCGTTACAAGAAAGGCATTGAGATGCTGGAGTGGGTCCATAGAAAGGCAACAAAGCTGGTGAGAGGTCTAGAGCATAAGTCCTGTGAGGAGTGACTGAGGGAACTGAGGTGGTTAGTCTGGAGAAAAAGAGCTTGAAAAGAAACCTTTTTGCTCCCTACAAGTACCTGAAAGGAGGTGGAGCAAGGTGGGTGTTGGTCTCTTCTCCCTAGTGACAAGTGATAGGGTGAAAGGAAATGGCCTGAAGTTGCACCAGGGGAGGTTTAGTTTGGACAGTAGGAAAAAACTCTTCCTCAAAAGGGTTGTCAAGCCCTGGAACAGGCTGCCCAGGGAAATGTCTGAATCATCATCCCTGAAGGGATTCAAAAGATGTGTACATAGTGCTGAGGGACATGGTTTAACAGCAGCAGGTGTTAAGCTAATGGTTGGACTCAATGATCTTAAAGGTCTTTTTCAGCCTAAACAACTCCATGATTCTGAAAAATAAAACTGTGGTTAACAGATAAGAAAGAATGTGGAGAGAGACTGCCCATTTTAAACATTATTTAAACATTAAATGGTAACATCCAGAATTAATCAGATGCAAATACATATATTTAGTAATCACAGAATGTTAGGGGCTGGAAGGGACCTTGAATGATCATCCAATCCAAGCCCCCTAGCAGAGCAGGATTATCTAGAGCAGATTACACAGGAACACATCCAGGCAGGTTTTTAATATCTCCAGAGAGGGAGTAATAAGTATCTCTCCATGCCTTATTACTGTTATTTTCTTAAAGCCAACCTCCCCTGCATCTTTTAATGATCCATCTCTTTAGTCAGCTCTATGTCAAATCCAAACCCTGGTAGAGGATGATTAAGAGCTAAATGGTATACGAGGTCCTCACTTTAATTCTGCTTAGTTATGTTTGCTTTACTACTACAAAATGCTCTTCTCAGTGACTGAATTAACTATGGCAGAGGACTGGGCACACTCACTGGGAACTCTCCTTTTCCGCATGCAGCCATTTAAATGCAAAGATTTTCTTCTGGGTCTGACCCGAGTGCATAGCCTGAATGATGGAATAAGTGATTTCTGCTTAGAAGAATGAGACAAACTTCTTTCCCAGTCACAACCTTTTTTGTAGTCAAAAGACCTATTGACCAAGGAAAAAGGCCCTGAAAACTATGTGACATTTTATAAAAGGCCTATACATAATAATCTGTTCAGAAGCGTTCAGTTTAACCACAGCTTAGTTTCACTGCAGAAATTTTCTTGCATGTCTCATTAAAATATGTATTGAGTTCAGACTTTTACAGTATTAAAATACTGCACTGACTTAACCTGTCTTTCAATACCTAACTGTGGGTAGTTTTCTACACATGAAATTTCTAACTCTGCTATTTCCATCACCAAGGTACAGTTATGCAAACTTAATTTTTTCCTTTCCCTCCTTTTTTTTTCCTTTCCCTCCTTTTTTTTTCCTTTCCCTCCTTTTTTTTTTCCTTTCCCTCCTTTTTTTTCCTTTCCCTCCTTTTTTTTTCTTTCCCTCCTTTTTTTTTCCTTTCCCTCCTTTTTTTTTCCTTTCCCTCCTTTTTTTTTCCTTTCCCTCCTTTTTTTTTCCTTTCCCTCCTTTTTTTTTCCTTTCCCTCCTTTTTTTTCCTTTCCCTCCTTTTTTTTCCTTTCCCTCCTTTTTTTTTCCTTTCCCTCCTTTTTTTTTCCTTTCCCTCCTTTTTTTTCCTTTCCCTCCTTTTTTTTCCTTTCCCTCCTTTTTTTTTCCTTTCCCTCCTTTTTTTTTCCTTTCCCTCCTTTTTTTTTCCTTTCCCTCCTTTTTTTTTCCTTTCCCTCCTTTTTTTTTCCTTTCCCTCCTTTTTTTTTCCTTTCCCTCCTTTTTTTTTTCCTTTCCCTCCTTTTTTTTTTCCTTTCCCTCCTTTTTTTTTCCTTTCCCTCCTTTTTTTTGCCATGCTCCAAGTATCACAGAATGGTCGGGGTTGGAAGGGATCTCATTCAAGTGAAGTTGTTCCTCAGTCTACAAAACTGAACAAAACAACAGACAGTTGAAAACCAGGTAGCAGAGTTGAGATCTTGGCAGCAGCATACACTCAGTTATTCTAGAGAGAACTTGAGAGGAAACTTGGAGGAGTCACTGTCATGTCCTAGAGCTGGGCCTAGCTGAGCTCTGCTCTTGCTTCCATATACATTAATATAACTTTGGGTTGGCTGTAGCCTGTGCAGTGGGAAATGTTCCCCTAAAACCATCTGGTCTTTGCAGACAGTCTGGAAGCAGTGTGCTAAGCCTTGCTCTGTCCCTAGGGGTTGTGGCACTGGCATGTTGTAAGAATTTTCCGCAGACAACATCAGGAAATCCTTGTTAGAGAAGATGGTTGTGGTGCCCAAAGAGGCACAAAAAGGCAGGGGGTGGGGGTAGGGGGGGAGAGTCATGCTTATGTTTTCAAACTACAGATTCCTCTTTGCATTGTGGGCAAAGCATGTTGTCTTATGGCAAGTTTGCAGTGCAGTGTTTCAGGCTTGCAAAACACTTCTGAATGCTGTTAGCTGAAGTTTGGATTCTGTAATGCCTTTGGCCAGGGTTTGTATACACAGGAAAGATGTTTTTGGAACTTGCAACACATGCATGGAGCTCCACCAAGATGAATCAGCAGCTCAGGAAACTTAGTCCTAGTACATCTTTCTGGAGCCAATTAATTTTATTTTAGTTTATTTATTTATTTTTTTTAACAAGTGAAGGTTTAGTGCTGAACTTTTTTTCCCAAAGAGTCAAAGTTTTGGTAGGGCAAGAGTTTGAATATCTCTGAACAAACATCTGGGATGGTCAGAATAGTGGTGATGCAAAGTGTCTGCCCTTACCAAAATGCAATATTGAACCCAGTTTCACCACAGTAAAAATATCCTCAACAGTCTAACCCTCTAACACCTAAAGTGCTGCCAATGTTCTCTACAGTGTATTAGAGAAGCCTGTGATTGCTGTACTCTTAAAGAGTCTTTCTACCAGCTTGTATCACAGTATCACAGTATCACTTAGGTTGGAAAGGACCTCGAGGATCATCGAGTCCAACCTGACACCGCAGACCCCATGACTAGACCATGGCACCAAGTGCCACGTCCAATCTCCCCTTGAACGCTTCCAGGGTCGATGACTCAACCACCTCCCTGGGCAACCCGTTCCAATGCCGAATGACTCGCTTGGTGAAGAACTTCCTCCTCACCTCGAGTCTGAACCTCCCCTGGCGCAGCTTGAGACTGTGTCCCCTTGTTCTGGTGCTGGTTGCCTGGGAGAAGAGGCCAACTCCCTCCTGGCTACAACCACCCTTCAGGTAGTTGTAGAGGGCAATAAGGTCACCCCTGAGCCTCCTCTTCTCCAGGCTAAACAATCCCGGCTCCCTCAGCCTCTCCTCATAGGGCTTGTGTTCAAGGCCTCTCACCAGCCTTGTTGCCCTTCTCTGGACACGCTCAAGTGTCTCAATGTCCTTCTTAAACTGAGGAGCCCAGAACTGGACACAGTACTCAAGGTGCGGCCTAACCAGAGCAGAGTACAGGGGCACTATGACCTCCCTGCTCCTGCTGGCCACACTATTCCTAATGCAGGCCAGAATGCTATTGGCCCTCCTGGCCACCTGAGCATGCTAGATATGCTAGATAATTCTTGCTCAGTGTGTTTGCTTTTAGGGTAAGAAGTGGTATGTCATGGATGTGTTTCATTATGCCACCAGCAGTTAACTCTCTAAGCAAGACTCAGGTTTTCACCAAGGGTAATAGTGTGGGTTAGGGTGTCTTTGTGAATTAATTTCCTGGAAATGAGTGGTCAACATAACAAACACCTGATTACTTAACTACTTCAGTGTGTTTAGCATCCCTTGAAGATGGAAGTCTGATGCTGCAGAATGTTCCCCAGTTATACTCCTCTCATCTGCAAATCAAGAGGTCCACTTTATGTCCTATACATTTGCAGGACGTGAAAGAGTATGTTGCTTTTCTGATGATGTTTCCCTTAAAAAAAAAATATTGTGGATGTGATTAAAAGATGCTTAGATGTGGTGCTAAGTGATATGGTTTAGCACCAGACTTGGCAGAGTTAGATAACCGTTGGACTCAATGATCTTAAATATCTTTTCCAGCCAAAACGATTCTTTGATTCTGCGATTCTATGAAGTGTGTTTAGGTGTGGAAAAAATACAGCATTCACACTTTGGTAAGCTTTGCTGGATAAGCTGATGGCATTTTTCCAGGGAATGGGAGCAGCAACATCAAAAAATGTTTAGGAAGTTACATGCTTGAGTAGTTCATGCTACCTGGAACTACTGAATAAATGGAAATAAGTTAATAGAAATGAATTGATTGGAAAAGATCAGTATTTCTGTGAGAATATTATCCTTACCTTGAAATACAGTTACAGGTGTCCTCTGAGGTTTTTTTTGGTGGGGTTTTGTGTTTTGTTTTGTTAATTCAGTTAAGCCTGGGTTGGGGCAATCCCAAACACCGATATAGGCTGGGCAGGGACTGGCTTGAGAACAGCCCTGAAGAAAAGTACTTGGGGGTGCTAGTTGGTGAGAAGCTCAACATGAGCCACCAGTGTACACTTGCAGCCCAGAAAGCCAATCACATCCTGGGCTGCAGCAAGAGAAGTGTGGCCAGCAGGTCGAGGGAGGTGATTCTCCCCTTCTACTCCACTCTGGTGAGACCCCACCTGGAGTACTGTGTCTGGTTCTGGAGCCCCTATTACAGGAAGGATCTGGAGGTGCCGGAAGGTGTCCAGAAAAGGGACGTGAAGATGATCAGAGGGCTGGAGCACCTCTCCTATGAGGACAGACTGAGGGACTGGGGCTGTTCAGTCTGGAGAAGAGACAGCTCCAAGGAGACCTTATTGTGGCCTTCCAAGTATCTGAAGGGGGCCTACAGGAAAGTTGATGAGGGACTTTTTAGGGTGTCAGATAGTGATAGGACTAAGGGGAATGGAGCAAAACTAGAAGTGGGTAGATTGAGATTGGATGTTAGGAAGAAGTTCTTCACCATGAGGGTGGTGAGATATTGGAACAGGTTGTCCAGGGAGGTGGTAGAAGCCTCATCCCTGGAGGTTTTTAAGGCCAGGCTGGATGTGGCTCTGAGCAATCTGAGCTAGTGTGAGGTGTCCCTGCCCATGGCAGAGGCGGTGGAGCTAGGTGATCCTCGAGGTTCCTTCCAGCCCTGACAATTCTATGATTCTATGTTTGTTTCAGATTGCAGTAGTAGTCTGTGGTGGTTTAGGCTGGGTGCTGGCCTGGATGCCACTGCACAGAACACACCTGGGAGGTCCCAAGGGGTGGGCCCAGCCCAGGGGGTGGTCACAGGCAGGTATTCCATTCCCATAGTGCCCTGCTCCCCTATAAAATGTCCATGCGGGGTCTTCACTTCCTCTTTCGTCCCCAGCTGCAGCCTAGGTAAAATGGTGTGAGCCGCCTCCCTTGGGCCTGCCCAGGCCCAAGGCTGGGTTGGGAGGGAGGAAAGAGCCCTGGGGGCGTTTGGGTGTACCCCCAGGTGGGGATGGGATGTTCTTGGGCATATTCTGGGATTTCTCTCTTTGTCACGGTGCTTGTGGTTCTCTGTAAAGCTTTCATTGGTGTTTGTTTTTCAATTGTTTTTCTATTTAAACTTTCCATCACTTTTGCAATCCGTTTGTCTGAGTCGTTGTTTCTGCCTGTGGTGGGGAGGGAGTTTGCCCCAACCCATTACATAGTCACTTCTAGATACCAGTCTTCTCCAGTTGCTTCTGTTTCTAATGCTTTATTTCCCCCCTTTGTCAACTTAGTTACCCTAGTAAGGCATTAATAAAATGAGGTAACTGTAGTCTAAAAACAACTATTAGTGCGATCAGTGGAATGCTGCCCCCTCCTCCACACCCCCCCGCCCCCAAGGTTTGGGAAAGTTAATCTCATTGATCATCCCACACAATTTCAAGCTAAATGGCTTCCAATTCTGCAACCCCTTTGCAGATATTTGTTTGTCCTTACAAGTAGAATCTTTCAGATCTGAAGTACTGTGTAATCAACCTGGCAAAGGATGAGTGCCTGCCCCCCATCCCATCCTCAGTGAGAAGGTTTCCAAGAGAACAAAGTAGGTGTGAAAGAGAAAAAATGAAAAAAGGAAGATTTCAGAGGGAAGAAGTTACGTTGTTCTTCACTATAGCCCAATCTTCTATTATCTCAAAACAAGGCATGTGGGAGGGCAGAGCTGAATGCCCATAATGACTCTGTTGTCTTAAAGCAAGTGTGACTAGTGCAGGAAGGCTGGGCATACTTCAAGAGGGAAGTCTTAAAGGCACAGCAGCAGGCTGTCCCTGTGTGCTGAAAAATGACCTGTCGGGCAAGGCATCCAGTGTGGCTGAATAGAAACTTTTGGCTGGAGTGTCTATGGCCTTTGGAAGAGGAAACAGGTCTCTCATGAGGACTACAAAGATGTAGTGAAGCTATGCAAGAAGAAAATTAGACATTGGAATGTGCTGCCCAAGGAGGTGGTTAAGTCACCAGCCCTGGATGTGTTTAAAGGTGGTGTGGATGTGATGTTTGTGGATGTGGTTTAGGAGTGAACCTTGTAGAGTAAGGTTCTCAGTTGGACTTGGTGATCTTGAGGGTCTTTTCCAACCTGAATATTTCTGTGTGATTCTGTTTCTGTATGACATTACCTGATCTGAAGAGACAGGATGGTGCTTTTGATAGCCTTTAATAGCCATTTAAAATATTTAAAACCCACTGCAACAGTGTCAAGGAAGAGGCCAATGGCAAACGTTGCACTGGAGGGCTCACCCCTCTGTGCACACCTCACTCATGCACACCTCTTATTGTGTGACTGTGTGTCCCCCCCACCTGCTTGCCAGGTGTACACCCACCCTGAAAGACTTGGACTATGCCTGTGAAAACATCACTGGATCCAAGGAGTGGTGGTAGCTTTCTTTTTCTCTGACTTCTTAACTCTCTTTTCCTCTCTCTGTGTTTCTATTTTTCCTTTCCTTTTATGTCCCATGTCCACTCTGCTGCATGCCATTACTGAGAATCTTCACCGGCTCTAACAAGCCTTTTGGTGCAATTCACTTTAATTTATTCCAAGGGAATTATTGAATCTTTGCATGTCTTGCCCTGATACCCAGGGCTGGCTCAGGATACCAGGTCGTGACATCCTCTCCTCTCCTTTCTTGCTTATGGAACTCTCTTGTTTATGGAATCAGCAAGGAAACAAACCTATCCAAAGTAAGCAAAGATGATAAAACAGGGCACAGAAATTATTATTTTTTAGATAGCAAATGCCTCAGTGCTGTTTGTCATGCTTTCATTAAATATTTCCTGCCCAAGAAAGGAGACATTGAAATCTGTGAAAATCAACAGTTTTAGTAAAAATGAACTGTTTGCTCTTCAGTCCTATATACTCTGAATTCACAGAATCACCAAGGTTGGAAGAGACCTCAAAGATCATCAAGTCCAACCTGTCACCACAGACCTCATGACTAAAGCATGGCACCAAGTGCCACATCCAATCCCCTCTTGAACACCTCCAGGGATGGGGACTCCACCACCTCCCTGGGCAGCACATTCCAATGGCTAACAACTCTCTCAGTGAAGAACTTTCTCCTCACCTCCAGCCTAAACTTCCCCTGGTGCAGCTTGAGACTGTGTCCTCTTGTTCTGGTGCTGGTTGCCTGAGAGAAGAGACCCTCCTGGCTACAACCACCCTTCAGGTATCATCACACCATAATAAATCTGGAAGTAAAGACTATCACCAAAATCACTGTTCTACTGCAGGAAATGCTTGCTAATCTTCAAATGACATATTTATGATGCAGAAATCAATAATCAGTCCCCCAAATGCCAGTAGAAAGCATTCTTATAAGACAGACAACCTTTGGTGTTTTGCAGCCATCATAAGAATGATGAATCAACTAAACCCTCTCTCAAAACCTAGTGGTCTTTGGGAGACTTTTAGCCATATGTCCATGTATGTATCACAGAATTGTCAGCATTGGAAAGGACCACAAGGATCCTCTAGTTTCAACCCCCCTGCCATGAGCAGGGACACTTTCCACTCGATCTAAGCAACATAGCAGCTCACTGACCACTTCCTCATTTATTGTGATGACCTCATTCTGATTCCCCTCCCTGACTTCTAGTTCATGAGGCTGGGTGTCCAGGGAACTGCTGGACCTAGTGCTAAAGACAGAGGCAAAGCAGGCATTGAGAGCCTCAGCCTTCTCCTCATCCTTAGTCGCTATGTTTCCCTCTGCATCCAACAAAGGCTGGAGATTTTCCCTACTCTTCCTTGTGTTGTTAATGAATGTATAGAAATATTTTTTTATTATCCTTAACAGATATAGCTAGGTTGAGCTCTAACTGTGCTTTGGCTCTCCTAATTTTCTCCCTGCATAGCTTCGCCACATCTTTACAGTCCTGATGAGAGACCTGTCCCCTCTTCCAAGGGCTATAGAGTCTCCTTTTGTTCTTGAGGTCCAGCCAAAGGTCCCTATTCAGCCAGGCCAGATGCCTTCCCTGATTTTTTGGCACACAGGGACAGCCTGCTCCTGTGCCTTTAAGACTTCCCTCCTGAAGTATGCCCAGCTTGAAGTATGCCCAGCCTTCCTGGACTCCTACATCCTTCAAGGTGGCATCCCAAGGGACTTTATCAATCAGCCTCCTGAATAGGCCAAAGTTTCCCCTACGGAAATTCAAGGTGGCAGTTTTACTAACCCCTCTCCTTGTGTCCCCAAGGAACTCAATCATCTCGTGATCACAGGAAGGTCCATGGAAATATAAGGAAAAATTTTTCACTGTGAGGGTGACAGAACACTGGAACAGGCTGCCCAGGGTGGCTGTGGAGTCTCCCTCTCTGGAGATGTTCAAGACCTGCCTGGATGCATTCCTGTGTGATCTGGTCTAGGTGATCTTGCTCTGGCAGGGGGGATAGACTGGATGATCTTTTGAGGTCCCTTCCAACTCCTAAGGTTCTGTAATTCTGTGTGATTCTGTGAAAATTGCTCCAGAAGACAAAATACATAGTTTTAACAAAGTCTTAGTACTATCCTGATTTCATTCTTTCTCTCAATGACATCAAAAAAGAGCTTACAGTACTAATATAACTGAGAAACTCGCACCACACTTGGAAGCTCCTACTTCAGGCTGTAACATGTCGCACCCTAAGTAAAAATAATGAGCTCAGCAAGAGGAATGTTGTTAGTGCCTAGAAACTCCAAGAAGCAGCAGGGAGAAAACAGACTCAGCTTTCTAAAGACTATCTCTCTTCTGCTCCTTGCTTTCTAGCACAGAGGCATTCAAGATCTTCCTGGAAAGAACTAAATCCTGCTTGTGCCTTGTTTTTTTTCCCCATCTTGTTTACTACTTGTATTTGCACATTGATTTTTCTTTAAAGTTGCTCTGTATTAAGAAATATACACTGAACAAAAGGCAGGAAAGATGTCATCCTGTAAGGGTTAGATGTGATCCCAATCCAGGTGCTCAGTGTTAAGGTAACCTGACAAGTGAATCTATTGATTTCAGGTATGAACTGAAAATACTTGTATGTGATTTGATGGACAAAGTGACGCAGTTTGGTTTGGTGTTTTCATTATAGTATGAAAACATAAACTGAATCCTGGAATTGCACTGCATAGCAATTATTTTGTCAATACAAAATTGTAATCATAGCCTGAGGGAGATGTACAAACTTCCTACAGCAGCTTCTGCAGCCTAGCTTTGGTATTTGATGAGGAGATATTACACATGAAAATGCTTTAGTTGTGGATTCAGATGGTCATAGTAGCATTGGACTTGGTACAAAGTTGTTACAGAAAGGTATGGCTAAAGACAAAGCTAGCTTGAAGTTGAAAGCAATCATACAATCATAGGATGATTTGGCTTGGAGGAGACCTCCAAAGCTCATCTAGTCCAACCCCCTCTGCAGTAAGCAGGGACATCCTCAACTAGATCAGGTTGCCCAGGGCTCTGTCAAGCCTCACCTTGAATATCTTCAGGGATGGGGCCCCAGCCACCTTCCTGGGCAACCTGTTCCAGTGTTCCACTACCTTCATGGTAAAGAACTTGTTCCTAACATCCAGTCTAAATATACTCTTCTCTAGTTTGAAGCCATTGCCCCTTGTCCTATCACTGCAGGCCTTTGTAGACAGTCTCTCTCCATCCTTCTTGTAGGCCCCCTCAGGTACCAAAAGGTCGTTATTAGGTCTTCCTGGAGGATGTGTTTCTTCTGTCTTACTAGTTCAGCTCAAAAGCTGTAGAAATGAGTGAAGGGGTAGTCCAGAGTTTTTAGAAGAGACATAGATCTAAGAACAGCCTATTCTTAATCTCTGTGGGAATTTTTCCTAAAATAGGTTATCTAAAGGCCCTACCTTAAGGCCAGGTCTGCAGATTCTAACAGGAGGCTTGAAAAGACTTTCTCTGGGATTTTCCTTTGAGAGTAACTTATCCTCTATTGTCATAATCCTTAGCCTTTAATCTTGGTTTAGGAAGTAATTTGGAATAGCTAAGCAGGCTGTGTGCTCTTCAGCTTGAGTTCAGTGTTTGTGTGAAGCTGATTGGGATTTTCTCAGCTGTTTAATTTATCTGGTAGAGTGCCTGTGACAATATTATCAAAACAGGCTCATATTGGTGCCCTTAGCTCAAAGCCTTTCCAAAGAAAATTTTATTTGCCTGTCTGCTAACTAAAGAGGGTGATCCATGAGGTGGAATCTCTTTCCAAGGCATTAGCTGCCTCTGAGCAGCAAATTCAAGTCCTAGTTGCTGGCTCCTGTCCTTGTCAGGTGCAGAGGTTGACCTGCATGTCATGCAGCTCACTTTCCTCCCCCTTTTTATTCTTTCCCCCCACACCCCTTTCTTACAAAGCAGTTCAAGGCAGGCAATGTACTTGATGTAAGTGGAGTTTTGTGTGCTGTAAGTTCTGGAAGGATTTGTGAGGATGCCATAAGGATGGATGGGGTAAACAGAATATGTACAATTGCTCATGGGGAAAAAATTGGATGGTTTATAGACTGCTGGGATGCCTCCCACCTGGGTGTGGACAGACTAATCATAGCAGGACAGTATATATTTAGCCAGAAAGAGTAAGACACCACCAGCATTGAGAAGGTGTCTTGTGTATGATGACAGAAGATTTCCTTTGGGTCTCTCCCCCGAAAGAAATTATATGAAAATGGAAATTACTGTGTGTTCAAATGCTTTGGCCAGTCTGCTTTAATTAGAGGTTTGTTTGGTTTTTTTAATTTTCCAGTCCTTGGTGCTTTTGAGTTAATAAAGCTTTGCTTATGTGACATAATTGAAGTCATAAAAAGAAATACATAGTGGAGCAGGTTCCTGAATGCAGCTTGTGTCTGTCCAAAGAGTTTGTCACAGCTCTGTGCAAGGGAAACTTGCTGACAGCAACAGTTGCTTTGGGAGGATTCCTCCCTTTCTCACTCCCAGGTGTTATTGCTGAGCATGTTATGGCATGTAATATCCTTTTGGTCAGTTGGGGTCAGCTCTCCTGGCTGTGTTCTCTCCCAACCTGTTGTCCACCCTCAATCTATTTGCTGGTGGGGCAAGATGAGAAACACTGATACTTGATGCTGTGCAAGCACTATTTAGTAATAACTGAAACACTGCTGTGCTGTCAACAATGCTTTGGTCACAAAATAGGCTCTGCAAGCTCTTATGAAAAGAATTAACTCCATGCCAACCAGATTCAGTACAACAACACAGCAAAAATGTCTATGCCAGGAGTAAACTTACTAGTGGCTTATGGAATCACAGAATGTTAGGAGTTGGGAGGAACCTTGAAAAATCATCCAGTCCAAGCCCCCTGCCAGAGCAGGATCACCTAGAGCCACACAGGAACACATACAGGCAGGTCTTGAATATCTCCAAAGAGAGAGATTCCACAGCCCCCCTGGGCAGCCTATGCCATTCCACCACCCAAATTCAAGTCTTGGTAAGTAAATTTGGGTACTTAACTCCAGGCATTTGTAGCTGTTGTTCAACAAGGATGTTTCCTGAGGGACTGAATAGCAAGGGTAGGCTTTTGCTGCTGCTTTTCAGAGAAAGAAGAGGGACTATTTTCTCTTAGCCTCTCACAATTAATGCTTGTCCTTGACTGCCAGAACTCTGCCTATATTTCTGCAAACCATCATTTTTATGTCCTCCTTTGAAGACTCTAACACTCAAACTTTGACTGCAAACACGGCATTTGTTTAGTGGGTATTGCAGAGCTGTTTTCAGATGAGTCTTTGCATGCATTGATAAACACTTTTGCATGAGCTTGGGCAGTCTTACTGGAATATAGTTACTTTCTCACAGCCTCACAAGTAAAAATGATAAAACCAAGTGAAACCAAATTGAAGGTTCAAGCAAAATTGGAAATAACAAAGATGTGGCAGATCACAATTACACATAGAGAGAAAGGGTAGGCATCAATGCCACAGTGATCATGGTCACATCTTCAAGCTTCTATGAAAGTTGCCCTTTGCTGTTTAACACTGGTCTATTCATTAGGCTGTAAACCAGACTTCAAAATATCCCTTTCACTACTACAACAGCTGCAATTCATGCAAGTGATATTTCTCAGTGCAGTTGCAGTAGAATTACTCCAACACAGTACTGCTCTGGTGAGACCTCACCTGGAATACTATGTCCAGTTCTGGGCTCCCCAGCTCAAGAGAGACTGGGATCTACTCGAGAGAGTCCAAGAGAGGGCTATAAGGATGATTAAAGGGACTGAAGCACTGCCCTATGAGGAAAGGCTGAGAGAACTGTGTTCAGTCTGGAGAAGACAAAACTGAGAAGGGATTTAATAAATGTTTATAAATATCTGAGGGCTGGGTGTCAAGAGGGAAAGAACAATCTCTTCTCAGTTGCACCCTGTGATAGGACAAGGGGCAATGGATATTAACTACAGCACAGGAGGTTCCACCTCAACATGAGGAACTTCTTCGCTATGAGGGTACTGGAACAGGCTCCCCAGAGAGGTTGCAAAGTCTTCTTCTCTGGAAACTTTCAAGACCCATCTGACTAGGTTCCTGTGAGACCTGCACTGGATTCTATGGTCCTGCTCTGGCAGGAGGGCTGGACTTGATGATTTCCTGAGGACCCTTCCAACCCGTAACATCCTGTGATGCTCTGAGATCCTGTGTATGGAAGGAGTTAGTTTGAGTGAATCTAGAAATATCACTGACAGTCTATTATTATGCAACTTGGCCCTTCACTTCTCATGCTGAAATACATTTCTTGTAGCTATAAACAAGCAGCTTTCTGCCTTTGGCATCTAGCTTTGAGCATTTTTTACTGCTGTAAAAAACAGCCATGAAGTTAAATGTACCCAATCAAGGAAAAAAAATCTGTTTTGCAAACTCCTGGATTTTGAATGACAGGGGGGAAATGCCTGTTTAATGATGTATTGGGTATCCTGGAGAGTTCCTACTGAAAGCAGTGGGTAGCTGACCTGCTCAAGTAGGTCACTGCCCAAGACAAAAAACTTTCTATTCTGCAATGACATAGAATCATAGAATGGTTTGAGTTGGAAGGGACCATAAACATCACCCAAGTTCCACGGGCAGGGACACATTCCACTAGACCAGGTTGCTCAAGGCACTGTGCAGCCTGGCCTTAAACACCTGCAGGGAGGTGGCATCCACCACCACCCTGGGCAACCTGTTCCAGTGTCTTGCCACCCTCACTGTAAAGAATTTCTTCTTAATCTCCAGTCTAAATGTGCCTTCTTCCAGCTTTAATCCATTCCCTCTCATCCTACAAACCCTTGTAAAAAGTCCCTCCTCCACTTTTTTGCAGACCCCTCTCAGGTCCTGGAAGGCATCTATAAGGTCTCCCCAGACATGATGATGAGCAGCTTTCTTTCTCCTGATTGCCCCTCAAAAAAGCGGCAAACAATGGAACCTATGACTTTAGCAGTTCACAGAGAAATGTTTACATGTTTGAGAAACCTTAGTTTTGTTACCAAGCACAGCAGTGTCTTGTAAATCAGTTCCAGGTGACAAAGAACTTCTTTCCCTTCCCCCTTGTTTCACTCACTCACATGCATTTTCAATCAATCTCGGTGGGTTTCTAAATGTATTACAATGTGATTTCATCAGAGGCGCCTCGTGTTCCGCTGTGGAGACGTTGCTACTTCCCAAAGTTTGTGGTTCACTGCTGGGGACACAAATAGAATCTCTCTTATGATGTGACAGAAGCAAGGCTTGGAGCTGCCGGCTGGATATAGACAAAAATGTGGCCAGTCTTCTGGCAATGGGAAAGACACACCAGAGGGTACAGAGAGAGAGCAGAGGTGCCAGGTTTTCACAGAATCACAGAATGTTAGGGCATGGAAGGGACCTCAAAAGATCACCCAGTCCAACCCCCCTGCCAGATCAGGGTCATCTAGAGCACATCACACAGGAATGCATTCAGGTGGGTTTTTAGTATCTCCAGAGAGGGTGACTCCACAAACCCCTGGGCAGCCTGTTCCAGTGTTCTGGCACCCTCACAGTGAAAAAATGTTTCCTCATGTTTCCATGGAACTTCCTATGCCAACCCTGGATGTATTTAGAAGTTGTTTGGATGTGGTGCTTGGGGAGGTGGTTTAGGGGTGAACCTTGTCAAGTAGGGTTATCAGTTAGACTTGGTGATCCTGAGGGTCTTTTCCAACCTGAATTTTTCTGTGATTTGTATGCCTCAACTTCCACCATTGCCCCTTGTGCTGTCATTGGGCATCACCCAGCAGAGCCTGACTCCATCCTCTTGGCACTCACCCTTCACATCTTTATAAACATGAATGAGGTCACCTCTCAGTCTCTTCTTCTCCAAGCTAAAGAGCCCTAGCTCCCTCGGTCTCTCATCAGGAAGATATTCCACTCCCTTCAGCATTTTTGTGGCTCTGCACTGAAGTTTTTCAAGTAGTTCCTTGAGGTCCTTCTTGAACTGAGGGGCCTAGAACTGGACACAATACTCCAGATGCAGTCTCAGCAGGGCAGAGTAGAGGGGGAGGAGAAACTCTCTCAACCACTGTGAGCACCAGGCTTGCCAGAAGAGATGCTCTTGTCCACCCACTTACATTTGGACTTGTAGCAAGTTTCTTTTCCACATCCACATATTGTCACTGCAAAGTAAGGCCCCCACTTAATGCGATGCTTCAGTGAGCTCTGAGGAAGACTGACATAAATATTAAGATGTACTATTTTCATTTATTCCCAAGATTGAAAGTATATTATTTCTTCATTAGCATTTTTAGAATGATGATATAAAGGTTTTATTATTTTCTGAAGTTGCTTTTATTTTGATACTGCCTTTGACAGAGTCAGCTGGTCATTATTTCTATTGCAATATCTGCTAAGGACATCACCCCTTAGCCACTGTCCTACTGTACTAGATCCTGTAACAATAAATGCTTCTGCTCACAGCTAAAGGGGTTAGGCCAGTGTGTATAACATGGAATTCACCTTTTGGAAATGTTTGGTATTTTTAAGATTCATAGCATAATTTTCTTTAGTCATTGGAAAAATAATTGGTGACCAAGAAGCTTATACTCAAAAAGAAGTTATATCACCTGTTGTTTCCAAAGATACACCACAGTGAATAGGTGAAGTTTCTTTCTTGTCAAGATCAGTTTTTACTGAAGAAAATGAGGTATTGAATGTGATTTCACATGGGCCTTCAACAATATAGCATTCCACTGAGAACCTAAAAATTGTTTAAAGCAGTCAAAATAAGTCAGATTAAAAGGATGTTATGATGTGAATTGCAACTAAGAATCTGTAAACAAACAAACAAAAAAATGGCTCAGCCACAAAACCGTGAAAACTATCACTGTACTTAGTGTACTGAGTTTGTTTAGCCTGGAGAAGAAAAGGCTGAGAGGAAATCTTACGAATGCTTATCAATACCTAAAGGATGAGGTCAAGAAGATGGGGCCAAACCCTTTTCAGTGATGGCCACTGAAGGGACCAGGGACAAGGGGCACGAACTGGAACACAGTTTCATATGAACGTAAGGAAAAATGTCTTTGCAAGGAGAGTACTGGAGCATTGGAATGGGCTGCCCAGATGGGTTGTGGAGTCTCCTTCTCTGGAGAGATTCCAAACCCACCTGGGCAACTTGATCTAGGTGAACCTGCTTTAGCAGAGGATTTGGACTAGATGATCCCCAGAGGACCCTTCTAACCCCCACCATTCAGGGACTTGTGTGCTTGTTGTAAAAGGACTGTCATCTTAAAGTACATCTAAAATCCTTCACAGAGTTGTGCCATGAAGTTGGTGTTTTAGAAGCATCCCAATATGCACCTAGCAATGCTTTTATCAGTCAACAGCCAGCTGAACATGAGCCACCAGTGTACCTAGCTGGCCAAAAAGGCTGACAGCATCATGGCCTGTATCAGAAGTAGGATGGCCAGCAGGAGGATAGAAATGATTGTGCCCCTGTGCTTGGCACTGGTGAGACCACACCTTGACTACTGTGTCCAGTTTTGGGCATTGCAGTATATGAAAGACATTGGAGGTGCTGGATTGGGTACAGAGAAGGGCAATGAGAGTGGTGAGGGGTTTGGAAAGCACGTTTTATGAGGAGTAGCTGAGGGAGACAGGATTGTTCAGCCTGAAAAAAAGGCTGAGGGGAGACTTAATTGCTCTCTACAGATACCTGGAAGGAGGTCATAGTGAGGCCAGTATTGGCCTCTTCTCACAGGTAACTAATTGAAGCACATGAGGTAATGGCCTCAAGTTGTGCTAGGGGAAGTTTAGGTTGAATATTATTAAGTATTTCTTTACTGAAAGAGTGGTCAGGCATTGGACCAGGCTGCTCAGGGAGGTGGTAGAGTCACCATACCTGGAGGTGTTCAGAAACAGAATAGATGTGGCACTTCAGGACAAGGTCTAATGATCGTGGAGGTGTTTGGTAGAAGGTTAAACTTGATGATCTTAGAAGTCTTTTGCAATCATAATGATTCTATGATTCTTTTTAAAGTTCCCCCCCCCCCCCTTTTCTACTCTGTGTTTTTGTTTTATTGTTCTTGTCTATCTATCCTCACCCCCCCCGACTGAATTCTCAGTGACTTCTGTGGGATTGCATATGCAATACAGGAAAAGATACCTTGAGAATTTGGATAAAGTTCTTCATGTCCTTTCTTAAGGCAATAATAACATTCTGTTGCAAATGGCAGCCCTGTTTCTTCAGAGATTTCATTAGAATTACCAAAATCTGCCTCATTTGATAACCTGATGTCTGATTAACCCTGAGTGCTGGGCTGGTTTAATGGGTGCACAACAGCTGGAATTGTCACCTTAGCCTTGTGAGGGAGCCAGCACTTGGTTACTGGTGGGAATTCCTTCTGCTTTGAAGCCTGCCTTCTTTACATGCATAATCAAATCCCTATTTACCAATAAAATAATCCTGTATTCAATTTTAAATGTGAGCAGACGTGTACAGCTTGAGTGGGAATTTGTTTCGTAGAATTTGGCTGCTTACCTCAATTGAACCAAATTGCGCTGCTGTCTGCCATGGTGTCAGGATTGACCAATACAGCTGTGAGGTCAAAATTTGTCCCTTGGTCAAAACAAACTGTTTTGAGGCACAACAATGGAATGCCATGGCCACGAGATGGCCTGCAAAACTGCCAGGACAAGAATTCCACTCATAGTCTAACATCTCTGTGCAAATACTGTTTTAAGAAACCAAAAACAACAAAAAGCCCCCAACAATACCTACCAAATAACAAACCTGTTATAAAGATTGAGATGCTTATGTTTACTTCAGAGAGCTGGAGATCTTCCACAAGGCAATCTCTTGTTTCCTCTTTTTATTCTTTGGTGAAGGACCTCTCTGTTCCTGATGAGCAGAACTGAGTGCTGTTACAAATGTAGTTTTAGAAGGACTCTCTGGACTGTAAAGTGCTATTTGTCCTGAATAAATCCATCTGAACTGGGCCAACAGAGATTTAAAAAAAAAAAAAAAAAAAAAAAAAGAAGAAAGAAAAAAGAAAATAAAATGTCCTGTTGATCTATTTCTATTCTGCTTGACAATTGTCAGATATTGTCACAGGATTAACCAGATTGGAAAAGACCTTCGAGCTCATCAAGTCCAACCTATCACACAACACCATCTAATCAACTAATCCATGGCACTGAGTGCCTCATCCAGACTTTTTTTGCAAACTTCCAGGGATTGTGACTCCACCACCTCTCTGTCCAGCCCATTCCAATGGCCAATCACTCTTTCTGAGAACCGAAACCTCTCCTGGCACAACTTGTGACTGTGTCCTCTCATTCTATCACTGGTTGCCTGGGAGAAGAGATCAAAACCTACTTGGCTACCACCTCCTTTCAGGTTGTTGTGGACAGCAATAAGGTCTCCCATGAGCCTCCTCTTCTCCAGGCTAAACAATCCCAGTGCCCTCAGTTGCTTGTCATGTAGCTCTTGCTCCAGACCCCTCCCCAGCCTTGTTGCTCTTCTCTGGTCATTACATTGCCAGGTGCTAATCTACTGTCATCCTGAATGGCATCTTTGTAATTGGCTCTGATTTGCAGTTTTTGCTGTCCTATTACTGCAATATTTTTTCCTCTTCCACAGCTCAGAGTAGAGGAAGAAAGGTCAGCCACATCGTAGAGGACACAGTCTCAAGTTGTGCCAGGGGAAGTTTAGACTTGAGCTGAGGAGAAAGTTCTTCACAGAGAGAGTTGTTAGCCATTGGAATGTGCTGCCCAGGGAGGTGGTGGAGTCACTGTCCCTGGAGGTGTTCAAGAGAGGATTGGATGTGGCACTTGGTGCCATGGTCTAGTAGGCATGAGGTGTTGGGTGACAGGCTGGACTTGATGATCTTTGAGGTCTTTTCCAACCTTATTGATTCTGTGATTCTATATCAAAGTTCAGTTCTTCTCTTTTCTTTCAATAGTGTTGTATGATTTAATATTAGCATGTTATAAATCATTCATAAGTTCAAGGCTTTGTTAATAAATCTAACTAAAACTTTCTTCAGCATGGTTCTAATGGAGTTTGCTATCTGGCTTTGAAACCCATAGAGCTGACAGAAGAAATGGCAAAATTTGCCTTTGACCTCAAAATTCATAGAGAAAAGCCTTTTCTTTTACAGCACCTAGATTCACAATACGTTCACAATGGGGAAAAAAAACAGCCCTGCCTGCTCACTTTCTTCCCTCAAGGAAAGTGAATCTGACTAAATGAGAGATGTAAAACAAGCTTACATTTACATTTTTTTCTGGTAGTTAGGTTATGTGAAACATACCCTTCCACATCTGTTTGCATAGTGTTTATGTGGAACAGGTAGTCCACAGATAGCAAGCAGACTTTGAAAATGAGAAATGCTGTGAATTTCAAGACATTGTGGCATCACTCACCTCTAGAGCTGTGTGCAGCTCTGGGCCCCTCATTTCAGGAAGGATCTTGAGGTGCTGGAGCAGGTCCAGAGGAGAGTGACCAGACTGGGGACTCACTCCAGTAGTTCCCTGTCACTGTTGAACTGGGGAGCCTAGAGCTTGACACAATACTTTGGATGTGGTCACACTAGGGCAGAGTAGAGGGAGAGGACAACCACAGTCAGACTCTTCTTAATGTATCCCAGGACACCATTGCTTTTCTTGACCATAGGACAAGAATGGTGACCAGGCTGGAGGGAAAGTTGTATGAGAAAAGGAGGAAAGACTGAAGGAGCTGGGGGTGTTCAGCCTGGAGAAGAGGAGACTTAGAGGGGAAGTTATCACTCTCTACAACTACCTAAAAGGAAGTTGTAGTCAAGTGGAAGTCAGGCTCTTCTCCCAGGCAACTAGTGACAGGACAAGAGGGCATGGTATGACGTTGTGCCAGGGGAGGTTTAGGTTGGATCTTAGGAAGCACTTCCTCACAGAAAGGCTGATTAGGCACTGGGATGGATTGCCCAGGGAGGTGGTGGAGTCGCCCTCACTGGAGGTCTCTAAGAAATGTTTAGATGTGGCACTTGGTGGCATGGTTTAGCTGATGTCATGATCTTAAGTCACAGGCTGGACTTGACGATATCAGAGATCTTTTCTGGCCTCAATAATTCTGTGATCACAGCATCAAGTTAACCTAGAAATTCACAGAATTAATGTATTTTGATATCTCCTTTCTGGATACATGCTATAAACATTAATGTCTCCTATTCATCATTTAGGACTGTTGACATGTGAGCAATAAGGAGTATGTGACCAGCTAGCATTGTGTATCAACATTTGATGTGATGTGAGCTCCCCTCATGCATGCTTTTTCTCTAAAATGGCATTATGTGAGCTACTCTTGGGACTACAATAGGAATTCTTCCTCTGCAATTAGTCACAGCATAGACTTAGGTATGTTTTAACTGTTAACGGAAACATCCCCAAATGATTTCAGTGAATGTTATATATATATTTGTTTAACTTATGTACTTTAGCTGCCTGTTTTCAGAGAGTTGTCTTTGTGGATGCCAAAGCTAGGATGATATATGCTTTCCGAGGAATCAGATGCATCAGTGTAGCTCAATAAAGTTTATTTTTACTCTTCTTCCTTGGAGGGGGAAGCCAAAGAAACCAGTAGTCCTGAAGTGATGAGAACAGACAATGGATTTTTTTAAATTAGCCTTTCTAAACGCACATATTATAGAAAAAAATCATCCTATTTTATCTGACTACTTAGTCAGACCTTGGATAGTGATAGTAATCAGGAAGCTGTTGCTATTGAACTCACTCAATTCCCAAATGACACAATTGGTGTGTGAACCACAGAATTTCAGGGGCTGGAAGGGACCTTGAAAAATCATTTAGTCCAACCTGCCTGCCAGAGCAGGATCACCTAGAGCAGATCACACAGGAACACATCCAGGCAGGTCTTGAATACCTCTGGAGAGAGAAACTCCACACCCCCCCTGGGGAGCCTGTTCCAGTGTTCCATCATCTTCACAAGGAATTTTTTTTTTTTTTTTAACTTTTAATTGCTTTTACTTAGTCTCCAAAATCTTTAATATTAATATTTTGGTACCTGTAGTGGTTTGAGCATTAACTGGGAGTTAAAAGCTCAAATGGGAAAAGGCTGACAATCTCTTCCCCACTCCCCCCCCCCCCACCTCCTCCCTCCAAACAGAGAGGGAAAGAAAAAAAAAAGGGGTAAGGAGCAAATCCACTAAACAACAATCTGGAGTCGGAAGTAGAGAGGCAAAGAATTTTTCTTTAAACTATATATATATATGACAATAACAGGAAAAGTTCACAAGGACAAGGAACAAGAGTGGATGGGAGTGGGACAGAAAAGAACAATACAAAACCAGTCTTTCTCTGAGGAGACGCGGAGGCAGCAGGGAAAAGGATCAGGTCCGGCCACGTGGCTGAGGAGCAGGAGGGCAGCTGTAGTAGCTCTCATCCAGCAGAGGCAGGAGCCAAAAGGAGATCCAACAGCTATGATGTTCTGCTTTTTACATCCTGGCTGGGCAGGGAGCGGGGTGTGGAACAGACTCAGCTTTCCCAGGGGGAAACGCCCTGCAGGGAGGGTAAAGTACCCACAAGCCCTCCACCCTGCTTTGTTTTTTTTGTTTTCAGAAAAGGGCGTTAACCCACCACAGTACCCTTAGTGACCTGATTATTTATACTGAAGGTATACTAAATAATATATATATTATTTATATTGAAAGTGAATTGCCTTGCATTGCCTCAATACAAAATAATTGATTTAAAATGTATTTTAGTGAGATCTTGATAATCTGCAGTGATACTATATTAATTTGACTCACTTTCTTCTCCTCTAAACTTTAAATACTCTTTTCTCTCCTTATATAGTCTCAAATATTTCCTCATTCTCTTTCTTATCACATTACTTTTGCTTATACTTTCCAAAATTACTAGCAGCTGGAGTAACAACATAAATACAGCACAATGACAGCTCAGCTATCCTTATGGATCAAAAAAAATCCAACCAACCACAAAAAACACAACAACAAAAAAGCCCAGATGTTCATTCTAGTTTGCCTTATACATGTTCTTTGTTATGGTTAACAATTCTTCCACCAACCTAAATTACGTGGGGTTTGTACTTATACAAATGAAGCCAGACCCCAAAGTGAAGTGTATGTCTCCAAGTCCTGCTTTAGTGTATGTCTTTAAATCATACTGTAAAGACTTAGCAATTAGCAATCTAGTAACTTACAAACATAGCAGAGAACTTAGGCACAATGTTCCCTTTAAATAGAAAATGACACAATATTGTGCTAGTAATGGTTCAAGAAACATTAACATTACTGAGAGAGTCCGACTCAGAGCCACAAGGATGATTAGGGGGACTTGAGCATCTCCCCTGTGAAGACAGAGAGAGACCTGGCGCTGTTTAGTTGTGAGAAGAGAAGAGAGAGGGGATCTGATCAATGTCTATGAATATCTGAGGGGTGGGTGTCAAGTGGAGGGGGCCAATCTCTTTGGTGGTGTGCATTAATAAGGCAAAGAACAATGAATACAAACTTGAACATAGAAGGTTTCACCTCAACATGAGGAGAATCTTCTTTACAGTGAGAGTGACAGAGCACTGGAACAGGCTGCCCAGAGAGGTTGTGGAGTCTCCTTCTCTGGAGACTTTCAAAACCTGCCTGGGTGCATTTCCGTGCAGACTGCTCTAGGTGATCCTGATTTGGCAGGAGGGTTGGACTGGATGATCTCTGGAGGCCCCTTCCAACCTCTACCATTCTGTGATTCTTTCACTCCAAACCCTCTACTCCACTAAACCAAATCAAAATCTGTATTATATTGCATCAGTAGTGAGCAAGATTGTGAGACCAGTTTTGTCCGGGTCTAAAGATGCAGAAAGAACTTCTTGCATGCTTTGAAACATTTTTTTTCATGGTAACAGAACTCCAGTATTACCTCACCTGTAAATCAGGACTACCCCCACAAATAAGATTGATTCCATCCCACCCATAAGTCTCCATTCCATCCCATAAGACTGATTACCTCCCACCCCTGGAGATTTTTAAGGCCAGGCTAGATGTGTCTCTGAGCAACCTGATCTAGTGTGAGGTGTCCCTGCCCATGGCAGGAGGGGTTGGAGCTAGATCATCCTTTTGGTCCCTTCCAACTCTAACAATTATATGATTCTATGATTCCTCCAGCAACTTCATAGCTGAACAAGAAAAGAATGTGTGAGACTAAAAAAGCTGTTGTAATTAAGGAAGGAAAGCATACTTTCATGCCACCTGATTTTATACTCGTTTTTACTCTTCTCCTTTTGCCTATGTATAAGTAAATGATCATTGTAAGTTTTTCATAGTCATTTATTCTTTCCTTGATACCCATTTGGTTCAGTAATTCAAAACTTATTTTCTTCAAATACATTATCAAGCTCCTTGTCTCTTCAGTTAGTTTCTCTCCATGTATTAAGATTGCCTTGTCTGTCCTTGAGGAAATAAGTCTTTAATTAAAGAAGGTTATTCAAACTGGAAGCATCTCACTAATATTAGATTTTGGAAGTAATTTTGGATGCACAGTGTCATAAGAAATTCAGGGGTGTATATTCAAACTGCTAAAAGTCAGAAGGAAAGTAACAAGGGAGGCAACCTATTCATCAATAAACATTTTAGCATGAGGAATAGAGCCCCACACCAAGGGTAAAAACAATCAGCATTTTAATGTGCTCTTCTTTCATGTCCCTCTGTCCAGAAATAAAATCTCTGGTATTCCAGATGTCATCGCTTTGGACATGCAGTCTGTGTATTTATCTCTGATGAAGTTTTGACTAATGAAACCTCTAAAAAGGAAGGAAATAATCTGCAGCAATTGAACATTCTTAATGGGTCCAGCACAGCCATCTCCAAGGCCAGATGGCTGTATTTTGTTGCAGCTGACTGTGCTGCAGCAGGGTCTCTCTCCGCCCCAAGTTCAGTCGGAGACTGCATTATGGTTGTGTCAGCCTGGTAAATGTATTGCACAGTCACTGAATTTGGAGCAGTGCAACCAGGTCTTTCAGTCTCCTCCCATCAGAGAGATACTCCAGTCCCCTCATCATCTTTGCAGCCTCTGTTGGACTCACACCAGTAGTTCCCTGTCACTGTTGAACTGGGGAGCCTAGAACTTGGCACAATACTTTGGATGTGGTCACACTAGGGCAGAGTAGAGGGGGAGAACAATTGCAGTCAGACTATTCTTAATGTATCCCAGGACATCATTGCTCTACTTGGCCGCAGGACAAGAATGAATAGAATAGAATAGAATAGACCAGACCAGGTTGGAAGAGACCTTCAAGACCATCGCGTCCAACCTATTATCTAACCCACCTAATCAACTAAACCATGCAACCAAGCACCCTATCAAGTCTCCTCCTGAACACCTCCAGTGATGGTGACTCCACCACCTCCACAGGCAGCCCATTTCAATGGCCAATCACTCTCTCTGTGTAGAATTTCTTCCTAACCTCCCCTGGTGCAGCTTGAGACTGTGTCCTCTTGTTCTGGTGCTGGTTGCCTGGGAGAAGAGACCAACCTCCGCCTGTCTACAACCTCCCTTCAGGCTCCCCTGAGCCTCCTCTTCTCCAGAAAAAGCAACCCCAGCTCCCTCAGTCTCTCCTCATAGGGCTTGTGCTCCAAACCCCTCACCAACTTTGTTACCCTTCTTTGGACACGCTCCAGCAAGTCAACCTCCTTCCTAAACTGAGGGGCCCAGAACTGGACACAGTACTCAAGGTGTGGCCTAACCAGTGCAGTGTAGAGGGGCAGAATGGTGAGCAGGCTGGAGGGAAAGTTGTATGAGGAAAGGAGGAAAGACTGAAGGAGCTGGGGGTGTTCAGCCTGGAGAAGAGGAGACTTAGAGGGGAAGTTATCACTCTCTACAACTACCTAAAAGGAAGTTGTAGTCAGGGGGAAGCCAGGCTCTTCTCCCAGGCAACTAGTGACAGGACAAGAGGTTATCGTATGAAGTTGTGCAAGGGCAGGTTTAGGTTGGATCTTAGGAAGCACTTCCTCACAGAAAGGCTGATTAGGCACTGGGATGGACTGCCCAGGGAGGTGGTGGAGTCGCCCTCACTGGAGGTCTCTAAGAAATGTTTAGATGTGGCACTTGGTGGCATGGTTTAGCTGATGTCATGGTCTTAGGTCACAGGCTGGGCATGATGATCTCAGAGGTCTTTTCCAGCCTCAATAATTCTGTGATTCTGTGATGCTGTGATTGCTGGCTTGTGGTGAGCTTGTAATTTCCCAAGAACCCTCAGGTACTTTTCTGTGGAGCTGCTTTCCATCCAGTGAATACCTAAACTGTACTGGTGCAGGGGGTTATTCCTTCCCAGGTGTTGTTCAAGGGAGGGATGTGAGGGATCCTATGTGATGTGAGAATTCCACATTGGTATACTGTGGTACTTTGAAACGTTTTACAGGAATAATTTTCTTTGGCATGGTTATTAGCAAAGCATTTGTCATCTCTTACAGATAACAGAGAATGACTCTTACAGTGACTAATGTAAATACACCTTGTCAAGAAGTATTTGTTTAAGAAGGATTAGTGTTTCATGGTTACATTTTAATGTCAGAATTTTAATTTCAGGTAAGAACTAAGCAAGAAACTTTGTTTCTGAAGTAACACCACAACTCTTGTATTTGTGAGGGCTCAGCACCTTGATGAATAGAATTCCATTATCATATAAGTAGCATTTTCAAAACCACAACATGTATAAACTCTCTGAATCCTGGTTAGGCTTCAGTTTATCTGTATGGATACTGTAGTCTGCTATTGTGTTCTGAATTGCACAACAGTATCCTAGTCCCTTCTATCAACAGTGTTCAAGAAACCTCAAAAGATTATGGAGAATGGACAGTACTCTGTGTACTAAAGGAACCTACTACTGTAGTTGTGACTTCACTTTCCTACAGGGTCAGCAGCCCCAGTGTTTTCTTTGCTTCAAAAAGGATGCTTAAGCTTAGGAAACCCAGAAGTTTACAGCTGTCTTTTAACCTACCCAATGATGAAAAGTTCTTAAGCACTAAGTTCTAAGGCAAACATTTTGTAATGCTTCCTATTTTCAGTCACGTTCTTGTTGATGTGGCATTTTCTTGCACATCCACCAGCAGCTGCAGGAGACTATTGCTGCAATCATTTCCATTAATGGCTCAATAACAAATAGGTGATCAATGAGCCCATGAAGTCTTAGATGATAACTCTTTATAGGAGTAACTAATTGGGCATTAGTAGCTCAGAGAGAGCTAATGAATAAGGAATGGTGCAATCACTTTGAATTTACAGCATTATAGCACATGAAACATTTGGGTTGGTTTTTTGTTATGTAACTCTGATTTTGAAGCAAAGGCTAGGTTCCAGCTATCCTGAAGTCTCTGTAGTTGCTTTCTCTTCTATGCTTTACCTGTTTCATATCATAGAATGGTCCAGGCTGGAAGGGACCCCCAAAGGTCCTCCAGTCTGACCTCCCTGCAGTCAGCAGGGACATCCCCAACTAGATCAGGCTGCCCAGGGCCTCGTCGAGCCTCACCTTGAATATCTTCAGGGAAGGGGCTTCAACCACTACTGGGCAACCTGTTCCAGTGTTCCACCACCCAGAACAGCAGCTGCCTTTGTTTTTTTTTTTTAAAGAAAATTAAGACAGCCTCTTAATTTCTCTGAAAAATCTAAGAAATAGTAGCAGGGCTAATATGTCAACCATTGGTATGGAAATACATCTTGAGGTGTAGAGTACTGGTTGCTGTAAAAAAACTAAACTTAATGAGAAAAAGAACAGATAAAGAGAAAATAAGGTGGCAAAGCCATGGGATAAACACAGACAGAATAGGCTCCTCTGTGTTCAGTCACAGGATCACAGGATGTTAGGGGTTGGAAGGGGCCTCCAGAGATCATTGAAACCAACCCCCCTGCCAGAGCAAGACCAAAGAAACTAGCACAGGCCACCCAGAATGCATCCAGGTGGGTCTTGAAAGTCTCCAGAGGAGACTCCACAATTTCTCTGGCTATCCTGTTCCAGTGCTCTGTGACTCTTATAGTGAAGAAGTTCCTCCTCCTGTTGAGATGAAACCTCCTGTACTGTAGTTTATATCTATTGCCCCTTGTCCTATCCCAGGGTGCAAGTGAACAGAGCCTGTCCCCTCCCTCATGTCACCCAGCCCTCAGGTATTTATAAACACTTAATAAATCCTCTCTCAGTCTTATTCTTGTTGAACCTCTTTAGGTTCCTCTCCGCCCTGCTCTGAAGTCTCTGAATGGCCACACAGCCTTCCAGCATATCAGCCAAGCCTCCCAGTTTGGTATCGTCAGTTTAAAGACTTATGTTAGAAGCACTTACTGTGGTCTTAGTTGGTGAAGTCATTGTCCTGAATTCTGATGGGAGAATTAAGCCAACAGTATGAGCTTGGGGAATTGTTGTTTTGTTAAATAGATATGTTTAGCTGTTGTGATTTCCATTTAGGGCTTTGTGGGATTCTGCCTCTTAATGAAAATTGTATTTGGGTTTCACCCATCATCCAAGACAGAAAATCTTCAGATTTTCCACGTAAACATAGATGAAAATAATAAAAGGCTAAAAATAAAGTGGATAGGCAGTTAACATTGTAAGACAGAAAGTGGGAAGAGACCTTAGGAACAGAGGACAAATGTGAAAAAGCAGTTTGATGCTGTATAATTCTACAGATGAATCTTTTTTTCCTTCAGATGGTTAGATCTTGGGTTAGTGTTAAGAACAGTTTATTGACTTCATCGTATCAAGGTCAATATATACTAACAAGGAATCTGGTAAATAATATTCAGTATAATGACTCAAAGTTTCTTCAGCCTCCCAAATGCAAAATGAAACTTTGCTTTCCTGTGTCCCTTGCCCTTCTGAGTTGATTCACCAAATATCTTGTGATCACTCTGTGAACCAGTATCTTGTCATTTATTTAGTCCGATATGTGCACATTTTTTTCTCATCTGAAGCCAATAAAAATGAAGATTTCATAAACTAACAACCTCAGCTTCTTCTAACTACATGTATTCAAAACTTGCCTGGATGTGTTCATGTGTAATCTGGTATAGGTGATCCTGCTCTGGCAGGGGGCTTGGACTGGATGATCTTTCGAGGTCCCTTCCAGCCCCTGAAATTCTGTGATTCTGTGATCTCCAGAGAGGGAGACTCCGCAACCCCCCCTGGGCAGCTTGTTCCAGGGTTCTGTCACCCTCACAGGGAAAAAAGTTTTCCTCATGTTTCCATGGAACTTCCAACGCCTCAACTTCCAACTGCCCCTTGTCCTGTCATTGAGTATCACCGAACAGAGCCTGATTCCATCCCCTTGGCACTCACCCTTTACATCTTTATAAACATTAATGGGGTCACCCCTTCGTTTCCTCTTCTCCAAGCTGAAGAGCCCCAGCTACCTCAGTCTTTCCTCACAAGGAAGATGTTACATTCCCTTAATAATTTTTGTGGCTCTGCACTGGACTTTCTCAAGCAGTTCCCTGTCCTTCCTGAACTGAACACAATACTCCAGAAGTGGCCTCACCAGGGCAGAGTGGAGGGAGAGGAGAACCTCTCTTGACCTACTAACCACAGCCTTCCTAATCCACTCCAGAATGGCATTGGCCTTCTTGGCCTCAAGATCCTTTGGACCCCCAGGTCCCATTCCCCTTCACTGCTCTCCAACAGGTCAGTCCCCAGCCTATACTGATACATGGGATTGTTCTTTCCCAGGTGCAGTGTTTACATTGTCTTGTACTTAGCTTAGTCCGTTTTTATTGTACCTGTATTTGAGATATCAAATTTAAGAGGTCACTTTGCTGCATATTTGCTGGCAATGTTCCCATCGAGTTCCATGGCTTACTTAGTGCTACTGTTGCAAAAATGGGCCTTATAAGGGAGGTGGTTGAGTCACCATCCCTGGAGGCGTTCAAGAGGAGATTGGATGTGGCACTTGGTGCCATGGTCTAGTCACGGGGTCTGTGTTGATAGGTTGGACTCAATGATCCTCGAGGTCCTTTCCAACCTAAGTTATACTGTGATATACTGTGATATTTAATTTCGGTTTCTTCCTTCAAGAATACCACTACTTATCTCCTGCTTGGTCAAATTTCCTTCCTCCTATTTTTATATTTGAAATCCAACTATCAGGATGCTATGTGATGCAATATTAAATACTTTAAAAGAAAGAGTTGTTCTCCTCAATTCCATTTGTTTTGACTATCATTACTCTTATGAAAGATACCCACTTACTCTGGTGCAATATATCTTTCTGAGGTCTATGTTTCACTCTACCTCATTTTCCAGTCATGTCAGTGTTTTAAAATGTTGTCATAAAATGTGCCCTGAATCTCACATACTGTTGAGGTCAGTCTACTAAGACTGTAGGTGTCTGTTGGAGCAATCATGTTTCCATTCCTCTATGGAAGAGTAATATTCTAGGTTTGGAAATTTATTCCTGTTCTATGTCTGAAAAGTTTAGTCATTTTCTAAAAAAGTTTGGTCATTTAGGGGAAAAAAAAAAAAAATCAGAGAGAAAGAGAAAAGCTACTTTTTGTGGCATCATCATCATCATGCTGGGAAAATACAAGCATCAGCTTTTGGAAAAAATGTGGGAGTTTTCATCATCTTTGTCATTTTTTCACATCAAATATTTTCTTCTCTAGTTGTTCTGCATGTACTCCTCATATCATAGAATTGTCAGGGTTGGAAGGGATCAGCCAGTTCCAGCCATGGGCAGGGACACCTCACACTAGATCTGGTTGCCAAGAGCCACATCCAGCCCAGCTTTTAAAAACCTCCAGGGATGGGGCTTCCACCATCTGTTCCAGTGTCTCACCTCCCTCATGGTGAAGAATTTCTTCCTAACATCCAATCTGGATCTCCCCACTTCTATTTTTATTCCATTTCCCCTAGTCCTATCACTACCTGACATCTTATGTGGCGATGCAACACTGCCCATCAGTGCCATCTGTGTCTGGTCAATCAAACAAGTCCTGCTAACAGAAGGTGCTTTTCTCTTGCCAGGAAGAATCACAGAATGTTAGGGGCTGCAAGGGACCTTGAAAGTTCATCCAATCCAACTCGCCTCTCAGAGCAGGATCACCTAGAGCAGATCACACAGGAATGCATCCAGGTAGGTTTTGAATACCTTCAGAGAGGGAGACTCCACAGCCCCCTGGGCAGCCTGTTCCAGTGTTCTGTTACCCTCACAGTGAAAAAGTTATCCTTGTGTTAACACAGGACGTCCTATGCTTCAGCTTCTACCCATTGTCCCTTGTCCTGTCATTGGGCACCAATGAGCAGAGCCTCACTCCATCCTCTTGGCACTCACCCTTTACATATTTATAAATATGAATGAGCTCAGCCCTCAGTCTCCTCCTCTTCAAACTGAAATAAGCAGGTATTTCCAAGATCCCATTCCTTTTAGGGAGGTAGAGCTCAGTGGCTTATTTGTCCTTCTTCTTTTCTCAAAATTTAGTAATGTGAAGCAGAGAGTTTGATGGAACGTTTCATTAAAATAGTAAAGGAAGAGATCTATTCAATGCAGAAATTAAAATTATATAGACCCTGTGAGAATGCAATAAAAAAGAATGCAGGAAAGCTGACAACTGAAGTTTAAAAAAAAAAATCATACATTTTCTTTTTGTGCTTTTGAAGCCAGAACAGTTTGGAGTTTTCCTGATCTCAAAAGTCTATTATCTGTAAGAGGTATTTATTTCTCAGCACTGGTGTTTATTTTACATTTTGTGGGACATGCTTATCTTAGCAAAGATAAGGACTTTTTGTGAGACAGTCAGATGCAAAACCCTTCCATTGCTGATGATACTGCCATTAAGTTTTCCTTTTTTGCCCAAAAGGAGGAGGACTGTCTTCACTGTGAGGGTCACAGAGCACTGGAACAGGCTCCCCAGAGAGGGTGTGGAGTCTCGTTCTCCAGAGGCTTTCAAGCCCCATTTGGATGCATTCCTATGCAACCTGCCCTAGATTCTATGCTCCTGCTCTGGCAGGGGCATTGGACTTGATAATCTTCAGAGGTCCCTTCCAGACCCTAACATCCTGTGAGCCCATGGAAACACAAGATCTTGTTTTGACAGAATTAAATAATTGAATAAATATTATATTTCAGTGAAGTCTGTTGAGCCCAGCTTCTTGGATTCGCTTTTCTGAGAAAAACATGAAAAGAAAAATGGCCTTAAAATAACAAAAATGTAGGCCAATAAGCTTGGGGTTTGAGTGGGTTTGGATATGGATTTTCCTTTTGTTAAGCAATTGTTCTATATAAGTAAACATTCTTCTATCCCTGTGTTGGAAGTTTAGCATCACTGGAGAAAAAGTGAAGTGGTTTTGATGTAGGTCACAACTAGATACAGTGGTGAAAGAACAAATAATGTCTTGTTTTTTACTTTCTGATAGCATTATACAGACTTGTGGGTGAGTCATCTCTCATTTACCAAAGAGGGCAGAGTAAGTCTTTCCAGTGTAAGAAGTGAAATTCTGTGGCTTGAATGGTGCAATTGATTAGACTTTAGCGCTTGCTTTATGGAAATTAGTAGGATCCAGAGGGAGAATGCAGACAGCTTCTTAATGTAGCTAGCTCTGTGTGCAAATACTCAGGCCAGCTATGGATGATTCAGGGATTGGTGGAGGATTAGCGGTCAGGAGATGCAGCATCTTAAATCCTCTTGCAGATGATTTTGGATATGCTTTAACTTATCCTCATTAGCTTCACATAACTAATTGAGTCTTTCCTGAACATCTCTGCATAAGCAAGCCCAGATGTTGTTTCAAAAGATCATGAGAAAAGTCTTTTAAAAGATCATGAGAAATTCTTTACAGTCCTTGATGTGTCTGGCACTATTATAGAGCAGTCATCCAGTGTCTGTCCTGACCACAGTTTAATATCCAGGGCAAATGAGTCTATTGCAACTAAGGTTTCTGCTAATGGCAAAGAGTTGTGTCACTTTATGTATATTTGTGGAAGTCATTGTTTTTAATATTTCATTTTGCCTGATTTTCACAGTACTAATTAAGTAGATCTGTAAGTGAGTACTATGAGCTTTGACACTTATTTCTTGGGAAGAATATAAGACTTTTATTTTTATTTTTATTGAGAGGAAGTCATACAATTACAGATTATTTTAGGTTGGAAGGAACCTTAAGAGGTCATCTAGGCAAACCCTCCTGTAGAGAACAGAGACATCTTAAACTAGATCAGGTTGCTATGAACGCTGTACAATCTCACCATGAATATTTTCAGGGATGGGGCATCTACTGCCTCTCTGGGAACCTGGACCAGGTCTTATCACCCTCAATGTGAAAACATCGTGCATTGTATCTAGTCTAAATCTAGTTTAAAACCACCACCCCTTGTCCTGTCCCAACAGGACTGGTTGAAAGGTCTGCCTCAGCATTTCTTATAGGCCCCCTTTAAGTACTGAAAGGCCACAATAAGGTGTCCCTGGAGCCTCCTTTTTTCCAGGCTGTACAACCCCATTAGTGCACCTGTAATCATGATAGTTTGGTATATAATGGATATGATTTGGCTTCTAGTGCTTTTAATGCAGTGCAGGTTCATGTCCTTCCCTTGCTGAGGGCTTCAGAGCTGAATGCAGTACTCCAGCTGAGGTCTCACCAGAGAGGAGTAGAGCAGCCAAATCACTTTCCTCAACCCGCTGACCACACAGAAAACAATCACAAATGTGCAGTCCAGTCACTTTGAAATGTGGGTCAAACATCAGAGGTGGGACAAAGGTAGAGAGAAAAGGAAGAAAAAAGGAGAATCATTATGTACATATCTTTGAATGGTCACAGACATTCTCATTTCCAGAATGCTTCATGTCTCCTGAGAAGAAACTGTCCTGGGTTGGCACAACCTGCTCTCACAAGCTCCCCCTCTCTACACACAGACAGGTAGGAAAGTAACACAAAAAAGTCTCTGGGTTGAGATAAAGAGAGTTTAATGAGATGATAAGATGCAGAGTTACCTTAGTCTCTTGGCAGAAAAGAGCAGCAAAATGCAGAATCAGCAGCAGAAGCCAACGACCTCTCCTACTCCCTGACCCGCAGCCTGCCCAGCAGAAAAAAAGACCCTAAACCTGGAAACTGAAGGCAGCAACCAGAACAGGAAGCCTCTCATGTTACAATCTGAACTTCAAGCCCCATAATACTTTGCTCCAGCCAGCACTTTCATTGTTGGGAACAAATTCTTTACCAGGGTAGTGGAACACTGAAACAGGTTGTCCAGGGAGGTGGTCGAGGCCCCATGCCTGGAGATCTTCAAGGTGAGGACTCTGCACAACCTGATCGAATTGAGGATGTCCCTGCTGACTGCAGAGGAGGTTGGACTGGATGACCTTGAGAGGTCCCTTCCTGCCCAGACCATTCCATGTTTCTATGATTTTGAAGCTGGTGTGAAAGCAGCATGGTATTGATTATCAGCAGCAGATTTAACTCACCCTCTAACAACAGCCCAGCATGATTTTAAGTACCTGTTCAAATATTTTGCGTTTTTTTAAGCCTTATTTGAAACTTCTGTGCAGTGAAGCATGGTTAGATGTATTCCAGCGATTAAAAAAAAAACCAAAACCATCAGAAGATATTATGCCAGGCACAGGGATGTCAATGCTAGCAGATATAGACATAAACTTCTCTGTCTCTACTCAAGGTGACTGTCAGAACTGGTAGCTGTGGGATGTTGTGTGATGCTCCCAGCAGGTGGTCTTAATTCAGCTACAGCTTTTTGCTAACACAGCTATAGAGCTTGTGTACTGACAGCTTGCTGTGTGGATTAAGAGACATGTCCAGGACTAATCCGGTGCCAGATACTGTCTTTCCTGGCAGCACTTGCTGAAGCTAATGTGATTTTTTTCCATTGTATTACCATACCATATTGATAATTTCCTGCAAACAGTCCCAGAATTGTTGGAAGTGAGGATAACAGTATCACCATTGAAAGAGATCTCTGATAGGAAATTGCTCCTGCATGAAGCAGACTGGAGATCAGTGTAAAGACAATATCAAGGTTGTGGCATAGGTCATGCTGTTGTGTAACTTACACACTTCCTATCTAATGCTTCTGTATTCAGGGAAATGGGTTCTCGATATCTCTTTTTGCCAGTGGTTTAGATGGGGGGCATGGTCTTCTTATTGTTAATGTAGGATTCAAGGACTTTTATACGTTCTGTCACTGATAAGCTGTGACTAGTGTTTGCTTGGAACAGATGAATGACTTATAGTTTGGCTTGTTAGCTCTGTGCTGAACATACCAACTGTGGGGTTCCTCCTCTTCTTATGTTTCTTCAGAAAGCAAAGGGTCAGCTGCCCAGCTGAGAGTTTGCTGATGATACTCCATATAGTTTTCTGTAGAAATGTTGATCATTAACATCAAGCAAACTATGGCTTTGATGAAGAAAGAAAGCAACTGCAAACTCCAGATTAGTTAAAGTATTAAGGAAAGAATAATCTCACCTTCAAGTTTCTTAAGGCATCACATTAATGTCACTTGTTTTGGTAATGGCTGTTGGGACTCTAAACAGTTTAAACTTAAAATTAGGGGATTTCACTATCTCCCCTATGAAGAGAGACTGAGAGCTCTGGGGCTGCTTAGTCTTGAGAAGAGAAGACAGAGGGGATCTGATCAATGTCTATAAATATGTGAGGGGTGGATGTCAAGTGGAGGGGGCCAAGCTCTTTTTGGTGATGCACAGTAACGAGACAAGGAACAATAGATACTAACTTGAACAGAGAAGGTTTCACTTCAATGTCAGGAGAAACTTCTTTATGGTGACAGTGATGGAGCACTGGAACAGGCTGCCCAGAGAGGTTGTGGAGTCTCCTTCTGCAGAGACTTTCAAAACCTGCCTGGATGTATTCCTGTGCAGACTACCCTAAGTGATCCTGCTTTTAGCAGGGGTGATGGACTGGATGATCTCTGGAGGTCCCTTCCAACCTCTACCATTCTGTGATTCTGTGAAATTATATTCTGCAGCACTAAAACAAGACCCAAGTTCAAGATTTCAATGCTCAGGATTTTGCTGGGAAAATATGCCAGCTATTCCTGTGGGCTTCCTGCAGAGCTGAAAACACAATTAATTTAAGACTTAAATCCCCTGGAACTACAGTATTATAGATTTAATTGACCTTTTCTAAATAACACATATAACTGTCCCATGTCCCCGGGAGAGGACAACAGAAATAGAATGAAAAGCCAGTCTTCCCCAAGGGATGGAATATGGGAATTAATGCTGTAAAACCTCAACATGAGCAAAAGAAACAAACCCGGAAGACTGACATGCTGTCTTTTTTTCTGTGCTTGAGTATTTGTCAGATGGGTCATTTCAACAGTCAGAACTAAACAGTAAGGGAAGCATTATTAGGATCTGGTAAAAGAATGGAAAGATGTAGCTGATCATGCATTCCTTCATCATTCCTGCATATATATCCAAATGGATGCTGACCTGTGGAGAAAGCCAAAACCAAACTAAATCTCACAGTACCCTTGCAATGAATTCTTGTAGAAGAGCTGCCAAACCAAAGATCAGATTAACCAGCGCAATGAATATGAAATGAGAGGAGATGGCTAATACAAAATGTAAGCAACTTGAGATTGTAAACCGCTAGATCCACCTAAGTGTTCCAGAAATGCAACAATTCACACTGTCATGAGAAATGGCACACTCCACGTGCTTTGTACACAAGCATAAAGAGCTTATCTCTGGAGTGGGAGTCTACAAGGTAGGTGGATTTAGAAAACTGGTAGCAATGCTGAGATGGTGTCAAGGGTTTGAGCTGAGCTGACCACACCACTAAATTAGCTGCTCTCTATGAACCCCTCTCCTCTCCCAAAGGGAAAGAGAAATAGAGTAAGGAGAGAGACTTAAGAAAACTAAAGCACCTGTAATTGAAATAACCACTGTAAAATGAAATAGATACAAATATATACAAACCAATATTGAATCCAGCCCCTGATGGCAATTAGTTGCTCTCAACACTGGTGCCGTGGGCAGGCATTTAGCTCAGTGGCAGAAGGGAATCAGATTAAGGAGCTTAATTTTGGAACTGGATTCAGGAACTCAAGGACCAGAATCTAAGGCAGAACAGACAGTCCTCAGATGCTGTCCATTGAAGAGAGAAACTTGGCTTTCATGATCCCTCAGCTTTATCCTGAATACATTGTACATGGGATTGAATCCCTTGTTGGTCAGTTTGGGATCACCTGTCCTGTCTGCTCCTCCCTGCAGGTGAGGCATTTACTCTGCAGCCCAACACAGGGCACAAGATTCAGCAATGCCCTTAATGTGTATCCCAACCCCTGGCAGTACCTCTTCCTACCAGTGTTCTCACTGCTAGAGGCAGTCCCTGACTGTGCAAACCTATCGTGAACTTCAGAAAGTGCTAGCACTGTGCATAGGCTGAGCTGAAAAGTCAAATCCCAGAGCAGAATTGGATCTGTTCTAGCTCAAACCAGGACAGGCAGAAAAATTAATTTGAGTAGGTTCATCTTGGACACTCGCAGTGAGAGAAAGCTGGCTCCAAAGTGGCTGAGATTTAGAGTGGAGGCAGTGAGAAATGTGAAGATTGAAGAATATGTATGGTTTATAGGAAAAAAGAAGGGGAGAAGGCTTCTGTATTCCACCAAAATTGTGATCCTGGGAACAGAGAAGAGTAGTGAAGTGGGGTTGCTTTGGTTTTGGTGGTGGTGGTGGTGTTGTGAGGTGTGTTGTGTTTATTTATTTATTAATTATTTTCCTTTTAAAGGAGTGAGTGTAGAACTTACTGAAATATTGGAAGCTCATTTTAGAAAGAGTTAGGTAGAGACTGAGCTGCTAGACAGAAGTGCAAGAAGGGCAGTAGTAGATACCAGAAATATTATCACTAGAAGGCATTGTTGAAATTATTGAAGGTTATAAGGGGGAAAGACCAAGTGGCTACTAAATTCTGTGGCAAAGCTCTCACTAAAACCACTAAGCCCAGGTCAGACTTTGGGGGCAGAAAAGGAAAGGAACAGCAGGCAAATTGCAAAGTTGCCGATGAGAGGGATCAATGGTGTCAGGTGGATAAAATATTAAACTGATATTAATAGCTTATGCAGTGGCAAAGCTCTCACTAAGACCACTGGGCCCAGGTCAGACTTCAAAGGCAGAATAAGAAAGGAACAGCAGGGAAATTGCAAGATTCCCAATGAGAGGAATCAATGGTGTCCAGTGGATAAAACATTAAGTTGATATTAACAGCTTAAGTCTTCTGTCTCTGAAGGCAGAAATTTCTGTTTGCTGTGCTCAAACCATGCTACAGCATTATTATTTTCTTGTCCATTCAAGACAATTTTTAACATCATCATCTAAGTTTTCAGGCTTTTAAATATGGATTACAAATACTAAATTCAAGTGCTGTTAATGTTTCTCTGTGAATTTGCCTCACAATTGCTCAATTAGCATCTGTGGTATGAAATTTAAATATCTATATTGAGTTCTTTTGCTTGTTCCCATGAAAAAAAAACCCATGCACATTCCAAATATCAAGCTGCTAGTGCTAGTATCAGCTGGGCATTTTAAAACCACAGTGTTCTTTCATAGTTGGGAAAATATTTTAGTGACTAATTGTGGTTGTCTTCACTAGGGAACACCTCATTCATTCTGTCAGATAGTCCCTTTCTGGCAAAGAACTGCAAACACTTTTGTATCCCAGATGGGTATATGGCTCATGTGTTTTCCTGTGACTCTTTGGGAAAATCAGCTTTTTGCTTCAGACTTTCCCATTTGCTGTAATAGGTTCTCTGCTATTTGTTAAATACATTTTATATTGCACACTATGAGGGTGGTGAGGCAGTGAAAGAGGTTGCCTTGAGAAACTGTGGAGACTCCAGCCCTGGAAGTGTTCAGAGCCAGGTTGGGCATGGCCTTGAGCAACCTGGTCTAGTAAGAGATGTCCATGGCTCCAAGGAGACCTTATTGTGGCCTTCTAATATCTGAAGGGGGCTACAAGAAAGCTGCTGAGGGACTTTTTAAGGTATTGGGTAGTGATAGGACTAGGGGGAATGGAGCAAAAATAGAAGTGCGGAGATTCAGATTGGATGTTAGGAAGAAATTCTTCCCCATGAGGATGGTGAGATCCTGGAACAGCTTGCCCAGGGAGCCCCATCCCTGAAGGTTTTTAAGGCCAGGCTGGATGTAGCTCTGAGCAACCTATTCTAGTGTGAAGGTGTCCCTGCCCATGGCAGGGGGGTTGGAACTGGGTGATCCTTGAGGTCCATTCCAACCCTGACAATTCTATGATTCTATGGCTTAAAATACCCTATAGTATAATCCAGTCTCCTTTGCTGGCACTCTTTTCCTTCCAAGACCTCTACTTGTCCGTTGTGCAAATTGCCATAGCAACATGTTCTTAACTAGTCTAATGATCTGGATAACTAAATATAGAAAAAATTAGAGAGGAAAATGTGTATATTCCTACATTTCCTTTTTCTAAATGAATGTGTAACTATTTTTTTCTTTATTCTTCGTTTTAAACATTCAAGTTGGGAACTAAATGGTGGGATTTCCATATTTGTGAAGTTCTAAAATCTTGAGGGTCAAATTTAAAGCTTCATTACCCCCCTAAAATAAATATCTTTGCTCTTTACAGGATCACAAATTATTAGGGGTTGGAAGGGACCTCAGGAAATCATCGAGTCCAACCCACCTGCCAGAGTAGGGCTACAGAATCTAGTGCAGATCACACAGGAATCCACCTAGATGGGTCTTGAAAGTCTCCAGAGACCCTCTGGGGAGACTGTTCCAGTGGTCTGTGACCCTCATAGTGAAGGAGTTCCTCCTCCTCCTGCTGAGGTGGAACCTCATATGCTGTAGGTAATATCCATTGCCCCTTGTCCTATCCCAGGGTACAACTGAGAAGAGGCTGTCCCTTCCTTCTTTACACCCAGCCTTCAGATATTTATAAACATTTATTAAATCCCTTTTCAGTCTTGTCTTCTCCAGACTGAACAGACACAGTTCTGCCAGCATCTCCTCATAGGGAAGTGCTTCACTCTCTTAATTATCCTTGTAGCCCTCTATTGGACTCTCTCAAGTAGATCCCTGTCCCTCTTGAGCTGGGGAGCCAAGAACCGGACACAATATTCCAGGTGAGGTCTCACCAGGGCAGAGTAGAGGGGGAGGAGAACCTCCCTGGATCTGCTGGACACACTCCTCTGAATGCACTCTTCCTAAGGCACAAAATCTTCATCCCTACATAAAATGCACAGATAGAAATTATGTTTATTCCTTCACTGCGATAGGTGTTGGAAGACTAGAGAAGACTGTTACGTTCACCAGAGTGAATTTGATGCTCCTTCCCACGAACAGAATAACAACATTAACAGAAGAAGCTGTGTCCAGCTGCAGTGATAACAATCTGATAATGGTGATTTTTGCCTGAAGTGGATATAGACCAATAAATGAGTGTCTGCACAATTTCATCACTCTGGAAACTGTAAGCACAAGATAGTGAACAAGCAGACATCTCTCATTTTCCTATGTTCAACTGAAATGAGCAGATTTAAACACTGCTGATAACCGTTGCAAAGATATTAAAACCAGGAGAACATAGATTCCAATATTCTCAAGCAATACAGAGGTCATTGTTTGAAGATTAACACAATTGCGTGGTCTTGGTGACTTTATTTTCTGCATGTATCAAGTAATGGTGGTCATGTGATTGCAGATTGGGACACATCTTGTAGGATGTGCTCGGGGTCCCTTTTACTTGATACCTACATTAATGTTCCTGGCTTCCAACGACATCAATATCCCAGCCTCTGGAAGTTCTGGAGGTCCTAATACCATCAGTACAGGCTCCCCAGCCTGCCCTTGTGCTGCAGTGACTTTATTTACTGCAGGCACAAGGATTCTCTTACCTTTTGTTAGTCTTTGTAGCAAGATGGATGGTAAAGCTGAAACAGAATTGTGATGCATTTAAATAGACAGCAAGAAATGATAGTGGCTGTGAACAGAACAGCACCAGCTGCCCATCTCACCCACCTACTTAGACAAACAGTGGCATGAACAGGACAAATCTAACTGGGAAAGGATTTTGTATGCCTTTAGTTAGGAAAAGTCACCAGACAGAAGCCTGGTGGGTGCTGGGAGTTATTTGTGCCCAGGTGTGTGCAGAAATGATGGAACCAACATCCACCCCCATCTAGAGAGACATTAATTTTTCTTCCAGCACTGCAACACAAGAGCAGTCTGGGGAGCCTGTACTGGTGGTACCAGGACCTCGAGAACTTCCAGAGGCTGAGATATGGATGGCATTGGAAGCCATGGACAGTAAGGTGGGGATCCAGTAAAAGAGTCCCTGAGCACATCCTAAAAGATCTGTCCTGCCCTGACTACTCTTACTTGATGCCTGCGGTAAAGTCAGTCACCAAGCACAAGGGCACATTTACTGACTCTTACCCATAATAACCCCCTGTCAAGGAAAGACACTCCCCAGTTATCTGGTCCAATTTTAATACTTATTCTGAATCTTGAAAGACTGTTTTGAGAACCTCATTTTACAAACTGCTGCAAATTTGTCAGATCAGGCAAATGCTTGCCTGAGTCCTTAGGATTTATGCCTGTGGGATTAAGTGCAGGCTCTGTAGTAAAGAGATTCTCAAGACAGCGCCACAAAATCTTGTAAAGGATCTGTTGGCAAGATGCTGACAGCTAGTAAAATGGTCTGTCTTCCCTTTAATGTGAGAGAGTACATGGAGTACATCAATTCCATCCTGACGGTTATCTTTCATGATTCCACTGTAACTCTTGAGTCCACTGTACTATCATTCTTCCTCTTGGGAGCTATTCAGTGATGAATCATTATCAGGAATGAAAGCAGCTGTATTTTGTGTTCCAGATTTGAGAGACTTTGTGGTGGTTCTCATCAGGAAAATACAGAGTGAGGCATCTAAATTATCCTTATTTATTGCAACTTAAATGATTTAGTACAGTTTTATGGAAAAGGATATGTTAGTACTTAATAAAATTATAGCTTTCTTTATGCTGGCTGATCAGAGAATCATTTGAACCCTTTAATGTAGCTCTAGCTCAAAGGCCAAGGCAATTTCTCCTTCTTTGTGGAACCATTTTATGTCAAAACCATTTCTTTTCTCTTGTATGTACATATAAAATCCTTTATTACTGTATCTGGCATCAGTAGGCAAAATGAGCTTCCATTTTCTTGTTTACCTATCTTCAAAATCAATACTGTAGTGTTATAAATCTCTAGAATCCTTTCAAAATCTGTCTGAATAGAACATTTGCTAAAAGGAAAAAATTACCTCACTGTAACACTTGGTGTCAAAAAATCATGACAAATATTCCTAACCGAGCAGCCAAAGGCAGGGAAAATGTTGGTTTAATGAAGAAAAAAAAATAAGCTTACATATGACTTGCACAGTTTTGGGAAGAATATGTAAGTGTTGGTCAATTGAAACTTTGCCTACACTTAGGAGTTTGAAAGCATGGCAAATCTAATTACAATCTTTCCACAGAACAATGGTATATGTGAAAAAATAACATCTCAGAAATGCATTAAAACCTAAAAAGCTCAGTTTGGAGAGAGAAGACAAAAGTCAGAAGTAGGAAAAGTGAGTTATGGAAACTAGGAGAACGCAAGAATAATTCATCCTTCCCTGTGCCTTGTCCACTTGGTGATTAAACAGTAATATCTAGTCATACCTCTTCACTACACAGGTAGCTGAGGCTTTTATTTTCTGATAATGTCTAAGGTGAATTCTGTGCCCAGTTTTGGGTTCCCCAGTTCAAGACAGAGACCTGCTGGAGAGAATCTGACAGAGAGATACAAGGATGATTAGGGGACTGGAGCATCTCCCTGGTGAAGAGAGACTGAGAGCCCTGGGGCTGTTTACTCTGAAGGGGTCTCATCAATGTCTATAAATATCTGAGGGGAGGGTGTCAGGTGGAGGGGGCTAATATCTTTTCAGTGGTGTGCCCTAATAAGATAAGAAACAAGAGGTTCAAGCTTGAGTGTAGAAGATTTGGCCTCAACATGAGGAGAAACTTCTTTACAGTGAGGGTGACAGAGCACTGGAACAGGCTCCCCAGAGAGGTTATGGAGTCTCCTTCTCTGGAGACTTTCAAAATCCACCTGGATGCACTCCTGTGTGGACTGCTCTAGGTGATCCTGCTTTGGCAGGGGGGTTGGACTTGATTTCTAGAAGTCCCTTCCAACCTCTAACGTACTGTGATACTGTGATAACTACACATACATCCTGCCCATGCCCTCATAACATCTGTGTCCCAACATGAGGTGGCCTCAGCTGGATGCTGTCTTGGGCTGTTAGGGAGAGAGAGGCGCTTTTTACCCCTGCCCAAAGGAAGAAAAGAAAACACTCCACACAAGATTGAAAAGAATTGGAAGTTGAAGTGGAAGTACTCTTCACAGCTTAACATCACACTACAAAAACACCTACAATTCAATAGTCCACCTTCTTAAGCCCAAAGCTTTCCACAGCCTTCCCCCAATCAGGCCTTATACCTCAAAACCACCAAGGCCTCCAGTGCCCGCCCCCCACCATACCTGCCTACCCAGGCCCAAATGACGCAGTAAGAAAATCAGCTTGGCAGTACCAGGCCCCACTTCATCACATCACAAGAGAGAGAGCAGTCTGTGTCAGGAAGGGAGCAGGGAGAGGAGAAGGGGGCAAAACTGACTATGCAGCCAGTTTATATAGAAGGTAAAGACACAATATTGTGGTATGGAGTAACATAATTTAATCACACAATCAGCCAAGTTGGAAGAGACCTCCAAGATCATCAAGTCACCCAACCCTAACTAAGCAACTAGACCATGGCACTAAGTGCCTCATCCAGTCCTTTCTTAAACATCTCCGGGGATAGTGACTCCACCACCTCCCTGGGCAGCCCATTCCAATGGCCAGTCTCTCTCTCTCTCTGTGAAGAGCTTCTTTCTAAGATCAAGCCTAAACTTCCCCCTGTGCAGCTTGAGACTGCGTCCTCTTGTTCTGTCACAGGTTGCTTGGGAGAAGAGACCAACCCCCACCTGGCTGCAACCTCTCTTCAGGTAGCTGTAGATGGCCAGAAGGTCTCCCCTGAGCCTCCCCTTCTCTAGGCTAAACAACCCCAGCTCCCTCAGCTGCTTCTCATAGGGCCTGTGTCCACCCACTGGGGCTGGGCTGTTCAGCTCCTTGTACCCTCTGGAGGAACTGTCTCTATGGCTAGGACATTGTCCTCAACCTATAACAGATGCCATGATCAGGTAGAGCTGCACGACATTGTCTTTTTGCCTAGCAAAATTTGCACATTTCTAAACAGATTTTGTAAAAGCCAAACAAAAACTTTTATCCAAGCAGGGGAAGTTGTCTGGAACCAATGTTTTATGGGCAACAGCCAAACTGAGGATTATTTTCCTTCTCTGTGATGGCAGTAAAAGATGAAGCGTTCTCAAGCCAGCTGCTGTGTACTAGGCCAGAGCCTTTGGATTAAAAAAATGTGTGCTGTGATCTGGGCAGAATCATCCTGCAGCTGATAAAAAATAAGTCTGTCCTAGGAACAGCTGCTACAATGTGCAAGGCCTCTACCCTCTCCTGTGTGAATGAGCATTGTCAGGTCCTGTTGATTTAAAGAGACCTTATCATCATGAAAACAGCAATGCTTCTCTCTCTGAACAACACCTTGGTGCACAGACCCTTTTGCAGTTTCTGCAGGTTAGATTGCCAGCAAAGCACTTGTCTCTAAAACAATTTTCCTTGATCTGCTCCCAGCAGGGGCAACAGTTTGGTCCCAATGGGCTGCTTCACCTTTTGTTTTGTTTTGTTGTGTTTTTGCAGAGGCAATTTGTTGCATGTATAAATGGCAAATTTAAATGGAGTGTTTCAAATTTCTGTGGTAGTGGTAGCCTGATGTTTGCAGAGATGAAGAATAAGTTCTCCAGGAAGTCCAAATACATGTCCCTAGTACATGCTAGGATCATCCAAGGTGAATGATGTCCTGTCAGTGGCACGAATCAGCAGGCAGTATGGAGAGTGTGGCAAGTACGGTCAGTGCCAGGCAGAGGTCTTCCCAGACACAGCAGTCGCAGTCACATAGGATCCTTTGCCAACTCTAGATGCAGCCAATTCCTTTTACCTACCCAGATACATGCCTTGTAATTAAATTATTTTCATCTATTAGTTGGAAACTTTCTTTAGGAGCATGAAAAGGTCAAGGTCAACTACTGAGGCATCTGGCTTAAGAGAATTCTATTTGCAGTGATGTGCTCCTGTTATGCATCTAGCATCTATCCCAACTTAAATGGCACAGTAAGAGCAGTGGGGGAGTACTGTGAAATAGCTAATCTGGGTTTTATTTTCTCAGTGGGATGATTTCTAGATTTCCTTGCACAACTTTTTTTGAGGTTTTCACCCTTCTTTCTAAACATCTGTCATGGGTTGAGGCTGGGTGCCTTTAAGAACCATGAAGTGATGGACCTTCAGGAGATCCAGAGTGTCCAGGGGTGGACAGGAAAAGATAATCTTTTGTTACTTCATTTCCATTAGCCCTGTATCTCTATAAACATGACCAGAGCATGCTGTTCTCCCCTTTTTTCCTCCCTCTCTGCTCCTGGGTGGATGAGCAGAGCCTTATCCTGCATTTGGTTCAGAGGAATGAGGCCTGGTTCAGCCGTAGTCGTGCCTCTAGTTTGGGCCTGGAGCTGTCGAGCTGAACTGGTAGCTGTGTCACACAACTATGGGGGCATGCAGAGAGGATTAGTATGGGAAGGGGGACATTCAGACCTGGGATTTTGGCCTGGTTTGGAGGGAGTTTTGTGGAGGTTTTGGCCTAAGGAGATCTTGGAGATCTTAGGGGACACAGTCTCAAGCTGCGCCAGGGGAGGTTTAGACTCGAGGTGAGGAGGAAGCTCTTCACCGAGCGAGTCATTCGTCATTGGAACGGGTTGCCCAGGGAGGTGGTTGATTCAATGTCCCTGGAGGCGTTCAAGAGGAGATTGGATGTGGCACTTGGTGCCATGGTCTAGTCATGGGGTCTGTGTTGATGGGTTGGACTTGATGATCCTCGAGGTCCTTTCCAACCTAAGTTATACTGTGATACTGTGGAGAACTATGGATTTCTTTGTGGCAGTTTTAGGTTGATTCCTAGAAAATTTGCCACAGATGAGTAGAAAGTGGTAGAATGTAAATTAATTACCATTGGGTGCAAAAGGGAAATAACAATAAAGTGTAAATAATAACGTTGGTGTGATAACTAACATAAAGTTAGTTGTATAAACTGACTCCTGCTCTTTTCAGCTTCTTCATTCTAGCAGACACTAGCTGGTGGCTTTGGCTTGGTTGATGCTGACCTTGGCTGCATTCTTGTTGTGACTAGGTGCTGACAGGCTACTCTGCTCTTCTCTCTCTCTCTTTTCCCTTGTACAAGAGGTAGGGGAAGGGAGACAAGAGAGGAAAGCTGTTGGTAACCCACTGGCTTTGTCCAGGGGGGTTCTTGTGTTGTTTATAAACTGTAAATACATGTAGATATTGTATATGTTGTACATATTCATTGCAGTTTATATTTCTAGATTTTAGTCTGCTCGTAAATATAGCCTCATTTGCTTCCACTTAGCTAGTCTGGTAATTTTAATTTGGGGGTAATTTCAATCCACCACAGTATTTTGTATGCTTTGCACTGTAACGTGTAGTTTATGAATAGCATTGCCATTTAAACTCCCTAATTGTATCCTGCCCTGATGAGGCCACACCTGGAGTATTGCATCCAGTTTTGGGCTCCCCAGTTCAAGAAGGACAGGGATCTACTTGAGAGAGTCCAATGGAGGGCTACAAGGATGATTATGGGACAGGAACACTACCTACCCTCTGAGGAGAGATTGAGAGACCTGGGGCTGTTTAGTCTGGAGAAGAGAAGACTTCATAAAGAGAAGATTTAATAAATATCTGAGGGCTGGGTGTCAAGAGGGAGGGGACAGGCTCTGCTGACTTGCACCCTGGGATTGGACAAGGGGCACTGGATATAAACTAGAGCATGAGGAAGAACCTCTTCACTGTGAGGGTCACAGAGCACTGGAACAGGCTCCCCAGAGAGGGTGTGGAGTCTCCTTCTCTTGAGACGTTCAAGCCCCATCTGAATGCATTCCTGTGCAACCTGTGCTGGATTCTATGGTCCTGCTCTTGCAAGGGGTTTGGACTCAATGATTGCCTGATATCCCTTCCAAACCCTAACATCCTGTGATCCAATCCTGATGTGGAGTGTTTTCTTTAACTACTTTGAGTAGAGTTAGAGAGCCTGTCTCACTCTAAACCAAGACAATATACTTTGACATATCCTATACATGTGCAACACTAAGGTGAACAGCCTAAGGAGAAAGCAATGTGAGAGTGTTTCCAGGACCCTGGAGTGCCCAACTTAAGCTAGGTGCTGGTCATCTTGAGGAATTAGAAGCCTATGGCTTGGGTTGTACCCAAGACCAATGGAAGCCTAATGCTGTCACTAAGCAAATTCTTCAGTGCTTCAATCTTTCCTTCCTTTGTAGTGTTCTGCATAATGGTAGTTGACATCAATAACTATTATTTATTGTTTTAAGTAAACATTCTTATGGGAATTTAACCACCTATCATGTTAGGGTCTGTTGGTTTTCAGCCTGTTAGGTATGTGAGGCAGTATAAATTGCCTTAATTTTCTATTTATTTATTTTTTTGGTAATCTTCCATCCATGTGAATGCTGTACAAAACACTTTATTACCTGGGGAGATACATGAGCTTTTAGAAATGAGTGAAGTCTGAATATCCTTTTGATTATGAGCCATTTTGATTCTTCCTCTCCATGAGAGCAGGATGTTTTTTTCCCATTAATACATTATTTTGTATTTGCTGCCTAGCAAATATCTTTTCTTTTTAAATTAATCACTTTCTAGTTAATGTTTTTATTCCCTTTCCCCTGCCTATTTCTGTTCAAGACTTTTCTTCCTGTGATTCTCATCAAGTGTGACCTTATCAAGGTGCTGAAATTTCAGATTTTATCCATTTCTTTTTTTCTAATTTTCCCCTCAAAAGAAAAGAAAAGAAGTCTGCATGTAAAGTGCAGTCTGGTTTACTTAAGTAAATTTGCTTGATTATTTCAGTCTTTCCTAAATGACTTGTCTTTGAAACCTGGGCCATTATATTTAGAAGAACTAAAAGAAGACATTTTGAGGTAATCTTATTAAAACAGGGAGGTTTCTTGCACAAAAAAAAAGTTGCAGATGCAATTAAGCTTTTCTGTGCTTTTTGGTTGGTTTTTTTCTCCCTCTTCCCCCCCCCATCCCCCCTCCCCCCCCCCCCCCCCCCCGGCGTACTGTTCAATGGAAACTCATTCTGGCAAAGACAGAAAGCTGTGGCTGAACAACATTACTGGATGAGTCACTTACAGGGAACTGGAAAGAAAAGAGGGGGAAAAAAAAATCAATCAAACAAAAAAACCCAAATAACTCCATTTGCTGCTTGATAAGAACCAAAATAGCTCCAGATAGTCTCCTGAAATCTTCCCATGCTTGTCTGAAGAAGAATGGTAAGAAACATCCAAGGCTATGCTTACATTTTCATTAGTTCTTGTTTTCATGGTGTGACAGGAACTTGCAAGCACGTGGGAACCCTCTTTAGGAGGTTTCTGCAACAGGTCAGGCCAATCTGAGCACCTCATTTCTTGCAGAGGTGTTGATAACACCTGTAATAAGGATTATATAATAAGGATTATATCTATAATTACTAGGAATAGAAGTTGAATGACTAATGATGAATGATCAAAAATACAGGAGTGAGGGAAATTCATTCCAGTGCCATGACTTTGCAGAGGTTCTTCCTTCTCCTTCCACAGCTTCCATAGTAGTGTGAGGTGGAGAGGGGAATCAAACTCAATAGTCAAGATGGCTATTTAAGCAGGTATTCGTTACTTCAGCCCTGGGAGCACAGGGAATATCTCCTCCAAAACTGTGCTACCCTGAACCATTTTGTGCCCCTCTGAGCCATTTTAGGGTCCACTTTAAACCCCCTCAGCCATTTTGGCATCCATTTTTATGGATTCTTGAGCCATTTTGTCCCCCCTCAGCCATTTTGAGGTCCTTTTGGTGGTCCCTGACACCATTATAGGGTCCCCACCCAGCTCCATTTTGGGCTCCACTTCCTAGCCTTTTCAGCGACTTCATGGCCCCCAGCCTGAGTCATTTTGGGGTCTCTCCACCATTTCAGGGTCCATTTTCTGCCTCTTTTCAACCCTTTGGTCCCTCTGGGACAATTTAGGGCCCATTTTGGGGTCCTTCCACCATTTTGTACCCCTGCCAGAACCAGTTTGAGGCCACTCGGCCATTTTGGGATTCCCTCCACCATCTTGGGGTCCATTTTAAGTCTCCCTCAGACCATTTGGCCTCCCCACCTCCAACTTGTTCCCCTCCTAGCCTCTTGGATGATTTCAATGTAAAGAGCTCAAGCTGTACAAAGCTCCAAAAGTGGAACTATATGATGACACTTGGGGTACATGTGATACAGATAATGCTCCCAGTATTGTCTAGAGTGTATGTGTGTGGGTCTGTGTTCTAAGCAGTGTGTAGGCTTCTGTACCAGCAGTGTAAATGCAGTTTGCTGTCCACTGTTTTTTTTCCCCCACTATTATGTTGTCAGGAAAATAGCTGATGCCTAAGAAATTTTCCACAGATCTTGAGTAGAAAGTGGTAGAATGCAAATAAATCACCACTGGATGTAAAGGGCAAAGAATGATAAGGTCTAAATAATCCTATCAGTCTGATAACTAATATAAAATTAGTTGTATAAACAATGTTTCTTTCTTTCCCAGTTCTTCACTCTAGCTGATACTACCTGGTGGCTTTTGCTTAGCTCTTGTTGACCAGAACAAGAGGACACAGTCTCAAGCTCTGCCAGGGGAAGTTTAGGCTTGAGGTGAGGAGAAAGTTCTTCACAGAGAGAGTTGTTAGCCATTGGAATGGGCTGCCCAGGGAGGTGGTGGAGTCACCATGCCTGGAGGTGTTCAAGAGGGGATTGGATGTGGCACTTGAAGCCATGGTTTAGTAGTCGTGAGGTCCTGGGTGAGCCAGTTGGACTTCCTGATCCTTGAGGTCTCTTCCAAGCTTATTGATTCTATGATTCTGTGACCTTGGCTGCTTTCTTGTTGTGGCTAAGTAACTCACAAGCCAGTCTCTGCTCTCCTCTTTTTTTCCCTTGTACAGGGGAGAAGAGGGTGTAGAGGGGGAAGCTATTGGTTTTGTCCAGGGGGGGTCCTTGTATTGTTTATAAATGATAAATATATGTATATATAGTATATTTTGTACATATTTGTTGTATTTCATAGTTCTAGATTTTAGTTTTGATTGTAAACAGAGCTTCAGTTACCTCCATCCCAAACTGAGCTGGTCTGGCAATTTTCTTTTTGAGGGTAGTTCTCCAAATTAGTTGGGGGGGCATTTCAACCCACCACAATAGCCTAGAATGAAGCAAGTTAAGAGTGTTCCAGAAAGTGTGCAGTGCTACATATGCAAATCTCATTTCTATGGATTAGAGCTTCTGAGAGCTGCTGGCTGTCAAACAAGACCCTTCAAGTTTAACTTGTAGCTTTGCACAGCCATTGGCTTCTGTGGTGGCCAGGCATCACTCGCCACTTGCTGATCAGCCCATTGATATTCAGTGCAAAAACAAGGCAGCCTGGAATGCATTTTCAATAAACAATAACATTAGGAAGCATAACTTTCTTTGCAGAAGCCATTGTGTAAACACAAGTGTAAATCACCTTGAAGGTAGCTCGAGCCAGCAGGTTTGTGCCTGAAGTCCTTGGCTGAAATATTTCTTGCAGATTGGTATGAAAAAGTGATTAGGTGTGGGCCAGAATGAAGTAAAACTGCTGGCAGCCACTCATTTAATTCATCCTACTGAGGCTGGAAACTGAAAACTAATATTGCAAGACACTGGTTTAGCTCATTAGAATAAAAAAGGAAAAATTGAAAAGGAAGGTCTACTGCCTGTGGCTGGTATGGATGTGAGTACAGCTGCCTAACCTTTGCCAAGCCAACCACATAAAACTTCACTGAATTCAAGTGATGTTTTGGTCAACTCTGGATTCTAACCTTTGGCATCCAAGTTATTCCTCATCCCCCACACCAGCCATATCTGGAATATTTTGTCCAGCTCTGGGCCCCCCAGTTCAAGAAGAATCTCAGGGAACTGCTTTGAAACAGTCCAGTGCAGAGCCACAAAGATAAAGAAGGAAGTGGAACATCTTGTTTATGAGGAGAGACTGAGGGAGCTGGGGCTCTTTAGGGTGAGTGCCAAGAGAATGGAGCCAGGCTCTGCTGGGTGATGCCCAATGACAGGACAAGGGGCAATGGGTGGAAGTTGAGGCATAGGAAGTTCCATGGAAACATGAGGAGAAAATTTTTCACTGTGAGGGTGACAGAGCACTGGAACAGGCTGCTCAGGGGGGCTATGGAGTCTCCCTGGATGCATTCCTGTGTGACCTCCTCTAGGTGATCCTGCTCTGGCAGGGGCCTTAGACTAGATGATCTTTTAAGGTCCCTTGCATCCCCTAACCTTCTATGATACTGTGAGCTTGTCAGCTTTGCAAGGGGAGTGGGCAGAGATGTGACCTGGATAACACCACATCAGTGTTTGCAGCGAGCCACCAACTCTCTCCTGCATTTTGTCTTGACTGTTCTGAATCTAGAGGTGGGAGGTAAATGCAGTTAAGCTTGACTCCCTCTAGCAGAAATCAGCCTGGAAATGTTCTTCAGTGGTCAGCACAGCTGCCTCCCACTTTGCAAAGAGGTGTGCTTTGCTGGAAAAGTTGTTCTGATGAACTGCATTTAGTCAGGCCTTCTGGTTTCAAAATGCAAAGCAAATCACATAAAGATTGAAATAGGAGATAAAGTGCTCCAGACAGCCCCTCGAAAATGAAGTGTGAGTGTTTCATTCAATTCACCACAGAGGGGAATGGGTTTTAAATTGGCCTTTAAACTTGACTTTAGATGTGGGCATCTGGGGTGGGGTTGTTTTTTTGGGGTTTGTTTGTTTGTTTGTTTTGGGGGGTGTAGGGTTTTTGGTTTTGGGGTTTTTTTTTTGCTGTTGCTGTTTTGTATTTTGTTTTAACCTGATCCAGGAGAAAGAGTAGATGCAGAAGAGAATTTTCCTCAAAAAAAAGCACAGGGAAGGGGAGGGGAGGAGAGAGAAAAGAAGAGGGGAGGAGAGGAGAGAAAAGAAACTTGCTCATTCTAGGAGAAAATCTGGAGGGAAAAAATAAGTCAGCAGACTGTCAACAAAATGAAATGTATGTGTCTGATGTTGATTGAGTTCATCTTGTATGTTTGTGGTCTTTATGTTTACAAGTTGGAGATGTTTGACAAAGCTGGCATTTATGTATAAATGTTTCTCTTTAGACAGAAGCACATCAATTGAAAGTGACCCTCTAAAACAGCTGCATGAAAGAAAAGCTTCTTTAGTATTAGTTTTGCTTCTAGGTTAGTTGGTTTTGTGCATGCTTGGAAAAATTCTCTTTTACTTTCTTGATTATTTCCTCAGAGTTAGCACAGCATCGCTATGTTTCTTGGAATGTAGTTTGTCAAAAGAAAGACAAGAGAAGTGTGACCGTTTGAGGAGAAGAAATGGGATAGACTTTTAAACTTCATAAGGTCAGCCAAACCCCACAATCTAAGTTCATAGTATCATAGTATCATTCAGGGTTGGAAGGGACCACAAGGATCATCTAGTTCCAACCCCCCTGTCATGGGCAGGGACACCCCACACTAGATCATGCTGGACAGAGCCTCATCCAGCCTGCTCTTAAACACCCTCAGGGACGGGGCCTCAACCACCTCCCTGGACAACCCATTCCAGGGTTTCACCACTCTCATGGTGAAGAACCTCCTCCTCACATCCAGCCTGAATCTCCCCACCTCCAGCTTCATTCCATTCCCCCTAGTCCTATCACTACCTGAGATCCTGAGAATTCCTTCCCCAGCCTTCCTGTCGGCCCCCTTCAGATACTGGAAGGCCACAATTAGGTCACCTTGGAGCCTTCTCTTCTCGAGACTGAACAGCCCCAACTCCTTCAGTCTGTCCTCATAGGAGAGGTGCTCCAGCCCTCTGATCATCCTTGTGGCCCTTCTCTGGACATGTTCCAGCACCTCCACATCCCTCTTGTAATAGGGGCTCCAGAACTGGACACAGTACTCCAGGTGGGGTCTCACCAGGGCTGAGTAGAGGGAGAGGATCACCTCCCTCGACCTGCTGGCCACACTTCTCCTGATACAGCCCAGGATCTGATTGGCTTTGCGGGCTGCAAGTGCACATTGAGAGCTCATGTTGAGCTTCTTGTCCACCAGCACCCCCAAGTCTCTCTCCTCAGGGCTGCTTTCCAGCCAGTCACTGCCCAGCCTGTATTTGTGCCTGGGATTGCCTTGACCCAGATGCAGGACCCTGCACTTGCTCTTATTGAACTTCATGAGGTTGGCTTGTGCCCACCTCTCCAGCCTGTCAAGGTCCCTCTGGATGGCCTCCCTTCCCTCCAGCGTGTCTGCTGCACCACACAGCTTGGTGTCATCAGCAAACTTGCTGAGGGTGCACTCAATGCCACTGTCCATGTCACCCACAAAGATGTTGAACAAGCCTGGTCCCAGGACTGATCCCTGAGGGACTCCGCTTGTCCGCTTGTTCTTCTCTAGTTGCCTAAAGGATAAAATCCTGATCTTCTATGACAATACGACCTGGCTGTTGGATGAAGGAAAGGCTGTGGATATTGTCTACCTAGACTATCAAAAAGTGTTTGACACTGTTTCCCACAGAATTCTCATGGACAGACTGGCTGCTCGTGGCTTGGCTGAGTGCACACTCTGCTGGATAAAGCACTGGCTGGGCCAACAGGCCCAAAGAGTGGTGCTCAATGGAGTTAAATCCAGCCAGTGGACAGTCACAAGTGGTGTTCCTCAGGGCTCAGTGTTGGGACCACTTCTGTTTAACATTTTTATGAATGATCTTGTACATTAATGCACACAGTATGGGTAACAAACAAGAGGAGCTGGAAGCCTTGTGACAGCAGCAACGTTATGACATAGTTGCCATCACAGAAATGTGGTGGGATGACTCTCATGACTGGAGCACCGTAATTGATGGCTACAGGCTCTTCGAGAGAGACAGGTGAGGGGTGGCCCTGTGTATCAGGGAGGCCCTAGATGCCATAGAACTAGAGATTAAAGGTGATCAAGGTGAGTGCCTGTGAGAATTAGAGGGAAGGCCAACAGGGCTGACATCCTGGTTGGAGTCTGTTGTAGACCACCCAACCAGGATGAAGAAGTTGATGAATTATTCTATAGGCAGGTGGAGGCTGTTTCAAGATCACCAGACCTTGTTCTTATGGGTGACTTTAACCTGCCAGATGTCTGCTGGGAACTTAGCAGAGAGGAGGCAGTCTAGAAGGTTCTTACAGTGTATGTAGTACAGCTTCTTGTTGCAACTGCTGAGTGAGCCAGGTGAGAGTCAGTCTCTTTTCCCACACAACCTGTGACAGAATGAGAGGACAGTCTCAAGCTGCACCAAGGGAGGTGTAGGCTGGATATTAGGCAGAAATTCTTCCCTGAAAGAGTGATTTGCCATTGGAATGGGCTGCCCAGGGAGCTGGTGGAGTCACCAACCATGGATGTGTGTAAAGGTTGTTTGGATGTGGTGCTTGGGGATATGGTTTAGGGGTGAACCTTGTAGAGTAGGGTTATCAGCTGGATTTGATGATCCCAGGAGTCTTTTCCAGCCTGAATAATTCTGTGATTCTCTAAATGAGTGCTATGGAAGTGTTGTGAGCTTTCACACTCAATCAATGATTCCATCTCAGGATTTAGTAAAACATTTGCAAATGACAAATTGATTTTTATATCTTTTTAAAGCACAGTTTGGGGTTGTTTCTGTCATGGTAGAGTAATCAGGAAGTGATGGAAGGATCATCAGCTAAGATATTTAAATAAATAAGCAAATAAAGTACTGCTGAGAATAATCCAATCCTGGATTTGACTTCCTGGAGTATTCCATCAATAGGACTGGTTCCCTGGTGAAGATAAAGTGCTTTCTTTCACCCACTGGCTGCTTCTTATGGATTCCAACAAGAAAGCAGCAAAATCTTCTCCTGCTTAACATCCTTTCTGAGGGGTTTTGTTGCAACACATTATAAATAGTGAAATCACTATTTATTGCATACAAGGAACATTAGGCTAAGAAACAGAAATTAAACTCCATGAGAGGCTTAAACTGAGTCATTCTGCTTTTATACAGAGGGAGACATGGAGCCCCCACAAGATCTGTTCTCGTTGTGGATAGAGGATGGTTTACTTCCAGCTGACAGGCAAGTTACAGCTGAACACACACACACAGCCTCTCCACATGTTAAATGCAAGGGTGTTTTGAAAGCTAGGTCAGTCTGACTGCTGGCTGCTGTGCTTCTGCTCTCATCCCTATTTCCAGGAAATCCCTCCTGTGAGATTTCTCACAGGCTGGTTGGATCACATACTAAGTCAAGAAAGACTGACACCTTGTCACCAAAGATCTAGAGAGTCAAGAGGCAGCAGGGCCATGTAGCCATGAGCAGGACAGCAGCCAGAAAATAGATGGCTACAGGTGCCTATAGATTTATGTACTCTGTCTGTGTCTGTGTCACTCAGTGTAGCTCTTTGATCCTAACTCAGAATTCACCAGATGTGACTAAAATACACCAAGACTTTTAACTTTCCCAAAGAACTTTAATATGAGCTAATGTCATTACCATGTCTATAAGACTTTGTGTTCTAAGGGAGGCTGCCAAGCACCACAACCTCTCTTATAAGTGTATAGATAATGTTTGAGGAGGGGGGAAGTAGGGAGGGAAGGGAAAGTAAATGTAAAAACCAGTAAATAATGCTAGAATGATAGTCTGTGGAAACATCTTTAGAATAAACCTTTATTAGAGTAAACCAAACCAGGTTGGAAGAGACCTTCAAGATCATCGTGTCCAACCCATCAACCAATCCAACCCACCCAAACAGCTAACCCATGGCACCAAGCACCCCATCAAGTCTCCTCCTGAACACCTCCAATGACGGCGACTCCACCAGCCCATTCCAATGGCCAATCACTCTTTCTGTATAGAACTTCTTCCTAACATCCAACCTGAACCTCCCCTGGCACAGCCTGAGACTGTGTCCTCTTGTTCTGGTACTGGCTGCCTGGGAGAAGAGACCATCATCCGCCTGTCTACAGCCTCCCTTCAGGTAGTTGTAGAGAGTGATAAGGTCACCCCTGAGTCTCCTCTTCTCCAGGCTGAGCAACCCCAGCTCCCTCAGTCTTTCCTCATAGGGCTTGTGTTCCAAACCCCTCACCAACTTTGTTGCTCTTCTCTGGACTCGTTCCAGCAAGTCAACATCCTTCCTAAACTGAGGGGCCCAGAACTGGACACAGTACTCGAGGTGTGGCCTAACCAGTGCAGTGTACAGGGGCAGAATGACCTCCCTGCTCCTGCTGGCCACACTGTTCCTGATGCAGGCCAGGATGCCATTGGCTCTCTTGGCTGCCTGGGCACACTGCAGGCTCATGTTCTGCAGGTTCATCACAAAATAGGATGCAGCAGTGGAGGAATAGGTCAGGCTTTCATAATTCACACATTTCAATATGTAAAAATGGTCAAAGAAATGTTACAGCAACGTGAATTGTCTAAGGAATGATCAAACTGACAGAGCTTCTACAAAAAAGAAAGTTTTGTACGTTGACCTGAGCAGTAGAGGAACAGGTCAAGCTTTCATAATTGACACATTTCAATGTGTAAGAATGGTCAAAGAACCATACAGCAACGTGAATTTTCTAAAGAATGATCAAACTGACAGAGCTTCTACAAAAATGAAAAGTTTTGTACATTGACCTGAAGGAAAGTTTAGGAGAAAATCTCCTGAAAATGATTCATGACAGATGGCTGGTAAAGGTATTGTGTCAAAATAAGTCAGAAATTCCATTTATTTGTCACCCAATAAAGGATTCTTTGTTGGAGAGAATCCAATGGAGGCTAAAAAGTTGCCTTTGAGGTGGAGAGACTGAGAGACTGGAGAAGAGCAGACTGAGAGGGGAGCTTATCAATGCTTATCAGTATCTACAGGGTAAGGGTCAAGAGGATGGGACCGGACACTTTCCAGTGGTGCCTAATCATAAGACAAGAGACAATGGGCACAAACTGAAACAAAGGAAGTTCACCTAAACATAAGAAGAAATTTCTTTCCTTTAAGGATGCTAGAACACTGGGGCGGCCTGCCCAGAGAGCCTGTGGAGTCTCCTTCTCTGGAGAGATTAAAAATCTGCCTGGCCATTGTGATAGTGCTCTGGATGACAGTGCTATAGCAGGAAGTTTGGACAGAAAGTCTCCAGAGATAATTTACAACCCCCACTGTTTTGTGATTCTGTGACATATGATGCAAATACGATAGGATTGTGACAGCTGTGCAGAGAACCAGAGCATAATTTAAAACATCTTTGAAGAGTTCATCTTGCACCTAGCAGTGGCTGCAAGCAGGTAGCAACTCACTAGATCTGTCTACAAAGAATGAATCATTGGTGCTGCTGCTGACTGCAGTCATCTTTCCAAAACTATCTGGAGTAAGCCACGTAGTAGTCGGTGTTCTGGCTCATTTCTGCCTGAGCCAAAAGCAGCTGAAGTAATTTTGTGATGAACTTATTTCAGATAATGAACCATTAGGAATTTGATTATTTCCAAAGCACTGCTCTTACATACACATATACATTCGCATGGTTAATATTACATTTATACCTAAGTGCTGTGCACGCATGAACCAAAGGAAATGAGATATTTAAAACCTCTGTCCTCATCTGATGTGTTGCAATATGTGTCTTTGGAATTCAGAGCTTCATTTGCTCGTGTCTTGCTATCTGCATGCGGTTGGAGGCAAGCCATCCAGAAGGATCTTGACAGGCTTGAGAAACAGGCCAGTGCCAAGTGCATGAAGTTCAACAAGTTGAAATGCAAGGTCCTGTGTCTGGGTCAGGCCAACCCCAGGCACAAATCCAAACTGGGTACAGAGTGGGTTGAGAGTAACCCTGAAGAAAAAGAACTGGGGGTGTTGATTGATGAGAAGCTCAAAATGTGACAGCAGTGAGCTCGTGCAGCTCAGAAGGCAGCCATGTCCTGGGCTATATAAGGGAAGTGTGGCCAGCAGAGCAAGAGAGTGGATTCTGCCCCATTACTCTGCTCTGATGAGACCCCACCTTGAACACTGTGTCCAGTTCTGGTGTCCCTATTGTAAGTGTGGGAGCAAGTCCAGAAGAGGGTGATGCAAGGGCTGGAGCACCTCTAGTATAAGAACAGGCTGAGCTGGGGATGTTCAGCCTGGAGAAAAGAGGACTTCAGAGGGACCTTATACAATACCTGAAGGGAAAGCTGGAGAGAGACTTTTCGTAAGGGTGTCTAGCAACGGGACAAGGGGGAATGGTTTCAAGCTGAGGGAGAGTAGGTTTAGACTGGATCTTAGGAAGAAGGTTTAGACTGTATATTAGGAAGAAGTTCTTCAGTACAAGGGTGGTGAGACTCTGGAATAGGTTGCCCAATTCTTTCCAGACCTGTGTGGAGTGTTTTCTTTCACCCCTTTTGGGAGGCATAAGAATATCTGTCTTGGTCCCTATAAAACCAAGACAGTTACAAATGTAAAACTAGAAAGATTCTGAATTTCTTTGAGGGCATAGTTATATAGAATGGTTATGCTTAAATCTTGTCAGTTTTGGATGTCATAATGCAGTCTTAGAGGGTGAAATGTGCCTAATAGCTTCTGAAAGACAAGGCCAAAGAAGGGAGGGGATAGGAGAAGGGGTAAAAATGTCAAATGAGAATGAAGCATCAACTGAACAATGTATCATCCCCATAAGGAAATGCTACTTTACCAGACATGCAACTTTTCTGCAATATAGACATTTATCTTTCCCTGGGGACTCCATTTTTCTTTCTTTTACATCAAATCTAGTGCTTCTGCTGGGCCATAATTTATTAACAGAAACATATTTAAACTTTTTTTTCACCAAGAAATAATCATGGATAAAGGAGAACAGCAGCCTTTTTAGAGGAGGAAGTGATCACTATCAATTTGCTCTCTTCTGACATCTAATTAATCTGAATTCCTTTTTCCTAAAAGGCCATTTTTTAGAGCATGCTGTACTCCCCTGAGGCAAGTTAGCTTGAGGGAATTAGCCCAGTGTGGTTGATTGATTCCATTCATATGTTTCAGTTCAACTCTATGAGTCCTGTTATGTAACCATTGGATAAAAGTAGCTTGCAAAAGCTCCATCAGTGTCTCCATTTTTTGTTAGTTACATTTGGACTGCTGAGGAAACCTAATCAAACTCTGCAAATTTTCCTGGTGAAACATTAAAATAATTCCCTAGGTCTGTTAAGAAAAACAATTTCTATTTCACATTGTGAAGCAGAAATTCTACTCAAAATTCACTTGCTTGCCTCTTACAGGTGAAAGTTCTCATCATCTCCTTGATGTGAAACCATGCTACACATACTGCAACAATCATAGCTCACAGTAAAACATGTGGATAAATAGGTATTCTCTGGATTCTAAGCAGAAGTCATCCACTAAAGAAAAACAAAAAGCAATAATCATCAGAATTTTGTGAGTGGCTTTTACTTTCTCTTTTTTTGCTAATTGCTTACATGAGAAGACTTCTGGAAGATCATCTGAGTGCTGTTCACACTTGTGTAGTGCCTGTGATGAGAAGTTTCACTCTGAAGCATGGAGGAACACATGGAAAAATAGGAGATGCAGCTGAAACCTTTTGTGTAAACTTTCAATGAAGAGTATAGAAGAGTTTTCTATGAAGAAAGAGTTTGAAAAGAGTGTGAATGTTAATCAGTAGGAAATAAGGGAAGACCCATACAATGGTTTGGGTTGGAAGGGACTTGAATATCACCTAGTTCCAACCATTCTAAGGGACATCTCCTACTACACTAGCTTGCTCTGGACTCCATCCAACCTGGCCTTGTACACTTCCAGGGTTGAAGCCCTATAATTCATCTTGGGTTTAGTATCCCTAAGAATCACTGGAGGGGGAAGACAAATGGAGTGGTGCATACTGACTGCCTCTCAGGATACTATGATACAAGCACAGACTGGACAACCTGTAGTTGAGACTCTTTCTTCCTATGGGGAACTTCCAAATACATTCCTTGCTTCTCCAGACTCCTCCTTACAACTCCATTTTAGCCTAAATAGTTGGGCAAAAAACAAAGTGTTGGAATAAGAGAGCCCAGGTGAGAACATCAGGAAAGAGAAAGTGTATAACAGCCCAGTATTAATGAGAAAAAAAAGTTGAATCTTATGGGGAAAAAAAATGACCAAACCAAAAATGACCAAATCAAAGAAAAGAAAGGCCCTGACATATGAACAGAAAGAAACATGACACTGCATAGAACAAGAGTTTTAGAGAATTACATAATCACAGAACATTAGGGGCTGGAAAAGACCTCAAAAGATCATCCAGTCCAACCCCCCTGCCAGAGCAGGATCACCTAGAGCAGATCACACAGGAATACATTCAGGCAGGTTTTGAATATCTCCAGAGAGGGAGATTCCACAACCCACAGGGCACTCTGTTCCAGTGTTCTGTCACCCTCATGGTGAAAAAATCTCTCCTTCTGTTTCCATGGAACTTCCTATGCCTCAGCTTCCACCATTGTCCCTTGTCCTGTCATTGGGCATCACCCAGCAGAGCCTGGCTCCATCCTCTTGGCATTCACCGTGCACATCTTTATAAACATTAACAAGGTCACCCCTTAGTCTCCTTTTTTCCAAGTAAAAGAGACCCAGCTCTCCTCATGAGGGAGATGTTCCACTCCCCTAATCATTTTTGTGGCTCTATGCTGGATTCTTTCAAGCAGTTCCCTGTCCTTGCTGAACTGAGGGGCCCAGAACTGGACATAATACTCCAGAAATGGCCTCACCAGGGCAGAATAGAGGGGAAGGAGAACCTCTGTCAACCTACTAAGCACACTTCTCCTAATCCACCCCAGAATACCCCAGACCTTCTTGGCCACAAGAGCACCTTGTGGGCTCACAGTCAACCTCCCATCCATTTGAAAGGGGAAGAGGTTAATAGTCTCCTGCTGGCTGGTGACAAACAGAGGGGCAGCTCACCAGCAGTAGAGAGAGGGAGAGCTGGTAAGGGCTCTCAACTTGCTGCCCTGAGGCAAGCCACGAATGATCCACCAGGACATTCTGTGGAAACCGAGGGGATTTGGCACAAGAGGAGGACAGGGCCAGCCCAGCTGAAGTGCTTCTATGCGAATGCGCGCAGCTGGGGCAACAAACAGGATGAGTTAAGGGCCACTGTGCTGCTGGGATGCCACGACATAGAGGCTGTTACTGAAACTTGGTGGGATGAATCCCATGACTGGAATGTAGGGATAGATGGGTATAAACTCTTTAGGAAGGATAGGCAGGGAAGGAGAGGAGGAGGTGTTGCCCTCTATGTCAATAGCCAGTTGGAATCAGTGGAGCTCCAACTGGGGAGGGATGATGAGCTAGTTGAGAGTGTATGGGTTAAAATTAAAGGCAGGACAGGGGAAGGAGATATTACTGTGGAGGTCTCCTACAGGCCACCTGACCAGCAGATCCAAGCAGATGAGGCCCTCCATAGGCAAATAGAAGCGGCTTCCAGGCCACAAGCCCTGGTCCTCATGGGTGATTTCAACCACCCGGACATCTGCTGGAGGGACAACACAGCAAGGCACCAGCAATCCAGGATGTTCCTGGACTGCATAGAAGACAACTTCCTCCTCCAAATGGTAGAGGAACCAACAAGAAATGGTGTTATGCTGGACCTTGTTCTCACCAACAGGGAAGGGCTGGTAAGCAATGTGAGGCTCATAGACGGCCTTGGCTGCAGTGACCATGAAGCAGTTGAATTTAACATCCTCAGGGCAATCAGGAGGAAGTATTCCAAGCTCACGACCCTAGACTTTAGGCGTGCAGATTTTGATGGCTTCAGGGATCTGCTAGCCAAAGTGTCGTGGGACAAAGCCCTGGAGGGAAGAGGGACCCAGGACAGCTGGTCAGTATTCAAGGACCACCTCCTCTGTGTCCAGGAGCTCTTCTACAGGTATATTAATGGGAAGAAGAAGACTAGGGAAGGTGTGGGCCCCCTCAGAAAGGAAAATGGTGACATGGTCACAAGTGATGAGGAAAAGGCTGAGATACTTAATAGCTTCTTTACCTCAGTCTTCACTGCAAGGGCCTCTAGCCACACTCCTGATGTTATGGAAGACAAAGCCAGGGACGGGGAGGAAGAACTGCCCATTGTAAGTGCAGATCAGGTTCGTGATCATCTGAAGAACCTGAAAGTGTTCAAGTCCATGGGACCCGACGGGATACACCCACGGGTACTGAGAGAACTGGCAGATGAGGTTGCTAAACCCCTCTCTATTATATTTCAAAAGTCATGGCAGTCTGATGAAGTCCCCACAGACTGGAAAAGGGGAAACATTGCCCCCATCTTCAAAAAGGGGAAGAAGGAGGAACCAGGGAACTACAGGCCAGTCAGTCTCACCTCTGTGCCTGGAAAGATCATGGAGCAGATCCTCCTGGAGTCACTACTCGCTCAAAAGAATAGTGAAGAGGTGATTGGGAGCAGTCAGCATGGCTTTGCCAAGGGCAAATCCTGCCTGACCAACCTGGTGGCCTTCTATGAGCAGGTGACAAAATTAATAGATGAGGGGCGAGCAACTGATGTCGTTTACCTGGACCTGAGCAAAGCCTTCGACACTGTCCCGCACCACATCCTGGTCTCCAAACTGGTGACACATGGGTTTGATGGGTGGGCCACTAGATGGATAAGGAACTGGCTTGATGGCCGCACCCAAAGAGTGGCTGTCAATGGCTCCATGTCCCAGTGGAGGCCAGTGACAAGCGGAGTCCCTCAGGGATCAGTCCTGGGACCTGTCTTGTTCAACACCTTTGTGGGTGACATGGACAGTGGCATTGAGTGCACCCTCAGCAAGTTTGCTGATGACACCAAGCTGCGTGGTGCAGCAGACAGGCTGGAGGGAAGGGAGGCCATCCAGAGGGACCTTGACAGGCTGGAGAGGTGGGCACAAGCCAACCTCATGAAGTTCAATGAGAGCAAGTGCAGGGTCCTGCATCTGGGTCGAGGCAATCCCAGGCACAAATCCAGGCTGGGCAGTGACTGGCTGGAAAGTAGCCCTGAGGAGAGAGACTTGGGGGTGCTGGTGGACAAAAAGCTCAACATGAGCTCTCAATGTGCACTTGCAGCCCGCAAAGCCAATCAGATCCTGGGCTGCATCAGGAGAAGTGTGGCTAGCAGGTCGAGGGAGGTGATCCTCCCCCTCTACTCAGCCCTGGTGAGACCCCACCTGGAGTACTGTGTCCAGTTCTGGAGCCCCTATTACAAGAGGGATGTGGAGGTGCTGGAACGGGTCCAGAGAAGGGCCACAAGGATGATCAGAGGGCTGGAGCACCTCTCCTATGAGGGCAGACTGAAGGAGTTGGGGCTGTTCAGTCTGCAGAAGAGAAGGCTCTGAGGTGACCTAATTGTGGCTTTCCAGTATCTGAAGGGGGCCTACAGGAAGGCTGGGGAAGGACTTCTCAGGATCTCAGGTAGTGATAGGACTAGGGGGAATGGAATGAAGCTGGAGGTGGGGAGATTCAGGCTAGATGTGAGGAGGAGGTTCTTCACCATGAGAGTGGTGAAGCCCTGGAATGGGTTGTCCAGGGAGGTGGTTGAGGCCCCGTCCCTGGAGGTGTTTAAGAGCAGGCTGGATGAGGCTCTGTCCAGCCTGATCTAGTGTGGGGTGTCCCTGCCCATGACAGGGGGGTTGGAACTAGATGATCCTTGTGGTCCCTTCCAACCCTGAATGAAACTATGAAACTATGAAACTATAAACTATGAAACTAGGACCCCCAAGTCCTTTTCCCCTTCACTGCTCTCCAACAGGTCACTCCCCGGTCTATACTGGTCCATGGGGTTGTTCTTTCCCAGGTTCAGGACTCTACACTTGCCCTTGTTGAATTTCATTAGATTTCTCCCTGCCCAACTCTTCAGCCTAAGTCTCACAGTGATTTCACAAGAGTAAACCCAACCATATTTTTCCCAGCTGTTTATGTTGAAAGAAAAACTAAGTAGCACTCAGATTCCTATCACTAAGAGCTTCTGAGCTTCAAAGTGACTGCAGCTGACCATTATGCCTTTGCAGTGAGTCACCTTTTTCCATTAATGCCAAACTACTTCAGATAATTCAGATTTCTTTCTGAATGAAGGAAAACCCATCAAAAATGTAATTATTATTTTCACTTTCAAGTAGTAATAGTCTGAAACCCAGCATCAAGTTCTCAGCATGCTGTGCAGCTTTAGCAATATATTTCTGTAGCTTTTAATCGTTTTAAGTTGTTGGGTTCCTGGAGGTCTGATCCAGATCAGACTCAAGATGAGTATCTGGAACTAAGGATGGTTTGCCTTCAAGGTCTGAATATCCTAGAATCGTGGAACACAATGAGTTGGAAAGGACCTTCAAAGGTCATTCAGTCCACCCCCTCTGTAGTGAGCAAGGACATCCCCACTAGATGAGGTAGTTCAGAGCCCAATCAAGCCTGGCCTCCACCACCTCCCTGGCCAACCTGTTCCAGTGTTCCATGACCCTCATTGGAAAGAACTTCTTCCTAATGTCCGGTCTAGATCTACTCTGCTCTAGTTTAAAAGCATTGTCCCTTGTCCTAGTGCTACATGCCTCCCCAGCTTTCTTTTCGCACCTGTTTGGGTACTGGAAGGACTCTATACTGTCTCCCCAGAGCCTTCTCTTCTCCCAGCTGAACAACCTCAAGTCTCAGCTTGTCTTCATAGGAGAGGTGCTGCAGCCCTGTGATCATTTCTGTGGCCCTCCTCCGGACGTTCCCCATCAGGTCCATATCCTTCTTGTGCTGAGGACCCTCTGTGAGAAGGTATTTTGCAGTGAATATTACACCCTTTCCTTTCTCGTCTGTCAAATTACCTGTCTGCTATCTGAGTCCTTGGTCCAAACATTTCTATGACAAATGTACTGATACCACTGTTAGGTCAGGAATCTGTTTGGGAGCTACAGGTGTGTTATTTTGATAGCCTCCATAGGTTCCTTTGGATGGTTTACTCCAGAAGTATACTAGTTCAGTCAGTGCACTGTTACCTACAAAGGTAGATATGGATTGCTAATTTTAGGTTTTTTCTCTTTCATTCTTATCTTTGGTATGGAAATTTCACCTTATTTATTGGGAAACAATTGAATTTGCTCTCATCAAGCTTCACAGGGTTTATCATGCCTGCATACAGAATTTATTCACTCTTCTCCACCCAGTCTGTATTACAACAGGATCTTTCTCTGTTACTGAAGAAGCAGTCTGATAAAATTGGAGGGTTTACATACAACTGGGGCAAAAATGACTTCTGAAGCCTAACATCTTTAGGTGCAAGTGACAGGACAGAGCCCTCTTTGGAGCAGCCACTGAAGGCCACCAGATAGGCTGGAGTTAAACCCAATATGTTTTCTCTGCTGTTTTTATAAGAAGAGAAACAATTTGAAGAGGGAGGCCTGGAAATTTTGGTGGATTGTTTAATGCTGTTTCATCATAGGGAATTTTTAAAATATATTTACAAAATATTAATCTTTTTACCCTTTTTAGTGTTAAACACACACCTTAAACATTTTAGAAACAGAAGTTGATGATGATTACATAGTGAATGATAGAAGCAGGCTCTTCTTGGCAAATTGAATTGCTCTGTTTAATGGAGTAACAGGCAATGCTTGAGATGGAAGTTAGGAGCACAGAATAACTGAATCATAGAACTGTCAGGGTTGGAAGGGACCTCAAGGATCATCCAGTTCCAACCCTTCTGCCATGGGCTGGGACACCTCACACTAGAGCAGCTTGCTCGCAACCACATCCAGCCTGACCTTAAAAACTTCCAGGGATGGGGCTTCTACCATCTCTCTGGGCAACCTGTTCCAGTGTCTCACCACTCTCATGGTGAAGAACTTCTTCCTAACATCCAGTCTGAATCCCCCCACTTGTAGCATTGCTTCATTCCCCCTAGTCTTATCATTACCTGACATCCTAAAATGTGCCTCCACAGCTTTCTTGTAGCCCCCCTTCAGATACTGGAAAGCCACAATAAGGTCTCCTCAGAGCTTTCTCCTCTCCAGACTGAGTAACTCCAACTTTCTCAGTCTGTCTCCATAGGAGAGGAGCAGCTACATCCATGCTCTTCAGCTACACATGCATGGCATGCAGGAAGCAACACTAGGGGCATTTTGCCATAGACAGCTTCCAAGACGCTAGGTTTAAATTCTTTATTTGCTTCCCAAGATAGTCTACTTTAAGTTTCACTAAAGAAAATGCATTATGAAGAACTTTTCAGATATTTTAATTGATACTCTTGGAAGCAAATGACAGATATCAAAATATTTACAATACAGCATGAAAAGAAGTAAGATTTGTAAGGAATTATGTACAGCTGTGTATAAACAAATATTTGGCAATGACAGATCAGGCAAAGATGGATTTTATGGCTTGTTATTCTGTAGCTGCTCAGCAAGAATGTTTTATGCTTTTCTTGGATGTACATGATACCAGCTACTATGGGAGATAGAAGTCAGAAGAGTCAAAGCTCTGATCCAATATAGGAATTTCATTGTATGCCTGTTTCCATTTTTTCATCTCTTGGCTATAATGTTTAGCTGTGACCCACTGGCCAGACATACAATTTCTGCAAGAGTACAACAGGAGGGCACTGCATTTTCATGAATGAAATGCAAGAGTGACATTATACAAAAAGGCAGTTGGTTGCCACTTAACCCAAATTATTTTGGTGAATGAAAATTGAGAAATCTTAAACTTGTTTATTTTTTATAAATAGAAAGTCTCCAAAGAGTTTCCTGAACATGCAGATTCTGGAGTGGTAGAAGGTCCCCTACAGTTTGTGACTAATCCATAAACTGATTAGTTGCAGACTGCAAAGTAAACATAATCTAAGTTTGGAACTTCTTCTGCCATCTCAATTCCATGTTTGCAGAAGCTGCCTGAGAAAATATAAACAGTTCTGAGATACAGAGAAGGAACAAACCTTTCTGGTAGGCTATGTATGATTAGATCCTAAAAGGCAACAGCACACTTCACATTTGCTTACCAACCCATCAGGCTGGCTTGTGGGATTACATTACAAAATATGTGTGCCAGGAAAGTAGCATCACATCAAAACCCTTCTCTGAAAAGTCCAACCCCCTCTGCAGTCAGCAGGATCATCCTCAACTAGATCAGGTTGCCCACAGCCCTGTTGAGCCTCACCTTGAATATTTCTGGGGATGAGGCTTCCACTACCTCCCTGGGCAGTCTGTTGCAGTGTTCCACTACCCTCATGGTAAAGAACTTGTTCCTGACACCCAATCTAAATCTACTCTTCTCTGCTTTGAAGCCACTGCCCCTCATCCTTTGTTAGACAGTCTCTCTGCAGCCTTCTTGCAGGCCACCTTCAAGTACTGGAAGACTGCTATTAGGTATCCCTGGAGCATTCTCCAGGATGAACAACCCCAGCTCCCTAAGCCTGTCCTTGTAGCAAAGGTGTTCCAACCCCCTGATCATTTTCATGGCCCTCCTCTGGACCCAGTCCATCAGGTCCATGCTCTTCCTGCACTGAAGGCTCCAGAGCTGGAAGCAGTACTCCAGACGAGGTCTTACCAGAGCAATGTAACAGAATCACCTCACTTGATTTGCTGGTCATGCTTCCTTTGATGCAGCCCAGGACACCATTTGCCTTCTGTGCTGCAAGCTCACACTGTCTGCTCCTGTCCAGCTTCTCATCCATCAGCACCCCTGAGTCCTTTCCTCAGGGCTGCTTTCTGTCACCTCATCCTTCATTCTGTATTGACTGTGAGGATTGTTCTGTCCTAGGCACAGGACCTTGCACTTGGTCTTGTTGAACCTCATGAGGTTCACCTGGGCCCACCTCTCCAGCTTGTCCAGGTCATATATTTAACTGCATATGAAAAGATTATGTAAATTACACTGTCTGTTGCTTGGACAGAGCCAGCATCAAGTATTATTCAAATAAGCATTTTTAATGTAAAAAATAATTGAAGGGTTTGATTTTCTTTGGCTTGGTTAAGACAAAATGTCAAGAACTCAGTCAGTTTTAACATCTTCTGGGTAACTGCATTTGTTTAGATAACCAGAACTTAAAATATTAAGGCTGTTAAAATAGGCAAATCAATAGGATTAAAAATAGGGTAGGGTAGGGTGCCTCTGAAACTTAAAATTCATAGAAGAACTCTTTAAAGGCTTTATTCACATACAGAAGTAATAAATTCATTACTTGGCCTATTTTATCATGGAGCAAGAGGAATTTAATAGTCAGTTTGGTTATTTTTCCCATTGCTATATATATGTATATGTGTGTGTGTATGTGTATATATGTATGTATATATAGACTAGTGGTCATGTCCAGGGTATCAGTGTTCATCCCTTGAGTAGCTGTGGTCACCCCTGGTATACCAGTGGTCAGCCCCATTTGAATTTGTAACCTAGGTGCTTCATCTCATATGAGTTACTGTCTCTCCTTAAATAGGATGCCCAGGGAGGTGGTGGATCACTGCGCCTGATGGCATTTGAGAAACTTGTGGATGTGGCACTTCAGGACATAGATTAATGACTGTGGTGGTCTTAGGTTGATAGTTGGATTTGATGACCTTGGAGGTCTTTTTCAACCAAAACAGTTCAGTGATTCCTTGGTTATATGTAGTATTACTATTACCTTACACACTTTCCACATCCTTATGGGTAATATCAGCCATCTGAGTTCTGCCTGAGAATAATACTTAGCTTTCATCTTTGTGGCAAGTGCTATGCTTGAGATGATGCACAGCATCTTCAGACTCCAAGTATAATGAATAGTTGGTTAAATCCTGTCTTTCCCTCACCTGAAACAGCTGAAGGAACATCTGTTGAATTGTATACATTGCCCACAGTTGAAGGTGATAACCTGCGGCAACTTGTCACTTTGCAGAACAACTTTGAAGCATTTCTCAAATTTTTTAGCCAGTAGCTATTGTGTTGCACATAAAGAGATTAAAAATGTGCCTTGGGTTAAATGAAAGATCTTTGATACTTAGCTGGAAGTACGTGACCTCAGAGTTGCAAAGCTCTTGAAGTTCAATAAGGACAAGTGCAGGATCCTGCACTTGGGGAAGAATAACAGCAGACACCTGTTGGGGATTGGTTTAAGCAAAAAGGACATGAGTCCCAGGAACACCTGTGCAATTCAGGCCTTGAAGGACTTTCTGTTGAAAATACAGCAATGGAGTAGGAGTTGTGGAAAAGTGCTGATTGCTTGGTATGCTAAGGTCAAGCTGCCCCTGAGAAGAGGCAAACAAGATAAGGAGGAGGCGAGATCTGGGAAAAAGAGCAATTAGACTGAGTAGAAAAGACCACAGAGTAGTGAAAATAATGATGTAACCTTTTAGAGATAAACCAATAGTATGTGTTAAATTAGAATAGAATTAACTATGCATAAGATAAGACTATAAATAATGAAGCGTGGAACAATAAAGTTGGATGATTTCTATCACTCATATTGAGTGCTGTCGTCCCTGTCTCCATTCCTGTCAAACACCAGGACAGGTTAGGGACTGCCCTGATGGAAAGCAGCTCCATGGAGAAGGACCTTAAAGTCCTGGTGGGCAGCAAGTTCTGCATGAAACAGCAATGTGCCCTTGTGGCCGAGAGAGCCAATGGAATTGTGGGGTGCATCAAGAAAAGTGTGTCCAGCAGGGCTAGGGAGGTTCTTCTACCCCTCTACTCTGCCCTGGTGAAACCACACCTGGAGTGTTGTGTCCAATTTTGGGCTTCCCAGTTCAAGAGAGACAGGAATCTGCCAGAAAGAGTCCAATGGATACTCATGAGGATGGTTAGGAGCCTTGAGCATCTCCTCAATGAAGAGAGACTGAGAGTCCTGGAGCTTTTTAGTCTGGAGAAGAAAAAGACTGGGAGGGGATCTGATCAATGTCTATCAATATCTGAGGCGTGGGTGTCAAGTGGAGGAAGCCAAGCTCTTTTTGGTTGTGAACAGTAACAAGACAAGGAGCAATGGATACAAAATTGAACATAGAAGATTTCACCTCAACATGAGGAGAAACTTCTTTACAGGGAGCATGACAGAGCCCTGGAACAGGCTGCCCAGAGTGGTTGTGGAGTCTCCTTCTCTGGACACTTTCAAAACCTGCCTGGATGCATTCCTGTGCAGACTACCCTAAGTAATCCTGCTTTTGGCAGGGGGGAGTTGGACTGGATGATCTCTGGAGATCCCTTCCAACCTCTTAACATTCTGTGATTCTGTAATAGCTACCAGATCAGGGACAGAGGCTATTATAGCTCAAGTTTAGCTTCTAAACTGTAGCTACTGAGTCTGAGCGATGCCTGGTAATCTGTGCAAAAGTTACCACTGCCTAGCCTTCTGCTGGCCACAATCCCCTTTTGTTTGTGTTTCAGGCCAGTAGGTGAAATAGAACAAAAATTGCATTTTGTCTTGAAACATACAGAGCTTTGCCATTGTTCTGTACCCATCTCACAGAGATCTTTGTGCACTATGAGAGTCCTGAGTGTGCTAGAGGGTGGGAATATGCTTTGGAGGTATCCTTTAGTAGTGGCAGAAATGCAGGGTGAACAACTGCAGTATGCTTTCGGGAGCTGCAGAAAAGCTGAGGCTGCCTGGTCCCCATCTCCAAATTTCCTGCTGGAAGTAGTCATGTCAGGCACAAATTAAATAGGACTAATCCTCATGAATTCATTCAGATTTTCCAACTTAAGGTTGTCTTTGACTTCAAGACTTTGATTAAACACAGACTGAGTCAAACCCAAATAATAGCAGGGGGTAGGGGTGATGTTTGCTTTGACTTTAATAGAGCTGAAGCCCCAGCTCTACTCAAAGCTATAGCTAAAAGATATCTTGTAGCCTCTGTATGATAACAATACTTTATGCTGTAGAAATAACAGGTGGCAGTAAAAACATTAGCAAACCTGTCTTCAATCTTCTGCTGGATATAAGCAAGGATTGATTTTGCTTTTCTACTCATTTCACTACCAATTCTGCTGTTGTTTTCATTTTATCCATCATTATTACAAGGCTTTGGCAACAGAAGCAAAACCAAAATAGTTCCCCGCCCAGTATATTCCATGTTCTTGAGGCAAGAGAAAGGAAACAGCCTTGCTGTTTGCACAGTGATAGCAGGGGTTGTGCAAGGTAAGACACTTGAATCTCCAGCATTATAATCACTGTGTCACCATAGTGTTAGACATACACATAAACAGCATTATTAAGATCTAGAAATGAAGTGCAGCGAGGTTAGGCATGCTGACAAAGCCATCTTTGTAACCCTTTGAGCCCCTTAAGAAAAAAAAAACAAAACAAAAACAAAAACCCATGAGTAATTTTCCATTCTTTTCCACAAAATGTATTATAGAGATGGTATTCTGGTCATCCAAATGTGCAGTTTGAGTCATTAAGAAGAAAGTAATGTAAATGAAATCCGAATTACAGCTGGGCTGTGTTATAATGAATAACGTCTGCTTGCTAAGACACTGAGTCAAGGACCTAGTTCTCTGTGGAAGGAAAATATTTGTGTGTTGCACTGGAAAAGCTGACAGGCATACATCTGTGAGCTCTGCTTCACATGCTGAACACTAGAAATAATGCAAATTGTTGATTTGGCTAGGAGGAGTAAAAACATGGTTCGAGAATCACACCACTTTCTGCATGACTAATTTTGAGGACAAACACGAAGTCTTGAGCACATCTCTATTCTTTTTTTTACAAGTCTGTTGAGTTTGCTTGTCATATTTTGTATGACTCGTGTCATTAACTTCAGTCTGGAATGTCTTAAGCAAAATTCAAGAAGTAAATCAACCATTCTTTTAATTCAAGATAGGCAGCTGATTAGCAAAGCAGGGTACAAAATAACCTATCTTATTGTGATCTGAATTTTTCATGTATGTGCATGCAGCTTTAAAAAAGCGCTCCGGCTTCCTGAACAAGCAACCCTTGTTAGCAGAGTTTGAGAGGTTTGTCTGATTTGGATGACAGCTGTTCTAACAGAGACTTGCCTGTTTTTCAATTTCACTGCAAGGTCAGCTCTGGGTATGGGCAAACCTTAAGCATGACACTAGACTTTCCTCTGTTCATGTGTTCCATTTGCATAAGCTTTTTGGAGTACCTGCAAGAGTTCTTTCAGGGTGGTATGATAATAGCACACCTAATACAAGAACACTTCCATCTCTTTCATTTGTGTGCTATATGTGCTCATACGTCTAAAATACTAGTTTCAAAATGGCAAGTACAGTGTAGATATTGTGCTTGATGGGGCAAAACTGTAAGTGGGTAGATTCAGATTGGTTGTTAGGAAAAAGTTCTTCACTATGAGGGTGGTGAGACACTGTTTGCCCAGGGAGGTGGTGGAAGCCCCATCCCTAGAAGTTTTTAAGGCCATGCTGGATGTGGCTCTGAGCAACCTGATCTAGGATAAGGTGTCCCTGTCCATGGCAGAGCGTTTGGAATGGGATGATCTTTGAGGTCCATTCCAAGCCTGACAATTCTGTGATTCTGTGGCTTGAAAAAGCATGCCAAAAATGTCACAAACCTGTGTGACCCTGTGGCAGATGGTGATGCAATTAATTTTCCAGTACTCAGATTAAAAAATGAGAGTTTTGTGTAAAATAGGAAGGAAATACTTATTCGTTAGGAGTGGTTGTGATGCACTTAGCATGCTGCTGCCAAGAGGAGGATGGAAGCCAGCAAAGTGTTCTTGTGGCCAAGAAGGCCAATGGCATCCTGGGTTGTGTTAGAAAGGCTGTGGTTAAGTAGGTCAAGAGAGGTTCTCCTTCCCCTCTACTCTGCCCTGGTGAGGCTGCATCTGGAATACTGTGTCCAGTTCTGGGCCCCTCAAGAAGGACCTCTTGGAACTGCTTGAGAGTGTCCAACCCAGAGCTACAAAAATGATGAAGGGAGTGGAACATCTTCTTCATGAGGAGAGACTGAGGTAGCTGGGGCTCTCCAGCTTGGAGAAGAGGAGCCTGAGAGGTGACCTCATTAGTATTTATAAAGATGTGCAGGGTGAGTGCCAAGAGGATGGAATCAGGCTCTTCTCGGTGATGCCCAATGACAGGACAAGGGGCAATGGATGGAAGCTGAGGCATAGGAAGTTCTGTAGAAACATGAGGAAAGTTTTTTTCACTGTGAGGGTGACAGAACACTGGAACAGGCTGCCCATGGGGGTTGTGGAATGTCCCTCTCTGGAGATATTCAAAACCTGCCTGGATGTATTCCTGTGTGATCTGCTCGAAGTGACCCTGCTCTGGAAGGGGGATTGGACTGGATGATCTTTTGAGGTCTTTTCCAACCCCTCACGTTCTGTGATTTTGTGAAGACTTTGGTGTACTGACAATCTGCTGGCTGACAGGACCATAGGAGGCCAAAACAGGAACAGTACCAGAAGTTCAAATTGATGTTCCTTTCCCTGGTGCTGTACTTTTCTCAAGCATTGTTTGACTGACTATGCTGATGTATTAGGGTCATATGCATCTGAATGCAAGTCTCAAATTAAGTAGTGCTTAGGACCCTGAGAAAGACCAAGGTAAATTGAACCTTACAGGACTGAAATGCTATTAAAAGGGAAAAAAAGGAGAGGAAGAGTAGAAGATCCTGACAGCTATCACCTAGGTACCTTCTTGTTTGATATTGTAATTCCCTATGTACCCAGGGCATTGCTCACATGCGTGTCCAGAACTGCCTTTATCTGCATAATTCAGAGCCTGTTTTCTACCCAGACTTGATTTTGAGCCAAGAACACCAATAGCTGAACAGCTAAACACAAGGTAGCCCCAATGCAGTACGTGCTCTAGGAGCACATACAACATGTTTGCCAGAAGATGAGAACTTTCCAGTTTTAATAGCTGCTGTAATTTAAACAAGGCCAAAATATTTACCTATGACTACATGGACCATGCATGCAGGAGTATGTATGCACACCACTGAGGACCTCTTCTTGCTGCTCTTCATACAGGTTTATTTTTAAATGCTTGGAGGAAAACTTTGCTCTAAGTGTTGGGTAAGCCATTGCAGATGTGATTTCCATTTCCTTATCAGCCTGAAAGGACTCATGTCTTTATTTCCCCAGGGAAGGACTTTCACTGTTGTCTGCCTTGTGCTTTTTCAGTGCTTTCATCAGCACCACTATATTCTAAAGGTTCTTGGTTTATTTCTACTGCAGTCTGCACAACTTCACCATCTGTGCAAACAGGAGGATGCCTTAGCTCAGCGACTATGTCCATTAGCATAAAATGTTGTGTGTGTTTGTTTTTCTCTGTTAATTTGTAGTCCTCTCTGCATAGTAGACTGCAAAAGTAATGTGCTATGTATAACATTTCTAGAAAGAACATTTAAGTCGCTGCAAAGACATCTTAACCTCATAGAAGTCATTATTTAAAATGTCATGGTCCACCTGTCAGACATTCTGAATGGCAGTAGCCCAAATTAGTCTTAATAAAGAGATAGAACTTTGTGAGAAATAGGGATGAAGTCCATAATCTGCATCCTTTTTTGTGAATGATATTGCCACCCAAACTCAGTTATCACACTTTAGAACAGAATAGAATAGAATAAACCAGGTTGGAAGAGATCTTCAAGATTACTACATCCAACCCATCATCCAACATCATCTAATCAACTAAACCACAGCACCAAGCACCCCATCAAGTCTCCTTCTAAATGCCTCCAATGATGGCGACTCCACCACCTCCCCGGGCAGCCCATTCCAATGGGCAATTACTCTCTCTATGAATAATTTCTTCTTTGCTACAGCTCTCAAACTCTTAGATGGATTTTGCTTCCATGCTATGCCTTCAGTTCAGTTTTGGCCTCCGTGGTGTCAGTAGACACTAAAGAATGGCAACTAAGTCTTTTGCAAGTGGCTGCTGCAAAAATATGTAAAAACAAGATTCAAAATGTGTTAGGACCTGGTTTTCCATTGCAGGCTTCTGTCTTATTTCCTCTTCCCAAATGTGCCACACAAGTCATTCTTTCTAGCATTTGAACAGACACATGTATCTGCTCTTTTTTATCCCTTCTTGATAAGTAGTTGAGAAAGGAATAGAAGGACTTTGCTTTCAGTATTTCAACCTTGCTTAGGTAGACAAATTTTCCTGAAACCATTAGGACTTTATGTCTTAAATACTCTGAGATTTTATCCATTGGAACTCTGTTTAACATTTTCTTTGAGGATCTGTTGTGCTGTTGTTTTGGAGGTTTTTTTCACTATGCACTAAAAACTGTTTTCTTCTGGTAGCCGATCTCCCTGGGCATTACAAAGACATTTTGAAATGAGGCTTCCTGATTGATGCTGGCTCTAGGCAGGCCTTACAGAATTCCTCTGAAGTCAGGAGGAAGATGAGCAAAGACAAAGTGACAATTAAAATTTATCTTAGTGACAATAGACCCCTATTTAATAAAAAAGTAAGAATAGTGTGAGGTTCCATCCCTTTAAAAACATTCTTTTCTCTGAGAATATCCCCCCAAATATCAAACATTTCTCTTTAGATTTTGTAATAATCTGCTTCCAGGCATTATCACCACTACCACCACAACCCAGTTCACATCAGAAGTAAATCAGGCTGATGCTACAACTGCTGCCTCATGACAACATAGTTCTGCCAGATCTGATGTTCTGAGGCAGTTCTGCACTTCCGCAAGAAGGAACAGACAGATGTGAGCATTAATTTCAGCCTTCACAATGCCTTCAAGCTCAGCATGACTTTAATTTACATTAAACCTTTTTACTGCTTAGGAGAAGAGATCAAACCCTCGTTTTCATCTTCATATGGACTGTTGCACTGTCCACTGAAAGCCATCATCCTTCATGTCTCCATGAGCTGAATCACAGAGCTAAATATTCTCAAACTGAGATGGGAAGGACCGAAATATAACACAGGCATAAATCCTGTGGCTCAAGTCCACCTCTGCATGTGATTTCTCAGTCACTGCATCTTTTACTGTTCTTTTTTTGCTATTAAAATGACCATAGCAGAGGTATAGGAAAGCTTACACCAGCCAAGTATAATCATCATCACTATTCTCCATTTTGTCAACCTTAAACATTTATTGTGAGCAGAGGATGATGGCCACTCTTAGCCAAGCAACCTAAATGTAAAAACCACACTTTTACAGCACAGAGTTGTAATCTGGCAAGCTGAGCTTCTCTAACTTGTAGGCCAAAGGGGAGTGAAACAGAAACAACAGCGTTGGCAGAAGAGCAGTCCCCGAGGTCTATGCCAGAAGGATAGCCCTACCACAGCCGGCCTGCATTACTTCAGCAGCCCTTGGTGGCATGGTCATAGGGAGCATAAACCTTATTCAGAGTTCTGCTCAACATGCTTCTTGATACAAGAAAACATGCAAGTGCTGTTTGCTCCCTTTCCAAGAGGTGAACTTCAGCATTTGCATGGTAGCACTTCTGTAGCAGTTTGAGGCAGTGGGTGCTTTTAAGAACCTCCTGAGGGGGCAGAGTGTTCAGGGGGTGGACCAGAAGATACATTTCATTGCAATAACTCCTGCATCCCCAGAAAACACTCCAGAATCGGTTTTCTTCCCTTTTCTTTCCCACTCTGCTCCCAGGAGGACATGCAGGCTGCTTATCTCCTTGCAGGAAAATGAGGCCTGGAATTTGGCTTTGGCCGTGCTGCCAATTAGGCCTGGATCTGCCAAGCCAAACTTTTTGCTGTGTCACAATGGTGTGGTATGGACAGTAGACAGGCTTACTTTTGTTAGCCTGGTTTAATGGTTTGTGTGAATCTTTGGCTTAATGAGCTTCTATGTTAAGCCCAGACTTGGATTTTGGTGTACTATATATGCTTTGTACTGTTGCACGTACATAGCCTTTCCATTTAAAATTTCCAATCCTATCCAATGCTTTCTGTGAGCATCATTCCTTTGCCCCTTTTGGAAGAGGTAGAAGAGCAATCTGTCTCACTCTAAACCACAACAACTTCCTGCTTCAAAGTGGTCTGCGGTGAGATACTGTGAAGAATCAGTCAGGGTAACTGTGAAAGCTAAGTGTCAGAGCTTCCAGGCAATTGTTTGACTTGACCAAGGTACCTATTCAAGGAATGTGCAAGGATCTATGCTACAGAAGAACCAGATTCTGCTTGTCTCCTAGTTTGGTTTTTTTCCACTGTCTGTCTAGAAGTATAGCCATAAAGGAAACGTATCATTAGTTTTACTGCTCACTAATTTCCTACTTAAATGTATCAGTCTCATATGAGAAACTGGAAACATTCTGTGGTGATATTCCACTATAGTAGAAATGAAACACTCAAGGAAAATGCTTTGGAATCATCCTACCCTCTTAAACCATAAATCAGGAGCAAATGCAAAATGCTCAGGAATGTAAAACTGGTCAACTCTTCAAAGGCAAGCACTTCTCTTTTCTCTCATTAAGACACTCTGTCTGCAAGTAACAGAAATAAGAATGCCTGGAAGGTGGCTTTTTAGGGGGGATTTTTGCTGTTGGTTTTTTGGTTGGGTTTGGTTGGGGATTTTTTGGGGGGTGGGTGGTGTAGGATATTTTTAAGCACAAATTTCTTGATGCATTATTGTGTCATTTAGGAGACTGTTTTCCAAATGTATGGAAATCATAATGAGTTATTGGTTGAAAATGCATTTTTTTTAATACTCCTTAGAATTATCACGTGTCGTGGCATGAATCTTTCTTAACTACTTAAATACGGTATATAATTTAAGTAGGAGCCAAATCTCTGTAAATGCCATCAAATAACCTGGAGTCCTATAACTAACTTTCCAAGCAGCACATTCTGATTTACTGCTTTGCTGGAAGTACAGGAAAGAACAATAGGGCTAGAATTTCTTTCAGGGCCTGCCTTTTAACAGAATCGGGGAAGCCTAGGCATCGAAACAGTCATTGTAGCATTTGTCATCTCTTTCCAATATTTCCATTTTTTAAGCCTAAATCTGCATTTAGTTGTTTTCCATTCACGTTTGTCTTTCTTTCTATACATACTTGTATGTATACATGCTTTATATATGTGCTTCACAAAGTATGCCTTCCAGAAAATCTTGTTCTCTCTGGCATCTTCCAGCCTAAGAATTCACCAGTCAGATGGAGAGAGGAATAGGACAGGAACATTTCTAGGGGCTGAGAACCAAAGTTCAATCTCCAAGGCTGAAAAGACTCCCAGATGAATAGAACAAACCAGACAGACCAGCAGACACAAACTCTGGCCTGTAACCTGCAGATAAATCTGTTTGCATGGACAATTACCCACAGAGTCCAATGATGTCAGTGGAAATGCATGCAGAGGTAAGGATTTGTGGGCAGAAGCTTGGCCCTGCTCAGGTCAGGGAAGCTGTTCAGGTGTTCTGTTTCTTTGTGAAATGAGACAGACGTTAGATGCTTGCTGCCATTACATACTTTTACCCTGGACCATGATTCAGTTAAACCACTCAGAACTGCTGGCTGTCAGGCTGAGCTGGGTGCTGCGTTCATCTTTCATTACTGGGAAGTTAGCTTCATATTTTAGACAGGAGCAATTTTTGCATCCCGTTATGTTCGCCTTTTTCTTGCCACATGCCACACAAGAAAGCTTTATTCAGTTTTGCCCAGTTTTTGGTCACACAGACCAAGAAAAGGTGAAACTGGCCGACTCTAGCAGAGTTTCAGGGGATGGTTGACTATTATGTAACTAACTCAAAACCACAATGTTAAAATATTTGTACTTTTATGAGAAAATTCTTTTCACAACTGAATACTTTCTGCCAGTTTATAAACGTTAATTGTATCTTCTACGCATACTTTGTTATAATGCACTCATCACTTATGAAATAGTGAAGAAATGTGTTTTATTCATTTAGTCCACAGTGGTGTTACTCCAATTTAGTCCACAATGTTGTTGTTCCAAACTTAGATACATATTTTTGAATAGTTTGAGTTATATTTCCTCTTATTGTCTCTACTTGCTTTCTCCCATCCTGGTTTTTTGATACTCTTAGCCAAAAAGTAACAGATGTCTCCTTGATTACTAATGTAGAAGACAGCATTTGCTCTCATAAGTCTTTGGGGGGGGAGGGGGGAGGGGGGAAGAGAAGTCCTCTGAATAGTTCAGACTTCCTTCTGTCTTTTCCCTCAATCTAATATTTGCTTCTGCTTCCTTCTTTAGATCCCTGTGCTCCTTAAAAATATGGGGTTTTTTCTCCATATGTTCCAAATGATCTTCTTAAAGTGTTTTCTCTCAGGAATCTAAGCTTAGTTTAGACTAGCTGTGGATGGAACAAATCTAAAATATACCAAACACACAAACATTTCTCTTCGCTGTGTAATCTGTCTGTCAGGTACAGACTCCAGTTATTAACTTCCGAAGCTAATTCTTTTGGTAAACACCACGCTAAAAGAATCCCCACAGAGTTTGAGCAGAGGAAACTGACATGCTTAGTGAAGAGTAGAAATAATTGCCTGGTTTCCTCAAAGTAAATTATTTTCACTTATATAGAATTCTGGTACCCTGTAAAAAGTTCAGTGTTTATGAAGTTGTATGGGGGGGATATAACCTTTGCTCTTTAAATGCTTTAAGATAGGTATATGTATATGCTTTCTGTGATTATCTGGTTTTATATTTTTCAAGGTTGTGAAAACAAAATTCATGCTGAGTGCAAATTGAGAAGCAAAGTTTCTGGCTTGACTGTCAGCTAGGCAGAAAGTTAAAAAAAAATCAGCCACATTGTTAACAGCAATTACCTGAAAGTTTTTCTGCAGTCTCCCCGTGCAAATCGCAAGGATCATAGAATGATCTGGATTGGAAAGGACCTCCAAAGGTCATCTAGTCAAACCCACTCTGCAGTCAGCAGGGGCATCCTCAACTAGATCAGGTTGCCCAGAGCCCTGTTGAGCCTCACCTTGGTATCTCCAGTGATGAGGCCTCAACTACCTCCCTAAGCAGTGTTTTACTACCCCCATCCAATCTAAATCTATTCTTCTCTAGTTTGAAGCCAGTTCCCTTCATTCTATCACTGCAGGCCTTTGTGAACAGTTTCTCTCCATCCTTCTTGTAGGCCCCCTTCAGGTACTGAAAGGTTACTATTAAGTTTCTCCAGAGCCTTCTCTTCTCCAGGCTGAACTGGAGATCATTTTCATGGCCCTCCTCTGGACCTGCTCCACCAGGTCCACGTCCAGCCTGTATTGAGGGCTCCAGATCTGCACACAGTACTCCGGGTGAGGTCTCACCAGAACAATGTGGCAGAAATACATCCTTCTATCTTATTTACATTTTTGTTTTATTTTGTCTTGCCTTCACACTAGTAGAGTGTCTCTCTCATCATCTCTTGGTTCCAGGAATAGCTAACATTGTCATTTTGATTATAAATATAGTTGGGTAACTTTCCACCTGTGTGAATATCTATGCACGAAACAACTGATTGCCCTAAACTCAGTGCATGCCAAGTTCCACAGACAAGATCTTAAGTAATTTCATTTCTTCATATAGAGTTGGCTAGGAGCAAAGCACAAGACTGAGAGGGAGGAGATCTGACATCTATGCCTGTTGGCCTGCCTGCCATCTTGTATCCCATTTAAAGCCTGAGTCTTCCATTAGCCCAGCAGAGATGTTTGGGAGGATTATATATATACACACACTTAGAGATACTGCAGTGAAGGAACTTCCAAAGACAATGCAGGATCACTATGGCAGTTCTACCCTTTCCACTTGAACATAAAAGGCTGAAAATACTGCAGAGTTTTCAGTTCATGATGAAAATCTGGTTCTGAGTAGGTTAATATTAGCTGTTATCTCTGATGCATGAAAACCATGTGAGAAGCATCACTCTAAGGAATAAGGATAGCATCTCTGTACCACTTGGAGCCCTACTGCTGTGGCTAAAGCTTCCCATATATCAGGCTTGCAGTTAGTTTTATATGAACAATGCTATAAGAGTGCTTAGCCTCTCCAAGAAGTATTTCACTGCTTTATTCACTTTTAAAAATGCAGACTCTCCTCATTTTGGCTATTTATACTCTTCGGCATAGTGAATTATTTTATAGGACACAAACCTTCCCACACTTGAGTTCATATCTGGCAAGTCAAACAACCCCTTTCCCTGCAGAGCCAGGATGCATGGAAGGCAGCCATGCAACTGACACAGGTTGATTTAAAAGGCTGAGGACAGAGAGAGAGCAAAGTTCTCCAAAAGAGGCTTTCAGAAGAAAAGTTGTGCTGCATGCACATGACTGACCTTTCCACTCAGTTCTTCTGGTATCACCCCTAATAGCACCCTCAGCCTTCACCAAACATACGTCAAAAATACTTAGAAAAAGTGGAGAGGAAAGATGTTTTGTCTGCTGTATGTCACTATTTCACTTCAGGTATTTATGTGCCATTCAGAAGTCCATAAGGTCTAACTTTGCAGCAATTTTTTTTTTCTCTTTCAAGTACTTACCAAACTGGAAGACCAGGGAGATCCTCAAGACTCTTAGACCACACTATGCGCTGTGCATTTATGAATTGCCACACTGGTAGCTATTGTAGCTCCTTATCCTAACCCCTTTTTAATATCTTCTTGCCAGGATACACAGTAAATAAAAACAATGTGAAAGGACACCTTTCATTGGGTCCTAGTGGATGGAAGGCTGACCATGAACCAGCATTGTGCTCTTGTGGCCAAGAAGGCCAATGGCATTCTGGGGTGGATTAGGTTCTCTTCTGCCTCTACTCTGCCCTGGTGAGGCTGCATCTGGAATATTGTGTCCAGTTCTGTGCCCCTCAGTTCAAGAAGGACCTCAGGGAACTGCTTGAAAGACTCCAGCACAGAGCCACAAAAATTATTAAGGGAGTGGAACATCTTCCTTACAAGGAGAGACTGAGGGAGCTGGGGATCTTTAGCTTGATGAAAAGGAGACAAAGGGATGATCTTATTAATGCTTGTAAAGATGTGCATGGTGAGTGCCAAGAGGATGAACTCAGGCTCTGTTTGGTGATGCCCAATGCCAGCACAAGGGGCAATGGGTGGAAGCTGAGGCATAGGAAGTTCCATGGAAACACGAGGAAGAACTTTTTTCTCTGTGAGGGTGACTTAACGCTGGAGCAGGCTGCCTAGGGGGGTTGTGAAGTTTCCCTCTCTGGAGATATTCAAAACCCACCTGGATGTGTTCCTGTGTGACCTGCTCTAGGTGATCCTGCTCTGGCAGGGGAGTTGGACTGCATGATCTTTCGAGGCCCCTTCCAACCCCCTACATTCTGTGATTATGTGTGATTATGTGCTTATATTTTACTGCTAATTATGTCATACATAGTGAACAATGCCTGCATGGACTCTAAGGTACAGCTTTCTTGATGATCTGTGTTGTAATCCAGCACTGTTGCTTGTTAAGTCCTATTTGCACACAACAAACAGAGCATAGGCTACCGTATTTCTCCTTGCAGGTTTTGTCCCTGTGATACATCTAATAAAATATGTAGTGAAACCACACCATGATGGCATTATTTTCATCCCATCACTTCAACATGCTATTTTTCATTGCATAGAACTGTTCACCTCCTAATGAAGATTCAATATAAAGTATTTAATTTAGAATATTGAGTTTAGCCTAATAGGTTTTGTTAAATTCAGCCTGAATACATTAGTTGAAAATCCAGAAAGAAGGTCTTTAGACTGTGCAGAGCACTTCTCTGAACTGTTGTCTTGACCTAACCAGGGTTTTCAAGGTATTTACTATTTAGTGTGAAAGCTTTAGGGAACTAGGACCTTGTCTAATCATAATACATTGTTTCCTTTTACAAGATGTAAGAGAAGAGGAACAAGGCTGGTGAGAGGTGTGGAGCACAAGCCCTATGGAGAGGCTGAGGGAGCTGGGGTTGTTTAGCCTGGAGAAGAGGAGGCTCAGGGGAGGCCATGTTGCTCTCTACAGCTACCTGGAGGAGGTTGTAGCCGGGTGGACGTTGGTCTCTTCTCCCAGGCAACCAGCACCAGAACAAGAGGACACAGTCTCAAGCTGTGCCAGGGGAAGTTTAGGCTTAAGGTGAGGAGAAAAGTCTTCATTTTTCACGGAAAGAGCAATTGGCAGTTGGAATGTGCTGCCCAGGGAGGTGGTGGAGTCACTGTCCTTGAAGGTGTTAAAAAAAAAGATTAGATGATTTAGTTGTCAGGTGGTGTTAGATATTAGGTAGTAGGTTGGACTTGATGATCTCTGAGGTCTTTTCTAGCCTCATTGATTCTGTGATTCTGTGAATTAGGAAGCAGTACAGGAAAGCTGAAAGCGACAACCTCAAACAACACACATGCAAATTCCCTGGTAATTTAATCTGTAGACAAAGAAGAGAAAGAAAACCAGACAGAGCACTTGAAAAATGGAAATCAAGGTGAATGTGAGTAAAAGACTTCTCTTGCAAGATAACACACAAAAAATTCTGAATATTTCTGACAGCTCTCACTGTAGCTTTAGGTATGTTCTATCAGAGTGTGATTCTCATTCCTGGTATGGTGATCAATCTTCTGTCCACCAAACAGTGATGATACAGGTGACAAGCTGAACTTCTTTTGTGAGAAAGGCAAAAATAAAGGGAAGGGAAATGCTCTGTTTCTCTCCAGGTCTCTGCTGACTGAGCACAGAGCTATTTCATACCTTCGCCTCACAGTTGCCAGAGGAGGGTTTGAGATCACACATCGGCCAGAGAACAACTTGACCAACACTCCTCAGCCTGAAAGGCAAATGGTTGGAGATTAATAAGGAATAGTTCTGTAATGCCCTGAGCTAGAGAGCATGGAATGAAACTAGCCAGTGGCAGTATCAAGCTATACAGAAGGATTGCTTCTTCACACAATACGGTTTGAATTGCCAAGGCTATGGGCCTTGCCATGGGATAGTCTGAATGTTGTTTGTGTAGGTTCAGAATGCTCCTGAAGGGTGCATGGGGAAGAAAAGAAAAAGGAAAAAAAAAAATAATAAAGAAGATCACATTTGGAAGCCATTAAACACAAAACACCACTCAAGGCTTAGGAAATCCCTTAGCTGTAGATTGCTAGAAGCAATTTTACTCCAGGAGAGCATAAGTTTGTAATTGTTCTGCTCTAACTCTCTTTCCAGAGGATCTGCTGTTGGTCACTGTTCAAACTAGAGTATGGGACTAAAAGGAGCTTTATTCTGATCCAATATAAGGAAAATAATGTTATTTTTCTGAGTGAGTGATGCATATTGTATTTTGAAGCAAACTCTGATGCACAATAGTTCATCATTAAGGGGACAATGTTAAGTAGCATTTATATGTTTCTGAGCACCTAACACATGCAATGAAGGGAAAAACATGTGGTATGGAGTAGTGAACCAGCACTCAAACTAAATCACAACTCTCTGATAGTTCTATAGTAGAAGCATCTCTTAACATGCATGAGCTGGACACATAACATCACGTATTTACAAAGATGGTTTGCCTCAGAGTGTGAGTTTTCTAGTCCATGACATTCCCTTTTATGTTTTTTTCTTGATGAATTATGGAATCATAGAATGCTCTGGGTTGAAAGGGACCTTTACACTTCATCTAGTCAAAGGCCCCTGCAGTAAGCAGGGACATTACCAAAGAGATCAGGTTGCTCAGAACCCCATCAAGCTTGACTTGGAATGTCTCTGGGGTGAGGCCTCCACCACCTCCCTGTGCAACCTGTTCTAGTGTTCCACCATCCTCATAATAAAGAACTTCTTCCTAACGTCCAGTGCTAGTCAGTGTCTGAGTCTTAAATGGCTAGAAATAATTCTGAAATGGGTTATTTGTCTTGTAAATCTTCAGGCATCTAGTATTTACAGCTCATTTAAATTTGCAAGTGTTAATGATCTCATTGGGCAGTTATAAGACTACATTAAAATAACTATTTGATAATTAAACCAGAAAGCATTTGAGATTTTGGGTGTCTGTTTGAAGCACAGTGAAGGAGTCCCTATTACTACTGAGTTCTTAAAAAGTTAAACCAGTCCCATGACAGAAGATTATTTCAGGGAATACTGGGAGAGAAATGAGGAAGGAATAAAGGAAATTAATATTCTCTAGAGGACACAAATATAAATTGTAGTAACCATATACCTATGAGTGCAGAAACAAAACATGCATTGAATTCATAGGGCTTTGTGTGCAGCTCAGGTTACAGTGACAAGAACAAGGTCAGGGCATTTAAAAGGCTGCTGTTACTATTATCAGCCTGCTTAGAAAGGAGTAGCACAGAGTGTTGGTTTTCACAATTACAGGAATTTGCAGAAATCAAAATATGTCAAAGCAGAATAAAATTGAAGCTCTTCCTGTTAGGGAAAAGAGGAGACTCCTCTTGAGAGTAACTTTGTGTCATCAATTTAAGACACGAAGAAGAAGTTTACCTCCATAGAAGCAAACAGCAGATGAAATTTTCTATGGAGACTCAGAGAGAGTAAGATGCAGACCACATACACATGCACGGTATGTTATTTTAAGTAATTCCAAAGGCTGTAATACAGAAAAGGTTTTCAGCCTGTTCTTTTCATTCACTGAGTAGGCCCCTGCTGTCTCTTCTTCATTCTTTACAAGGCTAAAGGGCTAATGATGATTTGGTGTATTTGTTGTCTTCATTTCAAGCCAAGTTTTCAGTTAAAAGATGTACAGTTGAGAATATGGAAGTATTAAGCCCTTGCAATTTTCACAGACTATTCCTGCTCCCAGAAGTAAAGCTAGTAGTAAACCACTTGTACATAAGTAGTTAAGGTAGTAGTCAACCACTTGTACATCTCATACCCCCTCTTTTTTTTTTTTTTTTTCTTTTTTTTTTTTTTTCCCCTAATTAGTTAATACTCCAACTCTTTTCTGACCCATTAACTGATGGAAACATTTTGCCTTAAAACTTTTATCTAATCTGCCTGAGAAGAGACTGAACTGGCTATTTTTGTTGTTTATGTCATGTCTGTGTTTTAAAATTAGGTCCATTTCTTTTGAAAGACTGACAAAAGCCTTATGACTGCTTACAGCTGTTGACAGAACTCAGTAATTTTTAAGGGGTTTGCACAGCCTGATGTTCCCTTTTGATTACATAGTCTCTTCTCCCATTGTCAAACTGTCATTTCACTGTCTCCTTTTATTTTAGACCTGCTTGAGTATACTCCCAACCTATCCATATGTACCCTAATGATGCATGGAGTCAAGCATGAGAAGAGAGACAAGGTATATACTTTCATTTTCTGTTATACTGATACTCAGGTTAATAGTTGGCAATATCACCCATTGGATTATTTTATGTCTTTTTACCCCATTACGGAGATTTGGATATGTAAGTAAATTTATGAAGCATTCCATATTTTTGACACCAAGCTGAGTGATATAATTCATATATCAGGGGGACAGGATGTCATTCAGAAGGCCCTGGACAAGTTGGAGAGGTGGGCCCAGGTGAACCTCATGAGGTTCGATACGACCAAGTGCAGGGTCCTGCACCTGTGTCAGAACAATCCTTATTATCAATACAGGCTGGGGGAATGAGGTGATAGAAAGCAGCCCTGCAGAAAAAGACTTGGGAGTCTTGGTGACTGAGAAGCTGGAGATGAATCAGTGATGTGAACTTGCAGCCCAGAAGACCAATAATATCCTGGGCTGCATCAAAAGAAGCGTGGCCAGCAGGTTAAGAGAGGTGATTCTGCCACTCTGCTCTGCTCTGGTGAGACCTCACCTGGAGAACTGTGTTCAGCTCTGGAGCCCTCAACACAGGAAGGGGAGGGATGTGATGGTGTGGGTCTAGAGGAGGGTCACAAAAATGATCAGGGGACCTGAGCACCTCTGCTACAAGGACAGGCTGAGGGAACTGGGGTTGTTCAGCCTGGAGAAGCCTCTGGAGAGTTCTAGTAATGATCTTCCCCTACCTGAAGGGGGCCTGCAAGAAGGCTGGAGAGGGATTGTTTACAAAGGCCTGCAGTGATGGGATGAGGAGCAATGTTTTGAAATTAAAGAGTGGATTTAGATTAGATGTTAGGAACAAGTTCTTTACCACGGGGCCAGCGAAATACTGCAACAGGTTGTCCAGGGAGGTAGCTGAGGCCCCATCCCTAGAGATATTCAAGGTGGGGCTCTACAAGGCTCTGAGCAACCTGATCTAGTGGAGGATGTCCCTGACTGCAGGGAGGTTGGACTAGATGAAGTTTGAAGGTTCCAACCCAAGCCATTCTATGATTCTCTAAGTACCCATGTAACGTTGTGTAATAGCGTTTATTTACTTCTTATTCCTACTTCATGGACAATCATGATGATACTGACACAGTAAATACCTGTGTGTGTTTTATGAACAACTCCTAAGTGACTGTAAATGAATACTGAGATGGTCCCTGGTCTGGTATAAAACTTACATCTACTAAAATCCTATTCTTTGACAATACTTGTGGAGAAGTATTCTCTAACAAAGAAAGCAGAACAGTGGTATCTGGCAGAGCTGAGAGTTGTATGGTTTGTACTGGCCTCTACATCACAGAGCTTTACAATAGGTTCAGTATAAAGTCTAATGCTACCCACGCCATCAGGAAGCATGTTTTCCCTTAGGTAGCATCTCACATCCCCTAAGAAAACATGTGGCTGAAGAACTACAGTCCTTTAAGACCACATCATGTTGCCTTAATTTCTTCAAGAGCAGCCTTAATTTAATTGTTTGTATGTATAGGATACATGAGTTAGTAACATAGTCTTATTACACTGAAACTTTGAGTCTTGATTTCTAAATCAACATCTTTTAGAAATCTTTTAAGCTAGAAAATGTGTTTCTTGCCAAGCCAAGCAGCAGCAGCTGCTTCCTTTGTGGTATTCAATGTTGCAAACTCACTCCTCAGCCTGTACTGAGGACACATCCGCACTGTGCATTATCTTCATCTGTTGCTGCTCACAGCTGCAGAAGTCCCATCTGAGAAGAGTGGCTTTACACAGGCATCCCCCAGTACAGATTCTGTTCCACAGGGCCCAGCAATGTCACAGACATAAAGTAAAATAGAATGAACTAAACTAAACTAAATAAACCTAACCAAAACAAAATAAATACAATTGTTTAAAGCCTAGGCAGTTGTGTATTAAGATCTGAAAAAAAGAAAAGAAAAAAAAAGGAGGAACCCATTAATTGCCACTGGTAAAGATTAATGCTCTTGCCAGCAGCATATGGTGTTATAATTGAATGTCATACAGCTTGAATGTGAAAAATGCTACCAGACATTTGGTTTAGTGTTGTGGAAAAGAAGTAGCAAGCAGAAACTGGTAATCATAGAATCACAGAATTTTCAGGGTTGGAAGGATCATCCAGTTCCAACCCTTCTGCCATGGGCAGGGACACCTCACACTGCATCAGGTTTCTCAGAGCCACATCCAGCCTGGCCTTAAAAACCTCCAGGGGTGAGGCTTCCATCACTTCCCTATGCAACCTGTTCCAGTGTCTCACTACCCTCATGATGAAAAAAACTTCTTCCTAACATCCAATCTAAATCTCCCCACTTGTAGTTTTGCTCCATTCCCCCTAGTCCTGTCACTACCTGACACCCTAAAAAGTCCTTCCCCAGCTTTCTTGTAGGCCCCCTTCAGATACTTGGAAGGCCACAATAAATTCTTCTTGGAACCTTCTCCTCTCTAGACTGAACAGCCCCAACTCCCTCAGTCTGTCTCCATAGCAGAGGAGCTCCAGTCCTCTGATCATCCTCATGGCCCTTCTCTGGACATGTTCCAGCACCTCCAGATCCTTTCTGTAATGGGGGCTCCAGAACTGGATGCAGTACTGCAGGTGGGGTCTCACTAGAGTGGAGTAGAGGGAGAGAATCACCTCCCTTGACCTGCTGGCTATGCTTCTCTTGATGCAGCCCAGGATGTGGTTGGCTTTCTGAGCTGCAAGTGCACACTGGTGGCTCCTGTTGAGCTTCTCATCCACCAGCACCCCCAAGATCTTTTCTTCAGGGCTGAATGGTGATGCCTAATAATTTGTTCACTCCTTTTGAGCCAGAACATGTACATAATGAGCTCTAGTATATCCTAATATTAGTAACCTTTTTCTTGTCCAGTCTTTGAAGGAAGACCAGATTTCTGATTGTCGTACTTTGGAGTACCATTACATTCAGTTCATATTTCAAGTGCTACATAGGTGTAGAAAGTGAAGTGGAACATACACGACACAAACAGTTTGTAAGGATCCCATTTTGGAAAAACTGTGAACATTCAGACCAATGACATTCTGTGACTCTGTGAGTATTGCATTTGTATCAAATATTACATGAACTGTTACCAAAACATTACCCAGATTGCTGAAAATTGAAAAAGTTGATGTGTTGTGCACTTCTCCCTTGTTCCATCCCTGGCATATAGGTGGGAAATATTTATTAGGTTTGCTAAGTGCTGTAGTCAAAACAGCTGTGTGGTTTGGCCTGCCTGTGGACATTGCCTACTATTCTGGATGCCATCAAATGCTGTGTCAACACCTCACGAGGGTGAATGGAGAATTATTCCTCCCTCTTACAAAAACTGACAATTGTCCAAACAAGTTCATCTTCAGTTGGCATTTTAATAAAAAAGACTACCACTCTCTTGAGGATACTCACAAAATCTTGGAGACTAGAAGTGGAAAGAGCTTATTAGGTCATCTCATTTACCCATCTGCCAGTACATAAAAAGTTGTGCGCTGAGTGTAAGTTTTAATTCTTTGGCTATCAGCAATTCGTGGCATGGATAAAGCGAAGCAGTTTATCCATTTAGACAAAAATCCTGTGGAGAAAGGTCTCTCATCTGCAAATTCTACATGTCATGGTCACCTTAGCCAGCATAAAGACTGGCAGACTTTGCATGTTCTCCAAGACAACAGTATTTTTGGCTTAAAATTATACTGAAACTGAAAAACAAACAAGCAAAACCCTCCTACAAAACCCCAGAGGTTTATCTGAGGCTTATTCTTCAAATGTTCATCACATTGATTTGTACTGGAAGTTTTACAGTTCACTCTCTAGGTTGTAGAAGAGGGTAAAGGATAAAATTAACAATTGAAACTGTTTAGAAACACAAAGTTTTCTCTCTTTCCTTTTCTTGTTTTGTTTTGGTTGGTTGGTTTTGGTTGGGTTGGGTTGGGGTTTTTTTTGAGGAGGGGGTGGTTGTTAGCAGAGCTTTGCCTTTATTGACACAGTCCCTAGACCATATCTTCTTCAAGAAGTCATAACAGTTGATTGAGGCTTTATGTGCTGTGTCTTGCAATGTATCAGTTCTGATACAGCTCTCTTTTCCTGCACAAGGGCTGATGCCTTTTGGATTTTGACTGACTTGCAACCCCCCTAAAACAAACCCTAACATGATTCACTCTGAATGGATTTCTTTTGTTTGACAGATGAAACTTATTTGCCTCACCTTATTTATGACATGCATTTAGTAGTCATTACAATATCCGAAGTTACAGAGGGTTTAAGTGTTTTCTAGCAATAAGAAAGTCAACTGTTCATTTTTTTCCCAGGCTTTTAAAGATCCTTTTGCTATCTAATCTAATGTCCACAGACCCATTGTAAACACAGACTGATGTAAAGTAAACACTGAAGCCTCAGTATCAGATAAACAGAGCACTGAGGATTCTAAGTTGTTCTTTTCTACACAAGACTTCCCAATTTAATTTACAGCCAACTTTCCACATGTATCAATTTTCATGAGACTTTATAAATTTGCCTTGTTTTCTTTGATGAAGCCTGCAGTTTGGCTGACTGAAGAGGGGCTCTGGTGATGCTTTCAGTAGATGTGAATTCAGAAAGCAGAGGAGGTGCTGCGTACAATAACAAAATGTGCATTAATACAGAGATCAAGAATAAAATTAACTGCAATTCCTCCAGAAAATTCAGAAAGAAATGTTTTAAGAGAAATGTCTTAACTTTTGTGAGAGCTTTTGTGTGACCTTTGTAAAACTTTCACGCTCCTTTGCTATTAAGACTTCCACAAAACACAGGAGCAGTAGTAAGAACTTTTGTAAATGTGTGGAGAGAGTTGTCTAAGCATTGCCCTTTTGCTTAATATCACAGAATTGGTTTTTAATGGGCTAAATAAAGGTGCCTAAAGGACAGTTGGTAATTAACACTGGAGAGGAAGACAGTGAAATGTATTGTAAGAAATAAGCTGCTTGGCCAGGTGAAGATTATGGTATTGGGGAACAGCAAAGTGATGAAGCACAAAACCAAAAACAGTGGCTAACTTTATCTCCAGATACTACTATGGGTGTTTTGAGGAAAAAAAAAAACATTTTTTTAAACATAGCAGACAAAATCATACTTCTATATATGGCAGCATAAGCAGAAGGTAATTTTGCAACATGCAATGTAGATAACTACTTACCTGAATTGTTTCACTGCCAGTGGGCTCAGAAAAACCTCAGTCAACCATAGTCTGAAATTTTCTCATTAGAAAATGCCAGGGATATTTTTATTGAAAAGGTTGCAGGAAATGATGCATTGGTAGTATTTTCTTTCAAAATATCAGTTACATTTTTGCTTGGGTTATCTGAATAGAAATTAAAAAAATAGGAACATTGGAGACAGAACTAAAACAGTGCAAGGCAGTGAAGAGGGCATAGGTGTCAAACAGCCCAGAATGGAAAAGGCATGTGTGACTGGAATAAAGGAAATGCAATCCAAACATTCCAGAGAGATGTGCAACAGCTTTTGCAAACACTCCCCTACATAATTAGTGCTCAGTTTTGTGTGTTCTGATCATCAGAGGGATTTTCAAAGTACAGAATTCAAAGACATTGAATACCGATGTAAATTCCTAACCCACTTTTACCCCAATTGTACTAACCAATCAATCAACATATTGATTTGAGGTTTTCAGGTAAACTAATAGCTACCTATTGCATAGCATGACAGTTTCTCCATGACAAACTAATGCCACAGAATTGTCAGGGTGGAAGGAACCTCAAGGATCATCTAGTTCCAGCCCTCCTGCCATGGGCAGGGACACCTCAAAGTAGATCAGGTTGCCCAGAGCCACATCCAGCCTGGCCTTAATGAGGAATGAGGAATGAGGAATGAGCCTCCAGGAATGAGGCTTCTACCACCTGTTCCAGTGTCTCACCGCCCTTATGGTGAAGAACTTCTTCCTAACATCCAGTCTGAATCTACCCATTTCTGGTTTTGCTCTGCTCCCCCTAGTCCTATCCCTACCTGACATCCTAAGAAGTCCCTCATCGACTTTCTTGTAGGCCCCCTTCAGATACTGGAAGGCCAAAAATAAGGTCTCTTCAGAGACTTCTCTTCTCCAAACTGAACATCTGTGTCCATCTGTTGCATAACAATTTCTCCACATGACTGCATATATCTGCAGCACTCAAAATACCAATTCATGCAGGTGAATTACACACACTATTTCTGCTCTTGGTAAATTTAGTAAGAAATGTTCCACAAAATCTCCACATGCCCTGTAAAAGACATTTCTAGGCAGTTCTCAGTCAAGGCATTGGCCATATATTTTCCAAAGCAGTTTTTAAATAAGCATGTCTCCTTCAAGAGGATCAGATGCAGAAAACCAGATTCCCTGTAAGGTCATTTTATTCCTACCCATGCCAGAAATTTGCTTATGTGAGTGGGGTGGTGGAAGGTTAGCAAACAGATCAATACTTTTCTGCTTCTGCTGTGGTGATGTCTGAAGTAACTGGCTGCTCATTCTGTGGGTGGCTCTTTTGCTTTTCAAAATCTCAGCTAAATAGCTGTGACTCTGCCCAGACCCTGTGCTTCCCAAAATACACAGAGATTGGGGAATGGAGAGCTAACAACTGTGAAAATAACTTGGGCATCCAAATATGCTTTCCAAGGCAGTCATCTCATAAAGCAGACTGAAGCTTGGAAAAGCAAAGTCAGTTTATAATGATATCTACTGTATAAAAATGTACTGGTTTAAGATATATTATGTATGAAAAGATTTTTTTTAAAAGCAGAAGGACAGGAGCACCTTTTTGACAAAGCTGATTTGTGTCATAGCCTAATCAGGGTGAGAGCTAATGTTTTCAGATAAGGAATTTTAGGTTCAGATAGATGAGTCAAAGGTAATGAAGAAAAAAGGATCTAGTTCCGAAGAAGGCTCACAAAATTGCAGCTAAATGTCATTGTTATTGTCTTACTCCTTAAGAAAATGTTGCACGTCTGATATTCAAACAGACTATTTTCTCATTTAAAAGATCAATGGAATTAAAACCAGCACCTGGTTTCCAAAGTCTTTTTATTCAGAAAAATTTTAGAAGCTTAAAACTTCCACACCCTTGAGCTCCTGGATGCACTAAGGTGTAAAGGCTAAAGGTCCGTGAAGTGTATTTGTTGTAAGTTTATCTCATTCCAGACTCTGTTCTGGAGGATGAATGGATCAGTCCTTGTATTAATTTATTTCAGACATCAAACTTCTCATTTATTAAGTTGTCAAAATGTCTGATTCCCACTCAGTTCAATGGGTGGAGATTGTCATGTGCTGAAGAAAATGCGCTGCTATGTTGTTGCTGGCTTTGCCTCATAAGGTCAGAGAGAGGAGACAGCAGCAGAGCTGTTCCTGCCCTCCTGCACAGTCCCACTGTGCCTCTCACAGACCTAAAAGGCTCCAGAGGGGCTGGCAGGGCTTAGGGGTCAGCTCTTCTGCAGTTTTGTTCAGTCATAGTGTGATCTGAGATTGCAATTTTCTTCCATTCACAGAGTCTGCTACCCTAATATCCATCTCTGCCTGCAGACCTGCCTGGCCTAGGATCTTACAAAACCCTAAGAGTATCGTAGTCCCTGCATACCTTTTCCTGGTCACTCCAGCAATACCCATCCTACACACCTTGACAGTTCATTCCTTGAATACCTGATGCTTGCTGTATCTGTTTCTACATCTCTTTTGACAAGTAATGGGTTTGGTGGTCATCATTAGTCATATTTGAAGAGACAACAAAAAAACAGTAGGACTGCCTAGGTAACTTGACAGAGGTTAGTAACTCAGTGCAGACAAGCATGCTTTCATGGAAATACAGCTGGCTAAAGATAAAGACTATAAGTGAAAATATTCAAAATATTTGCATTAAGGTGTGAATGTGGCATGTGAGAGCAGCATTTTACAATATTTTTTTGCAATCTCACACATCTGAAGAAGGAACTGTTGAGGGGGCTGGAGGAAAAGTCATATGAGGAAAGGCTGAGGGAGCTGGGGGTGTTTAGCCTGGAGAAGAAGAAACTTAGAAGGGAAGTTATCACTCTATAAAACTACCTAAAACGAAGTTGTAGTCAGGTGGAAGTTAGGCTCTTTTCCCAGGCAGCCAGTGACAGGACAAGAAGGCATGGTATGAAGCTGTACCAGGGGAGGTTTAGGTTAGATATTAGGAAGCTCTTCCTCACAGAAAGGGGAATTAGACACTGGAATGGACTGCCCAGGGAGGTGGTGGAATTGCCATCACTGGAAGTCCTTTAAAATAGATTGGAAATGGCACCTGGTGGCATGGTTTAGCTGGTGTAGTGGTGTTAGGTCATCGGCTGGACTTGAAGATCTCAGAGGTCTTTTGCAGCCCCAATAATTCTGTGATTCTGTGAAGATCATTTCACAAAGGTTACGGCTTAAAAATTATAAGGTGTTCTAAAAACCATCTGAAATTAATGCTAAAAACATGCCAATTGAGGAGTCAGCTTGAATGTGACTCAGCTGTCAAACAAAATGCAAAGAAGAAATATTTTAAGCTCTTTGGGGCAAGCTTTTCTGTTCACACCATTAATGTCCTTGCAGTGAAACAGCGGAACACAAGGAAGTACTGATTTAGATGTCCTGAAATCTATGTGCTGTTGAGACATTAAGAAAAAAATCATTAGTGTGGCGACTGTGGAAGTCTGAAATGTTAAAATAAAAAGCAGCTTCTACCTCCTAATTCCCTCAAGATAGCTGAGAGACTGCAGGGTCAGCCAAGTAGTGACTTGTTGATGCAAAGTGTCCAGTTTGTGACTTGTTGGCTGACTGTGGGATTGCTTTACAGCTCTCCAGTGACATGGGGTGAGGGGTTTGGAGAGCAAGCTCTTCGCTTATCACAGGTCTGAACAGCTCATCAGAAACTTCACTGTTAGTGTTGGGTTTTTTTCCTTTTGTCCAACTTGACTCCAGATGTTTGTGATGCTCCTTGTTACTCAAATGATGTGTAGTCAGAGTGAGAACCAGATCAGAAGCTCCAGACCCAGAAAATGCACAAAGTGAAACTGGGCGGTGTATACACCATCCAACCATCTTGGGAGCCTTGTACTTTAGAGGAGACCACAGATTCATGCTGTTGGAAATAAGACAATATGTGTTTGGGTTTGATAGCTTCCTCCTAGGATATGCTCTCTTTCAAGAAACTGATAGTAATTTTAAAAGTTTTTGTGCATTTGGTTGGGTTTGTTGTTGGGGTTTTTTTTTGGGGGGAGGGTGGTTGGTTTTTTGGGGTTGGTTGGTTGGTTGGTTTGGGTTTCTTGGTTGGGTTTGGTTTGGTTTGGTTTTGGCAAGGCACAGTTTGGATGGGTTCGAACCTGGAGGCCAAACTGCCCCCTGCCACACAAGACCCAGGCATATCACAGGCTTCACCAGGCTCAGTGACATAGCTGGAAATTCCCTACCAGCCAAGGCCAAGAGAAAACATCTTCCCCACAAACCCCCCACAAAGATAAGGTTCATGCTTTTCCTGAGATGGAGAGAGAAGAGAGAGAGAGACATTAGCTGTACTCCTCTTTTAAATAGTGAGATACAGGGAAACAGTAGAATAACAGATTACAATATCCTGGGATGAACTGCCCGTCCCCCTGGGACTTTCTATTCTTTGGAGGACTTTTCTTTGTGGTTAGACCAATTAACTCTGAATTTCCCTTAGCCTATGACAATTCCCAAACATATCAAGCTAGCCTAGGTATGGTAAGTGTAATTTCTGGGAAGAACACTTCAAGGGTAAGGAATGTGGACAGCCTCTTGGTGCTGACACGCTAGTGCCGTGATGTTTATACTGTGTTGGACGTGTTCAGGGGTCTGGCTTATGTGCTGTGCAGCTCATTGAAAAGAATACACTGCATTTACAAATCACAGAATACAGATTCTCCTCATGTTTTTCTACACTAACATCATTTCCTACAGCCATTCCCGAGATGGTAGGCATAACTCTATGGGAGGCTGTTATTCCTTTCATTTTTGCCTGACACTTCCGCAGAAACAGAAAACAGAGCAAGGTTCTTGCTTATGTTTCCTGTCCATCATTCAGTTCATCAAAATGACCTTGATGTGCCTACAAATGTCATTCAAATGTGCTATAATACTTGCATAATGAGCATCTATGTGCTTTTGCCTTATGGTTTATTCTCAAAAGGAATCTTCAATATTTCCTGTCAGCCTGAGAAATATTGGAACATCAGGACCTCAAAATCAGTTCCAGAAAGAGCCAGATGCATTGTTTCTGGGATGGACTAGTAGCTATTTTTCCCCTTGGAGGGGGTTATTAGCTTGGCATGAATAGATTGAAACTGGCTGGCTCATTGTATTCCAAAATAGCCAATGCATTAGGTCCAAAGAATAACTTAGAGCACATTGTTAGATTGATAACATCAGAAGTTATTCAAGGTCAAATTCTTTGAATTCTTTCAGTTTGATTTTTTTGTTTGTTTGTTACTCTTTGCCCAGCTGAAATGGCAATCTACATTGCTTGTGTACTTTTACAAGTAGCACATTAGCAACATCTCATGAATATTAAAGTATTACTCCTGACAGCTTTGCAGCTTTACAGAGATACCGATTCTTGACTATCACTTCATTGGAATGAGGTTCAAAAAGGCTTTAAAGTAAAGATCCGGAAAAATACAAATGGCAATGTGCCCTTGTGGCCAAGAGGGGAACATCAAGAAAAGTGTGTCCGACAGGTCTAGGGAGGTTCCTTTCCCACTCTGCTCTACCCTGGTGAGACCACACCTGGAATACTGTGTCCGATTTTGGGCTTTTCAATTCAAGGGAGGAGCGGGTCTGCTGGAGAGAGTCCAATGGAATGCTGTGAGGATGGCTGGGGGACTTGAACATCTCTCCTGTGAGGAAAGACTGAGAGAATTGGGAATGTATAGCATGGAGAGAAGGCAGCTGAGGGGGGTCTTATTAACCTTTATAAATATGTGAGGGATGGGTGTCAGGATGAAGGTGCCAGGCTTTTTTTGGTGGTGCCCAGTGATAAGACTAGGAACAATGGGTATAAGCTGGAACACAGGAAGTTCAACCTCAACATAAGGAAAAACTTATTTACTGTGAGGGTGATGGAGCACTGGAACAGGCTGTCCAAAGAGGTTGTGGAGCCTCCTTCTCTGGAGATTCTCAAAACCTGTTTGGATGAGTTCCTGTGTGGCCTTCACTGGGTGATCTCTGGCACAGAGGTTGAACTGGATGATCTTTTGACATCCCTTCCAACCCCTAAAATTCTGTGATTTCAAAAGGTTTGAAAAACAAAACAAAACCCCAGAAAAGACTCCATTCCCCCCTTCTCCCACTCTTGCATATAGGAGATGCTTGGTTTAAATATATGTTGTTTTTTTCACCAACATGACATATTATTCACAGGTTTTCAAAAAGAATGTGACCAAAATCCATTGCCAAAATTCAGAAAGTGTTTTAAGCTGAAATTAAAAAATCCTCTCAACACTCTAATCATGGTTCTGTAAGTTTTCACTTAGCATGCACACCCCTTGTCATACAGGACACAGCTAAGTAAACCTTCTCCTACTTTTCTTTGTCACGAGCCTATGGTGAGTAGGTTGAATAATGCCTGTGTGCTTCAGCCCTATTTGCAGAGTCATGACCAGATCATATCTCACTTTATATAGCTTGTCATCTTACTGGATGGCAATTTCTCTGGGGTCTGGGTAGCTACCTCAGCACAAACAAACATAATGCTCTATCTAGTGTTTTATTTGTATCATAATATCTGCACTGAGGCGTAGGCTCAGGCTTTACTGTGACATAATTTGTGAGATTTTATTTCAAATGGGAAGTACTGGCATTCAAAACTTTTTTATGGCAACATCCCCAGGCACCAGTCTTTAGACTATACAGGGCAGTTGTTATACATTCTTACCAAATACATCCTGCACCTTCCATTTTCTTGATGTTTCTTGATGATGCATGCCCTTGCAGCTGGTTGAAGCACACAACCCTTGGCAGCAGCCAGGGATCTGGTGTGATCGGTGAAGGTATCTGCTTTGGAAGCAGCTGCTAAGATGGAAAGCAGGGACAGCTCTCACTTTGAGCATAGTAGGGCTCATTAACCTTTTCATGATCTATCTTTGTCATTGAATTTCAACAGTGACATGCAGCAATGGCATAGCACAACACATGCTCTTCACCATTTTACCACAGAAGGTGACTATAACCATAGAATCATAGAAATATCTCAGTTGGAAAGGACCTCTAAGATCATCAAGTCAACCTAAGACCACCATGGCCATTAAGGCATGTTCTAAAGTGCCATGGCTACTCACTTCTTGAACACTTCCAGGGACAGTGACTCCACCACTTCCCTGGGCAAGCTGTTCCAATATCTCACCACTCTTTCAGTAAATAATTTTTTCCTAGTATCCAATCTAAATCCCCCCTGGTACAATTTCAGGGCATTTCCTCTCATTCTGTCACCTGATACTAGAGAAAAGAGACTGACTCCTTTCAGGTAGCTGGAGAGTGCAATGAGGTCTCCCCTTAGCCTCCTCTTCTCCAGATGAGAGTACAAAGTACAAAGGTCTCACAATGATGCTATATCATATGACAACCTGTTACAACATGTGGCAAGTTTGCTTATCCTTCTTCCGCTAATATTTTAAGGTGCTGCTGTGCATTCCTGAACCCACCCAGCAGCCCTCAGCAGGTCTTTTGCTTTCCATCCTCCATGTCCTGGAGCTGGGCACATTGCCATTTGGATGTGCGTTTGAAGGGTGTGTAAGAGAAAGCTGCAAGGCCTTTTGAAAAGGAATGATCTTGTATTCTGTATTGCCAGGTGGAGCCAGTGAATATGCCTGTCAGTATTTGTTCCATAATTAATAACCTGCAGTTTGTTTGTTCTGTACCACACCGTTCTCCAAAATCTGTACCTCACCCAGGCAAGCATATATGCAGGCACCCACAGAAGACTACTATGAAACTTTGTCTTGAAGTCACCCCAGGCTTAAAAGCAATAGAACTGACACTGATAAAAAGCATCAGGCAAGAGCCTTCTTTTTGTTGCTGTCTCCCTAGGGCAGTGACCCTGTACTGTGAAAATGGAAGTAACTGAAAGCAGAAGAGACAGGGTGGGGGGAAGAATAAAAAATTACCATTTTTTAGCATTCAGTGAAATCTGTTGAGTTTGCAGATAGCTTCTGCTTTGCAATGCCTGATTTATCTTGGAACATAAACATCAACAGCAATACAGCTCTCTGTAGATTTTGAGAGATGTTAACCATTATAAGAATGTTAAATGAAAGCATCTTCAGCAATTTGTTCTACTCTATGCCTGCAATTAAGAACCACTTTCTTTTTCTTCAGAAGTGCAGCCAAAAATGTTGAACTTCTGAATCTGGTGATCTGCACTATCTGGGCATTGGCAGAGGACTAATGAGGGCCATGAAAATGATCAGGGGGTTGGAACACCTCTGCTATGAGGACAAGCTGAGGGAGCTGAGGGTGTTCATCCTGAAGAGAAAGCTGCAGGGAGACCTAATAGCAGCCTTCCAGTACCTGAACAGGGCCTGCAAGAAGGATGGAAATAGACTGTTTCCAAAGGCCTGCAGTGGTAGGATGAGGGACAATGACTTCAAACTAGAGAAGAGTACACTTGGATTGCGTGTTATGAACAGGTTCTCCACCATGAGGGTAGTGGAACACTGGAACAGATTGCCCAAGGAGTTAGTTGCAGCCCCATGCCTGGAGATATTCAAGGTGAGGCTTGACAGGGCTCTGGGCAACCTGATCTAGTGGAGAGTGCCCTTGCTGGCTGCAGAGAGGATTGGCCTGGATGATCTTTGGAGGTCCCTTCCAACTCAGACCATTCTGTGCTGCTGATGTCATAGAATCAAAGCTTCAAAAGCATTTATTGTTTCACTTGCTGATGGCACAAAGGTTCCAAGAGTTTGATGGGAACACTAGTTGTGCATCTGTGGAATAATGGTGAATGTGATCTAGCTGGTGAGGAACAAACCTGAGGTATGCAGCAACCTCCATAAAGTGTGACTCATTAAATATGCTACTGGATCTGCTCATACCTTTATTCTGCATGCTTAGAAAATACTCTCTCTTCTTCATGTTAATGCTTCCCAATTGTTTAATGTGAAGATGCCATTCTAGATAAAGTTGTCAGAGATTTAGAGACGATGTGTGTATGTAATGCAATTAGACATTCTGAAATTTCCTTACTCTTCCAAAGAAAAATCTTTCCTCCTCTTTCTGAGCAATTAAAATGGTCATGGGTAATATCTTGGGAGCTGGAAAAGTAAAAGTGTGCAGTGGTTTTGTTCACAATGGCAAAACATGAAGAGGCACAGTAAGGCAGCTTATGGGAAAGATACAATAACAACACTGAACCCCTGACCTTTGTAAATTAGGAAGTGCAATTTCTAAATCAAAACCAGCACCAGAAGCTCTGGGAATGGAAACAGGCTTAATTCTCTGCTGTGCAAAGAGCTTGAGATTTCCATAACAGCAGGTCAGATTTTCAGTCCTGTCTACGTGGCTGCTTGGTTCAGAAATTCCCCACAGCTGTTTGTTCTGCTGGCCTTGGGAATAAGCAGGAGGTGGTGGGGGAGGTTGCTGGGTGGTGTGCCGGGAGCTGGCATCTCATGAGATGTGGTGTTGCCCGGGAGAAGAGGGATTTGACTACTCCTCTCTTCCCACTGGGGGATCTCTTAGCAGTTGAGACCCTTCTTCTCTCCTGCAATATCTACTGAATTGGCTGAACACTTCCACTGCAGTAAACAACTCTCTACTGCCATCAGAAAAGAATGACCCAGACCAGATCTCTAATCTTAAAATAAATACTAATCAGATATAGTGGCATTCACTGAGTGATTCTTTCCACTGCTGCTGCTGCTGCTTTTAATTTTCTGCACGCAAGATTTCTTCGATAGTGTGGGTCCTGGAGCTTGACTGATCTCTAGCAAGACTTTGGTGGAGTATCCTCTTGAGGACAGAGAGCTCAGCTGGGGCTGGCAAGGTGGAGTTACATGTACTTTCATTTAAAGGCATACTCTCTTCTCTCAAAATCATGACTGTGGTACTTTTCTGCAATCATAGTCCTAGCCTTGCAGTCTTTTTTTTTAACCCCCAGTATGTCCATACCAGGCTATCCATGTTCTGCCATTTCAGAAAAGGATGATTGTTACCTTCAAATGTGGATTTAATTGTGCATTTAATTAGCACTTTTCATAGAATCACAGGATTGTCAGGGTTGGAAGGGATCTCAAAGATCATGCAGTTCCAACCACCCTTGCCATGGGCAGGGACACCTCACACTAGATCACATCCACATCTGGCCTTAAAAAACCCCCACAGATGGCATTTTTGCCACCTCCATGTGCAACCTGTTCCATTATCTCACCACCCTCATGGGGAAGAACTTCTTCCTAACATCCGATCTAAGTCTCCCCTCCTCTAGCCGGGATCCATTTCCCCTAGTTCTGTCACTACCTGACACCCTACAAAGTCCCTCACCAGCTTTCTTGTAGCCCCCTTCAGATACTGGAAGGCCACAAGAAGGTCTCCTTGGAGCCTTCTCTTCTCCAGATTGAACAGCCCCAACTTTCTCAGTCTGTCTTCATAGGACAGGGACTCCAGCTCTCTGATCATCTTTGTGGCCCTTCTCTGGTCCGTATCTTTCTTGTAATAGGAGATCCATAACTGGGAACAGTACTCCAGGTGGGGTCTCACCAAAGTGGAGTAAAGGGGGAGAATCACCTACTTCTCTTGCTGCAGCCCCAGGATGTGAGTGGCTTTCTGGGCTGCAAGTGTACATTGATGGCTCATGTTGAGCTTCTCATCCACCAGCACCCCCAAGTCCTTTTCTTCAGGGCTGATCTCAAGCAACCTTGGATTTAATTAGCACTTATCTGAATTTCCACGTGTGTAGGAAATGATCTGCTGAAAATAGTACATTCCTATATTAAAGGATTTCACACCACAAAGCTTTTCATTAAAATATACCTCCATAAAAAAGTTATATTGTTCCAGTATATCTTTTTTCTAATACATATATTAACAATTTTCCATGAGACACTATTGTTTGCAAAAGAGACAGAAAGCATCTCTTGTCTTTAGGAAACAAAGAGTAGATGGATCCTAAATCAGGCACAGCCATTTGTTTTGATTCACACAATAGTTTTAATCAAGTGAATTAGCATAAATTATTCAAGTAAAAACATAATTACCACTTTTCATGCCACAGAGTTTGCAGGGACAGCAAAGAACAAATGTGTGGTGTTTTCTTTCTGTTCTCAAGAAGATCCTTCTTAGCTATTTAACTTGGTCACTAGAGTCCGCCACAATTTTGTTATTGCTGCTTTTGGGTGGTTTTGTGGTATCTTTTTACTCAAAGGATCTATCAGAACTTTCCCAGGCTTGCCTACCATAACCCAAACAGCATTTTCTGACATAAAAATGCTGTATTTGAGCAAGGGATTTGTGTTCTGTGATGTTAAACCTAAACCTGCAAGCTCATATAGAAGTTAACCACAAAATAAGTTCAGATCAGTAGTATAGCTACATACCTGTTTATAATGTGACTTTTTAATATCTTATTTATCTGCCATTATACCTGATATTATTAGTACAGACTTGGAGGCTTTCAAATGCCAAGTGGCCATTTAATGTTCTTAGGACAGGATTCACAGATTTACAGGTTGCTTTGAGTTGGAAGGGACCCTTAGAGGTCATCGTGTCCAACCTCTCTGCAGTGAGCAAGGGCACCTCCAACTAGATCAGGCTGTCCAGGGCAATGAAAGGAACTTTCAAAGCTGCTTTTGGAAAGCACATCAACCCATACCTCTAAACTAAGGTCCCAGGGGGGTTGGACTAGATGATCTTTTGAGGTCCCTTCCAAACCCCTAACATTCTGTGATTCTGGGAAGTAGTTCTTCTATGCGTGAGACCAGACCAGATCCATTTGTAAGTGCTGCCACTTTCAAACAGCAGATGTATGATGAGCTCTGGAGTTAGCAGACAAAAGAATGTGACAGGAGGTCACAGATCAGAAGAAAGCCCATAAAGTAGATATTGAGAGAATCCTTGCAGTCAGCCTTGCAGGCCACCCACTCACTGGTGTGAGCAGCAGCAGGAGGGCTGGCCCCAGCTTGGTACACTTCCCCTCCTCCCAGAAAAGCAGCTGGACGCCGTTTCTCCATTCTAGGAAATCAATGTACCCTTTGGGACTGCTCTCACAGTCCAGAAGACAATGTCATACCTGCCTCATCCCATCTGCCAGTGAAAACTGGTTTGACATGACTCGTAAAGATTGCTATTTCATTTATTTTTTTTTTGTTTTTTTTTTCAGGCTGGGATTTCATTTTTCAGTGGAAGCCTCTTGTATTGCCACATTCCCTGACCTACTTACAGTGGCTTTCATTTAAGAATAGGGGTGGTTTTTCACAAATACTATTGTTTTGCCTTGGTAATTTCTTTTGCTTCCAATCATGTTAATATTGAACAGATCAAGAGTTAAAACATTTAATCCTGTGTTCTTCTGGTTTCTGGGGGGTTTTGTGGGGTTTTTGTAATTTATTTTTTTTCTGGAGGATGAATCATATGAGTACGGATGGCCTTTAGTTATTCTTTACTAAAGTCAAACAAGAATATTTATTCCCTCATTAGAAAAACAGTATCTCAGAATTATTGTTCTTTTGCGTTGCTGTTTAAAAAAGACCAAAAAAAAAGTTCATAAAATGTAGCAGACTGCTAGTGCTGGAGCTTGAAAGCTTCTTGTGCTGAGGCCACATACAAACCAACAGCTCAGGTACAGCACATGTGAGCCTGTCATATACAGCACATCTGAGCCTGTCATATACTACGTGTACTCTCTCAGCAGAGACAACAGCTGGTCTTTGAGCAGAGCCAACAGAGTGACTTTTTGATCTGCATGATGCACCTCCATTTTCTACACAAACCCCCTGGTAGAAAGGATAACCTACTTTTAATGATAATTCCTTCTCAGACTGCTCTTCTGATGGATTTAACAGGTTTTGTTACTTAGAGATAAAGCAAAACATGATTCTTTGGAGGTTCTGTAAAAGTAAACATAGATACAAATTCACAACCAACTTTATTCTTGCACTGATAACTATTTTCTGCCAACTTATGTCATTTTGATGTCCAACAACTGCAAGCTGTCGAGCAGAAAAGCCTTCACAAATTATTGTCCTGCCACCAAGTCCTGTAGCCACTTTATTAAGTACTTCCTTAAGTAGATAGGACTGTGGTATTTCTTTAAAAGGGAAGGTCTGGGCTTTTTTCACTTGTACAGTGGAAATCTGAATTAGAGACAAGAAGAAATGATTCCTTGCAAAATAATTTTAACACCTCTGTGGAAAGGAGGAGCATCCTCACCGAGGCACTGGGCCAGTGTCCTACATTAACAGTTTCCATCGCTGGCGACAAGAGTAGGTGCATGTTCAGTACAGAAAAACCACGCCCTGGCCCTAGGCTTTGAATTCCCCAGCATTCAGTACACCCAAAGGTCATTAAACTATTTTGGCTTCTTGTCCCTCCTGCTGTGAAGAGAAAATGCTGTGGGTGCTGTCTGCTTCACCCGTATGCAGTCATAATGTTGGCTCTGCCTTAAGAGCCTTCACAGCTGTGCTTGTAACAGTTAGTTCCCAATATGACTCAGATGAAGGATTTTTATTTAATCTGCCCAGGATTTTCTGCAAAAAGAAGAGGTTTTTTTTCATTTGTGAAAACCGTTGGAAGGTGAAAACAGGGCACATGTGAATGAGATTGTCTCTACAGCTGACTTCCCATCATTTCTTAGGAAATAATTTCAGTGAAAATGGAAAGATGGGAGAATGAAATAATTTCATGGACCTGACCACCTTAATTTCTGTAATTGCCTCTTAAGACATCACTCATGATTTGCATTGTTTCTAGCTCATAAATACAAATGGTTGAAGTGCATGGGGAGTGGATTATTTTTTTTAGTGGCTCTAGATTCAACTTTTCTTCTACATCAAATATTTTAAAAAGGTGGGGTTTAAGAGAAAACAATGTTATAGATGCAATTGAGCAGTGGTGGTTGATTCAGCAGGTAAAATTTGGACAAAACCCAAGCAAACCAACAACATTGTTTTTTTTTTCCACTTACTAAATGATGCATTTATATATATATTTTTTTTTTTTCATTCCCTTCTCATTCTTTTGGTCACAATTTTCAGTATTTGCTGTGTTTTATTTCAGTGAGACTGTACACTCCTTTTTTTGAATTCTGAGGCTTTTTACTGTCATTAAAATCCACACAGACCAAAAAATAAATTTCTTCTTCTCGACATAGGGGCAATTATGAAGAGAAAACCTGAAGATTAAGCTGTCTTGGACACAAGGGATAGCTTCCAGTTTGTTCTTTAAGGTAGAAATTGGGGAGCTTTCAAAGTAACACCTGAATCATTCAATTAAGGACTGGCCTTTTGTGAAGGGGAACCTGGGGTCACCTCATGAATACGTAAAAGTGTGTCTTTCATTTGTCTTTCTAAGGCAGAATGTCACTAACCACAAGAATCAAACATACACACAAAATCCCAAAGTGCAGGATCAGCACAAATACTCCACTCACATGAGGCACATGTTGATCAGGAGTTTTGTTCTAGACACCTTTCATGGTATCTGCCCTGAAATGCAAATACATTCAATAAATTTTACTATCATTCCAGGTTCCTTTGTGCAAAATACTACAATTCTGATGTGAGAACCTTCTTACGGTTTAGTGCAGATGCCAGGACATTGCATCCCTGGGAAAGGTGGGTGTTAACCAAGAGCTACTTACTAATACCCCAAACCTGCCTGCAAGACTGAAGAATCAAGACAGATGGGTTTCTAGGACACCTGTTTCTGTGTACAGGTTGTGAAAAGCAAATCTTGAATCATAAAGCATCCACTGATGCTCACAGGAGGGACCTCTGATCTTCAAGTCCAACCCACCTGCCAGAGCAGGACCATAGAATCTAGCACAGGTTGCACAGGAACACATACAGACAGGGCTTGAAAGTCTCCAGAGGAGACTCCACAACCTCTCTGGAGAGCCTGTTCCAGTGCTCTGTGACCCTTACAGTAAAGTTCCTCTTTATGCTGAGGTGCAACTTCCCATTGCGTCCTTGTCCTATCACAGGGTACAAGTGAGCAGAGGTTGTCCCTTCTGTCCTGACACCCAGCCCTCAGATATTTATAGACATTGATTAAATCCCCGCTCAGTCTTCTCTTCTCCAGACTAAAAAGCCCCAGATCTCTCAGCCTCGCCTTATAAGGCAGTGCTCCAGTCCCTTAATCATCATTGTAGCCCTCCATTGGACTCTCTCCAGTAGATCCCTGTACCCTCCTGAACTGGGGAGTGCAGAACTGGATGCTATATTCTAGGTGGTGCTTCACTAGGGCAGAGCAGAGGGCGAGGACGCACTCTTCCTAATGCACCTCAGGATACCATGTTCAGGGAAAGTTGTGTGCCACAATCTGTTCAGGCCAGGTAACTAAAACAAAGAAAACTTGTGAATACCCAGTCAAAAAGAATTGACTCATGATGACAGTTGGCATTTGTGCTACACTAGAACTGTAAAATCAATTCTACAAGCACTGTTATGTGAGGGTAGCACTAATGAGAAATTCCGGGGTAGCTGAGCATTGACATTCATTATTTGCTGAACCTCAGCAAATATACTGCAGTGCCTAAGGAAGATAAGGTCCATAGGTTATTTTGGTCTTTATGGAGCGTAATTATTAAGTGATATTGATTATGCTTCTACACATAAACCTCAGGATTCATTTATGCACAGATGCAAGCACACAGTTTAATGTTCCAAGGTGTATAGGAAAAAGTAGATGTCCTGGATAAATCTTGGTTCATAATCTAGCTAGAGACTCATTTAATATCCAAGGTGAACATACCAGAACTGTATTCTGAGCATTTGCATTTTACTCAGTCACGTGGTGTTCTGTAAAAATTGAAGAGAAGTGTTAGTGAAATTAAGGGAGTCACTTAAGGGTCTTCCCTTCTTTGGAAAGGATAAACTTAAAAGTGGAGAAGTGTTTATTGTGGTCAAATTGGCTGGAAAAAAATGTAGAATTTAGTATGAATGCTTTAGGGCTTTAAGTCAAAGATCATCATCAAAATTGTCTTAGTTTTCCTTTGGCTGTCTAAATGTGAACACTTACCATGTAGCATTGATTGAATGTCATGTAAATTAAGCAATAACTGTGAGGAGCATGTAGGCATTCATACAGGAAAGACAGTTACAGTAAAATCTCATCTGCATGAGATTTTGATAAACAATTCATTTAGCTTAAATTCTCATTCCATATCTGAGAATGGTTTAGATCCTGAGGCTGGTGTGTTTGTACAATTCTGTTGAAGAGAGCCCAAAATAAAATAATCAGTCCAGGTATTAATAGATATTGTGGTCCTGAGCATAACTCCAAAGAAGGAGAAAACCTTACAGGTCCAAAATTTGAAGTATTTTTGGTTTATGTTCTAGGACTGCTCAACAGGAGGTTGTTGTCTGGTTGCTGATTGTAGCCACTCGAAGTTCATGATCAAAATAGCCTAACCTGTTAACTAGGATGATACTGCATAGGAAAAGCACAGGCTGCATGAAGTAATTTCACTGTGACATCACAGACAACATGCAAAAGTGGGACATATTTAATTTGTGCCCCCACCCGAAAAAAAATTTATGTGTAATCCCTTGAAATATATCAAGCCATGATACATGGCAGTGGGGTTGGAATTGGATGATCTTTGAGGTCCCTTCCAACCCTGACAATTCTGTGATTCTGTGTAATACCTCACGGGTGTAAAAAGGTATGGAAAAGACCTTCCGAGGGTGTTGAAAGTGGCATCAAATTGTTTAAGGTCTCTTCATACTTTCATCAAGATTATCCTCCTGCAGAAAGAGCTTTCCAGTTTAAGTGCAGATGAATTTCAGATAAATCAGCTTCTAAATGAGACACAATACCTATCAGATCAAAAACAAAAAAAAAAAAAAAAGTAATCTCAAGCTGCTCTTGTTTTGTTATGCATGCAGAAATATGGGTCCCTCTTTTGGAATGACAGTTCAGGAGATCAGTGAATTATTGATAGGATCCCTGGGTCACTAGGAGAGAAGGTTCCCTGGGTCACTGTAATCTCAGCAACGCTTAAGAACGAATGAATGAATACTGCTGCAGTTAATGACCTGAATTGACTGAGAGGAGCAGTTAGTTTGGTCATGATCTCAGCAGAGATGCTCACTGTGACAGCTTTCTGCACTCACTTTGGAGTCTCCCAAACTTGTACTTAAAGCTATATTCCCAGTAAAACTGCATTCATAATAAAACCTCTTTATCTGGAAGCTATCTTATTTAGAAAATTAGTTTGAGTGTTCTGATCCTATTTTCAGTAAAGTTTTGCACAGAATAAAGAAAGAACTAGGTTGGAAAGGGGTCGGTGGTCTCAAGATCTCATTTGTTTGGTTTTGTTTGCTATACCTTCTTGTTTAAGGAGAAAACAGTAAAGAAACAAAAAAGTGGTACTCGTCCTGCATTCCTTTCAAATGCTGTAACGAGAGCATCAAACTGAATTATTTGAAATGTTTTAGTTTGGGAGATTGGTGCTGCTGCTTTGGGATCTTGTTTTCTGCACTTTCGGTGTGGGGTTTTTTTTTCATGTTTGCTTTGTCCCCGGGTCACACAAAATCGTGATGTGAGGCAGAGATAATGAGAAAAGCACTGGAAGAAAAATGTTGCAGTTTTCAGGTCTCCCTTTTGTTAACTCTGATTCCTCATCAGCAGAAACCCCCAGGTTTGCTCTTCCACTTCTGGGATTCTCTCAGTTTGTGCAGCCGCATCAGGTACCCACCTTTTATCTTTCTTAGGGAGCACTAAGAATTTAAAGTCCTCTTCAGGCTCTACCAGTTGACTCCTAATTAACATGGAAAAGAAATGCTTTACCACAGAGGCTTTGCTGCAGGAATCTTTTTTTTCCCCACATGCATATATCTCACATGCAGCACACACAAACTGTTCACACACACTCTCAGTGTGCATTTCGTGCACACACAAAAGTTCCAGATGTGCTCAGTATCTTCTTTAGTTGACTTTATTCTTCTGTAAAGCCAAGAGAAATATTAATCATTCATTTACTGTTAGGGGATGGGTCTTCTTCTCATGTTTCAGTAAAGGGGGTGGAAAAGTAAAGTAAGCCAATTTTTTTCCTATTTAAGGCCAAGGCTGGGGAATGCTTGTGGCTGAGTTCTGTACATGGCCCGGTGCTGGAAGGGCAGGGAACAACCGATGTTGCTATTTTGAACAGATTTTTTTCTTCCCCCCCCAATTTTTATTTTTGCACAGAGAGTCTCATGTCTAATATTTAGACATGATGAGCTTTGTGCAAAAAGTAACTTTGCTCATTCTTGCCGTGTTTCAACCCTCAGTTATTTTGGCACAACAGGACGGTGAGTAATTCAAGCTTCTTATGATTTCATGTTGGTTTCTTATTTTATTTTTCTTTTCACCGATGGTTTTAATAGCTTGCAAGAGATGCTTTTTCACAAATCTCCCCAGAACACTTTTCCTTCATTAATGAAGCAGTCAGCTATTTAATGCTTGAAAGCTGGAAGCTGAGGAGCTTGCCTTGCCATCCCAAAGTTTTCTCTTCGCTTTGCTTTTCTGTGGCTAAAAGGACTGTACAGCGCTGTCTGCCTCAGCTGCATTTGTTCTTGTTCTTACTTGTTTTCCTATTGCAGACACCCAAGAGTTTTCAGACTCTTTCTTTTAACTCTTGGAATAACATTTGAACAGATAGCTCTGTGCTGCCTGGATGTTATTTATCACAAGCAGTAAGTCTTTGCTTCCAGCTCTTTTTTTTATTTGGAGTTCTCCTTTTGTATTTGTGTGTTTTCCACTGGCAGCGTGGGGGTTTGTTTAAACAATCTGCCTGCTGAAAGCAGCCTTAAAATTCTGACTGGTTTTGATGCAACAGTTTTTAAGAGAGATGTATAAAAATGTGTCAGCTTATAGGATTTTTAATTCTGACATGAAGCAGGAGAGTAAATTAATTTGCTGAGCTGAAATAGTTTGAACAGTGGATCTGCAGGCTGCTTTGGACCCTCATGAGACTGATTAGCAGCTGATGTTATCTGGGAGTCCTTGCAAGTATGTGTGCATGTTTACAGAGAAGGAAAACACCAAAACCCAAATGAACATGGAATTTTGGAGGAGCGGGGGGGAATTACTTTGTATACAATAATTCAACTTAGAGTGAAGATAAGTGTGGTATGAGTATTTAAATTACACAGAAGACATTCCACAAGTACAACTGACCTTTTTTGGATGTGCTCTTTTCCTGCTTGCCAGACATAGTAAACCAGATCTTCCTTCAGATAAAACATTTTTTAACTTTCCTGTTAATATAACAGATCTGCAGTGTATTTATTCCTGCATCGAGGCAACAAATAACTTTCCAAATAACTTGATAAGCAGCAGCCAAATAAGCTGTAGCGCAGCAAAGGAAAGCCAAATGCCTTTAAAAACACACCCCACCCTATTCTGTATGATACAAATCATGGAAACAATTCCTTTAGCCAATTTCATGGCAAATCTGTCTGCTTCAGCATACCTGTAAGGGCACCTCTGCCGAGGTGGTGGCTGTGAGTCCACCAGCAGGCTGTTGGCAGTAGAGCAGTTGGAACTCAGGGGGTTCTGTGCATGAGCAAATCAGGTAACATCCTCTGCAACAGCAGCATGCCCAAATACCAGCCTCCCTCACCAAGCAGAGACACAGGCTGAGCCTTGTAAAGTATTTTAAAAGAAAAAAAACAAAACACACACACAAATCCCCCCCCCACATACACACAAAAGGCATATAAAGGCCAAACAAACATAATGTACTGGGAACTGATGTCTTTCTGCTTCTGCTTTGCCAGTGTATAAACTGCCTCTTTAGTAATTCAACAAAATACTATGACATTTCAGCACATATATGCTGGGAGGTCTCTCTTCTTACAGCAGTAAATTTTATATATATATATGTATGTATGTATTCAATATGCATTATGTATATTTATACATATGTGTGTGTGTGTATCCTCAGAGGAATAAGGGCTAAAGGACCAAGAAATGGTAAATAACATAGGAATAAGGACTAAAGGGCCATCTAATATAAAAAGAAAGAACAATGGGTCTATTTCTCCCCACTGAATGCCAGATCTCTTTCCCTCACTCTGGTTGTGTCCCTGGACACTTTTGAGGTTCAACACATATTTGACTCAAGAAATGGCAAATAACATAGGAATAAGGATTAAAGGACCAAGAAATGGGAAATAACACAGTAATAAGGACTAAAAGACCATCTGATATAGAAAGAAAGAACATTGGGTTTATTTCTTGCAGTAATCAAATCCCCGCTGAACACCAGATCTCTTTCCCTCCTTCTGCTTGTATCCCTGGACATTTCTGAGGTTCAATACATATTTGACTGAAGAAATGGTAAATTTGGGGTAGAAGAACAATATACAATATACAAAGGAAGCATGAGGGAGTATTCTCATTTCTCTGCCACATTCCTGTTTTATGGTGTAGTAACATTTCCTTACTGGGCTAACTTCCATACTACTTATAGGGACAAGGTTACACAGAGGGACTGATAAAACGCTGGTTATCCCTTAAAATACCAGATTCTGTCTTCTCTTTGGAATGTTCCTTTCCACACATTTGAAAATGGTTTTCTCACAGAAAAAAAAAAAAAAATATGGAGGTGTTGAAAATGCTTTTCTCATAGAAAAATAAAAATAATTGGAGGGGTGGATTGTTAGCATCACTAATTCATGTGCAGGGCAGCAATGGACTGCGAAGCCAAAGTTTCCACAGTTTGAAAGAGAATTTCCAGACATGCTAAAATACTCTCTCTTGTCAAGAAAAATGTCTACATGGTTAGTATCAAATGTAAGTCAATATAAAATTTTCCTTGAGACAGTCTGCCAGGAGACAAGACTTGGCAAGATATTAAGGAAATTGCTCAGTATACACTAAGTTTAGGGTAGTCAGATATACCTCTGGGCTATGTGTTTCTTTGTCTTGCTGTTAAAGCTAGAAATGGACATTTCAATTCAGCCTCAGGTTGAACTCAAGATCTGGATATTGTGGAATGAGGAATTTTCTATGCCTGACATGAACAAAACTTCTATGTCCCAGTAACCCACTAGGATGCTTTTAGCCTGCAAAGGACACAATTCAAGCGTTTCAGTGTGTGTCAGGTTAGGGTAAGGCTTTTGCAAGCCCTGACCATGTTCACGTGAAAATGCCTCCTGGTGGATGACATGGCATGAAGCTGGTGCCTGAGATGAGGCAGATGCATCAGATGCCAGCAATATATATATTCTCCTACAGGAAGGCTGGAGAGGGACTTTTCATAAAGGTGTCTAGCAACAGGGCAAGGGGGAATGGTTTTAAGCTGGGGAAAGTAGGTTTAGACTGGATCTTAGGAAAAAGTTTTTCAGTATGAGCGTGGTAAGTAGGCTGCCCAGGAAGGTTGTGAATGCCTCCTCCAGGGGGTTGTTCAAGGCCAGGTTGCATAAGTCTTTGAGCAGTTGAGTCTAGTCAGGAGACATCCAGGTCCATGGCAGTGAGGTTGGAATAGATGATCTCTAGGGTCACTTCCAACCTAAGCCATTCTGTGATTCTCTGATTCTCTGATTCTCTGATTTGAAGCCACCTTTACTTTCTGTATATTAAACTGTCCAAAACTGTAAGAACTTAGAATTTTTTTTTTTTTTTTTGGGAACAAACTCCATCTTCTTCCCACCCAGCCTGACTTGTGCAAGCATTTCCAGCCTTACAATCTACATTAATCCTATTTATCTCAAGTTTGTAAAAGCAAGCAAAGAGGCTAATCCCAGAAGACAGCATGAGATTTAGTTAAGACAGGTTGGATCTGTTTGGCAATTTTCTCCAACTACAAAGGAAGTGTGTGCACAGTCCTGTCACTTTGGTGCCAAAAGGAAGGTCAGATGGATTTAGGCCTATCTCAGCTGTTCCTGAGATGGTTAAAGGACCTCTCAGTCATCAGGACCATGGCACTTCTCATGCTTACACCCCATAGTCCTTGAGGAACTTGGCGAGGGACTTTTTAGAATGGCAGGTAGTGATAGGACTAGGGGGAATGGAGTAAAAATAGAAATGGGTAGATTCAGATTGAATGTTAGGGAGAACTCCACCATGAGGGTGGTAAGACACTCGAACAGGTTGCCCAGGGAGGTGGTAGAAGCCCCATCCCTGGAAGTTTTTAAGGCCAGACTGGATGTGGCTCTGAGCAACCTGATGTAGTGTGACATGTCCCTGCCCATGGCAGCGGGGGTTGGAACTGGGTCTTTGAGATCCCTTCCAGCCTTGACAGCTCTGTGATTAAGTTCACTGAAGTCAGCAGGAAAACTACTGCTCTAAAAGCAGTTTAAGAGCAGAGCTAGTATTTATTCTTCATTATTACAAATAATGTTTTTCTCCAATGTATTTTGATATCTTCCTTCTAATGTCAGTATTATCTTGGATGTTTGGTCAGGAGGATTATTTCTGAGGTAGTGACTGAATCCTAAAATATCTCTGAGAGGTCTTAGTGAGCTTTCACATTACTTTCAATGGCAAGTCACAGCTTTCAAATGAAACACAACTATTGCATGTAGGTTTCAGGAGGCAGCACACAGAGAACCTTTTATGCTGAGCATCCACTTCTGCTCTCCCAGATAAGAAGGATGGGATTTTAGGAAAGCTTGTAAAGAGTTTGGTTTAGCCATTTTGCTTTCTTCTTTGATTAAGAGGAAAGGCTTAGAGAGGTGATGAAGTTGATGAATACTGCATAATTGCAGTATACTTGTGAGACTGATATTTACCTGTATGTAACACTGCACGTCTGCATTCTTTGCTGACAAATTACTTAGTTTAAGGATAATGCCAGTGACAGAACCATCTCTCCTCAAAGGTTTTGATAACACAGAAAAAAATCCCCCTCCAGCCTTTTGAAGATAAAACCAGATGACACATGCCTGTGTGCCAGCAGATAATTTACACCACCATATCTAACCTGGATTATGTGAAGGTATCAAAGATCAGGGATCTCCTGCTCTTCTTCCATTTTTCCTAACTGTTTTTTGTTTTGTTTTGTTTTGTTTTGTTTTGTTTTTTACCAAGCACACAGCAGGCAAAATTTCGCTTAAGAAAATTGAAACATTCCTTTCTGGTCTGGAAATCTTGTGCTAAATGAAAGCCTGGGGAATACAGCCCCTCTAAACATTATAGATATATAAAGTTCTTGGAAATATGACAAATTTTATAAACACGTTGTAGATCACACATCCCTGGAAGACATTAGCCTTAGGAAAATGAAGCCATTATATATCACTTCCATTATTTTCCAGATTTGTTTTTGATTTGAGACCAAATCTATGCAGAGAGGTTTTTTTTAAAGAGGGGGTGGAGCTGGAAACATCCACTAATTTATTAAAGGGGGAAGAGGCAGAGGGAGAAGGTTGTTGTCTCTGGCACAGATACCATTGTTGATGCTTCATAGTCATTACATTTGCTCCTCTCTTAGTGCTGCAGATTACAAGCAGATCCTGTTTCCTCTTCCAGCTTCTGCCAAAGTGTTGAGGTTTGAAACAGGCAGCTAGGTGTTACTTGCAAAATCTCAGCTGATACCAGCCTTGCATAACAGCTGGGTGTTAATTAATGCTACTCAAGAGAAAGAGAGAGATGAATTGCTATCACTTTTTTTGTTTCCTGATGAACCATGCTGACATGGATCTGTTAGTCATTATCCCAGTGAGGTGCTAATGTTGTTCAAACCTTGTTTTAATCAGAAATGTGCAGAAAATGGGACATACCTGGCTTCATAATTGGGAAAGCATGCTGTAGGTCAGTGACACAAAGGATGCAGGCTGTCCTTTAGCATTTTGGATTAAAAGGCAATCACTTCAGAGTTGAAAGGTTCGTCCTACGGGTAGGGGGAAACAATAACAAAGTGTTCTTTCCCAGGCTTGCAGGCACCATGAAAACTATGAAAACTCTGTTGCTCCTGATGTAGGTCTGGGGATGGGCACAAGTCACAGTAGCTGTAACAGTTGCAAGTTTTAATTCGTTGGTTTGAAGCCATAATTTCTCAAAACCCACAGGACTGGAAATCAATGCAGTGGTCACCTCCATTAATACTCTGGATTATGCTTAAGAAACAAGGCAAAAGATCCCAGCTAAGACAGAGAAAACTGTGGGCAATGGCAGAGATATGTTAACAAAATGGGGTGGAGGAGGTTTGACCTTGGATTAAATGCCCACATCATTGCAGAAATTTGCTGTGAGGAAGCAAATTTTTTTTATATATATTTTATTTTATTTTATTTTATTTTATTTTATTTTATTTTATTTTATTTTATTTTATTTTATTTTATTTTATTTTATTTTATTTGCAAAGCCCCAAAATACAAAATTGAAATTTGGAAAAATTATGCTAAAATCTTGTCTGGTCCAACATGGCAATGGTTAGCTCATTCTCTTTGCAACATCTTGGTAAATTATAGGTAGCACAACCTGAATGTTGTTTAGAGCTCAGTCCCTACTTGCCTGTAAGTCTGCAATTTTAAGATATTGTGATTTGGGTTTTGGGGAGCTGATACCCAACCCAAAATGAAACAAAAAATTGATTGTCATCATTTTACCTGCTGCAATGCTCCACCAGCCTACCCCTCTAACACACCCATGATAATATACCCTGTAGAGGAGGAGAACTGTCCACAGGAGTGATGCAAGAAGTGTTATTTTGCTTCTGTCAGGCTTGTTGAAGGAAGCGTGGGTGGGTGCAGAAGAATGCTGCAGCCCTTGGCCCTTAGTATGCTGTCCAACTCCAGCCCAGGGGACCCAGAGGATTCCTCTCAAGAGAAGGCTGTTTGGGGCTGTGCCACTCACAGTGATGTAATCTCTGTTACAGAGATGCTGTTTGGTGACTTCCCATGGCCATGTTGCTACTAGGTATGGGAAACAGTGCTCTGGTTTACTTAGTGCTGCAGGACAATTACTCCTCCATAGATTTTCTTTCTTCTACTGAATCTCTCAATGTGTTTGTGAAGCTTTAATTCCTGTCCTCTCTATGGCTCCCATGGCAAGAGCTACTTTGTCCTCAGAAAAAAATCTGTAAGGAATTCCCACAGAATTTCCTGTTCTTTCTCCATTCAGGACAGTCAGTGTGTGTTCAAAGGAAATAAGATTCCCATATTTATGTGTAGGAATCATGCCATTACTATCTCACATTGCTTTGAAACTGTCTGACAGTTTCAAAGGAAGAGTAGCCCTTAAATTGCTCCTGGCTGTGGCTAATGAACTGATAATCTCCCCAGCAGTAAAAAAAGGACATATTACAGGAGTCAGAAAGTCTCTTCTGTAAGTATAGGAAAGATAGTGAGGTGTGCTTATCCTTCCTTAAGTGCTGGAAGGGTCCAAAGAGGAATGAGTGGCATCAATGTCTGTGGTACAATACATGTTTCATGCAGAGGCATAGTAAACAATCTTTTTCCTTTATATTTTCAAGAAGTCATTATTTATTCTCACCTTGTATTTCATAGGAAAGGTTCTCTCCATTTTGCTTTGAGAAAACCAAACCAAATTTCCAAGCAGGGCTTTTATTTATTTATTTTCCCTTCAGAGCCAATCTTCTTGTCTTTGGATTTGCAAAGTGGAAGCCTCTGCCTGTTTCGTGTCAAAATGACAATGGAAAACATGATATAACCCCCTCCAACAACAACCGTTTGTTGGCTTTAGTTTGGATAAACTTCAGCTCTGGGACTTCTGGCTTTGTTTAGTGAAAGTACAGCAGAAGAGATTCCTTTCAGATTAGCTAAGAGACTCCTTCCATTTTGTCTCATTTACGTCAAGCCCTTCATTTAAAGATGAACTATCAGAATGAGAATGAAAAGGAGACCTCCTTTAATGTTGTTTGCACATTTTTGCTTTGCTTTGATTCACTCAAGTGCTCCATGAAGGGATGCCTGCCAGGGAGAACAAAGCATGCATAGGCCATTCAACAGGAGGACAGTGATGATAATGGAAAGACACACATTTGAAGGCTGAATGTGTTTTGTTATTTTGAAAGCCTAGGCCTTTTCTTACAGCTTAAGGGACACCCAAATGACTCTCAAGAAATGGAGGATGTGACTTGTTAGATTTAAGGCTTTAGCTGAGTTTGTACCAGAATGGCCTTCAGCATAACACACAGCCACAGAAGACGCATCCCTTTCTGCTGATGGTTTTCCTTTTAGTCACTGTGCATCCCACCCTGGAGGGCAGCACAGATTCCCTTCCATGTGCAAAACTTCTGTGGGCTGCTATGATGGCTTCAGGCACTGCTGTGTGCCCAGCCCCACAAAGGCCATCAGAATCTCGGAGTATCCTGTGCATGTTTGCAGCAGTAGGTATGAAAGGGATGATCTGTGTCTGGAAAATGGCAGTTCTTGGAAAACTTCTGGACATAATTAGTTCCCACTGAAATCCCCCACAATTCACACCCAGTAACTAGTCTCTGCACTAGGAGGCTGTCTGCTGTGAACATCTATTTTCTGCTCTTCTTTCCCTTTGTGCTTCTTCTCTTTTCCTTCTTTCCATTTTCCTGTAGGAGCAGAAGCAAGAGCAAAACTACAGCTCCTTTTTCAAACAGACTGGAGAGAAACAATTGCTTACCCAAACACTGCAAATGGAAAATATGGGAATGGTTGCGCATTGTTCCTTTGATGTTCAGTGCAATAGCCATGCTGAGCATCAAAGGCTAATGAACTACATCCCCCATGCTCTCCCTCAGCTATAAGCAGCAAAAATAGAATTCCTGTTATCTTGGAAAACCCTCCTGTGTTCATGAGAGTCTCTTCTAAGAAAAAAAAGAAAAAATGTTTTGTTTTTCTGTGTTGGCTTTAAATCTGTGTGGTGTTTACTTGTTTTCCTACAGAGCAGCAGTCATCCTATGCCCTCTGTTTAAGAGAAGAATGTCCTAGTGAAAGCAAACAATAGGCTGTGCAGTGGGAATTGCAAACCCTTGAAAAGAGTAATTGAAATCTGCTCAGACATTTTGAAGATTCCTTGCACAATATTCTAAGCCTGTTGGTGGCTTAGTGGTTGGCAGGGTGGTCCTCTTTGTAGATCCCTCTTTTTTTGTAGGAACAGAGAAGCATAAATATTGGGGGAAGGGGCAGAAAAAGGAAAGAAGAAAGGCATTCAAATCCAACTGATTCTTTTCCTGCTAGATCAGCTGAAGAGAGGGGGAGCACTGTAAGCTTCTTTCAGTGAAGGATCAAAAAAACCAGAAAGGTAGATAGCCTCTTCATTTATCAGGTATTCTCTGGCTCAGGCTCTTTTACTCATACCTTTTAAGGACTCTGGCAGATAAGCTCTGGTGGATCTGGCTGTGTCTGCTGAAGATGTTCTGCTACACAGAGCTGTTTATTCTCACCCTGTGCCAGGAAGGACTGTTGCTGCACGGAGCAGGGAGAGCTAAATGGGTGCCAGGCTTCAGGCAGCCACTTCAGTAGCAGTGCTTCTGACCTCTGATGCTAGGAAAAAGTCAGCTCTGTGCTTTTGCAGGCTCTTCACCACACCAAAAGTGTGGATTTTCACCTGACAAGCAAATTAAGAAGGAAGATCCTTATGTCTTCAATCCTGTAAAACAGGCATAGAACTTGATACTTAAAAGTGGCTCCAAAATGAAGAAAGTTGTCTTTGGTACCCTGAGAAAACCCTCACAATACTCACTTTAGTAGCCTTAAGGAGCTGACAATAAGAACGTTGTAAGCAAGGCACAAATAGCCATTTAATATCCTCTATGAGGCAGATTAAGAAGAATTTCAAATGCTGCCATCTGTATCCAACAAACTGTCCAAAATTGCTGTGGGGTGAATTAGTCCAAACTGGAGTGAATGAATACAAACTGTTTTGCAGATGAAACTAGGTTAACAATGTTCTATGCATTCAGGATCCTACCCCCTGACCTTCTGAGTTACAAATACCTTGAATTTATTGGCAGCCAAAGATAGGATTCTTTTCTTTAGACAGTATGCCAGAGTTCTTTAATCCACCTCTGGAATATGAAATACAAGAACCAAACCCTCTATTTAATTCCAACTTCTGAAATTACAGGGAAATAAAAGAAATCATGCAGGGAGTTATGTTAGTGTAGAATTCGACCTCCTGCTGCTTTACTCATCTCTGATGTAAATTCACTATGGCCGTGGAGTTGTACTGGGGCTGGCTTTGTCCAACATATCTATACATATAAATGATAGTACCATATGTACTACACTGCACTGTAACATTTCCCATCTGTTTCAGTCTTGGGAGAGAAGCATTGAACCAAGCATGATTTCTTCCAAGGCAAACCACAGGAACAGCATTGCATAAAATTGTTAGCCCTCTTGCTGAGCTGGGGGAAAGAGAAGATCACGTCCCACTTGAAACTTTAGTCACTTGATAAAAATTGTTTTCATTTCAAAGTTGGGCAATAAACCCCCCAAAACAAAACAAACAAACAAACACATACATATTATTTTATTTCTTTTCCCATGCAGTTTTTGGATTTTATCTTGGAAGAAGCTTAAAGTATCCTGAAATGAGTAGTTGTAGTTCAGCGTTTTACACTGGGTACTACATAGTGCGAGCTGAAACAATTCTGCTTTAGAATCCTCAGACATGGTACTGTTGGAACAAATCCAGAGGATGCCACAAAAATGACCTGAGGGCTGCAACACCTCCGCTACAGGGACAGGCTAAGAGAGTTAGAATAAATCTTTATTAGAATAAACCAAACCAGGTTGGAAGAGACCTTCAAGATCATCATGTCCAACCCATCAACCAATCCAACCCACCCAAACAGCTAACCCATGGCACCAAGCACCCCATCAAGTCTCCTCCTGAACACCTTCAATGACGGCGACTCCACCACCTCCCCGGGCAGCCCATTCCATAGCGCAATCACTCTTTCTGTATAGAACTTCTTCCTAACATCCAACCTGAACCTCCCCTGGCGCAGCCTGAGACTGTGTCCTCTTGTTCTGGTACTGGGTGCCTGGGATGGGGTTGTTCAGACTGGAGAAGACTCCGAGGAGCCCTTATTATGGCCTTTCAGAACTTATAGGGGGCCTATAAGAAAGATGGAGACAGACTTTTTAGCAGGGCCTGATGAGACCGGACAAGAGGTGATGGTTTGAAGCTAAAAGAGGGAGATTTAAGTGAGGTACAAGGAGGAATTTTTTTATTTTTTTTTAAGCTGAGATTGGTGAAAGACTTGCCCAGGTTGCCCAGAGTAGTGGTAGAAGCCCCATCCCTGGAAACATTCCATGTCAGGTTGGACAGGACTCTGAGCAGCCTGCTCTAACTGAAGATGTGCCTGCTCTAACTGAAGATGTTCCTGCTCACCACAGGAGGTCTGGACTGGATGACCTTTAAGGGTCCCTTCCAACCCTAAGCATTCTGTGATTCTGTGAATGATCAGCTTCCAATGGTTTCTTTACCTATAGCAACTCAGAAGCTGAATCTCACTTTTGTGAGGCTTTGGCTTTGTCAGGCTGGTTGTACAGTCAGGGAAACCCTCCTCTACACAGTGACTTCTCCAGTTTTTCTCTATTCTCACCAGGAGAGACCTACTGCAAGAAATGTTGTAAAGAATCCTTCACTGTTTTAAACTCTTCTTGGTCCTTTCTAAAATCAGAAATACAGCAACTTGTCTTTGAGATATCTCTTGGGTGGAGGAGATTGGGTGGTTTGGTTTGGTTTATTTTGGTTTGGTTAGTGTGGGGTTTTTTGTTGTTTGTTTATTTGCAGTTCTTGACAAAATCTTGTTCTGATTTTGTTAAATTTTCCAACAGAACTGATCCTAAGGATGTTGAACAGGGTGCTATTGCTTTTCTAAATAAATGTGCTAGGCCAGCTTCTTGTGGAATAAAATTGGAAGTGTTTGTGTGTTGAAGGGTTCAAAATTAAGATTATCTTTACATTTGGACTCTGTCTGTACAGGACTTCAATTGAATACCCAAGGAGTAGGCAGGATGTATAATTTAAGAAACTAGGAATTCTATAACATGATCAGTAATCACATCAGACCTTGAATTTATTTCAGTTTCTGCTTGCTTCAAGACACAAATCTTTGTGCCATTTGGCATCAGCCATTCTTAAGACAAGAAGCTCATTAAAATGAGATTACTGTAGAGGAGGGAGAATTTATGCCACTGCTAATACTAAATAGCCACAAATAAAGTGATTGCAGCCTGCTGCTTGTTTTGAGAGTGACATGAAATGGCACAAAATGTGATGTGATGAAAAATATTGTCATGTAAAAAGAGAGTGGATGGAAAAAAATCCCATAGGCATTTTACCAATAACTGAAAGAGTCTGTAATAGTCCCCCTAAAAGTCATTGAATGCACTGAATTAAGATTAACATCTTATTTATCATGTGTCTTGATCTAATGCCAGTGGTTACTTGTATTAAAAGGGTTGATCACTCAGGAACTGAAAGCCTCAGCCAAGAATAATCAGATATTTATGTTCTGACCCAAACCCAATATCAAAGGAGGTTCTGATCAGGCAGCATTCACCCTTAATAAGAAATGAATGACACAATGCAAAGAAGTCTATCCTTAGTGAAAAGACAGAAGTATCAATCTAATTGTGCGAGTTAGGGTCAACCTGTTGAATCATAATATAGAATCATTTCTGTTGGAAAAGGCCTTTAGGTAGGAAATTAGGAAAAAAATTCTTTACAGCAAGAGTGGTCAGGCATTGGAACAGGCTGCCCAGCATGGTGGTAGAGTCACCATTCCTGGACATGTTCAAAAGACATATAGACATAGCACTTCAGAACATGGTTTAGTGGGCATGGTTGGTGTTGGGTTGATAGTTGGAATTGATGATCTTAGAGGCCCTTTCCAACCTTAATGATTCTAGGATTATGCAAGATCATCAAGTCCAACCATTAGCTAGCTCTGCCATGTCTGGCACTAAACCGTGTCACTCAACACCACATCTATGCATCTTTTAAAAATCTCAGGGGACAGGGATTTCACCACCTCCCTGGGGAACCTGTTCCAGTGTGTTTGATCATCCTTTTGGTGAAAAAGTTTCTTCTAATACCCAAACTAAACGCCCCCGGGTGCAACTTGAGGCCTTTTCCTCTCACCCTACCATTTGTTACTAGGGAGAAGAGATCAACACCCACCTTGATACAATCTCCTTTCAGGGAGTGGTAGAGAACAAGAAGTCTACCTTTGAGTAAGGCCTTCAAAGAGAAAATCCCAGAATGACATCTCAGTACAGATATTCATTCACGATGGTCTTCCTCCTCCCTTCCTAGGCCATGATGTTGTCTAGGAACAGCTAATCACAAAAAGAAGAGTATAAGCACTTGTTGCAATCATCAGATGTTTTGCTCAAAGTTATTTTCCTAAGTTCAGGAACAGGTAAAGCAATTCTCTGGGCGACTCCCAAAAGGAAGCAACATGATACACAGCAGCCTGCTCTATCCTGCCCCTGTTATATCTGTTTGAAATGACAGTTCTGCCAAAGAGAATCCCCACCAGCTAAACAAACAAGAAAAGCCTTCTTGGGCTTTGTTTTCCTCTTAGCAGCTTTGAAACAAGAAGACTCATCTGCCATTGTTGTTCATGCTGGTGACCAGCTGAAGCCAATGGGGCTGTTGTGCAACAGTGTTGCTGATGGGATATCTCTGATCCTTATTTCAAAGGAACACTTCTCTGGCAGGGTGACCTTTAGAAGCTGCATGAAGAACATCATTCAAGGATGTCAACATGCGTGCCTGAACAGAGCCATTTGTGGAACATCAGCTTTGAGACAGAACAATGTGACATTCATCCACTTTTGAGCACACTATACCTTGGAAAAGAAGATTTGCCCTCTGAAGATAGAGGAAAAATTAGATCTCAGCATAAACCAGGCTTTGAAAGATTAGGGAGAAAGCCAATCATCTGGAAGGAAAATAGGGACATTTTGTGTTTAAGGATATATTTTAATCCTAAAATTTCTATAAGCTGCAGAAAGCTTGCAGCATTTAGTGCTTATAAAGATAAATGAAGGGAACAAGCAATGATTTGTCTGAAATGCAAATCCTTGTGCCAGTGCAGGCCTGGGTTGTTTGGTTTTGTTGTATTTTTTTTCCAAGAGAGATTTGGGTGGGTTTCAGATCAAGGACAGTTTGGCTAGGTGACAGAGCGAGAATCCAGCCTCTCCTGTCCATTGCCAGTGAAACAGTGCATGTCTCCTCTCTGCCATACCTCTACCAGACAAGTGCAGTACTCTGATGAAGCAGCATTCTTGCGTGCTGCTCTCTCTTTCTTGCTCTGCATCTGATTAAAGAGGAAAACATCTGGGACTGGCGTGGTGGCAGAAGTGTTCAAACACCAGCATTTTTGGCAGATGAGCATCCCTAGAAGTAAGAAAGCCTTGGTTGGAGTCTGAAAGCGCGGGATGTAGCCATCCTTTTTGGTGTGAGACTTGGGAAATCTGGGAACCATTCATTCATAAGCCTTTTCCATTCCACCCAGAAGCAATTCTTCCTCCTACAGGACATCATAATTCTGTGATTCTATGTCATGGAGCAGAGAAAGATTTTTAAGATGGGCCTGCTCAGATTTTACAAAGCCTGCATTTAAATGGTTTGTCAATTTAGATTTCATGGTTATGCCTCCAATAGCATGGTGAGCAAGCCTTACAAAACATGACCTTAGTACTTTTCTATCTGAAAATGTCCTAATAGTTAGTTATGCTCAAATTGGTGTGGATGGCCTCATTTCATGTGAAATTAATTCAACTAATTAGCTGCTTAATACAATTCCAGCTGATAGAATGTCTGTCAGCTGGGGCTGAGTTTGAAGAACAGTTCTTGGAAACTTGAGAACAGTGTGAGAGCAGGTGAGTGTCAAGGGGAGAGGGCCAATCTCTTTTCAGTGGGGTGCGGTAGTAAGACAAGGAACAACAAATACAAATGAACATAGAAGGTTTCACCTCAACATGAGGAGAAACTTCTTTACAGTGAAGGTGACAGAGCCCTGGAACAGGCTGCCCAGAGAGGTTGTGGAGTCTACTTCTCTGGAGACTTTCAAAACCTGCCTGAATGCATTTCTGCACAGACTACCCTAGGTGATCCTTCTTTGGAGGATATCTGGAGGTCCCTTCCAACCTCTAACATTCTATGATTCTATGAGAAGGTTCTGCAGGGTTGATCCCTGATGTTTCAGCAAGTGCCTGTGGTAGAAACTGATGGAATAAAGATGGTGCAGACCAGATCCATTCTCAGCTACACAGCAGCAAAGTACCACCTCTACAGGATGGACCTGAATGAGAGACCCCTGTGCTGTGACTGTATTACTCTTCCTAAATTTATTATAGTAGCATAAATACATCCAGAATTTGTAGACCTTGCAGCTTAAAAAACCAACAACTCTTGTTAAACTATTTTTTTTCTTCTGTTTCCACCTTTTTCCTGCCCTCTATCAAACAGACACTAGTCCAGACTTTTTGAATACTCAGCACTTAGCTGAGAGAGAAGAGGTGGACAAACCAGACCATTCTGGCCCAGCAAGCCAATTAGTTCATTATGAGTGTCTGTTTGTTTCCATTACTGATCACAGGATGGAATGAGTATGTTTGATTCTTGTATAAACATCATCATAATACCAGACAGGGAGCCCAAACCATTTGCTTCGAGGTAGACATTGTGGCATTCTTTTCTGCTCAGTAAATGGAAAGCAGAAATGCTGCAGACACTGGGATGGATTCCTCCTTCTACTCCAGTGTAGGAGAGAATGATAGCATTTCCATTGCAAAGGAACAGCACATCTCCTTTTGTCTTTTGGTTCAAACATGTTTGAAGCATTGCTGGAGTACGCAATAAGTAGATGTATTTACTGTAGAAGAAATTTGAAAGCACTTTTTGAAGTAGGCATCCTGTGAAGCAAATTGCCAAAACCCCATTAGAGAAAAGAAGCTTTGTATAATTAAATGTGGATGGAAAGCACAAGGCCTCCTTCACCTTAGTGCTATCACCTTTCCTAGATTCACTTTAAATTACAGCAAAACCTGTTTGCTTTATTTGTGTTTCTGATCAGATTCTCACAGAGCAAAGCTTCTCAATTTTGCTTCCCAAGCTATCATCAAGAGGGTCATGAGTCACCTCTGTGTGGACTATTGCCCTTTCTGAGGCAGAACCAGACAAGTTCAAGATGTTCTCTCATTTCTAACCACTGAGTCACATCATTGCAACTGGGATATGTGAGTCTGCTCCTAATGCAATAGCTGGACAATTGGTTTGTCCAAAGTGGAAAAGCCTGTGGTTTTGAGGATACTATTAGATTTTTCCCTTTTGCTGTATAAATGTAGTTAAGTCATGATCACAGCACTTGCACAAATGCAAGGTCAAAAGCAACTATAAAACAGGTCAGCTTCTCAGGTCATCACACTCCATAACAAACTCTCCTTCAGCTCACTGGGATTGGGATAATGTCCCATATGACATCTGTCCTATGGCCTACAACAACCATATTTGTTTTCCCCTGTACACATCTGGGTTCTTTTATGTCTTCTGAGACTGAATGGTGATTTTTTCCTTTCAGCTTTCCCTATTGGTCTGCTTACACACAGCTGTTAGTCTGCTTAGGAAATGGGAAGTCATTCAAAACCAGCACATGACAAAGACTGTGCTGCCTTTTATTCTTTGATTCACATTTTTAGGCTGGTCTAAGGGAGTGCTACTCACAGCAAAATCTCTTAAAACATGAATGCTCAGTAAACAGCATCAAGGCAAAGTTCTTCAGGCTCTCAAATACAAAACTGCAATGTTTTGTGCCATGAATCAGAGCCTGACACAGCTACCAACAAACTACTGCAATAGTGGTGAGTGAAGTGTTGTATAGCCACCATATTTAGTATCTGGGGAAGAAGAAGATGATTTTGCATTGTCATAGGTGAATACTGTTGAGTTCTAGTATTTTATTTACTTATTTATTTAATAGTAGTCTGATACATCAGTAAGGAATCAATAAGAAGAGCTGGCTAGGGCAAGTATGAGACTGTTTTACCACAAGTCTAGACTCAGGCAAGTCAGCTTTATTTTGTACTCTTATTATTGCTATATGTGACTTGCCAGTGCTTTAGCACAAATCAGCTTTCCAAAGGATTTTGGAGCTAACAGTTAATCTTTATGAGAGCAATGCAAAACGCATTAGGTCATAACACGCTGACACACAGATCTACATCTGAGCACAGAGGGGGTGTCTTGAACAGACTAAGTCTTCCCAGATGTAAATTTCCGTTGGAAACCTATTTGATACCTTCGTTCTGCCAAAGGCCACAGCGATTTTCATTGCAGCTCTCCTAGCTCGTTTCTTAATTCATTTAACAATGTCCAGAAAGTTAGACGCATATTTGAATGTCATTAAATCCGTACGGCTTCGATATTGGGTCTTTTTCTTTCTGTTAAACGATGCCATCTACTGTAGAATAACCGAATGGCAACCTTCTGGAAATACAGAGAAATCTGCTTTATTTCCTTAACTGCAAAGTTCTGCCTCTCCTTTTGTGAGACATTTTAAAGTTCTGTGATTTTCATCGATATTACTGACAAAAATATGGTAAGGCGAGTATTCTCAGTGTGAAAAAAATGGTCATTGAGAAAAGCCTCTGTGTCAGAAAAGAGCAGCTGTTTTCACAGATCACAGAATGTTAGGGGCTGAAAGGGAACTCAAAAACTCATCCAGTCCAAGCCCCCTGCCAGAGCAGGATCATCTAGAGCAGGTCACATGGGAACACATCCAGGTGGGTTTTGAATATCTCCAGAGAAGGAAATTCCACAGCCCCCTGGGCAGCCTGTTCCAGTATTCTGTCACTCTCACAGGGAAAATTTTTTCATCATGTTTCCATGCAATTTCCTATGCCTCAACTTCCACCCATTGCCCCTTGTCCTGGCATTGGGCATCACCCAGCAGAGCCTGGCTCCATCCTCTTGGCACTCACCTTGCACATCTTTACCAACATGAATGAGGTCACCTTTCAGTCTCCTCCAAGCTGAAGAGCCCCAGCTCCCTCAGACTTTCCTCATAAGAAAGATATTCCATTCCCCTAATAATTTTTGTGGCTTAGTGCTGGACTCTCTGAAGCAGTTCCCTGAGGTCCTTCTTCAACTGAAGGGCCCAGAACTGGACACAATATTCCAGATGCAGCCTCACCAGGGCAGAGTAGAGGGGGAGGAGAACATCTCTCAACCTACTGACCACAGCCCTTCCAATCCACCCCAGAATGCCATTGGCCTTCTTGGCCACAAGAGCACATTGCTGGCTCATAGTCAACCTTCCATCCCTTAGAACCCTCAGTGCATATGACTGTGCACTGTAACTGTATTAAGTTACTTAGATCTGTGTCATGGTATTTTTAAACAGGTATGAATAGATTATGTTTTGCTCTAAACTAAAAAAAAAAGAATAGTAAAAAAAAAAAAATATCACCTCTTCCTTTCATCATGTTGTAAATGAGAAGGATGTTTTAACCTGTGGAGCTCAGAGTGCTTAAGTGGAGGGACAGATGAGTACATTGCTGTCAGGTGAAGTGAATCTGCTCATTTTAGATAACAAGCTCCAACCTTCCCAGTGGCTTTGGTGGTGGTCTGCTTCTCAATGGTTATTGCCTTCCAGGTCTTCTCATTTACAGTGAGCCACTTGAACACTGAGTGAGTCAGCTTTTGCCACTTTATAATTTAGGTTTTGTTAGAAGCTCTTAGAGGGTCTGCAAAGAAGGTTATATTCATAGTGCTGTTCTTCTGATGTTTAAAATGCATTCTAGACTTCTTGTTTTCAGGAAACTTTTGTCATTACTCTCACCCAGTAATGTTTGTCAACTTTGTTTTTTTCCCCAAGTTCCTACAGTGAAATCCTACTTTATTAGAGGAGGAAAACGTTTCTCACAGAAAGTCAGCAATTACTTAAGCAGAGAATCAGTTTATTTACCCAGTTTATTAATGTGGGATCCACTGAAATGACTCTGCAGTGTGAGAGCTGGGAACCAAGCAACATTTGGAGAAGTTAAATCTCTCTTGGCAGACTATGGAAGGTTGTCTAGATCCTCTTCAGAGGTTGTGGTTGTTAGGTGGCCTCCTTTGAAGCAGCATCCTCTGATCCTGTGACCCTGTCTCATGCTGGGTGTGAGGAAGATGCTGTACTGAAAAAGAAAGTTCTCTGCCAGCTCTAGTGCTGGATCTGCGGTTTCTGGTGAGCCTCAAAAGGTGGAGAAGTGAAAGAAAAAGAAAAAGGGAAAAGTTAATTTGTAAATGATAGAAAATATCTGAGGGGGATTCATTTTTGTATGCCCCTGGAAAGTTTTAGATTTTAAGATTTGTGTGTGTGTGTTGTCCAAGGAACTTTGCCCAATAACAGCTTGAGATGTTAGCAAAAGGACTTTTGAGGCATTTTGCATCTTGTGCTCTAATCAAACCAGAGGTCAAACCCAACTTTTAACCGTAAGCAGTGTCATCCTTGGCTAGTCAATGTTTTCCTATTTGCTTCTTTTATAACTGAAGTGCACATATAGCACAGGCTGGTATACACAGCCTGTAGTGGGGGGGGTGGGGAGGGGGAGGGAAAGGTGGGGGATGGATGGAAATTGAGCAAAGAAATCTGTCCCATGCACTGTCCTGCTCTGAGATCCCCTCGATGGTTCAATAAGCCAAGAGGTCTTGGTTATACTCTCCTTACAGACCTCTCCAACTATTAAATATTGGAGTAAACTCCCAAAGGAGGTGGTGGATTCCCCTATATTAGACAATTTCATGGCCCAGACTGACAGGGTGCTGGGTCATCTCATTTAGACTACATTCTTATCCTGAAAGGTTGAGCTAGATGATCCTTGATGTCCTTTCCAACCTGGTAGTCTATGAATGTATGAATTTCATGGGTGACATAGAGGAAACTTCAGGTTAATATGGACAAGGACATGCAATTCAGTGAGACACTGGGAAGGGAGCAGAGTCTGAAAAACCAAGCTCAGCTGAGTAGATGACAATAAAGAGGGTGAACTGTTTAGGTAGATAATACAGAAGGATTCAGGGAAGATGAGAAGACAAGTTGCGCATTATTGCAGAATGTTAGAGGTTGGGAAGGATCTCCAGAGATCATCCAGTCCATCCCCCCTGCCAAAAGCACAATCACCTAGGGTGGTCCATACAGGAATACATCCAGGCCAGTTTTGAAAGTCTCCAGAGAAGGAGAGTCCACAACCTCCCTGGGCAGGCTGTTCCAGTGCTCTGTAACCCTCACTATAAACAAGTGTCTCCTCATGTTGAGGTGAAACTTTCTAAGTTCAGGTTATGGGAAAGATGAAACCAAATAGAGGAAAAAGGGGCTTGAAGAAAAGGCATAAGAAAGGAAACGAGTCCAAGTGTGCACCATGCCAAAGATGGGTATGGAAACAGATACCCACAAATATAAAAGAGAAAGGAAAAGGAAGAATGTGAAGACAATGAAGAGGCCAATGTGCTAAGCGTGGGAGTGGAAAAGGGAAAAAGCAGATGAAAGATGCCCCATGTGAGACAAGAAAAGGAACTCTATAACCCATGGGAATGCACTGCACTGTACATTCAGGCTCAGTCTCATGCTATACAGTTAGGACCATGGCAACAATTCAATGGCATTCAGAATTTTCTGTCTGGAGCCAGTGGCAATTTTTCTGTCAGAGCTTCGAATTGCATCTTTTGGCCTTTTTCTTTTCGCCCCCCCAGTCCTGTTTGAGGGATGACTTATTGTGATATTGAAGTTTTAAGCACAGTGTAGGTACACACATAGCACTCTCTCTTTTTGTGTTTGTGAATGGAATTATTTTGATTTATTCATGGGAAGGGAAAAAAAAAATCTTATCCCATTATTCCAGACCATTGTTGATACTCATATTTGCAATCTGAGGCTTCTAATTACATCTATTACATTACAAGGAGTTCCTCTAACTTTGTAGTGTTACTTTTATCAGGGATTCTTTAATGACTAAGCTCTCTGGTCTTGTTTCTCTCAGAAAATACAAACCCCAGATTTAATATTTGAAACTGGTTTTTCATCAATCTCTTCAAATTCATTAAGTACAACAAATTGAGTTGGTGGAATATCTGCTGGTAGGAATTCAGAAAGCCATGAATAGCAGTGAACAATGTGGTGTGTTGGGGGTTTCTTTCCTGAAAATGCATACACTTGTAACATGTAAGCAGGCCAGATGACACATTAATTGCAAACCATTTGGGCAATTAATGTGAACATTCCTTTAGATTTACCACATATGCTGGCTTGCAAACAAAAAACACTTTGAAAACCCTCCATGCCAGCTATTAATGCTAGTGACAAGAGTTTGTGCTGGGCAGATGGGTTACTCCCCATCCACGTGTAAATGCTCCTGTTGGCACACACAGGGAAATGACACACTCGTTTGAGAGCCTTGGCACATTTCCTTGCTAGTTGCAGCAGAGAATTCTGTTGCTAATTACACAGTAACTCAGTCTGACACTGAAATTACTCCAGACAGAAGATTATCACAGATTTAATTGGGCTTTGGATCAGCTCCAGGAGGTTTCCATTGATGTCTGTTTATAGACTGGGAGCAGATTCTGCAATTAATGTAACTGATCCTCCCAGTGTCTGAAGAGAAGCACTGAGCCTTTTACTTCACACATATAAACTACATTACAGTAGAAAACAAAGCAGGATATCCAGCAGCTTCCACACTTTGATGTGTCTGAATTAGAGGAGACTGAGGAGTGACCTTATTCATGTTTACAATGATATGAAGTGTGAGTGTCAAGGACAGAGCCAGGCTCTGCTCCGTGATGTCCAGTGATAGGGCAAGGGGCAATGGGTGCAAGCTGTTTATAGTTAGGAAATTGAGCTAAGTGACCAGCTACAAACCATAACAAGGGGATTCCCCAGGAATAGGAGAAAAAACTTCTTCACTGTAAGTGTGACAGGGTCCTGGAACAGACTGCCCAGAGAGGTTGCGGAATCTCCTTCTCTGGAGACATTCAAAACCCTTCTGGATGTGTTCCTGTGTGACCTGCCCTAGGTGATCCTGCTCCAGCAAGGGGGTTGGACTTGAACTTTTGAGATCCCTTCCAACCCCTAACATTCTGTCATTCTGTGGTTCTGTGAATACTGAGCAGTGTTTTGTCTTTCTTTCCAGTTGCAGGATGTACCCATCTTGGGCAGATCTATGCTGACAGAGACGTTTGGAAACCAGAGCCATGCCAAATCTGTGTGTGCGACTCGGGATCAGTTCTCTGCGATGACATCATCTGTGACGACCAGGAGCTGGACTGTCCCAACCCAGAGATTCCCTTTGGAGAATGCTGTCCAGTTTGTCCACAAACAACACCACAACCTACAAGAGTAAGTTTGTCTTGTGTTGTTAGTTTGCTCTCTTCTTGATTCATGTCAGCCCCAATGCATTTTCATTCATTGTTTATGCTGCAAAAGACCTTTAAGATCATGGAACCCAGCACTACCATGTCCCTCCACACCACATCTGTCTGGGATGGTGACCCAAACACTTTTATTTCTTAAACAATTTGCTTTTAAATGCAAAACTTGCCACTTTCTACCTCTAGTGAAATACTTAGGGTGGGTAAATGTTGCCAGATTAAATTAAAAAAAACCCAGCTTGAACGTTCACAGAGTTTTATCTTTTTTATTAAATTCATCAATGCTTCTGTATACTTCTGTAAGGCTCTGGAGAGACCTTGTAGACCTTATATCAGAGAACTGGTGCTAGATCTTATAAATACTTGTTGGTACTTTGAAGTATGCAGCTGAAAGCATGAAGTCCCTCAACCCAGTTTTATGTAGACATCAGGCACAGATAAATAGTAGAAAGGGACAGAGGGCAACAAGTAGCCATTATAGTTTTTATTTCATGGAGAAGCACAGGAATAATGTCAAGAGCTTAATTTTTGATTGCCTGCTCATTCAACATCCATGAAACTAATGCAAACAGGCAAATTTCACAGCACACCATGATCCTGTATTTCTTGTCAAGTGAATTCTGCACCATCATCATTCCCTTTTGCAGAATTATTGCTGACTTACTGCACTGTAAGGGAAACTTAATTCAAGGCCTACATTCCTAGTTTATCATCATCTTATTGATAGAACCAACATTATCTAATCCAGCTGCAGCAGGTCCAGGGTAGGAAAATTGAGAGTATTAGTGCATGCCAAGTCCCCTGCCTAAACTGCTTCAGTGATTGAGACAGGTAGGCTGAGATCTAAGGTGATCTAAGCATTGCTTCCTGCTTTAAGATCCATGAGATTCTGTCAAAGTACATAGGCACATGAAGATTCTTATCCAGAAGATAGGGAAGAGAGTGAAATAAATGTGTATATGAGAGAAAAATGGAGAAGATGTATTTCTGCACCTCTGTATCTTAAGCATTAAATGTTATGTTCAAATGTGTCACCTAGTGTTAGCTGCACCATGCTAGTGCAACTGGGCTGCTTCCAGAACCTTCCAGCTCCTCAGCTGCTTCACTGACCAGTTTTAGTGGTGTAAACAAGTGGTACATACAGGCACACTGGAGATTTAAGCACAGCTGCTTCTCTTGTTGAGCCCAGAGACTATTTTATGAGTTCTGTGGCTCCTGATAATAAAGAATATGCGGATTACTTCCTGCAGCCTCTGTTTATATCAGTTTAATCAGCCCACTAGATGTCCTGCTGACCTTGGATGGTGTGTAGGGAAATGCCACCTTGAAAGACCCAAGATATTATCAGCTGAATATTCTTTGCTACCACTAGCAGCTGAATACATAAAAGCTATTTGGAGCTATTAATTGAGAATCTAGATGAAAAAAAAAAATACAACTGCATTATTAATTGAAAAATAAATAAGCTGGAGGAGTAGCTCTGAGAAGTTTAAATTATCTGCTTTGTCACACTCAACATGCTGGGCTGAGAAGTAAACTGCCACTTAACAGGTTTTCCACAGTGGACCTCCGTCCCCATTGTACCCAATAGCAAAGCTCTCCTGAATTCATTAGTGCCATGGTTTTCCCTCCAGGAAAAGTGTAGCTCAACTGATGAACTGTAAAGATGCAGATGAACTGATCAACAACCTCACAGCTTTTAAATATACTGAAAAAGAACCAGTGGAGTGCATTTGATAGAACTATATTCCAGTGTTTCCTGGTTTTACAGCTGTATACATGTATTCAGGTCTGGGGTTTGGTTTATTTATTTTCTTTCTTAATTTAATTTTTGCTTTTTCTAGAGTCCTGACCCACTTGTCCGAGGCCCCAAAGGAGACCCTGTAAGTGCAGCGTTTTTGTTTATTTTCCCCAAGGACACTACCCAAATCAAGAGCCAATTCCTGTATCGTTGCATATCCCATTCAAGCTGCTGAGATATCCAGCTTTGATTGACGTCTGCACTGCCTGAAAGGGCTGTGCCATGTAGTTATTTGGAAGTAGCCCTCTACCTTCAGCAAAACACTCAAAAATCTAAACCAAAAAAGCAGAGAACCCAGGGAGAGTTTAGCATATATATTTTTCTTTTTTTTTTCTGGTGCATTTCTTCCCAGCAGGAAAAGTAAAGACTCCATGGACTCCATTAGCACCCAGCTTTTAATTTTAGATTTGGGAACTGACCTGTTCAATAGTTCTAATGTGTGTAATTTTTTTAGGGTCTAGCAATTAAGAAGTGTTTCCATGTGTGAATTTTCTCTGCTCTCTCTGTTGTTCCTGAATGCTCAGTCATGACCTTAATTATGTTTAACAGAGAATATTTCCCACCACAATCACACAGACTTTGTCACAAATGGAAGGGGGTTGCCCTGTAATGCCCTTGCAGTTGGATACAAGTGCCAAGGTCTGTATCTACTCTGTTTTTGTCTTTGCAGGGTTCTCCTGGGATTCCAGGCAGAAACGGCCCCCCTGGCCCTCCGGGACAGCCAGGGAGTCCTGGAGCTCCTGGACCCCCCGGGATCTGCCAGTCATGCCCCAGTATAAGCGGAGGTGTAAGTCATTGTTAAGTTCAGCTTCTACCTTGTTGTTCATAAACATATGAAGCAATAGTGTAGGACCCTGTACCCTTGCACCTTCACAGCTGTTTTGCTTTCAGTGGCATCTGTCTCTCACTTGTGCCTCTGAAAAATGCAGCTGAGTGGTAGGTGTGGTTTTGATGTTGTTTTGGGGCTTTGTCCACAAAATTTGACTGGAGCACAGTTAAAACTCTGCCTTAGATAACTTTCAAAAACTTTTGGAGCCACATCTGAAGAAGGATTTGTGTCACTCAGAAACAATCTGTCCAGAAGGACAGTGTGCAGGAGGAAGTATGTCCCCTCAAGCTTAATGGCTAGGAAGCTCTCCTACTTTCCTCTATTCTATCCAATTCATGTTTAATAAATTAGATTAGATTGAAATACAGGCCCTCTGCTTGCAGGGAAGTTTTGTGTAAGTCCCGTTTATCATGTTCCCTCTTCATTTCTGGCCCACTGGATCTTAAATTCTCTTCTGAAGAGTTGAGCAGACTCAGCAAGAGAGGTCCTTTGGTCAAAGGTTTCTGTGTGGTTGGGTTTGTTAAGGGAGCTGAGCTACAGCCGGTGTCTCCCACAGAAGTCAGTAAGGCCAGCTTCACAAGACAGGATTGCTTTAGCTTGAAGCTGTTAAAAATGGTTATGCTAAAACAGTTGCTACTTTTGAAGACAGGCCACTGCTTATAGCTTCCAAGTATGGTTACTGCTCCCAGGTAAGCCAAAAAGTGAGGAAATGTTTCTTGGTTTTAGTTAATTCAGTAAAGGACTGCATCTGAAGGTCTGAGCTCCTGGGAGAGGTACCTATGAATCAGTTAACCACTCTCAATGGATACCCCAATAATGTACCAAGAGAGCTACTGGGTTTGGGTTGACAGATACAGACACAGGAGAGGATGACAGGCCAAATTAATCACCTATTCCATGCGGTATCAAAGATGTGGTGCTGAAGCATGACAAGAGAGAGGGTATCAGCAGCACAGGAGACTTCTTGCACCTGGTCAGCAAAGGATCTGGGTCATGAGACAGAACACTACATGCCTTTCCTGCTCAAACACCTAGGTGCCATTAATGCATAAACTGCATTAATTTCATACTATTCAAGTAATCTCTACATAATGAAACCAGTCAAGAATGGTTTCAAAACTGACTGCAGAATGTATAGGGTGTTTTTTTTAAAGCAGTAAATGGACATGTCAAATTATGTAAATGGACATGTCAAAGATGCTACCTGCTCTCAGAAACACCCTCAGAGAGTACAGAATACAGAGTTAACCAGGTTGGAAAAGACCTTTGAAGTCATCAAGTCCAACCTATCACCCAATACCATCTAATCAACTAAACCATGGCACTAAGTGCCTCATCCAGTGTCTTTTTAAACACCTCCAGTGATGGGGACTCCACCACCTCCTTGGGCAACCCATCCTAATGGCCATTCACTCTTTCTGTGAAGAATTTCTTCCTAACATCCAGCCTAAACCTCCCCTGGCTCAGTTTGAGACTGCTTCCTTCAGATAGATAGGGAGCTAACATTGCTATGACCTCAAAAGAAAGATATTGGCTGGGCTTCTTTTACAGAATATTGAACTCTATGGCAGCTCTGTGTCAAACCAGTACACTATTCATTAATTGCAAATGAGTTATTTCCATACATTTGCCATGTCAGTATAAGACTTATTTGATTTGTACCAATCACTTTTTTTCTTTTTTGTTCTTTTTTTTCCTCTTATTTCTTTTTACAGAGCTTTTCTCCCCAGTATGACTCCTATGACGTGAAGGCTGGCTCAGCTGGTATCGGTTACCCACAGCCCATTGTAAGATGATACAGCCTTTTATTTAATCCTGTCCTTTCTGGGTTTTTTTCTGAAGAACACATTTTCTGCTCATAGATTACAACTTGGATGTGCATGTATCCTGTTTTTAATTTCACAAGAAAAGTTTTAATTTCATTGTTGCCTGCAAGTGATTTCAGGCAGCACTTTGCTTGGCAGAATCATTCTAGAAAGTAACTATAAATTATTTTGGGGGGTTGCTTTTTCTCTCCATTTCTCTCCCTTTCTTTCCCCTCTCCCTTTCTTTCCCCTCTCCCTTTCTTTCCCCTCTCCCTTTCTTTCCCCTCTCCCTTTCTTTCCCCTCTCCCTTTCTTTCCCCTCTCCCTATTTTTTCTCTCATTTTTGTCTCTCCTTTTCTCTTCTCTTTTCTCTCCTTTCTTCTTTTGCCTTCCTTCTTCATAATCTCTGTCAGATTCACTTTCTTACACTGCTTAAACATTTATCCCTTTATCCCTTGCATGCCTTCCTCATTTATCTGCTTTGTTATTTTACTGATTGCTTGTTTCCCTTCCACCACTTTTTTCTTCTTTTTACCTTTTCCACTGTCCCTGACCTATCTTTAGACACTCAGCAGCATTCCATCTTTACTTATCATGATACTCCACACTTCACTTTTCCACAACTCAAACTGGCCTGAAAACAAGTGAGTAAACCCTTCTTGGAATCTGTTTTTCACCCCAGAGGCAGTCAAAAGGTTTTCACTTTTCTTTCTTACCTTTTTTTTTTTTTTTAATTATTATTACCTTTTTGTTTTGTGTTGTTTTACCAACAGTTATTCAGATTATGTACTAAGGATGCTTTTCACAGAGTTTTTTACTGAGATAAAGCATGGATTGCCTGAAACTGTTATGCATGAGCCACAATTCCCATGTAAAATAAATATGAATTTTACCCCTCATGATTTTCTTCTCAGGCATTGGGGTTTAGAGGTACTCACCACTGATGACATGTTCTTAGTTCAGGCAATCAGCTCTCTAGAGGATGTGGTGAATTGATGTTATGTGAAAAGGCTGCTGCTTCACTCAGCATATTCATTATTTTCAGCCCAGTGCTGCCTAACAAGGTTTGGATACCATGTGTTGTAACATATCAAGGCAGTGCCAAGCAAATCAATTATTTCTCAAGGATCCATCTGATCATCTTGTGAAATAAATTTTACTAATCATGACTGTTGCTTTTCCTGAAAGGTAATTAATCATTTTCTCCCCTTTGTTTTAACCTGCTTATTCCTAGTTCCTTCATCTGTTAATGTGATCACTCACACATTGGTCTTCTTCAGCCATGTGGTTTTGTGTTTATTTATTCTGGTTTTGTATCTGTCTATTCATTCATTCATGGTCAGCCCCTCACTTTTTTTTCCCACAGCTTATCATATCATCTACATTTTGCTACTCAGTGTCTTAATAGGGGATATGCTGAACCAGGCAGATAACCAAGATATCTCTCAGCTAACAATTATGATTATTCCTCTTTATTTTGGCATCTTTTTCCTTGAGGTGCTTAGCAATTTCTGATGTTCTGACCTCTGGATTTGGGTTAAAAAAACCCTAAATTTAATTTGGCACCCTAGAGTACTTTCAGCCAGGATTCTCTGTATACTTTCAGATCATCTGGTGTTTTATATGGTAATATTTGACTACAAAGTATGTAGCAGAGCAATTGCAGGGTAAAGCCCTTAGAACTCCATAATGTTTGCCATTAATGTTACACAGGTTAATTTATTCATTAACTTACAAATTTAACGTATCAGTTTTCATCTTAAACACTCAATTTGAATAAATATCCAAACTGAAATGATTTGGAAGAGTAGTAAAATGAAAATTGCTAACTATAAAAACAACATCTGGCCACCAGTGGTTACCATACCTGGTACTTCTTCAGTTACACATCTTTCCATGGCTGTCCTCCCTGTGCCTTTCCACTGCTTGTAGACTGATTTTGTACTTTGCATCACAGCTTCTCTTTACCTTCTCATATAACCTTCACACATTTTCTTTGTCTCTTTCCACCAGTGCACATATTCTAACTAAAATATGCTGGTTTGCTCACAGTCTTGCAGCAAGCAATGTCCTAATACCTGCCCATCAGTTTATCTCCTCAGTGGGCACCTGGGAAAAAGAAAAACAACAATCCCTTGTTTGTTTATAGCCCTGTGTCTAATCAATTGAAGAGTTGATGGCTTCAATTTGTGTTGAATCCAGAGTTATTTTACACAATATTTCTAGCAATGAGCAGCAAGGGACTGCTCGTTGAAGGCAACCTAATTTAGCCAGACACTAACTGCTCTGCCACTTGGTGTGCTTCTTATCCTAAAAATTAGCTTCTTATCCTAAAAATTAGCAAATATTACAAATATTCCCTTCTTTAGACAAACGACAATCTGTGATCTAATACTAAGCTAGTATATTCATAGCATTGTGGTATACTACACTATGTCTACTAGGGTACTATAGCAATACTGTTAATCTTGTACTGCAAAAATTAGGTTCATATAACACCTGTAACACATGACCTATTCTGACCCAACCGACTGCATTCCCATGGAACATGTTCTGAGCACTATTAAGCTATGGAATATGCTGCCAGTATTGCAGCACACAGTGATTCTTTTTGTAATTCACATATTTCAGTTCCTTGGGCTGTGTCATACCCATGAAGAGTTTAGTTTATCAAAAGCTTGTTTTAAAGAATGACAGACAGCTGCAGTTAATCGCTGTGCTAACATTCAGGTTTTCTGTTTTGCAGTATCATAGAATCATAGGGGTTGGAAGGGACCTCCAGAGATCATTGAGTCCAAACCCCCTATTAAGCAAGGCCACTTAGGGCAGATTATACAGGAATGTGTCCAGGCAGGTTTTGAAGATCTCTAGAGGAGACTCCTTGGCCTCTCTGGGCAGCCTGCTCCAGGGCTCCTTCATTCTCACAGCAGGAAAGTTTTTTATCATGTTCAGAAGGAATTTCCTGTGATTGAATTTATGTCCATTGCCACTCATCCTGTCACTGGGATTCACTGAAAAGAGACTGGCTCCATTCTCCTTGCCAGACACCCTTCAGGTATTTCTAGACATTGATAGGGTCCCCTGTCAGCCTTGTCTTCTCCAGACTAAACAGCCTCTCTCCTCATAATAGCATCTTTCCTCATAAGAGAGGCTCTCCAGTCACCTAATCATCTTTGTAGCCCTCTGTGGTTGTTGCTACAAGAAGCAGAAATATTAACACTCTTCCCAAAATGAGAATTTCCTAAGTAGTATTTTACTTCCTTGTTAACTAGTTAAAATAAGGAATAGTATTGCTGGTTTGACTTAAACCATACCTATATTGAGGTTTCATCTTCGTAGTTCTTTGGCTATCCAGACATCATTTATTTCTTATGGCTTAGTGCTGTTAAAGTCCAGAAAATATGTCACTGGTTAAAATGCCTGTCTTGCTGACAATAATAAATGTATAGCCTTAATACCCATAAATCCTAAGAAGCCTGGGGTCATAAACAGGGTTTATCAGATGAAAGTCTAAAGGCTTATAGATGTACATGTAATACAATTCCAGAAGGCAGGTAAGAAATTTTGAACCTAGTTTTAGACAGCAAAATCTTGATTCAATAGAGTAGCAATCAGGTTGGTTGGGACACTTTGGCTCCACCACTGAAGATGTAGTGTGTTAGGCTGATAAAGTTCAATTACACACAGCCCAGAAGGCAAATTATATCCAAGGCTGCATCAAGACGAGTGTGGCCAGCAGGGCCAGAGAGGTGATTCTGCCCCTTTACTCTGCTCTGGTGAGACCCCACTTCAAATATTGCATCCAGGTCTGGTGTCCCCATCATAAGAAGTACATAGAGCTGTTGGAGCAAGTCCAGAGGAGGGCCACAAAGATGATCCAAGCTGAGGGAGCTGGGATTGCTCATCCTGGAGGAAAGAGGACTCTGGGGGTCACCATAGCTGCCTTCCAATACCTGAAGGGATCCTACAGCAAGGCTGGAGAGGGACTTTGCATTAGCGTGTCTAGCAATAGGACAAGAGGGAATGGTTTTAAGCTGAAGGAGAGTAGGTTTAGACTGGATCTTAAGAAGAAGTTTCTTCAGTACAAGGGTGATGGCACTCTGGAATAGACTGCTCAGAGTGGTTGTGGGTGCACCCTCCCTGGGGGTGTTTAAGGCCAAGTTGGATGAGGCATTGAGCATTGACTTCTTGAGAGGCATCCCTGCCCTGTGGTGGGAAATTTGGAGTAGATGATCTCTGAGGTCCCTTCCAACCTAAGCCATTCTATGATTCTGTGATGATACATGGCAAAGAAGCTGAAGCTCATTTATATCTTGTGGAGCATGTAAACTAAGACCATGAAGAGAAACCCTGTGATCCCTCTTCTGAAGGGACTGTAGGTCCTAGACAATGTATTCTTTTTTCCTGCACTGAGTGGATTTGTCTCTGAAAATTTATTTCACAGTTATTGGTGACTATTGCAACTACATTGAGTTTTATAGCTATATTACATCAATATAATGACTAATTTTTAATCTATGCTACAGAGTGGCTTCCCAGGACCCCCTGGCCCCAGTGGCCCCCCTGGCCCACCTGGTCATGCAGGTCCACCTGTAAGTAAAATGAATCTTTTCATAATCATCTCTTTCTTTTATAAGAGCTTCCCCTTTTCTCTGTCATAAATCTTAGACAGTATGCTGAAGATTTTAATGGATAAATATTTTCTTTGCTTAATAGGGCTCTACCATCTACACACCACAATTTCTGAGGGCTGTGCTTGCTTCAGTCCATGCATACCTTGCCATTCTGTGAGGTGTCAGCTCAGGTTGTTTTAAGATATGCCACTCCTTATCATCCTCTATTAACAGCCCCCAATGTTTACTCATGCAAAAAAATAAGAGGAGATAAGGTAAAAAACCTAAGACACACTCAGTGAACACACATAGGGGCTTTTTGATGTATGTCTCATTTTAGAGGAGCAGTTTTGGAGGCATTTCCTACTTGATTCTGTTCATTTCCTCTTTGGTCATTGGGTGACTGTTCTGAGTACCACTTTCCTTACAATTATAAAACATAGTACCAACGTGCCTGTAACTGTTCACATCTTAACTGTCTGGGTCTTTTTGCTGCATTACAGGGCTCTGCTGGATACCAAGGTTCCCCTGGAGAACCAGGACAACCTGGCCCTCCTGTATGTATGCTTTACCTATCACTATCTATGTTAAAGGCATGATCTTACAAGCAGGAATCTGTGCCGTGACTGAAGTGTATTGAAATTCTGCAGTTCATGCTGTGGTTTTGCTGTCATATATGTCAAATGCACAAGTGTTTAAATGCCACCTCATGCATTTTTCATTTAAGAGATTCTTCCTATTTTTTATCCTTATAGTTAATATTAATTCTTTTTCCACAGGGACCTCCAGGCCCTATTGGAATGATAGGCCCAGCTGGCCCACCAGGAAAAGATGTAAGTTCACTATGATGATGCTGATGCTTAGTAATTGGGAAGAAAGTAAGTTCATTAAATGGTAATACAGCAGAGGACATTGGCACCATTGCATTCAAGAGCTGTTAACATTTCCCTATTTCTCAATTTGGGAAACTAGATTTGGCTTACATTAGGTATAAATGTCCATCCCAAAAAGAGTTCCCTTTTTAGTGGTCAGTTTGATAGGCACTATTGTATAGTATTTATTTTGGTTTGGTTTGGTTGCTTTATTTTATTATTTTATTTGATTTATTTCATTTTTTAAAATAAAATCTAAGCATGAGTCATGCTGTTTTGATCTGAACCAAAATAAATTAGTTTAAGAGAAAGGCAGACAGTAGTGGTAGTTGTCTGCTCCCTTCAAATCTTGCTTTGACATTCAAGGCTGATCAAACAGTCTTCCATGTCACAGATGGGAGTCCTGGGTAGGGTATAATAAAAAGGAAGAGAAGCAGCTAAATCTTTTTTGTCCATTTTGAATGCTTCAGTGTGAAAAGCAAGTTTTCTGTGATCATCTCTTCCTAAATGTTGGCTTGAAATAAATTAGATGTTAACCAAAACCATGTTAAAATCTGAGTTCATAAATCCTGGCACTGTGTTTCAGAAGGCAGTCAGGCAGTGAACTGTCACCCTGCTATCATTTTCCCTGATGTCTGGTGGAATTTTCACCTGCTTATTCGGTCTTGCCCTGATCTACTGGGACTGGTTCTTTACTAGTAACTGGTGCAATAGAAAAAGAGTCCAAAAATAAGTAAATAAAATCATATATTCTTTCAATAGGGAGAACCAGGAAGACCAGGCAGAAATGGAGACCGTGGAATCCCTGGAATACCGGTATGGAAAATCCCCCAATGACAAGGGTCCTCTAATCAAAAGTTTATCTTTTCCCATTTTAAGTTAGTCAAGTGAACTTGACACAGAATGAATGTTGGCTTGTGCCCTCCATGATTTATTAGTCTTTCTATATTTGTGTTTTTAGGGTCACAAGGGACACCCTGGGATGCCTGGGATGCCTGGGATGAAAGGTCAACGAGTAAGTGTATATTGAGTAGAGATGAGTCTGCTACTCTACTTGAATTAGAGAGCTATTGTGCTCTTTCAGTTATTGATTCCCAGCTGAAGAGACTAAATAATGGCCAATTTATGGACCTTCTATAAGAAATACTATTAAATTGTATGTAGTCACCTCAATTGGAGAGCTCTTCCCAACTGCTGGGGCTGATGCATTGTTTCCAGAAAAGCAGCAGCTCTTAACTAATGGCCATGGAGAGATGGAGGGCCAGAATCTTCTTTCAAAGAAAGTTCCAATAGCTGATAGCACTCACTATTAAAAATATGCCCCTTTATGTGAGTTTATTTTGAAGCTTAACATTTTGCCAAGAATTGAGTTTTCCGTAAGGCAAGAGAAATATTATTCACAGATATGATTTTTCCTTTCCCACAGGGTTTTGATGGAAAAGATGGTGCCAGAGGTGAAAGTGGTGCTCCTGGTCCAAAGGTAAAAACCCACAGTGGCATCTTTGCAGTAGGTAGAATAACATCATCCTTTGTTATTTTGCTGTGCTTTGTGTATTGCACAATTATAAACATAAAATATTCAAGAAGCTCATTGAATATCTCCAAGAGAAGAATGAGAATCATTTCAAAGGAGTTAGACTTTCTCAACCACATCATGTCCTTGTTTTACAGCAGTAATAAAGATGAGATTCCAAAATGAAAGGACATGCCTAGATCACCTGACTTTATTCTATAACAGTAAAGGGCTGAGTATTATTTTTCTGTTTAAATATTTTGTTCTGACACTTGTTTAGGCTTCTTGGACATCTGGCACTTGTTCAGACTTCTGGCACTTGTGTAGACTTCTCAGACCTCACAGACCTCAGTTCATGCTGAGGACACTCAATACCACACAGAAAGGGGCAACAGATTGGGCTGTCCTCTGTCACTTCCCCTTGAATAAACCAATAAATGTTCTCACCAAAGTTCATTCTGGGATTGGTGTTTTCTTTCCATAACAGGGTGAAACTGGTCTTCCTGGAGCAAATGGATCACCAGGCCAACCGGTAAATATGTGTATCCTTGGGGCTTGGAGGAGTGTGGCTGGAAAGCTGTCTGGCAGAAAAGGACCTGGGGATTCTAATAGACCAGCAGCTGAATAGGAGCCAGCAGTGTGCTCAGGTGGCCAAGACAGCCAATGGCATCCTGGCTTGGATTAGAAATGCTGTGTCCAGCAGGGGCAGGGAGGTGATTGTCCCCTTGTACTCAGCTCTGGTGAGGACACTCCTTGAGTATTGTGTCCAGTTTTGGGCACCTCAATACAGGAGAGATGTGGAGGTGTTGGAGTGAGGGCAGAGGAGAGCAACGAAGCTGGGGAAGGGCCTGGAGAATAAATCTGATGAAGAGTGATTGAAGGAGCTGGAGCTACTTAGTTTGAATAAGAGGAGGCTGAGGGGAGACCTCATCACACTCTACAACTACCTGAAAGGATATTGTGAAGAGGCTGGTGCCAGTCTCTTCTCACAGGTAATTAGTGATAGAACAAGAGGGGAGGACCTCAAGCTGCAGCAGGGCAGGTTTAGACTGGGCATTAGGAAAAATATTTTCCCAGAAAGAGTGGTCAGGCATTGGGAGGTGGTGGAGTCCCCAACCCTGGATGTGTTTAAAGGTGGTTTGGATGTGGTGCTTGGGAATATGGTTTAGGGGTGAACCCTGTAGAGTAGGGTTATTGGTTGGACTTGGTGATCCTGAGGGTCTTTTCCAACCTGAATGTTTCTGTGATCTGTTGGTTAACTGAATTATTCATCTTTATTTTAGCTTTAATTACCCCAACATATTGCATGAGCAATGCTGAGATATGTAAATGAGAGCAATGTCTCTTTGCTTGGCTGTATTCTTTTGGAAGTCGTTTAATGGACCCCTTTTCTTACATTTTCTAGGGACCCAGAGGTCCAGCAGGTGAAAGAGGAAGACCCGGGAATCCTGGTGGCCCTGTAAGTACTGGCAGCTTTTCTTCTTATTCAGAAGCAGCACATGTTTTGTTTCAAAAGGTTGAAAATTTCCTGCTTTATGGATTACCTTCCAACAGTTGTAATGCAAAGGATTAGAAATTTGTGTGGCATATGTAAAGTCATACATACAGAATGTATCATGTCACACATACAGAATGTATCATGTCATACATACAGAATGTATCATGTCATACATACAGAATGTATCATGTCATACATGAAAAACTTTCACTCCACAATTAAAGATGTAACCCTTCTAACTCATGAGAATTTCAGTATCTTATTTTCTATTTCTTTTTGGGTTTTTTAATTAATAAACCATACATTGAGGGAGAGTTCAGTGTTTCAGCATAAGCTCAGGTTCAGCCAAGAGGAACAGGGAAGAGGAGCAGAAGCAAAGGCCATAGCAGAAAGCAGAGAGAGGGAAAAAATAGAATTGTTAGGATTGGAAGGGACCTCAAAGATCATCCAGCTCCAACCCCCCTTCCATGGGCAGGGACCCCCCACACTAGATCAGGTGGCTCAGAGCCCACACCCAGCCTGGCTTTAAAAACCTCCAGGGACCTTCACTGTCACCACCCTTTGTCCCCACAAGAAACCTTTCCCACCATGTGCTTGCACTGACACAAACCCCGCCACTTTGCAAGGAAGCATTTAAGCTTTAAGCTTGAAGTGGGGCAGATTTAGACTGGAGATTAGGAAGAAATTCTCCACAGTGAGGGTGGTGAGGCACTGGAACAGGTTGCCCAGGGAGGCTGCGGATGTCCCCTCCCTGGAGGTGCTCATGGCCAGGTTGGATGCAATCTCAGAAGTAATTGAAAGAGATAAGTTAAAATTACTCTTTGACTGAGATTAGGGGCTACATTCTTTACTCTGTAGGGAGTCATAGTGCATAGTGTCCAACACAATCAACAAAGCACAGCTGAACTACAATAACCAGCAACTTGTTCATACAAACACTACGTAAGCTGATTAGCAGACCTGGTCCAACATACCTACAAGAGAGACAGCAGGATTTAAATCACACCACTGTTTGTTAAGTTATTGGAATGAAATTTTAGTGTTCTATGTGAAGCAGAAGTCACTGTTGCTTTGAAATAGACACTGTACAGTAGCCAGAGTTTCAAGGCCCAGCTTGACAGGGTGCTGAGCCATCTCATTTAAACTGTATTCTTACCCTGAAAGGTTGTACTAGATGATACTTGAGGTCTTCTATGAATCTATTGTGCTCTTCTTTATTTAACCTTAAGAACTGTGTACAGAGATGATGCCCTGTAACTGCTGTTTAATAAAAGTGCATTTTTGCACCTTGCTGTCTCATCATCACAGTACAAGCATTGGCTATTCCTTCACAAATTATTTAGTTAATTATTATTTTAGAATGTCATAGCTGAGGAATCCTTGGGTTGGTCAGCCGAGTGGGAATGAACAGACAGAAAAAAATTATGGTCTGTGAGTCATGGGCATTAAAGCATGTGGGTTCTGTGTCTGGATTAGTGCTCTGTACCCAACCCCTCTCTTCTTTCTGTAGGGTGCCCATGGCAAAGATGGATCTCCAGGAGCAGCAGGCCCACCTGTAAGATGACTTACGAATATTTGACTCCTAAGTATTTGTGTTGCTCGAGTCTAGTTACTTCCAGCTGATGCTCTGCAGTGCCAGCAAACCAAAAACTTGGGGTGCACTGGTTTAAGAAAGAGCATTTCACTGAATTGCATTTCATAAGTCTGTTGGTTAAGATACTTGAAGCATACAGTGCAAAGGTAGAGCTTTAACACTGTAAATCAGAAAAATGCATAAATCCCAAACCAGATTATTCTCAGAGATCATAGAGGTAGATAGAATTGCTTTTCTTTGTGCAGATCAGATTTGGCATGATCTTAATAAGCACGTTACTGAATTGTTCTTTCCCATCCACCTAGAAATCTGAGTGGGTCCACTTGAATGTGTAACAGCTAGATTGTGTTTTTTTCCCCACCTACACCTTTTGTATAATTAGAACCTTTATTCTTTAATGACAGCTTTCATGTCTTATTTTGTTTGGTTTTTAATTTGCAACACAGAGATTTATCTGAACATGGAGAAATAAGTCAGGGTAGCTAAGATGTAGGTGTGATATTTTAGGACCAGACAAACTTCTGCGGCTTGATTTATATTCGCTATTTTACCAGGTGTTTCCTTACTCACAGTCCCATAATCAGGCATTTTAAACTTAGGTTGAAGCCATATGGAATCAATCTTTTTGCATTAATAGTATTTCTTTCACTTTTAAGGGTCCCCCAGGCCCCCCTGGAACTGCAGGATTTCCAGGCTCTCCAGGTTTTAAGGTATTCATCTGTACAATTTGATCCTTTCTCTAGTTAGCCATCTTACACCTCTCTGCACATTTGCATTAGGTGTCCTTTTCCTGGCTGCTCTTACACGGTTTGCAAGCCTAGAGTTGATGTGTTTTCGTATACAGCAAGAGTCAAACCTTGTCCTCATCACCTTCATGAACACTCACCCCCAAGCACCATTAATTGGGAGACCCAGTGCTTTATACAGCAAGTGACCTTCCCACAACTAGAAGAGTTGTGCAGCAAGTGTTGGCTGGAGTGCATGGGTGCCCTGTGCCTCAGCACTGGACTCACTGTATTAGTTTGGCTCTTGCACTCAGATGGTGGTGGTGGTAACCTTCTTCCCAAATCACACAAAGATGCCACAAGAGAGGAAGAAACTATGAATCTACTACAGATTGCCATGGAGACAAGAGTAAAATGCATTCATTTTCTTCTTATACCTTTTTTTTTCTGTAGGGTGAAGCTGGTCCTCCTGGTCCTGCTGGTTCTAGTGGTAGTCCCGGAGAGAGAGGAGAACCTGGTCCTCAGGGTCAGGCTGGGCCACCTGGGCCTCAGGTACATAAATACAACACGGGAACCGAGAAGTGTGCCACCTGCTCCTCACAAAACCCTGTATGTCTTTTGGTTTAGTCTTAGGTTAGCAGCATCGGTTATTTATATATTTCTTTTTTCAGGGCCCTCCTGGAAGAGCTGGAAGCCCTGGCAACAAGGGTGAAATGGTGAGTACTTGTCACATCACTGTCTTTTGTGGCACTGTGTTGGGGAGGATTGCTATTTGGCCTGGGCAGAGTCTAACAGCTTTCTTCATCCTTGTCTACTGTTCACTCTTGATAGGGACCTTCAGGTATTCCTGGTGCTCCTGGTCTGCCAGGTGGCCGTGGTCCTCCTGGTCCTGCAGGTGCAAGTGGAAATCCTGGGGCAAAAGGCTCTCCGGTGAGTTACTAAATATTCATGAAACTGGTTGTAGAAACAAACATGAAGATAGTAGTTCTGATAACATTAAAAAAAAAGACTGCTTTGAATTTGTCCTATTCACTTGAGATGGTGCAATACATCATTTTATAATAAAATGGGATAACGAAAAGAAATAGTTTGATAAGAAAATTAAGTGACTAAAATAAACACAATTGGATAATAAAAAATCTAACATTATAATAATAAAATTATAATTATAAACAGCTCCTCTGCAATGGCGGCTTGATGAAAATCTGTTGGTTTAAAATTCTAATTTCACCTGTTTAAACTCCCACAAGCTGAGTCTACAGCTCATCACACCTAGTGAGTTATACCTACTCTTCTACTGTCATTTACCCCAGCAGGCTCTTTTCTGGCAGCCTTACAACACAGGAAGTTCTTTGTCACAGAAAACACTCAGGAGCTTTAAGCAGAAGTCTCAATAATGTCTGAAATAGCTCAGAAACAGTCTTAAAACTTTACTCAGTGGTATTTAAGATTGCATTGCTTCTTTACTGGATTTTTAGGGAGCTCCTTGCAATCCACATCCACCTTCAAGCAGTGCATGCTAACTCTTTTGCAGAATGGGAAACACTAGAAATGAGCTAATAATTTGAAAGATATCTTGACTAATTCTTAGTATTTTAGTACATCTAGTAGCTGTAGAACAACACCTTGCTGAAAGCCATCATGGAAATTTTCTCCTCTTTAGGGAGAACCTGGTAAGAATGGTGCAAAAGGAGATCCAGGCCCAAAAGGCGAGCGTGTAAGTGATTTTAAACCGTATTCAGAGACTTCTTCCAATGAAGTCTGACCTGAACCACACCCCATATAAAAGCTGGGATGGGGTTGTGTTTGGGGTTTTTTTGAGATTTCTAACTGCACTGGTGGATTTGCCAGGGTGAAAATGGCACCCCAGGTGCTCCTGGACCTCCTGGTGAAGAAGGCAAAAGGGGTGCAAATGGTGAACCCGGCCAGAACGGCGTACCTGGTACACCCGGAGAAAGGGTAAGCTGCTGTAGGTGACCATACACATGAGGTACACCCTAAGTCAATGCAAAGCCGACATAATCTGCTGTTTAAAATGCTTTGAGAAGTGATTTGGCTCCATATCTGTTAGCAAATTCCAGCTGTGAATCTGGATTATGAAACTTGGGAGAATTCCTTTCTGGTTCCTCTACTGAATTGATGGATGGATAGATAGAATTAGAGAGAGAGAGAGAGAGAGAGAGAGAGAGAGAGAGAGAGATTTGGGCTGAAAAGCAAACATAAACTGTGAGAAGTACATAGGGCAGCAAGTAAAATATACAAACTTTGAAATTCTTTCTCGATTAATAAAAATAATGACAAAATTTCAGCTCTGAAAAATTAAGGCAAGTCCTTCTACATTCAGCACAAGTCAACACCTTTATGATATCTTTACTGCCAACAGTTGGTTTGGGTGTTTATTTTTTTGGCTGGTAGATTTGATAACTTTCTAAAGAGCTGTTTCACAAAGTAATTCCTGAATTGATTTATTCAATGGAATAAACAGCAACACCCTTTAATACATTTTAGATTCTTGGTCCCATCTGAACCAAAGGAAATTGTTCTGATCTATCTAGAACTCCATTTTCATCTATTTATTTCATTAATTTTCATAATAATATGTCTAATGGCATACAGACTAGGAAAAAAAACCCAAACAAACCCAGCTTCCATTACCTAAGTTACGCTGACATACATATTTCCTTCTTTTGTTTGGCAGGGTTCCCCTGGTTTCCGTGGCTTACCTGGTAGCAATGGACTTCCAGGTGAAAAGGTATACATCTTCCACAAAAATAGCCCTAAATTTCTGGAGAATCCATATTTGTATGGAGAATTTCAGGTTCACTGTTGATTTCCTAGCTGTGGATTCCAACAGGTCTTTTTTTGTTTTAGGGTCCTGCAGGCGAGCGTGGTAGCCCAGGCCCTCCTGGCCCCAGCGGACCTGCAGGAGAGCGTGGACAAGATGGAAACCCAGGTCTTCCCGGAATGAGAGTAAGACAGGATGTCTCCATGAAAATGAGATAAACTCTCTCAGAGATGTCTCATCTGAGCTGATACAATAGAGGAGTCCAAGTAGATTTTTTTTCCTATTAATTCACAGAATCACAGAATTAACCTGGTTGGAAAAGACCTTTGAGATCATCAAGTCAAACCTATCACCCAACACCATCTTATCAATTAACCCATGGCACTAAGTGCCACATCCAGTCTTTTTTTAAACACTTCCAGGGATGTGACTCCACCAGCAGCCTGGGCAGCCTATTCCAATGGCCAATCACTCTTTCTGTGAAGATTTTTTTCCTAACATTCCTTTACATGTATTTGTATTGCAAAAAATAACCATGCAAAAACATGGGGCACTCGGAGGACATCTGTCACAAGTGAATGAGGAGGCTTAGATGAAGCTGAACATGCTCTCCAGTTCACACAATCATGACATATGGCTTTAGTGTGAATTAGCACTGGATGATTGACTATATTATGCTTCCAACTCATGATAAAATGCATGATACTTATTATATTTAATAGGTATTTAGGTCATTGTATTTAAATATCTTTATATTTAAATTACTAATTAAAGTACTATTTGAGGACAGACTAAGGGAGTTGGAGCTATTTAGTCTGGAGAAGAAAAGGCTCTGAGGAGACCTAATTGTGGCCTTCCGGTATCTGAAGGGGGCCTACAAGAAGGCTGTAGCGGGACTGTTTACAAAGGCTTGGAGTGGTAGGATGAGGGGTAATGGTTTGAAATTAGAGAAGAGCAGATTTAGATTGGATGTTAGGAAAATGTTCTGCACCAGTGGTGGAACACTACAACAGGTTGCCCAGGGAGGTAGTTGAGGCCCCATCTCTGGGGATATTCAAGGTGAGGCTCAACAGGGCTCTGGGCAACCTGATCTAGTGGTGGATGTCCCTGTTCACTGCAGGGGGATATGACTAGATGACCTTTGGCGCTCCCTTCCAACCCAGACCATTCTATGATTCTGGAATTCTATGATTTTTACCATCTGAAATAATTTTTCTTCCCAAACAATTAAAGAATACAATTTTTTTTATACATGCCAATGAATGTGTGATGTTTATTGGTTTCTCAGAGAAATCAATAAACTCCTAACAAAGTCATTTTTTAGCTTTCTCCCCCCTCCCTTTAATGGAATGGAAAGAAATGTGAGGAATTGAAATCTTGATTAATGAGGTTAAAATCAAGCAAGGAGTTAAAAATGTTTCCTTCTATTTCTATATTGTAACTTAATGCTGCACATTTTAAAGTGAAGAAGAAAACTCTTTTTTGTTTTCCTTTCAATTGCAGGGTTTGCCCGGAGTTCCAGGGAGCCCTGGAGGTGACGGGAAGCCAGGACCTCCAGTATGTACATTGTGCAATATATTTCATACTAGCCCTCCTACTGACTTTACCCTCATCCCCCAGTATCTACATGACAGGTTGTTATCACAGCCAGATTAATTACCTCTTTTTTTGTGTGTTGCTGTTTCCTTTATCAGAGCACTTATATGCTGTCTCCTCACAGTAACAGTCCATAAACCTCGTCATTTAATGCTGTTTAAAACCCAGAGTATTCAGAAGCTTAGCTAATACACAAACACATAATAAACTTTGAATGACAGTGTCTTCAGCCTGATCTCACCCTCACTCTTTAATGAGGCTGATGTCATATCTTCATTTCTTTTTTTCCCTTATCCCAGGGTAGCCAGGGTGAATCTGGTCGCTCTGGTCCACCTGGCCCTCCAGGTCCACGGGGTCAGCCAGGTGTGATGGGTTTCCCTGGTCCTAAAGGCAATGAGGTGAGTGGGATTGCTTCAATTCTCTTGTGGTTATGCTTGGCCAGTCAAATGTTAGAATAAATTGCTCCATAGTAAGGTTATATCCCATGCTGCAGCTTTAGGTTACTCCATGCTGAGCAAAACAAGTATTTTACGTGTGATCTTTCTCTTTTGTAAGGGTGCACCAGGCAAGAATGGAGAAAGAGGCCCTGGAGGACCACCTGGAACACCTGTAAGTCTCATTAACACTTTGTTCAATAACCTAATAATGGCATACATAATATTAATTGATAATAATTTGCTGAGTCTTCTAAAAATTTTATCAACCCATAACCATAGCCTGATTTTGTCTTTGCATAGGGGCCTGCTGGGAAGAACGGTGATGTTGGCCTCCCTGGTCCTCCTGGACCTACTGTAAGTGTGGTAGTGCCATAATTAAGGCAATTATCATTTATTGCCAAAGTGGTCTGACATCTATGGATAGAGACTGTGAATTTAGGAGAAGGAGAATATTTTTCATGATATAAAGAAATGTGCTTTCATGATGGCCAATAGAAGACCTCTCCCTTATCATTGTTTTAATAAATTAATACTCAAAACTTTGTTTAATAAATTAATACTCAAAACCTGAGTTGGGTATACCTGGTCTAAGTTGAAATGAAAAGTCAATTTAGAGCTTTGGGAGGTGTATCATCTTTTCAAAGTGAAGCTGATTATTGCTCCCTTTAACCTTTATAGCATTTCAAATTAGTATCAAGTACAAATGTGACTGCTGAATTGCATCTAACAGTTGGAGTGAAGAAAGTGAATGCCAGAACACCACAATACATTAGCCTTGGGATTGTGCAGTGTGCACCAAATGAAGATAAGGACATATAGATTAGTGGTGGCGTGGTGGTGTTTCTGTGTTGCAAAGTTCTCAGGCAATTTCATTTTATGTTTTCCCCTCTCTTTATTTGGTTGCAGGGTGCTTCTGGGGAGAGAGGAGAACCAGGACCATCAGGTCCACCTGGCCTCCAGGTGCTGTGTGTTGATTATTGATTGTTTTCTGAAACATCTAAACAATTTCATTAGGGTGCATGTCATCATATTTTTGAAGTAAGAAGTAAGACACATCAGCCAAAAAAAATACAAAATAACAAAACTTATTGCCTAGTATTTCATAGTTGCAAACCAGAGGCTGGCTCAGTAGATCATGTTGCAGAAAACCTCTCCTTATCAAATGAGTACCTCCTCCTTTGTAGAGGAATTGGAAGGAGTTGGGAACTCCTAAGTGCCAAAAAAAAATGCTAGATAAGAAACAGAATGATTTATCTATGTAATATGAATGATAATGTTGTTCCTTCACATAGGGATTGCCTGGTGGACCAGGACCAGCTGGGGAGAATGGAAAGCCTGGAGAACCGGTAAGTTGGAATTCCTTTCTTTAAGTAACAAAAAAGTACATGAAAAGTACTTCCTAGATTATGTTTCCAAATTCACTATTAGCATTCTTCAGAGAAATCTGGTTTTAGGGATAATAGACCAGAGAAACAGGGTGCTAATCATAATGTAGAATCACTAAGTAAAGGGCATGGATAAATTGCATTTAATTTTCTCATAAACAGGGACCAAAAGGTGAAATTGGAGGACCCGGCTTCCCAGGCCCTAAGGTAAATCATACAGCAATGGGTTCTCTAATGACACAAGTGAGTTAACAAACTGTGAGCCTGAAAGCAAGCAATAACACATTTCTTTGGCACAGGGTGAAAATGGTATCCCAGGTGAACGAGGTGCACCTGGCCCCCCAGGACCTACTGGAGCAAGAGGTGGGCCAGGTCCTGCTGGCTCAGAAGGTGCCAAGGTATCCACAGACTTGCTTATTTTCCCACTCTTACGCCTGGTATTCTAGTTTTGTTTGTTTGTTTCCCTAACTACTTTTTGCTACTCTTTAGGGTCCTCCCGGACCTCCTGGTGCCCCTGGAGGCACAGGGCTGCCTGGCTTACAGGGAATGCCTGGAGAAAGAGGAGCTTCTGGAAGTCCTGGACCAAAAGGAGATAAGGTAACACACCCACATTTTATGCTAATTTAGTGTTAGCTTCTCACAGGGCACTGAATTTGTTCATAACTTCACTGCTGGCTTGATTTCAGAGGTGCTGACTGTGTAGCAGTACTGTTGACTTAGTAGTGTGATAAGGGTTCTATATGTTGAAAAAGAAAGGATTTTCCCCCTGGTTTAATAGAAGCTTAGATATTCTGCTGTGCTAGACCTCTTTGGGGAAGCGTATATCCAAACAGATCTAATGAAGCTAATAAACAATGAAAACAGTCTGTGCCATGGGCAAATAGTTTGGTATAGACTTCATTGTGAATCACTTTGGTGGTTTTCTCCACCAAAGTATTCAGTATCTGTTGCTGAATACTGAGCAGAATGTCATCCCCAATTTTGCACTCATGATCACAATGAGGAAATACGGTTAGAGAGATATCCTCAGTATGAGATCCTCTCCACAATAATGTTTTCATTCTTCTCTCCCTCCCCTTATGCTTGCCTTCTGTTTTAATGCTTTGTATGTTTTATTCCTGTTAGGGAGAACCTGGTGGCAAAGGTGCTGATGGCATTCCTGGTGCAAGAGGAGAGAGAGTGAGTAGCCTTTGACCATCTAGCAGTTTATCAATTAGCTTCACATAGTCTACACTTATGAGTAAACTAACAGTGAATAAAGACCAGGAGAGGTAAAGTACTAATCCCACTGTATTACATCCCAGCAGTGCCAAACTGGTTTTGTGTATTAGACTTAATACTGGGTTTTGTGATTGCAGCTTTCTGGCTAGATATAATAGAACTTTTTGCAAGCAGAAGATTACAATTAATTTGGACTAATTTTTTGGGGAGGCAAAGCAGCAATACAAAAGTAGAGAAGATGTTCCTAGTTTCCTAAATCTAGCTGACTGATGAGGAAAATGCTGGTGATAAAGAAATACAAGACAACATCATGGTAGTAAGTATTCTTATACAGAGTACAGCCACAGGTTACTGTATCTGATATATGTATATGATGTATGCACATAAAATAGACACTTGAAATATATCTAATGAGTACATGCTGGTGCCCTCAACACAAGCACATGGACCTGATGGAGCAGGTCCAGAGGAGGGCCATGAAAATGATCAGGGGGCTGAAGCACCTCTCCTATAAGGAGAGGCTGAGGGAGCTGTGGTGGTTCATTCTCTGAAGAGAACACTCCAGGCAAACCTAATAGCAGCCTTCCACCACCTGAAGGGGGCCTGCAAGAAAGCTGGAAAAGGACTCTACAAAGGCCTGCAGTGATAGAATGAGGGGCAACTGTTTGAATCTAAAGAGTAGATTTAGGTTAGACATTAGGAGTAAGGTCTTTACCAGTGAAACACTGGAACAGGTTGCCCAGGGAGGTAGTTGAGGCCCCCTCCTTGGACATATTCAAGGTGAGGGAGGCTTGACAGGGCTCTGGGCAACCTGATATGGTGGAGGATGTCCCTGTTCATTGCAGAGAGGGTTGGACCTTTGAAAGTCCCTTCCTACCCAAACCATTTTATGATTCCATAGACATCAAGATATTGAGGGATAATACATAAAATTGCAGTATAAGGTGAGCATTACATTCTGAAGAAATAAAAATGTCAGGGAGCTAGTCAAGAGAGGTTGAACATGTACAGAATCATCACAGAATTGTCAAGGTTGGAAAGGACCTCAAGGATCATCCAGTTTCACCACCCCTGCCATGGGCAGGGACACCTCACACTAGATCAGGTTGCCCAGAGCCACATCCAGCCTGGCCTTAAAAACTGAAGCAATGTGGACTGATAATCTATATGAAAAGTTAGGGCAATGGATAACATTTATTGCCTGCCATATAAAGAGACCTATAAACCTCAGGTGGGTTTGGATTAGATTTAGATGGGGGGGGGGGGGGGGGAATGAATCAATGAGCTGGAGCTCTCTCACACTGCAGTATGGGATGATATTGGAGCACTGTCCCAAAATACAGTGTGCAACCCCACATTGGCATTGTAGACTTATTTCCATTTAAATACATTTAGCAGCCTGTTTAGACTGGATAGTAAATGTGGTTGATTAAAATGGAGGAAATTACACTGTCATGATACAAAATAGATTATTTTCTAATTGTTTAGGGTAACGTAGGCCCCATCGGCCCTCCTGGTCCTGCTGGCCCACCTGGAGACAAGGTAAAGCAACCTCTATGAATGATGTTTGATCCTGTAGAGTCACACTGGTGGCTGTCTCGTGAGAAGGAAAACATTTAGTAATCATTCTTGTTCCTTACAGGGAGAGACTGGTCCAGCAGGTGCCCCAGGTCCAGTGGGCTCCCGTGGTGGTCCTGTAAGTGATTGTACTTTTCCTCTAGTATAAATTTAGTATGGCTCCTTTAGCCTAGAACAGGCATAAACGTTGCACCTACCCTATCAGGAACACATGTGGCTTGAGTTCAAAATAAACCAAGCACATGCAGCTTGTGTTGGCTCTTGTGATTTACAGGTGCTAAGGACTTCAGAAAAGTGGTGCTGTTAACACTGTAAGGAGGTCAGAGGGCTGTGGTGACAGGGCAGGGCAAGACTGGGAGCAATAGTTGTTTCCAGCTTATATTACAGTTAAGTCAACTTTAAAAAATGCTTTTATCTTTAGTCTTTAGATTGATAAAACAGCACAGTTGGATCTCACTTGGGTGTGGGCTCAGGGTTTATGAAGTTGGAAGTGAAATCAGTTTGTCACGTTTAAGAAAATGATCAGATAATTTCTGAACAGCTGTTTTGAAAGCTCAGGAGCAGCTTTTGTTTTGGGTTTGGTTTGGTTTTCTTCAAAGTCTGATAAGACAAAGAAAGTTAAGTGGTATTCAGGGGAGTGTTCTCTAATGAGGAAAGTGAAGACTTTCTTCTTAACCTCTTCCATTGCTGATTTTCTACAGGGTGAACGAGGAGAACAAGGTCTTCCTGGACCTGCTGGCTTCCCTGGAGCTCCAGTGAGTAAAACTACTTAAAAGCAATTGAATGTGATTATCAGTTTCTCTTGGTTCGTCCACTCTCAGATAGGTTTGCTGTAACCCCTTTAACATCCATACTACATATATTTGATCCCTTTGCCACTCTTTCTGTATTCAATCACTCACAAAGCAACATTTCTTTAGCCTTCCCTTCCTGTACTGGGAGACTTTTAGAGTTCAACTTAACTTGCATTAAATTGAATATTTAAATTCCCTTCAGAAGAGTATCTGGATAAAATTTCTCATTACAGTCATATCATTTATATTTTTGGAGTCATGATGTGGTATTTTTTCTACAGGGCCAAAATGGGGAACCTGGTGGGAAAGGAGAAAGAGGCCCCCCTGGTCTAAGAGGAGAGGCTGGACCCCCTGGAGCTGCAGGTCCACAAGGTGGTCCTGGTGCACCAGTAAGTTTTTGCTGTTCCTTGTTGCTAGAAGTTCTCCCTCAGTCTAAAGGTGTCTGGGCCCAAGTGCAAGCATTTAAACTGTCTGAAGCTTAATGACACTTCTTATGATTTTAAATTATTCACCAAATAATTTGCTTTATCTATTTCTTTCCATGTAGGGTCCACCTGGTCCCCAAGGAATAAAAGGAGACCGTGGATCTCCTGGAGGCCCTGTGAGTGTCTCTCTGATTTAGTCACTGATAAATGCATCTATTACAGCAAACATGTGATGTAAATGAAAAACAAAACCTTCAGTGATTTTGATACCGACAGTTCAGAAATAATGAAAGTGTTCCAGAAGGAGTAATTAAAGTTGAGGTGTTTAGTGATCTGGATCACACTGACTGTAATATGAGTAAGGTGCCAAAACAGGTGTTGGCACAATGATCCAAAGCTCCAACAGGGCTTATCTCAACAGTTATTTGATTTAGATACCATCTTAGCCAAGTTTCTTAGAGCCCATTAGTTGACTTTTGAGGAACATATGGGACCTTTCCTGGCAAAAACTGAATCAATTTTCAATGTTTGTACATTGTTGACATTTAAATGAGGTCTTAAGCAAACCAGCTAAATCTAATTCAAGGTTATGTAAAAATGACTTTGATCAAGTTGTTCCAGATTTCAGAAAATGACAACTAAAATTGTCAATTTCTTCTAGGGTGCTGCTGGTTTCCCTGGTGCTCGTGGTCTGCCCGGTCCCCCCGGTAACAATGTAAGATATCTTATACCTCTTTCCTTTTATTCTTACCTTGGGGATGTATATGGACATAGAATCATAGAATCAATAAGGTTGGAAAAGACCTCAAAGATCAAGTCCAACCTGTCACCCAACACCTCATGACTACTAAACCGTGGCACCAAGTGCCACATCCAATCCCCTCTTGAACACCTCGAGGGATGGTGACTCCACCACCTCCCTGGACAGCACATTCCAATGACTATCAACTCTCTCTGGGAAGAACTTTCTCCTCACCTCGAGTCTAAACTTCCCCTGGCACAGCTTGAGACTGTGTCCTCTTGTTCTGACACTGGTTGCCTGGGAGAAGAGACCAACCCCCTCCTGGCTACAACCTCCCTTCTGGTAGTTGTAGACAGCAATAAGGTCTCCCCTGATCCTCCTCTTCTCCAGGCTAAACAACCCCAGCTCCCTCAGCCTCTCCTCATAGGGTTTGTGCTCGAGGCCTCTCCCCAGCCTCATTGCCCTTCTCTGGACACGTTCAAGAGTCTCAGTGTCCTTCTTAAGTTGAGGGACTGGACACAGTACTCAAGGTGTGGCCTAACCGGTGCTGAGTACAGGGGCACAATGACTTCCCTGCTCCTGCTGGCCACACTGTTCTTGATGCAGGCCAGGATGCCATTGGCCTTCCTGGCCACCTGGGCACACTGCTGGCTCATGTTCAGCCAGCTGTCAATCCTCTATTTGAATGAGCAGTTTTTCACATACTGTCTTATAGTTACAGATAGATACAAATTAGAATATTCCTGACTAAAGAGTGGGGTTTTATTTAAGGTATCATTAAAGTCAATGTCATAGAATCATAGCATGGCTTAAGTTGGAGAGGATCTTAACAATCATTTACTCAACCCCCTTTCCATGGGCCGGGACACCTCTCAACTAGACTCTGCTATTCAAGGCCTCAATTCTGTCCATTGATTGGCTAAGCTAAGAGTTTTAGTGAAAGTCATTCTTCATGTGTCTAAGACACCAACCTTAAAGATATATGGTCTGAGTAATTGAAGACATTTTCAGGCTCTGCTACTATCTCAAAATTTTGTGGCAGAGCAGAGGGCAAGGAATGTTTATCCTGAGTTGTATATATTACAACCACTGGGTATCCAAAATGTGCAGATGTTCCATTAGGCAAACCTTATGTTGTGGCAGCAGGGAGAAAAAAAAGGTAAGTGAAAGGATTCTCTTTATAAGACCAGATCCAAGTTAGATACATAAATGTTGGGCCCTAAATCCACTCTGAGGCAATGACTCAAGCCTGAAAACATCAATACAGCAAGCGTGTGCTACTGTTTTAGATAATACAGCTCACCCTCTTCTTTTTCAAATTATTTTTAGGGCAGTCCAGGACCCCCTGGTAATGCAGGGCCTGCAGGCAAGGATGGGCCTCCTGGACCCCCTGGTAGTGCTGGTTCTCCTGGTGGTCCAGGACCTGCTGGAATAAGAGGTGAACCTGGCGCACCAGGAGAGAAAGGGCCACCTGGTGCACGAGGAGAAAGGGTAAGCACATGTTCAGCCAGGGATTGGACGTGGATTAAGTCTGTCAAGAATAAGAAGTCACCAACTGAATGTCAAAGATGCTCAGTTTTGACTGCTCTGACCTTTTCTTAAACAGGGTGCACCAGGGGAACCAGGTCCTCAAGGCATCGTCGGCGGCCGGGGGTAACACGGGTTTGCCAGGGCTGCGTGGCCCCAGTGGTCCACCTGGTATGGCAGGTGCCAAGGTGAGAGCATGTTCACTGCAGCAATAGCCTCAAAGCTAGCACAATGACCTGCTAAAAATAGCTTAGGGATACAAAAATCAGAGAAGCATAGAATGGTAGGGGTTGGGAGGGACCTCTGGAGACAATCTAGTCCAACCCCCCATGCCAAAGCAGCATCACCTAGGGCAGGCCACATGGGAAAGCATGCAGCAGGGGTTTGAAAGTCTCTAGAGAAGAAGACTCCATAATCTCTCTGGGCAGCCTGTTCCAATGTTCCATCACCCTTACATTAAAGAAGCTACTAATAATGAGCATGCTTTGGGCTTGTTTGATGCTTCCTAGTCCAGAGACTGCAGAATTGACAGTCATTTCTATTTATATCAGTAAAGTCAGGCTTTAAAATGTCTGGACACCAGCAGCTGTGGAGCATGAGGTTGTCTTTAATCCCTGTTACCAAGACTTCTGGACTAGGTTATCTAGAAGTATATAATCAGCTTCACCCACTTAAGGAGGATCAGGGCCTATAAACTCCCCTCCAGGCAAGATTTGAGTCATAGTTTCACATACTGCAAGTTGTTTATCTTTGCTTAAATCTCAGTATGTTTCTTGCTTAAATGCTATGACCCAAACAGAAAGACACTTCCACTTCCTTCCAGGAAAGTTGGTGTAAGGCTTGGTTTGTGTGTTAACACTAAAACAGAGATGGATTTGTATGTTTTTCTTAACTGCTTTGGGGTTGTTTTGTGGGTTTTGGGTGGTGGGTTGTTGTGTTTTGGGTTTTTTTTTTTTGGGGGGGGGGTGTTACATCAGAAGAGACATATCCATTTATTATTCCTTAGATAACAAAACAATAAGGAACATTACTCAGGGTCAAAGACCTTGCATGAACATTACCAGCAATGAAGAGAAACCAGTTTAGCCAAGCTTTTCTCTTTCTTGAGTATTCACAATCACCAAAGTCAAACTGGCTCTTCACTTGATTGTGTCTCCTTCATACTCATGCCATATTCATTTGATGATGTCTAATATGATGGTGTTTCAGTGTCTGAAACAAAATATTTCCTCTTTTGTGTTCAGGGTGAAGATGGTAAACCAGGCACCAATGGTATCCCAGGAGAACGTGGTGCTCCTGGTCCACAAGGACCTATTGGACAAAGAGGCTTACCTGGAGAACCTGGCAGAGACGTGAGTAGAGATGTGTTAGACCTTTCTACTAGGTTGTGAGGGACAAACAGGAGGATCAGAGAGTAAATATAATTCAAGATTCCCAAAGCCTCCCTCAAGTGCCTGATGCAAAGGGGCCGGGGTAGGTTATGTTCACATGTAAGGGGGTGTAGCCTGCTTTCTCTGCTATAACTATAACTACCTCTGGGTAGTAAAAAAATCTGTCTCACCTGGAACTGAACAAGAGGCTGCACAACCTCTATGCCTATAAAACAGTATGGGTCTTACAGACCTTTTATGGGCTGCTCCACCTCCAGGAATTCTTTCTTGAAAACTCTGCCTTTCTTTGAGCACTATTTAAGCTTACTGGAAAACAAGCTGTCTGCACTTCATCCAGTTTATGACCAAACTGTATCACTCTTTTTCCTCAGGGTAACCCTGGCTCAGATGGCTCGCCTGGACGTGATGGATCCCCAGGAGGCAAAGTAAGGAATCACCAGTATCTTTAGATTGTTATTAAATGCTGTGTGGAGATGACAATACACATAGTCCTGTGCTATGTAACTTATTCCTGGAATCTCTTGGGCTCCATTGAATGTATTCTGTATGTTGTAGTTCTGTAAAACATCATATTTATTATCCTGTCAACTGTCACTCTCTGCAGGGTGACCGTGGTGAAAATGGCTCTCCTGGCCCTCCCGGACCTCCTGGTCACCCTGGACCTGCAGGTACCAGTGGTGCTCCTGGAAAAGCTGGTGAAAGAGGATTCCAGGTGAGACCAAAGTAAATAGCTTACTGCTTCTTTACCTGCCTTTCCTATGCACAGCCTATTTCACTCAGGAGTAAAGTGAGTGTTTGGAAGAGTCATACATTTGTTACTGCCATAGTTTCTTGGCACTGAGGACCTCTTTTATAAGAGTATCAAGGGGAAAGACATCAGAGTTTATGTTCCTGATAACTGTATAGAAATTAAGCTCCAAATCCACATACTCCTTAGGATGCCAAAAAGCGCATCATCCCACCAGGCCCTATCTGAATTTCCATCTCATCTGGTGCTCATGCAGCACAAGTGATGTCATTTATTTAAACTAAGGGAGTAACTTTGGAAGTCTTCAGATGATTTCTGAGAAGTGTTGACAGCAGCACAGCCTGAGCACTGAGAACCTCAAAAAAGACAGAGAGATCTGTATCAGTGCCTACAACAAGCTGAGTAAGTCTAACATTGGTAGAAAAAGGCACTGGCCAATGTTCTTGCTGACTTGACTATGTGTGTGTGTGTGTAGCTTCCCTTTGTTTCCAAACAGCTGCTGGTTTTGAATATACTACTTATGTGGAAGTAAAAAAGCTCCTAGGCAACTCTATCCATACCATCTTCTTCTTTTTGTGTCACAGGGTCCACCTGGCCCCCCTGGCTCTAGCGGTCCTGCTGGTGCTCGTGGTCCTGCTGTAAGTCATGTTTAAAGTGTTTGAGCTACCACACACTCACTGTCTCCTGTTATTTGGGCATTTCTCTCATTTCTTTATATATTCCTTTAATTGCAAACCTATTCTTATAGGGTCCTCAAGGTCCTCGTGGTGATAAAGGTGAACCTGGTGAACGAGGCAGCACCGGCATAAAAGGTCATAGAGGATTTCCTGGTACACCTGGTCTCCCTGGTCCCCCTGTGAGTATTTTTTCGTTGAGTTGGAAATGACATCTGTTCTTAGTTTCTGTGGGTTAGGTCCCAGGTAACAAGTTCACCTTAACTGATTTACTGAGGCAAGAAGAAAAACAATTAATTCCAAATAACTTGTGTAACTTGATTGTGAAATGTGTTCAAAAGTCCAGATTCCCTGGATCACCCTGAAATAAGCAGTAATAAAGAACTGGAAGAAGCTGTTAGGAGATAAAGCTGAGTTTGCTGTAATGCCTTTCAGCTGTGCATCTGCTTTTGTCTGGATCAAACATTTTTGGCATTCATTTCTATAGGCTACTCCTGATTAAATTATAAAACATAGCATTGAGGATTGAAATATCCATACTTCCTAGAAATCTGTGCTAGAGAGAGAACTAAGCTCATAGCAAAGTTCAGAGGCCAAACGTCCCTCTTCTGCTGAGCAACTTTATTAGGGCAAAACAGGCAAGAGATTGTTAACTACATTACCATTTCAAACCATTCTTAATCTAGCTTCTTAAGGCTGCCTGATGGGATCTTACAGGAAGGCTGAAAAAGGACTTTCCATAAGGGTGCCTAGTCATAGGACAAGGGGGAACAGTTTTAAGATGAGTGAGAGTAAGTTTAGACTGGATCTTAGGAAGAAGTTCTTCAGTATGAGGGTGGTGAGACTCTGGAATAGGTTGCCCAGGGAGGTTGTGGATGCCTCTTCCCTGTTCAAGGCCAGGCTGGATGAGTCTAGTTGAGAGATGTCCCTGCCTGTAGTGGGGAGGTTGGTGCAGATGATCTCTAAGACCCCTTCCAACCTAAGCCATTCTGTGATTCCGTGGTTAATATCTAAGAGAACTGAAGGGTAACAGACAGGCACAGGTTAGGTGTTTATGACAAGTACAATTTCTACTGAAAAAAACACTCATGGTACAAGTGAGAATCAAGAAAGCAAAACTCACTCAACCCATCTATCAATGGCAGCAAAAAGATGGATGTTTACTATCATACCACCAAGATCACCCTGTTTAACCACACAATATAACCTGTGTAACATGAATGAAAAAGCAATCATCTGATAAATTCTCATTAACACTGTGACAGAACAATGCTCCATAACGTTTAAACTTATGACTTAGCCCTTGGCTGTGCAGAAATAGAGCTATTTTAGTTACTTTTTTTAATGCATTTGGAGACAAAAGTGTTTGCCAAGTTATCTAAAGAACTTTACTGGTAACATGAGTAAAACTGCAGCTTTTTGAGCCTGGAGTGATCTCTTCTTCTGAGTGCAAGGTATCACCCAAAGCTCACTGGTGTTGGTTGCATTCTGGATATCACATCATTAATATTTTCTTCATAGAGAGAACATTTGATAGCTCTTGCTGGTTAAAGACTGGCAACCATTCTCTCTCACTGACTTTGTTCATATAATCTCAAAGATGTTTTAATATCTTTCTTTAAGGTAAATCCAGCCAATTCCATACTGGGAAGTGTATGACTTACTTGTCTTATCTTCACAGGGTCCCCTGGGTCCACAAGGAACAATTGGAAGTCCAGGAGCTTCTGGTGCAAGGGTAAGAAAAAATTCTTTGCTTAGCATAACGTGAAGGAAGAGTTGAGCTGTGTGGTTTAAAAGGTGATTAAAAAAAAAAAAAAAGACACATTTAAATCAACCATTTTAACAGGCAACAGCTGAAGAAAGGGAAAACACCTTGATAAAATGCTGGAACGTGACCAGAGAAGGGCCATGAGGGTGACCAGAGGGCTGGAGCACCTCTCCTGTGGAGACAGACTGAGAGAGTTGGGGCTGTTCAATCTGGAGAGGAGAAGGCTCCGAGGAGACCTTATTGTGGCCTTCCAGTATCTGAAGGGGGCTACAGGAAAGCTGGGGAGGGACTTTGTAGGGTGTCAGGTAGTGATAGGACTAGGGGGAATGAAGCAAAACTGAAAGTGGGTAGATTGGATGTTGGAAAGAAGTTCTTCCCCATGAGGGTGGTGAGGCATTAGAACATGCTGCCCAGGGAGGTGGTAGAAGCCCCATCCCTGGAGGTTTTTAAGGCCAGGCTGGATGTGGCTATGAGCAACCTGCTCTAGTGTGAGGTGTCCCTGCCTGTGTCAGGGGGATTGGAACTGGATGATCCTTGAGGTCCCTTCCAGCCCTGACAATTCTGTGATTCTGAAATGTACAGAAACGTTTCAAGTAGCACACAATGTATTTCTGAATTTGACATTACCTGTTAAACTATTTTGACCATAATGTTTATGTTCAACCTTGTTTTAGGGTCCCCCAGGACCATCTGGGCCACCTGGAAAAGATGGTAGAAGTGGCTATCCAGGTCCAATTGGTCCTCCTGGCCCCCGTGGTAACAGAGGTGAAAGCGGCCCTGCAGTAAGTAAATCTTTAGGGATTGTCCATCAATGCCATAATTTGACATGCATGCCTTAAAAAAAAAACAGAGTGAGGACCTCCAGGAGGTCCAGAGAGTCCAGCCCAGTGGGTGGACACAGGAAATTATGTTATTTCATTCCCACAATGCCTTGCATCTCCAATATAAAACTGAACAGCACAAGCTGGACACCCCCACATACACCACTTCTCCTTCACTCTATCCCTTCCCACCTGGCTCCCTGATCTTGCTTTGCATGGGAACTGGGCTTGGAGCAGCCTAGCTGGGGCTTAGAGCTGGCAAGATAATTTCTAGCTGCTTCATTTTTGGCTTATGTAATGGATACGCAGACAATTTGTAGGTCAGTGTAAGCACTGCTGCCCTGGGCGTTGTGTTAGTTTCAGGCACTGAGTCTGCTCCATACAAGGGCGAGGCAGGAGGTCCATGTCAGAGCACAGACTCCCTCTGTGTCTTGGAAGCTATAAAATGGCATAATCATTTCTTCTAAAGCAAACAAAGGGTTATTCTCCAGATTATGGTGGAAAGGGCTCCTTCTCCTTCCCAAAGCCCATGCAAAGAGAAGGGCTCTCACAGCTTGACAAAATTAGGAGAATCCCAATTTTTAGGAAAATAAAGGCCTGTAAAACGTAACAGAAGTTTATACACACCAGGAGCCATTATTTACTGAATAAGTACATTAAATGTTTACGTGAGGACTCTCATTTTTCAAAGATTAGGGCCCACATAGACTTTAGTTTCCACCTGTAATCTCTACTCAGCACTATGTTCACTTCTTTTTTTCCATTTTAAGGGTCCACCAGGCCAGCCTGGTCTTCCAGGTCCTGCTGGTCCTCCTGGTCCCTGCTGCGGCGGTGGTGCAGCTGCCCTGGGTGCTGGTGAAAAAGGTCCAGTGGGCTATGGGTATGAATACAGAGATGAGCCAAAAGAGAATGACATCAGCCTGAACGAGATCGTATCTTCCATGAAATCGATCAACAACCAGATTGAAAGCATCATCAGCCCGGATGGGTCACGGAAGAATCCAGCTCGGAACTGCAGGGATCTGAAGTTCTGCCATCCCGAGCTCAAGAGCGGTAGGTTAAGCTTTTATTTTCACCAGGAAGTAGGTCCTGGGGTTTTATCTTGAATACTTGTGGCGGGTTGAAATTACCACCCCCCTCCCCCAACAGAAAATTGCCAGACCAGCTCAGATGTCTGACCATCATGCAGTCAGGTTATTCTTTAAATATATTAAGCTACTTCTTTTTTTTTTTTCCCCTTTAATTTTTCTTTTTTTTTTTTTTTTCTTTTTTTTCACCTCTAGGAGAGTACTGGATTGACCCTAACCAAGGCTGCAAGATGGATGCTATTAAAGTCTACTGTAACATGGAAACTGGTGAGACATGCCTCAATGCTACCCCCAGCACTGTGCCAAGGAAAAACTGGTGGACCAGTGAAAGCAGTGGGAAGAAACACGTTTGGTTTGGAGAATCTATGAATGGAGGCTTCCAGGTAAGTCACTGGTGAGGAGTCTGGAGCACAGCCCTGTGAGGATAGGTTTAGGGGGGTGGGGGTGTTTAGCCTGGAGAAGAGGAGGCTCAGGGGAGACCTTATTGCTCTCTACCACTACCTGAAGGGAGGTCGTAGCCAAGTGGGAGTTGGTCTCTTCTCCCAAAGCAACCAGCACCAGAACGAGAGGACACAATCTCAAGCTGCACCAGGGGAAGTTTAGGCTTGATCTTAGACAGAAGTTCTTCCCAGAAAGAGAGACTGGCAATTGGGATGGGCTGCCCAGGAATGTGGTGGGGTCAACATGCCTGGAGGTGTTTAAGAAAAGACTGGATGAGGCACTTAGTGCCATGGTCTAGTTGATTAGTTAGGCTTGGGTGATCGGTTGGACTTGATCTTGGAGGTCTCTTCCAACCTGGTTAATTCTGTGATCACCACTTAACAGGCCCAAAAGCAGTACACATACTGTCCTCCTGGACATCCCAGTATACTCCAAAACACTCCTGAAATCTAACTGAGCTGAACAGTTGGTGGGTGAAATAATAGCTCCATAGGACTGTGCCTAGAGGTGATCACACAAGCGCTGTTGTGTATGTTTCACATTCTGCAGTTCAGCTACGGCGACGCTGAGCTGCCAGAGGACGTCTCAGAGGTTCAGTTGGCCTTCCTGCGCATCCTCTCCAGCCGAGCCTCCCAGAACATCACCTACCACTGCAAGAACAGCATTGCCTACATGGATGAGGCCAGTGGGAATGTTAAAAAGTCTCTGAAACTGATGAGCTCCACGGAAAGTGAGATCAAGGCTGAAGGAAACAGCAAATTCACCTATGCTGTTCTGGAAGATGGCTGTTCTGTAAGTAAATGAGACTTCAGTATGGTAGCTTAATAATTAATTCTCTCTAGAGCATCAGCCCCATTATAAAGGAAGAAAGAGCTCTGCATGACTTTGGTAAGCAAAGGACACAGCTGCACCTAACTGGGGAAATTTAGATTCTGCATACCAGAGATATCATTCCTGCAGCAACTGCAGAAGGTGAGGTGTACGCCATTTACATCTCTGCTTTGCAGGCATCTCCTTGCTTTACATTCCAAGTCAATGAAGTCACAGTGACCCAGTTTTGATCCATCCTCTGTCAGCTCTAAGACATAGGATAGTAGGAGTTCTCTCAGTCATACAAAAAACTCAAGGCTAGCTGATTTGAGCTATCATTATGGTAAGGGGCAAACATAGGCATTTGGCAGATGCAACATCACTGTGCTGTGATCTCTAGAGGAAAAAGTAGGAGCAGTGAAATAAATGACATCAATAAGCTTGCTGCTCTGTAAGCAGCTGCAGCCTGGTCAGGAACAAACACAGAACACCTGATCTAGCTGAGGATGCCCTGCCTTACTGCAGATAACTGCAGTTGGACTAAATGATCTTTGGAGGTCCCTCCCACCCCAGACCATTCCATGATACCATCCACAATTTATCCTTCCTGCTGTTTAAGGTCCCAAAACCACAACACCTACTGACATACAAAGCAAACCTGAGACTGAAGACATCAAACACACCTCATTTACAGCTGCCGTGTGGCCATTCCTTTAGCATGAACATGAAGAGCTACCTCACTGCTGCCACTTTTTCCTGAGGCCAAAGCCACATTCCAGACAGACTAGCCATTTTTACCACCTCCCAGCATGAAGAGGACTTTGCAGTCCTAAATCAGGGCACTGGCACTGCTCCAGAGTACTCTACTGTCCATCAGGGTTTCCCCATCCTCTCTGAACCACAAGGTCTACAACCCTACAAGAACCTCACACAAAAGGTCCACCAGAGAGCTGGAGCAGCTCTCCTATGGAGACAGACTGAGAGAGTTGGGGTTATTCAATCTGGAGAAGAGAAGACTCTGAGGAGACCTTATTGTGGCCTTCCAGTATCTGAAGGGGACTACAAGAAAGCTGGTGAGGGACTTTTTAGGGTGTCAGGTAATGATAAGACTAGGGGGAATGGAGCAAAACTAGAACCAAGGAGATTCAGATTGGATGTTAGGAAGAAGTTCTTCCCCATGAGGGTGGTGAGACACTGAAACAGGTTGCCCAGGGAGGTGGTAGAAGCCCCATCCCTGGAAGTTTTGAAGGCCAGGCTGGATGTGGCTCTGGGCAATCTGATCTAGTGTGAGGCATCCCTGCCTGTGGCAGGGGGATTGGAACTAGATGATTTTTTGTAAAGGGTGAGTGGCAAGAGGCTGGAGCCAGGCTCCGCTTGGTGATGCCCAATGCCAGCACAAGGGGCAATGGTGGAAGTTGAGGTATAGGAAGTTCCATGGAAACAGGAGGAAAATTTTTTTCATTGTGAGGGTGACAGAACACTTGGACAGGCTGCCCAGGGGCATTGTGGAGTCTCCCTCTCTGGAGGTATTCAAGACCTGCTTGGATTTGCTCCTGTGTGACCTGTTCTAGGTGATCCTGCTCTGGCAGGGGACTTGGACTGGACTGGTCTTTCAAGGTCCCTTCCAGCCCCTAACATTCTGTGATTCTGTGATTTCTGTAATGTGCTTTTATCTATTTCCTTTTCACTCCACAGAGACACACTGGCGAATGGGGTAAGACTGTCTTTGAGTACAGGACACGCAAGACCATGAGGCTGCCTGTGGTTGACATTGCACCTTTAGATATTGGTGGTCCTGATCAGGAATTCGGCGTGGACATTGGCCCAGTCTGCTTCTTATAAACCAAAGATCCTGCTCTTTTCTGAAATCCCAGCAAAGAGATTCACACTCCAACTGTGCTCCTTTGTTTTAGCCTTGTCAGCTAGTACAGGTGCCCATCCATATCCCAGTTATTTATTAACAAAATTTCTGGGGGGAAAAAACCAAAATGAAATATAAATCAATTTGCTCTGAAGGGTGGTTTGTTTGGTTTGGTTTTTTTTTCTTTTGCTATTACACAAAGTACAGTAAAAAATGCTTTTTTTTTTTCTTTTTTTTTTTTGCTCTATTTTGGTTTTGTTTGTTTGTTGTTTTTTTTTAACCAAATTCCATCTTCAAAAACATGTCTCCGTGGTGCTATAATACAACTTCAACACTTAATAGCATTAGTTGAATATGATGAAGCCAATTCCCAAAGCACTGATTGCTCCCAGTACCAAAGCTTAACCTTTCTTTCTGAGATGCAGTCCATAAAAGCTAGAAAGGCCTCCCTGTTTCAACTACCTCAACACGGACAGAAACAGGGATGTGTCTGATCGGTCAAACCGAAACCAAATCGATCAAAGCAAGCAATCAAAACACATTGGGACCCTTTTGGGGAGAAAATTGTCTGTTGTTTCTCTACCACTTAGCCTATTTTGAGAGTTTAATACCTTCACAGCAGCAGTCACCATAATTTGTGTTGTTGGATTGTATTCTGTTATCTAAAGGTGCTTCTCTACTTTCCTGTCATTGCTGGTCAAGACCACTAAAATTAGGGAAGTGTTTCAAAAGATTAATACGATGGTGCTAATGTATTTTTCACTCCTAACTCTGCAAGTCAGGGTTGTTGACTTGCTTTAAAACATACAATAAAGGAAAAGAAAAAAGAAAGGAGAAAAAATGAAATAAAAGACCAAAAGCAATTTGAAATGTCTCCTGTCATTGGCATGTCATAGTTGAGAACTTTCTCCCTTCACTCTGTAAAAGTCAATAAAGATGCAAAATTGTGAACCTCTCCTGGCACGTTAACACATGAATAGTGTTGAAGGTTAACCATCTTTGTAAGCTTTTATATGGTTGTTGGTCTATTCCTTACAGAGACATAAAATATCTTAATAAAACTTCTTGTTTCATAAACCTGACTTTTTTGCATTTTTTATTTAACTGTATTTAGCTCTTTCTTCAAACAAATTACTAGGGCAAGACACAACTCTGGCACCGCTTCAACTGCTTTGACCAAGGTATATTCATTGATGACCTGGATGAGGGAACAGAGACCACTGCCAGCAAGTTTGCTGATGACACTAAACTGGGGTGGCTGACACACCAGAGGGTTGTGCTGCCATTCAGCAAGGCTTGGCCAGGCTGAGAGTTGGGCAGGGAGAAACTGAATGAAATTCAACAGCAGCAAGTGTAGAATCTTGCATCGGGGAAAGAACAACTCCTTGAATCAGTATAGGTTGGAGACGGACCTGTTGGAGAGCAGTGGACCTTGGGGTCCTAGTGGATGGAAGGTTGACCGTGAGCCAGCAATGTGCTCTTGTGGACAAGAAGGCCAACACCACTCTGGGGTATATTAGAAAGGCTGTGGTTAGTAGGTTGAGAGAGGTTCTTTCCCATCTACTCTGCCCTGGTGAGGCCACATCTGGAATATTGTGTCTAGTTCTGAGGCCCTTAGTTCCAGAATGACCTCAGGGAACTGCTTGAGCGACTCCAACACTGAGCCACAAAAATGATTAAGGGAGTGGAACATCTTCCTTATGAGGAGAGCCTGAGGGAGCTGGGGCTCTTTAGCTTGGAGAAGAGGAGACCTCATTCATGTTGATAAAGATGTAAAGGGTAAGTGTCAAGAGGATGGAGCCAGACTCTGCTTGGTGATGCCCAATGGCAGCACAAGGGGCAATGGGTGGAAGTTGAGGCATAGGAATTTCCATGGAAACAGGAGGGGAAACCGTTTCCACTGTGAAGGTGACAGAACACATCCAGATGGGTCTTGAAAGCCTCCAGAGAAGGAGACTCCACAACGTCTCTGGGGAGCCTGTTCCAGTGTTCTGTGATTCTCACAGTAAAGAAGTTCCTCCTCCTCCTGTTCAGGTGGAACCCCTTGTGCTGTAGTTTGTATCCATTGCCCCATGTCCTATCACAGGGTGCAACTGTGCAGAGCCTGTCCCCTCCCTCTTGACACCCAGACCTCAGATCTGCTGGACCCACTCCTGTTAAGGCACCCCAGGATATATTGGTCCTTCTCCACAGGGCTGCTTCTTAGCAGGTCATCTCCTAACCTCTACTGGTGCAGTTTATTCTTCCTTCCCAGGTGCAGGACTCTGCACTTATCCTTGTTGAACCTCATTAGGTTCCCCTCTGTCCAGCCCTCAGTCTGTCTAAGTCTTGCTGAAGGGCTGCACAACCTTCATCCACATCTGTCAAGTCTCCCAGTTTGGTATTGTCAGCACACCTGCTGAGCAGACAGTGTCTGTCTTCTCATCAAGGACATTCATGATTTTGAGCAGGACTGGCCCCAGCAGTGATCTGTGGGGGACCCCACCAGTCACAGCTCTCCAGCTCATTAATAATTTTGCTCATGAACATTTGTAGTAAGAAAAAAAAAAAGGGACTTTTGTAGATGAAAGCCCACAATGAACTAGCCAAGACCACCACAGAAGGTTGAGAAGTGAGGCCTGTGTGAACCTCCTGAGGGTCAACAAGGCTAAGTGCAAGATCTGCACATGGGTTGGAGGAATCCCCACTATCAGTACAGGCTGTGATTGAAAGCAGCCCTGTGGAGAAGGGCTTGGGGGTGCTGGTGGATGAAAAGCTGGACATGAGCCAGAAGCCCACTGCATCCTGGGCAACTGTATCCAAAGCAGCATGGGCAGCAGGTTGAGTGAGGGGATTCTGCCCCTCTGCTTCACTCTGGTGAGATCTCACCTGCAGTAGTGTGGCCAGCCCTGGAGCCCTCATCACAAGAGGGACATGGACCTGTTGGAATCAGTCCAGGGGCAGCCACAAAATGATCTGAGGGCTGGAGCACCTCTGCTACAAGGAGATGCTGAGAAAGCTCAGGTTGTTCAGACTGGAGCATCATAGAATCAATAAGGTTGGAAGAGACCTCAAAGATCATTAAGTCCAACCTGTCACCACAGACCTCATGACTACTAAACCATGGCACCAAGTACCTCATCCAAACCCCTCTTGAACATTTCCACGGATGGTGACTCCACCACCTCCCTGGGCACATTCCAACAGCTAATAACTCTCTCAGTGAAGAACCTCCTCCCTACCTTAAGCCTAACCTTCCCCTGGTGCAGCTTGAGACTGTGCCCTCTCATTCTGACACTGGTTGCCTGGGAGAAGAGACCAACCCCCACCTGGCTACAACCTCCCTTCAGGTAGTTGTAGAGAGCAATAAGGTCTCCCGTGAGCCTCCTCTTCCCCAGGCTAAACAACCCCAGCTCCCTCAGCCTCTCCTCATAGGGCCTGTGTTCAAGGCCTCTCCCCAGCCTTGTTGCCCTTCTCTGGACATGTTCAAGTGTTTCGATGTCCTTCTTAAACTGAGGGGCCCAGAACTGGACACAGTACTCAAGGTGTGGCCTAACCAGCGCTGAGTATAGGAGCACAATGACTTCCCTGCTCCTGCTGGCCACACTATTCTTGATGCAGGCCAGGATGCCATTGGCCTTCTTGGCCACCTGGGCACACTGCTGGCTCATGTTTAGCCAGCTATCAACCAGTACCCCCCAGTTCCCTTTCTGTTTGGCAGCTCTTCAGCCACTCCGACCCCAGCCTGTAGCTCTGCATGGGGTTGCTGTGGCCAAAGTGCAGCACCTGGCACTTGGACTTGTTGAATGCCATCATGCTGGACTCTGCCCATCTGTCCAGCCAGCCAAGGTCCCTCTGGAGAAGGCCCCAGGGAGAGCTTAGAGCAGCCTTCCAGTGCTTTAAGGGGTCTATCAGTGAGCTGAAGCTGGACATTTTGGTAGGGCCTCTTGTGACAGGACAAGGGCTGATGGTCTTATACTGAAATAGGGAGATGGAGGTGATGCAATACTGGCCCAGGCTGATCAGAGGGGTCCTGTCTTCCCATCTAGTCTGTTCTCTGCAATAGTTTCAGCCCAGAGGATGTCTTCTGCAAGAATTGACTATAGCCCACACTGCAGCTTTGTCATCACAGCAGCCACTCCTGCTTGTGACCTCTCCTTCCCAGAAGGCCACTGGGCATCACCACCTCTTTTTTATTACCATAAGGTGCACCTGGCAAAGCTAAGCACATGTAAAAGTTGTCTCTGGTTCATGAGATTCAAACTGCATTACCTCCTTCCTGTACACACTTATGTATGACTGTCTCTGGACTGTTGATGAATCCATGTCCACAGCCACTGAGAACAGAGTCATTACAAGATCACTCTTTGAGGCACTGGAGCTGTTCCATGTTCAGTGGGGTTCTGTGAGTGCTCCTGTCCTAATTCACACTTCAGTTTCACTATGTTTGTCATAGTAACTCCAAGGAACCTGAAAAATTCTGCTTCTTCCTCCTTTCAGTTTGGTAGCACCTGTAAAGCAGAGATTAATTTCCTATCACCCCTTGTTGCCATTTGCAATAGACAGAATTGTGCTTAATGTCATATCTAATGTTTCCTTTGTGCTCTTTAAGTTAATCAGCAGTCTATCAGCTCATTCATCCTAGGCTGATGTTTCCATGTATTTCCATGAGGCTATGCCACATTACCTGGATAGAGGTGAAACAGCTCAAAGTAGTGAAAATCCCCACTAAACAGGGAGTGTTTATATGTGTGTATATGTGTGCATGTTGTGGACACAGTCCAGAGAGGAAAAAAGCCATTCTCCCATTCCCAAACAATTACATTGCAAAGACTCCTCAGTTAATCAGATTCCCCAAGCTCTCACACTTCAAGTGAGACATCACCTCAGTGATTCCATGATTTTTACAGAGCATGACTGTAGATTGCTTTCTAGTTAAAGCTCTTTGAATGCTCAAGGCATTTGGTAGAGGAAATACTGCACATGAGACTCTTGAACATGTCCAGAGAAGGGCAACGAGGCTGGGGAGGGGTTTGGAGCACAAGCCCTATGAAGAGAGGCTGAGGGAGCTGTGAGCCACCTAAACATGAGCCAGGAGTGTGCCCAGGTGGCCAAGAAGGCCAATGGCATCCTGGCCTATATTAGGAATAGTGTGGCCAGCAGGAGCAGGGAAGTCATTATGCCCCTGTACTCTGCTTTGGTTAGGCCGCACCTTGAGTACTGTGTCCAGTTCTGGGCTCCTCAGTTTAAGAAGGACATCGAAACACTTGAACGTGTCCAGAGAAGGGCAACAAGGCTGGGGAGAGGCCTTGAGCACAGCCCTGTGAGGAGAGGCTGAGGGAGCTGGGATTGTTTAGCCTGGAGAAGAGGAGGCTCAGGGGTGACCTCATTGCCCTCTACAGCTACCTGAAAGGTGGTTGTAGCCAGGAAGGGGTTGGTCTCTTCTCCCAGGCAACCAGCACCAGAACAAGGGGACACAGTCTCAAGCTGCGCCAGGGCAAGTTTAGGCTGGAGGTGAGGAGGAAGTTCTTCACCGAGAGAGTAATTCGTCATTGGAATGTGCTGCCCAGGGAGGTGGTGGAGTCGCCATCCCTGGAGGTGTTCAAGAGGGGATTGGATGTGGCACTTGGTGCCATGGTCTAGTCATGGGTCTGTGGTGACAGGTTGGACTTGATGATCCTCGAGGTCTCTTCCAACCTTGGCGATACTGTGATGCTGTGATTATTGATTCTATGATTCCTATGCAGCTAGAGAGGTAAAGAGAGAGACTTGAAAAAAATGCATCCTTCATAACAAACTACTTTTCTCCTTCAGCAACCTCACAATACAGATCTACTATCCATGGACTATAATTATTTGCTGCTGAAAATAGATCAAAATAACTTTCCAAGATGCACCTATATTCCAAATGTTATTTATTTAGTGCATCTGGATGCTCACAGTTCTATCATCTACTTGAAGATGTCCCTGCAGGAGGGTCGGACGAGTTGGCCTTGAAGGGTTCCTCCAACCCAAACTCTTTTATGATCACAGCCACTGGATATCTACCTTTCCATGAACATGTTGGGAGAAATCAGAAGGGGTTGGGGGTGTCATGTAATGAAAAACTCAGCATGAGCTGGCCATAGTCACTTGCAGGCCAAAAGGCAGCTGTGTGCTGAGCTGCACTGAAGCAGCAAGATTAGGGAGGGGATTCTCCCCCTCTACTCTGATCTTGTGTGAACCCCACCTGCAGTACTGCATCCAGTTCTGGGGCTGCCAGCATGAGGGGCATGGAACTGCTGACACATGTCCAGAGAAGGGCCATAAAGATGATCAGAAGACTGGAGAACCTCCCCTATGGGGACAGGCTGAGAGAGTTGAGGCTGTTCAGCCTGGAGAAGGCTTTGGGGAGACCAAATAGCAGCCTTCCAGCATCTGAAGTGGCCTACACAAAAGGCGGGAAGGGAGTTTTCACATGGGCTTGTAGGCATAGGATGAAAAGGAATGGACTGAATCTTGAGGAGTGCAGATTTAGACTGGAGATTAGGAAGAAATACTTTACACTGAAGCAGGTTGCCCAGGGAGGTCAGGAATGCCCCCTCCCTGGAAGTGTTCAAGGTCAGGTCAGATGAGGCCTTGAGCAATCTGCTCTAGTGGAAGGTGTCCCTGCCCATGGCAGGGGGGCTGGAACTCGATGATCTTTAAGGTCCCTTCCAGCACAAGCTATTCTATGAATCTATGAACCCATTCATTACACTTCAGATTATTCAGTGAAATTAATGTAATCTAAAAGTTCTGCAGGCTCCAATACGATCAAGCTAACTCTGGGTCATGTATTCACGGAAGTGATCTAGTGGAGGATGTCCCTGCTGACTGTGAGGAGGTTGGAGTAGATGACCTTGGGAGGTCCCTGCTGGCCTGGACCATTCTATGAATCTATTTAGTGCTTGTAGAATACAAATCACAAAGTTCCTGTTTGGTAATAAAAGCAAGGAGAAACCACCAGTGTGAATGTGGCTGGAAAGCAGCCCGGAGAAGACAGACTTCAGGGTGCTGGTGGAGGAGAAGCTCAACATGAGCTCTCAATGTGCACTTGCAGCCCAGAAAGCCAATCAGATCCTGGGCTGCATCAGGAGAAGTGTGGCCAGCAGGTCAAGGGAGGTGATCCTCCCCCTCTACTCAGCCCTGGTGAGACCCCACTGGGAGTACTGCGTCCAGTTCTGGAGCCCCTATTACAAGAGGGATATGGAGGTGCTGGAACGTGTCCAGAGAAGGGCCAGAGGATGATCAGAGGGCTGGAGCACCTCTCCTATGAGGACAGACTGAAGGAGCTGGGGCTGTTCAGTCTGGAGAAGAGAAGGCTCCAAGGTGACCTAATTGTGGCCTTCCGGTATCTGAAGGGGGCCGACAAGAAGGCTGGGGAGGGATTTAGGCTATCAGGGAGGGACCTAGGCTATAGGACTAGGGGGGATGGAGGTGGGGAGATTCAGGCTGGATGGGAGGAGGAAGTTCTTCCCCATGAGAGTGGTGAAACCCTGGAATGGGTTGTCCAGGGAGGTGGTTGAGGCCCCATCCCTGGAGGTGTTTAAGCCCAGGCCGGATGAGGCTCTGTCCAGCCTGATCTAGTGTGGGGTGTCCCTGCCCAAGGCAGGGGGGTTGGAACTAGATGATCCTTGTGGTCCCTTCCAACCCTGACTGATACTATGATACTACAAATGCGTCAGCTTCCCGTTCCCAGTCCCTGCCTACCCTGTATGGACAACCTGGAAAACTGGAAAGCTCCTGGCCCTTTCAGAAAGTGGAAAGGAATACAAATTTTGGCCTGCCTTGCTACAAACTAACTTTATGGCTTATCCAGGAATGGTTTTTCACCAGTGATAACTTACATTGATGCTGGGGATTGGCTGTCACGTTTCATTCAGTCTGGAATACAAATGCTCTTTCTCTGGAGTCTCAAACAGCAGTGCCTGGGTAGCTTTAAGAGGACTGCTGGTGATTACTTCACACACATTGACACCTGTCTTGCACAGACTGACGCAGAGGGCATCCTTCAAATTATCTTTAAACTCCTGTATGTAAAATCCTTCAGGAGAGTGCACTGCAAAGTGAGTTACTCAAACAACAACAAACCATAACATTTCTGGGTTTAATTTCCTGGAAATGGAGCTGGTATGGAGCTGGTATTGGACAACTTGGAAGCAATTCTACAAAAAGGAAACCACTTACGTAGCAGGAAGCATGTATTTAATTAAATGCTTTGCAAAGATACATGAATAAAGCTATGTGCATGGCTTTCTTTAGGGATGGCCCCAACTGTTTATTTTCTTGGTTTTTGTGTTGTTTTTTTTTTAAGGAACAAACAAAACAAAACAAAATAAAATGAAACAAACAAAAAAAAAAATGAGTGGAGAGCACAGATGCAAGAAAGAAATAAAATAAAACAAACAAACAACACCCCCCCCAAAAAAAAAATAAACTAAGTCAGTTTGTACCCACATACTTTACAAAATAAAGCATGTCAATGGCACAAAACATTCTATATATTGTATGACCAACAAATAAATGCACTGTAACATTGTTCTCTCGAACACCAAAAGCCTAACAGCTAAGCTCTGAACATGACATTGACAAGCAGGTGTCTATTTTACCAGCCTTCTACAGAGTCATTTAGCACCATCATCTTTCTTGGTTTGGTTTTTTCCTTTTTGTGTGTGTGTGTGGTTGGTTTTTAGCCCTGCCTATCTCCTTTCTCAAAGTAACAATAGAAGCATAGCACCTTGTAACATCTAAAATAAAAAGGAACAGGCAATATTTAAATGCATCCCAACTTCCAGAGATGAGGTAGCTCATGCTAAGAAATGATGGAACTGTCTCGCCTTGACGGCTCAAGGTCTCAGTAAGTCAAATTCCTGGTGATGCATGTCTGGATGGCAGCTAAAAAACAATGGGCTTCTAAACTTTCTTTATTAGCAGTTGGTCTGGCATACATGTGAACAATTTGCAAAGGTACAGGAATTGGCACCACGTACAAGACATCTGCGTAATTCGCTACGTAATGGCTTCTGAGATGGGCAAGTCACTGGAACAACCAACAATTGTTGGGTTTAAGATGCACTTTGGAGATTACTTTAATGGAATGACACAAATCACATAGTGAGAAGTGAAGTCTGGCTTTAAAATTTAAGATGTGGGACACCCCTACTGAAAACTCCTGTTTACCCCAGTAGCATTTTTACTTCATCAGTTACTCATGGCTATGGAAGACTCTCATGAGCAGACTATTACACAGGAAAGTGCAAGAAGGACAATGCCAAATTAAGATGATCTTATCTGAAGAGCCTTTCTTCTGCAAAAGGCCCAGAATGCTATGCCATGAATGGCTATGTTGTAGGTTAAGGGAAATCAAGATTCAATTGGTATAACCACAAAGAAAAGTCCTCCAGAGGCTAGAGAGTCCCAGGGGGATGGGCAGCTTGTCCCAGGATATTGCAATCTGTTATTCTAGTCTGTTTTCCTGTCTCTCTCTGTTTAAGGGAATGTACAGCCAAAGCTCTCTCTTCCCCCTGTCACGCAGGCTGTTATCTTTATGGTTTGTGGGAGAGAGGTCTTCTCCTGGCCTTGGCTGGCAGTGAATTTTCAGCTACACCACTGAGCCTGTTGAAGCCTGCGGCAGGTCTGGGTCTGGTAGGGGGCTAGTTTTGGCCTCCTATTGGACCTGCTGAGGCTGAGTGGGTTGGATGTTTCTGGAAAGTTTTGGCCTGGTAGGCCCAGGTGAAGGACTGAGTTAGTTTGTGAATGTATTCCCTCTACCTGAATGCCTTTTGTATATATTTGTAAATACAATTTCCATTTAAACTTCCAATCCATTGTGGAGCATTTTTATTTTGATCCTTTGGAAGGGGTAAAATATCTTTTCTGTCCTTTCACCCTGGGCAGCTGATGGCTCAAAACCAGGACAGGCTATCACACTGGCAACCTCAGGTAGGCAAACTGGGGTAGTGGGAGGAGGTGTGATCAAAACATAGCCAAAGGTGCACAAAAGTGCTCTACTTTTCTGTGATTCAGTATTCATCCGAGCAGAAGAAATAATCCCACACTACCTATTTTGAATACCTGGAAATGGCAACGAAATTTGGAACAAAAAGCAAGGCAGAAGATTCCTATTACTTTTAAAAGGTGGTCAGGGATCCTCTTTAAATTGTACTGTGGGGACTAAAAAAAGATGGTTTCGATCGTTTTAAAACGGAAGGTTGGTAAAAGTAAAATAAATATTCCAAAGGAGGCTGGGCACTTAAAAAGAACCATTATGTACAGTGCTGATCCAACATCAGCCATTACTTCAAGAGTCTCAGGATTAACTTCAATCAGTCTAAGTTCACGGGTTTAATTGCTGCTGCTGTTGGGTAGTGTGTTAATTTCCCCCCCTTCCTCCTACACAAAGCAAACCGGCCCAATCTCAACTCCAAATTCCTGGTCGGTGCTGCCGACGTCCACCGCTGCAATATCTATGATAGGCAAGCGTGCCACGTTCTGGGTTCTGTACTCAAACACAGTCTTGCCCACATTCCCATTACGTTTCTGGAGAGGGAAAAAAAAAAAGGAAAGAGAAAGAAAACTTAGCAGAGCTCATATCACAAACAGCCTGAATTCTAGCTGGTGAGTCTTCCTGTATCGCCCTGTATCTTCGCTGAGCCTTTACAGAATCACAGAATCAACCAGGTTGGAATAGAATAGAATAATAAACCAGGTTGGAAGAGACCTTCAAGATCATCGCATCCAACCCATCAACCAATCCAACCCTCCTAAACAGCTAACCCATGGCACCAAGCACCCCATCAAGTCTCCTCCTGAACACTTCCAATGATGGTGACTCCACCACCTCCCCGGGCAGCCCATTCCAATGGGCAATCACTCTCTCTGTATAGAACTTCCTCTTAACATCCAACCTAAACCTCCCCTGGTGCAGCCTGAGACTGTGTCCTCTTGTTCTGGTACTGGCTGCCTGGGAGAAGACACCAACATCTGCCTGTCTACAACCTCCCTTCAGGTAGTTGTAGAGAGCAATAAGGTCACCCCTGAGTCTCCTCCTCTCCAGGCTAAGCAACCCCAGCTCCCTCAGTCTCTCCTCAGAGGGCTTGTGTTCCAAACCCCTCATCAACTTCGCTGCTCTTCTCTGGTCTTGTTCCAGCAAGTCAACATCCTTCCTAAACTGAGGGCACCAGAACTGGACACAGTACTTGAGGTGCAGCCTAACCAGTGCAGTGTACAGGGGCACAATGACCTCCCTGCTCCTGCTGGCCACACTGTTCTTGATGCAGGCCAGGATGCCATTGGCCCTCCTGGCTTCCTGGGCACACTGCAGGCTCATATCCAGCCTACCATCGACCAGCACCCCCAGGTCCCTCTCTACCTGGCTGCTCTCCAGCCACTCTGACCCCAGCCTGTACCTCTGCATGGGGTTGTTGTGGCCAATGTGCAGAACCTGCCACTTGGATATGTTAAATCTCATGCCGTTGGATTCTGCCCATCTGTCCAGCCTGTCGAGGTCCCTCTGCAGAGCCTCTCTACCCTCCAGCAGATCAACTCCTGCCCCTAGCTTGGTGTCATCAGCAAATTTACTGATGATGGACTCAATGCCCTCATCCAGATCATCAATAAAGATGTTAAAGAGCATGGGGCCCAGCACTGATCCTTGGGGCACACCACTAGTGACTGGCTGCCAGCTGGATGTGGCACCATTCACCACCACTCTCTGGATCATCAAGTCCAACCAATAGCCCAACCCTAACTAATCAACTAGACCATGGCACTAAGTGCCTCATTCAGTCTTTTACTATAAACCTCCAGGGATGTCGACCCCACCACCTCCCTGGGCCCATCCCAAAGGCCAGTCTTTCTGTGAAGAACTTCTTTCTAAGATCAAGCCTTGCCCCTGCACAGCTTGAGACTGCACCTCAGTTACTTTATAGAATCATAGAATGGTCCAGGCCGGAAGGAACCTCCACAGATCATCCAGTCTGACCTCCCTGCAGTCAGCAGGGACATTCCCAGCTAGATCAGGTTGCCTAGGGACTCATCAAGCTTCACCTTGAATATCTCCATGGAAGAGGCCTCAACCACCTCCCTGGGCAACCTGTTCCAGTGTTACACCACCCTCATAGTGAAGAACTCCTTCCTGATATCCAATCTACATCTACCCTTCTCTAGTTTGAAGCCATTGCCCCTCATACTGTCAACACAGACCCTTGGAAACAGTCTATCTCCATCCTTCCTGCAGGCCCCCTTCAGGCTGCTATTAGATCTCCCCAGAGCCTCATCTTCTCCAGGCTGAACACCCCCAGCTCCCTCAGCCTGTCCTTGTAGCAGAGGTGCTCCAGTCCCCTGATCATTTTTGCAGCCCTCCTCTGGACCCACTCTATCAATTCCATGTCCTTCCTGTATTGAGGGCTCCACACCTTTAGAATGTTTCATAGTTTCATAGTTTCATAGTTTCATTCAGGGTTGGAAGGGACCACAAGGATCATCTAGTTCCAACCCCCCTGCCATGGGCAGGGACATCCTACACTAGATCAGGCTGGCCAGAGCCCCATCCAGCCTGCTCTTAAACACCCCCAGGGACGGGGCCTCGACCACCTCCCTGGACAACCCATTCCAGGGTCTCACCACTCTCATGGTGAAGAACCTCCTCCTCACATCTAGCCTGAATCTCCCCACCTCCAGCTTCATTCCATTCCCCCTAGTCCTATCACTACCTGAGATCCTGAGAAGTCCTTCCCCAGCCTTCCTGTAGGCCCCTTTCAGATACTGGAAGGCCACAATTAGGTCACCTCAGAGCCTTCTCTTCTGCAGACTGAACAGCCCCAACTCCTTCAGTCTGTCCTCATAGGAGAGGTGCTCCAGCCCTCTGATCATCCTTGTGGCCCTTCTCTGGACACGTTCCAGCACCTCCACATCCCTGTTGTAATAGGGGCTCCAGAACTAGAGGCAGTACTCCAGGTGGGGTCTCACCAGGGCTGAGTAGAGGGGGAGGATCACCTCCCTCGACCTGCTAGCCACACTTCTCCTCATGCAGCCCAGGATCTATCTTGTTTTACAGTGATGAACACAGCTGGCAGACTGACACAGCAGGATCTCATCCTCCAGCTGGACTGATTTGAATTTGTATCATGGAATTCTTCTCTATGTGTTGGTAGGTAACTCACCCACATCATCTGGGGCTATACAATTTAAAAGCACACAGAGTACTCTAATTTATTTCAAGGGCAAAACTAATCTTAGCAATATTTTGACAGTACCTTCAACTTGTCTAAGAATGTATTGAAATTGAATGAAATTACTATTACCTGCTGTTTTTTATGACCACTAAGAATTGGGTTTTAGGAGCATTTCCCTTTCCAGCTGGATCAGGGATGGTACCAGTGAGTTTCCTCTGGTGTATTGCTGCAATCATCCAACCCATCTGGCAGGCAAGTGCTGAAGGTTATCTGACCAGTTTGTGTCATTCCATGCAGAAACCACACAGAATGAAGTACAGAATGATAGGTGCTAGGTCACCTAGAGCAGGTTGCACAGGATGGCATCCAGGTGGGATTTAAAGGACTCCAGAGATGCAGGCTCTACCACCACTTTGCACATGTACTGAGAAATGCAAACTGGGGAGATATGCACCTCAGAATGCTCACTAGTAAGTAGTGATGTATGATAGCCTCTAAATAGTGCAGAGTTCTCTTGAGTGAAGCTACAACTGTATTTGATCAGGCACAAAATGTTAAACAGGATAAAATTCTGCAGAATTTTCATAGAATCATAGAATTGTCAGGGTTGGAAGAGAACTCAAGGAGCACCTAGTTCCAAACCCCCCTGCCATGGGCAGGGACACCTCACATTAGATCAGGTTGCCCAGAGCACCACAAAGCCTGGCCTTAAAAACTACAAGGCATGGGGCTTCTACCCTCTTTATTCCCAACAGATGGCAACCCTGCCCCCAGACTTACAGAACAGCTGTCATGAAGGACAGTGTATCTGAAGCGGCTGTTGCCCTCTGCTTTGATCTCCAGGTCATTGGCCCCCTTCAGAACCACAGCTTTCTTCAGGTTCTTTGTCTGGTCATCCATGTACCCAACACTGTTCTTACAAACATAAGTGATGTTCTGGGAAGCTTCCTTTGACAGCAGGCGCAGGAATGTCATCTGAGTGACAGCTGTATCCCCATACACAAACTGGGAAGAGAGAGAGCAGCAGACATTAAGCAAAAATCATGGAGTCATAGAATGTTAGAGGTTGGAAGGGACCTCCAGAGATCATCAAGTCCACCCCCCCTGCCAAAAGCAGGATCACCTAAGGTAGTCCATACAGGAATGTATTAGGGTGGGTTTTGAAAGTCTCCAGAGACAGAGACTCCACAGCCCCCCTGGGCAGCCTGTTCCAGTGTTCTGTCACCCTCACAGGTGCCTCAACCTCCACCCATTGCCCCCAGTCCTGCCATTGGCCGTCACCAACTCCATCCTCTTGGCACTCGCACTTCACATCTTTATCAACATGAATGAGGTCTCCTCCTCTCCAAGCTAAAGAGCCTCAGCTCCCTCAGTCTCTTCTCATAAGATGTTCCACTCCCTTAATCATTTTTGTGGCCCTGTGCTGGACTCTCTCAAACAGTTCCCTGAGGTCATTCTTGAACTGAGGGGCCCAGAACTGGACAAAATATTCCAGATGTGGCCTCACCAGGGCAGAGTAGAGGAGGAGGAGAACATTTCTTTACCTACTAACCACAGCCTTTCTAATATACCTCAGAGTTATATTGGCTTTCTTTTCCAAAAGGTTGCATTGCTGGCTCGTGGTCAACTTTCTATCCACTAGGACCCTCAGGTACTTTTCCCCTTCACTGATCTCCAGGAATGACTTCTGCCTTGTTTCAAAAATGGATTCAGTAGGAGATAAGCTTTATATATAAACCAGTGCCTTAGAGCAACCTTGAAGCACATAGGAAACATCAAGCACAGAAAACCCTTTTATAGTGTACCTGCTACATTGCAGCTTCAGCAACTTGTTTTCTATAGGCTTTGTGTTGAATTTAGAAGCATCACAAAGAGTCAAAATTTGACTATATTAAAATAACTCTAACTTTGCATTCAGACTTGTCCTGGTTTTGGCTGGGATAGAGCTAATTTTCATCCTGGTAGCTGGTACAGCTGGTCCTAAATTAAGGACTTTTCAGTTTCCCATACTCTGCCAGGACCACAAGAAGCTGGGAGGGGGCATGGCCATGACAGCTGACCTGAACTGGTCAAGGGGATATTCCATACTATTGGATGTCTTGCCCAGTACAGAAACTGAGTGGAGATTGACCAGAAGGGGTGAGTTACTGCTCAGGCATCAGTCATCAGGGGGTGAGCAACTGCACTGTACATCACTTTTGTTTTCTTGGGTCTTATTTTAGTTATATTCCTTTTCATTACTATTCATTACTATTACTACTTCTACTAGTAGTATTATTAGTATTACAATATTTTATTGTTTTGGCTATATTTTATTTCATTTTACTTATTAGATTGTTCTTATCTTAACCCACCAGAGGTTGAGTAAAAGTAAAAAAGGTAAAGGTAAAAGCCTTCCTTTTTTCCATTTCTCCCCACCCAACTGAGGAAGAGTAGAAGTGAGCAAGTAGCTGCATGGTGCTGGCTGGGGTTAAATCAGGACAGGACTTTAGTAACTAATTCACTCACATTGAAGTTTCAAATCCCTGCCTCATGGTCCTCCTTCTATCCACCAGGATCCCCAGGTCCTCTGCACTGCTCTCCAACAGGTCAGTCTCCACCCTATACTGGTCTGTGGGGTTGCTCTGTTCCAGATGCAGGAATCTACACTTGTTGGATTTCATTCAATTTCGCCCTGCCCAACTCTCCAGCCTGCCCAGGTCTTGCTGAATGGCAGCACAGCCTTCAGGTGTGTCAGCCACTCTCCCGGGTTTGTGTTATCAGCAAACTTGCTGGCAGTGCCCTCTGTGCCCTCATGCATGTTGTAGATGAATACATTGATTAGTACTGGTCCCAGTACTGACCCCTGAGGGACTCCACTAGACGTAAGCTTCCGACTAGACTCTGTCCCATAAAGCAGAACTCTCTGACTTCTTTCCTTCAACTAGTTCACATCCACCACACTCCCCAGTCATTCAGACCACACTTCCTCAGTTTAGCTGCAAGGATGCTGTGGGAGATGGTGTCAAATGCTTTACTGAGATCAAGATAAACCACATCCACTGCTCTACTATCATCTATCCACCTAATTATGTTCACATAAAAGACTATCAGATTGGTCAAACAGGACTTTCCTCTTGCAAAGCCATGTTCACAGAATCACAGAATCAACCAGGTTGGAAAAGACCTCAAAGATTATCAAGTCCAACCAATCACCCAATAACATCTAATCAACTAAACCATGGCACTAAGTGCCTCATCTGATCTGTTTTTAAACACTTCCAGGGATGGTGACTCCACCACCTCCCTGGGCATCACATTCCAATGGCCAAACTCTCTTTCTGTGAAGAACTTCCTCACATTCAGCCTGAATCTCCCCTGGCACAGCTTGAGACTGCATCCTCTCCTGACGCTGGTTGCCTGGGAGAAGAGACCAACCCCCACCTGGCTACAACCTTCTTTCAGGTAGTTGTAGAGAGCCATAAGGCCTCCCCTGGGCCTCCTCTTCTCCAGGCTAAACAACCCCAGCTCCCTCAGCCTCTCCTCATAGGGCTTGTGCTCCAAGTCCCTCAACAGCCTTGTTGCCCTTCTCTGGACACATTCCAGCAACTCAACATCCTTTATAAATTGAGGAGCCCAAAACTGGACACAGTACTCAAGGTGTGGCCTAACCAGTACTGAGTACAGAAGAATAATGACTTCCCTGCTCCTGATGGCCTAATTAATTATATACATTGCAAAGCATAAACTGTGGCTATTTGGCATCATCGTTAAGCCTACATTTAGAAGCTACCACAGAGGGAAAACTCTGCCTGGAGACTGGACAAGGATAGGGAGTTACCGAAGCAGAATGCTAGAGAAGATGATGGGGGGTTTTTGGATCAAAAGAAATCAATCTATTCCAGCAACGCTATACTTATAGCTAACCCTTCCTCAGATGCACTTGTGTTGTTTCTTCTAGCTCTTTCCTATAATAAGATATCATAAGAACCAACTGAACATAAGACAGCAGATCAAGAGCTATAATGTTCTGGCTGTAGCAAAATCTGTTCAGAAGAGCAGATGAAAACTTTAAACTAGAAGGAAACAAGTTTCACAGCAAAAAAGACATAGCCATTAAATACATTTAGTTACCTGTGATCCCCTGTTCATATCAAGGCCATACCAAATAGGCTTTATGTCAGCTGACCTGCTGGCCCACCATGTTTTACGTGGTATAGTAGATGGGTTTGCAGAAATGCAGGTCTCTCCAGTTTCCATGTTGCAATAAACTTTTATAGCATCTTCAACACATCCCTGGTTAGGATCAATCCAATATTCACCTACAAAGAACATAAAATGAGATTCCATAGCATTAAGATCCTTGGAATAACTGGGGAGCTGGAAGTGAAAGTGAGTCATGACAGTACAAAACACAAGGAAACCAGGCATGTCCTTCACAGAGAATAAATCTTACGGAGAGCGACTGAAGGAGCTGGGGATGGTTAGTTTGAAGTGGAGGCTAAGACAAGACCTCATCGCTCTCTACAACTACCCAAAAGGATGCTGTAGAGTGGTTGCTGCTGGTCTCTTCTCACAAGTAATTAGCAATTGAACAAGCACAGGAGATTCCACCTCAACATAAAGGGGAACTTCTAAGGGTCACAGACCACTGGAACAGGCTTAACAGAGAGGTTGTAGAGTCTCCTTCTCTGGAGACTTTCAAGGCCCCTCTGGATGTGTTCCCCCTAACAACCTGTGAACAAGAGGAAAGGGTCTCAAAGTGCAAGAAGGCAGCTTTAGACCGGACATAAGGAAAAAAAAATCACAGTAAGAGTGGTCAGACACTGGAACAGGCTGGTGGTTGAGTCACCAACTCTGGATGTGTTTAAAGGTCATTTAGATGTGGAGCTTGGAGATATGGTTTAAGGGTGAACTTTGTAGAGTATGGGTCAGTGGCTGGACTTGATGATCCAATCTGAATGATTGATAATCTGATGCATGTTTTGATGTGTGCATCAGGTATACAGTGTAATGTTACTTCAAGATACAAGCTGATCAGTTTTCCAGACATTGAAAACTGGGGAATGCAAACTTAAAAGTTGTTAAAAGTTAAAGTTAGTTGAAACCCACTGTAAAACTCCTGGGCACTCCAAGTGGAGTCTCCTTCTCTAGAGATCTTCAAAATTCACCTGGACACATTCCTGTGTGACCTGCCCTAAGGGGCCCTGCTTTGCAGGGGGTTTGACTCAATGATCTCTGGAGGTCCCTTCCAACCCCTAACATGGTATGATTCTGTGATAGAATGTCTAGAAGACAGTTTTCCCTAGATACAAGAAACCAATAGCAGCCACTCATAACATTTACATTGGAGGCAAAGTGCCAGGAAGCAGGGGAAAAAAGCAGGGGAAAAAGGGAAAAAGGCCTGCCACCAGTTATCTCTGCCTGCCAGTCTGTTATGATTTATCACTGGTAGTCCACATAAATTGGGGATAGTCCTAAATGGCACATTAGCCCACTACCACCTACCAACTGCCACTAAGAAGCAGCAGCAGAGAATTCTAGATGGAAAGCATAGAATCATAGAAGATGACTCCCAAGACAGAGTCTAAAATCATTGAGTCCAACCACCAACCTAAGACTACCGTGGCCACTAAACCATGTCCAAATGTGCCATGTCCACATGTTTCTTGAACACCTCAAGGCACAGTGACTCCATCCTCTCCTTGGGCAGCCTGTTCTGATGCCTGATCACTCTTGCAGATGACCAAGTATCTACTGGAAGTAAGAGAGAATCAAAGGGCACATAGAGGAGATAGTGTGCAATGTGCCCTTGTGGCCATGAGGGCCAATAGTATTTTGGGGTGCATTAACAGGAGTGGGTCCAGGTTCTTCTCCCCCTCTAGTCTGCCCTGGTGACACCTCACCTGGAATATTGCATCCAGTTTTGGGCTTCCTAGTTCATGAAGGACAGGGATCTACTGGAGAGAGTCCAATAGAGAGCTACCAGGATGACTGACGGACTGGAGCACTGCCCCATGAGGAGAGGCTGAGAGCCCTGGGGCTTTTCAGTCTGGAGAGGAGAAGACTGAGAGGAGATTTAATCAATGTTTCTAAATATCTGAGGGCTGGGTGTCAAGAGGGAGGGGACAGGCTCTGCACAGTTGCACCCTGTGATAGGACAAGGGGCAATGGATACAAACAACAGCACAGGAGGTTCCACCTGAACAGGAGGAGCAACTTCTGCACTGTGAGAATCACAGAGCACTGGAACAGGCTCCCCAGAGAGGTTGTGGAGTCTCCTTCTCTGGAGTCTTTCAAGACCTGTCTGGATACATTCCTGTGCGAACTGTGCTAGATTCTATGGTCCTGCTCTAGGGGGGTTGGACTCAATGATCTTAGGAGATCCCTTCCGGCCCCTAACATCCTGTGTGGCATCCTGTGTGGCATTCTGTGTTTATACACACCGCTCTTCTTGGATGGGTGGCACAGTTTCAGGTCATCACACGTCCGTGCTGGGTGTTTCTTTGAACCATCAGGGCTGCGCATAGTCTCAATCTGGCTGCTCAGTGACTTCAGTGTGGCGTGGACTCCTGGGTCTGTTTTATTATGGTCATCTGGGGCTGCCTCATCTTCAGTAAACTCTGGCAGTGGATCTGCCATAGCATCATCATAGTGTCCCATGATGTCACCAATGGCAGCAGTGAGATGGCCTGGAGGTCCTGGAGGTCCAGGAGGGCCAGGATCACCGGGTGGACCCTACGGTTAAAAAAACAGAACAAGGCAGCAGAGGCCCAGCAGAGTAAATACTATGCAAAATGAGAGTAAAGCCAGCCACTAAAAATACCAAACTTTGAGGGCCAGCCCCCCTAATATAGAGGGAAAACTTGCATACAGATAAACAATTCACACTTCTAGGGACAGGGGCAAGAGATTAGCACCACATCAGGCATTTTCCATGCTTCATGCCCTCTCTGCCTGTCTTAATACCTTACTCAACTTTGTCTTACTCCTGATTTCAGACTGCAGATGGAATAAGTCATCAAGGGATGGCCTCCTTCCATTTTTTAAGGCCATTTGTCCCACCTTGTTCAAATTCCTGCCTAATAACTTTATTTCTCAAATCACCCAACAGCTGCAAGTGATTTTTAGAGCAATCTAAAATTCCTGCTTCCCCTGAGTCGCCCTAGGCAGATCTTCAATTAGTAAAGCCTGGACAGAAAATTTGGCACTAGAAGTATCTTTACGTTCATCCTGCAGAGTGCTGAACTTTCTGGCCACAGGTATGTAAGACAGAATCGACATCATCCTTACTTGGCAGAGCAGATGTTTTCCTGAATGATGGGTTGTGAGGTTCTTCCGTCAACCTGAATTGTGACAATCTATATGCTAACAGACAAATATCCTCCTGTGGTCTCTGCCAGCTCTTGCTTAGCAGCAGAAAGTCTGTTACACACCTTCATTGTCAGTTTGAGGCTCTGGTGCATCAGATGGTTTATCACAACATGGCATTTTCTTTGAGGGTAATTCACAACTAGTGCACCAAAGGCTTACTTCAAAGCACATACCCACAGTAATAGATGCTGTACCTGACAAAGGAAATCTCCAATTTATTTCTACCTTTCTGGTTCTAATTTATAGTTGCACCAAGAAAGTGATGCAATAACCTCTAAACAGTAATCTTTTCCCTATATATTCCCATAAATTTACCTCAGGTCCAGCTTCTCCTACAGTCCCTCTAACACCAGGAGGCCCAACTGGCCCAAGTGGACCAGGACTTCCGTCTTTGCCAGAAGGACCAACTGGACCTGGAGGACCCTAGAAAATGTAAGAGAAAGAAGGAATGGATTTCAGCATTTAATAACACAGTCATACAAAACAGCCTTTTACAAGCGATATCCTTTCAGGAAGAAGTCAATTTTTTTGTATCTTGCCACAACCCCTTTTTTTTTTTTCTTCTCTAAAATTAAGAAGGCAGTTTCAATCCTGAAGTCAAGTCACTTCAGTCCTGGATCAGCTGTAGACTTTTTTCCTAAACCATTTAAGTGGGTTCAGCTTCAGGTGTCCCACCCCACTGGAGCAGCTGCTATGTGCCCACATGTATACACACTCAGAGGTGTACTGTTCCTTGGGAATATGCAAGGGAGCCATATCTCTGCTTTGCTTTTGGGTGAAGGACATACAGAGGGGGTATGGAAGGCAGAGTAGCGATTGCAGAGCTGCCACATATGGCTTTGCATCAGCTGCAGCAAAAGTGCCTGTAAAAAGAGACTGTAGCCACGCTGAACTGACCTTTTTTTACCTGTAAACTACACTTATGTCAAAGCTTTACTGCATTAAACAAGGTAATATCTCTCAGCAAAAGACATCAGGGCAACCACTGTATGCTACTGAAGTCAATAAAAAACACTGAATAAAAATGAAGTGGAAACAGAAATCTGATTTGGGTGGCGGGGTGGGGAGGTGGAAAGGGGGAAAACCAAAAGAAGCTGAAACTTCAACCATTCTACTCACCCGAGGACCGAATGGGCCTGGAATACCTGGACTGCCCTGTTCACCAATAGGGCCCTAAACAGAAGACATTATTGTACCATTATGTCATTTAAAGTATATTTCCTTTAGTTTGAAAGAATTGGGGTGTGATGTACACAATTCTGTATGAACAGGATTATGATGCACATGAACAATTGGGAGCATATTTCCCTCTTAGGATTCACTTTCATTCTACTGCTCTCTCTTGTCACAGACAGAGAAACAACCCTATTCATTAATTAGATTTAATAGAATGTTGGGTGCTTAGATATAGATATACAAATATTTCTGCAGAAAAGCCTTGCTTTCATGACATTTAGAATCAGACTGACTTACAAAAGATTAAGTAACAGCTCTATTATGAAGTAGAAAGATGCCTTGGGTGTTGGTTTGGTTTTTTGTTGACTCCTTTCCTCCACACCGACTCTTTTCCTCCATATTGAAACTTCCAGCATCAGTGAATAAATGTAAAGAAAAATTAAGTTTTCTGTGGCATTTCCATTAAATTGCCACTGAAATAATTAAGTGTCTAGAGAAGGGCAATGAGGCTCATGAAGGGCCTAGAGCACATGACCTGTAAGGAGTATCTGAGGGAGCTGGAGTTGTTCAGTTGGAGAAGGCTGAGGGGAGACCTCATTGATCTCTACAACTACCTGAAGGGAGGTTGCAGTGAGGAGGGGACAGCCTCTTCTCCTTGGTGGCAAGTGACAGGACTAGAAGAAATGGTTACATGTTGCAACAGGGGAGGTTTAGGCTGGATATTAGGAAATATTTCTTCACTGAAATGGTTCTCAAACATTGGAATGGTCTGCCCAGAGCAGTGGTGAAGTCACCACCATTGGTGGCGTTTAAACAGCACACAGACCTGGTGCTTAGGGGCATGGTTTAGTGTTGACCTTGCAGTGCTGGGTCAAATGTTGGACTGGATGATCTTGAAAGTTTCTTCCAAACAAATACATTTTGTGTTTCATCTTGTCATGCAACACAGATATAAAATTACATTAAAGGTATTTCAAAGTATGGACAGTCAGGCTACTCACAAACACCAAATAACTCACATTTCTTTTTTCCATTTTAAATAACTATGCTCCCAACACAATATTTAACTGGCAAGGAAATAAAGTTATAGTAACAAAAAAGAGTGACTTACAGGAGGACCAGGAAGACCTTGAAGCCCAGTGAAACCTCTGTGTCCTTTCTGGCCCCTGTCACCTCGATCACCATGGTCGCCTTTGTCTCCACGAGGTCCTTGGGGACCCTGAAAATATCAGTGATGAAATGTAAAACTCTGAACTGGAAGAGTTACCAAAAACAGCCTCAAAACCCTCTCATTTGCTTTTAAGAACTGCAATCAGCTTCTAAAAGTAGAGGCTGACTGCAGCTTCTAAAGCCAGAAAGAAGATGAAGCTGCAGCAGCTCCAAGAATCTTCTTTTTTTCTTTTTTACCAAATAATATGTTAAATAATTACAGAAATCTGTGTTGTGCTTAATTATAGCTGTGGAAAATTTAAGTGTGTTTAGCTTCATAATAGTAAAATTAAGCCCTGTAATAACAATATTAAACAATGTAAATAAATAAAGACTGAGGAATTTCTTTGCTTTAGTGAATATGGCAAATTATTTTTGTAGCTGCAATTCAGATATCTCATGGACTCCTTATGAGAAAGGTATTTTCAGTATGAAATCTCCATGCTGCAGCTTCTCACAGCTCCTTTTTGCCTTCACTATGATTAAAAGACAACTGAAGTTACATTCCCTAACTACAGGCAGCAATGCTCAGGCTCCCCAGCACTCCCCAGAGCTTGCTCCTATTACCATTACAAGTTCATTCATGGTATTTTTGATGATAGCTTCAACCCTTTTATATTAATTCAAGAATCATTGGGCTTCTGCTTTCAATTCCATATTTCTCAGCCCAAATTGCATTTCTCAGTGCCAGATTCCAAATACTTTATCAATGGCATCATTATCACTAACTACTCAACAGGACATCTGCTTAGGGACAGGACAACATTCTTTTGAATTCCTACAGTTTGCAATTAATCTTTAGCTCCAAGCTTGGATTGTAAAAGAATTATGCAACACAAAAAGATGGGGTTTGTTCTTCAAGTTGGACTGAAGTCAGCATCTTACTAGTTGAATCAAGGAACAGGTGATTTTGTTCTATTTCTGCCATTTTTTTAATCTAAAAATCTGCCTTTTTGTTCTGTGCTCATTTCTTTACCCCTTATCTGAAAATTGTCAAACACAGACTCCAGCCATTTGCTAGCTCAGGTCCTATGTCATACAGACAGCAACGCATTCCAACTGAAGAGACTTCCAATGCATTTGTTATTGCTCTGCAATGTATTTTTAAAGCAAGTGTATTCAAACAGACTTGTACAGCTTTGCAGCACCCACTTGCAGTCAGAACACTAAAAGCTGAAGTCCTGTCCACCATTCCAGTTGGGGCTGTTTCTCATACATGATCCCACAAGAAGTACCTCAGATAAAACCAGAGTGACCATGGAGAACTTACAGGCAAACCTCTTTTTCCTGTACGTCCTGGGGGACCCATTGGACCTCGAGAGCCCTACAAAGGTTACACACAGAAGACACGTGAAGCAATGCACAAAAGCAAATGCAATAGCTGATTTTATAAACAAAAGTATTGAGAAATGGAAAATATCACTTACAGTTTCACCTCTTTGACCTGCATCTCCTGGAGGGCCAACAGGACCTGGAGTTCCTGGACCCCCTGGGGGACCTGGTAAGCCTGCAGGGCCAGGTTCACCACGATCACCCTGAAAAACAGAATTTCAACATTATTTATCTAAAGAGGACTGGACTAGGCCAAAGGCTTGATCTTAGAAAGAAGTTCATGACAGGAGGAGTGATTGCCCATTAGAATGGACTGCCCAGGGAGGTGGTGGGGTAAATGACCCTGGAGGTGTTTAAGAAATAACTGGATGAGGGACTTAGTGCCATGGTATAGTTGATTAGTTAGGGTTAGGTGATGGGTTGGACTTGATGATCTTGGAGGTCTCTTCCAACATAGCTGATTCTGTGAAAGCAATGGCAATCACAATCCACAAAGATATTCTTCTATAAGAAGCCAGCTTGAATTCATGGAGGCAGATGTCCTTAGGCTTTAGCCAGGTTTCCTCAACTTTGAGGGGTACTACTTATTCAAAGCTGTCATACACTTTCAGAACAAGTTCTCCACTCAGATTAACCAAGTAACTAAGTAACTGTTATTGTTAAGTTAAAATGGAGATTTCCAAGAGTGATCTAAGAAAACAGTATGTTCCTTACACGTTCTCCAACAGCTCCGTCTCTTCCAGGAGTGCCGTCATTGCCAGCAGGTCCCTAGAGGCATGGGTAAAAATAGGGCCATTAATTAGCTCTGTAATCTTGCATTATAACAAGAGGAACTAAAAAGTTGTTCTCTGCCTCTAACTTCAAGTCAAGAAGAATGACCACTAGACAGTTTTTGCATCTAACGAGGCTCTAATACTTACTTCTGGACCAGCTTCACCTACAGGTCCAGTGGCACCTGACTGGCCAATAGGTCCTGGGGGACCTTTATCACCAGGTGGTCCTGTGGGCCCTTGTTTCCCCGGTGTACCCTATGAAAGATGAGAAATATCATATCAAGATTTTAATCACAAAACACAAGAAGAACAGAAAAACTGTTGCCTGCAAAATGCTTTTTGTAAACCCAGTCTGAATTACCATGAACATTTGTAACTTCCAAGAATTGATGAGGAAAAGTGTTCTGATAGATTTTCAGTATATATTTCATATATTGTGTATGTTAAAGCAGGTTAAGTGTGTTAGTTGCTTTTGAACAGGCTTTTATTGACTAGAAGGTGCACTTGAAGCTGATCTGCTCTCTGATGTTAATGGCAGATCCTCCATAACACCCTTTGCACTAATATCTATTCAATGGCTTAACAATCTCCTGGATCATTAGGCTTGCCAATAGATACCTATAAACTCTGCATGAGAGCAAAAAGAGCACAAACAGCAATTCCAAAGACTAGTTCACAATTTAGGAAAGGACAGTTATTTACTCACATTCAAGTGACCTTCAGGCACCTAAATGAACAGTCTGGACTTGCTTTTTTTCAAGGATCTAGTTTTAAGTCAGATAGGAACATTTTAACCAGAAGTCTTAATGCTGTTACCCACTTACTCTTAACTCAGGCTCAGATCCTCCATTACAGCAGAAACAAAATCTCCCACCTCATGCATCTGCATGAAATGTGGTTATTTACTATGCTCTCTGTATTTGTTCCTGCCATCAGAGTCTTCTGAGCTTCTCTTAATGCTATGGAGCACTATGTTCTCAGTCCCACAAAGACCGTATTAAAGCCCAAGGCTGGTGGTATATTGACTTGACTGTTACTTACTGCAGGACCTGGCAGCCCTGGCATGCCTCTTTCCCCTCGCTGTCCTGGCATACCAACAATACCTCTTTGACCAGTAGTTCCTGCTGGGCCAGGGGGGCCATCTGGGCCCTGAAATCCGCAAAGGGTAAAACATTACTATTATCTCAGTAGCACCAAGTAAGAGTAACAATGAGAGCAGGCCTAGAGTTGGCCTAGGGAGAATTAGCAACATCAACCAGGACATACCGGCTGCCCATCGTCCCCTGCATCCCCCTTGTCTCCAGGACCACCAGGAGGCCCAGCTGGCCCTCGATCTCCCACGCGGCCGTGAGAACCAGGATCACCACGGAGACCTGGGGGACCTTCTTTTCCTGGTTCACCAATAGGCCCAGCAGGCCCCACAGCTCCCTAAGGAGATTGAAACACCATGTTACATTGGATGTTTTTCTGATCAGGACATTTAAAATTCTAAAGGTTTAACTATAAATATGCATACTCTGAGGAAGGGTCGAAGTGTGAATGGGAGTTATTATAATCTCATGTATGATCAAATAAATGAGATGCAATAAACTACAGGAAGAAGTGTCCAGAGAAGGGCAATGAGGATGATCAGAGGGCTGGAGCACCTCTCCTATGAAGACAGATTGAGACATTTGGGGCTGGAGAAGCAAAGTCTCTGAGAAGACCTTATTTTGGCCTTCCAGCATCTGAAGGGGTGCTACAAGAAAGCTGGGGAGGGACTTTTTAGGGTGTCAGGTAATGATAGGACTAGGGATGGAGCAAAAATAGAAATGGGTAGATTGAGATTGGATGTTAGGAAAAAATTCTTCCCCATGAGGGTGGTGAGACACTGGAACAGGTTGCCCAGGGAGGTGCTGGAAACTCCATGCCTGGAGGTTTTTAAGGCCAGGGTGGATGTGGCTCTGAGCAACCTGATCTAGTGTGAGATGTCTCTGACCAAGACAGGGGGGTTGGAACTGGATGATCCTCGAGGACCCTTTCAACCCTAACAATTCCATGATTCTATGGAGGTGGTTGTTTTCATTAGAGTATCTTGAACAGCTCAAACCCTACTTAACTCAAGGAAAAGCTTTGCACTAATTCAGACACACAAACACTGGATCAAGCCCAAGACTAGTAAGTTTTACTTAATGAAGTCAGGTGTAAGCACGTAGTCACCAAAGTCTGCACTGAGAAGCTGTTCTCTACTATTGCATCGGACTATGAACAATGCTTCATGTTCCCTTCTTCAGCAACTCTTCAGATTTACAATGACCCAGTTAGACAATACACCTATTAGGAATATGAATACCTCTGGTATGAGGGTAGGCTAAGGGAATTGGGATTGCTCAGCCTGGAGAAGAGTCCAAGGTGGGACCTTATAACTGCCTTCCAATACATGAAGGAAAGCTACAGGAAAGCTGTAGAGGGACTTTTTACAAGAGTATCCACAAATAGGACAAGGAGAAATGGATTTAAATTAGAGAATAGTTTTAGATTGGACCTTAGGAAGAAATTCTTCACTACAAGGGTGGCAAGACTCTGGAATGGATTGTCCAGAGAGGTTGTAAATGAACACCTCCAGGAAGGGGTCAAGGCCAGGTTGGATGGGGCCTTGAGTAACCTGGTCTAGTTGAGCGGTCTCCCTGCCCATAGCAGGGAGGTTGGATTAGATGATCTCTAAGGTCTCTTCCAGCCTAAGCTGTTCTATGATTCTGTGATTCTGTGACAATTGACTTACAGTAGGTCCTGGAGGCCCAACTCTTCCAGCAGATCCCGGGAAGCCAGTAGCACCCTAAAAAAAAACCCCAACAAAACCACATTTTAATGCCAACTTTATTGAAAGAAATAGAGCACTGGTTACTTTAAATGTTACCAGTTGAATCAATGAGCAAGTCTTATAATTACAGACTGTGAGAAACAAGCTCAGATGAGGAAAACTACACAATACATAAAATTTCTGTATTAGATTATCTCCCATCAGGTCACAAAGATTAAAATCTACTTACAGGCGGACCCTGAGTTCCTCTACCACCTTTCAGACCAGGAACACCTGGAGGGCCCTAAGAAGAAAGAAAGGTGAAAATGAATACCCCAGAGAAGAGACAAGCAAGATCAGCCTATCCCACTGGTTCTCTGATGATGTAATTTATACTTACTGGTGGACCATGAGACCCAGCAAGACCCTGTGGTCCTGGAGATCCAGCATCTCCTTTCTGGCCAGGTTCTCCAGGTTCACCTTTCACACCTGGCTGACCATCAGGCCCCTATAAGAAATAATATTTAGAAGAGGCATCAGGTCAGAGAATACCAAACCTTTCTAGCACAATAAAGTAACGTTGTAGGGAATTTCTAGAAAGTAAAAAATGCCAGGATAGTAAGTCAACCCAGAAAATAGTGTATTTGGCTCAGTGGTTCAAGACAACTGTAACACCTCTGTACAGTCTTTAGAAGGTCACAGATGGGATCTTCTAAAGTCTGTAAAGTTAGAATCTCCATTTAAAATATTTTCTTCTCTAACTCACATTTTTCTTCCTTTAGATATTTCTCTTTTCTGTGGAAGCTATTACATACCTAAAAGCAAAAGGGACTGAACAAACATTATCTTTCCTGATCTTTTTTTCATTTTCCCCACCAAGGGCAGCAGGTGCCTGGCTCTTTGTGACAAGTCTGAAAGACAGCATTTAGGCTATTTGGGGTATCCACTGGAAAGCACAATCCATCCATTTGGACCAGTAATTCATTCCTGTCTTCACTACTCATAAAGCAAATCTTTGCTACTTTCAGTAGATGACATTTTATCACTTGTTTCATTTTAATCCCAAAGGAGCAACATAGCATATACATGAAAATACAAAATATGCTGAACAATTACATAATCATAACAAACCCACTTTTCAAGTGTCTAGGGTGTTTGTTGGCCCTTTTCTTTACTTGATACACTGATGGGAAAAAGACAGAGCTCTTCTTGTAACAACAGCAAAACAAAAAAAAATTAAAATGTGAGTCACATTCCAGAACCCTGCACTATTATTTATGATGAAGGAAACTGAGTGTGACTAAAGGAAACTCGTTAGTGCTACAAAACACATACCGGAGGACCAGCAAATCCAACAGCACCAGTTGGGCCATTTTCTCCACGGGAACCCTGGTCAAAAAAATGCAGAAAAGCTATTAAACACACACAAAAAAAAAAAAAAAAAAAAAAAAAAAAAAGGCCTTTCTATACACAGTATAATTTACAATTAAATACACAAGAAAGGATGTGTGCACTTGAAGCCCAGAAAGCTTCAGTATCCTGTCAACTTCAACTGTATTCTGGGCTGCATCAAGAGAAGCATGGTCAGCAAGTCAAGGGAGGTGATTCTTCCCCTTTGCTCCACTCAGGTGAGACCCCATCTCAAGTACTGCATCCAGTTCTGGAGCCCCTGTTACAAGAAAGATCTGGAAGTGCTGGAATGTGTCCAGAGAAGGGCCACAAGGATGATCAGAGGGCTGGAGCTCCTCTGCTATGGGTACAGATTGAGAGAGTTGGGGCTGTTCAGTCTGGAGAAGAGAAGGCTCAGAGGAGACCTTATTGTGGCCTTCCAGTATCTGAAGGGGGCCTACAAGAAAGCTGGGGAGGGACCTTTTGGATGTCAGGTAATGATAGGAGTAAGGGGAATGGAGCAAAACTGGAAGTGGGGAGATTCAGATTGGATATTAGGAAGTTCTTCCCCATGAGGGTGGTGAGACACTGGAACAGGTTGCCCAAGGAGGTGGTAGAAGTCCCATCCCTGGAGGTTTTAAAGGCCAGGGTGGATGTGGCTCTGAGCAACCTGATGTAGTGTGAGGTGTCCCTTCCTGTGGCAGAGGGTTGGAACGAGATGATCCTTGAGGTCACATCCAGCCCTGACAATTCTATGACTCTGTGTCAACTATTTACTGTCCTAAGTGTGATCATTCATCTGTTCTATTACTCAGAATCAAACAATCTTTGAGTAATGAAATAAATATTGACTGTGATGGATTTTAAGACCTGCCTCACAGTCAAGACTGTATGGAGGCTTTCAGAATTTAGAGATGAAAGGCAGGTGTAAGCACTAAAAGCACAAGAGGAGAAATTCTTCTCGCAATCACATCAAGTGACAGCAGGATTAGCCAAAGTGCACACACTTTATGCAACCCAGGATTCCAATCAGAGACACTGGGAAAAGAAGAGTAGTTCCAAAATGTTTTCTTCTACAAGGTCAGAATGGGCTATGAGCTGCTCCAGCTGAGCTTTCCACACAATGTTTGTTTGGAAAAGAAGGTGCTGAACACTGCCAAGCTCCAGCACTCCCCAGAGGGGTGAAAGCTATTCCAATTTACCCTGGAAATAAGGCTGTTGTGATTTATGACAGTCACCTAATCAATTCCAAGCAGCATGAAGACTGAGCCCCTAACTCCCTAATCAAAGTCAGCCCTTAAAAATCACAAACAGAATGAAGATGACAAGAGTTAGTGTAATTATATGAAAGCTGAGATAGACCTCTGTGCTTTGTCCATCTAAATATTTGTTTGTGTCCAGTAGTATCTGGTATGGGAATGCTTTTAAAAATAATTAAACAATTGATTGGTGGCCTGTTTTCAGAAGAGAGGCAGATAAGAGTAACTATACTATGCAAAGCTTACCCTAAACCAAGTACAAGATAGAAGGACAAAATCTACCAATAGCTTTGCAAGTACACAGCATCATGATAGAACTACAGGCTTTGGGTACCAAGAAAGGGGAAGAAAAAGAGGAAAATATATCATCAAGTAAGGCAAATCCTGAAGATTGGATAAGTGTTAGATATTGTTAACTTATGCCAGGCAAAAAAGTCCTCAAATAAACGTGTTTACTCACAGGGTTTCCACGGGAGCCAGGAGGACCAACTAGACCTCGTGGGCCTGGTTCACCCTTAAAATATAAAATTCAGGGTTATTTCCCAAATAACTTATTAGACAAGTAGCAAAAGGGCCAATAAAGTATGGTGATATTAAAAAACTTCAGTAAGGAATGGCATAAAAATTTCTTTACCTTTTCACCTGTGGGACCTGCAGGACCCATTGGGCCTATTGGACCAGGGAGACCCTTTTGAAGAAATAAAGACAAAAAGAAGTTTAAAAAGTGATACTTCGAAACTGTTAATTTAAAACTGTTCATCTGTCACTGTTCCCATATGCTTTTTCATTCCTTCAAATTCTTCTCCTTCCTCTCTGAAATCTTGTTGGTGCTTTTTTTGCCTCAATTTCCTTCCATTTCCTCTCCCAGTTACAAAATCCCCACATCTCAAAAGTCCTGCTTTCATCCATTCTCTTTTTCTACTCTAAATTCACCTTCTACTTCATGCAATGTTTACTAGTGTGGCCAATGATTTATAAAAAAAAGCCCTGGCTTTATTTTGCTCTCTCGGGGAGGAAATTACATCCTTTCCCCCACACTTGCTCTCTTTGCTTTATGCTGGAATTTCATTGCTTAAATTAATTTGAATGCCATCATCACATTTGAAGATTAATTTTTATCCTGACAGCTCTTTAAAAGCTTCCTTTTCCTCTAAACAGGGCAGTTAGGCAAAAAGGTTTCAGTCTCTCCATCCAAATCCATCACTTCAATGTCATGGTACTGCAGCACTATGCAGGTATCCCAATTATGATTCTCTTTCACTACAAGCAGAGTACTACAAGCTTTCACCAAGTTTATCTCCAGCAAAATTCCTCCTCCCCAAAACCATCTTCACCATAACTCAGTTCAAAGTGAAGAGAAATACAACAAAAGAGAATTAACAGAGGATACTGTATCACCATCCATGCTCCAGTGATTGGTAGCAACGATATCTGCAGATACCTAGCTAGCACATTAAGTTGATCTTTGTTTTACCTGTTCATCAGTTACTGTAAGATACAGTGCCTTACAATGACTAAGAACTGTTCTGTATCTTTGGAGTCTATCTGACTTAAAAAGAAATTCCAGTGTACAGCTGCTAACTGTGAGTTAGTGCTTCTGTACACTAGGGTGTCTCAAAAAAAAAAAATCTTCTCTTTAACTAGAAATTTAGTCCATCCAGAACCATCATCTTTCCCTTCTATCTTAGATTTCCAAATGCCTAGCAGTCAGTTCTCCAACTGGTTTGCAAAGCCCAGAAATCTCAGACAGATGCAATTTATGTAAAAACTGACTAGCAACAGCTTCTGGGAAGAAAATATAGTCCATGCATGTACAGAAAACTCAGTACGTTAGGAATGATTGGACAGTTGGTCTATGCAGAAGTGTCCCTGCAACATGTCTTGAACATACTGGATTGACTGCATGTGAACAGAACAGTGTGACCGGTTGACACTGTCCCCTTAAGAAAGGGAATATGGTGGACGGAAGTTGATAAACGAAAAGAAGGATCTAAACTAATTTCATTGGTAAAGTGGGAGGAAGCACCTTCTGAACTGGGAGTGCAGGAGGGTATACTGAGCATTCCAGCACTTTATCTTCAGTCTTGCTTCCGCTCCTCCGCAGGGCAGCAGCTTGCAGCTCCTGGGCTTTCGGCCAAGGCTTTGGCCTTGAAACTGATAAGCTACTAAGGCCTGTATTAACTCCTTTCCAATTAACACAAATTGCTTCTAACTTTTTTTTTCTCTTTCTCTCTCTTTCTAACCCACTCTGGGGAAAAGGGGGAGAGAGGGGGAGAGCGGAGGTGGGGAACCCCCTCAGCAGAGGGGGGAACTCTCATTTCTGTGCTACTCTGTTGTATATCTTTGTATATATTGTAAATATTGTAAATTTGTATATATTCCCCTGCATATCCTACATTGCTTTGTAAATATACAGTTCCACTGCTTTGCTAATTCAGCTGTGAGCTTTTATTTTCCCTTTCCCTTCAATTTTCTTTTCCCTTCACTTTACAGGAGGGAGGGAGGAGGCTTCTTGGCCTTACCCTTCCAACCCTACGACAAAACAGCCATGTGATTTATCCACAGCAGGTTCAAGGCTTTCCACAAGTGTCAGTGACATACTGCCCATCTGGGGCTCAGTATGTCTACAGCAATTTTCACCTGTGAAACTTAGAACAGAACATGGGCAGCTCAATCCAAACAGTGAGGAAGCATTTCAAACTCTTAGTCCAAGAGTCAGAACTGGTGGGTTTGCTTTTTGACTGTTGATATCTGCCTATCTCTTTTTTGATATTTTTACTGTAGTTCAATAGGACTAGGGGGAATGAAGCAAAACTAGAAGTGGGTAGATTCAGACTGGATGTCAGGAAGAATTTCTTCCCCATGAGGGTGGTGAGACACTGGAACAGGCTGCCCAGGGAGGTGGTAGAAGCCCCATCCCTGGAGGTTTTAAAGGCCAGGCTGGATGTGGCTCTAAGCTAACTGATGTAGTGTGAGGTGTCCCTTCTTGCTGCAGGGGGCTTGGAACTTGATGATCCTTGAGGTTCCTTCCAGCCCTGACAATTGTATCATTCTATGATTCTGCAAATCCCAAACATGTGACTTCTGGGAATCCTTTCCACTGACATCCTGGAGACTTTCAAAACCCACCTGGACACATTCCTCTGCAGCCTGATCTAAGGATACCTGTGTTAGCAGAGGGACTGGACTAGATGATCTCCAGAGGTCCCTTCCAACCCCTACCATTCTGTGATTCTGTGGCATGTTAACTCCCGTTACTGGTTATACAAAACATGGGCTTGGAACATCACAAAACATTTTGTACAGCAATCTTGGAAAACTTGAAGACCAAATTTGGCATGTAGGGGGGCTGAGAATGAACCTACAATGAGCTGAGTAGTGTTTAACTCCATGGGCTCAGTACCTCTAGCACAATAAACAAAGAAAGTGACAGATTTACTTACTCTTGCCCCATCGTTACCAGCTGTGCCTTCAGCGCCTTTCTCACCTACACCGCCCTATGGAGAACACCCAGAAAGCCTCAGTTATGACACTGGATGTGGAGTGGTTCATACCTTGGAACAACAACAGTATTAAGAGACAGGTGATTCTACCAGGTATAGCAGAAATAACCAAACTTACTCTATCACCCTTGGGACCAGGAGTTCCAGCAATCCCTCTTTCTCCAGGCATACCTTGAAGACCTGGTGGCCCTGGATCACCAGGAGTCCCACTAGGGCCTGGGCTTCCCTGAGACAAATAAAGAACATGTTGTTGTCTACTCATCTGAGAAGTCTCTAGGTTGCAGAACATGCTGTGCCTGTCTTGAAGTCTCTGGGGTACAGTTTTAAGTAATAATATTCTCTTAAATTTGGACTTTATTCATGTCCAAATACTTTTCTTTTCCCACTGTATTACTCAGGAAATTCAGCTGTAATACTGTAGGGCCTTCCAAATACATTAGTATTTACTCATTGCTTACTGAGGGTGAGAACAGGGAGGGAAATGAAGCTTGAGCACCTTTCTATCTTGACCTTGATGCCACATGGGTTTATTACACAAAGTAGCTACAGGAGAAGTTGCCAAGGGCAGAGATGCTTTATTTATGCTTTGCTTCTCACAGCTCATGTCTCTTACAGGTTCCACATTACCTCTGCTTGGGGTGATCATCAAGGCCTAATTAAAATCAATTGCAGGAACTGAAAGGAAGGCAGGAAGCTTTCAGCACTTTCTTTTGAACACTCAGCCTGTCCAAAGTGTCTTTGTGTAAACTGACATGGCTCTTAAAACATTGCTAGGGGGTTTTCTGCCCTTCAGAAATGGCTTTGCCCAGTACTACTGAGAAACACAAAAACCATTTAAAACTTCAGACCTATCAAAATGAACACAAAAATGTAACTTTTCAACAATTAAGCATCTTGCAAGCTATTAATATTGCTGTAGTGGAATCATTTGTGTCCTCCTAGAAGCCTTACATAAACCTTTCATGAAAAAGATCTACCTCTTGTAACAAAACAAACAAAGCTCTCTCCTTTGCATTTGTGCAAATGAACAGAATCATACACTGCATCGCTGCAGCAGCACTGATCTCCATTCAGCTTACCTTTGGACCATCAGGACCATGACCTCCAGCCATACCCTTTTCACCCTGGATTCCTGATGCACCTGGTTCTCCCCTTTCTCCTGGATTGCCACGTTCTCCCTACAGAATGGAAGTGTATTACTTATTTGCAAGTCAGGGTACAGTTCTGGTAACAAAATCCCAAATACACCACAGGTGCAGCTCTGCTGTTCAAACAACGAGCCTGTAATCAAATCCTAGGAAAACTGGTCAAATAAATCAGTTTCATGCATTTATTGTTAGCATCTTGCCCAGCAAGCTAAAACCAGTTATTTCACAGCTGTAAAGCAGATCATTTATCGGCTCATACTCAACAGCACTTCACAACAACGAAACACACCATTAACGGTGGTAGGTTTTACAGAAGCCATCTTAAAATGTATCCATGTTTATGACCATTTTGCTGGGGAGGGGGGAAAAAGTCAAATAGTAACTTCAGCTGTTAAAGTCCATATTGTATATCAACTTTCAACTTCAGAAAACTGTCAGGAATACTTAAATTCTGAAAGAAAAAACTTACCCTAGGGCCCAATGGACCAACAGCTCCAGGATCTCCTGGCACACCCTAGGCAGAACAGAACTCACCATGAGAATGAAAGCGGTATTCATAGCCTAATAGTCATGGAAATTAGAGACAAACATTTTAATTTCCAAAGTACTGTGAATATAGATAGCTAGTTCTGAGTATTATCTGTCCATGATGAGAGGAGATAGTCCAGCTCAGTGCAAGAGGATAGTCAGATTCTAGCAATTATTTAATCCAAAAGCAGTTCTCAGACAGGTTGCAGACTGTCTCAGTACATGCTTTGAAAAAGAGGGAGAAATTCAATTACAAAGAGAAGAAGAGGTAGAATGTTTTTATGAATTCTTGTGAAATCACACAGAAATTACCTGATCACCTGGCTTTCCTCCCTCGCCTGGAGGACCTGGTGGCCCAGGCAAGCCCTGTGAAAAGGTAGATAAAATGGTTGCTAATATGATAGACAATTATGCAAATATAGATATAAGAACATGAAGGTAGTATTATACTTAGTATAAGAGTATGCCCTCAGAGATTCCCAAGTGAAATAGTTATATGAATATTGCACCATGCAATATTTCCATGCACATCAGCCCTAAAAATGAAGTTCTCTATCATAAACAGAGATTGACTTAATTAATACTTCATTATCAAAGCAATTATTCAGCTCCACATTTGGAACATCTTAGGAAAAAAAAAAATCAAATTAAAACTGAAAAGTAACAAAGGTAAATACCTGAAACCCTGTAGGACCTGGAGGGCCTTGTTCTCCTCTTTCTCCTGCTAAACCCTACAAAAAAGAAAGCAATAATTATAGAGGAATACAGGCAGGCCTCACTCTTCTCTCTGAACACCTACATTTTCAATTATGTATTTATTTATTACACATATTTATTTACCACAGGGGAGGTTTAGATTTGATATTAGGAAAAATTCCTGTACTGGAAGAGTGGTCAGGCATTGAAACAGGCTGCCTAGGGAGATGGTGGCATGAGCATTCCTGGAGGTGTTCAAAAAACCTGTAGACATGGCACTTAGGGATGTGGTTTAATGGCCATGGTGGTGCTGGACTCAATGATCTTAGAAGTCTTTTGCAACCTTAATGATTCTATGATTCTAAGATATACCCTATCTAGAAGATGTAATAGGAAGTATCTTTTTTCTTCAAGATCCTCCCACAGAAAGTTCTGTGCTGACAGGAAAACATTTTGCTCCTATTTTTTGTGATGATCAGCAAAATGAATTAGAATCATAGACTGGTTTGTGTTGGAAGGGACCTTTAAAGCTCATCTAGTCCAACCCATTCACATTCAGCAGAGGCATCTTCAACTAGAGCTGGTTGCTCAGAGTCCCAACAACCTGACCTGGAATGGCTGCAGGGATGGGGCATCCACCACCTCCCTGGGCAGTCTGGGCCACTGTTTCACCACTCTCAGTGTAAACAATTTCTTCATTACAGGTAGTCTAAATCCTTCCCTTCACTTTAAACTATCACCCCTCTTGTGCTGTCACAACAGGCCCTGCTACAAAAGTCTGTCCCTATCTTTCTTAAAAACTACTTATAAATATATATATATATACACACACACACATATAGCTTAATAGAAAGCTTCCCACTATTTAACAACAAAAAATTCTCTAACAGTCCTTGGTATTTTTTTGTTGTTCTTTGGAATGAACAAATGCCATGATGATAGACAAAACCAGAAGCAGAAAGAGTATAACACATGGATGGAGAGAAAGGCAGGCAGAGTGGTAAATGTTAACTTACTGGTGGGCCAACAGGACCAGAAGGACCAACTTCACCATCTTTACCTGGGGCTCCCTAAATTAAAAGGACATAGGAAGAAGTCTTGTATGGTGAACATTTATGACAGAAAAGCATCATTTTCTGTGATCACTGCAAATAACAGTCACACTCACTCTCTGTCCTGGGACACCTGCATTGCCTGCTTCTCCAGGTTTTCCAGGATCACCCTGATTTGCAGAAATAGAAATTACTATTTTCAGACACTGGTTTCATCCACTAAAATATATGCAAATGCTTAAAATCAAACAGATCTTGGGTACCAGGTGCCATACTCACACTGCTACCCTTTGGCCCAGGAAGGCCCATGCTGCCTGGCTGACCTCTGATTCCTATTGAACCTGCTGGACCTGGACGTCCATCTTCTCCTGGACCACCCTAGAGAGATAAAGCATTTTTCACATCAAATTATAAACATATTTAATCCTATGAACCTATTTACCCTTGGAAAATGTATATAAAAAACCCCACCACCAACATATTATTAATCTGACGTGGTGTTAGAGTGATCAGTCAAAATGTCTTTAAAGCAGATACAGCTTTAGCCATACTGCTGGTTAATAATAATAATAATAATAATAATAATAATAATAATAATAATAATAATAATAATAATAATACAATTATTATTATATATAATATTATAATATGAGATTGTTATAATCAAGTCATTATGTACAAACACTTTATTGTTTCCTTAGACAGTTAGAAAAGATATGTAGTTCAAAAAGGCTTAAAAATATTGCAGCAGCTGCTAAGCAACAAACACTGCTACACAATCAAGGCTAAAGGAACATTATCTGCACTAATTTTGGAGTCAGGAGTCCAAAGCAAACAGCCACAAGAGAAAATGAACCTTCAGAAATCAAGAAAAACTGAATTAATAGAAGCAATGAGTCACAGCCTTCGAATTACTGTGGCATTAACTGAAAGAATTCATTTTTTTTTGTCACTTACCAAGGGGCCAAGTTTTCCTTCAGGGCCTTGTACACCTGGATTTCCTGTCAAACCCTGGGAGTGGGAATAATATTAGTGTTAAGGTTGTGCATACAACTCTAGAAGAAGAAAGAAACTTAAATAAATCCAAAAGATGTGCTTGGTTACTATCACAGTATAAACTCTATGTCAAAGGTCTTCATTTTACAGCTTCATCTCTCATTGTCTTTGATCTTTCCATTTTCCCTTCTTGTGCTTTTATACATCTCTTGAACTTTGCACAGGGTCATTTTTGTTTCTGCCAACATTCTGCCATCAAATCTGGGGCTTGCTGCTCCCATTCTCTCCTTTTGTGATATTCCAAATTCCCCTTATACACTTTCTCTGAAAAAAACCCAAACCTCTAGATGACATACACCACTCAGCTGTGCAAATTATCAAGCACCCATTTAATGAAGGTTGCCCTTCAATTAATTTGGCCTTCATGTTATCTGTGGCAACTAAGTGCTTTTTAATCACACTTCCTTCAGCTGTATTAGCTGGTATCCTCATTAAGGGTTAGTTCTCCTTTTGCAAAGACAACTGGAATCTGTGCTTCCAACATCAGCCAGGGGGTGGGGGGGAGAGAAGGATGTATTTTGGCCTTTACCCTTTAAGTAGCCCCATCAAAACAGGTCTGTTCTTGTACAACAGCTTCTTAATTCTGCAAACTTCATTGTTGCCTTGTGAAAATGGAAAATGCCATGGTTTAGTCTACTGCTGCTTGTTTCTTACCCTTGCCCCTGGAAGACCAGGTTCACCAGGACGCCCGGGATCTCCCTGACCTCCTTTAGGCCCAGAAGATCCTGCTGGACCACGCTCTCCTTGGGCACCCTAGGAAGATACCAATGGGCTACTAGTTAACAAGTAGAAGAGAATATTAAACAAAACAGCTATCTTCTATTGAAAGACCTGGTTTTGCAAGCAGAGTTACAAATCATTAATACTTTCACTAATCTTACTTTTTTTCCTCAGACTATTACCTAAAATTTGTCTCTTCCATTAAGCAAATTTAGAGAAGAATTCTAGAATCCCTGTGTTTTTTGCCAAGAAGTTAGGCATTTACAGAAACACTGGACAAATACATGTGTGAGTCACTTCCCTGGAAGTGTCATAGCAGTTAGGAATGCCAAAGACAGATAAGCCCATCTGTTCAAGGAGCAAGCCTAGAAAAACTATGCCACGTGCAAAGAAAAGGCAATTTTTCAACCAATTACCTTCTTCAGAGCAATACATGAAGCAATGTACTAGTAGACTAGGTCACTACCTCTTTTATCTATTCACATCTCAGCATAAGGGAGCATTAAAGGAAGGACACGCAAGCAAAGTTGAGCATTAGAGGAACTGAAAGTGACTTTTCCCACAAAAAATGTGATCGCGAAACATTCTGACCCTGTTTTGGCATTTATCAATTCTTTTTGATCCTGCTTCCAGTTATTTTGAGGACCTGCTTATTTGCCCAGAAGCAGATGTTTTTAATGGAACATTTTCTTTCAATATTCTGTATGTATGAAAATCTAACCACATGACCCACTGAAAGATGGACCCTTTCATTTCATTTACCTTCGGTCCAGGCAAGCCATCAGAACCTGGAAAACCACGGTTCCCAGGAGCACCCTAGGAAAAGACATAGAGACAAGATGATTAGCTTGATCTTAACTTCATGTTTACATAACCTATGGCAAACAAAGCCCTAGATTTATGGGTCAATTGATTTCCTTACAACTTTGATATTTTATTGTTGTTTTATCCACTTGGAGTGGTAAAACTGTCAAGGTTTTATTCACTTGTGCATGCAGAGCAGCTTCTTTTATGTGAACATCTTATCATTAAAAGCAAGATGACAGAGTTAAGCAAGAGCAGAATAAATCTGCATCATGTCTCTGTCATTTCTCCTCCTATACTATCCCATGCACTGAATCCACCAATGAAAATATCCAGAGGAAAAAATAATGCATAGTATTAACCACTCAGAGGAAAATAAATCTTGACTACACCCACCACAAAGCTGTAAGAAAATCCATAGTTAGGTCAAGAGGTTTTTCAGTTTAGCAGTGCATCTCTCAAGGCATAAATAATTTGGATCGCTTACCCTCTCTCCAACAGGACCTGGTGGACCTACTGACCCTGGATCACCTCGAGGACCTCTTTTCCCTTCTTCACCTATAGGTCCAATAGGACCCTGGGGACCTTGTGGGCCCTGGTGAAAGTAAAACGGTTTTTAAATATCATCAAGCTCATGACTTCTGAGGTAGATTAAACACACAGTCTTCTAAACATCACAAACATGTTACCAACTAAAGGAGGAAAGGAAAAGGTTTTCAATCAGATAAAAATGTAGCTTTTCAGTACTAGCTTTTCTCTTCTACAGTGTTTATAAGCTAACAAGGGTATTGGTCAACAGCAGGGATGCTGCTCAACTAGACTTGGTTGCCCAAGGCCTCCCTCCAGTCTGACCTTCAGCACCTCCAGGGAGGAGGCATCCACAACCATTCTGAACAACCTATTCCAGAGTCTCACCACCCTCATATTGAAGAACTTCTTCCTAAAATCCATTCTAAGCCTGCTCTCCCTCAGCTTTACACCATTTTCCCTGGTCCTGTCTCTAGACCCCCTTAAGAAAAGTCTCTCTCCAGCTTTCCTGTAGGCTCCTTTCAGGTATTTGAAGGCAGCTCCTGGAGTATTTTCCAGGCTGAACAACCCTAGCCCTCTCAGCCTATTGTCATAGCAGAGGTGCCCCAGAATGTGTTCAAAATACTCATTTGAGCCTTTGTGATTCCTTTTCATCTTACAAAGTATATGGTTACTTACAGGTTCACCTTTGGGTCCTGCTTCTCCCTTGAAGCCTGGGACACCAGGGTCTCCCTGAAAATAAACACATCAGTAACACCATAAGTTTAAGGCTCTGCAGAAAGCATTTGACTATTTTGTGTTATGCCAGGAAACAGAAACACATTTCCTCATTTAGTAACTAGTTGTAGGCAGTAGAATGGGATGCTTCTCATGGTCTGTCTTTCCCCTTAGAATGCTGGTTTATGGCAATGTTATCAAGATAAAAACCTCAGACAACTTCAGGAAGTAACTGCTAATATTTGCCCAAGCGTATATAGACACTCTTCCTTCTCAGACCTTGAAGAAAGCAAACCCAGTATTTCAGACACACAGCAGAGTCGCAATATCTGAGCCTCAGCATATGCACTAGCATGTTGGTATCTTCTTTAAAGGGACCCCATTGCTAAACCCTGGTTTAGTTTCCTAGCATTACACATTTGCTAGACATTTCCACACAGACAAAGGCATCATTACCGGCTGGCCTCGAATACCAGGTGGGCCAGTGCTGCCTTGTGGGCCTGGGGAACCAGGTGGACCTGACAAACCATGGGGGCCTCCAGTGCCTGGAGATCCCTACAAACAGAAAAAACAGCAAGGACAGTAAGGAAATAGAATTTTTAAAAAAGGAATAAAATAAATTCACTATTTCATCACCAAGTGACACAATTACTTACAGTAGGGCCCTTAGCACCTGGGGAACCATCAGTCCCTTCAGCACCCTAAAGAGATTGGATCAATCATTAAAATCAGTTTTAATGAGGAGAGTACTGCTAACAAAAAGCAGAGAATAGTTGTTTCATCCACTTTATGAGACCAGAAAATAAAGGTTATTGAACAAATACAGCAACATATGATCTGCTTGTGCAAATGCTAATGCTTTTTAATCTATAAGATCTTATGTTTAAGCTCCAAATTTAAAGTAATTGGTTTTATTGTTGTTTTCATTAAATAATGCAAGGTTATTTTCAACAAAATAAGCACAACACAAATTAATGAGACCTTTCTGGGGTTAAAAAAAAAGGGATTTTTGAGCAGAACATAGCATCTATCAAATAGGATATTCAAATTCCCTTTAAAGAGGCAACATGCACAAGGTGAGCATTGAAGAGCTCAATCTGATGTACTTACAGGAAGACCTTGTGATCCAGCTGGGCCTTGTGGACCTGTTTCACCTCTTTGTCCTTGAGGGCCTTCAGGACCACGAGGACCTGTTGGACCTGCTTCACCCTAAAATTTCACATAAGAAAATAACCTGGAGATCATTTTGCTATAAAAATGCAGCTCTACAAAGTAACGAAGGAGGAATACTGAGTTTATAAAAGGAAAATGATTCATGTTTTGAAATAGTTCACTGTCCTTAAAAATAATCTTTGCTTACTTAATTCTGCTTCTACTACTTCTAACATGAATGTAAACTTCATTAGTCCACACAGGAGTTTTCCTCAATTTATATAAGGGCAAGGAAACTTTCTACAGAGGAGCAGCACTTTATCAAGTGGGCCAAATCATATCAAGTACTTTAGACTGACATTTCTCTCTAAAATCCCAGGATGTGGCTGTAATTTGACAAATTTTTTTTAGCTTTGGGCATTTTTTTGCACAGTACAAGACTAACTCACTGCTGCAGCTCTCTATTAGGTAGAAAATCCCTCTAAGATTGACCTGGATGTTCCAATTAAAAAACCAAACAAAACAAAGCTTCCCAGAATGTCCTTTAAATTTTATTTTTACATGGGAAATTTGCCTTTTTGGCTGCTCATGTCTGCATAGCTGAGGTCCACATCTTCACTGTACAGTTCGCTTAGCTTTCAAGAGTGCAAAGCAGCTATTCCAATTTTACATCATCTGATGATCAAAATTGAAGGCAGCTCCTTCTTTTCAAAAGCTTTCATTGCTTCATCAAGTGACAACTGCTCCAAACATTTGTTTAGGTATTAAGTAGTGATTAATCATAGCAAAAACATTTTATAACGTGCACTAAAAGCTCTATCATTTAATTGTATACATTACGTTAATGCTCTTATTATCTCAAAGGAAAAAGGAAAGCTGGTTTATGAATGTTGCCAACTTCACAACAACACAAAACATCTGCTGAACTTGGCTGCTTGACTAACTGAAGTTTCTTCTTGTGTAATTTCTTCCAATCACATTTTAGGGACATAAAGCAACAAAGAGGAGCAGCTGGATGGAGGATAAGTATAAGAATGCTGCATGAGTTGCCATTTTTTTCTCTGTATGAGTTGCCTTCTTTATTTTTGCAGGCATATTCTCAAGGCTAGTTAAAAAAAACAACCAACCAAAACAAACCAAACAAATGTCCCAAACAAATAAATAAACAGACAAAAAAATATAACTATTTTCTTAAAAAAAACAGAGATGAGAGTCCCATGAGGACAGAGCTGCTTTCCATTTCAGCCCAATCACACAGAGCCACAAAAGGCAGCAATCATCATTTGCTGTGCTGCGATGTACTGTGGCAAAGCACTGCTGGGGTTCAAGCATTTTCTTTGAACATCATTCCTTGCAGTCTCAAAAAGTGTTCTTGGCCAAAACTGTAAGTTTCACTACTGCAGGGCACTGCTTCCATACTGCCTTAGACTAGTCCTCACAACTTACTCTGTAAGAATGCATCTTGTCATTCTTTGAATATATAATGCACAAAATTCCTGAGGCACAGAATGGCAATCATCACCACCCCTCAGCTTGAGCAAGAATGAAAGCAAAGAAAGAATAGAATAGAATAGAATAGAATAGAATAGAATAGAATAGAATAGAATAGAATAGAATAGAATAGAATAGAATAGAATAGAATAGACCAGGTTGGAAGAGACCTTCAAGATCATCGCGTCCAACCTATCATCCAATACCACCTAATCAACTAACCTGTGTAACCAAGCACCCTGTCAAGTCTCCTCCTGAACACCTCCAGTGATGGCGATTCCACCAACTCTCCGGGCAGCCCATTCCAATGGGCAATCACTCTCTCTGTGTAAAACTTCCTCCTGACCTCCAGCCTGAACTTCCCCTGGCACAGCCTGAGACTGTGTCCTCTTGTTCTGGTGCTGGCTGCCTGGGAGAAGAGACCAACCTCTGCCTGTTTACAACCCCCCTTCAGGTAGTTGCAGAGAGCAATAATGTATTCAGGATGTATTCAGGATGTATAATGTAGTCAGGATGTAGAAAGCATCCTGACTGTACTGAATTGCAATTGCTTCATTTGGCTTCTGGTTGCTATCATCTGTCTCAAGGTCTTGACTAAGACTGATTTCACAGCAGCTCTCCAGGATCCAGATCTAACAGTTAGAACTCACATATTTTTTTTAATTCTGTGTTGTTAGACGTATTTAAATAATATTTTTATCTTCTTTTAATTTTACCTTCACACCAGGAGCACCTGGGAAACCTGGAGAACCAGTTATGCCAAGTGGGCCCTATGAAAAACAAAGACACAGACACAAAGCTGTAATTCTGCAGTTTAGATCACACAGTGGAGCATCTAATCACTGGATAAATACTGTTCTGGGATTAAATGACTTATTCAAATCATGAAATGTTTCTTAACAACAAAAGCAACATAGTAATAAATCTTGGGTTTATAAGTGATGCACTCGTTTTTCTAAGGGATACATGTTATGGAATTGTGGTACAGTGTTTATTTTCATAGACTCATTTTGGTTGGAAAAGACCTTTAAGATCATTGAGTCCAACCATTATCTAATTCTGCCTAGAATAAGTTTGTTTCCCCTTTCATAATGCCTCTTGGAATGAAGAAGACTTTCAACAGAAGATCTTTCTACAGGATGATAAACTCTCTGAATGGCGGCACACAGTGGTTATGGATATTCACTACAACACTGTTCATGGATGATTCCTCCTTATATTTCCCTGAGTTTCCCTCTTAGTAACACATGATGCATATTGTGCAGAAATCTTCTACACACTAAAGTCTGATGACAAGCCTAATAAGAACAGTCTGTCCCACTGAGCATGAATTACAGACATTTCTGCCGTGACATTGCAGTCATTTCTGCAGAACTAATCCAACAGCTCGCTCAGTATATGTTTGAAAACCTGTGCCCCAGTTCATTGGATCGCAATTAAGTGTCTGCCAAATTTCTCTCTTGCTGCAGGAAGAATTTCAGAATTACTGACCCCAACAACAATGCATTTCATTCACACTTCCACCAATGAGAAACACATGCATGGAGTACCAGTGTCTCCCTTGTGACACTATATGGATGTTACCAAAGATGTTAGCTGACCTATTATAGTTTCATAGTTTCATAGTTTCATTCAGGGTTGGAAGGGACCACAAGGATCATCTAGTTCCAACCCCCCTGCCATGGGCAGGGACACCCCACACTAGATCAGGCTGGACAGAGCCTCATCCAGCCTGCTCTTAAACACCCCCAGGGACGGGGCCTCGACCACCTCCCTGGACAACCCATTCCAGGGTTTCACCACTCTCATGGTGAAGAACCTCCTCCTCACATCTAGCCTGAATCTCCCCACCTCCAGCTTCATTCCATTCCCCCTAGTCCTATCACTACCTGAGATCCTGAGAAGTCCTTCCCCTGCCTTCCTGTAGGCCCCCTTCAGATACTGGAAGGCGACAATTAGGTCACCTCGGAGCCTTCTCTTCTGCAGACTGCACAGCCCCAGCTCCTTCAGTCTGTCCTCATAGGAGAGGTGCTCCAGCCCTCTGATCATCCTCGTGGCCCTTCTCTGGACACGTTCCAGCACCTCCACATCCCTCTTGTAATAGGGGCTCCAGAACTGGACACAGTACTCCAGGTGGGGTCTCACCAGGGCTGAGTAGAGGGGGAGGATCACCTCCCTCGACCTGCTAGCCACACTTCTCCTGATGCAGCCCAGGATCTGATTGGCTTTGCGGGCTGCAAGTGCACACTGAGAGCTCATGTTGAGCTTTTTGTCCACCAGCACCCCCAAGTCTCTCTCCTCAGGGCTATCCTCCAGCCAGTCACTGCCCAGCCTGTATTTGTGCCTGGGATTGCCTCGACCCAGATGCAGGACCCTGCACTTGCTCTTATTGAACTTCATGAGGTTGGCCTGTGCCCACCTCTCCAGCCTGTCAAGGTCCCTCTGGATGGCCTCCCTTCCCTCCAGCCTGTCTGCTGCACCACACAGCTTGGTGTCATCAGCAAACTTGCTGAGGGTGCACTCAATGCCACTGTCCATGTCCCCCACAAAGATGTTGAATAAGATAGGTCCCAGGACTGATCCCTGAGGGACTCCACTTGTCACTGGCCTCCACTGGGACATGGAGCCATTGACAGCCACTCTTTGGGTGCGGCCATCAAGCCAGTTCCTTATCCATCTAGTGGTCCACCAATCAAACCCATGTGTCACCAGTTTGGAGACCAGGATGTGGTGCGGGACAGTGTCGAAGGCTTTGCTCAGGTCCAGGTAAACGACATCAGTTGCTCGCCCCTCATCTATTAATTTTGTCACCTGCTCATAGAAGGCCACCAGGTTGGTCAGGCAGGATTTGCCCTTGGCAAAGCCATGCTGACTGTTCCCAATCACCTCTTCACTATTTTTTTGAGTGAGTAGTGACTCCAGGAGGATCTGTTCCATGATCTTTCCAGGCACAGAGGTGAGACTGACTGGCCTGTAGTTCCCTGGTTCCTCCTTCTTGCCCTTTTTGAAGATGGGGGCAATGTTTCCCCTTTTCCAGTCTGTGGGGACTTCACCAGACTGCCAGGACTTTTGAAATATAATAGAGAGGGGTTTAGCAACCTCATCTGCCAGTTCTCTCAGCACCCGTGGGTGTATCCCGTCGGGTCCCATGGACTTGAACACTTTCAGGTTCTTCAGATGATCACGAACCTGATCTGCACTTACAATGGGCAGTTCTTCCTCCCTGTCCCTGGCTTTGACTTCCATAACATCAGGAGTGTGGCTAGAGGCCCTTGCAGTGAAGACTGAGGTAAAGAAGTTATTAAGTACCTCAGCCTTTTCCTCATCACAGGTGACCATGTCACCATTTTCTTTTCTGAGGGGGCCCACACCTTCCCTAGTCTTCTTCTTCCCATTAATATACCTGTAAAAGTTCTTAGTATTCCCTTTAATCTCCCTGGCTAGATTCAACTCAAACTCTGCTTTGGCTTTCCTGACCAGGACTCTTGCTGCTCGGGCAGCTTCCTTGTATTCCCCCTGTTCTACCTGTCCTTCCCTCCACTTCCTGTAGAGTTTCCTTTTAAGTAATAGTGTGTCCAGTAGCTCCTTGCCCATCCAGGCAGGCCTCCTAGCATTCTTACCTGCTTTTCTCTTTGTTGGTACACAGAGCTCCTGGACACAGAGGAGGTGGTCCTTGAATACTGACCAGCTGTCCTGGGTCCCTCTTCCCTCCAGGGCTTTGTCCCATGACACTTTGGCTAGCAGATCCCTGAAGCGATCAAAATCTGCATGCCTAAAGTCTAGGGTCATGAGCTTGGAATACTTCCTCCTGATTGCCCTGAGGATGTTAAATTCAACTGCTTCATGGTCACTGCAGCCAAGGCCGTCTATGAGCCTCACATTGCTTACCAGCCCTTCCCTGTTGGTGAGAACAAGGTCCAGCATAGCACCATTTCTTGTTGGTTCCTCCACCATTTGGAGGAGGAAGTTGTCTTCTATGCAGTCCAGGAACATCCTGGATTGCTGGTGCCTTGCTGTGTTGTCCCTCCAGCAGATGTCCGGGTGGTTGAAATCACCCATGAGGACCAGGGCTTGTGACCTGGAAGCTGCTTCTATTTGCCTATGGAGGGCCTCATCTGCTTGGATCTGCTGGTCAGGTGGCCTGTAGGAGACCCCCACAGTAATATCTTCTTCCCCTGTCCTGCCTTTAATTCTGACCCATACACTCTCAACTAGCTTATCATCCCTCCCCAGTTGGAGCTCCACTGATTCCAACTGGCTATTGACATAGAGGGCAACACCTCCTCCTCTCCTTCCCTGCCTATCCTTCCTAAAGAGTTTATACCCATCTATGCCTACATCCCAGTCATGGGATTCATCCCACCAAGTTTCAGTAACAGCCACTATGTCGTGGCATCCCAGCAGCACAGTGGCACTTAACTCATCCTGTTTATTGCCCAAGCTGCGCGCATTAGCATTATCAGGTCCAGTCTCGCTGAACTCATAGGGGTTGGAAGGGACCTCTGAAGATCTTCAAGTCCAACCCCCCTTGCCAGAGAAGGACCATAGAATCCAGCACAGGTTGCACACATATGCATCCTGGCAGGTCTTGAAAGTCTCCAGAGAAGGAAACTCTACAACCTCTCTGGAAAGCCTGTTCTAGTGCTCTGTGACCCTTAGAGTGAAGAAGATTCTTCCTCATGTTGAGGTGGAAGTTCCTGTGCTGTAGTTCATATCCATATAGTACAGCAAATAAAAATTTCAGGATCCATGTAGAATTTCACATCTTAGGAACCAGCTTTGCCTAAACTTTACAATTTGTTTTCAATACCCAAAAATCTTTTGTTTTGAAGTTTCTTCTAACAAGTCACTCTTCTTTCATTATATGCTAAATAATTGAGGTTTGCAGCTTTTCGACACTTCCATTCATTTTCTGGGCTTCTATTCTAGTTAATTGCTCCTTAATGAACTTCATAATAAAACAATCTGGTCCTTAAGATGATGTATGTAAACGTTTCTCAAGATTTATATTACTTACAAGAGTACAATTCTAGGTGCACTTAACTGTCGCAAACAACTGCCAACAGTTTTCTGTGCTTCTTTTGGTAGTGTCAAAAGGTAAGTGGCAAATATAAGGTGAAAATAATAGATGATTAAGAAAGAAACTTACCATTGGTCCTGGCTTCCCAGGCATACCATGCTGACCACGTCCACCCTAGATATAAAAACAGACCATACAAAATATTTGTAAGAACTCTAAACTTTTGTTTATGTATTTATTATTATTATTTATTGTTGGCATTTGTGATACCAGCCACACAAACTAAAGTGACCAAAGAAATGCTGGATTGCAGAGCACTCCAAATATTGGCACGGGAAAATTCTGGAAGAAATTATGCTCCCTTTCAAGTAAATGGATTTTCTCTGTTTTCACAGAGGCCACTATCACATTTTCAGTGTAACTGTATGGAACACACAACATAAATGGAGCACATAAAAGTCATGGGGATAAATGCCAGAAAAAACAACACTTGACACTGGACATAAAGCACCAGAAATCAGTTTCTTCTCAAATGCGACCTCATGTCAAAGCTAATTCTTCTTTCTTTGCTGAAAAGCAAGCTACTTACTAAGAATTACTATCATCTGGAATTAAATTATTAAATTAAATTAAGTCTAAGTTTTCATTTCAAACTTATTTTCCAGACAGAACCAATACACATTATTTCTTAGTTCTTGGTGAAAACAGCCTGTCAAGAGAAATTTCACAGGACAAAAAAAAAAGAAGAAGAAATATTTGCATCAGAGTGAGGGGATTTGGCCATATGTGCAGCTCCGGCATGAGAAATGAGCACACAGCTAACAATTCTTCATTTAAAACTAGTTTTGAATTTTGAAGCTTACAATAAAGGTATCACCCCACAAAACACTGCTCAGGCCCTAACTTAAGCTACAGCAGAGCTCCCCATGGAACTGAATGGCAGTGAAATGAAAAAAAAACCAAACAAAACACAACACTTTCAGGCTCAGGGGTTTAAATTTAAGTAAGACAAGGGAAGAATTACAAGGAGAATGAAGGCGCCACTTACAGGGGCACCATGTGGCCCAATTCGACCTCTTTCTCCTGGCATTCCTCTAGGTCCCTTGAAGAGAGAACAAAAGGTACATTATTGAGGAGCTCAACGTGGTAAAACAAAAAAAGGTTAGAGTTCACTTGACTTTTATCCACCTCCACCCCCCCTCCCAAAAAAAATGCAGAGAATGCACACCACCCTTTTTTTTTGCTTCTTTTTCTTCTTTGTCTTTGCTTCTTCCTTCTTTTTTTAATTTTCTTGTTTGGTTTGGTCTTTGGTTTTTTTGGGTTGGTTGGGTTTTTTTGGGGGGGTGTTTCATTGCTTGTTGGTTTGGGGTTTTTCTTTCTTGACTTTCCCCTTGCCTCCGATAAGTTTTCCACTGTATTACTCTTCAGCAATTTTCTGCCTAGTCTTCTTTATTTGCTTTTAACAAGGATGTGATTAGGTTCTCTGAGACTACATGAATGATAAGGACAGATGATGTGAACAACAGTCATGGGACTTATCTTTATACCTCCTGCAGGTGTAGCTTATCTTGTCCTACAGCAGGAAAGGAGTAGCTGCTAACACAAATCCTCACTGCCTTGCAGGCTTGCCCAGAGGAAATTTAATAGGCTGTAATTCCTCTTTTCCTGTTCCAACAGTATTTCTAGCTTTAAACACATTAGAATAAATACTGTAAAATACTCACCAAGATCAATAATGCAATCTCATTTACCACAGCTCATTCACAAACTAGGTTCCACTTCAGGGATATTACACTCTGCATGACACAAGACAGTGCTTTGCAGAGAGATTTCATTATCTGATATTAGACAGGTGCTTGACTTCCAGAAGCACTGCTAAGAATTGATTTTTGGCATATCAGGCTGCTTATAATTTCTCCAAAACCACATCTGAATGAAAACTACTCTGAGAAAAATTTATTGGATTCATTTCCATGTCATGCATGCTTATCCTCACCATAGCCTTCAAAATCCTCTGTCTGTGCTTTTCTTACCTCGAGAGGGCACTTCTGACCTATATCATTCCGTTTCTACCTCAGAGCAACCTAACCCAGTTCAAACATATTGAAATCAAATTGTATGAAGCATCATCATGTAATAAAACCTAGATTTCATCATCTGCCACTTACTCAAGAAGGTAAACAATCACCAAACCTGCCTATTGATACCTATTGATATCATCCATGGCTGTGGACTGCAAAGAATAACAGCTTACAGTTGACCAAAGCTACTGTTAACTGTAATAGAAAATAAAGCCTTAATTAAGAGAAAGAACAGCTTCATGACATCAAGTACAGACGTCAAAACCTTGACATTCACACTGGCCACATTTTTTACAATCTCAAAGCCACTTCTGAAACACCCAATGCACATGACACTCACAAGAGGACCTGTTGCACCCATGGCACCTGTTGGTCCGGCTTCTCCCTAAAAATGGAAATTAAATGACACAATTAGAGGAAAAGAGCTAGAGGAAAAAGAAGTTACATTGGATGTCACGAAGAAGTTTTTCACCATGAGGGTGGTGAGACACAGAACAGATTGCCCAGGGAGGTGGCAGAAGCCCCATCCCTGGAGGTTCTGAAGGCCAGGCTGGATGGGCCTCTGAGCAACCTCATCTAGTGTGAGGTGTCCCTGCCCATGGCAGGGGGGTTGAACTAGAAGATCCTTAAGCTTCCTTGCAACCCTGACAATTCTATCATTCTCAAAAATGTTTTAGCATCAGCATTGATCTATATGGAAAAGGGGGGGAAAAAAAAAAAAAAAAAAAAAGGTGTTTTATGGTCTTTTGGAATAACTTTCAATCCACCTTGAAAGAATTGCCTCCAGCTGGCTCTCACATGTTAGCACTGCTTTCAGGTGAAATTGCAAGGGTACTGCAGTACAAAATTCTAAGAGAATAAATTTGTTAGGTGAAAATCAGTCAGTTTGATGAAATACATTCTCTCAACTCTCCAATATCTGCCTGTTGGAGAGGGTAGTCCAAAAGAGGAGAGTCAGCTTTTAGTTATGGATCACTACTTTGTTTTATTTTGTTTTAAAAAACTAGAAACTTTTTTCTTCTCTCAGCTTGGTCGTATAAAAGCCAACAAGAACTACAAGCTAGCCAAGTAGAAAACTGCAAGATGTGCATGGGCTCTTTATTAACAGACTATGCTATCCTTGGTATTACCTAAGTGTCACAGACAGACCACAGGCACTGCACATGGTGATCCCTTACAGGCTTGCAGCTGAACTCCAGCTGAAGTTATGACTGGCACTATTGAACTCTCTTCCTTTAGAAAGCCCACACATGTCCCTCCATAGCAATTCTTACGGATCATAAACATGGTAAAAATGGATAACTCCACACAGCTTCTCCACTTCCCTACTAGCAGCACTGACAAGAGAGGGCACAAAGCGGCATTCTGAAGTTCTACTCTTGTTCATTAGTTTGGCGTTAAAGAAAACATGCTTAAGCCTTTAGTTCTTTGGGTCATGAAAATACCTTTGCTCCAGCTGCTCCAATTTCACCTTTTGGACCATCAAGTCCCTTCAATCCCTGTAAGGAAACAATGGAGAAATTTTATTTACATATGAGAACATTCCTACTATTATTGTTAAAATAACTCAATAGTAAACTGTGAAGAATAGTCCAAGGTGGCAAGAGCAAGAAAGGAAAAAAAAAAGTAAAGAAGAAAAAAAAACCCAATACAGATGGAATAAAGTTTTTAAACATTTCCTAAATGGAAACCATTTGTAGAAAGTACAGTTCCTTGGATTTGGTTTCCTTTTTAAAACAAGACACTTTAAAAGAAAAAAAAATAATCCTTAAACAACAAGAAGGAGGCTCTGAGCCATAGGAAACCTTTTTATTCCTCCCCAAAGCAAAATTCTGGCCAGAAAACTTGGTAATTTGCAATGACTCCATGTTGCAAACATATCCACCTCTCAAGATCCCCACCCTGATGCAAGGCTTGCCAACAAAGTGAGAGAACTGGCAGGTTTGTGCCTCCTGAAGCTTGGCAGGGCTCAGGCAAGCCCCTTCCAGATTCCCAGATCATTTGAAAATAGAGTGAAGACAGCACTAAAGAATATGACAAAGGTCAGCTTAAAGGGGAATAGCATTGACTTTCTGCAAGACACTCCTTCTTTTAAATGGCAGTGGTTCTGCTGCAGTGGGCAGGACTAGAAGTGTGGTCAAATTCACCACTAATACAGAAAAAGAAGTTAAGCGTCTTTACACTGAAACTGCCCAGAAATGTCATGTACAAGGAGAGGGAGAAAACCTTGTTTCTTACCCTGTGACCCTTGAGACCTGGGAGACCAGGAGCACCAGGAAAGCCTCGAGGCCCCTAAGTAGGAGGGAAAAAAAGCAAAAACCAAACAAAGAAAATCTTTATTTCTGACCAGAGGCACTCAAACAAAGTGTAGACATGGCATTTTGGGACACGGTTTAGTGGGCATGGTGGTGCTGGGCTGATGGTTGGACTTCATGATCTCAGATTTCTTTCCCATCCTTAATGATTTTAGGATTCTATGATTCTGGTGCTAACAGGCAAGAGGGTACAGCAGTACCTGAAGAAGGCCTACAAGGAGGATGGAGAGAGACTGTTTACAAATGCCTGCAGTGGTGGGACCAAGGGCAACAGCTTCAAACTAGACAAGAGTAGATATTGATTGGATGTTAGAAAAAGGTTCTGCACCATGAGGATGGTGGAACACTGAAACAAGTTGCCCAGGGTGGTGGTTGGGGCCCCACCCCTGGAGATATTCAAGGTGAGGGTCAACAGGGCTCTGGGCAACCTGATCCAGTTGAGGATGCCCCCAGTTGCTGCAGGGGTTGGACTAGATGACCCTAGAGGTCCCTTCCAACTCATACTGATCTAGTTAGAGATGTCCCCCTGTTCACTGAGGGGGGATTGGACATGATGACCTTCAAAAGGTCCCTTCCAACCCAATACAGTGTATTGGGTTGTGATCCTATCACTCCATGCCTTTGTAAAAAGTCCCTTTCTTAATGAGATGTGTGTGTGTGTGCAGCTGCAGTATTTCCTTCCTTCATTAGAAAGTCTTCTAAAAGATTATTTTATTAAGCAAAACAGCCTGATCTGAACAAAACAGTATTCCACAGATGACGTTTGTCTCAAGCTGCTGACAAAACCTTGTCTTAGGTCCATAAAACTTAGGAGGAAAACTTAGGAAACCACACTGGCTTGTTAAAAAACAAATAATAATTTCTCTGTCCAAGAGATCCTACCTCCAGTTCCTAACAAAATTGCCAAGCAGGAACTAGACACTTAAAAAGAAAAGGAGGCAGCTTAAGAGATTATTTTATCAGAGGGCTTCAGTTCTGGGATTTATCTATCATCTTTTCAGGCACACTGCAGCTCCCTTCCAGCTGAAACATGAAGTTATGAAATGGGGTTGATCTGGATTGTTAAACTACCACAGGCAGTTTAAAAATGGAATAGCAGAGCTTTGCACTAATGATTAAAAGAGATAGCGATGACATAGGTATAATTATTGTGTGCCATGGTTTGACATGGATGCCTTCAAAAAACATAAAGTTACAGACCTCCAGAGGCTAGGTAAGTTCAGCAGGGGGACTGGAAAGTGTAGATTTTGTTATTTCATTCCCTACAAAACTGGCTGCAGAGTCAGTTTCTTCCCTTTTTCCCTCCATCTTTGCTCCCAGGAGGAGGTGCAGGCTGTTATCTCTGTGTGGGGGAGTGAGGCCTGGTTGGGCTTTGGCAATGCTGCAAGTTGGGGCCTGGAGCTGCCAAGCCAAATCTTAGCTGTGTCACACGGGTTTGGTATGGGGGTAGAGAGGCATGGTGGAGGGGGAGCTGGCATTAGAGGCCTGGGTTTATTGGCCTGATTTAGAGGGAGGTTTGTGTAAAGCTTTTGCCTAAGGAGGTTCTTGGAGAAGCCTGGCCAAGGTGGACTGTGCATTTCGTGCATTTTACATGCATTTGTACAGTTGTATGTAGCTATGAATAGCATTTCCATTTAAACTTTCCAACTCTGTCCAATCCAGTGCGGAGCTTTTTTTCTTTTTACCCCTTTTGGAAGAGGTAAAGGAACATCTGTCTGGCTCAAAACTAAGGCATTTTGCTGAAATGTAAATGATCATGCTCTTACTGGGGATCCTGGAAATCCAGGCTCACCGGATTGTCCTGGTCTACCAGGCTCACCCTAAGGAAAGAAAAAAACACACACACACATGAAAATAGCAAAGGTGAAAATTAACTTCTCTCACCACTGAAACAAATGAGGACATTCCCATCAATATTGTCTCTTTCCTGTAACAATTTCAGTGACATAAATCAACTGCACACGTGATTACCAATGTGGATTACACAGATTAACTTTAGGGGTGTCAGGGAGTGATAGGACTGGTGGGAATGGAGCAAAACTAGAAATGGAGATATTCAGTTTGGATTTTAGGAAGAAATTCTTCCCCATGAGGGTGGTGAAACACTGGCACAGGCTGTCCAGGGAGGTGGTGGAAGCCTCATCCCTGGAGGTTTTTAAGGCCAGGCCAAAAAAAGAAAGGGCGGGGGGGGGTGTTTAACAAAGAACTGCAGAGACTGAAGAGACTGAGTCCAAAATGCATCCCAGCATCACAAGATGGTGCTGCAACACAGTTTTACTGTGAATTAATGAGGCAACTTCTTGTCATCTTCATGCAGAGGGTCAAATTACATGAATTTTCCATGGGATCAGCCATCTAAACTTGCCTCCTTGGTAGCTTGTTAGTGGTTTAAAATTTTATTCTAGATCAGTGAGTATTTTCTCTGAGATACAACAGAAAATAGAGTTGAACCTAATAAGCATATTTTGAAGATGATTCACAATCCTTCCGCACCCCAACCAAATGTTCTTTCACATGCATCAGTCAGCTCAAATGCATCCAGCACTCTGGGCTGCAGGATTATGCAAGGCTTCAGAGAAGGAGTTTCTGGATAGAGAGAAGGTAGAGTGCCTCCAAAATGCAATTAAAGACACCCATAAATACCCTGGAAATGGAGGAGTTTCTCAGAGCAGTATCAAGGCTCAACTTTTCTGCACTGAGTATTAACTGTTTCCAAAGATTCCTGTGACTTTTGGTATACAAAAATATCCAGAATCTTCAGCTTTCAACTCCTTTCCAAGGCAGGAATTACAATTCAGATGCCTTTAATGTGCTTTGCAAGAAAAGAAGATACAATTTAGGCTACTGTTGTGCAGTGTACATATATATATATATACTTCTGTCAGATGTGCAACACATACATCTCACACAGATGTGTCCAGACATGGATAAAAATAGTGATGGATAGCATATATTGTTAAAAGGTTACAAAATTTAAGTGCTAAAATGTCATTGTCCAGACTCAGGTGAATGTTATCACTCAGTTCTTCTAACTCATCACGCGGTCCCAAAGCGAGGAAACACCTCCAAATGCCCCCTCCTATTATTCTGTTTGATTTCAAGCAAGGCATCTCTGGCTGAGGCAAGAGATAACAGAGAACCAGTGCTTAAACCTTGGGCATGATGATAACACTTAAAGAAAAAGAGGGTTTTGAAAAGGGTGGCTAAGAGTTACAGTTAAGACACTGCCCTTAACGAGGAGTGTGATTACAAAGTAAATAGATGTAAGGAGTTACAACAGGCACATCTGCTGGTTAGTCACTGCCTCGAAGAAGCCAATATTTGTTTTATTAAAAATGAAACAAGATACAAAGAACAACAAACTTACATCTTCCCCAGGTTTGCCTGGAGGTCCCTCTGGTCCACGAGAACCAACTGGACCCTAAGAAATAAATGTATTTGTTGAGAAGACAATTTAGCCATCACCAAAATATCTGTTTGCTCCAATTTTAAAGTCTGTTTTTTATAAAAACAGATGCAGAAAAAGGAAGATTTTATGGCTAAGAACATCTGCTTAATTTTGTAGTGCTCTTTCTAACCATCCTGCTCCTAGGAAACCAAAGAAAAATAGGATGGGGATCGTAGGAGAAAAAAAAAACCCAAACATTTAAAACCACAGTTGTTGAACCTCCAAATCCCTGGATCTTGCTGTTACTTTGGAATCATTGCATCACCTCCGAAAAATAAAGACTCTCTTCATCCTCTGTGTAAGTTACACCACGAGATATGGTTTTATAGCACTTCACCATCCTCACCTATGTACTGGAAAAGTAACAATAGCTCCTACACTGATCACTATTGTGCACATTCAAGACAATTTAAACTCACTGATTTGAACACTATGACTCTTGTCTAAAGTTAATTAATAGCTGAGACAACATGAAAAAGAAATCTGAAGTAAGGAGTTTGCAGTTTTATTGTAGAAATGTTTCTATTTCTCGATCTTACCATAGGTCCTGGATCCCCGGGTTCACCAGGTGGGCCTGTAGGGCCAGCACCACCCTAAAACAAACCAAAGATTACCCAAATGACAAATCTCAAAGAGCAAAAATATAAAGATATAAATGAAACATCCATGATCAGGAAAATCACAGCCCATGGGACAGTCTGGATTCTAATTCAGAACTAGCACAAAAGGAGGGAATGTTAGATACCTAAGTCCCTCAAGCTTTAGTTAAGTCTGGTGCCACACACAAATCCCACTGGAAACTTAACACCGTGCCAGCCCTGAAACCAAACCAGTCACCATTTTCAGTGTTGTTCCCTCATTTAGAAATGTGTGGTGGGTTCAAACTTTGTTAAAGGTCTAATCATTTGTGCTTTTCCAGTTAGTTTCTTTGTAAAGAGTACATGCAGGGCAGAGCTCAAGAGCAGCACATCTAGATTGACCCCTAGATGAAGACACATTCGTCCAAGCATGCACAAAGTTTGACATTGCCTCACAGATGCACACACAAATCAGTCACTATGTGCTTTGTCTTAGCTTCAATCCTCTCAGGGTGAAGGACTTACTTGTTTTCCTTGGAGACCTTGAGGACCTCTTGGACCCACTGGACCCTATCAACAACATAGCTTGTTACACACTGGAAAACACCCCTCCCACAAGTAGCATTCACCTTACAAAGAGAGCAAAATGGCCTGATAGTCATCTCCAAGATAACATTTGTATGGCCAAACCCTCTGAAAGGCTTTTGACTCAGGAGACTGATGTTATGAAATACAGAAGTACATAGAAAGGAAATCTTCAAACCCAAAAAGCCACGGGAGTGTAAATTCATTAGCAGCTGAAAATATGGAGTTCCTTGCTTGCTGCAACATCACAGCCTCTGGAATCAGTCAGAATAACTGGGATGCCTGCATAGCTCCACTGAAAAAAAAAATGTAGTAACAGAAAAGGGGAGGGGGGAAGAGTCTTCCCTTTAAGGGAATCTCTTCACTCAGATTAATCTCATTATGGAATCAATGACCAGATGAATTCACGCTGCTGTTCCCAGCCATGAGCAGCAACCAGCAGCAATGGAAGGACATATTTTCATGAATCATACAAACCACTAAACAGCTTCCAAATGGCTGTGGTTTGCTACAGAAAATTCAGGTTTCCCTTTAAAAAGCTTCATGAGATTTTCAGGAAAAGTGTTGTACTTCATTGTAACTTGCATCATGAAGGAAACATAACCTCGTCTGAAAGGAATTATCTTGCTTTATAGCAATCAAAAAATCTCTATAGCAGACAAAAACTTGCATTTTTGACAGAAGCTCAAGATTTCTGTCTTTCACACACACAATTCATGTTTTTACTAAATGTTGAAGAGTTACAAATAGGCCATTTAAAAATCCTGATATCAAAAGGAAAACAAAACCAGTGGTTTAGCTGAGTGACTGTCAGTCACCCAGTTCACAAGGGAAGGAAAAAAGGGTATCACAGAATATGACGACTCAATGCAGACAGTGAGTGAGTGTCACCTGACTTTAGGAGCCTTTGTGTAAGGTTTTAGGGACACCCAGATACTGAAAAATACCTTAAAATAGATGTTAATATTAAAACAAGTCATACATGAGAGTCACAGTAGAATGTCTCAAGGCAAACCAAGTGAAAAGGTTACACAAAATGATGGAGGGCAACAAAGTAGGAGAGAATTTTGGAACAAATCACCTTGTGTGCACACAGTAAATTTACTGGAGAGACACAGGTCTTGGAAGAAATCACTGTAAGAGTTAATCCTAAGGCAAACCATAAAGATTATCTTTAGAACCTTTCAAATTGTGTAGAAACTGAATCTGAAGATTACTAGTGGGGCCTTGTGGAGTGATGCTATTCACAGAAGCAAACTGATGGGCAGTACAGTCACTAAAGGATGGCTTCCTTAAGAATGTTTACAATAACAGCAAAAAGGGGAACAGTACCTTCAACACATCACAATGTGATAAATACAGTGAAAAGAGACAATACTCAAAAACAACCCCAAAAGTTTCTAGAAGAGGCAGCTTAGTGTGGTGAAACAGCTTTCATAGATGGTAAACAATGCTAGTGCTTCAGCCTGGAGAAGAGAAAGCTCCAGGGAGACCTTCCGAACCCAAAGGGGGCTACAAGAAGGACAGAGAGAAACTGTTCACAAAGGCCTGTAGTGATAGAATGAGGGGCAATGGCTTCAAACTAGAGAAGAGTAGATTTAGATTGCATGTTAGGAACAAGTTCTTTACCATGACAGTAGTGGAATACTGGAACAGGTTGCCCAGGGAGGTAGATGAGTCCCCATCCCTGGAGATATTCAAAGAGAGGATGGACAGGGCTCTAGGCAACCTGATCAAACTGAGCATGCCCCTGCTTGCTGCACAGGCGGTTGGACTAGATGACCTTTGGTGGTCCCTTCCAACCCAGACCATTGCATGCTTCTATGATTAAGACTCTAGTGCACAAAACAAAAAAAAAATATCCCCTGTGCATTATCTAAACAGTGAGAGATGCCAATGATACAACTTGACTCACTGGAGAAATAGTGTCTCTCATAAAATAATGAAGTACTGCTTTCAGTTCACAGCTCCTTTCAGAAATATTATGGAAATTACTACCAAAAAACAAACACCTTTGATGTCACAATATAAAAAGAAACATCCAAGGTTACACAGTTGCTTATTCTGCTCGGTGTTATACCTGACTCTTTTCTGCTACTTTGCAGTGACTCAAGACAGGAGAAAAGCCAGGATCCACCTCCCCCTCCCCATACCTTACTGTTAGTAGCTGCTTTACTTCAAAAGGAAGGAAGGAAAACAACAAGACTAGAGATGGGGGGGAAGCTTTCACTTTAATAGTGTATTCACTTTTCTTTTTCCAGATACTATGCAAGACTGCACTAGAAGACCCTGTACATCTAATTTCTAGACACATAGGAAGTTGAAAAGGAGTAATTCCCCTTTAGGTTTTTGCATGTGCACTCCAGGTCCCCCCTGCTTCTACAGCACAGAGCTAATGGGTTCTTACCACTGCACCAGGCATCAGTCCCATCTGACTACCAAGTCCAGATTTCTCATCCAGTCCTGCCATCTGAGCTGCAAAGGGCTGAAAAAATAAGATGGATGGTGTTGGCTGTCAGTCATTTTGGTAGTTCATAAAGCAAGAAGCAATGCAAACAAATCTTCCTTACATACATTGGCTTTGCAGCACTAAGAACTAAATTCTTGCTTTAATCATTATGATAAAGGTTGCTTTTCCTGTGAACTTCAGATAGTTTAAGGCTTACACCAGTTGAATCCATCATATTGGCTGCTTATTGCCCTCCATTTGAATACTGAACAAAAGAGAAAATTACCTAAAAGGAGGAGAGCCTCTCCCAACACTAATTAGCTTTCTTTCACCACCTTCAAATTCAAATCATGCCTTAACTTTACCTGCTGTATTCTTTCATGTCCTCTAAGCCTCTCTTGTTTTCAGTTCATGTGCTTGGAGTTCAGAAATATCAAACTTTAGAAATTCAAATTAGAATTTTGCAGGATGCATCCTTTATCCAGCAAAGCTGAAGGTCACTGCTGTTAGTGCCAATTCAGAGACAAATTAGTTGGAGCAGGGAGAGTTCCAAGTGCCCTCCTTGTTTTGCAAACACATAGCTGGAATCAACAGTTTTGTTTTGCTTCCTTCAGAGCCAGAGCCTGGCTCATGGCAAGGCCAGGGTTTATGGTGGCTGAAAAGGAGCAACAGCACAAAGGTACATTCAGGTTTTCTAAAATTTACAGTTTGTTCCACATTACATTGGTCCCAAAACATATTTTTCCACAAGGCTGTAGATGGCCTAACTTCAGTGACAGGAATACAAACAAAAGAAATGTTTTAAGATTTCTGGCCACACCTATTCTTTCATATTTTCTGAGGAAATCTGTGAAGGATAGTGGTCTAACACTCATCCTGGCGCTCCTGGGATTCTCAGGGATTCCTCTGTGCTGAAGATATTTACTTGGGCTGAATTTGCACAATTCAGGACTGTTTGGAAAGGAACATAAGTCAAGAAATGCTGCCCAAACTTGCACACTGTTGGCCTAACTTGAATAATTCAGCTTATTGCCAGAGAAACTCTACAGTGTGCAGTCAAGTTGCAGGAACAATGGAGAGAGAAATCAAAAGAGGTATCTTCAAACAGCAATGAATGTGTAACTGAATACACTTGAGAAACTGAAGTATGTATTTTACTATCAATCATAATTAATCTTCCATTGAATTGGGCTGGGGGGAAGTAGCTAAAGTCTTGCAGAACACCTTGTCAGTATCTCTGGCTGCTTAGCAATGCTTTTCACACACAATTCCTTGCTTCATCTTCTCAGTGTTGGCCTGAGCAATTCTAGCAAAAAGTATACTTAACCATATTATAATTTCTCTCATGAGTTATTCTATTATTATCCACTTTACTTTTTCTTTTCTCTAGTCCCTACTTGTTACACCAATTTCCCTGTACCACTGCCCAGATCCCTTGAATTTAGGTTGGATTTGGGCACATTGGCTTCTTTAGATGCTAAAGCCCACTGTGAAAGCTGTGTCCCTTCTAAGGATTCTCACATTCAACTTGCCTCCATTTTTAGCAGAACTTGCACTGCCACTAGCTGCTCTCCCTCATGACTGGGAACCGTGAGTGGAATCTTCCATGTTCATCACAGCAAAGACATGTTACTCTTTGCATCATGTGGATCTGGCCCAAGACTGACTTAATGATCTACTAAATCAAGTGTAAAACTTACCCTGCTTAGTCCATCAGGTCCTGTGTGGGTAGGATGCCCTGGAGGACCAGGATCACCAGGCTGACCAGGGATACCGGGTTCACCATCAATACCTTGAGGACCACGAGGACCCTAGAAAGAAAATGAGAAATGGCAACAGTGTTCAAGGGTATTCATTAAAATCATTGTGACTGGCAAACAACTGCCTCAACTCGTGATAAATCTGTCTTTCTACATTAAGATCTTCGAACAATCAGAACCACGAAAATGATGAAGGGAGTGGAACATCTTCCTTAAAAGGAGAGTCAGAGGGAGATGGGGCTCTTCAGCTTGGACAGGAGGAGACTGAGAGGTGACCTCATTAATGTTTATAAAGATGTGAAGGGTGAGTGCCAAGAGGATGGAGCCAGGCTCTGCTCTGTGATGCCCAGTGACAGGACAAGGGGCAACAGGTGGAAGTTGAAGCACAGGAAGCTCCACGGAAACATGAAGAATTTTTTTTTCCCTGTGAGGGTGGCAGAACACTGGAACAGGCTGCCCAGGGAGCATCTGCAGATGCCCAAAACCCTCCTGGATGTGTTCCTGTGTGATCTGCTCTAGGTGATCCTGCTCTGGCAGGGGATTGGACTGGATGATCTTTTGAGATCCCTTCCAACCCCTAGCATGCTGTGATTCTGTAATCAACATCTCTCAAGACCTGTTCCTACCTTCAGATTAGAAGGCACCAGCTACAATTAATCACAAAACCAGCTCACAAGTAAACTGCAGTAATTTCTCTCACAGGTGCTGTCAGCCACTCAGGCTTCCTGTCATTCCAGACTAGAGTATATTATTACTGAAAAACTATTTGGCTTTGTACACAATATAGAATATCACTAATTGCATTCAACAATACATGTAGCTCAGATCAGTGTAGATACTTGATAAGGAAACTCTGTAAGACTGGACTTCTACAGCCTCCTGATATAGTGACTGTTTTAGACAGCTCATACTATTGCTGAATTCTCAACACAGCTACACTGCCAAAAATGAACAGGAACTCCCTTGGTGTTGATGTTATCTTCAGCTAACGTTTGCAAGCTAAGCTAGGAGGCCATCGCATCCTCCCATTTTGATCACCCACTGCATTCATCTTATCTTGGGTCAGAACCAAAACAAAATGCAGCAACAGCTAATATAGCATTAGTGGAACAAAACCAATAGCAACAGGGCCAATGCAGATCTACTTCAATCATAAATACAGGTTTGAAAAGTGCTTGTCACCACTGCTTCCTTCACCAGAATTAAATGCTTGGGCAAGGTAAGGGAAAATGTTATACTGCACAAGGAACTTTTCTGTTTTAAGGATCCTTAAACAAAAAACTTTGGAAGTCTGGCTCAGTGAGTCACCTTCACAAACACAACTATAACCAGACAGCTTGCCTGTATTTCCACAAGATGAGGACTGTGCCTCCTTGCAGTCTGCAACACATTGCAGTGGAATTTATGTGAGACACTGGAACAGGTTGCCCAGGGAGGTGGTGGAAGCCCCATTCCTGGAAGTGTTTAAGGCCAGGCTGGCTGTGGCTCTGAGCAACCTGATGTAGTGTGAGGTGTCCCTGCCCATGGCAGGGGGGTTGGAAGTGTATGATCTTTGAGGTCCCTTCCAACCCTAACAATTCTGTGATTCTCTGTCTGAACCAGCATGGCTTGAAATAGCATGGTTTGAATCAGTATGGTTTGAAATAGTATGGTTCCAGTAAAAGGAAAAGCATTCCCAAGGATAGCATTGGCAACAGGATTCCTGGAATAATTATCTTAATCCTTGATCCGTCTGTAAGCTCTGATACTCCTACTAGCCTGGCAATCAGGAGAAAAAATTCTTCTTATCAGGCATCTGGCAGAAGAAGTTGTGAATGGATGGTGTTTGGAAATCAGCAAGATTTGTGCATGTTGGATAGAAGCAGAAGGTTCTAGCACAAACCTCTATTATTTGATATTTCTATTATAAACAGAAGAACACACTGCCAAATCTAAATGTCTAAACTGTCTGAAGAAGGAAAAGAATTAGTTATCTTCTTTTGTCTGTTCTCCAAATAGAGAGGAAACAAAGCCAAGCAAAAAGTTGCCTGTGAAGAATTGAGTGAGCTTCAGCACAATGCCTAATGATTTTCAATAGTCGAACCAAGACATCTTAACAAAATATGATATAAAAAAGGTCCTTTTTTTCTTATCTTTTTAGAACAGGATCTACTTTTCATCACCAAAAATCAAACTGCAACTAACCAGTGGTGTATAACCAACACTTGGGAGGATAAAGTCTTGATTAGACCTATTTATTTTCTATTATTTATATTTTTTAAAAGCCCTTTCAGTTTCTTTCACCAGCTCAAGATCAGAGAGGTTTAAACAAACAAAGAAACAAAGAAAAAGGCTATAAATTCTTCTTTTGGGGACTAGCCTGCTGGAGAGCAGTGAAAGGGAAAAGTACCTGGGGGTCCTAGTGGATGGAAGGTTGGCCATGAGCCAGCAATGTGCTCTTGTGGCCGAGAACACCAATGCCATTCTGGGGTAGATTAGAAGGGCTGTGGCTAGTCGATCAAGATAGGTTCTCTTCCCCCTCTACTCTGCACTGCTGAGGCCACAGCTGGAATACTGCGTCCCATTCTGGGCCCCTCGGTTCAAGAAAGACCTCAGGGAACTGCTTGCAAGAGTCCAGCACAGAGAAACAAAAATGATGAAGGGAGTGGAACATATTCTTTACGAGGAGAGACTGAGGGAGCTTGGAGAGGAGGAGACTGAGAGGTGACCATATTCATATTTATAAAGATGTAAAAGGTGAGTGCCAAGAGGATGGAGCCAAGCTCTGATCGGTGATGCCCAATGACAGGACAAGGGGCAATGGGTGGAAGCTGAGGCATAGGAAGTTCCATGGAAACACAAGGAAAATTTTTTTTCACTGTGAGGATGACAGAACACTGGAACAGGCTGCCCAGGGGGGTTGTGGAGTCTCCCTCTCTGCAGATATTCAAAAAGCACTTGGATGCATTCCTGTGTGATCTGGTGTAGGTGATCCTGCTCTGGGAGGGGGGTTGGACTGGATGATCTTTCGAGGTCCCTTCCAGCCCCTAACATTCTGTGATTCTGCGATTCTAAGAGAGGCCACGAGGTGGCACCGCTTAAACATACAAACTACCGTGTCTTGGCCCACTGCTGCCGCTCCTTGGGAAACTACAGATTTGGCCTGTAATGGAGTAACTGGAAATATAGCTCATGGTAAGAACACTCTCAAACTACTACCTGTTTTAGCTGCTGCTACAGTCGAATGTAAATCCTTACTGAAAATAAACATATCAATGTTTGGATAAGTGGACAGCAAGGTGGATTGAGAACTGGCTGAATGACAGAGCTCAGAAGGTTGTGATCAACAGTGCAGGATTTAGAGGTGTTCTCCATGGGTCAGTACTGGGTCCAGTCTTGTTCAGCATATTCATCAATGACCTGGATGAAGGGACAGAGTGTACCCTCAGGAGTACTCCCACTTGGGAGGAGTGGCTGACACACCATCAGGCTGTGCTGCCATTCAGTGAGACCTGGACAGGCTGGAGAGATGAGCGGAGGTTCATGAAGTTCAACAAGGGCAAGTGTAGAGCCCTGCACCAGTACAGGTGAGAGGCTGACCTGCTGGATAGCAGCTCTATGGACAAGGATGTGGGAGTGCTGGTGGACACCAAGTTCACTGTGAGCTAGCAATGTGCCCTCATGGCCACAAAGGCCAATGGTATTCTAGGATGCATTAAGAAGAGTGTGACCAGCTGGATGAGGGAGGTTCTCCTTCTCCTTTACTCTGCCCTAGTGATGCTAAATCTGGAGTACTGGGTTGCTGATGTTTAGGTGGAACTTGCTGTGTTCCAGTTTGTGCCCATTGACCCTTGTACTATCACTGAGCACCACTGAAAAGAGCTCAGCCCTGTCCTCATGACCCTCACCCCTTAGATACTGATAAGCATAAGATCTTCTCTCAGTCTTCTCCAGGCTAATCAGCCCCAGGTCTCTCAATCTCTCCTCATCAGAGAGATGCTTCAATCCCCTCACCATCCTTGTGGCCCCCTGTTGGGCTCTCCCTGTCTCTCTTGAACTGGGGAGCCCAGAACTGGACACTTCATGTGTCCTCACTAGGGCAGAGCAGAGGATGAGGAAAAATCTACATTGACGGGCTGGCCACACTCTTCTTAATGAACCCCAGGATCGCATTAATGGTCTTCTTGGCCCCAAGAGCACAGAGAGTTTTCATAATACAAACTGCAGGTGTGAACTAGTGGGTTTTTTTTCACAAGTAGAAAAGAAAACTCCTGCACTAGCAGTCACTCTAACTACAGCAGTGCTCTTCAGTCTCAAAGCTGCACACAGCTTAATATGAACCTTTGACATAATTTCAAAGAGGCTGACTGGTTCCTAATTGTTTGATATTCCTTGAAAGCAGCATTATGACCTTTGTCAAAGGAAATCAGAACTATTTACAACCTGCTGGTACTTTGGGTGCTTCTAGCCACCACTCTGTAGAGCCATACAAGGGATGCATGACACAGAAGCAGAAATTACTTAGTATCTCATTGATAACTTTGCACATTAGGAAAGTACTTCAGACATCTTTACAAACACAGTCGAGATTCCTCTGTACACCAAAAGAGTTCATAATTGCTCTCAGGATTCTCTTAGAGATCTTAATGCTCATTAATCAGACAAATGTCTTATGGTGATCCAGGGAGCAGCAGTGGCTTGGCATCCATCTCAAAGAGGCTACACACTTCACTGCTTTCCAAGTGTCATTACCATCTATGGACAAAAGGAAGAAGGAACAGCACAAAGGAGTCGGTTTTAGGCATATGCCTCAACTCCTGAGGGGTAGGAAAATAGCCACATAGAAGTTACAATGATACAACTCTTTAAAATCTGCTTTTAGCAGCTTCTGCTCTTTGCCCTAGCTTCCTCCACAGGAACGTGTCTTCTTTGGCATCTTCAGCACTGCCTTTTGGCCTTTCAGTGGTTCTCCACATGCAGGCACCGAAATTCCCTCATGAAGTCTGCATTTCCACTGATTGCATTATTCACCAGCATACCAACATCTCTAGTCATAGATTAACTCCTGCTAGGTTTGCCTTGTCTGAAATACTCTGAGACCTGCAGCTCACACTGCTTCAGATTCAGGGTAGCAGCCAGCAAAATGCCAGTGAGCCCTTAAGCAGGTAAAGGTGATAGTCCAGTTTTGTTTGCTTGTTTGTTTGTCCCTTGAAGAAAGCTATATTGCTATATTCTCATATGATACCTTGGGTGTGCTTGTTGAGAAAGGATGGCTTTTAGTGGAAATACTACTACACTTCACACCATTATCTCAAAACATTCAGGTTTCAATTCACCCAGGGAATTGTTTGGGTTTATTTTAATGTTGTTACCTAATTCTTAGAAAATAGGAGGAAATTTCAGGTAACTCTAGAAGACATGGAGACAGTTTAAAGCCATCTAATGTCTTGAGGTTAGCCCAGTACTTGATTTCTGAGACATTAAATAACTTACAGGTCTTCCCTTTGGTCCTCGTTCTCCTCGTGGCCCTTGTGAGCCTGGAGGTCCCTAAAAGAGAGATTGGAAATATTAAGTACTTTTTACACTAGCTAACAATTAACAAAGCTCTGAAATATGAGATGCTAGTTTGAAAATTAATTTGTGGATGTTTTGTTTGGGTTTTTTTTCACACCACCCTAAAGAAAAGCTACACTCACCAAGCATTCAATATTTCTTCTCATTTGTACATTGCCTGGAGGAAACAGAAGTGGGATGCAGAGATCTACAAAAAGGATTTTATCTCCAATATGCTCCACAGGTTAATTTTGCAAGAGTTATCTGAAGGCTGGAGGCTCTCAATGTGGAGATGTACAAGTCTGAGATATCCTTGCTGCTAGTCCAGAACTGCTCTCTGCTTAGCTGCAGCTGAGGAGCATACCATCTATCTCCTGCTAGACCCCTGCTAGAAAAGCATTCCCCAAGCATCCAGCTCATACAAAGGTCCTCAGACATGCACATACTAGAACCACACATCCATTTATTTAGGGCATGGACTGACCTAAGACTAGTAAAAAATCCCATAACCCTGTTGCCTCAAATCCAGCAGTTCTGCAGACTACACAGCCCTCTACACAAATCACTAGAGCCCTCCTTCATGTCACCCTCACAACATGAGACAGAAAAAGCAGAAAGTGGAAAATGCCATCAGGAGAGAAACAGAAGGTCGAAAAATACTCACAGCTGGTCCTGGGCGGCCTCGTAATCCTGAAACCTAAAAGGTGATATGAATTACAGTTACCAGACAACATCATGGCTATATTTGCAGACAAGTAGCTATTGGAAAGGAAATGGCAAGAGAGACAAATTAAAGTACCAGGCAAGTTGTAAGGCTTTTTAGGAAACAAAAAATGTGTGTGTGTATCTCTCTCTCTCTCTCTCTCTCTCTCTCTCTGTATATATATATATATATATATATATATATATAAAAAAATAACCTCCACTGGTTATCTCTTGCCAGTTTGAAGTTGTTTTATAAGCAATTTAAGGCAAAATCCTGGAAGTATCATACCGGAATCTTCAATTCCTTTTTTATGTTTTGGTTTGGATATGTTGGGGCTTTTTAATGAAGAAGGGAGAATAACCCCACTGTCTAGAATATTAGAGGAATATCAAAGTCAGCCTTCTGGAGCCGTCAACACAAGGATGTGGAGCTGATTAATCAGGTCCAGAGGGGAAGGCCACTAAAATGATCAGGGGGCTGGAGCACCTCTGCTATAAGTACAGGCTGAGGGAGCTGCAGTTGTTCAGCCTGGAGAAGAGAAGGCTCCAAGAAGAACTAATATTGACCTTCCAGTACCTGAAGGGGGCTACAAGAAGGCTGCAGAAGGACTGTTTCCAAAGGCCTGCAGTGATAGGACGAGGGGCAATGGTTTGAAATTAGAGAAGAGCAGATTTAGATTGAATGTTAGGAACAAGTTCCGCACCAATGGTGGAACACTGCAACAGGTTGCCCAGAGAGGTGGTTGAGGCCCCATCCCTGGAGGTATTCAAGGCTTGACAAGGCTCTGAGCAACCTGATCTAGTGAAGGCAGTCCCTGCTGACTGCAGGGGAGTTGGACTAGATGCCCTTTGGAGGTCCCTTCCAACCCAAACCATTCTATGATTCTACTATCATTGTTCTTCCAAAAAAAAATATCCAAAACATTAAACAAGTGAGTTACAATGATTTAGGCTCAACTTGGTCTTCTAATTTGTTTGTCTTCATGCTAGAAAGGGATAATAAAGATAGAAAGTGACAGCTGACAGTTTTCTCCATCATTTCTGCATTCATTTACTATTATACCTCTACAAAAGTCTGACTACAGAGATTATGACAGATTGAACTCAGTAAATCTTTAGTCCCAGGATCCAATTGGCAGGAATTTCTAATGTTACATATGTGAAACAAGGTAATTCATTCCATTCCTTTCATTTCTAGGCTGTGCATTTTGATTGTATTTTCCTTAACTGCTTCAATTTAAAGCACTAAATTTGTACACTTCTAGAACGTGCTGATAAATGATGAAAAGAAATTAACTTACAGGTGGCACTATTCCAGGCTCTCCTTTTTGTCCCTGCAGGGGGAAAAAATAGCAAAACATGAGAAGGCTGTAAACAAGTGAAAATACAATTGATAGCACCAGTTTCACCCACACCATTCCTGGGACTGTGCTCAGACTCAGGATACAACTGCTCCCCCTCTACTCAGCCCTAGTGAGACCCCACCTGGATTACTGCATTCAGTTCTGGGCTCCCCAGTTCAAGAGGGACAGGGATCTACTCGAGAGAGTCCAAGGGAGCGCTACAAGGATGATTAAGGGACTGGAGCACTGCATTATGAGGAAAGGCTGACAGAACTGGGGCTGTTCAGTCTGGAGAGGAGAAGACAGAGAGGGGATCTAATAAATGTCTATAAATATCTGAGGGCTGGGTGTCAGGAAGGAAGGGACAGCTTCTCTCAGTTGTGCCCTGTGACAGGACAAGGGGCAATGGATGTAAACTACAGCACAGGAGGTTCCACCTCAACATGAGGAACTTCACTGTGAGGGGCCCAGAGCACTGGACCAGGCTGCCCAGAGAGGTTGTGAAGTCTCCTTCTCTGGAGACTTTTCAAGCCCCATCTGGATGTGCTCCTGTGTGACCTGCACTAGATTCTATGATCCTGCTGTGGCAGGACTCAAAGATCTCTGGAGGTCCCTTCCAACCCCTTACATCCTGTGACCCTGGGAAAGTGTCTGCACTAGCTAATCCACATTATTTTTAATGACTGTGGACACTGATTAAAAGAAGGCTCTAAATCAACAGATTTTCTCTAACTGCGTAAGGAAGTGGCTGGAAGAAGCGTGAAACTGAAACATTACCATGACATTTATTAAGGACTAGAAAACACTTGATGATAACATTCAGATTCCACTTCTTCAAGGTATTAAGTTAAATTAAGTTTAAATTAAATTAAAATTAACATAATCAAATCTACCAGCATCAAAACCCTTTGTGTCCACTTGCAGGGTAGAGACAGAATACCAATGATATCACAAAGCTTCAGAGTGAAGGGCACAGCATTTGCCAGCTGACTTTTCTTTGAGCTGAATGTGTTGACAATGATTATGTGCTGCATAAAATACCTGGCTGTAGACCTAATGGTGGTAATCAATTTTATTAAGCCAAAAAAAAGAGAGGACTTTGTAAAGATAAAAGATCTTTCTTGCCTTGTTTATCAAGTAATAACAAGTTGGATGTGGCTCATTCAAGTCCATAAATCACCTCTATCTGGACTAGAGCTGCTTGGTTTTAGTGAGTACATAAATCCTTGATTACCTTAAAAGTAATTTCAACTATTTCTTGTAACTACTTACTACCTTAGAAATTCCTTCATCAGAATGCATTTTAATTTTGTTTAGGGGGTAAGAATAGATATTTTCTTTGTTTAATTGCATCCTATGAAAGATGCTGCCCACACAACCATGGCTTACATCACCCCAGTGCTATCTACTGCACACTGGGCAGCTAAGTTCTACCCAAAAACAAGCTCCAACTTCCAACACTTTGGTTTCTAATGACCTAATGGTCCCTTTCCTCATTTTGAGGCACTGCTAGAGCTGAAACAACCAAACTACTCAATCTGGAACACCTCTGGTATAAGCATCAGGGATTTTCAGCCAGCAGACTCATGATATTAAGAGCAGGATTTTTGCCTGCACCCCAGGATTTTTTTTTTCCATGTGGACTGCAATCTTCCTAGCCATTGTGAAAGAGCAAGAAGAAAGAATTAAGTGTTTTGAACAGGGATCATCTTGAATTTCTCTGAGGATCTCCAAGAGACATTTTAACAGTTGCAATATATTTAAAATAATATAGTATTAAATAAAATGAAGGAATTCTTACCTTTCTTCCTCTACCTATTAAAAAGGACAAAAGAAGAAAAGAAAGGAAATTAATGTTTTTACTCTGAGAGGCAGAACACTGAGTTGAGTGCAGGTGTTGCAGCTAGAGCCATCTCCAATCTTAGATGCAGAGAGGATGGTGCATTGCCTACAGGGGAAGTTCCCAGGGATAAACATACTCCCCTCGTCAGAAGTGAGGAACAGAAATGGTTTGCAATGCTGTTCCCTGATTCTCAGCCTTTTTCCATCATTGCACAGAATAAGAAAAAAAGCGCTTTAGGAAAGCAGAATCGCAGAATCAGAGAATAGTAGGGGTCAGAAGGGACCTCTGGGGACCATCTAGTCCAAGCCCCCTGCTAAAGCAAGGTCAGCTAGAGCAGGTTGTCAGCATCACATCCAAGTGAGTTACGAATATCTCCAGAGAAGGAGACTCCACAACCACTGTGGGCAGCCTGCTCCAGTGCTCCATCACATACATAAAGGGTGGCCATCATGAGGAGGGAGACTCCCTTTTTACAGAGAGTCCCATGGTAAAGACCAGGGATAATGGGGATTGGATGCCAGAAAAAAAAATCAGCATTTGAACTATTAAACATTGGAGTAAATTCCCAAGGGAGGTAGTGGATTCCCCTACATTAGACAGTTTCAAGGCCCAGCTTGACAGGCTGCTGGGCCAGCTCATTTAATGTATATTCTTAACCTGAAAGGTTGGACTAGATGATCCTTGAGGTCCCTTCCAACATGGTATTCTGTGTGTCTATGAATCACACTCAAAGGAAAGTTTTTCCTTATATAGGCAGAAGAATATCTTGCAGGGAATTGTTCAGGACTAGCCTGACTACTGACAGTGAAGTCAAAAGTAGTTTCATTACTGAATTGGATACAAGCAATGTTGATGGATCCGCAACATACTACCTGGTATTTTTCAACAGATATGAGCTGTCTTGAGGGATTTTAGACTTGTTCTTGCTTGAAAAGATAATCATGTGCCACAGAGCCACTCTCCTATCCACAAAAATCCTTCAAAGGAATCACAGAATCAACCAGGTTGGAAAAGACCTCAGAGATCAAGTCCAACCTATTACTTAATACCTAACAGCCCATGACAACTAAACCATGGCTCTAAGTGCCACATCCAGTCCTGTTTTGAATACCTCCAGGGAATGTTTTATTAATAACTTGAATAACAGTAAAGAATTCTGGAATGCAGCCACATTGCTTTTGTATTTGCTGGGTGTACCTTTGTTGACGTTGGCCTAAGGCCCCCCAAACCACAGCAGGACACAGCAGCTCTTTATTAGTGCTTGCCACATCCTACTCCATTGCTCAGCTACACACATTGCTTCTACAGTCTCTTTGTCACTACTTTGCCCTGTTTTAAGTTATTCAATGGCAAATATAACTCCTGAAAATGGATGCTTTAATTATGATATACAGAATGTAGTTCAATGAATTCAGTACAGAGTATTAATAAGCAGTAATTGTAAGATATGAGATTCTCTTTTAAGAAAATGGAGGGCTGGAAGAATGGCTTCATCCAAGTCTCTCCAGGAAGAAATGGAGAGGAAAAGACATAATCTTGAAGGTATGCAACAGAAGGAATGCAAACAGGGAGTTAATAATAGCTCATGTTAATGTTTTTTTTTTCTCTTGCATCTCCCCAAAGGATCAAGTGTCTATGTTTCCACTCTGGGGAAACACTTTATACTGTGTACATTTCATTGTTTAACTGTAATGTTTACGTTTATTCACCTATCGAAGGGGCTTTAAATTGAGCATTCTACATATTTATATAATAAATAATATGTAGACTCATAGAATTGCCAGGGTTGGAATAGACCTCAGGAATCATCTAGTTCCACCCCTCTTGCAATGGACAGGGACAACTCACACTAGATATAGTAATTAATGTTATATAAACATCTAGGGTTTATTATATATCTTACTATATTATATATTTATTTATAATATACACTTATTATTACATAATATAAAATATATTATTACATATTATATACAGTTACATATCTTATAATTACATAATTATGTATCTATTGAATACATATATTCTATATATTTATGTATTTATCTTAATATAGAATCATAGAATGGTCTGGGTTGGAAGTGACCTCCAAAGGTCATCTAGTTCAACCCCCTCTGCAGTAAGCAAGGGCATCCTTAACTGGATCAGGCTGCCCAGAGCCCTGTCAAGCTCCACTTTGAATATCTCCAGACACTGGAATGTGCTGCCCAGGGAGGTGGTTGAGCTGCCAACCCTGGATGTGTTCAAAGGTTCTTTGGATGTGGTGCTTGGGGATATGGTTTAGGGGTGAACCTTGTAGTGTAGGGTTATCACCTGGACTTGGTGATCCTGAGGGTCTTTTCCAACCTGAATGTTTCTGGGGCTATATATATAATTTATCTTAATACATTTATCTTGCAATCCCAGATGAACCTCAAAAAATGAAGTCAGAATTCAACATCCTTCAACTATCAAGATGAAATTCAGCTCAAACTTAGTTATAAGCCCATCTGGGCTTCTTTCAGCTTCATAGAAGAAAACTATTTTCACAGCCAGCTCAGGTGTAACCCCAAGTGGTCTACACCTGTCAAATACTTACTATTTTCAGATTTAAACTTTCACCATGGAAATACTATTAAAAATCTAAGTTTCACAAGGTTCCTAGTTCTTTGGACTGTCTTTCAAAGGAAAAAAAAAAAAACAAACTGGGAAGCAATCTTACCAATGGTGGGTTCCAAGTCACGTGTTGTATGAGGACACACAGGACAGCACTCTCCTGGGGGCACCTGTGGGTTCTCACATTCCAGCATATCTTGACACTGGATTTCATCGCAAAGAATAGCTCCATTGTCACAGACACAGATTTGGCATGGTGAGGGCTTCCAAATATCCCTGTTCAGGTACATCTGGCCATTCTGAGTGCAGGCTATTTCTTCAACATCTTCTCCTGGAATAAGAGAGACAACAGACAATGCATTTTACAACTGTGAAATCAAAGGTGAAGTAGGGTCAGGACAAGGAAGGAACACATCTGGAGATGAGAATCAGCACTATGTAGAGGAAAAAAACAGTCCAACAGCATAGCTGAAGATGATATTAAGGACTTCTAAATATTAGTCTTCTTAAATGCCTTTTGTTATTTTACCACCTTATCTCTTGATCAGAAAGAAATAAAACAGTCTCATCATGAAGCGCACAAACCCACCAAGGTATCAAATGAACATTGCCTGCTGAGTCTCTGGATGTTATTCTCAGTAGGGTACTAATTAATGCTGCATTGAGGAACTCCTGCTACATGCCTGCCTTTTGTAACAGTTCTGCACAATGAGTAAGAGACATCCAAGCATGGATAAGAACCTGAAAGACTTCTGCAGAAACAGCATAGACTATCTGCTCCCTGCCTCCAGTGCCTTACCCAGCCAGACTTACCACAGTGTGCAGCAGACACAGCACTGCTGCTTGAAAAGAAAACTTATTCATTAGGGTTGGGGTGTAAGATAATAACCAACACAGAGAATCCAATTTTCCAAGCAACACAGTGAAGTCCCTGTCCAGTGGCAATAGCAATCTCTATTGCAAGAGTACTTAGAATCAATGAATCATGTAATTGTTTTGGTTGGAAGAGACCTTTAAGGCTGTCAAGGCCAACTGTTAACGCAGCACTGTCAAGTCACCACTAAACCATGTGCCTCAGCATCATATCTCACAGGCTCACAGAATATTAGGGGCTGGAAGGGACCTCAAAAGATCATCCAGTCCAAGCCCCCTGCCAGAGCAGGATAACCTAGAACAGATCACACAGGAATGCATCCAGGCAGGCTTGGAATATCTGCAGAGAGGGAGACTCCACAACCCCCCCTGGGCAGCCTGTTCCAGTGTTCTCTCACCCTCACAATGAAAAAAATTTTCCTCGTGTTTCCACAGAACTTCCTGTGCTTCAACTTCTGCTCATTGCCCCTTGTGCTGTCACTGGGCATCACTGAGAAGAGCCAGCTTCCATCCTCTTGACACTCACCATTTACATCTTTATAAACATGAATGAAGTCACCTTTCAGTCTCCTCTTCTCCATGCTGAAGAGCACCAGCTCCCTCAGTTTCTCCTCATAAGGAAGATGTTCCATACCACCATTTTTGTGGCTCTGCACTGGACTCTTTCAAGCAGTTCCCTGAGGTCTTTCTTGAACTGAGGGACCCAGAACTGGATACAATATTCCAGATGTGGTCTCACCAGGGCACTGAGACCACTAGAGATGTGGTCTCTACCACAGGGGGGAGGAGAACCTCTCTTGACCTACTAACCACAGCCCTTCTAATCCACCCTAGGACACTACTGGCCTTCTTGGCCAATGCTGGCTCATGGTCAACCTTCCATCCACTAGAAACCCCAGGTCCTTTTCCCTGCACTTCTCTTCAACAGGTCAGTCCCCAACCTATACTACTCTATGGGGTTGCTCTTTCCCAGGTGCAAGACTCTATGCTTGCCCTTGCTGAATTTCATTCAATTTCTCCCTGCCCAACTCTCCAGCCCAAGTCTCCCTCTCTAAGTACCTACATGGCTTTTAAATCCCTCCTTAGATGGTGATTCCACCACAGCCCTGGGCAGTCTGGTCTAGGCCTTCACAGCCTTATTGGGGGAAAAACTGCTTCTAATGTCCAACCTAAACATCCCCTGGTTCAATTTGAGGTGATCTCCTTTTGTCCTATCACTTGTTACTACAGAGAAGAGACCAACCCCATCTTGCCATGTAAGTTTCAAGTAGTTGTAGAGAGTGAGAAGGTCTCAGTGCCTCCATCTGAGTGAAGAGAGGCTTCTCAAGTCACTTACTTTGCTCAGTTTCTGCAACCCAGTTGGTCATGGCCCTGTGCCATTACCCCAACACACATACAAAAGACCTCTAGATATTTGAAATATATATGAAAGCCTGTCCTGTGTGCCTGGCTATGCAGGAACAGCACTGGCTGACTACATGCATGTGTCCTATCTATTTATCTATACATATTATTTTTATGGAGCTCATTCTGTTTGATTAAAGTTGCCTGTGTCATTTTCAACCTAACCTGCCCTCTCTACTCACAGAATGTTGACGTTGTTTCTTGTCTCAGTACTATTCCTTTTCTTTCCCTTCCTAAAATTCCAATTGAGAATTAATTTCTTACTAATGATTAAGGAATCCATTCAAGATACTTTTTGCTCCCTCCTTTTCAACCAGTCTGCTCTCACCAAGGCAGAACAACTTCTCTAGGTTGAATTTATAACTTTGAAATGTCACAAATATCTGAGACTGATGGCAGCATTTACGGGGACATAACCATTTGTTTAGCTGCTGTTCTAGCCATACCTAAGCCTATGCCTTTGGTTTTCTTCCTACTCTGTAGGCAAATACTCCAAATATCTCAGTTAGTTTTTTCAATCCTGAAGTGAGTATATGCCAGTATCTCCCCATAATAATAATAAAAGAGCTAAAAAAACAAATCAAGCAAAAACTTTCCTTTGGCTATCCAATGTTTTTCTGAATGCTCTGTCAGAAAACAAGCAAACCAATAACAAATTTTCAAAGAAAAAATAGTATTTGCGAACAAAATTAACAGCAAAACCAACAGCAGCAGCAACAACAATTTCACTTTGGCCCAATGAATGTTTGGAACACAAACAGTGAAGTGTCCCCCAGCCTGTCCCTAGAGAAGGGGTCACAAACCTGCAAAGCAAGAACCCCAGGCTCAAGACACCCTCTTCTGAGTCAGACAGAGCAGAGCTGTCACACACAATCCAAAATGATTCTCCTGACCACTGAGATGCATTGGAGAAGGTTATTCTTAACCTGATGGGAACTCCATGTGACCAAGGAAAACCTTCCTATCAAAAATGTCTCTGAAATTGGACAATGTGATTAAGATCAGCAATTCCCCAATTCTAACTGATACAAGACTGAGAATAGGGGCAATTATATCTATAGCTAACCTATATCTATATCCACACTACATCCTACTACTCAAAGGCGGTGACCACGATTTTAAAGCAAACCTTTGGTCAGTGCAAAAATTAGCAGCTCTAAGCAGAAGGGCTGTTCCACTGTTCTGTGCATTTCTCTCCTAATTTAAACCAGATGTAAACAGCAAATCACAAAGCAATAAATGCAAACAGATTTGGAATTTCAGCTTCATGCCTTAACTCAAGTCCAGTTACTCCATCAATGTCAGAGCTGGGAGAAATGAAGCAGATGTGTCATTAACTGTTGCCTGCCACCACTAACTTCTGCAGCCTTCGAAGAGCAACTGAACTCCAAATATCTAACAGCAGCTGAAATCCAAATTCATAGCAGGCCAGCTCCTCCCTTCAATTGTTTTATCACAGCACCTGACAAAACGACTCAAAGGGGTGCTGCAGGAGCTCAGGAGGAAATGTTTTCAGTGTGAAGTAAAAGACATCCACCAAGTGTGGCTGAGCAGTCCATTCCTGACACTGTGAGAATGATTCTCCAACCAGCACATCGTATTTTGGAAAGCGCTGCTCTCTCCTCTCCCTTGTGAGCATGACATCATGCACTGTCTGACATATTTAGCCTCTTTCCCCCCCAGCTGTCTGGCATATGGTCTGTGTCTTCCTTCGTGTATCACCCACAGAACTCCTTGTGCTCTTCAGAAGAGCAGCAGTTCGCATAAATGAAATGTCTAAGTTCCTGAGCTCCAAGTCAGCATTCTGTCATAACTTCAAACAAACCGCAGAGCAACTGCTTTGGCAAGCCAGCCCCAAGCCAGATGGTGGCTGGCTTCTGCCTGGGTGCTGCTCAGCTGCCAAGAAAGAGGCAGACGAAGGCAGGGGGAAAAAAACACCAACTTCTGGAAGGGTATTAAGTTTGTTTTCCTATCAGACTGCAGATATGCTGATAATAAAAAATTAATAAAAAAAAAAAAACACAACCCAACACCAACCAACCAACAAACAAACAAACCTCCACAATACTGCCAGAAAAGGCATTTTCCATTTTTAATCTTTTGCTTACATTTGGTTCTTCTAGCTTTGCTTCATTCTGTGAGAGCAACCTGAAGAGAGCAGCTATTTCAGAGCCATCTCCTCCCACAAGCACATTTTGACACTTGACTCTCAGACCTGAACTGCAGACACATTATCCATCTGCAGACAGATCAGGAAAGGAAGCAAAGGAAATTGTTCCATCGTTTCCTCATGGAATTAGAAAGCTGCAAGGTTTTTAATGACAGAGCCCAATTCACAAACTGTTCTTTCCACCTCTGCAGTTGTAACACAGAGTGCTGAATAGCTTGCGAAGTAGCCTTGCAAATTCTTGATGTGGCCTATTAACTGATTCCTTCTTACCAACAAAAAGTACAACTCCAATGGGTGTTGGACCTGATTAGAGAATCTACAGGGCTGCAAATCCATTGAAGTCCAGGAAAATGAGTTTCAAAGCCAAGTGTAAATATAAAAGACAAGACATTCATGAGCATGTACAAACGACCTTCATGAAAGAAGCTTTCATGGAAAAACACAACAAATGTACAATGCAATTATTTTTCTGCTCTGTATTATCTGTTGAAAGATCTCTTGGGCTTTAAAGGACCCTTTGATCAGAGGTCAGTTACAGCTAACACACAACTAACATACCTGAAGACTACACATCAACACAGGATATTAGGGCTGTAAGGGACCTCTGGAGATCAGGCCCAACCCCCCTGCCAGAGCAGGACCTTAGAATCTAGTGCAGGTCATACAGAAACAGATCCAGATGGGGGCCTGAAAGTCCCCAGAGAAGAAGACTCCACAACCTCTCAAGGAAGCCTGTTCCAGTGCTCTATGACCCTCACAGTAAAGTTCCTCCTCAGGTTGAGGGGGAACCTTCTGTGCTGCAGTTTATACCCACTGCCCCTTGTCTTATCACAGGGTGCAACTGAGCAGAGCCTGTCCCATCCCTCTCAACACCCACCAGTTCTTACAGAACTTAGCAAGATCTCTTAATGCTTTGGTGGCATCAAGACTCCTGCTGAAATACTGACACCAGGGAAGTCAGTGACAACATTTTACCTACTTAAATGGTAAGAGAAAAATGTCACACTTGTGCATAGGCACCTGTAATGCGCTTCATTAGTAGGAATCAGAGCAAAATAGCTTGGAAGGGAAAATCCCATTCCGCACTGACACGTCGAGGCCCAGCTTCGTGACAACACAATTACTGGGACAGACACACACGACACGGTCCCAGCCACTAGATGGCTGTCAAAGCCCATCTGTTATCACCATCAAGTGTCAAAGAAGGTTCTGCACAGCGAGGGCTCCCCGGCACACCCTGCTCTGGGCATTTTGTGCTGAGTTTGTTTTTCTTTCATGTAAATTTCTCTCAAGGTTAATTCCACTTCTCAACAAGCCAACAATGGGGGTTTAACATGTCTTAAAAGATAGCATATGAATCCACTTTGATCTCACACCACCAGGCAGACATCGTTTTGAAAGTAACCCCTGGAAATTTACTGGTGCTGGGTTTGCTGTGTCAAGCTGCTCCTCATTATGGCACTCCTACTGCTTTCACTGACTTCTGGTTTGCATCTTGCACATCAACAAGGAAAGCAAAGCCTGAGCATAGAACCAGGCAGAATAAAAGGAAAGAAAGAAGGAAAATAACATCACAAAAAGAGAAGGTGAGGCAGGGGGGAAGGTTGGTCTCTTCTCCTTACTATCAAGTGATAGAATGAGAGGAAAGAGCCTCAAGTTGCACCAGGGAACATTTCAGGAAATTTTAGGAAATATTTCTTTAGAGAAAGAGTGGTCAGGCTTTGGAACAGGCTGCCCAGGGAGGTGGTGGAGTCACCCCCCCCAGAAGTGTTCAAAAACCAGGTAGACATGGCATTTCAGGACATCATTTAATGGCCATGGTGGTGTTGGGTTGATGGTTGGACACTATGATCTTAAAGGTCTTTTACAACTGAAATGAATATATGAACCTAGTGTCTTGAGCAAAATTATTTAGTTAGTGAAGGGTAAGAAGGGGGTAAGAAGCCCCCCCCCACTGCAGGGAGTCTTGCTGAAACTGTCATCCTAAGAACTTCTTTTCCCTGCAGAAACATCCCCAACACCCCATACTATGCTCTCCTGTTCCTCATCTGTGCTTACAGACAACCTATTATGGAAGCAGCCAACCACCATAACCTCATCTGAGGTGATGGCTGGTATACAATGGAAGGGAACATATCTCTCAATGCCCCACTTGGGGGAAAATAAGGGCCTGAGCAAACTCACAGATATAAAGGCTTTCTGCAGACATTAACAACTTTGTTTCATAGATGAAATGCTAAGGGAAAGGAAAAGATTGGACAGCAAAGCAGCTCCATTTCGTGGCAGTCCCACCAGTGGGATAATTAAAGGGGCCCAAATGCTGATAGGTCTACAGCAGTAGAGAACATAGCCTAACAAAGGCAGAAAAGATGATGATGACTGGTATTGAAAGCACAGCCTTCCAGTTTTATGCTTGCTTCTTGCCACAAGGGACTTCTTGACGCATACTGTAACCAAACCCTGAAGCTTTTCCATTGCTTAAGCTAAAAAGACCAGGAGAGGAGAATGAATGAATGAGAAGGTGAATGAATGAGAAAGGGGTCGGAAACAAAGCAGCTTGTGCAGGTAGCTTCTCATCCTCCCTTTGTCATCCTGATGCTAGTTAGTGAAAAGCACAAGGAAATATAAGATTACACAGATAGAGTGGGGCTTAAGTTAAAAAAATAAATCAGTCTCTAGAGCATGACAAGCTGAGATTGCAGTTATGAATTACAAAACTGAACCCTGCTGACTCACAAAGCAGAGGTGCAGAAGTAAATGGAAGTGAAAGATGAGACCTGCTCACAACCATTTTGCAGATGGACTGCTGTGCCTCTGCACAGACTGCCAAGCATGGGACAAGAGGAGCTTGGTGTTAATAATCGTTGACTGCCAGCCTGTCGCAACAATAACATCAGGCTTGATCCAGTTCCCATTAAATCAATGGGGGAAAGCCTCTCATTTACTCCAGTCAGAATGAGAATGCTTGTTTTGTTTATCTTTTCATAATTTCCCTTTTGGAGTGGTGATAAATAAAGCATTATCTGAATCACCGTGCCATGCAAATTAGAATGTGAACACCAATTACTCAGGAAAAAATCAGATAATTCTCAGGAGTGTTGATAAATACAGACCCTATTTTGCATTTCTGCACAGGAACAATTCTTGTTAGCAATGATTAACAGCACAGAGTTTACATAAGTGCTCTATACATACATACATGAGGATCAATCTGGAATCCCTTACCAACAAAAGGCCAAAGCGATTAGTAATTCACTTCATATGAAGGATTTGATTGTTAAAATGAAATCGGATTTGCATCCAGATGTTTCCATTCAGGATGCATCATACATCTCAATGAGCTTTAGATAACAGCTACAGTACAACAAGCACTTAAATCACAGAGTCATAAAATGATCTGGGTTGAAAGGGACCTCCAAAGGACATCTAGTCCAACCCACCCTGCAGTCAGTAGGGACATCCTCAACTAGATCATAGAACCATAGAATCAATAAGGTTGGAAAAGACCTCAAAGATCATCACGTCTAAACCTGTCACCCAACACCTCATGACTACTAAACCATGGCTTCAAGTGCCATGTCAAATCCCCTCCTGAACCCCTCCAGAGATGGTGACTCAACCACCTCCCTGAGCAGCACATTCCAATGGCAAACAACTCTTTCTGTGAAGAACTTTCTGCTCACCTCAAGCCTAAACTTCCCCTGGCACAGTTTGAGACTGTGTTCTCTTGTTTTGGTGCTTGTTGCCTCGGAGAAGAGTCCAACCCCCACCTGTCTACAACCTCTCAGGTTGCCCAAAGCCCTGTTGAGGTTCCAAATAACTCAGCAATCTCTTGGAAACACTGACCACTAACCAGGTCTCTAAGACAGTGTTAATTCACTAAGGGTTACAGAAGGTGAAGGTTCTCTTGGCAGCTTCCAATTCAGTTTAAGTCTCCCTGCATAGCCAAGAGAACAAGCAATGAATGACACACACAGACATCAGGAGTATTGTGCAGAGGGTTCATTCCTGACATGATTGTCTAAAAGAATAACTAGCACAGATGTTCACTGCTCTAAAACAGGATGACATTTTTGAAGTCTGTGGCTCTGAGTGCTTTATGCCAGCTGAAGGTACAGATGAACTTTTCAGTTTTCATTTCCCTTATGGTTTCCTATGGAACTTAGGCTTTTGTGGTCCTGCTACTAAAGGGTCAAGAGGATGAGGCCAGTCTCTTCTCAGAGGTGCCCAGTGACAGAACAAGGGGCAATGGGCATTAACTGGAATACAGCAAGTTCCACCTAAACAGGAGGAAAAACTTTTTTCCTTTGAGGGTGCCAGAGCCCTGGAACAGGCTGCCCTGAAAAGTTGTGTAGCCTCCTTCTCTGGAGAGATTCCAAAACAGCCTGAACATTGTGATCCAGGGCCACCTGATGTAGCTTTAGCAGGGGGGTTGACTAGATGATCCACAGAAGTCCCTTCTAACTCCTACCATTCTGTGATCCTGTGATACTGCCTGCACTGTGACATCTGGGTCCCCAGAACCCATACGATTCCAGGGGCTGACTTGAGCCAGGTTTGACAGAGACCAGGTCACTGAGACAATTATGCTCCTGCAAATTTTGTGAACATACACAGTCAGGAAGAGAGGAAATCCCAATTTAGTGCCCAACCAAGGCTCCCTTGTAAAACAAATGGATAATATCCAGTCCCTTCCATTATGCTTTTGGGTATGCACGCAGGCACATGGTTTAAAATGCAAACCTCCAGGAAACCAGGTTCCATTAGAAGTGATTCTTAGGAAAAGAGGTGGTGAGGTTTAATCCATCCTGCAGAGTGCCTGCTTAAAAAAAGTAAAAAATAAAAGGCCCTAGAGGATAATCTGCAAAGTTGACAATAACTCAGTGTTTGTAAAGCATTCCACACATTAAATTATATTAAAAATGAATTTTCAATGTGATTGAGAGGGTCAACCCTCTAGCAAGGAGCTGCAACCTTTTGTGCCTTGTTTCAGAAGAAGTCCCTAAGTGTTCTCCTGAATGATGTAGATGATTTTTAAAACATATATTTTAGGACTGGAAAATTACAGACTCAACTGTTTTTCCTGCAGACTCCACAAATAGCATTAAGTATGAATAAATACTGCTAAGTATCAAGGTGCAAGCAGAGATTTAATTAGCTGTTGAAATTCTATAGCAGCTAACCAAAGCCTTACTAAAAAACATACAATTTTCATCTGGCAAGTCCCTCCTGGGAGGGAGTTCACCCTCTCAGATTCATCAACCAAGAAAATCCAACCTCCAGTCCAGAGGCAGAAAGCAACACCCAAAGTACCCTGACTCAGGAGAAGAGGCAATGTCCCAGGGTAAAGGGGTCCCTGAGTGGGATCTGGCCACTGAGCTTTATCTCTTCTAGAAGATGGTGCCAAAAAAACCTGCTTCCCACTCACCACTGAGATTCCAGATTTGGCTGAAGAGCAAAAACCATAAAGGAGAAACTATACTTGGGATACTGTTAGACTCCTCTGAATGAAATTTTAAATTAACAGACAAACTATCCAACTGCTTCTCCTGTTTCCCTTAACTGGGTGGGAACAATACTACCCTACCTTTGGGCTGGTTGTCTGTATGTCCCCACTTCACATATTTTTATGTCTCCACCAGGGTGACTAGGAGTTTTGCTTGCCTTTTAATGGATAACTTCCAACACAGAAAATTCAAGAGCAAGGTTTTTATTACGAGATTCAACACATGCTGGATACAAAGGCAGAATATACTGGGATCCCTTCCAGTAAAAAGGATTCTCTTGCTGGTCCCACAGCACTGTCCAATGTTTATTACACTGTTCAGTTCCCTAAGAGCATCTGATGATGCAATCTGCATATTAACCTCACTATTCCTGAGCTACTGAACAAGACTCAACCCTCCTAAACACCCCTCATGCTATGGGAGGACAGGGAACCATGCAGCAGCTGAAAGACTGTTCAGGTTGGTCCTTTTCTGTTGGTTACACCACATTCTTGGATCTTCAGATTTGAAAAGCACTTAGTTAAACTCTCTTGAGTTATCCCATGATTAAGGTTAGATGTAAACACATTTTCACTTTGTTTTTCCCTAGTTCTGGCTTTTGGTTCAGGACAGCTGGTCACGTTGCTTGGTGCCTCCAGAAGGACAAGGTAAAAGAGGGAGTTTGAAGAACCTGATCTGCCAGCAGCACTTACACTCAGATGACAGCAACGAAGCCTTCAAGCCTACAGTGGGAAATAAAATTACTTCCAAATGTCTAAGGTTGTGCAAGATGGTAAGGGAGAGGCATTCAGGGCATGCCTGAGAAAACACTGCTATAGATCTCGCAGTTGGAGCTAATCAGTCATAAACTGGGGTAGTGGGGTGCCTGGTTTTAACTGTAACCCACATGGCCCCAACAACTCTGCTTGGAGTTTGCCATGCAAGGCACTTACAGTGAAGTCAGTTCCTCTACAGCTACCTGTACCTCAGTTTTCTTCCTGACTCAGGGCAGAAAAAGCCTACAAAGAGTGCTTATCATGGCCAGTTATTATGTTTTAGCATTTCTAAGGAGGTTTCAGGCAACAGAATTTATTTTCCTATGCAAAGTGTTGGAGCACATTCTTGACTCTGGGATGACATTTTTTAAGCAGAATCACTTTCATTTGCAAGAAGACAGGTTGGTCCCACAGAAACAGCAGATTCTTTTGGCAGGGAGCTTATAAGGAGAGCATATAGCAAGAACATTTCAGTCAGCAGAGGAAGAAGAGGGCCAGGGCTCAGCACTGCTGAACACTCACAAGTTGAGCCACACAGACATCATCTTTAAAATGGAAACAGAATTAAGGCTGCTATTAGCACATTTCCTAAGAGGTAAGAGACTTTGTTCTGGAAGCAAACATGACCTGATAGGGGGAATTCTGCCCACATGCTGCTACTTCAGTCTCTTCTCCCTAGTAACGAGTGATAGGATCAGAGAAAACAGCCTCAAGTTGCACCGGTGAAGATTTATGTCAAATATTAGGAATAATTCTTTAATGAAATTACTGATCAGGCATAGGAGCAGGCTGCCCAGGGATGGTAGAGTCACCATCCCTGGAGGTCTTCAAAAAACATGTAGGCACAGCACTTCTTACTGATTCCATGATTCTATTCTGTCATTCTACTGCAGATTAAAGCAAATCCTACCAGAGCATAAGGAACTGTGCCTAAGGAGTTTAAACTTAAGTCTAAACCAGCAAGTTAACAATGAAAACGTAATCTTCTCCTGCTTTCTGCTTTGGCTCACTGTTCTGGAATCAATGAATGTTTGACTTCTGTCTTTCCAAAATCTAGCCTTGGACTGTTGTGAATTTGTGAAAATAAAAAATAATGCATTCTGGCTGTGAAGAAAATTCTCTCAGCTGCTTCCTGTGCCAGTATCAGCAAGACGCAGTTTCCACTTCACAGGACAGTTGGATGCCTGTAGTAAATCTATCAGCGATTCACAAGAAGCTATCTTGGTTGTCCAGCCAGCCAACAACTGACTGCCCCAGCAACAAGCGGTGCACGATAAGACTGCACTGTGCCAACCAGGTGCTGAAATACCCATTTCTTGATGGTGCCAGCACTGACCCCTGAGGAACGTCACCATTGAACTGCCAACCATTTCTCTGTGAACTCAATAGCCCCACCAGGTTTGCATTCATCTCATTGTCCACCCATTCAGTCCCATACTGAATACTTCCCCAATTAGCCTATGGATACTGCAGGAGATGGCATCAAAGGCCATACTAGACTAGAGCATCTACTGCTGTTCCTTTGTGTATCAAGCTGATTATCTCATTATAGATGCAATCAGCTTTGACCAACTCAACAGAAAAGGGAAAAATCATTGAAGAGCCCCTAACTGCAGCTTGATCTTCTCTTCTCTGTAGCCATCTATCCAAACTCCTACAAGTTCTAGTTCTATAATGCTCAAAATCTTCCTGATAACATAGTCAAGAGTGCCACTGCAAAACAACTGTTTTGCCTTCCTAATTTTGTAGGATTTAGCTCCTTTGAAGTCAGGCAAAATTCGTGTGGATGCCTTTTCTTGTTACATCTAAGAGAAACACACTTGCTGCTTCCCAAACATCCTCATTCTTTGAAGCTACACACATCAAAGTTCCATAGAAACCTATCATTACACGTTGCCTTTTCCACAAAGCTTTTCTCCATTGTGGTTTTGCAAAGTGGGCTCATGTAATCCCCTAAACGCATCCTAGCTGGCTAATACCACCCTCTTTTTGAGCTAAAAATACAGATTTGTAATTAGCAAGAATATTCAATTCCATAATTAAAAATCTTTGCATTCCAACAGGCTCAGCACTGCAAACTGGAGCAAAAACTACCCAGTGTTTGGGTGGAGTAGGAAGGTATTGCTGGAAAGCTATACTCATAACATGCTGTTTGCACAGCAAAGCTATTCATTTGCTGAAACTCTGGGCCTCTGAGAAATTCAAAAAGAAGAATGGTAAGCAAGAAAGTCTGCAAGAATTCCAGGAAAAAGAAAAAGCCTCTGTTTCTTTTCTGCTACCATTACCTTTACCACACTTCAGACAGCTCAGTCAGCAAGTTCTGGTTTCAAGATGACATGGAACAGGCTTTGGCAGCCCTCAGGGCACCCCAGCTGTTTTCTGCACAGCATCAGGGATGAAGGCTATAATGGAGCAGCCTAGTTTAAAGTGTAATCTAAGGCAATCAAGTACGTGCATAAGGAAGAGACAGTGGTTTAGGTACATCTCATGCCCAAGAGAGAGTTTAAATCCTTACACAGGTGAAACTTTCTTATTACTTACAGATATAGGATCAATAAGCAGTTTCCTTCTTTCAGTGCATAAATGAACAGTGTCAGTAAAAAAAATATAAAAATAAATGAGTAGGGCTCAGCTCATTTCAGCTAAGGTTAGGGGCGAGAAAATCTTTCAGAATGAGTATCACAGCGAGACTATTAGCACTGGTCAGGAATTTTTATACCATTTTGTTGTTGGAAAGCACTGAATTATTGAAATACCAAAGAAGGTGCTTTTATTAGCATCTGCCTTCCTTTCATGTCATTCAAGAAAACATTGGAGTTTGCTGAAGAGAACTTTATCCCAAAATAACCATACAAAAACCATCCAAGTCAAGCTTAGGAAAAATAGTTTCATTGCCCTGACCCGATTCTATCTTTTTGATCATTACTGAGGTTGCCTGAATTCACCAGGACTGGTTATGGAAAACCCAGAAATTTATAAGCAGCTTCTTATCTAGAACAGGCTGGTGGTTGTATGCTGCCACTTCCAGGATGTCTCCAAGTAGACTTTAATATTTGCAGATGAATAAACTTCAATTTCATGCCTCCTAGAAGAATAGTGTAGGTGAGGGAAAGAATATCCTCACTCCATTTTCAGTGTGCTGCATAACTTAAATTTAATGAAGAAACAAGTTAAAACAATACCAAGTTTCTTATTTCACCTTTCTAGCAGTGAGAAATGGTAAGACTAACCTTGCTATTGTTAATAAAATATTAATGCTCATAAGACATTGTAAGAAAAATTCAGCATGAAAGAATCATAGAATTGTCAGGGCTGGAAGGGACCCCAAGCATCATCCAGCTCCAACCCTCCAGCCATGGGCAGGGACACCTCACACTAGATCAGGTTGCTCACAGTCACATCCAGCCTGGTGTTAAAACCTCCAGGGATGAGGCTTCTACCACCTCCCTGGGCAACCTGTTCCAGTGTCGCACCACCCTCATGGTGAAGAACTTCTTCCTAACATCCAATCTAAATCTACCCACTTCAAGTTTTCTCCATTCCCCTAGTCATGTCACTACCTGACACCCTAAAAAGTCCCTCACCAGCTTTCTTGTAGGACCCCTTCAGATACTTGGAAGACCACAATAAGGTCTCCTCGGAGCTTTCTTTTCTCCAGACTGAACCACCCCAACTCTCTGAGTCTGCCTCCATAGGAGAGGTGCTCCAGCCCTCTGCTCATCCTCATGGCCCTTCTCTGGACACATTCCAGCACATCCAGATCCTTCTTGTAATAGGGGCTCCAGAACTGGATGCAATACTACAGATGGGGTTTGACCAGAGTGGAGCACAGGGGGAGAATCACCTCCCTTGACCTGCTGGCCACACTTCTCTTGATGCAGCCCAGGATGTGATTGGCTTTGTGGGCTGCAAGTGCACACTGGTGGCTCATATTGAGCTTCTCATCCACCAGCACCCCCAAGTCCTTTTCTTCAGGGCTGCTCTCAAGCCACTCTTCGCCCAGCCTACATCTGTGCCTGGGATCACCCCAACACAGATGCAGGATCTTGCACTTGGTCTTGTTGAACCTTATGAGGTTGGCTTGGGGCCAGCTCTGCTGCCTCTACAGGTCCCTCTGGATGGCATCCCTTCTCTCCAGCATGTCTGCTGCACCACACAGCTCCTCCAGCACACCTGATTACGCCACACAGTGTCATCAGCAAACCTGCTGAGGGGGCACTCAATGTTATTGTCCATGTCATAGACAAAGATGTTAAACAAGACAGGTCCCAGGACTGATCCCTGAGGGGCTCCACTTGTCACTGGCCTCCACTTGGACATGGACCCATTGACAGCCACTCTTTGGGTGCAGCTGTCAACACAGTTTATCCACTGAGTGGAAGGATTAGAGGTATCTTTGTCTCTTTGGAGACTCTTTTACTGCGTTGTGCATTTGAATGGCATTACATATTTTTATTTCATTTTTAACTTGGCTTTGGTATTATCCCAATTCTTGGTCTATACATGTTGAAAATTAACATTACATGAATTTAAAAAAAAAAATAAATAAAATTAACAAATAAAAAGAAAGAAAAAGCTGAATGTTTTTTAAAAAAAAAGAGGTTGGCAAAGAAGAAATCCCAGAGAAAACCTATCCATGCTGTCATTTAAATGCATGACACTGACAAATGTTCTTTCTAAAGCTACATACTAGCCATTACTTTGCTCTCCTGCAGGATTATGGTTTCTGGGACAGAGGAAATGAAAGGCTTTCCTGCAGGCTCTCCTGTTTTGATTCTTTGGATATCCTTCCATATTTCAGGGATGAAGCATGATGAACTTTTGTCAGGCAAGTAGTCCGTACTAAAATGACTTGAAAGAATTAAAATTCAAGTAGGGATGAGGAGTTTAAAACAAACCAGCTGTCATCACCTCCAGCTACTGTTTGCTTTGAACTTGAAATCTACTTTCTATTTCCCCTAGTTCCTCCTTTCAAAATTCCTTTATCATTTCTCAGATATTTTTAATTTTCTCCTACTATTGTTTCTTTGATATGAGCCTTTAAAAGCCCAAGAAGGCAGCATCCAAGCTACAAGACTATTTCCACCCCCCCCCCCCCCCCCAAGTAAAGTTCTGTGAATACTGACATCTTTTTGCAGCAGTTAACCCTCACAGCAGAGTGAGAAGATGCCACCAGATGCATGTAAAGGCAGAAAATCCAGAAAAGCTGATTTATTTCCCCTACTGTAAAAGAATGAAAATCTGTGTGGGGTTGTGCAAAGCATCCATGCTTATGGGATGCAACTTAGATATTAGATGCAAAGTAACTTTTAGGGAACAATTCAGGGTACATTCATTCATTCATTCATTCATTCAGAGAATGGTTTGGGTTAGAAGGGACCATAAAGATATCTAGTTCCAACCCTTCTGCCATGGGCCCCACAGCTGGTGTAAATACTCAGCCTTTTCATTGCACTCAGAGATCGAGACAAATAGCACAGGGAATCCTGACTTAGAGTTGGGCCATTAGGTGAGCAAAGCTGGTTTGGTCTTTGAAGTGGAAATCTCTGGTTGGAAGTCAGGAATCTTGCACATCGCTTTCAATGAAGTTTAACAGTGAAAATTGCAAGTGGAACCATTCAGGGTGGAAAAGATCTTAAAAATCATCAAGTCCAACCATAAAGCTAATACTGACAAGTAGGATTTTCAGGGGAAAAAAAAATCTGATTCTTATAATGTACATAGGCTACTGGTGTTCCTTTTTCATAGTGATGTAGACATCAAGATGAAGGACTAAAAATAGGAAGAGGTATCCTTGTTTTATCCAGCATCTCCACTGAATCTTTTGTTCAGGCCTACTTTTTCAATATCCACCTGGAATAGCAAGTTGGGACTATAAAATAATAGGTTTGGATACTATAAATAAAAAGCTATAAAAGTTCTCCTTTTTGAACTTCATGAGGTTCCTGTCAGGCCATTGCTCCAGCTGGTCAAGGTACTTCTCGATGCCTTAAAAAGAAAAAAAAATTAAGATATATGGCCTAGTTTACCTGCCTCCAAAATTACAGGAGAGTGGCAGACACCTAGATGAATAAATAAATAAATACATAAATATTGGCTTTTTTAATTACTGCTTTGTCTTCAGCCTTTGGGGACATGGCCAGCGGCCCTATTTGAATAAGGAATCATCACAGGTTTTGCACTGAAGCAATATTCTGTGACTGAAGAAGCACCTTGGCACACAAACGTGACACAAATCCATTCACCACCTTTCTGATCTCTTACAAGTGCCTCCCTGGAGAAACTCCAATAATGTCTTGTTTGTTTCAGATAAGCTCCAGTTTATCACAAGCTCACCTGAGCTTTCAAGGTCATATTTTTCCTCAAAAAGCACCTTCATTTCCTAACTTTTTATGTTCCTACATCATTTCCTTTGCTGAACCAGAAAAGCCTTCCATTTCATCTTCTTCCTCCAAACCCCAAATTCCTCCTCTGCAATGCTTTCCCTAAGAAAAAACAAACAAACCTATTTTTCCTTTACTCCACCACCTTACACATCTTTGAGTGTTACATCAAGAAGATACCTTAATATTACAACTTGCCATTCAGTAGAGAGAAGGAGTGACTATTTCAGTCACACAGGATGGAAATCAGTATTTGACACAGAGCCCCAAAGGATAAGTGTTCCACAGGATCACTGGATGTTAGGAGTTGGAAGGGACCTCTGGAGATTATCAAGTCCGACCCCCTGCCAGAGCAGGAGCCACAGAATCTAGCACAGGTCACACAGGAATGCATCCATCTTGAAAGTCTCCAGAGAAGGAGACTCCACAACCTCTCTGGGGAGCCTGCTCCAGAGCTCTGTGCCCCTCACAGAGAAGGAATTTCCTCTCATGTAGAAGTGGAACCTCCTGTGCTGCAGTTCATATCCATTGCCCCTTGTCCTATCACAGGGTGCAAGTGAGCAGAGCCTGTCCCCTCCCTCCTGACACCCAGCCCTCAGATATTTAGAAACATTGATTAAATCCCCTCTCAGTCTTCTCTTCTCTGGACTGAAAAGCCCCAGGACTCTCAGCCTCTCCTCATAGGGCAGTGCTCCAGTCCCTAGCAAACCTACAGTGCATGACCCACAGGCCTGATCAGCACATAGGCAAGATTCCAACAATGAGCCAGTTTTCTCACCCACCATGTGTGCAGTGAAACCAACCTCTGTGTATTATTAGGCCAGCCAGAATTGCCATGCATACCTGCTGCACCCAGGCCTTCCAAATTGTCTCGGTTTAAAGAGTGAGACATAATTATTTTTTTCTTACTCCCCCAAGGAGAAAAAAATAAAAACACTCTCACAGAATTGGAGAAAAATGCAGGATGGTATCCAAACACAAATACAGAATACTTCCATCCATACTACATAATTCAAAACACAGAAATCCACAATATCTTCTACTTCCCACGAAAAATCTTTTCCAACCACCCATGCCTGAATCCTCAGGCCTTAGTGCTCTTTTCTCTCCCCATAGAATCACAGAATTATTGAGGCTGGAAAAGACCTCTGAGATCATCAAGTCCAGCCTATGACCTAACACCACCACATCAGCTAAACCATGCCACCAAGTGCCACATCCAAGCTTTTCTTAAAGACCTTCAGGGATGGCAACTCCACCACCTCCCTGGGCAGTCCATCCCAGTGCCTAATCAGCCTTTCTGTGAGGAAGTGCTTCCTAACATCTAACCTAAACCTCCCCTTCATACCATGCCCTCTTGTACTGTCACTGGGATCACAACCCTCTGAGCTCTGCCATTCAGCCAGTTATTGATCTGCCATCACAAAGATCTGCCATAACAAAGACAACAGACAGAATTGCATTCAATGAGCAGAAGAAAAGCAGACTTACAGAAGCTCACCCTCAGTCTGTCTCAGCAGGTACGTGTGCACTGAAGCTGATGGATCAACATCAGCACAGAGAGACTCCCCCATTGTGTATGGTCACCCCTCAGCTCAGTCACCTGCTGCACCATTCTTTTAACAAATGGCTATATGGCAGTTCAAAGAGCTGCAGAATGAGATGCATGTCTAGGTGTGATCCTCCGCGTTGTATCCCTACAGAATTACCAGAACTGCTGAACTGAGAGCATGAAAAGGAAGAGAGCCTTTTGCCTCTGGCAGTAAAACATGCATAAATTAGTATATTTACTATCAAAAGGGAAAAATATCTTTCATAAAGCTCACTCTTATCATGGCTGTAACTGCACTCCTGTATCTTGCAGACAGCGAAGAAGAGAGCAAAATATTTTGGTAGTGATAAGCTTGACAAGGAAAGATGATAACCACCTCAGTGGAAACAGATGGTTTAAACTGCTATGCTGTAGATAAAGTCTTGTCAGTGTTTCCATTGAAGGCCTCCCTGTTTTCTAGCACTTTTTGAGCTGGCAGGCAGCATTTTTACATCAGCTAACAAGATACTGCCTCAGAAGAAACCTGGAAAAATTGGGGGGAAAGTCGCTCCTGAGCTAACACGCTACAGAGGTGCTTTAGGGGGCAGACTGGCAGAAGAAATGATAACACCCCAGCAGCTGACAGATTTCTACCAGAAAAAAAGGTCATTGGGTAAGGTCACATCTGAGTCTGCTTCTCTGGATGTTTATGGCACAGCTACAGGACCTTACTCATGCAGGATCATAAGAAACATCTTCCCTGCCACATAGACACAAATACTGTGTCAGGTATGGACCCACATGCATATACAATACAGATTTTTTTAATGAGCAGCTGTAAACCAAGAATAAGACCTGTTAGGATGTGGAAAAGAAGAGAGATAAAAGAGCTCTTTGTGTTAGATGGAAAGGTCTAGGTGTCCTTAAAAAAAAAATCAAATGGATGATTCAACAGAGATTTAATCACTGCTGAAATGAACAACCAACATTCAGATACATTCCAGAAAACAGGAGTTCACCTTGGTCCTTCCCAAAATCATTTAACTGCTTTGAACTAGCAGTGATGATTACCTGGGTGAATTTAATGCACATATGCTGACTGTATCTATGGGAAATAAATGATTTTTTTTAAGGCCTGCATAAAGTAAATATAACAATGCTGCTCTTGCCACTCACTTCTGGATGCAACCCAGAAATGCATATTTAGTTTGGACTCTAACTTAATAATCACAAAACCATTTTTTAACTTCATTAATGTTGGATCAGGCTCTCCTTTGTATGCTCACACAATTCACTTCACATTGACTAGCTCTATGTTCTTGTGCTACAAACTTTGGGGCATTTAAATTTTCTCATGCATTTGCACCACAAATCCTACCTGTACAAGGAATTTGCTCTCACTGCTTGACAGGGGACTTTTGGGCAGGGCTTATTTGTAGCTAGTGGGGTGTGTGTTTGGTTTTGGTGTTTGTTTTGGTTTTACTGTTGTGGAAGGCACTGAAAATGAATAATAAATTAAACACTGTCAATGTGACAGATTAAATTGGTATCAGATGCTGTGAGCTACTACAGTTACTCTCCTGTATAAAACACGAGAATGTGCAAAGTGCAACAAAGGTTACAGTCACCTAAAGCTAGGCAATAGCAGTTTTTAACCCAGAGAAATAATATTTTTTAAAAGCAATTAAATATTATTTAAATTATATCTATATTTAAAATCAGATCATTTAAGTGTGCGGGAAACCCACCCCACAGGCAGTTACTAAAACCAGAATAGAATAGAATAGAATAGAATAGAATAGAATAGAATAGAATAGAATAGAATAGAATAGACCAGGCTGGAAGATACCTTCAAGATCATCGCGTCCAACCTATCATCCAACACCACCTAATCAACTAAACCATGCAACCAAGCACCCTGTCAAGTCTCCTCCTGAACACCTCCAGCGATGGCGACTCCACCACCTCCCCGGACAGCCCATTCCAGTGGGCAGTCACTCTCTCTGTGTAAAACTTCCTCCTGACCTCTAGCCTGAACCTCCCCTGGCACAGCCTGAGACTGTGTCCTCTTGTTCTGGTGCTGGCTGCCTGGGAGAAGAGACCAACCTCTGCCTGTGTACAGCCCCCCTTCAGGTAGTTGTAGAGAACAATAAGGTTACCCCTGAGTTTCCTCTTCTCCAGGCTAAGCAGCCCCAGCTCCCTCAGCCTCTCCTCATAGGGCTGTGTTCCAAGCCCCTCACCAACTTCGTTGCCCTTCTCTGGACTTGTTCCAGCAAGTCAACATCCTTCCTAAACTGAAGGGCCCAGAACTGGACACAGTACTCGAGGTGTGGCCTAACCAGTGCAGTGTACAGGGGCAGAATGACCTCCCTGCTCCTGCTGGCCACACTGTTCTTGATGCAGGCCAGGATGCCATTGGCCCTCCTGGCTGCCTGGGCACACTGCAGGCTCATGGTCAGCCTACCATCAACCAGCTTTGGTTTTGAGTGAATTGAGATGAGGGCACAGAGGGCACTGTCACAAGTTTGCTGATGACACAAAGCTGGGTGGATTGTGCTGCCATTCAGCCAGACCTGGACAGGCTGGAGAGCTGGGCAGGGAGAAACAATGAAATTCAACAAGGGCAAGGGTAGAGTCTTGCACCTGGGAAAGAACAATCCCATGGAGCAGTAGAGGTTGGGGACTGACCTGTGAAGGGGAGAAGGCCATGGGGGTCCTAGTGGATGGAAGATTGATCATGAGCCAGCAATGTGCTCTTGTGGCCAAGAAGGCAAAGGGCATCCTGGGGTAGATTAGAAAGGCTGTGGTTAGTAGGTCGAGAGAGATTCTCCTCCCTTTCTACTCTGCCCTGGTGAAGCCACATCTGGAATATTGTGTCCAGTTCTGGGACCCCCAGTTCACAAAAGACCTCAGGGAACTGCTTGAAAGAGTTCAGTGAAGAGCCACAAAACGATGAAGGGAGTGGAACATCTTTATGTGGAGAGACTAAGGCAGCTGAGGCTCTTTAGCTTGGAGGAGACTGAGAGGTGACCTCATTCATGTTTATAAAGATGTAAAGGGTGATGAGTGAGTGTCAAGAGGATGGACTCAGGCTGTGTTCAGTGATGCCCGATGACAGCACAAGGGGCAATGAGTGGAAGTTGAGGCATAGGAAGTTCCATGGAAATATGAGGAAAAAATTTTTCATTGTGAGGGTGAGAGAACACTGGAACAGGCTGCCCAGGGGGATTGTGGAGTCTCCCTCTCTGCAGATATTCAAGACCCACCTGGATGTGTTCCCATGTGATTTGCTCTAGGTGATCCTGCTCTGGCAGGGGGCTTGGACTGGATGATCTTTTGAGGTCCCTTCCAGCCCCTAACATTCTGTGAGTCTGTTAGAACAACAGTCTAAGTTATACAGTTTCAAGGCTGATTCACACAGTAGAGTTCTGCATTTTGGACTGCACCATTTTAATAAGTTATAAATAAATTGTGTTGGAAGGGACCTCAAAGTTTATCCAGTTCCAATCCCCTGCAGTGGGCAGGGACACCTCACACTACATCAGGTTGCTCACAGCCCCATCCAGCCTGGCCTTATAAACCTCCAGGGATGGGGCTTCTACCACCTCCCTGGGCAACCTGTTCCAGTGTCTCACCACCCTCATGGGGAAGAACCGCTTCCTAACATCCAAACTGAATCTCCTCGCTTCTTGTTTGTTCCATTCCCCCTAGTCCTATCACTACTTGACACCCTAAAACGTCCCTCACCAGCTTTCTTGTAGCCCCCTTCAGACAGTGGAATGCCACAATAAGTTCTCCTCAGAGTCTTCTCTTCTCCAGACTGAATAACCCAAGCTTTTTCAGTCTGTCTCACAGGAGAGGTGCTCCAGCCCTCTGGATTGGCCCTCCGAAGCAAATGTCACTTAGAGTCATTCTTTGGATATCAACACTTGAAGAATGTAAACAGCTTTGTTGTTTTAGGGCCCCTTATGCTCTTGATGTTAAGCAGAGCAAATATAGTTTACAGTCAATACAGTCTATAATTCAAATATAATAATATACAAACCACATAGTTCTGGGATTCCTTGTTGTATTTCACAGAATCTTTCCAACAAATCACAAAAGTGACAGCTGGGTGACATAAAATTATGGCATTCATGAAGTCATAGCAATAAATAAATAGGAAAAGGCAATTTAAAAATCTTGTGTAGCTGCTGAGCACCTGGCCCCTGAAACCAGTTAAAAATCTTAATATTCTTCAGCTTGGAATATAAAGGCCAGAAATATCCCCACTGCTTACTCTCTATGTGTTCATTAGGAAAATAATAATCAATAAAATAAATTTTAAAACACTGCTTCATGGAGATGAAAATCATCAAACTGGAACAGGTGGCCCAGGAAGGTGATGGATGCCCTCTCGTTGAAGGTGTTCCAGGCCAGGTTGGATGAAGCCCTGAGCAACCTTGTCTAGTGGAAGTATCCCCACCAATACCAGGAGGATTGGAACTAGATGATCTTCAAGGTCCCTTCCAACCCAAATCATTCTCTGAGGTGACCTTATTGTGGCCTTCCAGTGTCTGAAGGGGGCCTACAAGAAAGCTGGTGAGGGACATTTTAGGATGTCAAGTAGTGATAGGACTAGGGGGAATGGAACAAAAATAGAAATGGGTAGATTCAGACTGGATATTAGGAAGAAATTCTTCGCTATGAGGGTGGTGAAGAACAGGATGCCCAGAGAGGTAGTGGAGGCTCCATCCCTGGACATTTTTAAGGCCAGGCTGGATGGGGCTGTGAGCAACCTGATGTAGTGTGAGGTGTCCCTGCCCATGGCAGGGGGTTGGAACTAGGTGACCTTTGGAGGTCCCTTCCAACCCAGTCCATTCTAAGATTCTATGATAAGTTATTAAAACTAAGAGTATTGAATGGATTCTGAACATATTCCATTATTTGCCTCAAAAATCTTTTCAGTCCCCTGCAATGGCTGGTTTGCTTATTACACTTAGAAATACTTTCATGTACTGCATCTACAATTTAATGTAATTTCCTTGAGATGTGGAACTCTTCTACAAATCTGCCTTAGGACCTGTTTGCCCCACTGGGAGCTGTCTTCATTATATGCCATTAGAGTGAAGAAACAAGCTAGAAAGATGACAGAAGGCAGGAGCAGAGGGAGATCACTGGAGGTACGTCACTGCATATTCATGCTTCGCAGCAGTTCCAGGGCGCTCACACAGGCAAAGAAAACTATTTGTAATAGAGCTGATCTGTGTACATGAAAGTTGAAAAAAACAAAACAAAACAAAACCCCAACAAAAATCAAACCTAAACCCCCCAGTGTGAACACCATTACAGACAAGGCCCTTTTATCAAACCAGGCTAGAGATTGCCAGGACACATCCACTCAATCTGATTGTTTAGCCCGGAGAAGAGGAGGCTCAGGGGAGACCTTATTGCTGTCTACAACTACCTGAAGGGTGGTTGTAGCCAGGAAGGAGTTGGTCTCTTCTCTCAAGCAACCAGCACCAGAACAAGAGGACACAGTCTCAAGCTGCACCAGGAGAAGTTTAGGCTGGAGGTGAGGAGAAAGTTCTTCACTGAGAGTCATTCACCATTGGAATGTGCTGCCCAGGGAGGTGGTGGAGTCACCATCCCTCGAGGTGTTCAAGAGGGGATTGGACGTGGCACTTGGTGCCATGGTTTAATCATGAGGTCTGTGGGGACAGATTGGAGTTGATGATCTTTGATGTCTCTTCCAACCTTAGTGATTCTGTGAATCCTCACACCCTCTGTAAGAGGCATTGCAACCTGCTAAGCTGTGAAGGGGTCAGTTCCAGATCCCTGGCTATTATTAGGTAATCACTACATCACCATCAGCCTTCAAAAAACAAACAAAAAACCCAAACAAATCCCAAATGCCACTAGGACAAAGGTTCTGTAGCATATGAATATTGATATAACAATGTTCAGAGTCAAACAGAATCCCTCTTGAGCTTTAATGCTTTTCTTGAGGTACAGAAGAATAATAAAGATTTCATCATTTTAGGAATGGAACAGTGGATGACAAAAATGATCCATTTCAATGTACAGCCCTGTAAACACTAAGCAAATCTGAGGTTCCAAGACATTCAGCATCGTGCAAACAGACCAGACATTAGACCCCTGAAGACATACTACACCCCACTGACATTATCAGGAAGCACAGAGGAGAACCATATGTCCACAACAACCTCACCTGTGTCTGAGAGACTTCATTTTCATAGAATCACAACATGGTTGGGGTTTGAAGAGAGCTTTAAAGATCAGCTATTCCAACCCTTCCACAGCAAGCAGAGACATTCTCAACTAGAGCAGGTTGCTTAGGGCCCCATCCAACCTGATCTGGAATGATTCCAGGGATGGGGTATCTACCACTTCTCTGGGCAACCTGTGCCAGTTTCTTACCAATGTTACAGTCAAAATTCTTCCTTGTTATCTAGTCTAAGTGCCCCTCTTTTAGTTTCAGACCATCACCCCTTGTCCTGTCACAACAGGCCCTGCTAAAAAGTCTGTCCCTGTCTTTCTCAGAGGCCCTTTTAAGTACTGAAAGGCCACCATGAAGTCTCCCTGGGGCCTTTTCTTCTCCATGCTGAACAAACCCTCTTAGCCTGCAGTCACAGCAGTGGGGTTCCTGCCCTACATAATTTTTGTGGCCTCTTCTGGACCTTCTCCGACAAGTTCCAATTAGACAGATGATAAACCATCAAAAAATGAAAGGTATCATGACAGTTCTTAAGAAACTACAAGAATGAGGAGGCACTATGTTCTGTAATAATGATGTGATCAGTAAGTTTAGTCAAACAGAGAACAAGGATAAAAAGGTGAGACTGAATGCTGATATAAAGAAGGCCCAAGAACAGATGGTCTAACAGTTACTTTCACCTCCAAATACAAGAGCCCAGTGCATAATCTTTCACAAACTTAACAAAGAGCTCTTGATCCTACATAAAGGCCAGAATGGTGCAGATCCAGCAGGATGCTGAGCCCCATACTATGGCAAGACAGCAGGAGCTGCTACAGCCAGCAGTTGCCCTGGGAACTGCCTGCACCAGTGTGAAGAGTCATCTCACTAACTTTATGAATTACTTAGCCATTAATGACTAAATCTGACTGATTTTTTCCCTACTACTGATGCATATTGCCACTTTCTTATGTAAAAGCTTCCTTAGATGCAAACTGGTTATTCTCAAGAAAAATCACCTTTGTTAGACTGTCACCATATGCTCTGCAAAATATCTGCATCTCAAAAGCTTGAGTGACTACAACTCTGAAACCCAGAGGTACACAGAGAGCTATTCTGCAAAAACCCAGAAACCAAAACATTGTCCTGTGATTACTAAAACCCACTGGAAATTTCAGTTCTCCCAAAGCAGTCTGAAAGGAACCTGACAAGAATGAGACACAGATAACTAATGACTTCTCCATTATGAAAACAAAGCACTACATTGTCCTCTAAATCGCTCTGCTGTTGCTCATGCTGAAATAACAGATTAGTCTGTTGAGGAGTCCATTTCCATAGCAAACCTTAAAATCCGTCTGGATTATTCTTTGAGGATTCTCTCTGCCTCACGAAGATCTGTTCTAAAAGCTTTCAAACTAAAACTGAAACCTCTGGAAAAGCATTCCTGAGAAGTAAGCAAGCTTTGTTTAAAACATCATCATTGCTTAAGGTAAGATTAACTCAATTTGTAGCAAGACTACAATTCTGGTCTAATATTGCAGATGTGTTTCTCGGCTGCCAAATCCCCACTGGCTCAAAAAGCCACTGCAGAGATATTTGTTCCAGTTTTCCTTCAGTAATACTTAGTAAACCTCTGATCAATACCTCAAATCCGCATTTTTACATGGATTTCCATCCTCACACAGCGCCTGTCCATCTTAAGAGACAAAAGAGCTTCTGTGCCACATTTTATATCTATTTTTATCTCATAGAAGCTCATTTTTCTAGGCTATAAGTAGTAGTTTCCTGCCAGATCCACCCACTCAGACTGCAGCATCTCATGATGAACACTTCAAAACATCCAGAAGAGGAATTATGGTTAAACAAATATCAAAGCTCCCTGCCCAAGAAAACCACTGACCTAAGTTTTGCTGCCTAGAGTTGTAGCACACAATTCCTATTCTGCTTCTCCATCAGCTGTTTGTGTCAACAAAAATCTCTGCAGACCACTGCTGCTGCTTGGGTCTAGATTTTCTCTTAAAACCAAAAACAAACAAACAAACAAACAAAACACCACAATTCCTTGTAAGAGAGCATATCCAGGAGCTGATGGTTAAGAAACCAAACTTTTAACAACAAAATATTTAGAGTAAATTTGGAGAAGTTCACTATAGCAAGCAATATTTATCTTTTATTATTATTCTGCATGAAGGAGATTGAAATCTCACTTTGAAAAACACATACTCTGAGAGATGCTTATCTTCTATGTTAAAGGCATCCCTTCTTAGAAGCAACTCATAACTCAGGGTCAAAGAGGAAGGAGCATCTAGCACTGTTTTTTTATACTGCAAACAGGTGGTGAATACTTCATTTAAATGCATTCAGCATTTTAGCCTGGAGAAGAGGAGGCTCAGGGCAATAGCTGTCTACAACTACCTGAAAGGAGGTTGTAGACAGGTGGGGGTTGGTCTCTTATCCCAGGCAACCAGCAAGAGAAGAAGAGCACACAGTGTCAAGATGTGCCAGGAGAAGTTTAGGCTCAAGATAAGGAGAAAGAGAGCAGAAAGAGTAATTGACCATTGGAATGTGCTGCCCAGGGAGGTGGTGGAGTCACCATCCCTGGAGGTGTTCAAAAGAAGAATGGATGTGGCACTTGGAGCCATGGTTTAGCTGTGACGAGGTGTTGATATCAGGTAATAGGTTGGACTTGATGATCTCTGAGGTCTTTTCCAAGCTGATTCTCTGATTCAGAGAATAATAGAATTGTTTTAGTTGGAAAAGTTCTTTAAGATCATCAATCCAATCGTTAACCCAGCACTGTCAGGTCACCACTAAACCATGTGCCTCAGCACCATGTCTACATGCCTTTGAAATCATAGAATGATCCAGGTTGGAAGGGACCTCCAAAGCTCATCCAGTCCAACCCCCTCTGCAGTCAGCAGGGGCATCCTCAACTAGAGGTACTGGGCAACTCAGGTTGCTCAGAGCCCTGTCAAGACTCATTTTTAATATCTCCAGGAATGGGGCCTCAATTATCTCCCTGGGCAACCTATTCCGGTGTTCCACTACCCTCATGGTAAAGAACGTGTTCCTAACATCCAAAACTTGTTCCTAACCTCCCTCCAGGGATGGGGACTCCACCACTTCTCTGGGGAGCATATTCCATACAGAGCATATTTTAAAATGTTTTATTTCAATTTATTTGCAATCTTCAAGTCTGTTGGAAAGCATCATGAATCCTGGCTGAGACATCTAATAACAGCAAACAAATCACCATTTGCCAGAACAACTTCAAAGCTCAGATATAGACACATAACAAAAATCAAAATGATGCTGCAGAAATTTATCTTCCAGCCTCTTCTATTTACAGCTTACCAGCAGCTCTGCTTTTCAAATGTTCTCTCTCACATGGTGAATGGAAATATGTCCTGCTGCTATTTACTCCATTCTGGCACCAGCTGCTAATCACAGCCAGGCTACAGACAGTCATTTCATCTCTAGGACTCGGGTCAGCCCCAGGGGACAGTGACAATCCTGCTACAGGGAACCAGAGACTCAACCCTATGGCACTGCTTTCCATGGCTGAATGGTTGGGAAACCTGAAGCAGCTGAATGAGCCACACACTCGCACTTCACAAGTGCATTGTTTGAGATCTGTTATCTGTTAGAAAGTTCTCTCTCAGCAGTTTTTTAACAACTCACTTTAGTACCTGAGACATCTGTCTTTAAAAGCAAACAGCATACAGTAACATGAGATTTCTTCCTCTCTTCCTGTTTAAACTGAACCAATTATCATTTCATGTTTACAGAGAGATTCTGGAAATATGGATCTGGGCCCAAAACAGAATCTTTAGCAATTTCAAATAATAAATTCTGTTGGCATAACAAATTCTGATAAATTCTAGAGAGATCCCAGCGGAGGGCTACAAGGATGATTAAGTGACTGGAACATCTCTCTGATGAGGAAAGGCTGAGACCTGGGGCTGTTTAGCCTGGAGAGCAGACTGAGAGGAGGTGTTATTAATGCTGATCAATATATGAAGGTTAGGTGTCAAGAAGGGGCCAGTCTCTCTGCAGTGGTGCCCTGTGATAAGATGAGGGGCGACATGCACAAACTGGAACGCAGAAAGTTCCATCGAAATATGAGGAAAAACATCTTTACTGTAAGGGTGATGGAGATCTAGAACAAGCTGCCCAAAGAGACTGTGGAGTCTCCTTCTCTGGAGACTTTCAAAACTGGCCTATATGTATTCCTGTGTGGACTACCCTAGGTGATCCTGCTCTGGCACTGGGGTTGGACTGGATGATCTCCAGAAGTCCATTTCTACCATAGAATCACCCGGGTTGGATGGGACCTCTAAAGGTCATCTAGTCCAACCCCCCTGCAGTCAGCAGGGACATCCTCAACTAGATTCAGTTGCTTAGAGCCTTGTTGAGCCTCACCTCAAATATCTCCAGGGATGGGGCCTCAACCACCTCTCTGGGCAACCTTTTCCAGTACTGAACTACCCGCATTGTAAACAACTTTTTCCTACCATCCAATCTAAATCTGCTCTTCTCTAATTTCAAACCATTGTTCCTTGTCCTATCACTGCAGGCCTTTGCAAACAGTCCCTCTCTTGCCTTCTTGCAGGCCCCCTTCAGGTACTGGATGGTGGCGATTAGGACTCCCTGGAGCCTTCTCGTCATGCCTCAGTTTAATTTTCTCAGCCAGGAAGCTTCATCACACCGGAACCAGATATTTTAAACTATTACCTTGATGCCAGAAGGTATCCATCCATGCATCTGAAACACAGGTAGAATTTTAGCTCTACTTTTTCAATATGCTAAGAAGCATAAAATAGAACCACTGAATCTTTTAGGTTGGAAGAGGTGTTTAAGCTTGCCAAATCCAACTGTTAACTCAACGCTATCAGGTCACCACTAAACCATGTCCCTCAGCACCACTTCTATACATTTCTCAATACCTCCAGGGATGGTAACTCCACTTTTCCTGATCAGACCATTCCAGGGCTTTTGGTGAAGAAATTTTTCCTAATGTCCAACCTAAACCTCCTATAGTGAAACTTGAGGCCATTTCCTCTTGTCCTATCACTGGTTCCTTGAAGGAAGAGACCGACTCCCACCTCAGTACAGCCTCCTTTCAGTTATGCTTTTCAGGCATATCTTTAGGGCATATCTTTTAGGGCAAATCCTGCCTGACCAACCTGGTTGCCTTCTATGAGCAGGTGACAAAATTAATAGCTGAGGGGCAAGCAACTGATGTCATTTACCTGGACCTGAGCAAAGCCTTTGACACTGTCCCGCACCACATCCTGGTCTCCAAACTGGTGACACATGGGTTTGATGGGTGGACCACTAGATGGATAAGGAACTGGCTTGATGGCCGCACCCAAAGAGTGGCTGTCAATGGCTCCATGTCCCAATGGAGGCCAGTGACAAGCGGAGTCCCTCAGGGATCAGTCCTGGGACCTGTCTTGTTCAACATCTTTGTGGGTGACATGGACAGTGGCATTGAGTGCACCCTCAGCAAGTTTGCTGATGACACCAAGCTGTATGGTGCAGCAGACACGCTGGAGGGAAGGGAGGCCATCCAGAGGGACCTTGACAGGCTGGAGAGGTGGGCACAAGCCAACCTCATGAAGTTCAATAAGAGCAAGTGCAGGGTCCTGCATCTGGGTCGAGGCAATCCCAGGCACAAATACAGGCTGGGCAGTAACTGGCTGGAAAGCAGCCCTGAGGAGAGAGACTTGGGGGTGCTGGTGGACAAAAAAGCTCAACATGAGCTCTCAGTGTGCACTTGCAGCCCACAAAGCCAATCAGATCCTGGGCTGCATCAGGAGAAGTGTGGCTAGCAGGTCGAGGGAGGTGATCCTCCCCCTCTACTCAGCCCTGGTGAGACCCCACCTGCAGCACTGTGTCCAGTTCTGGAGCCCCTATTACAAGAGGGATGTGGAGGTGCTGGAGCGTGTCCAGAGAAGGGCCACAAGGATGAGCAGAGGGCTGGAGCACCTCTCCTATGAGGACAGACTGAGGGAGTTGGGGCTGTTCAGTCTGCAGAAGAGAAGGCTCCGAGGTGACCTAATTGTGGCCTTCCAGTATCTGAAAGGGGGCCTACAGGAAGGCTGGGGAAGGACTTCTCAGGATCTCAGGTAGTGATAGGACTAGGGGGAATGGAATGAAGCTGGAGGTGGGGAGATTCAGGCTAGATGTGAGGAGGAGGTTCTTCACCATGAGAGTGGTGAGATCCTGGAATGGGTTGTCCAGGGAGGTGGTTGGGGCCCCGTCCCTGGAGGTGTTTAAGACCAGGCTGGATGAGGCTCTGGCCAGCCTGATCTAGTGTGGGGTGTCCCTGCCCATGGCAGGGGGGTTGGAACTAGATGATCCTTGTGGTCCCTTCCAACCCTGAATGAAACTATGATACTATGATAAGGGTCTAATGCTTAAAGTATGATTTTCCCTTGAGTTACCTGCAGTCAGCTGGGCACCTACATAAGACTCAGCAATTAACAGCGTGCAAGGATGCAAGAAGTATTAGGATTTTTTTTTTTCCACATGAAAGACTAAGCACCAAACTTAGATTTGAATAGTTTAGCACAGTCTGAGCCAATCTCCTCCAATATTTGTCTTTCTCTGCTCACTGATCTCTTTTACCAACAAATATGGATGTGTTACTGTGTGACCTGCCCTAGGTGATCCTGCTTCAGCAGGGGGGTTGTATTCAATCTCTGGAGGCCCTTTCCTAACTCTACCATTCTACAGTTCTATGTCTTTGTCACAGTATATTATGCGGAGATGCTGTTAAATCTGTCCGAAGAGCATCCCTAGCACAGTCCAATAACCTGGTTTTAAACCTGTGGTCTCTGAGTTGAGCATAAAATATACGCACAGTGGTGTGCCCTGGTGACCTGTGGTACCTTTCTAGACCTGACCCCCAAGAAGGGGGCCTGAGAATCCCTTTCTCAACCATCCCCCAGCGTTTCTTCCTGATAACAACTGGGGCATGAACGCAAACAGGCAAGTCAGGGGTGTGGAAACATGAAACTGGGATATAGTTATGACATGCACCTCAGCCCGTCAGTTTAAAGAAAGTCATAGAAAAAGAGCAAATATGTTATCAGTAGATTTATATTGCTCTACAATACTCTGCACCCCCAACACTTTTAATGGACCACTAACTAAAAAATGCTGGAAAACCATAATCCCAGGGAACAGATGCTCTTAGCAAATCTTACTGGGATGCCTTTCCTGCAGCCACTGCTCCCCTGCAGTACAATTTTGCACTCAGAGAACAACATCAATATCACAAGAGACTGACAGGGCAAAATTCCTGGCCGTGACAGTTACTAACCCAAGTATGGGTAAAAACAAGAAAGAAAGGAATCTACATTTCAGGTGTCCTTATAGTGGATTAAATCTCACTGTAGTAGTAAAGAATAAAAGCACATTTTTAATACACATGGGAACCTGAGGCACAGCCAGGAAGGCAATTTCATACGGAAATAGCTTCAGTCTTCCAGAGTTCACAAAACTATTCCATTTCTTCAAAAATATCTCCCAAGTCCCAAAGCATCAGATTAAATCCAAAAAATGTGGAATAAAAATCAGTCTGAAGGCCCAGGTTAGCATAAATTTTGATGAGATTCCTTTTCAGTCCTTGGCCAAGGTTTATTTTCCTTCCCATTTACACTCAACAAATCACTGACACAGGGTTCTCTCCCTTTCACATTATTGCCCTGACTTACTGAAAATAAAGAAAAGGTCCTGATCTAAGCTATGGCACCACAAGAGAAAAGCATGATCCAGCAGAGAGACATCCTTTCACCTCAGCAATAACTCAGCTGCTTGCTTGGCACTCCTGTTTTTTAATGTCAAATTCCTTAGTGTAATGGTTTGGTGGAGTTCACGGAATCTGTGGCTAGCAAGGGCTAAGTAGTGAGAGGACACCACTTCCACAGGCACATGGGGCATCTGCAATATTGTGTATGGTTCTAGGATCTCCAGTTCAGGAGGGAGAGGGAACTACTGGAGAGAGTTCAATGGAGAGCTACAAGGATGATGAAGAGCCTGGAGCATCTCTCATGAGGAAAGACTGAGAGACCTGAGGGTGTTTAGTCTGGAGAGGAGAAGGCTGAGAGGAGACCTTATCAGTGTCTGTAAATATCTGAAGGGTAGCTGTCAGGAGGATGGAGCCAGTCTCTTTTCAGGGATGCCCAGTGATAGGACAAGGAGCAACGGACATAAATTCAATCACAGCAAATTCCATCTCAACACGAGGAGAAACATTTCTACTGTGAGAGTGATGGAGCCCTGGAGCAGGCTGCCCAGAGAGACTGTGGAGTCTCCTTCTCTAGAGATCTTCAAAATCCATCTGGATGCATTCCTGTGTGACCTGCCCTAATTGGTACTGCTTTGCAGGGAGGCTCTACTCAATTATCTCTGAGGACCCTTCCAACCCCTAGCATTCCATGATTGACAGCTACTTTACACAGCATATTAAATGTGCATCACAGGAGAACGCACAGAAATGCCAGATAGCTGTACGAGCCCATGCTGGAATGTCACCATCCCACCAGGTGGTTCTGCAGGAAGGAGCTCCAAGGACCCTTTAATCGGGCATGCTCCAATATTTCCTAGATGGGGTGTCTGCATGCTGACCACGCAGCACGGTTGGAATCTGAAAAGCAGGCATGTGTGGCGCATTTTCTTTATGGTAAAGCAATGCCCTTTCTTCTGCTGCCTGCCAAATTTCAACTATTTCAGCACTACACTTCAACATTTATGACCTGACCACCACCTTACAAGTCACAAAGCTTAAAAATGGCAGTGGGCCGTGGGTGGCAAAGTTCCCCCAAAAAAGGTTCCTTGCAAACTGCTAGCTTTTTCTGAAGAAAATTTTTCTGTGCAGGTAGTTGGGTTTTTTCCCCCACTGGAAATGAAATATCACAACTAAAGATCACATCAGTACACAGAATCACAGAATCCTAGCATGTGGGGGTGTTGGAAGTGATCTGTGAGGACAACTAGACCAACCAGCCCAACCCCCTTGCTAAAGCAGGGTCACACAAAGCAGGTTGCACAGGATCATGTCTAGGTGTGTTTGGAATCCAGAGAAGGAGATTCCACAGCCTCTCTGGCAGCCTACTCCAGTATTCCATCACCCTCAAAGTAAAGAAGTTTTTCCTCATGTATAGATGAAACTTCCTTGTGCCCATTGCTCCTTGTCCTATCACTGGGCACCACTGAAAAAAAACAGTTTGTCCCCATCCTCTTGGCATCTGCCCTTTACATATTTATTCCTTCCCATTCTTTCAGCTTATTACTATAACCCGTATTATATTTGGAGCTGGGAACAAACAACTTTCAATTTGCACAATAGTAAAAGGAGATGAATTCACACAGTTCCAATAACTGTGTGTCTTGACACTGACTTAGAGACCACAACATTGTCTCTCCTGCAAAGGCACGTTCTTTCATTTTACTGATACAAAACAGCATGCAAGAGGCCAAACACCACCAGCCACAGAGTTCAGCCCATGATCTGAAACCTTCTTAGCCCATTGGGGCACATCACTGTTATTCCCTTATGGATTCACGTGGATATTAGGATGGCTTATTTTAAAAAATACTATCAGCAATCATCATTCCAATGCTTATTTGTTCTGTCCCTTGATATTTAGCTTTACATAGGAGGAAAGGTCATCTCTTATTCTTCCTCACCTACCAGTATCCCAAGCCCTGACAGCAGCTTTCAGAAACCACCACATTACCAAAAAGGAAATGGCAAACAAATTGTTTTAGTTAATGTGGTCCAGGGACATAGCAAGAAACAGCTTGTAGGAAGAGGTCTTTTATCTGACCTGTGAGCAGAAAGGCTTCTGAAATAGAAGCCACAGATTTGAGAATAGTTTCCTAGAACTTATGTAGACAAATATCCATTAGGTTATCTATCATACTTCCTTCCCCTCTCACACACAAAAAAATCAAGGATTAGTGTAGTATCAAAGAACTTTTTCATAGAGTGTTTCAGCCCAGTTATTTTAGAACTCTTGAACCGTAAGACCTCTTTCCCTGTGTGACCTGTCCTAGGTGATCCTAGGGTGACAGAAAGCAGCCCTATGGAAAAGGACTTGGAGGTGCTGATGGACAAGAAGCTGGACATGAGCAGATAGTGTGCACTTGCAGCCCAGAAGGCAAATCACATCCTGGGCTGTATCAAAAGATGTGTGGCCAACAGATCCAGAGAGGCGATTCTGACACTTTGCTCTGCTCTAGTCAGACCTCACCTGGAGTACTGCATCAAGCACTGCAGCCCTCCATGTAGGAAGGACATGGACCTGATGGAGTGGGCCCAGAGGAGGGCCACAAAAGTGCTCAGGAGCTTGGAGTACCTCTGCTATGATCACAGGCTGAGGGAGCTAGGGTTGTTCAGCCTGGAGAAGAGTAGACTCCAGGGAGACTTAAGAGCAGCCTGCCAGTACCTGAAAGGGTCCAGAACAGGACAGTAGAATCTAGCACAGGTTGCACAGGAATGCATCCAGATGGGGCTTGAAAGCCTGTTCCAGTGATCTGTGACCCTCACAGTGAAGAAGTTCCTCCTCATGTTCAGGTGGAACCTCCTATACTGTAGTTCATACCCTTTGGCTCTAGTCCTATCACAGGTGCGAGTAGAGCCTGTCCCCTCCCTCTTGACACCCAGCCCTCAGATATTTAGAAACATTGATTAATTCCCCTCTCAGTCTTCTCCAGACTAAACAGCCCCAGGTCTCTCAGCCTCTCCTCACAGGGCAGTGCTCCGGTCTCTTAATCATCCTCATAGCCCTCCCTTGGACTTTCTCAAGCAGATCCCTGTCCCCCTTGAGCTAGGGAGCCCCAAACTGGATGCAATATTCCAGGTGAGGTGTCACCAGGGCAGAGTAGAGGGGGAGGAGAACCTCCCTCAATCTGCTGAGATGGGATCAACCATCACTGTACTAACACAATCTCCCATGGTTACTTTGCAGTAATATCCAGGCTGGTTTTCTAGACTGGCATGAGTAAATTCATCTTAATTATTGAGTGGTGGAAACATGTCTTCTTGGCACTGAGGACAAAGCCATCTTTTTGTTCACACTGGCACACAAGCAGTTTCCAAATTTATTTCATCTCATATTATTGGAACAGTTCATAGATTCATTTAGAGCATGCAAACTCTCATTTTGGTGGCTGATAATAACCAAAAAAACACCCCACTTTGGTGTTTATTACTTAATTGATGCTTAATTATTTAATTATCAATACATCTGCTAACCATTAAAGCACTGAAGTTCCAAGCAGCTGAAACTAAAGAGACAAAGGGCATCTCTAAAAATAGCTTCCCTACCATTACACACCGGTTTAGTCCTGAATTTCCTGTTGCAGGGCCTCATTTTATGCCAAAGACTGAATCAGAGAAGAATACCAATCTCAAAAAAAACCTGTACAACAAAGAAAAGTGAGTGCAGTTTTCACAGACAAGCACACATTCGCCTTTCACCATAAATCCAGCAATGTTCCACAGAAATATGAAGTGTCAAAAAAGGTCACCTCAATTTGAAAACTTCCAGGCACATTTGTAGAAACATTCTGCTCCAGCTGAAATAATCTGTCAAAGTGTTCCTGAATGCTTTGTTGTCCCTTGGTACAAATGTCCCTTAACTCTGTACTTGCTCAAATCCTAACATTCAGGAAGACTCTCTTTCTTTTCTTGTCTCAACCTTTTGATGAAAAGAGACCATTCCTTGGACTTGATGATCTCAAAGGTCTTTTCCCACCTGGTTAATTCTATTCTATTCTATTCTATTCTATTCTATTCTATTCTATTCTATTCTATTCTATTCTATTCTATTCCAGGTGGCTAAGAGGGCCAATGGCATCCTGGCCTGCATTAGGAATAGTGTGGCCAGCAGGAGCAGGGAGGTCATTGTGCCCCTGTACTCTGCTTTGGTTAGGCCACACCTTGAGTACTGTGTCCAGTTCTGGGCCCCTCACTTTAAGAAGGACATTGAAACACTTGAACGTGTCCAGAGAAGGGCAACAAGGCTGGTGAGAGGCCTTGAACACAAGCCCTATGAGGAGAGGCTGAGGGAGCTGGGATTGTTTAGCCTGGAGAAGAGGAGGCTCAGGGGAAACCTCATTGCCCTCTACAGCTACCTGAAAGGTGGTTGTAGCCAGGCAGGGGTTGGTCTCTTCTCCCAGGCAACCAGCACCAGAACAAGGGGACACAGTCTCAAGCTGCGCCAGGGGAGGTTTAGACTCGAGGTGAGGAGGAAACTCTTCACCGAGCGAGTCATTCGTCATTGGAATGTGCTGCCCAGGGAGGTGGTTGAGTCACCGTCCCTGGAGGCATTCAAGAGGAGATTGGACGTGGCACTTGGTGCCATGGTCTAGTCATGGGGTCTGTGTTGATAGGTTGGACTCGATGATCCTTGAGGTCCTTTCCAACCTAAGTTATACTGTGATACTATTCTATGTTCCCACTGCTGCAGCCCGACTCATTGATACTTCTTGCACAAAGGAAAAATGCATGAGCTAAACTGTAAGCAATGTATTCCAGACCTGATTTCTGGAGTTAGACACCCAGCACCCAGAAACTTGTGCACTACCATTGCAGTTAGCTGACTGCACATGTTAACAGGCCATAAGGAAAACCAAATGTACGCTGGCCTGCTGCCATCACAGTGGTAGCCATGTGGAGCAGAACAACACAGCACGCAGTAAAACTTTTAAAACCTCACTCACTCTGGTGGAGTGAGTCCAGAGGGGGACCATAAAGATAAACCAAGGGCTAGAGCACCTCTGCTATGAGGATAGGCTGAGGGAACTGGGGCTGTTCAGCCTGGAGCAAAGAAGACTCTGGGGAGACCTTAGAGCTGCCTTTCAGTACCTGAAGACAGCCTACAGGAAAGCTACTGTGTGTGATACTGTGTGTGTGTGAAAGCTGGAGAGGGACTTCTCATCAGGGTGTCTAGAGACAGGACAAGGGGGAATGGTTTTGAGCTGAGGGAGAGTAGGTTCACACTGGATCTTAGGAAGATTCAGTATGAGGGTGGTGAGATACTGCAATAGGTTGCCTAGAGAGGTTGTGGATGTCCTCTTCCTGGAGGTGTTTAAGGTCAGGCTGGATGAGGCTTTGGGCAACTGAGTCTAGTTGTGAGGTGTCCCTGACCATGGCAGGGTATTGGGGTAGATGATTTCTGAGATCCCTTCTAACCCAAGACATTCTATGATGGTAGTAGTCCCATCCCTGGAAGTTTTTAAGGCCAGCCTGGATGTGGCTCTGGGCAATCTAATCTAGAGTGAGGTGTCCCTGCCCCAGACAGGAGTGTTGAAAATGGAAGACCTTTGAGGTCCCTTCCAATCCTGACAATTCTGTGATTGCGTATGCTCAAATGCAGATACCACACAAAGAAGTAGGATCAACAAAACAACCTCACACATGTGTTTAAAGCCAGCCTGCTCATCTCCCTTGCACATCAACAGAAAACATCCTCCCACATTTTGGCTGCATCTAACCTATTGTTTCTGAGAGGTAAGAGTTTTCAACATATAAAATATGGACTGACCAGCAGTGATCTTTGGCAAGAAGTGTCCTACTCAGGCATGCTTTGGATTTTTGACAGCTAGCTTCTCAGAAAATTAAATGAGATCTTCATGAGCATTAACGCAGCACTATCTGTATTTTTGTTTCATGACACTAACCACATCTCCTGTTATCAGCATCAGATTGCTCCTTCTTTTTGTTTAGTTCTAGTTTCCCATCCCAACATTCTGTATCAGTATGCAGGCTTAATTAATTGCATGCTTGCCCGTTTTCCAAGAAAAGCCCAGCATCAGCATTCTGTGTGTCAGAAGCATGTAAACATTTCCCAAATCCTTTCTTTGCCTCTGCATCCTCCTCCCACAAAACATCTACATACTTCACATTAAACAACACAAAAGCTCCCCTAAGCTAATAAATTCACCTTGCCTCTACTTCAGCAGCACCAAGCATTCATCATATTCACTGATCCAAACACATCAAAAGGGACACTCCTTTTTTTTTTTTCCCTTGGATTATCAAGAGTTTTGACCTTGGTTTACCTTCCCACCTAGTAGAAAGCTGCTCAATTATAAATAAAAGGGAGCTCAGGTATTTTGCTGTGAAATCTTTTCCAGGTCAGGGGAAGAGGAGAAGCTCAGAGATGAGTCCTGGCCTGCCACTGGTCGTATGTTTACTATCAGGTTCTGGCAGGTCTGTGCTGCTCTCAATTTTCCTCAGTCTGAAATCCTGTCACATCAGGTAGACTATTCATAGACTGGAAGGCTAACAGGTTCCCTTTCTGCTTGCTGTACAGCCTGTTACAGATAAACTTTGGATTCCTGGGCCCTCAGTCCTGCTCCTGCTCTTCTTTCTTACCCTCCAGCTCTAGCCAAATCATAGGATTTTTCTGGCGGGAAAAGGCCCTCAAGATCATTGAGTCTAACCACTCACTAGTTCTACCAAGTCTGGTGCTAAACCATGTCCCTCAGCACCACATCTCTGCTTCTTTTAAACACCTCCAGGGATGGGGATTCAACCACCTCCCTGGGCAGCCTATTCCAGGGCTTGAAAACCCTTTCACATCTGTCTTGTAACCTTGACACCAGGGTCAAGCTCCAGGCTCTGCTCTGGCTTCTTACTCTCCAGGTCTAGACATTACCTTGAGAACCAGACTCCTTTTATTTGTCCTTTGGGCTTACACATCCTTGACTTCCTTCAGCAACTAACTTTCCCTCTCAGAAACCGTGGTGCTTTGTCCTGGGCTGCACTTCTCACAACACATTATACAACTTTCTGTTGGTTCACTGGTCTCCTCCCTGTAGAGACTGAGTGTATGCAAGTATCAGTGTGCTTGGTTTTATTCTGTACTTGCACCTTTGTTATGAGTCATCTAATTTTCTAACTAACTCTCCCCACTCCAGCTTTCAGGTAAAATACCTGCTTCAGTCAAAAAACATCTTGGCATGTTTTAAAATTCAAATGTTGCACTGAATGCAACTTAACTTAAATAAGCCTGTGAATTACCCTTCAAAAAAAAACACTGGAGGGCTGCACACGGCAAAAATTAAGTCTGAAGATCACCTCAAGTGCAAATATGAATATCCAGTGCAGAATAAAAACTTAGCATAGGGCTTGATTCCATTGCTTAAATATAAGTCATCTAGTGATATTTTTGATGCCAAATTGTCCAAGACCTCTAAGCAAGGCTTTGAGATACAAAGCTTAACAGATACAACACAGGACATACAGAAGGGTGCACACTCTACTGGACTAGCAGTTGAAGGCAAAGCAGGACATATTAGTGCTTCTCAGATGGTCCTAGATGCCTACATTGAGGCAACTTACGTCCAAGATCCAGCACAGGACATCATTATCATAAAATCATACCATGACTTGCATTGGAAAGGACCTTAAAGATCATCTAGTTCCAGCTCCCCTGCAATGGCCAGGGACACTTCCTACTAGACCTGGTTACTCAAGGCTTCATCCAACCTGGCTTTCAACACTTCCAGTCTTAGAGCCTCCACAACTTCTCTCAGCAACCTGTTCCAGTGCCTCACCACCCTCATGGGGAAGAATTCCTCCTAATGTCTAATCCAAATCAAGCCATTAACCCTTATGCTGTCACTACATGCTTCTGTGAAAATTTCCTCTCCAGCTCTCCTGGAGGCCCCCTTCAGATACTGGAAGGCTGCTATAAGGTCTCCTTGGAGCCTTCTCTTCCACAAGATGAACAACTATGACACCTAAGTAAAACCATACACTTATGGATTAATTTGGAATTCCTTCCCTACACTTATGGAACAAATGTTTTCCTTAATAGAATAAAAGCAGCTTGTAGTGGCTGGGAAAAGTGAATCAGTGCTCCTGTGACTGAGCCCATAAAGCAGTTTATCTCAGTGTTCATAGCCCCAGTTTAATTTTACATACTGCTGTTATTTAGTTGCCCCAACTTGTCAGCTCATACTTGTTTTCTGCATCCACAAACAAATAAGCTGGTGAGAATCCAACTTATTTCCCGTTTATTAGAAATTTACTGCAAAGTTATGAGAGTGTCAAGTGTCAAGGCTTATCCGACCACTATATGAGCAACAGGCACTCTCTATGAACCCTCTCTCTTCCCAAATGGAAGAGAAAGGGAATAAGGGAGAGAGATTGATGGGCTGGGGAAGAAACTAAAACATCTGGAATGGAAATAATAAAATTAAATAGATGCAAATAGATACTAAATAAATATTGAACTCAACCCCCCTGACAGCAATTACATCACCACTGATGCTGAGTAGCACTGTGAAAGTCCCAGACTGTAGTCAGCAGCAGATGGGAACTGGATTCTGGAACTGAATTCACAAACTCATGGATCAGGATCAAACACAGTAAGGACAGAGTCCTCCTTAGAAACCAGGCACTGAAGAAGAGACTTGACTCTCATAAACCCTCAGCTTTATCCTGAACATGCCATCCATGAGACTGAATACCTTGTTCGAATAGAATAAATCAGGTTGGAAGAGACCTTCAAGATCATTGTGTCCATCCTATTAGCCAACCCACCGTTGGTCAGTTCAGGGTCATCTGTCTTGTCCCCTCCTCCCCACAGGTGAGGTGTTTACTCTGTACTCAATGTGGGGCACCAGAGTCAGCAGTGCACTTGGTCTGCAGCCCAGCCCTTGGCAGTACCTCTCCCCAACAGCACTCTCACTGCCAGCAGCAGCCACTGTCTGTGCAGACATGCCCTGAACTGCAGAAAGTGCCAGCACCAAGCAGAGACTGAGCTGAGAAGTCAAATCCCTGAACAGAATTGGTTCTGTTCTAGCTCAAACCAGGACAAAGGGTGAAAATAATGAAAAGGAGATAAAATCACTATAAATAAATAGTTGCATGCTCTTTGTGTAACCACCCTGAGATAAGAGTACCAGGAACTAACCCATGGCTTTATTTATGGACCCTCAATTGATGAACAATCTTTTGGGCTCTGTCTTAAACACCTTACAGAAAATGTCTTTTCCAAGGAGTGCCAAAGCCTGCTTGCACCCAAGCAGCTGTCACCTGGTTTCACAAGCAGGTTGGATCATGCCGTTGTGCTCAGGATCAGAGTTGGCACTAGTGTGAAAGCTTCATACTGCATTTGAGCAACCTGTGCACAGGGCTGGGAGGATTTTTAATATCTGTAGAATAACTTCTGTTTTGGTTTGACTCGACTCCAGTTTCAGCTTGCACATGCCTGGCTTTGCAAAAACCCGATGTCTGAATTCAGACTGAATTATTGGGTAATCTTCTAGCTGTAAAATCTTTTGGAGCCTCAAGCCATGCTTTGTCTCTTGTTGTATTAGGAACATGAAAATAATTTCCCAGGTATTTAGTTTGCATAATTAACATAAAGCATTTGCTGCAGACTTTAATGAAGCTGGAAATATTTTGCTGGGATGGAGTGCCTTCAGGAGATAGGGCAGACTTTGTCAGCTAATTATGAAGTATTTAAAGCATGATGCATAATGGAAGTATAGACACAATCCACAGATACCATGCCTAACAATTACTGCTACTAATAATACTCAGATGTCACCTTTCACTGTCTTTTATTCCTGATGATTTCTTTTTCTCTTCATTAAATGAATTCAGAGAATCACAGACTCATTCAGGCTGGAAAAAAAAACAAACTTTTATGACCATTGAGTGCAAGCATTAACCCAACAACTATCAAGACCACTGATAAACCATGTTCCTCAGCACCACATTGACACAACTTTTAAACACCACCAGAGATGATAATTCAACCACTTCCTTGGGCAGCCTGTTCCAGGGCTTGACAATCTTTTCAGGGATAATTTTTTTCCTAATGTTCAATCTAGGATTCCCTGGGACAACTTGAGGCTGTTTCCTCTCATCCTGTCACTTGCTCCTTGGGAAAAGACACCAATCCCCACCTTGCTACAACCTCCTTTCAGGGAGTTGTAGAGAGTGAGGCGGTCTCCCCTCAACCTCCTTTTCTCCAGGCTAAAGAACCCCAGTCCCCTCAGCTGCTCCTCATAGGACTTGCCTAGACCCTTCACCAGCTTCATTGCCCTTCTCTGGGCTCACTCCAGCACCTCAATGTCATTCTTGTGTGAGAAGACAGACTCTGCTAAGTTTGGTGTACAACCTCTTCCTATGGAGATCAGGATGTTTACCTTTGCATTACATCAATTCCATATTATACACGTATCATCTATACATTCTATATATACACATGGCATTGGTGAGGCTGCACCTTGTGTCCAGTTTTGGGCAGCTCAATACGAGAGAGATGTGGAGGTGCTGGAGCCAGTGCAGAGGAGGGCAATGAAGCTAGGGAAGGGCCTGGAGAATAAATCTAATGGAGAGCAACTGAAGGACCTGGGGATAGCTAGCGTGAAAATGAGGAGGCTGAAGGGAGACCTCATCGCTCTCTACAACTACCTGAAAGGACATTGTGGAGAGGCTGGTGCTGGTCTCTTCTCACAGGTAATTAGCAATAGAACAAGAGGGAATGGCCTCAAGCTGTGACTGGGTAGGTTTAGACTGGGCATTAGGAAAATTTTTTTCCCAGCACAAGTGGTCAGGCAGTGGAATGTGCTGCCCAGGGAGGTGGTGGAGTCCCCAACCCTGGATGTGTTTCAAGATTGTTTGGATGTGGTGCTTGGGGATATGGTTTAGGGGTGAACCTTGTGGAGTAGAGTTATTGGTTGGACTTGATGATCCTGAGGGTCTTTTCCAACCTGAATGTTTCTGTGATTCTGTATCATGTATGTACTCAGAAGTGTTTCAAATGTGCAAATAAGGCTAAGCTTGCTGTATTTTTCAAGTTATAATTAACATCCTGCAAGTCAGAGATGTTTTTCCATTGCACCATGAAAAAGCCATATTTTCAGATGGCATTAAATTTACAGAAAATATTTTAAAGATATAACTAATTACATTAGAAGATATTAAGCACTTTGAAATGACCGGGGGGGGGGGGATAAACAACAAACCACCAAACTGTAGGTTATATAATATTACTTTGTTCCTATTTTGCAGTTGAGGAATGTGTGATATTTGAAAGTCGTCCGTCCCTTGTTTCTGGCTGCTCAGCTGGAAAGATTGCTTTTATTGTTGCTTTCTAATGAAATGATGTACAACTACCACTCAACTTGAAGTAAAAAGGGCAAATAAATTGCTCCTTTCAAATTCAGGCCTACAAGTCTCCCAATTTAGAACACTGAAATCTTTACCTCTCTGAAATAGTAGGCCTATTCATCTTGAGATAGTCTGAGGACAGCTACTCACCACACACATTCTTCCTCTTTTTTTTTTCCTTTAGCTGCCCAACTAGAGGTCACTTTTCAGAAATTTGACCTTAGTCTGCACCCATTTGGAAAGACAAAAATCACCTTTTTTTTTTTCCTCTCTCTCTTGTTTAAACCTTGATTCTATTTAACATCTAATTTGTGTGTAGCTTTTATAAAACTGTTTTTTCCATAACAAACTGAGTTGACTAATGTCTTGATGCCAACACTTAATTTGGTGTTAACACTAATATGTTATCATGGGAGCTGGGCTTGGCAATCATCTAGTCAAATCCACCCTGCTAGAGCAGGGTCACCCAGAACAGGTTGCCCAGGGTAACAATGTCCAGAGAGTTTCAAATCTCTCAAGTGAAAGGGACTCCACAACCTCCCTGGGCTGCCTCTTCTAGGGCTCCAGCATCTTCATAGGAAAAGAGTTTTTCCTTACTTCCGGTGAAACCTCCTCTCTTCTAGTTTGAACCTGTTGCCCTTCATCATATCACTGCGCACCACTGAACAGCCCAGCCCCATCCTCATCACCTCCACCCTTTAGATATTTATAGGCACTGATAAGATCCCCTCTGTCTGCCCTTTTCCAGGCTGAAGAGCCCCAGGTCTCTCAGCCTTTCCTCATAAAAGAGATGCTCCAGTCTTTTTGGATTGCTTCCAACTCAAGATATTCTAAGATTTTATGATAATTTCAGCACTGCTTGTCTAATCACATATTGTAATAAGTCCTGCAGTTCTCTTCTACAAGAATAAATTTGTTCCCAGAATTTTCCACAGGTGATTTGTTGTTTTGTTTTTAAAGGGACTTGCCACCATGACACCTACAACAGAGACATTCATTAATATCGATACAGGCTGGGGGATCATAGAATCATCAGGGTTGGAAGGGACCTCAAGGATCATCTAGTTCCAAGCCCTGTGCCACAGGCAGGGACACCTCACACTGGATCAGATTGCCCAGAGCCACATCCAGCCTGGCCTTAAAAACCTACAGGGATGGGGCTTCCACCACCTCCCTGGGCAACCTGTTCCAGTGTCTCACCACCCTTATGGTGAAGAACTTCTTCCTAACATCCAATCTGAATCTACTCACTTCCAGTTTTGTTCCATTCCCCCTAGTCCTATCACTACTAAACATTCTAAAAAGTCCCTCCCCAGCTTTCTTGTAGGCCCCCTTCAGATATTGGAAGGCCATAATAAATTCTCCTTGGAGTTTTCTCTTCTCTAAACAGAGCAACTCTCTCAGTCTGTCCTCACAGGAGAGGTGCTCCAGTCTCAGGATGAGGTGGTAGAAAGCAGCCATGCAGAAGAGGACTTTAGCACGCTGAGGGATGAGAAGCTAGACATGAGGAGACCTTTGGAAATCCCTTCCAACTCAAACCATTTTATGAATCTATGATTCTACAACACTGTGTAACCCTCCCATCTCCTCAGATAACCAACCCTGTGATACCTGGTTCACTGGAAAAGGAGCAGCAGCAATATAATACATGAAAAGGCAATGTACAGAAACCAATGTGATGCCAGGCTACTAAGTATTATCAAACTGATGTCTTCTCAGCTGCAACATACCAACTGTATGAAACTGCTTTAATCCACAGCTATAAAAATAAACACCAGGAGACCACAAAGATTAACACCGTTTCCTGCCTCTCCACACTGGCTACAAAATATTTTGCTTGCACTTGTGTCCATAACTAATGCAACTGGAGAAAGCCCTTCTCAGGCTGGAATTTTAGCAAGATGATGTCAGCCACGCTTCATACTTCCAATTTTCCAAACTACTCCAGATTTTTGCAGTTATGCTTATCAACTGGGGAGGAAACAAAAATCAAAACCAAATCAAACCAACAGAAAACAAACAAACAAAAATTTAGGGGAAAAAAAAAATTACCATATCTCATCTCATTATGACAATACATTAATTGCAAAAGTAGGTCATGCTATTAATTCACTCTATGTACATTTTCTTGGTACTTTTTGTCCTGTAACACATGGCATATTATTAACTAATCCATCATCTTACAAAATAACTTATATTCAGCCACATATCATAGTTCTGAGCCAATTCCAGAAAACACCAAAGAGCAGTGAAATGGAAGCACTTTAAAATTAAACAAAATGCCCCAACACTTTATTGGAATGCATGTTAATTAAGAGCAAGACTGAGGGAAAGGTGTATTTCCCTTTTTCTTCCCCTCCACCACTTCAGATTTGGTGTTGCATAACTCTGCAAAGCAAGGAATCAGCAAAAGAGTAAATGTCTCCCCCAAGATGGGACTTGACACTTTCTCCAGTCTCATGGTTTGTGGATTCTTTGGTCCTGTGTCACAATCATAGCATGCTTTAGGCTAGAAGGGACCTGTAAATGCCATCTAGTCCAACCCCACCACAGTGAGGGGAGAAATCTTTAATTAGAGCAGGTTGCTCAGAGCCACATCCAACCTGACCTGGAATGGTTCCAGGGATGGGACTTCTACCAGATTTCTGGGCAACTTTCACCAGTGTCTAAACCACACTCAGTACAAAAAAATTTCTTCCTGATATATAGTCTGAATCTCACTCTTTTAGTTCCAAATCATCACCTCTTGCCCTGTCACAACAGGCCCTGCTAAAAAGTCAGTCCTCATTTTTCTGATAGGGCCCTTTAAGCACTGAAAGGCCACAGGAAGGTCTCCCTGGAGCCTTCTCTTCTCCAGCCTAAACAGCCCCAGCTTTCAGCCTGGTCTCACAGAAGCAGCTTTCCAGCTCTGTTTCCTCTTATCTACACAAATTTCAAATCAAATCAAGACAGAAATACTGAAAACATTCATAGTAGTGCTCTAGGAAAGACAATGCTCTTCCTGACTTTGGGGGACAGCAGTTAGAGACTTTGTGGGGGTTGATATTTGTATTGCTTCGAGGAATACTTAGTCATGAAATTCCATTAAAGAAATTTCCCAGTGGTAAAAAGCCTGATGTCTATGAAATTTATTATCTTTTTTTCTTTTTTTTTTTATATATAAAGAAACTTTGCTGAAATTAAAAGCTTAATTTTTCAAAGCAAGTTCAATTCATTTCACTGCTTTCTGCCTCTTGTTTGAAGTCATGGCAATTCATCCACAAGAGGAAGAATTTTGAAAGTCTAAATTATTCCTAAATGTTTCCATTTAAGTTGGGAAAGAAAAATAAAAAGCAACATCTCACCAAACAAATATTCACAATGTCTTCTTCATCTTTCTGAATGATACATCCTCATATAAATTCCTCCACATAAAATCCATTTTTTCGCTCTTGTCCCCCATATTCAAGGCTACACCTTGAATACTGGGGTCAGTTCTGGGCCCGTCACTCCAAGAAGGGCATTGAGGTGCTGGAGTAGCTCCAGAGAAGGAGACCAAATCTGGAGAATAGTCTAGGGAGCAAGTCTTAGGAGGAACAGCCGAGGGAACTGGAATTGCTTAGTCTGGAGAAAAGAAGGCTGAGGGGAGACCTCATTGCCCTCTACAACTCCCTGAAAAGAGGCTGGAATGAGGTGAGGGTTGGTCTCCTCTACCTAGGAACAAGTAATAGAACAAGAGGAAATGGAAGAGGATTGGATATTAGGAAAAATTTCCGTACTGAAAGAATGCTCAGGTATTGGGACAAGCTGCTCAGAGGCGTGGTGGAGTCACTGTCCCTAGAGGTGTTAAAAAAATGGGTATACATGGCCTTGGTGGTGTGAGATCAACAGTTGGATTCAATGATGTTAGAGGTCTTTTTCAACCTAGATGATTCTCTGATTCTATTCATAGGCAGATTCCTTTACCTGTCCATTAAAGTTTGCTCCACTTAATTAAGAAAAGCCTCATAGCAATCTGGGAATCTGTATACTGCCAGGAGATGACATGATCTCAAGAAGCTGAGATAAATACAATTAGCTTATATGGATATCAATCTTACCAATGCTTTTCTACCTGACACAGAATATGGGAAAGAATTGCATGGTTATTCGTCAACATAAATGTTTTCCTTCCTTTTATTCACATTATTGGACCAAAATCCTTTATTTAAGTAATTAAACATTTCATAGAATCATGGAATTATAGAATTGTCAGGGTTGGAAGGGACCTCAAGGACCATCTAGTTCCAGCTCTCCTGCCACAGGCAGGGACATCTCACACTACATCAGGTTGCTCACAGCCATATCCAGCCTGGCCTTAAAAACCTCCAGGGACGAGCTTTCTACCACCTCCCTGGGCAACCTGTTCCAGTGTCTCACCACCCTCATGGGGAAGAGCTTCTTCCTGACATCCAATATGAATCTACCCATTTCTAGTTTTGCTCCATTCCCCCCAGTCCTATCACTACCTGACACCCTAAAAAGTCCCTCACCAGCTTTCTTGTAGGCCCCCTTCAGATACTGGAAGGCCACATACTGTAAGGTCTCCTCAGAGCTTTCTCCTCTCCAGATTGAACAACCCCAACTCTCTCAGTCTGCCTCCATAGCAGAGGAGCTCCAGCCCTCTGATCACCCTTGTGGCCCTTCTCTGGACACATTCCAGCACCCCCATATCCTTCTTGTAATAGGGGCTCCAGAACTGGATGCAGTACTCCAGGTGGGGTCTCACCAGAGTGGAGTAGAGGGGGAAAATCACCTCCCTCAACCTTCTGGCTATGCTTTTGATGCAGCCCAGGATGTGATTTGCTTTCTGGGCTGCAAGTGCACACTGGCAGCTCATGTTGAGCTTCTCATTCACCATTTCAAGCAGGAGGAGACAAACCAGACTCCAATGAGCACTTTTAGGTAGTTCTATTAGTATCAACATAATCATTTTCATGGCAATAATTGGAGCCCCAGTGAGGGCTCACCCCTTCCTGAGAGATGAAAACACTTCACTGCTGCCAGTGAAAATATGAAGTCAGCTGCTACAGACTGGGAATTGATATGCTAAAACCTGACCATAGTCTTCATCGCTGAAGCAAGCTTCACAGGGCTGTCAATCCAGCGGCTTTCACTTGTAACACTAACTGATCTCTGAAAGAGCATCAGCTGACCATTCATGTGACTCAAAACTGCACCCAGGTCCGCACCCGGGTAGGGGAGGAAAAGTCTCTTTCACGTTTTGCAATTAGGACACAAACCCCCACGAAACTGCTCAGTAACAATATCCCAACAACTCCATGAGGCCCTTATCCAAGCCTTAATTCAGGCAATTCAAGGCTCTGTTGGATGAGGGCCCAAAAAGTAGCAAAGAACAAATTGTTACAATTTTATGGGTTGCTTTTTTCCCCTTTTTCTATGTGTGCATCAGGGGAGCTTCTCCCATGCCCAGATTACAGCCTGGAGCTCAAGGAATCTTCCCAGATTTCGGCATGTACTCTGTATGCAAGGTAAGTATTACAGAATCACAGAATGTTAGGGGTGGGAAAGGACCTTGAAAGATCATCCAGTCCAACCCTCATGCCAGAACAGGATCACCTAGAGCAGATCACACAGGAACACATCCAGGTGGGTTTTGAATATCTCCAGAGGGAGACTCCACAGCCCCCCTGGGCAGCCTGTTCCAGTGTTCCATCCCCCTCACACCAACAAATTTTTTCCTCATGTTTCTACGAAATTTCCTCAACACCACCCATTGTCCCTTGTGCTGTCACTGGGCATCACCAAGCAGAGCCTGACTCCATCCTCTATCCTTAGAGTAAGGATAATATTTTTGTTGCATGATTGCTATTTGTTGCTAATGACTTACACACACTGCAATGAACAGATCAACACCACACTAAAAACAGACACTAAAACATCAGACGTTTTGATTTTATGGACAATGGGGACAAAAAAACCCACAAAATGCAGCACACCTGGTCTCTGCATAAGGCTGCAGACCTGTGGCTTGTGTAACATATTCCACTGAAGTAATGGAAGCACTGTAATTTACACCAGATGAAGATCTGTTCCAAGATCTGCCCCTTCCAAACAGAAAAGTCATGACAGTAAATTAAATGATCTGACTTGACAGTGCATTTTTAACCCTGCATTAGTTACCCAAGGAGGACATTGCAACCAAAGGGTAAAAATGCTGCAGAATTACTTGGTGTTGAAAAATACGCCCAAAGAATCCACTAGAGATGTGACCAGTTTTCATTACTGCTCAACTAAGTCTTTCAGCAAAGTGCTGGGAGGGTGGGAACTGGCTTCAAACACAGCATCTAGAAAATCAGAAACCCCAGACTGTGTTTCATAGAATCACACAATGTTAGGGGCTGGAAGGGATCGCAAAAGATCACCCAAGTCTAACCCCCCTGCCAGAGCAGGATCACCTATACCAGGTGAGCATGTGGAGAGATGGGAGCACTGGGTTTTCAGTGTGGGGGTTGGGGTGGCATTTTTAAGGCAATAAGGTCAGAAGATAACTCCTCTGCACTAGAAACATCTTGTTTCAATCTCCCTGAGTAAATGTATAAGAATAATCCCATTTTTCCCCTCTCCATCTACCCTAGCATGTGAGTAGCCAACAATCTCCAGGCTAATCCAGTGCCAAGAACAATGCTACTCTCTTTTCACAAAGTCAGAAGAATAGAAGCCTAGAAAGAATGAGGGATACAGAACCAGGACTAGTTATTAGATATAACACCACCCTCTTCCCAAAATTACTGATCTACCATTCATCCCAAATGCATTCTAACTTCATATTATCACAACAATTCAAATGTGGCATTCAAGGTTAGTTATTGGAAACATTCTACCAAGGGGCAGTGGCTGAGAATCAAAGTTTTACAGTGATTTTTCAAAATATAAGAACACATTCGAAGATAATCTCACAGAATGTTAGCCATTGGAAGGGACCTCGAAAGATCATCCAGGCCCACCTCCCTGCCAGAGCAGGATCACATAGACCAGATCACACAGGAAAACATCCATGTGGATTTTGAATATCTCCATAGAGGGAGACTCCACAACCCCCCTGGGCAGCCTGTTCCTAAACTGCCAGTTTGCTTCTGACCTCAGGAAAAAATGTAAATGCAGTTTATTCCCTTGTCCTTTGCACAGCTGAGCAAAAGCAGATCCCTCCATTTATTGGTTTTCTAATCTTAGTTATGCTGGGTAAGGTTTGAGCACTTGAGGTCTGAGACTCAGAGCACACAGGGAAATGTCTGCAGCGTGTATCAATGACCTTTTGCAACTGAGTTCTGGTTTAGAAACAGGACTTTTCAGATGTCCCAGGGTGTTCAGTTCTGGGGCTTTGGTCCAGATCCAAAACTCCGAGGTTGTTTAATAAGAAGATTCCAAGCAGTCCACAGCTGACCCTGGCCAGTCACACTGGAGCTGCAGCTTGCTGACGTGGAGGAGGAATACTGCACTGAGGACTGAGTAGGTCCAGATGCTGCTTCTCTCTTCAGAAAGGAAATTATAGTCTATAGAAGAGGAGCTTGGCAAAGCCAGCCTTCTAAGCTAGGAAATTTCATGATCTGTTGGAATATATTAACATGTACATTTTTTAACTCCAACAGAGACATGGCTTGTTTCTGGAACAAATGTTTGATAGGGGTCAAGTTGCAGGGCCTAAGGGAATGCGAGGGGCTGGATGATTTCATTTCCCTTAAGCTAAGGCAGCTGGCAGACGTGGGTATGGTTTGCTGCTTTTTGCTTTTTATTGTTATGAATTGTGTAGATAATTGATGGCAGGTTGCCTAGAGCTTGGGATAGGCCTTCTTCATGAAAGCTGAAGGAAATAAATGGTGGCTTGCCTTTATTTCAGTGGTTCTGTGCTGATTTCAGAAATAATAAAGACCCCCTTAGGTCTTTGTACCAAACCTAAAAGAACAGAGCAGGCTCATTACACACAGAGGCAGCCTGGATGTCACCCTTGGATCAGTAATGGCTCCTGGATCTCAGCACCAAGTCCAGGCACCACTTCTTCAGGCAAAATGTATTTTAATTTCCAAGCAATTTTCCTAAGACTTTTCCCAAACTCAGAATTTTACATTACACACAGCAGACAAGAGGTAAACTAAGTAAAACATGAAGCCCCTGAGCTCCATCTGAAATTTCCCAGATGAATTTTTTCTTGTGCAAATAAACTTGTTAATATTGCACTCAAATAGAGTGTTTATTATCTCACTTACAGATAAATCTTTAGAGTGTCTCTCCCTCAGGCAATTTCAATGCCTACTGCACAAAAATTAGTTTGACTACAGGTAAAATATTGAAGGGTGATAGTTGAGTGCAGAGTTAAAACCTAGTTAAGTTTCCACTTCTCAATCAGCTTAGTTGTGAGAAAAAAGTTCCACTGTTGGAAACTTTCATCTAAAATGAATGAGTTTGCTTACTTTCATGTTATTACATCAAAGATAACAAGGAAAATGGGCATGGTCATTCAGCTTTTCCAATGCAGAAATCAACTGAGAGTCATAATTAGAAGCAGCATTAATTTTCTGATTGCTAGTTTCACAAATGGGACTCAGTGTGCATTGCATAAATCAGTTCTCCCTTTTTAACCTCAAAGAAATTCACCTACAATGAAAATAATTTGGGAATGAACCACAAATTAAGAATGTGGCAATTCCCAGTTTGAACTGGTGCTGGAAGACAAACACCAGAGAGAGAGCTGAGGCCAGGCACAGTGCAAGAAAGGAGCAGCACACAATGGTTGCTGTTTGCTCTGCCCAGAACAAGGAGAACTGGCAAGTGAAATGAAGAAACTAAATGTCTTAAGTCAAACAAAACTTAATTCCCTGCTCAAAATGTGTTCCTTGCCTTAAGAAGAAGGCAACTCAGCAGGGGGGGCTGACCATTCAAATGCAGTCCAAATCCTGCTCCACTGCCCTAAGTAAACATCACATTGCCAGACTGATGTTCCCTCCATCATCCTACTCATAGTTGGGAGAGAAACCACCTTCTGTAGTCTCCTAATACCCTGTCCTTCACTGAGGGCAGAGTAACAGGCTCAGAGTCAAGCCTGGAGGAGAGGGGAAATGTCTACAATGACAGAGCAATGAACTTCTTGATTGACTGAACTAAAAGTATCAAATTCCTTCGGTGCTAAAATTTCTACAATTGGGATATAAATGTAAAGGTGAAAAAGAGCAACACTAAGCCATTCCTGTTGTTCAGTCACATTGTTCCTAGCCAAAATGTGGAAACAGCCAACCTCACAGCAGTGCTGATGTGTTTCTTCTATGGGGCAGAAGTGAGGGAAGGCATGGTGGAGGGCATAACTAACCATACAGCTCCCATAAATAGCTATGTAATTTCAGCTTAACTGCAATCTAAGCTCCATAAACTCCCTCTGTGAGATACATTTTCTATGTGCACCTCGTTGTTATGGTTGGCTGGATTGATGCCGTTCTGTAGAGTTTGAGGTCAGTATGGAAAACGAGCCCTCATTCATTACTGGCAAGCTCTCTCCAAAAAGAATACACCCTGAGGTGTCCAGTGGTAAGGCACAGAGGCAGAAGAACCAGCTGGTAAGGTACAAAGCCTGCAACTGCTTCATTCAAAGCACAATTACTCTTCCGAGCATCTTGAGGGCAATGAATTAAATCCCAGACGCACATCTGGCAATAAACAATGAAAGAATAGAATAGCATCCATGGAAATCATCTCTCTGGTAAGAAAAGCATCTTCTGCCAAATAGAAGAGCTTATAAAAATGCACAGCAGCCTTCTGCAAGACCCTACTGCAGCTCAGCTGTATAGTCAAATGTTGCTAATGTAAAACAGGTGCCTAGAGCTCCCTGGAAAACACCTTGATCTGGAACATTGTCACTGTGTGAGTGAATCTGTAGGGAGGGCCTTCCCTTTCATGGATTCACAGGTTGCAATGGGTTGGAAGGGACCCTCCAAGGTCATCTTGTCCAACCCCACTGCAGTCAGCAGGGACACCCCAAACTAGATCAGGCTGCCCAGGACCACATTGACCCTGAATGTCTCAAGGGACAGGGCCTCAACTATGTCCCTGGGTGGCCTCTTTCAGTATCTCTGCACTCTCATTGTAAAGACCTTCTTCCTGATGTCCAACCTAAATCTGCCCTGCTCCAGTTTCAAACCATTGTCCCCTGTCCTATTGCCACAAGCCCTTCTAAACAGTCCTTCCATAGCCTTCCTGTGCATTCCCTTCAGATACTGAAATGTAGCTCTAAGGTCTTCCCAAAGTCTTCTCCTCTCCAAGCTGAACAGCCCCAATTCACTCAACCTGTCTTCCAGCCCTCTGATTGTCTTTGTGGCCCCACTCCAGCAGGTCCATGTCTCTCTGTGCTGTAGGCTCTGGAGCTGGAGAGTATCCAGAGGGAATACCCAGAATCAGCAGACAGCTGAAGATAGGCATCTCGCTCCGTTTCCATTCTCCTATACTTATGAGCAGTGCAGCATCCTTAAAGCAGGAAGAACTTAGGCATAAGACATGTAGCTCATTTTGAAAGGGCATGCCATTTACTATGTTATAACAACATGATATTTACAAAATAATCCAGAAATAAAATCCTTTCCATCCATCAACTGATGCTGGACTACTTACACATTACTAAAATAGAGGATTCAAATGCATGGTGACTAAGGGTGTGAAAAATGCAAAGTCAGTTTGGATCAGAGGAAGTAATACCTTTACAGGATCTCAGAATGTTAGGGTTAGAAGGGACCAACAGAGATCATCAAGTCCAACCCTCCTGCCAGAGCAGGACCATAGAATCTATCGCAGGTTGCACAGGAACTTATCCAGATGGGTCTTGAAAGTCTCCAGAGAAGGAGAATCCACAGCCTCTTTGGGGAGCCTGTTCCAGTGCCCTGTGATCCTTATAGTAAAGAAGTTTTTCCCCATGTTGAGGTAGAATTTGTAGTTTACATTCATTGCCCCTTGTCCTATCACAGGGTGGTTGGACTTGACCTCTGGAGGTCCCTTCCAACCCCTAACATCCTGTGATTTCTGATGCCTGAAGAGATTGTGCTGCACTGCACAAAAGAATAACAACATAATTGCCATGTTGATATACCATCTGCAATGATCTACAGGTGACACAGCAGCTGCTGCTTCATGTTAATATCTGGATATCCAAAAAATTGACTTTGCTGTTCCTAATCAAAATGAAGATATTAGTTGTACTAGAGGCAGTGCTTTATGGGACACGCCAAAGCTCAAGAACAACTTTTCCTGCAGAGGGGATGTTATAACTGCATAGAAATATCTAAAGGGTTGAGGTCATTGGGACGGGGCTGGGCTCTTCTCAGCAGTGGCCAGCAATAGAACAAAGAGCAACAGGCACAAAGTAGAATCCAGTCAGTTCCATCTAAGCATGAGGAAAAACTTCTTTGCTGTGAGGGTGTTGGAGCCCTGGGCAGGCTGCCCAGAGAGGTTGTGGAGTCTCCAAACCCACTTGGACACTGCAATCCTGGGCAATGTACTCTAGCTGCTCCTGTTTTAAAAGTGGGTTTGGACTGGATGATCCCCAGAGGTCTCTTCCAACTCCTACCATTCTGTGATTAGTACAGAAACAATTTACCAAATCCCCATCTTACTTATATTAGATAGCTCCAGGGGTGGGGAAAGAAAACAAAACCAACCAACAAACAAAAAACCAAAACCAAACAACAACAACAAAAAGATTTTAAATAAATCAAAACAAAACAACACAACCACCACCACCCCTAGAAAAACCTTACCTGCTACTGACTGAGACAAGTGCTGGAAGAATGAGGCCTGAGCACCTCAAACATCACTGTTTGTCCCTCAGACATCACACTTGGTTTAACATCAGAAGGGCTCATCATAATTAGCTATTTGTCCTTCCTGAATACAACAGCATGTCCTAAAGCTCAGCCTGCCATTTTCATAAACAGCTATAAGTCAACACTATCTGCAAAAGCAAGAGCATCAGCCCCCTGGTATTTACATTTTGTTGGCAACTGCATTACATTGTATAAACAAATGGCCTAGAAATTTCTGTGTCTTACACACTTCAAGAATTTCAGTCTTTCAGCCTCCACACGGGAGGAGATTTAATAGAGAAAGAAAAAAAATAAAGGGAGTGTGTACACACACATACAAGAATAAGATGGAAAGGTAATAAAGTCACCTTACAAAGAAATAAAATCCAGCTCAGGGGGGAAAAACATCATTCTGATTTCATAGAAGGGAAGGAAGGTTGGAAGGGACCTCCAGAGATGAAGTCCAATCCCATTTCTACATTTTTGTCACCAGAAGTGGAAGCTGGTAGCTCTAATGAGCAGGCTGGGGTCAGAGTGGCTGGAGAGCAGCCAGGAAAAAAGGGACCTGGGGGTGCAGGGTGATAGTAGGCTGAACACGAGCCAGCAGTGTGCCCAGGTGGCCAGGAGGGCCAATGGTATCCTGGTCTTCATCAAGAATAGTGTGGCCAGCAGGAGCAGGGAGGTCATTCTGCCCCTGTACTCAGCACTGGTTAGGCCACACCTTGAGTACTGTGTCCAGTTCTAGACCCCTCAGTTTAAGAAAGATGTTGAGTTGCTCAAATGTGTCCAGAGAAGGGCAACAAAGCTGGTGAGGGGTCTGGAGCACAAGCCCAGAGGCTGAGGGAACTGAGGGTGTTTAGCCTCAAGAAGAGAAGGCTCAGGGGAGACCTTAATGCTCTCTACAACTACCTGAAGGGAGGTTGTAGCCAGGTGGGGGGCAGACTCTCCTCCCAGGCAACCTGTGACAGAACAAGAGGACATAGCCTTAAGCTGTGCCAGGGGAGTTTAGGTTTGATCTTAGAAAGAAGTTCTTCACAGAAGGAGTGATTGGCCACTCGAATGGGCTGTCCAGGGAGGTGGAGTCACCATTCCTGGAAGTGTTCAAAATCAGACTGGATGAGACACTTAGTGCCATGCTTTAGTTGATTAGGTAGTGTTAGGTGATAGGTTGGACTTGATGATCTTGAAGGTCTCTTCCAACCTGGTTAACTCTGTGATCACTGGAAAGTAGTTGTACTGAAAGTGCATGCTTTTGCCAAACCAGGCCCAAACCTATAGTGGGGGTAGAAATTAAAAGGACAAACTGGGTTGATTTTCAAACTCTTTTTTTTTTTTTTCCTGAAGTTTAAACATTTAACCTTGGGATGAGACTAAAATGGAATAAAATAAAAAGCAGCACAAGCAGAGTGTCTTAGTCCTTTTCTCAAGAGAACTCTACTTGCCAAGTAGTACTAAAGAAGTAATTGGGGTTTTGAAAGCAGGGATGTCTGATGCAAACAGGAAGAAGAGTAGCAGGATCTTGCTTTCTCACGTGGCATTTTGAAATTGTATGCGTGTCATGGATTAGTCGGTCGTGATTCCTCTCCCAGTAAAAGAAAGGCAGGGAACCAGCACACCAAAAAGTTTCTTCTCATGGCATTGAGTCAACACTCACTGACATTTATAGGACATAGAGTAAGCCACAGCTGTGTCCTGTTAAAAAACAGGACAGCAGGAGCCTCCCCTTTCCAGGCACAGTCACATCCCATTCTCCTATCCTCACTCCAGCCCAGGGCTCCTGAAGCGTTCTTCCAGACAGAGCTGCAGATGAGAACGTAACACACACTAAATGTCAAGTCACTTACCCAGATTAAGCATGCTTAATTCTGTCAGAAACTCGAGTCTTTGCTGAACATTTTGTAGCTTCACATAAAATGTACTAGGAATTGGTCTATCACAACAAGCACACAGATCATCTTTACAACCCTGAAAGCCTTAATCTGCTTGTTCTCTTGCAGTGATATGATGCAAGGACCTTTTCTTGTGTCAGATTTGTGCACAGAGCAAATTCAAACCAAAGCCATTGAGATTCTCTTGGGGCCTCCTGAAACCAGAAACTGTGCTGTGGTTTGGGTATTGATGCTTACTCACAGTCAGAAGCAACTTTCAGTTAAAATCACATGAATTCAGGCAAAAAGACAGCAAAACTCAGCATGGCTGACTCTAGGGGATGATTACCAACAGTCTGCATAGCTCTAATGCTCCACTAGCAAGAGATTTCAATAACACTGCTCACAAGCAAATTATCCCTGTGTGCACTTCACATTTTTCTGTGTAACTGATAGAAGATTTCTATGGGAATTACTCTTTTATTACAACTATCTCACTGCTATGTTGCTTTTCCTAATTAATTCTTCCTTCAGATGAAAGGACCCCAATGTTTCTTGCCCTCTTTTAAATGAAAAATGGAAATATTCAAAGTTTTCATTCATTAAGAGGCAAACAAACCAGACAGAAGTCATCTCATTACAAGGAATAAGGCTATTCATGTGCTTCAAGTTGGGTTCTAAAGTACTCCCTTGAATGGGAGATTTAAATCACCAAATATTTACTTTCTGTGTTCATTACAGTCAAACACAAACAAAATAAACTGGTTATCTTGCACGGTTGCCTGTAAAATAGACAAATTCTGTCCTGCAGAGGTTTCCTAGGAGACCAGAGAAGGCTCCAAGAAACAGAGAACAGCTGGAAGAAAAAAAATTACCAGAAAAACCCCAAAGAACTAAGTGTTTCATAACCTTCATTTTAAAAACATTAGAACAATAGCACTAATAAAAAGATAGAGCAGTGCCATTCATACTGCTTGGCCCCAACATTCTTCATAAGAGCAAAGAGGCACAGCCTAAGAGATCAAGAAAGAAAAAAACACCAAAGTGTGAGTGCTTTGATAGAATGTGGTAAAGCTGCAAAGTTTTAGTCTGTACAGTACAAGGAAGGCCAAGTCCACAGAGAGATGTGTTTACTGAAACCTTGCAGCAAGCATCACTTTATGGGCTTCACTATCTAGAGATTCCTTTGCTGAGCAGACACATTCCAATTCACAGAATTACAGAAACATTCAGGTTGGAAAAGACCCTCAGGATCACCAAGTCCAACCGACAACTGTAACTGTACTCTACAAGGTTCACCCTTCAACCATATTCCCAAGCACTACATCCAAATGACCATTAAATACATCCAGGATTGGTGGCTCAACCACCTCCTTGGGCAGCTCATTTCAATTCCTGACCATTCTTGCTGGGGAAAAAGAAAATTGCATCATGTCCTGTCTAAACCTGCCCTGTTGCAGCCTGAGGCCCTTCCCTCTTCTTTTATCACTAATTACCTGTGAGAAGAGACCAGCACCAGCCTCTCCACAATGTCCTCTCAGGTGACTGTAGGGAGCCATGAGGTCTCCCCTCAGCCTCCTCTTTTTCACACTAACCATCTCCAGCTCCTTCAGTTGCTCTTAATAAGATTTATTCTCCAGGCTCTTCACCACCCTCCTTGCCCTTCTCTGCGCTCATTCCAGTTCTTCCACATTTCTCCTGTATTGAGGTGTCCAAAACTCAATACAATCTCTGGCCTCACCAGAGCTGAGTACAAGGGGACAATCACCTCCCTACTCCTGCTGGACACAGCATTTCTAATCCCAGCCAGCATGCCATTGGCTTTCTTGGCCACCTGGGCACATTGCTGGCTCATATTCAGCTGCTTGTCTATTAGAACCCCAAGGTCCCTTTCTGCCAGACAGCTTTCCAGCCACATTGCCCCAAGGGTGTAGCACTGCTTGGGATTTTTGTGACCCAAGTGCAGGACCTTGCACTTGGCCTCGTTGAAGCTCATCCCACTAACATTGGCCCATCCATCCAACCTATCCTCTTGTGAAAGCAGTCAAGCTATTCAACGTGAAAATCTATGCAATTCGAGAAATATATTATTTGCAGGATGACTCAGGATGTGCATTGCAGCAGTACCCTAAGGCTTCAGTCAAGACCAAGGATGCTTTGTACTTAGTGCTGCACAAATTCCTAGGAAGCTTCTGCACTTTACAGTTACAACATCAAATCAAAGCATGTCCAAGCTACACAGTCTCAGTATGCAGGTTTAACTATTTTTTTTCTATCACTATAGCAAACATTGCAACAGGGGAAGAAAAAATTTAAAAGGAAAGAAAAGGAAAGAAAAAATGGTTAAAGGACAATTTGTCTACCCTCAGCCCTAGTTTGTGAAGCAGGCCTCAGGCACTCTGCCAGTCATGAGTATAACTGTGATGTTCAGTGCTGTCACAGCAGCCCTGCTGTTGTGTTGGCTCTTCCTTCCCCACACGGCTCCATTTTCCATGTTCTGTTTTGCTTGTTGCCAGGCTTGATGTCTCTTACATCAGGTTCTTCCCTTTCTTTGTTGCCAATGCATGTTCCAGCATTTTCTGCCTCTTGCCAAAGCAAGCATTTAAACATCTGGAAATGATCCTCCATTACTTTCACCAGCAAGATCACAGAATGGCCTGGATTGGAAGGAACCTCCAAAAGTCATCCAGTCCAATCCCCTGTGCAGTCAGCAGGGACATCCTCCACTAGATCAGGCTGCCCAGAGCCATGTTAATCCTCACCTTGAGTATCTGCAGGGATGGGGCCTCAACTACCTCCCTGGGCAACCTGTTCCAGTGTTCCACCATCCTCATAGTAAAGAGCCTAACATCCAATCTAAATCTGCTCTTCTCTAGTTTGAGGCCATTGCCCCTCATCCTGTCACTGCAGGCATTTGTGAACAGTCCTTCTCCAGCCTTCTTGTAGACCCCCTTCAGGTACTGGAAGGCTGCAATTAGGTCTCCCTGGAGCCTTCTCTTCTCCAGATTGAACAACCCCAGCTCCCTCAGTCTGTCCTCGTAGCAGAGGTGCTCCAACCCCCTGATCATTTTTGTGGCCCTCCTCTGGACCCACTCCATCAGGTCCATGTCCATCCTATATTGAGGACTACATACCTGGATGCAGTACTCCAGGTGAGGTCTTACAGATGCATCTGCCTGGCAAGGCAGTTCCCATAGAGTGCGAAAGTGATGGCTTCAGATGTCACAGTTTACCTGTGTAAAATGCACCACACATCTAACAGACCACACAGTACACTAAAATTTAACCTGCAGTAAGTTACAAGCACACATGAATTTCTCCTACAAATTTCAGCATGCGTGATGTAGCTTTACAGCCCCAAACATTCCATGTTTAATAGACTTCTAAATTACATACAGGTAAAATAAATAAGGAGCAATGCAAGCCATTCAGAATTGTGTTCTTTTACTAGTGCCTACAATGTGAAATGGAAATACATTATTTTTTAATTAAGATTTGGGGGGGGGGGACAACGGGGAAAAAAACCACACCAAATCCCTGAATGGATAAAAAGAGACCTGGGAATCTTTGGTATGATTTGCCTGGAACAATGGCATCAAAGTGCTGTGATTTGAATCATAGAATTGTCAGGGTTGGAAGGGACCTCAAGGATCATCTACTTCCAACCCCTCTGCCATGGGCCGGGACACCTCACACTACATCAGGTTGCTCAGAGCCACATCCAGCCTGACCTTACAAACCTCCAGGGATGAGGCTTCTACCACCTCCCTGGGCAAACTGTTCCAGTGTCTCACCACTCTCATGGTAAAGAATTTCTTCCTAACATCCACTCTGAATCTACCCATTTCTATTTTTGCTCCAATACTGAGTCTATAAAAGTCTTAAGCATGTCTTCAGAAGTTGTTGCCATGTCCATTTCCCTTCTCTATTCAGACAATTCCCACAGTTTTAAAGGCTCGGGTGTACAAAATACAGGATGGCTAACAAGGCAGATGCTGTGGGCTGTAAGACACAAAGTACATGCAATTCGGCTTTAATGCTGTAGTTGCAGAGAGATGAGGCCACCTCAAGAAGTACAAGGGCCACCTCACACCCAGTGCCTCTTCAGAAGTCCCTGCCTCTTTTGCTTGGCTTCATCTTCCTTTCTCAGGGATTTGGACACACTGAGGTCTGGCAGGTGCGTGTACAGCAAAAAGCTTGAATAGCCAAGATTAATTTCTCAGAACATCTGTCCTTTCCAAGTCTGCCTCCTCTACATTGACCTTTGACATATTATTCATTTTCTCCATAAATTAGAACTTAGGCCAACACTAGCCTTGATTACTGAAGGATGAATGAAAGCCTCTTTTCCTCCTGCTTTTCTTCCTAAAGAATCATGAGGGCTATACTTTTCTTTACCCAGTCCTACTATGTGACAGAGTTTTAGTCCCTTCTGACCACAGAGCAAACTCTGTTGTTATCATCACTCCAGCCTACACTTTTCTGAGGTGATTCTCTTCTTTGTATTTCTTCCCCATACATTTGCACAGATGGCAAGTATTTAATTTCTCCTTGTCATCTGTGATTTCCATTATAATCCTATTTCTTTTGTGATCTAGATTACAGAAGGCTCTCTATGAAAGCATGAGATTTCATCCAAAATAAAGGTACATTACTCTTAACCATGTGTCTTGGTTTCATTTTCCCACCACTCACAACATCAACATCTGGAGTACTGTGCCCAGTTCTGCAACCCTCAACACAAGAATCACGTAGAGGGTCCAGAGGAGGGCCTTGAAGATGAACAGAGGGCTGGAGCACCTCTCCTACAACGACAGACAGAGTGTTGGGGTTATTCAGCTTGAAGAAAGGCTATGGAGGACCTTACAGCAGCCTTCAAGTAACCAAATGGGGTCTACAAGCTGGGGAGGGACTGTTTACAAGGACTTGTAGCACTAGGACAAGGGACAATGGTTTTAAACTAGAGTAGGGCAGATTTAGATTTGACATAGACTGGAAGTTCTTTGCTATCACAGTGGTGGAAGACTGAACAGGGAGGTGGTGGAAGCCCCATCCCTGGAGACGTTCAAGGTCAGGCTTGATGGGGCTCTGAGCAACCTGATCTAGCTGGAGATGGCCCTGATTAGTGCTGGGTGTTCGACTAGATGACCTTTAGAAGTACCTTCCAACCCAATGCATTCTATGTTAAGGACAAACTGTTATTTTCAGGGCAACAAAGCACTGGAAGAAGCTGCCCAGAGAGATTGTGGAGTCTGCTCTGCAGAGATTCCAAATCCTCCTGGACACTGTGATCCTGGACATCCTGCTCTGGCTGCCCTGCTTTAGCAGAGGGGTTGGACTAGAGGTCTCCAGAAGTCACTTCAAAACCCCACCATTCTGTGTGTGGGTGATTTAAGCTAATACTAACATGAAGATTTCATAAGACAAATGCTTTACTAACAGTCAAATACTATTACATCACCACACACTACAACTGCCATCAAGCACTATCTTCTAAAAGTCTTGGTGAGGGAACTCCACAATGTCTTTTCCCCTGTCACAACTGCCATGTAAACTCTAATTCAACAGTACCTATAATAAACAATGGTGAAGGGGACACAGAGATGCTACAGTGCTCTCTGCACTCTCATCTCTAAAGTGTTCTGGAAAGATCTGTTCAGATCTCCTAAGACCTGAAGTCTAATAAATTTTCAAACTTCCTGATGAATAAATCATTAATTTTCCAGAACTATAATAAGTGATCTTTGCTGACAGCTAAAACCACCTTCAGCTAGAACAGCATCAGCAGCCATGCTCTTAAGTAATGTTAAACCAGGACAATTCCAGAACAACAATTATGGTTTGCTACCTGGAGCCCTCAGTTGTTACCTGCCCTCAGTTGGCAGGTTCTTACAGACCTGGTCACAGCTACCACAGAGAATCCTCTCCTTTGTTGACTGTAACTTCTTTTGCAAAACATCACTACCATGATGGACAGGGATACAGGTGAAGATAAGTGACGTTCAAGTGTAGCCTCATTTTGTGATGGGAAGAGGAACACGAAGAAACCTCTGAGTGAGGTGACCCAGTAGTTCAATGGTATCTTTCCTTCCAGAAGGCTCATCATTAAATTGAAAAAGTCAAAGCTAGATCAAACTTCATTAAATAAAAAAGTTTATTAATTATATTACTCCTTAAGGATAATTAATAAATTGACCTAAATTATGATCCCTAGAAGTTGTTAAGGCCAGGCTGGATGTGGCTGTGAGCAACCTGATCAAGTGTGAGGTGTCCCTGCCCATGGCAGGTGGGCTGGAACTAGATGAGCTTTGAGCTCCCTTCCAAGCTGACAATTCTATGATTTAATGCTCATAATTCAGGGCAAATTCATTTCCATAGAAGAGCACACATGGCTCAATTATCCTTATGCCTAATAAACCTAACCCACATATTCTAGTCCAAAGGAACTTCCTCTTGCCAGTAAATTTTCACCTCTATCTGCACTACGTGCCACAGGATGCTGTTAACCAACCACTGAACATGCAAGGTTCAGTATTTGGAACACTTAAGGCACTGCAGCTGAGGGGAAAAAAAAACACTTTAAGACAGAAAATGAGATAAAAGTAATTGTCATAGGACAGCAATCACTCTAGCATTACATTTTAATCAGATCAAAAGATTTGGTGAAACCCTCTGAAGAAAATCTCTGTGACAAGCCAAGTAGAAACCAGACAAGTAAGGAAGCACAGCTTCTGTTTGCTGCTTCTGCTTTAAGCTTTTTCCTTCAACATTTTTTTTTCCCTTGATCTACTGGGATATTTCACAGGACAGGAGACATAAGACTTCAGACTTGGGAGTGATTAATTATTCATCAAGGTCATCTATGGTTTCTTGAGAGAGAGAGGGTTGCTTTAAACAAAACCCTCAGCCTATCTTCTGAGCTGTAAGGCAGCTATCAATGGACAGGTGACAGTTCTTCTCAAATGAGGAACACTTTCTTCCTGCCTCTTAGCCTGTATTTTCCTTACCATTTTAACATGGAGCAATTGGGCTAAGACAGATTCACAATGATAACTTGTGTCCCTTCACCTCTTCCTGCGCTACACTGTCATTGTGCCTCTAACCCTTCACTTCACATGGTCAGCTTGCTGAAGGATGCTGGCAAGCACTCCATGACCAAAGAGTATTGGAGAAGATATTGTATGGACCTTCTCAGCCAGACATCTACTGCACAGCAGGGAAGAGGCTGCAGTGAGACAGTTTACTCTTCTGTTCCCACTCTAAATGAGTTTGTGTCCAAAACTCTGAATTCCTGCCAGCAGTATCAGAGTCACTGCTTGTGTTTCTATTCAGCCACATTATCCAAAGAACAGGGGCACAGAGATTCAAATTAATTCTTTGGGCCTCCCATGCCACCATTACATAGTCCAAAGGCTATAAATGAGAACTAGTGAAGACACAAAATGCTGTGGAAGCTTTTCAGTTTAAAAACAACTCCATTATATCATTCTCCCAACTGCAGCATTTACACAAAGCTGCAGAAAAAGAGACCACACAAATTCTCCAAAACTCCAACCAAGTTTCAGGGGGCAGCAGCACAGTCAAGGAACAACCTTAGACCAAGCTCTCCAAAGGCAAGACCTATCTTCAGCAGCTAATAAAGAACAAAATCCCAAGGGTCTGTATGAATGGAGGTTCCCAAGGGTCTGCATGAATAGAGGTTCCCTGTACAGAGAGCAGCCCACCGCTGGCCCTCTGACAATCATTCTTAGTCTTCTGCAGCAAATGCAGAATAATGAAATTGTTTCTCACTGCAAGAATAAAAGACAGCACAGCAGGCCATGAAAAATGTACGTTGCTTACTCAGAAAAGATAATTGTTAAGTAACGGTTTGGATATTTTAATTGCCACAGCACCCAGGGCTTATCAGCGTCCAAAGCTGCTTGTATGCTCTTGTTTCCACAGCCAAAAATCAACCTATAAATGAAGAACAAATTGTTGCACCCATTGCCACAGACAGAAGTACCGTCTGATCCTTTCTGGAAGTTCAGCAACAGCCCTAACTCTTCAGGTTTCTCAACATTTAAGTCAGGGAAAAGCATGAACCATGGCATAAATTTCTCAGCATTTGAGTCAAGAAAAGCACAAATCATCAGACAAAATCTGTGACAAAAACTTTGGAGAAAAGGTGCAACTTGTGTGAGCAGATAGTGAATTGATTTCATCAAAGATGTAAACCTTGCATGATAACACCTCTGAGGCATCTCATAGAATCATAGAATGGTCTGGGTTGGAAGGGACCCCCAAAAGTCATCAAACCAACCCCCTCTGCAGTAAGCAGGGGCATCCTCAACTAGATCAGGTTGCCCAGATCCCTGGAGATACTCAAGGTAAGGCTTGATAGGGATGCGGCTTCAACCACCTGCCTGGGCAACCTGTTCCAGTGTTCCACCACCCTCATAGTGAAGTTGTTCCTAACATCCACTTTAAATCTACTCTTCTCTAGTTTGAAGCCATTGCCCTTTGTCCTATCATTGCAGGCCTTTGTAAACAGTCCCTCTCCAGCCTTCTTGTAGACCCCCTTCAGGTACTAGAAAACTGCTATTAGGTCTCCCTAGAGCTTTTTCTTCTCCAGGCTGAACAGACCCAGCTCCCTCTGCCTGTCCTCATTTTCTTGGCCCTGATCATTTTCTTGGCCTTCCCCTGGACTCACTCTATCAGTTCCACATCCTTGCTGTGTTGAGGGCCCTCATCTTCAAAGTATTCCATGACTTATCAGCCATTTTCCTCTAGCTCAAAACTACCCAAAGACTACCCTTACAAAGAACACATATTTTACAGAACTGAAAAATATACTTTTCTCTTTCCCTTCTCCCTTTGCTTTGAACTCATGTATCAGACATTCCAGTTCGAATTATACCTGCCTTTCTGCATGTGACAGTCTCACCAGGGCTTTTAAAGCCTGGTTTCACAAGGTGGGTCTGTCACAGTTGAGATTTCACGCAGCAAGTGCAACAATCTCTTCTCGTGCTCTGAAAAGTTCAAACTCCGAGAAGCCTTTGTCAGAAACAGAAATTCCAAGTTAATCTCATTACAGTTATTCATTTTACACTAAAGGATACTTGGGCTGGCCTTGTGCATTAGATTAAGAATAGGACCTTTTGTCTACAAGTTGAAGTGCAAGCTCGGTCTCTCTCTTCCCTGGCTCGAGTGAGAGCCCTTTGGACCAACACTTGGAATTATTCTTTCTAACAAGTCTTTTTGAGGATAAATAAATAAATACAAATCTTCTATCATCAGGAGCTTACACACAAAAATGCGCAGGGTCACAAAGACCAACGCAATCAGTGTACATACAAGGACAGATCACATGGCTCCAGATGGAATTTCGACTATCTTTTATTATTACTTTATTATTTTTTGGCAGTGAGTCCCTTGCCTTTCTCTGCACATGGAAAAACCAGTTGCACACAGGCCATCAATGTAAGGGCAAACAGGGCTGGTGAGGGGTTTGGAACACAAGCCCTATGGGGAGAGGCTGAGGGAGCTGGGATTGTTTAGCCTGGAGAAGAAGGAGGTCAGGGGAGACCTTCTTGCTGTCTACAACTACCTGAAGGGAGGTTGTAGCCAGGAGGGGGTTGGTCCCTTCTCCCAGGCAACCAGCGCCAAAGCAAGAGGACAGTCTCAGGGTGCACCAGGGGAGGTTTAGGCTGGAGGTGAGGTGAAAGTTCTTCACAGAAAGTGGTGTTGGCCATTGGAATGTGCTGCCCGGGGATGTGGTGGAGTCACCATTCCTGGAGATGTTCAAGAAGGGATTGGTCGCGGTGCTTGAAGCCATGGTTTAGTTAGCCACACGGTGTTGGGTGACAGGTTGGACTTGATGATCTTTCAGGTCTTTTCCAACCTTACTGTTTCTATGATTCTATGATTTCTATGTTTCAAAGGATCATAGTCCTGCACGAAGGTCTGCCTTCACAGTTTCTGCCTCCCTCCACAACACACAAGAATCCCTGAGTTTAATTTTATCACAGACCACCACAAACCAAATAGTGTGGTGAGTTGGCCAGTTCTAATTCAAATCACAGAAAAAAAAAAATTGAATAAAAACAATACATAACTTCTAGTTAACCCAAAGAGATATTAAAAAATTACTACTTAAACTCCTTAACAGTTTTTTCCAGGGTAAATTTCTGATTAATTGAGGGGTTTGGTGGACACTTATTCTGTCCAGAAACTAACAAATTGAAAAAGTCTCTTTTTTATTTTGTTTTGGTTTTTGTTTAGTGTTAATACATTATTCTTCAGCAGGACCAATCCTGTAATGTTTTACATGAACAAATCAACTAAAGAGATTCATAGAATGGTTTGGGTTGGAAGGGACCTTAAAGATCATCCAGTTACACCCTGCCATGCCATGGGCAGGGACACCTCTCTCTAGACCAGGTTGCTCAAGGCCTCTTCCAACCTGGCCCTGAACACCTCTAGGGAGAGGGCATCCATGACCTCCCTGGGCAGCCTGGGTCGTTATCTCCAGTCTAAATCTGCTCTCCTCGAGCTTCAATCTCCATTTTCTGTCGTCTTATCACTCCAAGCTCTTGTAAAAAGTCCCTTCCTGCCTTTCTTGTCCTCCTTCAGGTACTGGAACGCTGCTATGAGGTCTCCACAGAACCTTCTCTCCTCCAGGCTGAATAGCTCCAACTCCCAGCCTGTTCCTATAGGGGAGGTTCTCCAGCCCTCTGATCATCTTCATGGCCTTCCTCTGGATCTATTCCAGCAGCTCCATCTCCCTTATATACTGGGGGCACCAGAACTGGACACCATACTCCAGGTGAGGTCTCACATGAGCAGAGCAGAAGGGCAGGATCACCTCCCTTGTCCTGCTACTCTCACTGCTTTTGATACAGCTCAGGATGTGGCTGGCCTTCTGGGCTCCAAGCACACATTGAAACCAGTTGCAAAGATGAAAGGACTTCACCAAGAAATGAAGGATGAGAGTGCCAAAAAGTGAATGCAAGCATGAAATAACCATTTGGTTTCTATGGCAATAATCTATATTTGCAAACATTGGTGGGGGGAGGGAATCACAAGCATAGCACAAGAGTCTTCTTCAACCCCAAACTATTGTCTAAAAAGCCAAGCTGCTGTGGATAGCTGAACATGACTCTCAATTTTATGTCTTCCATAATTTTAAGCAAAAAAATTTATTCAGTCTGAACAGGAGGAATCTTCCTGAGGACTCCTCCTGTGGCAATTTCTGTGCAGTCTCCTTCCCACATTTTTACAGGTAGAGAATAGAATAGAATAGGCCAGGTTGGAAGAGACCTTCAAGATCTTCACGTCCAACCTATTTTCCAACCCACCTAATCAACTAAACCACGGCACCAAGCACCCTATCAAGTCTCCTCCTGAATATCTCCAATGATGGTGACTCCACCACCTCCCAAGGCAGCCCATTCCAATGGGCAATCACTCTCTCTGAGTAGAATTTCTTCCTAACCTCCAGCTGAAACCTCCCCTGGTGCAGCTTGAGACTTCTTTAGTCTCATATTATTCTCCTTAAGACCTCTGAAGACTCTTTATGAATATTAAAGACCCAGAAAACAGAAATAAGCACCTGCAATGGTTGCTTGCTAATTCCCTTCATTCCCTTGCTAATTCTCTTCAAGTGCACTTTCCCTTGACATCATATTGACAGAATCACAGAATTCACCAGGTTGGAAAAGACCTTCGAGATCATCAAGTTCAACCTATCACCCAACACCATCTAACCAACTAAACCATGGCAGTAAGTGCCTCATCCAGACTTATTTTAAACACTTCCAGTGATGGTGACCACCACCTCCCTGGGCAGCCCATTCCAATGGCAAATCACTCCTTCTGTGAAGAATTTCTTCCTAATATCCAGCCTACACTTCCCCTGGTGCAGCTTAAGACTGTGTCCTCTCATTCTGCCACTGGTTGCCTGAGACAAGAGACCAACCCCCCCTGACTAAAACCTCCTTTGAGGTAGCAATAAGGTCTCCCCTGAGCCTCCTCTTCTCCAGGCTAAACACCCCCAGGTTTCTCAGTCTCTCCTCATAGGGCTTGTGCTGCAGACCCCTCACCAACCATGATGCCCTTCTCTGGACACATTCAAGCATCTGAACAGCTTTCTTAAAATGAGGGGCCCAGAACCTGTCCCAGTGAGGCAACTGTACAATGAAGTAATCTCTTTTCTCACTAAAGATAATATCTCTTGATATCAGTGAGGGGGTAACAGACATATTTGATAGCCTCCATTCAAGTAGCTCAGCTGTTTCTGTCTTCATTAAGGCCATTCCATTCTCTTCTCTCCTTTGCATGGTTTCCAGACTAAAAGTGAAAGAACTTGAGAACTCAGATGCTGGATGAGCTCCAGAAAGGGCAACATAGCTGTAACGGGCCTGGAGGAAAGGTTTTCTGAGGAACAGCTGAGGGAACTGCAGATGTTTCTTCTGAAGAAAAGGAGGCTGAGGGGAGACACTTGCTCTCTACACCTATATGTAAAAGAGGTTGGAGCAAGGTGAGGATCAGTCTCTTCTCCCAAGAGGCAAGTGACAGGATGAGAGGAAACAGCCTTAAGTTGCACAGGGAAGGCTGATGTTGAACATCAGAAAAATTTCTTCACTGAGAAAGTTGTCAAGCCCTAGAACAGGCTGCCCAGGGAAGTGGTTGAATCATCATCCCTAGAGGGATTAAAAAGCCATGCAGACGTGGTGCTGAGGGAACATGGTTTAGCAGTGGACTTGGCAGTGTTGAGTTAATGGCTGCTCTCAATGATTTTAAAGGCCCCTTCCAGCCTAAATGACTCTGTCAGTCTATGAATTCAAAAAGAAAAAACACTGGTTTTGCTTGCTTACACTGACAAATGAGATATTTGTAAATAGGTATCTCAGCTGAAGCAGGGCTGACACCAAAAGAGTGGGACAAGGAAGAATAAATCACTACAGAATTCAGCAGACCAAGGGTGTGTTGCAGAAACTGAAGAGAATTTGCAGGCAAGTCTAGTATTGCAGTGAAACACAGGAGATAGTGGCAATAAACCAGTGCTGCCATGCCCACATGGAATTTGCAGACAAATCCTCCTGAAGGGAGGTGATTCCCACAACTTCAGCTCTGATGCACATTCCCTGAGGGATTTTGCACTGGAAAGGGGCGTCTAGCCTGTGCCTTTTCTTTTTTAAGAGTCTTTTGAAGAAAGCCATCAAATGTACACTCACAAGTGGATGGGAAAGGATCCCACAAGTATGCATTGCTCCTGCTAGTAGCTTCCTCTATCCTTACTCCTAAAAAGATTATGCAGTGCGTGGAAACCCCTACATCATAGGTTCAGGGCTTCTGAGTATTCAGTGCTTCAATAACAAAATTTTAGCCATCTTCTTGGCACTTTTTGCTCCTACTGCATTTCCGAACTAGTCAGGGCCCCTACACTGAAATTAAACCCAGGATCTTTCAGTCTTTCTAGCATTTGGCAGTTATTTATTCTTAACTAACTATGGCACAGGCTCAAGCAACCAAGTCTGCTGCCCTAGGTTTGAAAGTGCCTGTGTTTCATGTTATAAAGTGCATTTTAAGTGTGTGTACTATACAGCACCACTAGCCAAGAGGTGTTAGGCAAAACAGATCCATCTTCAATGGTTCCGGGAAGGGGGGGAAAAAGGAACACAGAAGCTGGCATTATTTAAAAGCACAGCAATGGTTAAGTGCCAAAACAAATACTGCTGAGCAAGATGTTTGGTTTAAAGAAATATTACATTTTAGTATTTTTTAAAAACCATTTAACCTGCTTTATCAGATTCAGCTTCTCTCTCAACAGCACTCACACTCATCAGGATAAATACTGCAGCAGCCGTTTCTTTCTTCCTCTGTGCTTGAGAGTGACAACCAGTATTTAATCCTCCTCATTTTTTCTAGGACTGCTCATGAAAAACTGGTCATTAAAATAATTTCCCATACTTTCATCTAAGCTTTCTGAAGTGCTTTTCTTGCTTTCTCCAGAAGCCACCAATATTTATTTACCACAGCACCTGTATTAGGTGGCACATTCCACCAATTGTACGGGGAACAGTGCAGTAGCTGTATAGACAAGTCACCCACAGGACAATACAACGTACGCTGGTCTCACACCTCTGCACAAGTATTAAACCCAGAACAAATTAGGGTTAACACCACTGCCACCACCCCCATTCTGCAGCATTTGTGAGCTTTAGTCAGGAACTAAACAAACCCTGCAAATTCCTTGTTTCCATGATTAAATCAGACCAACGCATAGGATGCAAGCCCCTTCATCCTCACTCTGCACATTCAAACATCTCTGGATTGGTCTTGGGCTTATTTCTTGGTATTACTTTTATGATCTTTGAGGTCTTTTCCAACCTTGTTGATTCTATGATTTTATTTGTTAGCTTTGGAGAAGCAGCTTCCTCGCTCATGTGGCAGACAAAAACAATTACATTCTCCAGCAGGAAGACGATGAATACGTGAGGTAAGTGCAAACAGATGTCACTGATTTATTGCCCTGCATTTTGCTCTCTGACTTACCACATACCTCTCAGTTTCCTGAGCCATCCAAACTATATGGGAGGTACACCCCAGAAGGTGTTGCTACAGTACTGACTCATCCCAGAATTTCCATAATAGCAACAAACTAGCAAACGTCACGTAAGAACCACGCAGAAACCTCGCACCAAAAATCTGCCTTCTTTTTGCACAGCAAATGAGATACCACTTCTACTAAATTACTACCCACCCACCCCAAAATATTAAGTCAATCTTTTCACAAGTGTTCTCTTTGGTATTAGATGTAGAAATGCATAGAATATGCCTCCCTTCACAGCAAAGATACGAAGTACACTCCCAAGACAATCCAAAGTGCCCCCTCTACGGACTCCTTACACAACATGCAGAGTCAGGACATTCTCGTCTGGCTTTGGAGAACAAAAAGTTGCAGAATTATTGAGCTGGGTTTTTACTCCTCCTTCCCTTGTGCAACGCAGCGTATTAGTTCAGTTAGAGAAGTTAGTTAACTTCAGTTACAAAAAACGCTAAGTTTTTTAAAATATACAATAAAATTATAGTAAACTGCCGCAAGAAAATGATAGCAAACTGTCTTGTTGGGTAAGGCGCTAGTCCCTGTGCTGGGCATTACTTGGAGAAGCTGCTGGCGCTGAGAGGAGAAGCCTTGGCAGTACGTCCAAGGGGGTACAATAGCTACAGGCTGTCCCACACCAGTGCTCTCACATTTCAGGAGACCGACGTACAGCAGGACATCCATCCAGCATTCTCCTGACCGTCTCTCGGGTATTGAAACGGTATTAAACCAACAGGGATATAGTGGCAGCCTCAGAAATTTCAGGCTACAGGAGTCAGGTAGGCAGCTCGCCAGCCCTCCTGCCTTCTCAGAGCTCCACTCCGAGCCCTGGCTCAGACCCGCTAGTAAGAGACGGGAGAAGGGGATGGAAAGGAAAGAAAGCAGGAGGAAGAGAAAAGCGGGGGGAAAGAGAAGCAAAAAGAAGAGGAGAGGGAGCACCCCACGTTTCTGCATTTCTCTAAAACAAAGGCAGAGAGCAAGCAGATGTAGCTCAGCGCACAAGACTCCACCCTGCCAGACTCCCGTGTCTGCTTGCCCGGCAGCTCGCAGCCTGTCCTCAGCCCCGTCCCAGGCACTTTCCTTTGTTGCCCAACACCCAGTGGCCACAGCACTGCCGGACACCGCAGCACCCCGGCTTCAAAAGCCTCCTGGTCAAAAGCCCCAAGTGCAAACCTCGCTGTCCCCTCCTCAGAAGATAAAAGTCATGTTACTCCTGTACCCCCGAGGTTTTCCGCTCCTTTTAGCGCCCAAATCACACAATAAGCACCCTGCATACAAAGAGAGGGATTATTACGGTTTTTTAGGAGGAGAGAAACTCACCACCGTCATATTCTTCCTCGCCTTGTGCTTTTGTGGTTGCAAATCGCCCTAATAAAGCTGCAAGGATGAAAAAAGTTCTCGTTTGTACCCAGATTGCCATCATGCCTGGATATCAGGCATCTATCCTCCCGGGCAGCAGAGAAAAAAGGAAAAAAAAAAAAAATAAGGCGCAGAAACGGAAGGTTATTTTAGCACCATGAAGCCAGCTGTGGAGTCTTTCTGCCTCTCAGCATCAGTTCCAGGACAAAGTCTGCGAGCTCCTTTTTTTCAGCACCAGCTCCAGAGCAGTCTGCAAGCGCTCCTTTCAGGGGATGCAGCTTTAAATAGGAAGAATGCTGCCTCCACTTCTCTTCCTGCCCCTTTTCAACTGGTTCAGACTCCTAATCATCCACTCCCTGCCAAGCAACACTCTGATTGATGGTAAATAACCGAATCAGAGCTGGCTTCACTCTTCCTTGAACTTTTTCTCTTTACGACTACACTTGCAAGACACTTTCCTGCTGCTGGGCAGTGCATGTGCTGTGTCAGGACCGTTTATTAAGCAAGCAAAAGCACAGAACCGTGAGAAGCTGTCAGGGAGAGAAAGCTTCTGCTTTTAACACACCCAGCCCACACTTCCTGGGAATGGAGGGTATAGCCCCATTTGGAGCTGATTCCCTTATTAGGAACTTGATCCCTTCCAGTTTGCTGAGAGGAGGATTTCCTCTCCCCTGCTAACCTTCCCCTGCCTTGCTGTATCTGCCTCTCAAGTGGGGCCACAGAGCTACCAAAGCAGCTTGTTTCAGGAACCTTTGAACAACCACCTTCTCACCAAAAGGGAATAATCTTTCTGCAATTAATTATTTTCTGAATAATCTCTCCTCAAGTGCTCAGTGTGCCCTATTTTTTCTCTTACCAGTTGGGAGGACTATTGCAAATCTCTGGAAGATGCTCTACACTTCCAACACCAGAAAGACAATCCAGATTACCCAATTACCTTCTCTTCCAGGCTTTCTGCCCCTGCCCCCTGACAACTGTGGAAACCTACCTAACCCCCAGCCCATTATTTAACCCTTAACAATGTGCCTTAACTAGCATTCTGCCCTAAGCAAATCTCTCTTTTGTGGATCATTTACATCTGGGAGGGGGATGTTGGATTTTTTTTCTCGCCATAGTGTTCATGGTCTGCAGAGCTCTGCACTAATCCCCTCCTCTGCTAAGAATGGGGTCACCTTGTACCTGCTCCAGGAAGATGCAGATTAATCTGTTGGAAGGTTTTTCTATCTTCAGCCATTTCAGCTTGAGAACAATCCCATTTTAAGTGCATATGGTGAGAAGGAAACCTCTTTCCCTGGACCCATGCAGACTCTCATTATCACAGCACAGTTTAGCACTTCTCAGTGATGCAGACTCCTAAAGCCTCTGAAGTTTTCTTCTGTCTCTTCCAAAGAGCCACATGCCCAGAAGAAAGGTAACCCAGAAAATGGTGAGCACTACAATGCCACATCAGACCTACTCTAATAGCAAAACTACAGATTAACATAAAAAATGTGGTGATAGAGAACCAAATCAGAATTCCCTGCTCTCTTGCACCAAGCAGCCTTGACACAGCAGTCTTACACCAATCCAGTGATTCACTGCAGAAGCATAGCATCCCACAGTGCCTACTGCTAAGTGGTAACTCTGATAAAGAACAAAAATATTGAAGCTGTGTATGCCATTGCAATTTTTCTTCTGAGAAGGGGCTGATCTGCTGGAAAGCAGCTCCATGGTAATGAAAGTGCTGGTGGACAAGAAGTTCATGATGAGCCAGCAATGTGCTGTTGGGGCCAAGAAGGCCAATGGAATCCTGGAGTTCATTCAGAAGAGTGTGACCAGCAGATTGAGGGAGGTTCTCCTCAACCTCTACTCTGCCCTGGTGAGGCCACATCTGGAGTACTGGGTAGAGTTCTAGCTCCTCATTTCAAGAGAGACAGGGATCCAGAGTCCAGAGGAAAGCTACAGAGATGCTGAGGGGACTGGAACATCTCTCTGACAAAGGGGGGCTGAGAGACCTGGGCTATTTAGCCTGGAGAAGACTGAGAGGGGACCTTATTAGTATCTAATGGGTCAAGAAGATGGGGCCAGGCTAATTTCAATGGTGCCCAGCACAAGGGGCAATGCACACAAACTGGAACACAGAAGTTCCATCTAAGCATAATGAAAAATGTCTTTGCTGTGAAGGTGCTGGAGCTTTGGACCAGGCTGCACAGAGAAGTTGTGGAGTCTCCTCTGGAGAAATTCCAGACCCACATAGACAGTGAAATCCTGGGCAACCTGCTCTGGATTACCCTGCTTTAGCAGAGGGGTGGGACTAGATAATCTCCAGAGGTACCTTCCTATCCCTACCATGCTGGGATTCTGTAATCATAATCATTGGTAAGTATCAGTTGAGTAACCTAAAACTGGGAAGACAGAAGTTAACACGTGTTAACCTGAGCAATCAAAGGCAAAATTATTTTTGACAGGCTCATGTGTACTTCCACTTGTTTGCTAGTCTCAAAACTCACTATGAGCTGGCATAAGAAGGACATCAAACTGCTGGAGTGGTTCCAGTGGAGGGCTACAAAGATGATCAGAGGGCTGGAGAGTCTTCCTTATGGGGACAGGCTGTGTGAATTTTAGGCTGTTCAGCCTGAAGAAGAGAAGGTTCCAGGGTGACCTTATAGCAGCCTTCCAGTACCTGAAGGGGCCCTACAAGAAAGCTGGGAATGGACTTTTTACAAGGTCTTAGAGTGATAGGATGAGAGGGAATGGATTGAAGCTTGAGGAGAGGAGATTTAGACTGCAGATTAGAAAGAAATTCTTTACAGTGAAGGTGATGAGACACTGGAACAAATTGCCCAGGAAGGTCATGGATGCCTCCGCCCTGCAGATGTTCAAGACCAGGTTGGATGAGGCCTTGAGCAAGCTGGTCTAGTGGAAGCTGTCCCTCCCCAATGGCAGGAGGGTTGGAACTAGATGATCTTTAAGGTTCCTTCCAACCTAAACTATTCTATAACTCTATGAATATGTTTTAGCTGTCATACTCCAGAAGAACACCAGGAAATCTCCCTTGAGGCTGATGAATTTGACATGATGCTGGCTAGAAACATCAGGGGATTTAGATGCTGTATTAGTTTAGAACCAGAACCTTTACTATTTGCACTGCTCTATGGGCACATCAATTATGTGAGAGCAGCAAACAAGAAAGCTTACAGCCATAGCTCACAGCCAGCACTCTGCCATCCTAATTCATCACACAAAATTACACAATGCAAAGTCATTACACACCTTAGAAAAGGAAAAAGAACACATTTTGTAAAGCACACCCCACAATGTCTCCCATAAGTGAAGGTAACTTCCAGTATTAAGTACAGAAATATTCATATTAATAATTTAAGAAAGGCTGAGAATACAGACAGTGTTTGGGTAAATCTCCTGTGCTTACTGATGAAAAAACATTAAGGACACATATGGAGGTGTTTCTGAACTATGCACTGCTAACTGGAGGGGATTTATGCACAACTTCTTATAATAAAGCTGACAACTGCTCAGAGAACTCACAGCTGAAAGTGCTCCATGCAGCCTAGGGCAAGCTACAGTGAAAGCAGAGGGATTTCAGAATCACAGAAATGGCCACATACTGGTGAAAGTTGCCTTTATAGTTGCTGACTTTGTCCCCAAAATGAGATAATAAGTTGTTATGCCTGCTCTCCCCAAGGCTTGAGTCTGCACCTAGGTAAGTTCCAAGTGTATTCACAGCAAGAATGAGCCTTGCAATGATCACAGAGTTACAGAATGTTAGAGGTTGGAAGGGACCTCAGAAGAATATTCAAGTCCACCTCCTATACCAGATCACACAGGAATGCATCCAGGTGGGTTGTCAATACATCCAGAGAGGGAGACTCCACAACCCCCCTGAGTAGCCTGTTCCAGTGCTCCATCACCCTCACAGTGAAAAAAAATTTGCTCATGTTTCCATGAAACTTCCTACGCCTCAGCTTCCACCCATTGCCCCTTGTTCTGTCATTGTTTCATACAGCCTGTGAAAAAAACACCAGAACAAGAACAGGATGGAATTAGGGTGACCTTTTTTTCCCCTGTGCCCTGACAGCTCATTGAATAAAAATTAAAATCAGAAGGATCCCTTTTACCATTTCCAATGGAACTTCTTTTCTGAGAAGCTGGAGACATTTTCAAAGATACTTTCTGCCATTTAAAGCCTAATCTCTCCTTCAGAGAGATTCCTACAGCAATATCTAAAAGTTGCCCTTCAAATCTATATCTGCCTTGGCATCACCAACAAATTACACCACAGAACCCAAACAGATGACTAGAAAAGGATGTATCACAGTATCACAGCACATTAGAGGTTGGAATGGACCTCAAGAGATCATCGAGTCCAACCCTCCTGCCACATCAAGATCCCTTAGGGTAGTCCACACAGAAATGCATCCAGGCAGGTTTTGAAAGTCTCCAGAAAGGAGACTCCACAGCTTCTCTGGGCAGCCTCTTCCAGTGCTTGGCCACCCTCACTGTAAAGAAGATTCTCCTCATGCTGAGGTTCAAGTTTGTTATTCCTTGTCTTATTAGTGCACATCACCCAAAAGAACTTGGCCCCCTCCACTTGACACCCACCCCTCAGATATTGATAGACATTGATCAGATCCCCTCTGTCTTCTCAAGACTAAACAGCCCCAAGGCTCTCAGGCTTACTTCACAGGACAGATGCTCAAGCTGGCTCTCCGTTGGATTCTCCCCAGCAGGTCTCTCTTGAACTGGGGAGCCCAAAATTTGACACAGTATTCCAGATGTGGTCTCACCAAGGCAGAGCAGGAGTGGAGAAGAACCTCCCTAGACCTGCTGGACACTTTTCTTGATGAACCCCAAGATACTATTGTGAATTGCTTAGTGAATCAACCCCCTTACCCCTCCTTGTAAATACTTCCTTACACCATGAATGTGCATGTGAAGATGTTTTCTGTTCTATTACAAGCATCATTGCCTCATCCCTGGAATTTTTTAATGCCAGGCCGGATGGGGCTCTGAGCAACCTGATCTAGTGTGAGGTGTCCCTGCCCACATCAGGGAGGCTGGACCCTTGAGGTCCCTTCCAACCCTGACAATTCTATGATTCTATAACTACTCTTGAAGTCTATCGTTTTCCATTTGGACAAATGAACTTCTAGGCCTAAGGTATTTGACAGCATCACATTGGACACAAGTGAGAGAAATTGTTTAGTTAGTACCACTGCAAACAGTCAGACTAAGCATTTAAGAGTGGGCAGATAAATAATTTCAAGTATGCTCAGTGTCACCTCCCCCTTCTCTTCTCAAGAGGGGAGAAAGCAACATTGCATAGAACAATACTGTATATGTATGCAGCAACTTTTCTCCAACCGTTTTCCACTTCTTTCCATAGTTTTTAGGATTCTGTAAGAACAGAGGAATGTGGAATTTAGCAAATTAGCCCAAGGTCATTCATTCAGCAGAAGTAAAGCCAGATACAGACTTTTTGGAGCTTATTTCTCTTCTGTGCCAAGGAAAACTTATAAGAAATGAAAATTCCTTAGGAGGAGAATCCAGGGCCCCAGTTCTTAGAGCTGATTCCTTTCCAATGCACCTTCAATCTACTCACTGTTATACATTAAGCTTACAGTGTGTAACAGACCCAAATTTAGTAGACAGAGCCACTGCAGGAGTTGTAGGACTGAACACACTCCTTTTTCTCTAGACCATCTCAGTAGAGCAACGGATCTGGAAACACAGGACAGAAAAAAAGTCTCTTTCCACTAGCAGGAGGCTCTTTGAAATTGGGACAATCTCAGCTACCAATTTGTGGCTGATTTCTGATTCCCAGGAGATGAAAAAGCAATATGACAGGTTTAAAAGATCAATTCCAAATGCTTCTTGCTAGAGCAACCAGATGCTTTCAAGCTTAAAGTATGTTTATATCACATGAAGGGAAACAACAAAACAGCAGCAAAATCTTCACACAAAAGCAGCATGTGCTCCTTTAAGCTGTGCTCTCAAAAGTCATCATGAAACAACAGCAGTCCTCAAAGCTAGGACAATCCTAGAAATGTCAAGAGAAAGCGCTTTGAAAAAGAGATAGAAATACTCCCTAATATCCAGCCAGTTGATATCCATCCCTTATTTTAGCCATTAAGTAGAGACTGTAAGATATCTGACCTAAAAATCACATGAAATTAAAAGTTACTCAAAATTCAAATAGCATTTTTTATGACAGGTGAAGCTAGGAAAAGCTATTAGGTAACTGTCAGGACTCAGAATCATAGAACATAGAATGGTTCGGCTTGGAAGGGACCTCCAAAGGTTATCTAGTCCAACCCCCTCTGCAGTAAGCAGGGACATCTTCAGCTAGATCAGGTCACCCAGAGCCTTGTCAAGCCTCACCTTGAATATCTCAAGGGATAGGACCTCAACTACCTCCCTGGGCAACCTGTTCCAGTGTTCCACTACCCTCATAGTACAGAATTTGTTCCTAACATCAAATCAAAATCATCTCTTCTCTAGTTTGAAGCCATTGCCCCTCATCCTGTCATTGCAGGCCTTTGTAAACAGGCCCTCTCCAGTCTCATTGCAGTCCCCCTTCAGGTACTAGAAGGCTGCTATTAAGTCTCCCTGGAGCCTTGTAATCTCCAGGCTGAACAACCCCAGCTTCCTCAGCCTGTTCTCATAACAGAGGTACTCCAACCCTCTGAACATTTTTGTGGCCCTCCTCTGGACCAGCTCCATCAGGTCTATGTCCTTCTGATATTGAGGGATCCAGAGCTGGATGCAGCACTCCAGGTGAGGTCTCACCACAGCGGAGTAAAGTGGCAGAATCAGCTCTCTCAACCTGCAGGCCACACTTCTTTTGATGCAACCTAGCATAATTCACATGCTTACACCTTTCAAAATCTTCAAAGTTGGTCCAGAAAAAAACCCAAACAATTACTAGCTTAGGATGCTTCAGAGCATATATATGAGTAATTAAAATTCCAGTATCCATGCGGGTCTCTCTTCAAATCGAGTTTAGTGACCTTTCACATTGTTACCAACAACATGACAGTGCTCCTGTTTGAAATTAATTTGTACCAAGCTGACAAAAAAATGCATTCATATAAATGACCAAGCTCTCTGCATACAAGTAAAATGCTGGACCAGTCTGTTAGCAGTGATAGGAAATCAGTGGAAATGTGGAAACTGATAAGAAGCTGTGCTTGAATTCAAAAAGCATCTCTTAAAACCCAAGTGCTACTTGAAATTTGCACCTTGTGAAAGCTCTTCCCTCACACATTTAGGTTAAAAGAAAATCAAATTTAAAAGGCAAAGTGACAGGCCACATTTTTAACTCACAAGAGTCCACATAAAATGTTTCACTTTCATTTCTTAGAATTAACCATTATAATGAACACAACTGAAATATGAGAGGAAAAACTGGTTCTTTGCCTTTGGAGTGTGTTCACTGTGCACTTCTAAGATCCTTTACTGCAGGAAGAATCATTTTTTTTTCTTGGTTTTAGTCTTTTCACATAGTGAAAGGACAACAACTTCCATTATTAAAAATATGAAGATGTAACAGGAAACTATAGAAATTGGCAAGAATATCCACAGAGGAACATGATGCTATTTTAAAATCAGATCCTTAAATGACTACATTCCAAATTGTATCACTTCAAAAATCACAGAGGCATAAAACCATACAATGGCAGGGGTTGGAAGGGACCTCTGGGGATCATCCAGTCCCACCCCACTGTTAATGCAGGTTTGCCTTGATCAGGTTGCACAGGATCGTGTCCAGGTGGGTTTTGCATAGAATGGAATGGAATGGAATGGAATGGAATGGAATGGAATGGAATGGAATGGAATGGAATAGAATAGAATAGAATAGAATAGAATAGAATAGAATAGAATAGAATAGAATAGAATAGAATAGAATAGAATAGAATAGAATAGAATAGAATAGACCAGACCAGGTTGGAAAAGATCTTTGAGGTCGTCAAGTCCAACCCATCACCCAACACCATCTAATCAACTAAACCATGGCACCAAGTGCCTCATCCAGGCTCTTCCTAAACACCTCCAGTGATGGTGACTCCACCACCTCCCTGGGCAGCACATTCCAAAGGCCAGTCTCTCTTTCTGTGATGAACTTCTTCCTAACATCCAGCCTAAACCTCCCCTGGCGCAGCTTGAAGGTCTCCAGAGAAGGAGACTCCATAACCTCCTAATCTTCCTGCTGAGAAATCCATCCCAAAAATAGTATCAGCTCAAAATTTAAACAGTGCTACATCAAGTAACATCACTGTTCATTTGCAGGAGATTTTTCCCATTGACTTTGGGGCAGGAAGGTTTAATAAATTAAATCCTTATACAGAAAAGAGAGAAAAGATATCTTTCTTGGTCAGATTAAAACTTTTAGTTATGTTTCAGTCAGCTTTAATTTGAGGAAGTGAAAGGATACTTTGCTAGTGTGGGGTCTTGGATTACATCAGTCATTGCAGATCTGCTTTTGCTATTGGCAGTTCCAAACCCAATAAACTCAGGAGGGTTGTTAGCAGTGGGAGCCTCTCCTTCAGAATGGCTCAATTAAATTAAGCTCAACATTAGTCTCTTAAAAAAAATAAATAATCAAGAATAATTACAGAAAGTCTTGCATGAAATCCTTCTGTAAATTGTACTTATTGTTTACCTAGAAGGGGAAAAAGAGCATCATTATCTCCTTGTTTATTAAGAACTCATTGTCAAGCTAGTTTTTGTCCAGCAAAGAACTTAAATTGATTAAGTGAAAACATAAAAGGGTCACAGCAAGCTGCCCACTTAACTGGCAAGGGCAATGCTAATCTGCAATTCAAATAGTCCCCAACAGATGATAGGACTCCACTTCTTTTTTAAATACCCAGTTCATTTACCCTGGGACCCTAAGACATTTTCATTGACTGAAGACCCATGCAAAAGCAGAGTTAAAGTCCTGTACAACAAGCAGATTCACAACTCCAATCATTTTTCTGACCTAGACTGTTTAAAAAGTGAAATTGGCAAAAGTTCATTTCCAACCCTCATCTTTTTTTTAGGAATAGGCTTGTTAAAAGTTCTGTTGAGGCTCAGGGTTACTTTGTCACCACCTCAAAGCCTTATCCATAATTTTAAAAGAATACTACAGTGTTAGCTTTATATACTTTGCACTGGCATTCCTTTATTTACAAGTCAGTGACTAAGACTATGTAGAACTATTTCATCTGACTGTCACAGATATTAGACCACTGAACCATGCTTTAATCTGCTTTAGTGCAGCCCCAAGCACCAAATGAGCCCTTTGCTAACTTGTCATTGTATCCCACTGTAACACATCATGGCTTTAAGAAACAAAATGCTCTGTCTTGTCATTTAGAATCATAGAATGGTGTGGGTTGGAAGGGAAAGTCATCTAGGCTTTCAATTGTGCTAACTATGGGAATGGTTCCAATCTTATCTATTTGTTTCATCCATCACTGGCCAATTGCTTTCTCTGGTTTTTGTTGGTTTTTGGGGTTTTTTTAAAGCATTAATCTTCAGCCTTATGGTTAATTCTGACAGTCATTTACTTGAGACAGGCCTGGGGAATAGAGCATTGAAGTCTCTAGCAAAGTCCTTACCAATCATTACCCACTTAAGAAGTTCAGGATGTAGACTTACATAACACAGTGCTTGCAGGTCACATCTTCTTGCCTAGCAAAATAAAAGTACTGAACTAACCTGTGCAGACTATGTGCCAATTAGCAGAGTTGGCCTACAGGTCAGAACAGATAATGGCTAAAGCAGGAGCAATGCTCCAGGAGAGGCTTTAGAATCAGCAAGCTATCCACAGTAAATGTACTTTAAAATGAACCTTGAAGGAAAAAAAAAAATATACAGAATCAAAGAGGCATTGAGTCATTAGGGCTGGAAACAACTTATAAGATCATCAAGTCCAACCATCAACCCAACACTACCATGGCCATTAAACCATATCCTGAAATGCCATGTCTACATGTTTTTGGAAGACTTCCAGAGATGGTGACCCCACCACCTCCCTGGGCAGCCTGTTCCAATGCCTGACCACTCTTGCAGGAAACAATGTTTTCCTAGTATCAAATCTAAACCTCCCTTGGTGCAGTTTGAGGTAATTTCCTCTCATCCTATCACTAGTTACTTGGGAAAAGAAACTAACCCCCATCTCACTCCAGCCTCCTTTCAGGGAGTTGTAGAGCAATGATGTCTCCCCTCAACCTCCTTTTCCCCAGCCTAAGCAATCCCAGTTCCCTTAGCTGTTCCTCATAAGACTTGTTCTCTAGACCCTTCGCCAACTTTGTGGCCCTTCTTTGGACATGCTCCAGCAGCCCAATGTCTTTTTTGTAGTGTGGGGCCCAAACATTCCAAGGAAAGCTGGTTACCGATCAAGCTCTACAGACTAAGTTGCCAAATAAGATAAACCCCGAGGTAACCCCAAACATACTGGAATTTGTCTGTTAGCTTAAACATGAGACTTTTGGAGCAGTTGTTCTCAGCCTGCTGCCTGCCAGGCAGCTATGGGGGAACCACCCTGGGTGGTCTGCAGAAGGGAGGATCTTGAGCAGATGAGGCACTGTTCAAGCCAAAGCGAGTAAGTCAACGGAGAATTTCCCTTCTGAGGAGGAGTGAAACAATAAAGTAAAGGGCCACGGAGATAAAGAATATTATCACCCCCTCCCCCCGTTTCAAAATAGTATTTGTTATTGCATCCATGTGAAACAAAGTGCCTGTGACTTTATATACACTATAAAGTGGGACTGAAGGGATCCATTTACACAGGATATTGTTTCCCATGTTAACAAAAAAAACCCTAGCAGATGTTTAGTGAATGTTTGATATGATGTCAGAGATTAAAGTTTACATTTGCCAGAAAATCTCTAATTTTAATCACACTGGTTTGGTCCTAGATAGTCAAAAGATTATTTCATTTTAGTCACCCTCAAAAACTGGGAAAAGCCTCAACTCCAGTGACAACAGGAATTTGGCTTGCTCAGAGCATTTTACTGGAATCATATTATTTAATATCTTTGATTAAGATTTTTCTAGGAACAAGAAAGAAGAAACTGATTTCATAATACTGGGGCAAGTATGCTCAACATCAGAGCAAAGCAGTAGAGGCTCTGATGCAACACTGGCCCTGATGAAGTTATCAGCAATAGCTCAGCTACTGAATTGATGTTTTCCCTTGAGAAGGATGTTTCTATACCTTTTTAACAAGCTTTTCATCCCACTGCAGGATTAAATAAGAAAATTAATACACACACAATCTTCCCTACTTGGAGTGTTTAGCATAACACCCTTCTGACAAGTGCTAGTGGTGGCAGCAGTTATAGTTCTATCCAATGTGTTGTTTCTGGAATAAATTGGTTTAAAGTCCCAGCAGAAGCACACATTCATAATATCTTGGGGTCCCTGGGCATATTTTACCAGTCTATCCTTCTTGAGCACTCAAAAGAATGAGAATGTAGGACTGTGTCATGTTTGTGAGATGAGGAAGAAAAGCAGCCCAAATCAAACACGCATCGGTGTATCAGCAGCCCTAGCAAGCCAAATCATGGCTACCTCAGCTACTTGTAAGTATTTCTCTTCCATGTTCACCTTGATTTGTATGAGTGTGGTCTTCCTGCCCACACACAGGAACACTTCTCTCGATATACCAGCTCAGCTGCACAGCAACCTATGTTGATGGGGAGCTTGTACTCGCCCCACCATGGAAGGTGTCCTGAAGGGACAAAAAGCCTCACAAATGCTCTGAATCAGACAATGGGGCAGGAGCCAGCAGGTCTGTTTTTTCAGGAAATTGCCCACATTGCCCAGGCTTGTCTGAACATGCCCTGGGGTCCAAGTGGGCCAGGTGTGTGCGCCTTTGGCCATGTTTGGAGAAAATTGATGCTATAGGTTAAAGTGTGAGTTTTTTATCTCTTAATCCTCGTTGTCACTGGCCATCATTGTCTCGAGAAATCTACAGAAACCCGCCCAAAGAGCCAGTGCCTTGCAATTGTCCAAACTCTGGGAGAGGTCATAAGCCTTGCTTGTCTTGCACTTTTGCATCTGAGCTGTCTTCAGTTTACCCAGACAGACTGCAAGACCCTTCTCTGTAAGCGTTGTAAAGCACAGACGCAGACAGATGTGTCTTGCCAGGCCGAGAGATGAACCCCAGGAGGAGCCAAGTCCCTGGGACAGTTTCCTTGTATTGGAAGAAGCACTTAGCACCGCTGCAAAGATTGCAGCTGAAGAACCTCTCCAAAACAGGCAAAGCTACAAAGCCGACAAGCCCTGCAAGCCTCAGCAGCAGCCTCTTTTCTGCAAAGCTTTCAGTTATAAAGCCTTCAGAGACAAACCCTATATGTGCTACAGCAACAAGCTGCAGAAGACAACAGAAAGTGAAACTCTGTTCCTGCAGCTTTCATGCAGTCAACGCCATTTTGGTTTTGTTTCAATCCCCATGTGGTCCCATGATCAGTGAGTCATTACTAACTATGATTTTTTATAAGCATCTGTTAAAGGTCTGGTGCCCTAGAGAATTGCAGAGTTCCCTTCCCTTGTGGGCAATCTCTGGCCTGTTGCCGGTGTTCTTCTCTTTTTTCTTTACAGTTTAAATTACTCTTTGTTGCTTCTGGATTTTTGCTCATATTGTTTAAACGGTAACATGTTCCTGCTGGTGAGTATCTGTTCCACAACTGAATCTTTCAAACCAGCAAATAGGTTTTATTAATGTATTTTTTAAACTAATAAAGTTATAAATCTTTTTATTAATTGTCCCACCTATTAAATATTAATAACCTCCATATGATCATAACAAGAAGCCTAAAAGTCAAACATAGTTAAACACCTGCCAGGAATAATGTGGATAGAGTTTATCCTGCGTTAAAGGATGGGAATAGTCTAGATGATCTTCTTAGACTCATTCTAATATTATTTATCAATATGTTTAAAAAGATGTGCAGGGTGAGTGCCAAGAGGATGGAGTCAGGCTCTTCTTGGTGATGCCCAATGACAGCACAAGGGGCAATGGGTGGAAGTTGAGGCATAGGAATTTCCATGGAAACGTGAGGAAAAAGTATTTCATTGTGAGGGTGACAGAGCACTGGAACAGGCTGCACAGGGGAGTTGTGGAGTCTCTCTCTGGAGATATTCACGACCCACCTGGATGTGTTTCTGTGTGACCTGCTCTAGGTGATCCTGCTCTGGCAGGGGGGTTGGACTGGATGATCTTTCATGGACCCTTCCAGCCCCTAACATTCTGTGATTCTGTGACTTTTCTTCCAGCAGGAAAGTGTGGTTTACATAATGCCAATATTCTCTCTCAAAAGAGAGGCCACATCTGGAGAACAGGATCCACTTCTATCAGACAATAAGGTTTGAGAAATGGAAAACCTGGGAATGAATAATCCTCAATTTGTAAGCATTTTTTAAAAATCATGTCATATCCTCAGTACTTTCCACGTTGACATGGACATTCCATTTCACTTCCTTGGAAGCAGCAAGGAAAAAACTGTGTCAACGTCGACCAAATTATGGATGATTAATTGAAGAAAGGGTAAGAGCAACATCAGCAGAAGGAAGCAATAAAGGAAAAGGAGCAAGAAAGGAATCATCATTTGTGTAAGCCAAGGATATACGACTTGAATTTATGCATCACACTCACACAAAGCTGAAACAAGACCAATTTTGTCTGAGAGAGCTGTAACTCTAGCACTGTGGCTGTCAGTGTCCCTATTAGAACCACAAGCCCAGGACAGCATTAGATAAATGTCAGTCCAGTTGCCTGGCTACGCTAGATTCAAATACAACATACAGATTTATTAAGGAGAAAGGTTCATTCTGCCTGCTTTACTTTTCCATTTCCTCTCCCTGCTGCCTGCTTTCCAATATTTTATAGCTTTTATGAGCTTTACTGCACCATGATTTGAATACATGTGGGGAGCACATTTCCCAGTGCCTTTAAAGATTAAGTGCTAATTGGAAACATAGTTTACCCAGAAACAATCCATCAAATTTACATTTAGTTTTTGCTGTTGAAAAACAAAACAAAAAAAAATGGGTTAACTGAGCCTTTTTGTACAAAATTTCATTTCAGAAGACTTCATGAGGTAGGCTTATTTTCACAGCTATGGCCCATCAGCAACTGGATTTTCATCTGGTCAATGGGCTGAAACACATTGTTCAAGGGAACACAAATGCCCCACATATGCTGGCAGTGTTTTATTTTGCTTCCATTGACTGCCTTCATGATGTATTTCAGGAAGCCAGCCTCTTACCCTGTGTGAGGAGTGATAGTTTAGATGAGCCTCAGATGTTTTGTAAGACAGTTATTAATGCTTAAGATCATTTTACAATTCCTCGGTAGCATAACTTACTTGTTTCTTGAAGTTCTCTGCACCCTACTACTCCCATGTCAGGCTAAAAATTATCAACGGTCTTCTTACAACTCCCACTAGCTGTGTCATAGAATTGGCAGGGTTGGAAGGGACCTCAAGGATCATTCAGTTCCAACCCCCCTGCCATGGCCAGGGACACCTCACACTAGAGCAGGTTGCTCACAGCCACACCCAGCCTAACCTTAAAAACCTCCAGGGATGGGGCTTCTACCACCTCCCTGGGTGGTGTCTCACCACCCTCACTGTAAAGAATTTCTTCCTAACATCTAATCTGAAACTACCCATTTCTGTTTATGTCCTTTCTGACTGCAGCTGAAATATTCCAGCCTGGTGGCACAGCAGCACACAGACACAGCCTCTCCTTGTAACCCATGATTCAGTAATAGGGTTGGTTTAGAACACAGAGATAAGCAATAGCCACAGTGGGTGATTGCCCTTCTCTTTCCCTAGCCCCATCAGCTAACTGCTTGGTATATGTGGAAGATTCAGTGGTTTTGTTACAAAGCAAAGGTTTGTACAAAAGATTTAGATTCAGGTGCTTTAAAAGCACCACATCACCTCACGTATACTCTCTTTTACATCTCCCAGGGCATTCATTTACCTCTCCATTAGTTCAGCACAAAAATCATGTCTAAACACCACTACACAGAGCAAAGCCCACACAGACTCAGCTATGCATGAGAAAGCCCCAGACAAATCATAGGCAAACCCCACAGACCTCTCTCATTGAGCCCATTTCCATCACCTAATCTATTTTCCACATCGATCTCCTGAGCAAACCTCCAGTCACATAGAAAGCTACCCATCAGCCCTGCGTCCCATAGCAACCCGGGGAGCAGACTCCATCCAGCTGAGGTCCTCAGCTCAGCAAGTGACACAGCCCTGCCACTACAAACTGCTCTGCATCTGATAGAAAATCCTATTTTTTAACACTTTATCCCATGTTTGTAGATCAAATTGTCTCACAGATCTATGACATCTGAACTCAAAAAAGCACAAGACACTACCCCGACATTTTACTACAAAGGAAAAGAACAGGCAGATAACTTAGAATGATTCCTCTGTTTTCATGGAGCTGGATCATTTTCAACATTTTCAATAGCACAATTCCTCAGTGCTTATTGTCATGGCTTTGAAAATTTAGATACCATGTGTTGTACCCAAAAGATCATTCATTTCTGTGAGAGTGGATGCTGCAGTGAAATCTCTCAATTCATCTAAAGACTGTTTGCAGTTGTTTATTTCCAAGCTTCATTTATTTATTCAAGCCAGTACTAAGCAGCCTTTCTGAAACAGAGGTCAGCAAATATCAGAAAAGACAAAGACAATGTGAGAAATTATTCAAAGAAACTGCAGAACTCATAACTTCAAGTTATATTGAACCTTAAGAGTCTGATACTTCCGAGCCTTCATAGAAATCATTCTCCACTTGCTGCAAGAAGGATATTCCCCATTGGCAGGGACACCTTCCACTAGACCAGCTTGCTCAAGGCCTCATCCAACCTGGCTTTGAACACCTCCAGGAAAGGGGCATCCACAACTTCCCTGGGCAACCTATTCCAGTGTCTCATCACCCTCATTGTAAACAATTTCTTCCTAATTTCCAGTATAAATCTCCCCTCTTCCAGCTCAAAGCCCTTCCCTCTCGTCCTAGCACTACAAGCCCTTGTAAAAAGTCCCTCCTCATCTTTCTTGTAGGCCCCTTCAGGTCTCCCTAGAGCATTCGCTTCTCCAAGCTGAACAGTTAATAACTAATAACTCATAACTCTATCCTCATCATCATCACTTAATAATAATAATAATAATAAATAACAACAACAAGCCATAACTCTCTCATAACTGCTGCTTCTTTCACCTATTCACAATCCACACCAAGCCTAGGTCACTCAGGCAAGTTATCTCTGTTGGTCCTGGAATTCTCAAAACTAACCTATTTCCTCCATTTCTGAAGGTAAAATTTAGCCCCCAGGGACTTCAATAATTTGTCATTTAGCAACCTAGTTCAAAGTTCCCAGCAAATACCTTTTCATATCCTTGTAGTATTATCACAATATCCCTTTAAAAGCAAATGTGGTTTTAAAGTAAGAGCTAGCAAATATTCATAGGATGGTTTGGGTTGGAAGGGCCCTTGAAGATCATCTAGTTCCAATCCCCTGCCATGGGCAAGGACACCTTCCACTAGACCAGCTTGCTCAAGGCCTCACCCAACCTGCCCCCTCCAGGGAAGGGGAATTCACAACCTCCCTGTGCAACCTGTGGCAGTGTCTCCCCACCCGCACTGGAAAGGATCCATGCAACTACTACTATTTTACACTTAGAGTGGTGAATGCAGAACTTCTGTGAGATGGGTTGGCATTCTGATTCTGTGTATCCTTGGGAGCAGAGGGACTAATTACAGAACTTGTTTGTGCAAATCTAGTAAACTCAGTGAAATTCTTCAGCTGTTCAGTCCTCTGTGGGAATGAGGAAAGGCTTAAATACTTAGCTGGCGATACATCATTCTGTGAGAAAAGAACCTGTGTGCCAGGCTTGGAAAATTCAGTCACTAATGCTCAAGCAAGAAACCATAAACTACTTGGAAATGCCAAGGTCATCAATGCACCTGTGTAAGTCTCATGAAACTTAATAGACATTACACACATTTGTGAAGGGCAAACCACACTCTCCTACAGCTGCAGATCTTCTTGAATGACTGCTCATTTTCAGGGCTTTTTATGACTGTAGGCCAGATCACATATGGCCAAAACTTTAGTGTGTTTCAGCAGGCTAATCAACTTTTTTTGGCTTTGGGCTCACATTAGCTTGAAGCTTAGCTCTGGGTAGGAGCTATGGAACTGCAAACAGCCATGGCTCACAACATCACAACTCCTCTGGCTGTCTACACCTTACCAGAGGGACAGTGAGGGACTCAGGTTGGTGGTTTAATTTGTGCTAGTTTGAAGGGCAGTGCATCTGAGCGGCTCAGCTTCTTGCTCTCTGAGGTTTCCCACCTGCTCAGAAGGAGGAGATCTGGGCATGAGCATAGCTGCCCTCCTGTCTGCACCTGGTAATGAAATCCAGGAAGGGGCTCATACAGCAGCATAAGCAGCTGGCCACAATTGATCCGTTGTTCAGCAGATGTTCCTTAGGGGTCATTTTTACCTCTTGCTAGGGTTTCAAATGCATCATTTTAAATAGCTATGAAGGCTGCAAGAGCTTTCATAGCTGGTCAGGGCCAGGACAGAGCCAAGTAGAGAATAAGGGGAGCCACAGACTATTTCCTCTGCCCTGCCTCAGGAAATGATCAGAGGCAGATTTCAGACACAAGAGTTCTTCACTCTAAGAACTCCACTAGCAAATAATCAGTAGTCCATCTCCTGCCAATACACCCTGAACATTACATATTCAGCCACAATTCTGTTCACATTCCTTTACCACCTGCCTCATTTCACCATATTTGAGTAGCTGCCATGTCATTATTCTGTAAAGGAAATAAATGTTGAAAGGGTGGGACTGCCTATTTTTTTAATCCAGTTTATCAACAATGTGGTAAAATTATTTAATATAATCCCAGGCCAAATTTTTCCATCAAAGTGAAATATGTGACTGTGAATGAGAGATGTGTTCCATGTTATGAACAGGGCAGCTGACAGGACCTGCAGGGCTATGAGAGTGTATGAACTTAGTAATGTAAATGAATAGCAATTAACATTTGCTCTTTCTCTAGTGAGTAATGTTGTATCATGGAATGTGCTCCTGTGGCCAAGAAGGCCAATGGCATCCTGGTATGGACTAGAAGGGCTGTGGCTAGTTGGTCAAGAGAGGTTGTCCTCCCCCTTCACTCTGACCTGGTGAGGCCACATCTGGAATATTGTGTCCATCTCTGGGCTCCTCAGGTCAAGGACCTCAGGGAACTACTTGAAGGAGTCCATAGCAGATCTACAAAGATCCTGAAAGGAGGGGAACTTCTCCCTTCTGAAGAAAGGCTGAGAGAGCTGGGGCTCTTTAGCTCGGAGGAGACTAAGGGGTGATGTCATTCATGTTTATAAAGATATGAAAGATGAGTGTCAGGAGGACAGAGTCAGGCTCTGCTCAGTGACATCCAATGACAGGACAAGGAGCAATGGGTGCAAGTTGGAGCAGAGGAGGTTCCGTGTGAACATGAGGAAAAACTTTTTCACTGTGAGGGTGACAGAGCCCTGGAACAGGCTGCCCAGAAAGGTTGTGGAGTCTCCTCCTCTGGAAACATTCCAAACCTGCCTGGGTGTGTTCCTGTGTGGCCTGCTCAGGTGATCCTGCCCTGGCAGGGTGTTGGATTGGGTGATCTTTTGAGGTTTCTTCCAATCCCTAACATTCTGTGATTCTCTGATTCAGTGAACAACTTGTCCAGAGAATTCAGTTTCAGAATGCTGTGGTAATTTATTTCTGCAGACATGTAGATGGAATTCCAAGACATTTTGTTTAACAACACATAAGATGCAAGCAAGGACATGGCATCTACCTACAAAGTACCTGCGCCCATATTTGCCATATTCATACCTTGTTTTCTACTGTGAATCTCATTCTTCACTCTCCATCCACTCCTTTCCAACAATATCAGCATTCTGGCTCACAACAGTTATGGCAGCTAAAAAGAGAGGCAGGAATGTGTCCTGATTTCTGGCTGGCCAGGCACTGAAGAGAACTGCACTTGCCAGAGGAGGCTGTGGCACAGGAAAAACAACTTCCAGATTTTGCAAGGGAGAATTCCTAAACTGTGGGATTTATTTCTCCAACTAATGTTGTACAAATTACTTCAGCTTGTACTTCATGCCAGATGAGGATGCACAGTAAAAGACCAGGAAAACAGCAGGTTGATGTCCTGGGTAAGGAGGCTACCATATTGTCAGAATAAGGCACGTATAACTGAACCCACATGAGTAAGATTCCATCTTGGAGGCATGCTGGAGGAGGGCTGAGGAAAAGAGAGAATGGAGGCATGTGGCTCTCTTGTGAATGCACTTGGACCAGCACAAAGCCAAGACTTACTCCTCCAGAGACAGCTCGTTTGTGCAAGCTGAGTGCAAGTATCACAGAATGTTAGGGGCTGGAAGGGACCTCAAAAGATCATCCACTCCAAGCCCTCTGCCAGAGCAGGATCACCTAAAGCAGACACACAGGAATGCATCCAGGCAGGTTTTTAATACCTTCAGAGTGAGAGACTCCACAACCCCCCTGGGCAGCCTGTTCCAGGGCTCTGGCACCCTCACAGTGAGAAACTTTTTCCTCCTGTTTCCATGGAATTTCCTATGCCACAGCTCCTTGTCCTGTCATGGGGCATCACTGAGCAGACCCTGAGTCTTGGCATTCACCCTTTACATCTTTATAAAGGTGAATGAGGTCACCTCTCAGTCTCCTCTTCTCCAAGCTAAAGATCCCCAGCTCCCTCAGGCTCTCCTCATAAGGATGATGTTCCACTCCCTTCAGCATTTTAGCAGCTCTGCACTGGACTCTTTCAGCAGTTCCCGGCCCTCCCTGAACTGAGGGGCCCAGAACTGGAAACAATACTCCAGATATGGCCTCACCAGGGCAGAGTACCTAGCTTAGGACATTAAAACATTTGCAAATCTTATGGAAGACAACTCTGGCCAGGTTAGGAGAGGTGAGAAACATGAAATAAATCATCCCACTTTGAGATCTCTTCTTCAAATGAGAAATGCTCCCAAGGTTTCCCCCTTTCATTAGAGAGCTGGGGATCCTCCCTCCCTCTTCAGACCATCCCTCAGCAGCCTACTTCCACAAGTCCCTAACCAAATGCATGACTCACTTAACGGTGCTGTCCCAAAAGCTCTTTTTATTTCACAGCTTTGTAATTCTCTCTCAGATGTTAATCTGTTTGCTCCTCCCTCCTCCTCCCCTTCTCCCATAAGAACTTGAAAGTGTTTTCCCAGCAAGGCTAATAAAGTACTAAAGGAAGCAGGGACTCTGAGCTAGGGCATTTCAGAACCGGAGAAATTAAAACCTCTCCAAAAGAAAATCCTAACTTCCTGTGTATTCCTTTGTAGTCCTTAAAAAGACTTTTATTCCCTGTGTCTTGACCATGTTCCCCAGAAAATACAGAGAGAAGTTTGGGAATCCAGCATTATGCTAAGCAGAATCTCACTTTGCCCTGTACAGTGAGGTTACTGCAGCTGCACAGTCATCTGCTAGGAATCCCTCTTGACGGAGCAGAAAAGCTGCTGTTTCCTTCCCAAATTCCCCACTGGATTTGTAAGTTCTAATAAGGGGTTCATGTGACATGCAGGAGTGCAGGACAGATTTGAGGGCTGTTCAAATTTACTTAATAACAGGAGGACTGAAAGAAAGTAATTCCTAGGAAAACTTTGTTTTTCGGTTGTTGTTTTTTCAGAGTATTGAGATTTAGTTGTATAGAAACCTAATATCATCTTAGACTTGTTATAACTCTTTCCAGGTTTTGGCTAGGGAAAGTGAAATTACATCAGCAAACCAACCCATGACGAGTAGGATGAGTCACATTTCAGTCTGTTTTCACTTAATTTGGAATGATATTATTTTTATATGAGGTTTAGGGGGGAAAAAAATAGACAATCACTGCAGCTGGACAATTATTAAAAGGCAAAATGTGAAGACATTCTGACTTACTAGCTAAGTGGTGACAGGACTAGGGGGAATGGAATGAAGCTGGAGGTGGGGAGATTCAGGCTGGATGTGAGGAGGAGGTTCTTCACCATGAGAGTGGTGAAGCCCTGAAATGGGTTGTCCAGGGAGGTGGTTGAGGCCCTGTCCCTGGAGGTGTTTAAGACCAGGCTGGATGAGGCTCTGGCCAGCCTGATCTAGTGTGGGGTGTCCCTGCCTATGGCAGGGGGGTTGGAACTAGATGACCCTTGTGGTCCCTTCCAACCCTGACTGATACTATGCTATGATACTATGATACTATGATACTATGATACTATGACTTGAGGAAAGCTCTGAGGAAATAGTACCTCTTGTCAGCTGCAGGAAGAATGACACAAGCCTTCTGAAAGGATGTCCAATGTACTTCTCAAATTTAACACATGGTCTTCTATTTGCCCCAAAAAGGAATCCTTATTTTTAATTAACTTGGTAGATATTAAGTCTTGTAAAAAGAAAAAGTGAGAAAAGCCAAGAAAGAGCAAACAAAGCACAGAAATTTACAGCCTGCTGTCCATTTTTGCACCTATTTTTTATTACCACTCAGTGAGGAGATGGTTCCAGAGTAAGGGTTAAAGTTCTAGAGAACAAGTCTTATGAGGAGTAGATGAGGGAACTGGGGTTGTTTAGTCGGAAGAAAAGGAGAGTGAGTTGCTCTCTACAGCTCCCTGAAAGGTGGTTGGAGAGAGGTGGGGGTCATAGAATCACAGAATGGCTCAGATTGGAAGGGACCTCAGAGATTATCTATTCTAAAACCCCTGCCATGGGCAGGGAGCCTCTTAACTAAACTTGTTTGCTCAAGGCCTCATCCAATCTGGCCTTCAACACCATCAGGGAGAGGACATTGACAGTCTCCCTGGGCAACCTATTCCAGAGTCTCACCACCCTCATACTAAACAACTTCTTCCTAAGATCCAGTCTAAACCTAATCTTCCTCAACTTAAAACCATTCCCCATTGTCCTGTCACTAGACATCATTATGAAAAGTTTGTGTCCAGCCTTCCTGTAGGATCTCTTCAGGTATTGGAAGGTCAGTAATAACAATGAGAGGAAATGGCCTCAAGTTGCACCAGGGAAGGTTTAGATTGGATATGAGGAAAACTTTCTTTACTGCAAGGCTGCTCAGGGAGGTGATGGAGTCAGCATTCCTGAAGGTATTCAAAAATGTGTAGACATGGCACTTGGGAACATAGTTTAATGGGCATGGTGGTGTTGGACTTGATGATGTTAAAGGTCTTTTACAACCTTAATGATTCTATGATTCTAAAGTAACATTGTTTTACACTTAAAGTATTAATAATGGCTAAAATGAAACTTCAAAGCTTTTTCATCCATCGGGGACATGAATAGAGAGAGAACATTTCTGGAAAGCAACTGAAGTAACTGTAAACCTGTTGCCTTGGCCATTTTCCTTTAAACAGTAAGAGTAATCTCATTTTAAAATGTTTCTACTGCATCCAGCTGAACATATACTGGGCTGCAAAGGATGCATTGCCAGCAGATTCAGAGAGGTGATTCTGCCACTTTGCTCTGCTCTGGTGAGACCTCACCTGGAGTACTGCATCCAGGTCTGCAGCCCTCAGTACAAGAAGGACATGGACCTGATGGAGCAGGTCCAGAGGAGGGCCATGAAAATCATCAGGAGGTTGGAGCACCGCTGCTGTGAGGACAGGCTGAGGGAGCTTGGGTTGTTCAACCTGGAGAAGAGAAGGCTCTGGGGAGATCTAATAGCAGCCTTCCAGCCAACCTGAAAGGGGCCCTACAAGAAGGATGGAGAGGGACTGCTCACAAAGGCCTGCAGTGATAGGATATGGAGCAGTGGCTTCAAATTAGAGAAGAGAAGACTTAGACTGGATGTTAGGAACAAGTTCTTTAATATGAGGGTGGTGGAACATTGGAAAAGGTTGCCCAGGGAGGTGGCTGGGGCCCCATCCCAGAGATATTTAAAGTGGGGCTTGACAGGGCTCTGGGCAACCTGATCTAGGTGAGGATCCCTGCTTACTGGAGAGGGGATTGGACTAGATGACCTTGGGAGGTCCCTTCCTACCCAGATAATTCTATGATTTTATGTCACACTGAGATGTACGGTGGTCACCTCAAGGACCATGACACAGCAGCTTTTGCTGAACCAAGAGGTTTCCATAGGTGTTTTAAGGAAAGAAACTGAACCAAAGTGACCTGGCATAAAGATTACATTGCTGATTACATACAACTGTCAAAGCTGAAAGGAAACTCTATTCAGCAAGGAAACTTGGAGACACATCAGCAAAGACACTTTTCTCTCTCCCCTTAATCCTGATTCAGTTTTGTGGATGTGGTTCAGCATTACAAGAAGCCTAATTGAGCTCATAAGCTATAACTGATGCTCAGTGACAGCTTGCTATCAGGCTCCTCTTGATATGTAAGTTCTTAATTATCACCTCCATTACCATATAAATTAAGTCAGTTATTACTACAATCTCAATTAGTTCTAGTAAAACTGAGCAAAAAAAATAGGTGAAAATGAAGCTTTCCAAAAGGAAAGCCAAGTTTCTTCAGAACGAAGAGCTGGTCAGGGAATAACCAGACTTACAGTCCACTTATCAATATCCACAATAAAGTTTGACTTAGATGGGGGTCAAAAGATCCTCAGACTATAGCCAGTGATGTTCATAAACACCTTTAGTTACAATGTGGAGATAGCTTCTAATATAACATAATGTCCAAAGACCTAAAATTAATTGATCAGCAATTACAGTATCACAGTATCACAGTATAACTAAGGTTGGAAGAGACCTCGAGGATCATCGAGTCCAACCTGTCTCCACAGACCTCATGACTAGACCATGGCACCAAGTGAAAGCAAGGAATAATTAAGAGCTGCATAGGACAAGTCACAGATGAGATGCTGGAAACCAGTGGAAAATTGACATTATGGGATGTCCTGACACATCACAACAATCCACAAGGAATATCATCAATACAGTATCACAGAATGGTAGGGTTTGGAAGAGATCTCTGGGGATCACCCTCAAACCCCCCTGCTAAACCCACAGCAGGTTGTCCAGGATTGCAATGCCCAGGTGGGTTTGGAATCTCTCCAGAGAAGGAGACTCCACAGCCTCTCTGGGCAGTCTGCTCCACAGCTCCAGCATCTTTAGAGCAATGTTTTTTTTTTTCCTCATGTTTAGGTAGAACCTGATGTGTTCCAGTTTGTATCCACTGCCCCTTGTCCTGTCACTGGGTACTACTGAAAAGAGCCCAGCCCTATACTCTTGCCTCCCTGACCTGTAAATATTGATCAGCACTGAGAAAATCCCCCTCTCAGTCTGCTCTTCTCCAGGCTAAACAGCCCCAGGCTACACAGCCTCTCCTCATTAGAGGGAGACTCTGGTCCCCTAGTTGTACCTTGACTGAAGTATGCCACTGTCAGCAGATGAGGTAGGAGAGTTTCATCGCTTTGTGTGCATATAGAAAGCTTCAGATATTTCATTTGCATGATAAATGCAGCTCATAGTCTGGAAGTGAATCAAACCATTACACTAAAAAAGAACAGGCAAAGCTTAAAAGAAGCAGACAGCAATAGGGAAAAATTAAAGCCAAGACCATTTCTGATTTTTACAAAGACATGGAGTGACAGCACAAGGGTTAACAGCTTCAAACTGGAAGAAGCTCAATTTAGACTGGACATTAGGAAGAAATTCTTCCTTGTGAGGGTGTTGAGGCACTGGAACAGGTTGTCCAGAGAAGTTGCAGAAGCTCCAAGCCTGGAAGTGTTGAAAGCCAGGTTGGATGAGGCATTGAGCAGCCTGGCCTGGTAGGAGGTGTCCCTGCCCAAGTCAGGGGAGGTTGAACTAGATAATCTTTAAGGTCCCTTCCAACCCAGCCCATTTTACGATTATATTAGGTATACTACCAGTGCTGAGTGCACAGGCTCAAAATGTGTAAACCCAGCATTTTTTAATAACTATGGGTTGCATGTCTTGAAAAACAAATGAAAGCATCCACATATAAATGTACTCATGCTTCTATTTCAGTTACATCTAGAATGTAGAAGCAATTCACTTCTACTTTAGCTGGTGATGGAAGAAGACTTGGAGACAGAAAGTTCAGCATCCTAAACACCATTCCTTGGTAATCAGAAGGTCACAGGCAGATGCAAGTGAAAGAGTAAGCAAGAAGGAGCAAAACAGAGGAAATAAGGCAAAATATTAAATCAGTTTGCATGGCTAAAAATCTCAGTGTGATCATACAACATTCATATTCTCAGAGCAGGAAGGAATGACCAGAAGCAGTCCACAGAGATAAAATGCTATGATTTGTCAAGTTGTGTAGGATGCCTACACACTACAGCCTCCAGAGAAAGGTCAAAGCAGAAAGTAAACCTTTCTTTCTGCGATCTAGTGTTTTAGCTGTGGACTGGTAAAGCTGTTACCAAAGACTGTGTCAAAGTCCTGCCAACTCTGAGATCTAGAAATGAAGTCAGCTTTAGCTAACAGGAGCAGGTAACTGGGGGCTAATTGGGGCACTTAATCCCAAGCCTTGACTTAAATGAGGCTGCTTGACTAAACTTCTTGGGCATCACACACTTCATCAAACAAATCATCTAGGAACACCTGATGGTGAAAGACATATACAGCCTAAGAGGAACATGGTGCATCCCTGTATGGGACTACCACAGGAGTGGGAAAGTGCAGCTGCCATAGAGGAATGTAGGTAGGTGACACAAGGCTGTATCTTCTCTCCTGCTCCTAAAGCCATGTGCTAGATCCAGCTAACGAAAGGAGTTAAGAACCAGAGAGCTCCTCCATTGCCAGGAGCATGTAGGCTGCTGGCAGAGAAGTAGGAGGGGAGCAGTCAGGTTTCATACAGGAGATTTTATAGGTTTACATGAAGTACAAATACAGAGTGCAATACTCAGTACAAATACAGAGAATAAAAGCTTCCCATAGGAAAACAAGTCAGTTCCCACGTTCATGGTGATACTTCTTTCCAGACAAGACCAAACAGGCAGACATAAAATCAGCCTTTATTAACACAAAGTAGAAACATGCAGATCACGGTAAAAAATTTGGCTGCTTGTTCAAATTTTATTTGAATTCTACAGCCTCTATTTGATAGCTTTTACTGCTTCTCTTCAATCACAAAAAAGCTTTTAACTTCCAGTTGTGAATTTACTGACCTTGCAGTAATGATTTATGCATCATTTCCTGCATTGCTGAGCTTCTGTGGATGCTCTGGTGAGCAGGGAACCCACACAGGTTGAGGAACTGTATAAACCACACCACTTTCTTTTGACTTTGGAAGTCTTCCCAGCTTCATTTTCACACTATTTTAATGGTTTTCAGTCACTGTAAGTCAAATTGAGAGCAAACAAATCTCTTTCAGGCAGCCCTCAGTTTTACCTCATTATATTTGGTATCCTAATGTGAAAGGAGAAATGCAATTTAACCTTACCTTTGCTCTTTGAAAAGAATCACAGACAGAATCATTAAGGTTGCAAAAAGACCTCTAGAATCATCAAGTCCAATACCACCAGGTCCATTAAATCATGTTTCAAAGTGCCATGTCTACACATTTCTTGAATGCCTCCAGGAATGCTGACTCCACCACCTCCCTGGGCAGCCTGTTCAAATGCCTGACCACTCTCGCAGCCAAGAAATTTTTCCTAATATCCAAACTAAACCTCCTCTGGTGCAACTTGAGGCCATTTGCTATCATCTTATTATTCTTATTACTTATTACTGACTTTCCAATACCTAAAGGGATCCTACAGGAAGGCTGGAGAGGGACTTTTCATAAGGGTGTCTAGTGACAGGACAAGGAGGAGTGGTTTTAAGATGAGGAAGAGTAGATTTAGACTGGATCTTAGCAAGTAGTTCTTCAGTATGAGCGTGGTAAGACTCTGGAATAGTCTGATGGGATTGGATGTAGCACTTGTTGCCATGGTTTAGTCATGAGGTCTGTGGTGACAGGTTGGACTTGATAATCTTTGAGGTCTCTTCCAACCTTGGTGATTCTGTGAATAGTCTAACCATCAACCCAGCACCACCATGGCTACTAAACCATATCCCAGTGTCCCAGAATGGAGCAGTTGACAAGAACTCATGGGACTTAAATCATGTCAAGCCTGGGGCCGATGCAAGCCTGCCTGATTTTATCCTCAGGAGTGACAGCTGTAGTTTCACTTCAGGGAAAAAAAATAAACTGCTTTTCATTCACCGTGAAAGAAACTGCAATACACTTACTGCTAGACAGGTTGCCAAAAATGTGACCATACAGCTAGTCAGATGTGGAATACCACAAATCTAAGGAGAACTAGATAATGAAATGACTCAAGAATGACTCATCTTGCTTGCTCCTTGTGAAGTATTTAAGCTGCTTTAACCTTCAGCTGTGCAGCCTGATGTCTGCATTTCACTTGAGCAAAGTTGGGGGAAGGGAGAGAGACTGTGGTACACTTTTTTATGACTGTTCCCACAGCCTTAGGAATGGCCACACAACTTTAATTAAAGATGAGTGTCTCACAGATCACATCACGACACCAAGAAGGATGGAGTTCAAAGGGTGAAAGCCATTACTCGTAGTCCCTGCAACTTTTTCCCAGGAGTTAGCTGTGAATGTTTGATCTGAGTTGTTAAAATTAGAAAGAATTGGGAACTACAGACATTCAGACAAAAATACAAACTTCTGGACAAGTTTTTGACATAATTACAGTACAGGCATCTCTGCACAGTCAGAGTAGAAAGCACAGAGCACAGTTCAGAACACCAGGATTTTATTTTAGATTGTCATAATTTTGCCACTGTTTTGGCAAGACACTAACTTTGTGTCTTAGCTTGCACAGCATTAATAGAAAAAAATAAAAATTAAGGCAGATCTTAAAAATAATTCATTAGGTCTTTTGAGGAGTGATTCTTCCTCAATGTTTGAAATCATTTATGAGGAGTAAGATTTCCCAAGAAGAATGAGAACGAAGAATTGAGATCTCTCTGAAATACAAGGTACTGGGGCTCCTTGTTCCCTCCTGACTCTGCCTTTCCACCCACACAACTCATCCTAACACCATGCAGACAGGAAAGTTTTCCAATTAATTTTTACCCTTCCTCACAAATTCAGTTCCTTCCAAGCCACAACCTGAACTGAAGAATCGCATCTTGTTGACTTTTAAGAAGCATGCAATTCTGAGTGCTTCTGTTTACTTGGAGACATCCATTTGGCCCTAGTAGTTAACATTTAAAGCTCAGGCACAAACTAGCACAGGCTGGAGTAATAAATCAAAGAGAGAACAACCTCCTCTGCTGCAAATTTCTAGTCAGACAGAAAGTTGCATTCCTTCTACTCAGGCAAAGTAAAAATTAGAATTTCCAGATGCTCTACCAAAAAAATACTCCAAACCTTCAGGCTTCTGAACTTTCATTCTGGGGGGGGGAACAATAAAAAATTAACTCTTTGTGCATGAAGCTATCTGAGAACCTATCAAGGCTGATATGAAGGCTAGTCTTTGAACAGCAGCAGCATCAATTAGCAGTTATAGGGCAGAATAGTTTGAAGACACCATGACCCTTACAGACAAAATAAGGAAATACATATCATAAAAATCTAATTTAATTGCATCTAAACTGAGGGCACTTAATCATTATTAATGTATTTAGCAAACCTTTCATAATCCACCTGGAAAGGTTTGAAACCACAGAATCACAGAATGTTAGGGGCTGGAAGGGACCTCAAAAGATTATCCAGTCCAAGCCCCCTGCCAGAACAGGATCACCTAGAGCAGACCACACAGGAACACATCCAGGTGGGTTTTGAGTATCTGCAGAAAGGGAGACTCCACAACCCCCCTGGGCAGCCCGTTCCAGTGTTCCATTGCCCTCACAGGGAAAAATTTTTCCTCATGTTACCAACAGGGTAAGTATGTGGGACTGTCACCAACCAGCAGTTAAACAAATGCAAATAGACTGCAAAGGAGCTGGGAGGGTCTGAGGATGAAAAATTCATGTGTTGGCTGCAATGCATCTTATGATGTTTCCCTAAGCTATTAGTTGTGTTTAAAGACATGGAAAAAAAGCATCCAAGGAAAACACAGATGAACCATCAACCTTTCTACATGAAAGAGGCTATTTGGGAGGGTAGCTATTTCAGTGGCCTTTTTTTTGGTGGTGGTTTAAACTATAAATAACTAATTCAATGTCAGTTTGTGATATGGTTTTCCCTTACTGCTTCATTTTTATTTTTCTTATATCCATGTTACTACTGTCACGTTCCTTGCAAAAGGAAGAAAAAGAAAGTTATATAACTCAGACACTGGCAAGGCAGTTTAAAAATAAATAAATAATTTTTTGAAGAGCCTGAAAACTTAAAATGCCATCCAGGCTGTTAAAAACAGATCTGCAAAGCCAAAGACCTGTTTAGGTGTGAGACCTTCCATTCAGATCTCCCAATGGAAGCAGTGGTGTACCCTCCATTGGACAGTTTGAAGACTCAGCTTGACAGGATGCTGGGCCAACTTATTTCACCTCCACTCTCACCTGGAAAGGTTGGACCAGATGATCTTTGGGGTCCCTTCCAGCCTGGCATTCTGTGACTCTAATAATAAACATTCTTCAGTTAGGCCAGTCTCGAGGTAATATTAAATTAGGGTTTGAAGTTGAGAGAGAAAATTAAAAAGAAAAAAAAGCATCTAGAAACAATCTTTGTGCCAACTGCAGAATCTGAGGCAAGTCAGCTGGAAATTCACAGTAATTCACCAACATCTCAATATTTGTTTTATTTAACAAAGCAGTAGTTCTACAGAGCGACTGGGGAACGGCACAGCCACTACCTATGTCCAAGTTTCCCTTTCAGTTAAGATATTTCCTAAATAAAAAATTGTTGACTAGCTCTAAATCACGTAATGATGCTCCTTTGATTGTGTTTCAGGTTTTCTTTCCATTTCAGGAAACTATTTTTTTCCTAATTACAACTCTACTTTAGAAAGTAGGGACAAAATGTATTCCCTGTTGAGATTAAAGTGCTCTGGTTTTGTGGAACCACAACTTCCTGGGAAGTCTGATTGCCCTGAGTTCTTAAGATTAAGCTCAAAAGACTATGACAATTGAGCAGTTAGACATATTCACTTCAGTGTACAAAAAAGAAAATCCATTCTCGTATTCCGTGTGTTTTTCCAATGACATGGATTAGCAGTTTTCAGTCCCCAAAATAGCTGTTGTCTCTGTCATCATTTTTGTTCCTACCAAAAGCAGTCTGGTATTTCTGAACAGTTATGCTTCTCCACAGCTATGTCCGAGGGCAGGAATTGAAGAAAAAAGGGATGAGGGAGGAAGAGCTGTATTTTGACTAGTTGAAAGTGGCCCCAATTCCAAAGGCACAAAGAATTCTCAAAAACAGGCCTTTAAAAAACAAATAAAATCTAGTTTTCTGAGGAAGCAAAGCTCACTCAGTTTGCCTTAGCTTTTGCACATTTTCAAGAATTGCTGCAACTGGTGCCTTTCATTTCTGCTTTCCAGGCCAAATACAAGGTCCTACCCCTGCGTTGGGGCCATCCCAAGCACAAATATAGGCTGGGGAAGGAGTGGCTCAAGGGCAGTCTCAGGGAGAAGGACTCGGGGGTGCCAGTTTTTGAAGTTGGCAATGCACATTTGTAGCCCAGAAGCAAACCGTATCCCATGCTACATCAAAAGCAGTGAGAGCAGCAGGATGAGGGAGGTGACTCCCCCTCTGCTCTGCTCTCTGTGAGACCCCACCTCAAGTACTGCATTCAGTTCTGGGGCCCCCAGCATAAGAGGGACATGAAACTGCTGGAGTGGGTCCAGAAGAGGACCATAAACATGATCAGAGGGCTGGAGAACCTCCCCTGTGGGGACAGACTGAGAGCACTGCAGAGGTTCAACCTGGAGAAGGCTCCAGCGAGACTTAATAGCAGCCTTCCAGTACCTGAAGGGGGCCTACAAGAAAGCTGAGAAGGTACTTTTTACAAGGGGTTGTAGTGATAGGATGAGAGGGAATGGATTTGCGCTTGAGGAGGGCAGATTTAGACTGGAGATTAGGAAGAAATTATTTCCAGTGAGGGTGGTGAGACACTGGAACAGGTTGCCCAGGGAGGCGATGAATGCCCCTCCACTCAAGATCAGGTTGGATGAGGCCTTGAGCAATCTGCTCTAGTGGAAAGGGTTCCTCCCCATGGCAGAAGGTTGGAACTGGATGATTTTTAAGGTCATTTCCAACCCAAACCATTCTGTGAATCTGTGATCTCCCTATCTGATGGATATTCAAGATCTCCATATAATTTCAAAGATATCCATATCCATAACTTAACATAATCCAAAGAGAAGAAATCAGAGTGGGGACTTTTGCATGCTACTTGACATATCTTTTACACTGGGCCTGGCAGCCATAGTTCATCACCTCATTAATAAAACACTTTTGCTAAGCAAATGTGGACAACAGACAAACTTCAAACACATCTTCAAAAAACAAATTCAATTTGACAATCAAAGCTACCATGGGCAATTACTGCATCTATCCTCCAGTTCTAGCTTATTTGTAGTGTGAGAATAAGTATTTGTAAGCAGGAAACAAATCAAATCAATTGGGGGTGGGGAGAAAAAATTAAGAGAGTACTTATTCTTCATTCCAGTGTTTTTATTTGCCCTTGATTTCCCATTCTTAGGCTCTTCTAGAAGCCTGACACTTGTTTCAGGCTTTTCTGTAACTCCTATGAGATGTTCTATTAACTTACTTCTCATTCCACCCCTTTCAGCTTTGTTTATAACTAAATTCCATCAGTGTGACAATAAAAAATAGCTGGCTGGAAGAAGCAGGCACTAATTTCACACTTCAGCAGTCAGCCCATATTTTCTGCTCCACAGCAAGATACTCTTAGAAGTTGCTTCCTTCTGCCTTTATCATAGTCCATCTTTTGGCAATAAAGATTTCTTTGAGTCATCGGTATAAACTCTAAAACATGTACCCAAAACCTCAGCACCATTGGTAAAATAACTGGAGAAATAGATACAAGGTTCATTTAAGCAATAGAAACCAGAAGCCCAAGGGAAATATTATACTATGACTAGAAAGAAAGTTTTGGAACACACATCCAAGCACAGCTCCTTTTTCTAGAGGAGCTTGCAAGGATTCTTCTTCTGTAAGAAGGGAAGCAGAGCATAGTCACCTCCTGCCTTGTCAGCTGCCACATGCTGGGCACTCTCTGATGACTGTTTCTCCTGTGCGTCTCCTGGAGCAGATTTCTCTGAAATAAAGGAGCACCCCTCCATACTCAAGGCATCTCTCACCAAATTTCCTAAGACCACACTTCTCACTCCCATCCTTTTGTCCTTTTAGGTCTACTTTTATCAGAATGGATCTACCATACAACTACAACTTGCTGCACAGACTGCTGCAGCATTAACAAGTCCCATTTTTAATTCTCTCCTTCAACAAGACATTTGTGTTACAATGACCTCACATAATTTTCTTGGCTATTAATAGCACTGTACTCCAAGTTAAGTGAAATCTCAAGGCAGCCATGAAAACTTTCAGGAGTTTAATTAAAAGTTATCTTGCAAAGGAAGAATTTAGTCTGGTTAACAACAGAAGAAACTTGCTGGCTCTGTCTCACTGCAGAATAAATAAAAATCTATTAATAATTGTTTTTCCCCATTTTATTTTTCTCTGCAAAACAGTAACTGTTGTGACTAATACCCAATGCTCAGAAAATAAAGTGACCCTATGGTAATGGATACAAACTTGGTCCACCAGGGTGACTATGATGTAGTCGCCATCTCAGAAACATGGTGGGATAACACGCACGATTGGAGTGCTGCACTGGGGGGTTACAGGCTCTTTAGAAGAGACAGGTGAGGGAGAAGAGGAGGAGGGGTGGGTTTGTATATTAGGGAGTCACCCTCTGTCACAGAACTTGAGGGGGAGAAGGGATTGAGAGCCTGTGGGTTAAAATCAGAGGGCAGCCTAACAAATCTGACATCCTGGTTGGAGTCTGTTATAGACCACCTAACCAGGATGGATGGTCTATAACAGACCACCTGGTTGGGTGGTCTATAACAGACTCCAACCAGGATGAGGAGGCTGATGAATTATTCTACAAGCAACTGGAGGCTGTCTCAAGATCATCAGATCTTGTCCTTGTCGATGACTTCAACCTGCCAGATATATGCTGGAAACTTAATTCAGCAGAGAGGAGGCAGTCCAGAAGATTCATGGAGTGCATGGAGGACAGCTTCCTGATGCGGCTGTTAAGTGAACCTACCAGGGGACAGGCTCTGCTTGACCTGCTGTTCTGCAATAGGGAAGGGCTGGTGGGAGATGTGATCATGGGAGGCTGCCTAGGGTGCAGTGACCACGAGATAGTGAAGTTTTCAATATGCAGGGAGATTGGGAGAAGCAGCAACAGAACCTTCACCCTGGAATTCCAGAGGGCGAACTTCAGCCTGTTTAAGAAACTTATTTGTAAAATTCCCTGGGTAGCAGCCCTCAAGAACCAAGGGGTCCAGGCTGGTTGGGCCTACTTCAAACGGGAGCACTTGAAGGCACAGGAACTGGCAGTTCCCATGTGCTGAAAGACGAGCCGGCAGGGAAGGTGACCGGCCTGGATGATCAAGCAGCTCTGGAGGATTTAAGGGGAAAAAGAGGCTGTATCACCTTTGGAAGGAGGGGAAGGCTTCTTGAGGTATGTTCAAGGAAGCTGTTAGATTATGTAGGAAAAAAAATTAGAGAGGCAAAGGCCCAGCTGGAACTGAAGCTGAACACCTCTGTGAAAGATAATAAAAAGCATTTATACATTAACACTAAAAAGAAGGGCAGGAAGAACCTCCACTCCTTATTGGACCTAGAGGGGAACACTGTGACTGAAGACGAGGAAAGGCTGAGATCCTGAATGCCTTCTTTGCCTCAATGTTTAACAGCAAGGCAGGAGGAATTCAGGACGAGTGGCCTCATGAGCTGGGCGATGGGGTCGGGGAGCAGTGTAATGCCCCAGAAATCCATGAGGAATTAGTTCGGGACCTGCTGAGCCACTTGGACACTCACAAGTCCATGGGACCGGATGGGATCCACCCTAGGGTGCTGAGAGAGCTGGCAGATGAGCTGGCCAAGCCGCTCTCCATCATTTTCCTCCAGTCCTGGCTCACAGGTGAGGTCCCAGGTGACTGGAAACTGGCCAATGTGGTCCCCATCCACAAGAAGGGTCGGATGGAGGAACCTAGAAACTACAGGCCAGTCAGCCTGACCTCAGTGCCAGGGAAAGTGATGGAGCAGATTATCCTGGTGGCAATAACTGTGCACCTGAAGGATGGCCAAGGGCTCAGGTCCAGCCAACATGGATTTAGGAAGGGCAGGCCCTGCCTCTCCAACCTGATCTCCTTCTATGATCAGGTGATCCGTCTGGTGGACGTGGGGAGGCCTGTGGATGTGATCTACCTAGACTTCAGCAAGGCCTTTGACACTGTCCCCCACAGCAAACTGCTGGCTAAGCTGTCAGCTCATGGCTTGGACCACTGCACTCTGTGCTGGGTTAGGAACTGGCTGGAGGCCCGAGCCCAGAGAGTGGTGGTGAATGGTGCCACATCCAGCTGGCAGCCAGTCACCAGTGGTGTCCCCCAGGGATCAGTGATGGGCCCCGTCCTCTTTAACATCTTCACCCATGATCTGAATAAGGGAATTGAGTCAGTCATCAGCAAATTTGCAGATGACACCAAGTTAGGAGCAGATGTTAGTCAGTTAGAGGGTAGAAAGGGTAGAAAGGCTCTGCAGAGGGACCTCGACCGACTGGACAGATGGGCAGAGTCCAATGGGATGGCATTCAACAAGTCCAAGTGCCGAGTGCTGCACTTTGGCTACGGCAATCCCATGCAGAGCTACAGGCTGGGGTCAGAGTGGCTGGAGAGCTCCCAAACAGAGCTGGGGGTAGTGATTGACAGCTGCCTAAACATGAGTCAGCAGTGTGCCCAGGTGGCCAAGAAGGCCAATGGCATCCTGGCCTGCATTAGAAGTAATGTGGCCAGCAGGAGCAGGGAAGTCATTGTGCCCCTGTACTCTGCATTGGTTAGGCCACACCTTGAGTACTGTGTCCAGTTCTGGGCCCCTCAGTTTAAGAAGGATGTTGAGACATTTGAATGTGTCCACAGAAGGGCAACAAGGCTGGGGAGAGGCCTTGAACACAAGCCCTATGAGGAGAGGCTGAGGGAGCTGGGATAGTTTAGCCTGGAGAAGAGGAGGCTCAGGGGTGACCTCATTGCTGTCTACAACTACCTGAAGGGGGCTTGTAGACAGGCAGAGGTTGGTCTCTTCTCCCAGGCAACCAGCACCAGAACAAGGGGACACAGTCTCAAGCTGTTCCAGGGGAAGTTTAGGCTGGAGGTGAGGAGAAAGTTCTTCACTGAGAGAGTCATTCGTCATTGGAATGTGCTGCCCAGGGAGGTGGTGGAGTCACCATCTCTGGAGGTGTTCAAGAGGAGATTGGACGTGCCACTTGGTGCCATGGTCTAGTCATGAGGTCTGTGGTGACAGGTTGGACTCGAAGATCCTCAAGGTCTTTTCCAACCTTAATGATACTGTGATACTGTGATACTGTGATACTTGAACATAGAATGTTTTACCACAACATGAGGAGAAACTTCTTTACAGTGAGGGTGATGGGGCACTGGAGAAGGCTGCCCAGAGACGTTGTGGACTCTCCTTCTCTGTAGACTTTCAAAACCTTCCTGGATGTATTCCTGTGTGATCTGCCCTAGGTGATCCTGCTTTTGACAGGGGGTTGGACTCAATGATCTCTTGAGGTCCTTTCCAGTCTCTAGCATTCTATGATTTGTTTCAAGCTGGCTTTTGATAACAACCTCCTGTATTCAGGCATGAATGGATTCCTAGTATCCTGCCCAGCTACCATAAAGAGCTTAGTGCAGAAATCAGTGCAATGCCCCTTCCAGGAGCAGCATCAAGTTAATTTTTTTGCTGGAGCATGTCCAGAGAAGGGCATCTTGAAGCTGGTCAAGGGGCTGGATAACAGATCTTATGGGGAGTGGTTGAGATGTTAAGTCTGTAGAAAAGAAAGCTCAGGGGAGACATTCTCATTCTCTACAACTACCTGAAAGGAGGTTGTAGTGAAGTGGGGGTTGGTCTCTTGCCCCCTAGGAATAAGCAATAGAATGAAATTACCTGAAGTTATGCCAGGGATGGTTTAGATTGGAGATTAAGAAAAATTTCTATACTGCAGGAGTGGTCAGGCATGGGAACGGGGTGCCCTGAGTCACCATTCCTGGAGGTGTTCAAGAAACATGTGGCCTTGGCACTTTTTGGCATGGTTTTATGGCTATGGTGGTGTTGGGTCAACAGTTGAATTTCATGCTCTTACAGGTCTTTCCCAGACTTTATGATTCTATGATGATTCAGTTTTTATTTCAAACTTTGCCTATGAGAAACTCTTGCTTTTTCCTAAAAACATTGTTGCTGTGTTTGGAAGATCATAATTTATCCTGTAGGAACACAGCTTTCCTCCTCCCAGATGAAATACCACTAGTGCCAGTGAAATAAGTGGAATCACCAAGCTTCAAAATCAGCAAGAGCAATAACTGTGGTCTGTTAGGGCCAAATGTTTCACATTAAACATACAATTGCTGGCATAAAAACTAATGTCTCTCAAGTTCATTTTCCTGAAGAAGGGGGCAGGATGTGACTCAACAGAATGTGTAAGTCATTTAACAGTGCTTCGAAGCACTTTTTATTCCTGGTTTCAGTCTAAAGAGCATTTGAGCAGCAGATGAAGAATAGATCTTAATTAAGGCCTTAGTACCTCCCTTGCAATATAGTCAGTGGCAGTAAAATGCTTACATTTTACAGAACATAATTATCCAATACTTCCCCACAACACAAGACTACTGATGAGGAAATAACAGCAGTTACTCCAGAGATCACAGAGAATGGCTTAGGTTTGAAGGGACCTCAGAGATCATCTACTCCAACCTCCCCACCATGGGCAGGGATGCCTCCCTGCCCTTGATTCAGCTGCTCAAGGCCTCATCCAGCCTGCCTTTGAAGACCCCCAGGGAGGATGCATCCACAACCTTTCTGGGCAGCCTATTCCAGAATCTCACCACCCTCATACTGAAAAACTTCTTCCCAAGATCCAATCTACACCTACTCTCCCCTCAGCTTAAAACCATTCTCCCTTGTCCTATTGCTAGACACCTTTATGAAAAGTGCCTTTCAAGCCTTCCTGTAGACTTCCTTCTAATAGAAATGCTCTCCATTGCTTAACAAAAATATATGCTGTGTCTCTTTTGTACTCATGGACCTGTTTCCATTTTATGGTGCTAAGAATGAAAAACCCATTCAGCAAATGCTGAATTCTACACAAACCCATTTCAGAACCCAGAGCTGCTTTAAGTCCTGCCTTTGGACAGAGTGCAATGTGCCAAAACACTCTGAGCAATTCTATTCTCAAAACCAGAACAGTTTCTAAATAGAGATCATTCTAAACTTAGCACATCATGAACATGTCCAAAACTGCAACTCAAAGTTAATTGTGCAATTATACCACAGAATCATGGAAGGCTTTAGGTTGGAAGGGACTTTCAAAGGTCATCTAGTCCAGCTCTCCTACAATGAGCAGAGACATCTTCAGCTAGAGCAGGCTGCTCAGAGCCCCAGACAACCTGACCTGGAATGGTGCCAGGGATCTACCACCTCTCTGGGCAACCTGGGCCAGTGTTGCACCACACTCAATGTAAAAAATGTCTGTCATAACTAGCCTAAATCTTCCCTCTTTTAGTTTAAAGCCATCACCTCTTGTTCTGTCATAAGACACCCTGCTAAAAATTCTGTCCCCACCTTTCTACTTGGCCCCTATAAGTACTGAAAGACCACAATAAGATCTCCCTGGAGTCTTCTCCAGGCTGAACAACTCCAATTGTCTCAAGCTGTCCTCACAGCAGCGGTGTTCCATCCCTCAGATAATTTTTGTGGCCTCCTCTGAACCTGTTCCAACAGTCCTTATTGTGCTGAGGGCTCCAGAGCTGGACACAGCACTACAGTTGGGGGTCCCACCAGAGCACAGTAGAAGGGCAGAATCCCATCCCTTGAGCTGCTGGTCATGCTTTATAGCACACTAACATAGCACATGATAGTAAAACTGTATGGCAAATACAACACTACGTGTCTATAGCTCTTCAGAAGGAAGCTTACATCCCTGCCTGCTTTAAGTAGCAAAGGACCCATCAGACTGTGATCATTTCCAGAGAACTGCCTTCAAAGAGCTTTAAATGTGGAGACCACCATGCTCTCTTCTGATGCAGTTCTGCTACAAGTGATACATCAGCAGTGTAAGAGAAAGATACATTTAGGGGTTTGGAAGGGCAGACACGCTGTTTTCTGTCCCATAATCAGGACAGGCTAAAAGAGCAGGAGAGGATGCCTAGGGATACCAGACTGGCCACAATAGCTTTAAGAACCCACAGAGGCTTCCCCTCCTACCATCCTATTTGCCTCAGCTCTAAGCAAGAGAAGGGCTTACTTAACAAACTACTCTGAGTACTAAAAGAAGATTTCAAAGTTCACGTCACACACTGGTCACTTTGAGAGCAATAGGAACATTCCTGTCCTGTGGCTTAACAGCATCTATCGAGTGAGCTCAGTTGCATGGTGAGCAGCTGTAGCATAATTAACAGAGGTATACAACAGTTATTAGCACCATCTAAATTAAATTAGGAGACATTGGGGGGAAAAAAAACAACCTTGAATATTATTTTCCCTATGTAACCTTTTTTTACTGTGACATTTGAATTTTGGGGGTTAGAAACACTGCAATTTTACCATTGGTTTGGATAATGACTGCCTTTCAAATGCTTCTTACAGCATTCCAGACAAGGCTGGTTGTTGCTGGCCAGATGATTCAGCAGCAGCCATCAAGTTTTCCACTGTAAAAAATAAACACTGTATCCAGTCAAGAAGGTGGAAAGATGCAGACAATGCAATGTTAAGAGAAGAAGTAACTAAGAATTGCAAATTGTATTAAATCTTCTACAGTAAACTTGAGGCCAATATGCTGCTGTGGTGTCTGTGTGATTCAGCTGATCATATACCTCAACACAAGAGAGATGTGGAGGTGCTGGAGTGAGGGCAGAGGAGGGTAACAGAGCTGGAGAAGGGTCTGGAGAATAAATCTTATGAAGAGCCACTGAAGGAGTTTGGCCTGTTCAGTGTGAAGAGGAGGAGGCTGAGGGAAGACCTCATCACTTTCTACCATACATGAAAGAATATTGTGGAGAGGCTGGTGCCGGTCTCTTCTCCCAGGTACTTAGGGATAGAACAAGAGGGAAGGGCCTCAAGCTGCAGCTGGGTAAGTTTAGACTGGACATTAGGAAAAAAAATTTCCCAGCAAGAGTGGTCAGGCATTGGAATGTGCTGCCCAGGAAGGTGTTGGAGTCACCAACCCTGGATGTGTTTAAAGGTTGTTTGGATGTGGTGCTTGGAGATATGGTTTAGGAGTGGACCTTGTAGAGTAGGATTATCAGTTGGACTTGGTGATCCTGAGGGTCTTTTCCAACCTGAATGTTTCTGTGATGTGGCAGCAGCCAAACTCAACCATTTTACCTACCGTGCAAAAGTGACACCAGCAACCTGCCTGAATTTCTAAGGTCACATGAATTTCTCAATTCCTTTCAACTATCCTGTTAAGTGTGGTTAACTCTGTTTTGTAAAGGGGACTCACCTTGTCCACACCAGCTTGAATTTCCAGCTGTTATAAGCCCACATAATATTATATAGACATTTGTTAAGACAAAAGTGAGCTTATGCAGGTACTCAAAGTAGTTCTAGGGAGACAAAGGGGATGCAGAGGTTTGATAAAGAAATATAAATATTCTTATAGAATCATAAAGGCTGGAAAAGACCTCTAAGATCATCAACTCCAACTGCCAAACCAACACCACCATGCCCCCAAGTTCCATGTCTATATGTTTTTTGAACACCTCCAGTGATGGTGACTCCACCACCTCCCTGGGCAGCCTGTTCCAGTGCCTGACCACTCTTGAAGTTTCATAGTTTCATAGTTTCATTCAGGGTTGGAAGGGACCACAAGGATCATCTAGTTCCAACCCCCCTGCCATGGGCAGGGACACCCCACACTAGATCAGGCTGGACAGAGCCTCATCCAGCCTGCTCTTAAACACCCCCAGGGACGGGGCCTCGACCACCTCCCTGGACAACCCATTCCAGGGTTTCACCACTCTCATGGTGAAGAACCTCCTCCTCACATCCAGCCTGAATCTCCCCACCTCCAGCTTCATTCCATTCCCCCTAGTCCTATCACTACCTGATATCCTGAGAAGTCCTTCCCCTGCCTTCCTGTAGGCCCCCTTCAGATACTGGAAGGCGACAATTAGGTCACCTCGGAGCCTTCTCTTCTGCAGACTGTACAGCCCCAACTCCTTCAGTCTGTCCTCATAGGAGAGGTGCTCCAGCCCTCTGATCATCCTCGTGGCCCTTCTCTGGACACGTTCCAGCACCTCCACATCCCTCTTGTAATAGGGGCTCCAGAACTGGACACAGTACTCCAGGTGGGGTCTCACCAGGGCTGAGTAGAGGGGGAGGATCACCTCCCTCGACCTGCTAGCCACACTTCTCCTGATGCAGCCCAGGATCTGATTGGCTTTGCGGGCTGCAAGTGCACACTGAGAGCTCATGTTGAGCTTTTTGTCCACCAGCACCCCCAAGTCTCTCTCCTCAGGGCTATCCTCCAGCCAGTCAAGAAATGTTTCTTAATATCCAGTCTAAACCTCCCCTGGTGCAGCTTCAGGCCATTTCCTCACATTCTGTCACTAGCTCCTTGGGAGAAGAGACCAACCCCCACCTCACTACAACCTCCTTCCAGGTAGTTGGAGACTGTTGTTTACTGGAAGGCTCCTAATTCAAATGTAATGAGCTCCAGCAATGACTGAACATGAAATTGTAGGACGTCTACATAGGTGACTTATGGTTTCAAAATTATTTTCTGGTGAACAAGTGTTATTAGTACATAGATTGTCATAACTATCCATCAAAAGATGCCCCGGGGGCTGAAACATGCTTCAGACTTGTCTCTCTGAATCAGAAGGAAGAAATTAGCAGCTTGATCTACACCTGTCCAACCCAAGCCTGTTCCCAGAAAAGATAAATTCTATATTTTAGCATTATCAATGTGACATATCTCACAGGTATTATGTCTGATTGAAAATAAAATCTGAGGCCTGGCTGTCTTGACAGAAGCCCTTTCATCCTCAGTACTTTTGCTAAAACACTGCCACATTAGAATTCTTCATCCACAGAATTCTTTCACTCCACATGTCTATACAGACTCTACACACATATTTGTACACACCTATATAAATCTATAGGTACTGAATGAAGGATCAGGGCAGCATACAGGATCACAAGATGGAAAGGACTTCTGGACATCGAGTTCAATCCCTTTGCCAGAACAGGACCATAGAATCTAGCACAAGTCACACAGGAAGGCATCCAGACAGGGTTTGAAAGTCTCCAGAGAAGGAGACTTCACAACATCTCTGGGGAGCCTGCTCCAGTGTTCTGTGACGCCCATAGTAAAGTTCTTCCTCATGTTCAGGTGGAATTTCCTGTGCTGTAGTTTACATCCGTTGTCCCTGATCCTATCCCAGGGTGCAACTGAGCAGAAGCTGTCCCTACCTTCCTGACACCCAGCCCTCAGATATTTAGAGACATTGATTAGATCCCCTCTCAGTCTTCTCTCCAGACTAGAAAGCACCAAGTCTCTCAGCCTCTCCTCATAAGGCAGTGCTCCAGTTACTTAATCATCCTTGTAGTCCTCTGTTGGATTCTCTCAAGTAGGTCCCCATCCTTCTTGAACTGCCCTAACAAGGAAGAAGTTACAAACTTCCACTCACTATAAGAGAGATATTGAGGTGCTGGAGAGCGATCAAATGAGGGCAACAAAGCTGTTGAAGGGTCTAGAGCACAATTCCTATGAGGAGTGGCTGAGGGAACTGGGATTGTTTATCCTGCAGAAAATGAAACCGAGGGGAGACCTCCTTGCTTTCTACGACTACCTGAAAGGAGGTTGTAGCAAAGTAGGGATTGGTGTAGTCTTCCTAGTAATAAGCAACCGAATGAGGAAGTGGCCTCAAGTTGCACCAGGGGAGGTTTAGATTGGCTATCAGGAAAAATGTCTTTACTGGAAGAGTGGTCAGGCATTGGAACAGGCTGCCCAGGGAGGTGGTGGAGTCATCATCCCATGTAGATGTGGCACTTTGGAATGTGGTTGTCAGACTTAGGTTAATGGTTGGACTAAATCTTGAAGGTCTTTTCCAGCCTGTGATCTCATACACATGGCTGCAACAGCTTTAGTAGCCACAACATTCCACCTCTGTACCAAAGACAGTCACTGTGCTACTAATCAGTTACAGAACTGCTCTCTGCTTACTTTGTGATCTCCATAACAAAAATAATTGTTCCTGTGAAGGTCGTGGGGATATGAAAAAAATCAAACCATCACCCAAATGAAGAAGATGACCCACTGAGCCATCATGTGCCACAGCACCATCATATACAACTTAGTGCCATTACCTGCCAAAATATCATATTATACAACTCCCTAGACATTAATTGGGTGTGTCCCTCCACATTTTCTCACCAAGTTTTAATTGCATTAATTTTCTGCTTAGGCCCTAATCCACAGCCTGTTACTTCTCACAAAGCCTGAAGATTAAACTAATGTATTTTAGTGTGAGGCTTTTTTTTCTTCATACTTCCCCCCCTGTGACTCTTGCTCAGAAGACAGCCTTTGGCTGTCCTTCCATCCCTTCACCACAAAATGAAGCTTCAGAATGTAAAATCCATCTGTGCATCCTTCCCACTTCTTTTACTGAGCATTCAAGACACAAACCGTTCCCCCAGCTGATTGATCTTCCACTGCATTAGAAAGCTGACTAAGCTTCTCCAGGTTTGTTGATGAAATACCACAATATTTTGTCAATCAGCAATATGATAAAACACAGAAAAGGGCATGGATTCTCTTTTTCCTTTTCCAAGTGATTTCAGGAGTCATTTGCTCTTGGGAAAAAACAACAACAACAACACAACAGCCACCCAAAAAAAAAAAACAACACACAACAGCAGCAGCTTGCAAATACAAATCACAGGAAAATTCCTTTTGCTCACTTTCCTCCAGGAGTAGCTGAAGGTGTACAAATAGAGGAGTGGCAAATTCCAGAGGAACTTCAAATAGATGATGCTATTTAATCATATTTATCATAAGATGGTAGTAATCCTTCCTTGAGGCAACATATTTCACAGCTATATTTGGATACTGAAAAGCAGAGGCAGCTTACAGGGAACACAAACTATCATTGGCCTGATTTTTAATTTGAAGTGATTTTGGAGCTTGCCCACTTCCATACCCACTCAGATCGATTCTGACATAAGCCTGAAAGGACTTCTTATTCCTCCCCACCAAAAAAAAATAATCAAAAAATACTGAAGCTGAGTGGGAACTCAAAGCATAATCCAAGGGTGAATTCCTACCACTATGGAAGTTACAAGTCCTAGAATAAACCAATTAGAATAAACCAAACCAGGTTGGAAGAGACCTTCAAGATCATCACGTCCAACCCATCAACCAATCCAACCCACCTAAACAACTAACCCATGGCACCAAGCACCCCATCAAGTCTGCTCTTGAAAACCCCCAATGATGGCGACTCCACCACCTCCTTGGGCAGCCCATTCCAATGGGCAATCACTCTCTCTGTATAGAACTTCTTCCTAACATCCAACCTGAACCTCCCCTGGTGCAGCCTGAGACTGTGTCCTCTTGTTCTGGTACTGGCTGCCTGGGAGAAGAGACCATCATCTGCCTGTCTACAGCCTCCCTTCAGGTAGTTGTAGAGAACAATAAGGTCACCCCTGAGTCTCCTCCTCTCCAGGCTGAGCAATCCCAGCTCCCTCAGTCTCTCCTCACAGGGCTTATGTTCCAAGCCCCTCACCAACTTTGTTGCCCTTCTCTGGACAGGCTCCAGCAAGTCAACATCCTTCCTAAACTGAGGGGTCCAGAACTGGACACAGTACTCGAGGTGTGGCCTAACCAGTGCAGTGTACAGGGGCAGAATGACCTCCTACTTACACCTGAGATGCCCAGATGTCAACCCAGACTCCATTTCCCTAAAAAGAGGCAAGAAATTGCCAGCTCATGCACTGCAATGCTTCACATTACATATCACTGATACAGGCTGGGCAGTGACTGGCTTGAGAGCAGCCCTGAAGAAAAAAAGGACTTGGGGGTGCTGGTGCATGAGAAGCTCAACAGGAGCCACCAGTGTGCACTTGCAGACCAGAAAGCCAATCACATCCTGGGCTGCATCAAGAGAAGTGTGGCCAGCAGGTCAAGGGAGGTGATTCTCCCCCTCTGCTCCACCTTGATGAGACCCCACCTGCAGTACTGCATCCAGTTCTGGAGCCCCTGTTACAAGAAGGACACAGACATGCTGGAATGTGTCCAAAGAAGGCCCACAAGGATGATTAGAGGGCTGAAGCTCCTCTCCTACGGAGACAGACTGAGAGAGTTGGGGTTGTTCAGTCTGGAGAGAAGGCTCAGAGGAGACCTTATTGTGGCTTTCCAGTATCTGAAGGGGACCTACAAGAAAGCTGGGGAGGGACTTTTTAGGGTGTCAGGTAGTGACAGGACTAGGGGAATGGAGCAAAGCTGGAAGTGGGTAGATTCACATTGGATGTCAGGAAGAAGTTCTTCCCCATGAGGGTGGTGAGATACTGGAACAGGTTGCCCAGGGGTGGTGGTAGAAGCCCCATCCCTGGGGGTCCCTTCCAACCCTGACAACTCCATGATCTCAGCTGTCAGAATTCACAGAATTTTGAGGCAATGCAAACCAACAGCTTAATTTTCTTTAAAAGCTAGGAAAGAAATCTCCCTCAGTATAAATCCAGTTCTGAGACAGGTCAGACAACATGCAGCTAAGAACCTATCAGCTACCCCATGCAAGACACATCTTTTACTTATATGAAAAATGCAATTTAGAAACCAAAGAGTTGAAGAAAGCATCAAGTCCCTTCTGTTGTATTATAAGAGGTGACATCTGTAGGCACAGAGAGAATTTTGCAGCTAGAACTGGCCACATTCTGCTTGCAAATGCTCGTTTGTACAGATCCACAGCCTTTCCTATGCTCCACAAACTCTGTAAAATACCCCAAGCTGATGAAATATATCACTGTGATCATACTTCTTCTCTCCCAATTTACAGGAAGGAAGCAATAAAGCTAAATATTTTACATCTACAAAAGAGAAAATGGCTTTGTCATGAAGAGTGGCATTTTTTTCCAGGTCATGTCCCTGTGTCCAGAACAAGTGCTCTGTAATGTTGGTTGTGTGCCTGTGTGTGGCTATGTAGAACCAGCAAGGCATCTGCAGCTTACACATAAGATTACTGTTAAAGAAAGTTTTCTCTTGGAACGGTGTTTAGTTAACACTTTGAATACAATTATTTTCTACACTGCAGATCTAGTTAATAGTTATGAAGCACACAAAACACATATATATTTCATGTATATATGGGCTGTTGAGCCTGAAGAAGAGAAGGCTCAGGGGAGACTTAACAGCAGCCTTCAAGTACCTGAAGGGGGCCTATAAGAAGGCTAGGAAGGGACTAAATGTTTACAAGGGTTTTTAGTGATAGGATGAGAGGGAATGGGTTGAAGCTTGAGGAGAGCAGATTTAGGCTGGAGATTAGGAAGAAATCCTTTACAGTGAGGGTGGTGAGACACTGGCACAGGTTGCCCAGGGAGGTCATGGATACCCCCTCCCCAGACGTGTTCAAGGCCAGGCTGGATGAGGCCTTGAGCAAGCTGATCTAGTGGAAGGTGTCCCTGCCCATGACAGGGGAGTTGGAACTAGATGATCTTTAAGGTCCCTTACAACCTAAACCATTCTATGAATATATGAATTCTAGATATCTGTCTATCTCTATACACTATGTTTTTATATAATATTTAGCAAAGAAACAAAACAAAAACAAAACAAAATTTAAAAAGGAAAGAAAAAGAAAAAGAAGAAAAAAACCCAACCCAACCAACCAAACCAACCTACCCCAAACCATTTAGGATTTTTAATCAGCAGTATGCATCTAGCTGTATAATTCATCCCTACATCCTTGGAACACTCTGACTTTATCACTACTTAACCTTACATCCCATGCAGCCGTACGCTGTTAGATCACATCCCTCTATGTAACACATCAACTGCTACATGTCTTACAGTAGCCAAAAGGGTTAAGCCTGATGGAGTAGAAAATCCTTCCCAAGTCAGAAAGCCTTTATAGTGCCCAGAACATGTTGCAGAGGCTCTTCAAATTGCTTCCAGACAGTGCTATTTTTATAATTCCATCAGAGGAGCAAATCCTACCCTGCGTGTTCACTGCTCCAGCACAGCTTTAGATGAGAAACGCACGTCACATAAATCAACCTCTGCCCAAACTGCTGACGGAAAATTCAGATACAACAAGCTCAGATGAAGCTTTAAGGAGCTCAGGCATTCTTCAGTCTGGAGAGAAGAAGGCTCCGAGGATACCTTATTGTGGGGGCCTACCAGAAAGATGGTGAGGGACTTTTTTTAGGATGACAGGTAGTGATAGGACTAGGGGGCAATGGAGCAAAACTAGAAATGGGGATTGGACGTCAGGAAGAAGTTCTTCACCATGAGGGTGGTGAGTCACTGGAACAGATTGCACAGGGAGATGGTAGAAGCCCCATTCCTGGAGGTTTTTAAGGCCAAGCTGGATGTGGCTCTGAGCAACCTGATATAGGTGTCCCTGCCCATGGCAGAAGGATTGGAACTAGATGTTCTTTGAGGTCCCTTTCAACCCTATGATTCTATAAGCAGGAAGCTAAAGTAATTTATAAGCGCTCTTTTAAAATGTAACTCTCTTTCTGATGAATATAAAGTTAGTTGTCAGCAAATTTCACACAGCAAGCAAAGCAATATTACAAGGCCACTGGAGTTCCCATATCCCTGTCACAGGAAGCACTGCTTCTCTGGAATCTGGCAACGTTTACCCCTGCATTCCCCTCTGTGGTCTCCACAGTCCTGATTTTGCAGTATGCAAGCTTCTCATCCTCCAAGGGTGGAGTATGTATTAAACTTTTCCACCTCCAAAAAAAATATATATTTTATATTCTCTATTAAATTTCACTTTTTCAGAGCTGTTCAGAGAACTACATTGTCTGTAGTTTAACCCACTGGGAAACCGGAACCCTAAACACAGGCAACATTTTTGCTTTGTGAACTTCATCTAAGAAGAGCAATTGTACCTGAAAGTCTCTTCTCCCAGGCAGCCAGCACCAGAACAAGAGGACACAGTCTCAGGCTGCGCCAGGGGAAGTTCAGGCTGGAGGTCAGGAGGAAGTTTTACACAGAGAGAGTGATTGCCCATTGGAATGGACTGCCCAGGGAGGTGGTGGAGTTGCCGTCACTGGAGGTGTTCAGGAGGAGACTTGACAGGGTGCTTGGTGCCATGGGTTAGTTGATTAGGTGGTGTTGGGTGATAGGTTGGACGCGATGATCTTGAAGGTCTCTTCCAACCTGGTTTATTCTATTCTATTCTATTCTATTCTATTCTATTCTATTCTATTCTATTCTATTCTATTCTTAGGAAGTGTATTTCATTTGCTTGTTGGTTTATTAAAGGTCTGGCATTCAGGGGACACAAGATTTGGCCACCTTGAGCTTTCAGATTCACATTCCAAACAGCAGAATGTGGGTTTAGAACACTATACAATCTCAGTTTGGGTTTGTTTGGTTGGGGGCTTTGTTGGGGGGCTGTATTTATTTATTTATTAAAAGTATAAAACAGTAATTTCAGCATATCATGTGGTTTGGAGTAATTTTGTTATTTGGTTTGAAGGGTTTTTTTTGATCTAGACATCTTCCTTACAAGTTCTTTCATACTCTTTCATAGAATCATGGAATTTTGGAACCTCCAAAATCGTTGATTGCAACCACCAACCTAAGACCACCATGGCCATTGAAACCATGTCCTGAAGTGCCATGTCAATTTCCTGAACACCTTCAGGAATGGTGACTCCACTACTTCCCTGGAGATCCTGTCCAATGATTGACCATCAATCTACTTCTCCAGGTTTAGATACTTCAGATTCATTTTATTACACTTTTTCATGTCTTAATGGTTTCAGAAGCCACAAGCAAAGCTGCATTCCTAATGCAGCAGTCATTGCCCAAGCAAGTAGGGTTCCATGTAGCCCTTTCCCAGTGCTCAGAGATACTCTGGAAAGTTTTTAAAGAATGGGAGTTCAGTGTTCAACTGCAGCTGAATTTGAATGGCAACACCTCACTATACAGCTGTGAAAATCTTCCTATAACCTACGGGAACTCAGAAGAGCTTGAGAAATAAGTAATCTATTTACAAAAAACCCAAACAAACAAAGAAACAAAACCCCCAAAGAGTATTTTAGAATACAGCTTCCCCAAACCAAACTTGATTGCAATAGAAGCATAGAATTGTTAGGGACCTCAAGAATTATCTAGTTCCAACCCCCCTGCCATGGGCAGGGACACCTCATACTACAACAGGTTTCTCAGAGCCACATTCAACCTGACCTTAAAAACCTCCATTGATGGGGCTTCTATCACCTCCCTGGTCAACCTGTGCCAGTGTCTCACCACCCTCATGGGGAATAACTTCTTCCTAACATCCAATCTTAATCTACCCATTTCTAGTTTTGCTCCATTGCTATCACTACCTGACACCCTAAAAAGTCCCTCACCAGCTTTTTTGTAGTCCCTCTTCAGATACTGGAAGGCCACAATAAGGTCTCCTCAAGAGCCTTCTCTTTTCCAGACTGAACAGCCTCAACTCTCTCAGCTTGTTCTCATAGGAGAGGAGCTCCAGCCATCTGATCATGCTCATGGCCCTTCTCTGGACCTGTTCCAGCACACCCATTCTTGTAATATGGGCTCCAGAACTGGACACAGTACTCCAGGTGGGGTCTTACCAGGGTGGAGCAGAGGGGGAGGATCACCTCCCTCAACCTGCTGGCCACACTTCTCTTGATGCAGCCCAGGATCTGATTGGCTTTCTGGGCTGCAAGTGCACACTGGCAGCTCATGTTGAGCTTTTCATCCACCAGCACCCCCAAGTCCTTTCTTCAGGGCTGCTCTCAAGCCACTCACTGCCCAGCCTATATTGGTGCCTGGGATTGCCCTGACCCAGATGCAGGACCCTGCAGTTGGTTTTGTTGAACCTCGTGAATTTGGCTTGAGCCCACCTCCCCAGCCATTGTACTTTTTAGACTTTTCCATAAAATCTTATGTTTTAAGAATGCACAAACCATGCTCAGTGCCTAACAAAGATGAGGGAAATGGTTGGGGGGGGCGGGGAGGGAATAAATTAAAACACAAGAACAAGCAACTTTTTACCTTTTTTAATGATAACAAAGTTGCTATTCTCCTTCCTGATTTGCTATTTGGTCTTAAACTCAAATGTCTTCCTTTTCACAATCCTCTTCCCTTTTCCTCTCTGCTACATAACTTAGTAAAGAGTCCAGACTACCTGATGAGAATTGCAGCAAAGAAAACCCCACACATCTGTGCAGCATGGAAAACTATCAATCCCAGAGTGACTTCCTGCAGTGCCTTAAGTGCCTGTTAGAATCCTGATGGGGGGCAAAGAGGAGAGGGAATGAATTCAGTCTTGATGAGCAGAAAGGCTAGAATTCTGTTCTATATAGAAGAAATACAGAACTAAGTCTTAAGAGTGCAACCCTACAAATTTTCTAGGAGTTGCAGGCATTATCTTACTGTCAACTTTTCAATACAAGTTACAAACTTGTCAAGTTACAGACAAGGCATAGAATCATAGAATGGTTTGGGTTGGAAGAGACCTTAAAAATCACCTAATTCAAAGGCCCTGCTATGAGCAGGGACACTTTCCACTAGACCAGCTTGCTCAAGGCCTCATACAACCTGGTCTTGAACACCTCCAGGGAGGGGGCATCCATAACCTGTTCCAGTGTCTCACCACCCTCACTGGGAAGAATTTCTTGCAGTCTCAATCTGCCCTTCTCAAGCTTCTATCCATTCCCTCTCATCCTATCACCCAAAGCCCTTGTGAGAAGTCCCTTCCCAGCTTTCTTGTAGACTCTCTTCATATACTGGAAAGCTATGGGCAGGGACACCTTCCACAAGATCAGGTTCATAGAATCGTAGAATTTTCAGAGTTGGAAGGGATCTCAAGGATCATCTAGTTCCATTCCCCCTGCCACAGGCAGGGGCACCTCACACTGTATGAGGTTGCTCAGAGCCCCAGCCTGGCCTTAAAAACTTCCAGGGATGGGGCTTCTATCACCTCCCTGGGCAACCTGTTCCTAACATCCAATCTGAATCTACCCACTTCTAGTTTGGCTCCACCACTTCTAGCTTTGCTCCAAGGCCTCTAGGTTGCTCAAGGCCTCATCCAACCTGGCCCTGAACTTTAAACTGCAGTTTCTGTGGAAGTCATAAGGACCATACTCCCAAGCCTGGAGTCTCCAAAGCAGCTGGGCTCAAGTGTAGTTGCTACCATTTCTTTATCATTCAAGAAAGCATCTCTGCAACCATACCAGGAAGCTACACAGACTTCAAGATGCTACAAAAAATAGATATCAAAGGGCATGTCTGCACAGCCAGGGGCTGCTGCTGGCAGTGAGAAGGGCCAAGGCCTGGGCTGCAGACCAAGTGCACAGCTGAATCTTGTGTGCCACATTAAGGGTGCAGATTAAAAGGCTGCACCTGTGGGGAGGAGCCATTAGGGCAGGTGCCCCTGAACTGACCAACAAGGGGTTCCATCCCCTGGACATTGTATTCAGGCAAAGCAGAGGAATCACCAGGGGCAAGACTCTTCTTTCAGTGGCTGGTATCCCAAGAGGACTCTGTCCATTCAATCCCAGTCCATGAGTTCCTGAATCCAGTTTCAGAATCCAGCTCCTGAATCCAGCTCCCATCTGCTGTTAAGTGCAGCCTGGAATTTCCCCAATGCCTGCCACAAGCATCAGTGGTGACAGCAACATCATTGTCATCAAGGGGTTGGGTTCAATATTGGTCTGGATCTGCTTGTATAAATTTCATTTTATTGTGATTATTTCCCTTAAAGCTGGTCTCATTTCTTTCCCAACATCTCAGTCTCTCCCTTTGGGAAGAGAAAGGGTTTCACAGAGAGAGTCTGTCACTCATCTAATGGCCAGCCCAATCCTAGCCTTCAACACAGGTATGTCAATTTGATCCAGCATATTCCACTTGTAAAATTATTCCTGATAAATTCCTGACCTCATTAATGTTTACAAATACGTAAAGGGTGAGTGCCAAGAGGATGGAGCCAGGATCTGCTTGGTGATGCCCAATGACAGGGCAAGGGACAATGGGTGGAAGTTGAGGCATAAGAAGTTCCATGGAAACATGAGGAAGAATTATTTCACTGTGACAGTGACAGAGCCCTGGAATAGGCTGCCCAGGGGGCTTGTGGAGTCTCCCTCTCTGGAGGTATTCAAGACCTGCCTGGATGCATTCCTGTGTGATCTGCTCTAGGTGATCCTGCTCTGGCAGAGGGGTTTGACTGGATGATCTCTTGAGATCCCTTCCAGCCCCTAACATTCTGTGATGCTGTGATCCTGTAAATAAATGCAGTTTAGCAACCCACACAGGCCTGCATGCAGAAGCTCAAACAAAAGAACACTTTTTAAATCACCATTTCAAAATCAGGCCAATGCTGGCACATCCAAAGAAATCATTGAAATCATTGCTACTTATTAGCTGATATTTTTCTGTACCTTTAAAGATCTCATGTCCTGGCAGATTTACTCAGACTGGTTTTTGTTTTTTGGTTTGTGGTTTTCTTTTGCAAACAGATAACTAGCTTCCCACTGTGTAGCACAGACATTCTGTGATCAAATAGTTCCACATAGCAGCACAGCCAAATTTCTTTTCCAGAATCAAATCTGTGCAAACTGATAGCTCAAATCAGGTTGAACATGAAGCAGCCTACGGAGAGCCAGACAAAGGTCACACTGAGTGGCCAGGAAATACCAGGTCTGTTTGGTAGCTGCTCAGAGCATTATTTGTCAATCAGAAATTCAGGAGATAGCAGCTCTGTTTGGTAGCTGCTCAGAGCATTAACGTGTCCAGCAGAAACTCAGAACAGGGAAAATTAAATTAACTGCCACACAAAGAGCCAATAAGGAGCACAGATTGAGTCAACCACCCTAATTTATGCTAAACAGAATTCCCTCATGCTCTTACAGCTGAACTGCAGAAAAATCACAGTTCTGCAACTATAGGCAATGGAAAAATGTTAAGGAAGCCAGGATTGGACAAAGCTTGTGAGTCACTGCAGAGCTATCCAAAGGGACACAGAGGTCATCCACTCACTAGAATGTGGGCTGAAAGAGTCACTGATTTGTTTTCCAAGAATCCCAATAGAGGCAGTCTCAAGGGAGTACCAGACAAGAGGCTTTGCCATGATTGCAGCTACAAAGATGACTACAGTGAAGAAAGTCTGGCAAATGTTAGTGGCTACAGTAGGAAGTCAATGCTGTACTCGGAAGCCTTTGGGAATGCAAGCACTGACTGGGAAGCAAGACACTACAACAGCAGAACTTGTATGGAAGTTTGTGAGTGCTAAATGTGTTTATAAATGGATTTATTCATACATTCATGTCAAAGAAAAGACTCATGGTTTATGATTGTTTGAAGGTAGCTTTGATCATCCCTCTCTGAATGAGAGGATCATTGAAGGATAATAAGGTTCTCTTTCCCCCCTGTTCTGCCCTGGTGAGGCTGCATTTGGAATGTTGTGTCCAGTTCTGGGACCCTCAGTTCAGGAAGGACCTCAGGAAACTGCTTGAAAGAGTCCAGCACAGACACAAAAATGATTAAGGGAGTGGAACACCTTCCTTAGGAGGACAGATTGAGGGAGCTGGGGCCCTGTAGGTTGGAGGAGACTGAGAGGTGACCTCATTCATGTTTATAGAAGATGTAAAGGGTGAGTGCCAAGAGGATGGATTCAGGCTCTGCTCAGTGATGCCAAATGACAGGACAAGGGGCAATGGGTGGAAGCTGAGGCATAGGAAATTCCATGGAAACATGAGGAAGAAACTTTTTTACTGTGAGGGTGCCAGAGCCCTGGAACAGGCTGCACAGGGGGGTTGTGGAGTCTCCCGCTATGGAGATTTTCAAGACTTGCCTTGATGCATTCCTGTGTGACTTTCTCTAAGTGATCCTGCTCTGGCAGGGGGGTTGGACAGATGATCTTTCGAGGTCCCTTCCAGCTCCTAACATTCTGTGATTCTTTGATAATAAGTTATCCATGAGACAGCAATGTGCCCTAGTGGCCAAGAAGGCCAAAAGTATACTCAGATACATTAAGAGGAGTGCATCCAGCAGACTGAGGAAGGTTCTTCTCCTCCCTCTCTACTTAGCCCTGGTTAGACCACATCTGGAATATTGTGTCTAGTTCTGGGCTCCCCAGTTCAAGTGGGACAGGGAATTACAGGACAAATTTCAACAGAGAGCTATGAGGATGATTAAGGGAATACAGCATCTCTCTTACGAGGAAAGACTGAGAGACCTGAGGGTATTTAGTCTGGAGAAGGGAAGGCTGAGAGGAGATCTTATTAGTGTCCACACATATCTGAAGAGTGGCTATCAGGAGGATGGATCCAGTCTCTTTTCAGTGATATCCAGTTGCAGGACAAGGAGCAATAGACATAAACTCAATCACAGCAAATTCCATCTCAACATGGGCAGAAACCATTTTACTGTGAAGGTGATGGAGCCATGGAGCAGGCTGCCCAGAGAGGTTGTGGAGTCTCCTTCTCTAGAAATCTTTAAAACCCACCTGGACACATTCTTGTGACACCTGCCCTAAGGGTCCTGCTTTGCAGGGGACTGGACTTACTATCTCTCGAGGTCCCCTCCAACCCCTAGTATTCTAGGATTCTATGATTAGTGGGTGTCCTTTCTAGGAAGAAATATAAGGAGTATTACACTTACTGCTGTACTCAGAGTTCACCTGCCCCTCTCACTCCACAGAAGTAATGAATTCCAGTGACTCTTTTCAGACTAGTGAAAAAAGGCAGACATTGATGAAATGCACAATGTAGCAAATAAAAGTTGATTACATTATAAATCAGCCTTTCTGCTTTAGGGTATGGACTAGGCTACATGCAAGAATTTATACATTTATTCAGTATATTATTCATTTAAAGTTAAACCCATTTTTTAAAAAATCTACCACTAAAGCTCCAGATGATTTAATTTCATTACACTATATGCTAAAACACGGTTAAGCTAACACACAAAACCTTGGCTAGCTACTACATTCCTCCTCCATACATTAAAACTCAAGCATTTGATGTGCATGGCAGAGACACGTTTTCTTTCCCAGTATTCCCAGAAGTCACCCAGATCAAACTATTTCCATATCATGCAGAACTCATAGAAACACAGGTTGCAGCCACTCTTCTGAGGGCAGCTGCTGGACACATGCAGAGTTCATGATTCCTTAGCTGACCAATTCCTTAGCACGCTGCCTAGAGCAAAACAGTAACATTCCATGTGTGCCAAGAACAACATCCTCACACTGGCACCCTTGGATTGGAACATGCTGCAGAAGCCACTGCCTTGACATGCTGGCAAAAGATTTTAGCTTATATATGTGGTTTAGCTTATATATACCGGTTAAGTGATTGATAACGAAGAGCAGATAAACAGCCCCTCTGACCAATAGTTACTTTGGTTAGGGACTTAGCTTAGGAACAGATTGAGGGGTTAAGGCTTCTCTAGGGAGCTTGGTTTAAGGATTCAGCTAGGGCTTTGGTGTAGAGATGCTGCTAGGGATATGCTTAGGACTTCCACTTCTGTTGGCTGCTTCATCTCTTAAGGGCTTCCAGGACTTCTTCTATAAGTGGGACTCTGAGACTCTGTAATGCTGGGGATTCGACAATGAGTAATAAAGGACTTCTGGGAGGACTTCTGAGATTCTCTGCTTTGCATTTCTGGGATCTTGTTGCTATATGGCATCAGGGTTCGTGCCTTCATTCATCACCCAATGGCCCCCGAATTGGAAGAACACCACCATAGAATCACAGAACTCTTTTGGTTGGAAAGGACCTCTAAGATCGAGTCCAACTGTCAACCTGACCACCACCACAGCCACTAAACCATGTGACAAGTGCCATGTCCACACGTTTCTCGAACACCTCCAGAGACAGTGACTCCACCTTGTAACATTTTTAATAGTGTCTGTATTTTAAGTGGGGAAAGTAATCACAAAACTGAACAAAATCCTTACACTAGATGTTGATGTAGAAGAAGAGGAATCCCAAAGATATAAAGACTGGAAGCCACAGTTCATCTAGGAAGCCAACATGGAAAACATGACTAGTGCTGTGGGTAATGCTGGAGTTCAAACATCTGTCTTTTCTTCCAGAAAAGAAAAAAACCCACACCCTGGAATTTTTTAGAGCTACCATAGATCATCAGTGCATGCTCTGAAAGTGCTGTGAACTTTTACGTGGTATTTTCTGTCTGCTTTTTAAGTAACCTCACTTGGAGTGCAGACATGGCCCTTCATTTTTGTCTAGAAAAGATGACTAATAGGACTTCAGTTAGAAATGGGCAGTTCTGAAAAACATTCTCCTGTGTTTTGCATCAACTGTCCACAGCAAGATGGGAAATATTAATCACCGTAGCAGTCTGCCGCACACAAACCGATTCATTTAACAGATGTAAGACATAAGTAAAACTCTGTGCTCATTTTGGAGTAAATCCAGTACAAGAAAAATAAAGCACAAAACTTATTAAAGGAGGAAATGTGGGAAAGAAGAGTCCTAAGTCCCTCCTCATTCTTGCCTTCTTAGGAAGATACCATGCTGGGTAACCTTGGGAAAGGAGGAATCATAAAATGGCTTAGGTTGAAAGGGACCTCAGACATCATCTACTCCGACCTCCCTGCCATAGTCAGGGATGCCTCTCAATTTGACTTGGTTGCCCAAGGGTTTGTCTGATCCTTGAGATAAAAACAGGGAAGAAGAGAGTTATAAGCCCTCAGCTTTGGAAAGCTGAGTCCTGCTTAGTCACTATTTGTGCTCAGGAAGAAAGAACGTGAAAATCCCAGACAACAGCAAAATGCCTTTAAAAGGGGCATTCTTCTGTCTGACTTCCACTGGTGATTTATGAGCTGACAGACAGGTTGTTCACTTGCATGAAAGCCAAAAGGATTTATTTAGGTTTTTAACCTGATGAACGAATCATAGAAACATAGAATCATAGAATGGTTTGGGTTGGAAGGGAGATCCAAAGGTCATCTACTCCAAACCCCCTGCAGTGGCCAGGGTCATTCTCCACTAGATCAGGTTGCTCAGAGCCTTGAGCCTGACTTTGAACATCTCCAAGGATGACGCACCAACTACCTCCCTGGGCAACCTGTTGCAGTGTCCCACTACCCTCATGGTGCACAACTTGTTCCTAACATCCAATTTAAATCTCATTTCAAACCATTGCCCCTCATCCTATCACTGCGGGCCTCTGGAAACAGTCCCTTGTTGCCGGCCCCCTTCACATACTGCAAGGCTGTTATTATGAAGTCTCCCTGAAGTCTCCTCCTCTCCAGGCTGAACAATCCCACCTCCCTCAGCCTGTCCTTGTAGCAGAGGTGCTCCAACGCCATGATCACCTTTGTGGCCCTTCCTCTGGACCCACTCCATCAGCTCTACAGAAATAGATACAAAGTTTTTAACCTTGGCTCAGTAGCACTGGATAACCAAATAAATTGTGCACTGCACTTCTTTCCCTGGATAAAGCACACAGAAAAACCCCACACCGATTAGAAATCTTCGGTATTTTTAGTAAATCAAGACAAAAATCCTCACAGAAAGGCAATTCCTCTCAGTGATCCATGTATTACCTCATCTCCCAGAGCATTATGAAAATACCATTCCCCTAACATCAGTTAGCCTTACTCCCACCAAACAGGAAAATCTGAGTAAGTGGAGTATTTAATTTACAGTCTTACTACACAGCTAGAAACACACCAGCAGGTTGTAATTCTTCCAGGATAATAAGCTGTAATATATACTGTGGCTACTTGTTGGCTTTTAGATATTTCTGAACCAGACCAGTATTTCCATTCTTTAACCAAGTTGTTACAGCTTTAACAAATATCACAATACCATTATAGAACTGATGACTTGAGTTAGCTCAAGTTGCCATGGGTTAGCTGTTTGGGTGGGTTGGATTGGTTGACGGGTTGGACGCGATGATCTTGAAGGTCTCTTCCAACCTGGTTTGGTTTATTCTAAATAAAGGTTTATTCTAAATAAAGTTTGTGGAAGGGCTCAGAAGGACCAGCCAAAGACTATGTCACAACAGCATTATGGCAAGGATAGAGAAATATTGAAAGAGAGTGCATGCAATAGGTGAGGCTGCAAATCACACACAGAACTACAGAGTTAATCCCCTGGCTAAATAATGTTGGGTGTTTGGATAGATCTCTGGGTTGACACAAGTTCCAAAGGTTTAGGATCTGGTTGTTGTTGGTTTGTTTGGGTTTTTTGTTGGTTTGGGGTTTTTTGGGGTAGTGGTGGTTGTTAAGCCATTATTGTGTATCAAAGCACCCAAGTTATCATTGCATTGCACGCTAAGGTTGCAAGTTTTTAGTCAATCATCTTTATACACCTGTAACAACAGGTCAAGGGTTAGAGCTGGGATGGTCACTAGAGGAGTGACAGAGAGTCTCTGTGAACCCCTCTGCCTTCCCAAAGGGAACAGAAAGGGAATAAGGGAGAGAGACTAATGGGGTGGGAAAGAAACTAAGCCATCTTTAATGGAAATAATAACAATAAAATGGAAAGGATACAGATAGATATGAACCAGTATGGAAACCAATCCCAGATGGCAATGAGATCACTGCCACCACTGATACTGAGGCAGACTCTGGGGAAGTCCCAGACTGAACTCAGTGGCAGATGGAAAACAGATTCAGGAGCTGGATTCTCAAACTAGATTCAGGAACTCATGGATTGGGAACAGAAGGGGCAGAGTTCTCCTAGGATATCAGCCATGGAAGACGAAGCTTGACCCTGGTGATCCAGGGTGATCCAGGGTCAAACTTTATCGTGAAGATGCCATCCATGGAATGGAATTCTTTGCTGGTCAGTTCAGGGTCACTTGTCTGTCCCTTCCTCCCCACAGGTGCTACATCTTAGTGCACCCCAACATAGGGCAAAAGATTCAGCAGTGCTCTTGGTCTACAGCCCACCCCTTGGCAGTACCTCTCCCTGCCAGCGTTCTCACTGCCAGCAGCAGCCTCTGGCTGTGCAGACATGCCCTGAACTGCAGAAAGTGCCAGCACTGAGCTGAGACTGAGCTGAGAAGACAAATCCCTGAGCAGAATTGGTTCTGTTCTAGCTCAAACACAGACACAACTCTGACAGAATTGCTTTTATAAAGTCTTTAAAGCTGTGATGCTAATTGCTTACTAAAATGATTCAAGTCATTACTTTCTTGCCACAGGAATAGTTTCTGAGACAGCATGTAAAACACCACTTTCAAATGGACAATACAAATGTCTAGCTCCTCTCTTATTCATAGGCTGTGCTCAATCACAGTCTAGACTCTCTCTAGACTGACCTAGAAGCTCATTTGCAAAAAGGAGTGTCAGAGAAAACATCTTCAGTGATTAGAAGTTAATTAAGTTGGTTCTGTGAAATGGCCATCCCTTTAAGGAGTAGCAATAATGTGGAGGCAAACATTCCAGAAGCAATCTTTATAACTCATAACACACTTTGCATTTTTCTTGCAGGGAAAAAAAAAATAAAAGAGGCTTTGGTATGCAAGGCAAATTCTGCTGTCCTTGGTTGGACTTCTACAAAGCAGATTTAGAATGGTTGGCATAAATTATTATGTAAAATCACACAACAAATCCAAGTCTCTAGACAAAAGAAGGCTGAGGGAAGACCTCCTTGCTTGCTGTTAACTCCCTATGAGCAGGTTAGAGCCAGGTGGGTGTTGGTCTTTTCTCTCCAGCAACAAATGAAAGGACAAGAGGAAATGGCCTCATGTTGCACCAGGGGATGTTTAGGTTCACCATGAGAAGAAACTCCTTCACTGAAAGAGTCCTCAAAGTCTGGGACAGGGTCCCTAAGGAGGTGGCTGAATCCCCAACCCTGGAGGTATTTCAAAGAGGCAGCAATGTGGTGCTGAGGAGCATGGTTTAGCACCAGACTTGGTAGAGTTAGATCAACAGTTGGACTAGATGATCTTGAAGGTCTTTTCCAGCCATAATGATTCTAAAATTAGTCACCACCTCCTTTAGAGGATGTCAGTATCCAAAAGCACCTGCTCATATTCTATCCCTTTTGAGAGTCCCACCCACTGTTTCCACCCTTCACATTCTTTGGCCAGGAGCTTTTGCAGTGTTGAGATCTGGCAGGGGATGTGGAGTTCCCTCCACTCTACTTTCAACTAAGGGAAAAGTAACTTTTTCACAGTTTAACACCATCATTTATATCACAGGTAATATGACCTAGAATGTCTTCAACATAAAAACAAACCAGCACAGCATGTATGATTGAGGGAATGGGGTGGTGGAGCTCTTATTTTTTCTCTTCATTATCATGGTTTTCCAAGGAAATAATGAGAAGAGAGAGACAGAGATGACAAGGAAATACATTTCTTACTAAGATCACTTTCTTACTTCTATTACAAGTCTAACTTAGGAGAATAACAGGAAGTTTCAGGTTTCCCTTCTATGTCCTCTTAAAATTGAATCTATTTTGACTCTGTGGTCTAGAGCTGTTTTCATACTTTCATCATTTCCCTGATTTTTTCCAGCAATTTATTCTAATACAAACATTAGTTTAGCATTCTTTTCAATTACAGCAATGTTCCAATCCTTTCATTGTCACTAGTCTCTCTTTCCAAGGAGATAAGTTTTTTTCCCTGAGTACTACTAAGCTAAAGCTCTGCTTTTCTTCACCCTCTCCCTTCTCTGAGGACCAAATCCAACTTTCACACCAGAAATCAGTTAATGTAATTTCAGTTTAATGGAGGATTGATAACTGAGGCTTGGAGGATAGGGAGCAAGGGAGGAAAATAAAAATATTGATGGTATTTTAAGTACCATTTTAAACATCTACTTCACAGCCTCCCCCAAACGACAGCCACTTAGAATCACAGAATCACCTGGGTTGGAAGGGACATCTAAAGGTCATCTAGTCCAACCTCCCTACAGTCAGCAGGGACATCCTCAAAAAGACCAGGTCTCCCAGAGCTTTGTGGAGCCTGACCTTGGATATCTCCAGCGATGTGGCTTCAACCACCTCTCTGGGGAACCTGTTCTAGGGGGCTGGTACCCAGTGGTGTACCTCAGGGGTCAGTGCTGGGTCCAATCTTGTTCAGTATATGCATCAGTGACCTGGATGAAGGCATATATTGTGCTCTCAGCAAGTTTGCTAGAATACATTGCCCAGGGAGGTTGTGGATGTCCCCTCCCTGGAGGTGTTGAAGGCTAGACTGGATGAGGCCTCTGGCAACCTGCCCATGGCAGGGAGGTTAGAGTTGATGATCTCTGAGGTCTCTTCCAACCCCTAGCATGCTATGATTCTACAATTAGCAAACATTTCAACTTACTTACTTTGTGGAATCAAAGCAGTGACTAATTAAGTGGAAGCCTGTAAGAAATCAAAGCTAATCATGCTTTAAGAGAGCACAGAAAACATCCCGGTTTCTCTTCCTGCTCCCAGTATTCTACAGGAACAGACATCACTTTCTAATCTGAGCTTAGTTCATACATTTATTGTAATGATTACATTTTGATAGCACTGTTCATCCGTAGTTCAGCGGCAGGCAATGTCAGCTCACAAGTAGGTTGTCACCATTTTGAGCAGCTGAGGCATTTGCTCAGCCTCTGTGCAGAGGGGGACACAAGAATGTGCCCTTCCAAGCTTGTTAGCACAGACCAACACTGACATCTGGTGCCAGCAGAGCCATTTTACACTGGGGCAAAGATTCAACTCCATAGCCCACTGAAGAGTTGTTAGTTTGACATTAAGGTAAATCAGCACCAAACCACATCAATGTGGCAATAGGGAAAAGAAAGGAAAGAAGAGACATACCAAGCATGTCCTTAAAGCCAGGAGAAGACAGTACACTCCCAGGATTTGTTTCTGCAATGCACTTTGTCCCAGGATGGTGATACGGGCTGTCATATAGCAAAATCATTTTAGCTGCTGCTGCTAAAATAGGGAGCTCACCATATTGGTGAGAATTATCTTTGCCAGGGCATGCAGAGCTTGCATACTAGAAAAATATAAGAGCTGTCTGTGTTCTGAATGTAAGTGTTCAAACCATGGCTGGCATGAGCTTACCTTGCTTGAACTGCTACAGTCACTACAGGTCCCATTTTGTGGGCTGGGGAAATCACTCTGTGCCAGCTCCTTGCCCAGGAAGAATGCCTGCAAGCAATGGGCCATTCAGCCCAGTCCATATCACTAAGTCTAGGACAGTTAGGGTTGGAATGCACTTTCTGTGTGTGTTCATCTTGAAATCAGAGAATCATGATATCATTTTGGTTGGAAGAGACCTGTAAGTTCATTGAGACCAGCTATTAACCCAGCATTGCTAGGTCACCACTAAACCATATCCCTCAGCACCACATCTGCACAGTTTTTAAATCCCTGTAGGGGACTCCACCATTTCCCTGGACAACCCTTTCAGTGAAGAAATTTTTCCTGCTGTCCAATCTAAACTTCCCTTGGCACAACTTGAGGCCATTTCCTCTCATTCTATTGCTTATTACTTGAGAGCACTGACCAACCTCTACCTCCTTATAGCTTCCTTTCAAGAAGCTATAGAGAGTGAGAAGGTCTCCCAAGGGCTACTCATACAATCATAGAATCAATAAGGTTGGAAAAGACCTGAGAGTTCATCAAGTCCAACCTATTACCTAACACCTCATGACTAACTAAACCATGGCTTCAATTGCCATGTCCAATCCTTTTATGAACACCTCCAGGGATGGTGACTCCAATGGCCAATCACTCTTTCTGTGAAGAACTTTCTCCTCACCGCAAGCCTGAACTTCCCCTGGTGCAGCTTGAGACTGTGTCCTCTTGTTCTGGTGCTGGTTGCCTGGGAGAAGAGACCAACCCCCTCCTGGCTACAACCTCCTTTCAGGTAGTTGTAGAGAGCAATAAGGTCTCCCCAGAGCCTCCTCTTCTCCAGGCTAAACAACCCCAGCTCCCTCAGCCTCTCCTTGTAGGGCTTGTGCTTGAGGCTTCTCCCCAGCCTCATTGCCCTTCTCTGGACACATTCAAGAGTCTCAATGTCCTTCTTAAACTGAGTGGCCCAGAACTGGACACAGTACTCAAGGTGTGGCCTAACCAATGCAGAGTACAGGGGCACAATGATTTCCCTGCTCCTGCTGGCCACACTATTTCTGATGCAGGCCAGGATGCCATTGGCCTTCTTGGCCACCTGGGCACACTGCTGGCTCATGTCCAGCCAGCTGTCAACCAGTACCCCCAGGTCTCTTTCTGCCTGGCTGCTCTCCAGCCACTCTGACCCCAGCCTCTTGCAGACCACAGCTTGTCACTACCAAGAATACCAAAGACAGGCTGACAAACCAGAGAGGATGATCCCAATAGCTTCTTTCAGGACCAGGAAGAACCAATTACAATGGAGTACAGTGACGTTCTGTGACTCCCTGACTGTCTTAAGCAACCAGGAACTAAACTTATACACTACCCTGGGTTCTGCCATCAGCTGCTAGCTCAAGCATGTCTGTGGAAGATGCACAAACCTGCCACAATTACAAGCCACCCTCACTGTTTTCACATGCAACTGGCCAAGAAAGAGCTGTTTCCAAAGCATAGCTGTTCCCAAAGCATAGCTGTTCTGTGCATCAAGACACTTTGCAACATGTTCTCATTCCCTATAAGGCTGTCTGCAGCCAGCAGACTGTTGGAATAATATTGTTTGCAAGACCAGACTTGGAAAAAAAAGGCTTTTTCTTGTTGCATCTTTGTGCCAGTGCAGACAGTATCCTGCCTTACCAGATGTTTCTTATTTCTGGTTTGACTCTTTTTTTATTTCTAAGCTGCACTTGGGCTTTTGGTATTTCTAGAATTTGAAGGTTTCAAACAAAGGCATTTCTGTTACCTTAAAACCTCAGAAATCTGTGATTACATGAGTAAAGCCTGATTTGAGAAACACATCAAACCTCCTTCCAAAGAGAACACTTTGGCTAACTCTTGTAACCCCATCTCTTTAAAAATTATGGAAACAGTAATAAGCTCTGCAACTTCCATGAGTGGAAAAGTAGCCATAGAATCATGGAATCATGGAATCATGGAATCATAGAATGGCCTGGGTTTGAAGGGACCTTCAATGGTCATCTAGTCCAACCCTACCTCAGTAAGCAGGGGCATCCTAAACTGGATCAGATTGCCCAGTGTGTGTGTTGGGGAGACCTAATAGTGACCTTCCAGTACCTGAAAGAGGCCTACAAGAAGGATGGAGAGAGACTGTTCACAAAGGCCTGCTGTGATAGGACAAGGGCAATGGCTTCAAACTAGAGAAGAGCAGATTTAGATTGGATGTCAGGAACAAGTTCTGCGCCATGAGGGTGGTTGAGCACTGGAACATGTTGCCCAGGGAGGTGGCTGGGGCACCATCCCTGGAGATATTCAAGGTGAGGATCGATGGGCCTCTGGGCAACCTGATCTAATTGAGGATGACCCTGCTCACTGCAGAGAGGGTTGGACTACATGACCTTTGGAGGTCCCTTCCAAGCCAAACCATTCTATGATTCTATCCTTTGCAACCTGCTCTGTCATCCTCTGGCTGGTCCCTTCACCAGCAGCTACAGCCAGGGTGAAGGAGACATAGAGGTGGCCCCAAGAAAACAGTTTCCACTAGCACAGGTTTGTTCCCTGGGCAAAGGCACAATGCCAGAGGGAACCTTTTGCCCTTCCTTCAGTTGATGGTATGAAGACCTTGCCAAAGTGAGGTTCAGCTTCCCACTAGCATAAACCAGAACTCTTCACAGGCACTACGGAAGTAGCACAGGTGCTGATGCTCACTCTGTAGTCCCTGTAGTGGGACAGTTGAGTTCTGAATAAGAAGTTATTAAACAAGACATACAAGTGGCACCTAAAAAGTTTATAGGAGCTGTAATAAGCATCCTGAGACCAACTTCAGTCTACTATGCTTATTTTTAAGCATAGATTTACCAGTTTAAGTTAAACCTGCATTCAATATAAACAATAACATTTGTTTTTCCATGGGTTTCACTGGGATATGATTCAAAACAGAGAACTAGTGGAGAGTCCAGCAGATACTGAGGGGGCTGGACCATCTCTTTGACCTGGGGCTGTCTAGCCTGGAGAAGTCTGGGAGGGGATCTTAGCAATGCTGATCAAGACCTAAAGGGTGGAGGGTACAAGGATGGGGCCAGGTTCCTTTCAGTGGTGCTCAGTGACAGGACAAGGGGCAACGGGCACAAACAGGAATGCAGGAGGCTTCACCTGAACTTAAGAAAAAACTTCTTTGCTGTGAGGGTGCTGCAGCTCTAGCAGGTTGTCCAGAGAGGTTGTGGAGTCTCTTTCTTTGGAGAGATTCCAAACCCACCTGGCCATTGTGATCCTGAGAAACGTGCTCTGGGTGGCCCTGCTTTAGCAGTGGAATCGGACTGGATGTTCTCCAGAGGTCCCTGCCAATATCTACTACGGTGGAATTCTGCAAGTTTAGCCTGAGATATAACACTTTACTACAACCGTTCCCTGTGTATTTCAATATGTGTGAAACTTCCACATATTAATGTGTGTGAAAATGCTCTCAGCATTCTAGATGGGGTTTAAAACTCAATATAGCTCCAGCTGCCTATACAACAGGTTGGTCAGCTCTCAAACTCCAAGAAGTACTTGGAATGGGTTTAAATCAACTCAATAAGCATTTTCAGAAGTCTCTAGCTGGGTTATGACTGATCCCCACCTCACTCCAACCTCCTTTCAGGTGGTTGTAGAGAGCAATGAGTTCTCCCCTCAGCCTCCTCTTCTCCAGACTAAACAATCCCAGTTCCTTCAGCTGCTTCTCATTGATGGTGGCAAAGTAGGTTGTTGCCTCATTACTGACAGCAATGGAAAAATCACCTGCTGTGTGAGAGGGGTATTGAATGGCGGGGATGAAAGTCTGGAGTGTACCCATGCCTGGAAAGCTTTATTACATCCTTGTGAACATAGTGGCAGGCAGAGAATAGCTAAGGCTGTCCTGGCTCTGCCTTCCTAGACAGTCAGGCCAAGGCTTCAGTTCTGTCCCTCCTTATAGCTGCCCTTTCTGAGAACAACCAGATTTTTAGCATACTTCAAGGCATAAGACACATAACACTAGATTTTCTGCCACTACCATTCATGCATTCCTCCTGCTTTATGCCCTGACATTTGACACAGAAGCCTGAAAATAAAGGGCTCTGAGTTTCATGTGGTAATCTGTTGCAGAATCTAAAGTTTTAGTAAACAATGGATTTTTTCCCCCCTTATGTGAACCATGTGTGTTCTGCTCTGTAATCTGCCACAGATGGTACTTTCAAGGAGTTGTATGGGTGTGTTTTATGAGAGAACAATATAATACTGTGAATTCTAGCAAGCATCTTCAAAACCAGCTTGAAGGGTAATTTATAAATCATAGGGAAGCAGAATGCTACCTGGCATTGATGGTATACACTGAAAGACCATTAAGGAGAACCAAACAACTACAGCAAGACAAGGGCAGAGAAGTTCAGTTGCTGGCTCTTTTTGAGCACACTCAGCATTTGTAAGTGTTTGGAGAAAGGGTTCCACTGTTTTGCACATTAACTACCAAGCTGTGGATGATTTCTTTAGTTTCAGTTTTGATCTTGCCAAGAAACAAAACAAAAATCAAGCACATCCCCTAACACCTGTGAAAATACTGCAACTAACAGCTGCCTAGCAGAGTGGATCAGAAGAATGCAGAAAAGAGACATTTCTGTTGGCCACAAAAGATTTTTTTTTTAATTAGATATGTATTTGAGGTCCTGTATGCAAATTGTGCGGAGTTCAAAAGAAGCTTTAGACTGAAAATTGGTCATCTGGTTATATTATTAGATATACATGGTGCCTCAGATGTAAGATTAAAATCATAAATTCATAGAATGGCTTGGGTTGGAAGGGTCCTAAAAGATCATCCCTGCCATGGGCAGGGACTCCTTCCACTAGATCAGGTTGCTCAAGGATGGCCTCATGCAACCTGGCCCTGAACACCTCCAGGGAGGTGGCATCCACAACCTCCCTGGGCAACCTGTTCCAGTGTCTCACCACCCTCACTGTAAAGAATTTCTTCTCCATCTCCAGTCTAAGTCTGCCCTCTTAAAGCTTCAATCCATTCCTTCTCATCCTGGCACTACAAGCCCTCATAAAAAGTCTGTCCCCATGTTTCTTGTAATGTGTAAATAGACTTCAGAGAGGTACTACTTAGAAGCAGGTTGCTGTTTCAAAAATGGTTTTGATTTATGAATCTAAAAGGGAAGAACTTTTAGTATTGGGTTAGATTTTGCATCCATCAGATAGAAAGAAGAACAGCAGAAAAACCCTGCCTATTGCCACAGCAATCACTGAATCACCAAGGTTGGAAGAGACCTCAAAGACCACCAAGTCCAAATCACCAGGAAGGTGGCTGCTCAAGTTTTTAAGGCAACTGCTTGAGTTGTTAAGAGATTGTGTCTTGCTGTGAGGGCCTTCAAATCCAACACACAACACAAGCACCAATCCATTTTGAAAGGGAAAAGGAAAATGAAATTACCAGCACATTTCCACACACTGAAGCAACCATTTGATTTCACTCATTTTTAAAACCTCAGCGCAGGGGATCTCAGACTAAATGACCTTGCAACCTAAAGTATTCCAAGAGTTATATCTCTACAAATGTAACATTTTTGCCTGCCACTTTTCAGAGGAAGAATATTCGTTAACACGCTTGAATAAAAGCGAGAATTTGGAGACTGTTTCTTGTTTCTCCTCAGTCTTGTAGGTGTTCTGGTTTGAGCTAAAACACAACCAATTGTCTCTTCACTGCTGTGACTTCTCAGCTCAGCCTCTGGTCAGTGCTGGCACTTTCTGCAGTTCAGGGCATGTCTGCACAGCCAGGGGCTGCTGCTAGCAGTGAGAACGCTGATGGGGAGAGGTACTGCCAAGGGCTGGGATGCAGCCTACAGACACCGCTGCATCTTGTGCCCCACACTGAAGTATAGTAAATCAGAGGTGGCACCTGAAGGGAGGAGGGGACAGGACAGGTGACCCTGAACTGACTAACAAGGGATTCTATCCCACAGACATCATCTTCAGGATCAAGGTAAGGAATCAGCAGGGCCTCTTCCTCAGTGGCCAGCATCCCAGGAGGATTCTGTCCAGTCTTCCTTCAATCCCAATCCTCTAGTTCCTGAATCCATTCCAGAATTCAGTTCCTGTCTGCCACTGACTCAGTCTGGGATTTCCCCAGTGCCCGCCACCAGCACCAGTGGTGATGCTGATGTCATTCCCATCAAGGAGTTGGATTCAATATTGGTTTGTATCTATTTGTATCTATTTCATTTTATTGTTAGCATTTGAACTAAAGTTGGTTTAGTTTCTTTCCCACCCCATCAGTCCCTCTCCCATATTCCCTTTCTCTTCTCTTTGGGAAGGCAGAGGGGAGTCACAGAGAGGGTCTGTCACTCATCTAGTGACCAGCCCAGCCCTAACTCTTGACAGCAGTTAAGACAAATTGTGATCAGAGTTCATTTAATTAATAACACCAGTAATTCTTCTCGTTGAATATGCAATTACTTCATCAGTCTCCTAAAGCAAATGAACAGTTTCAGGTAGGGGGATGAATGATGCCATCAGAGGAAGTTAAGAGTTGTTAAGCTCACTTTGACATTGCAGTTCAGGCTGGGAAAAAAAAAAAAAGGTAAACTCTACTATCTCATATTACAAGTAGGGAAAACTACTGATCTATGTTTCCCATACTTCATCTAAACATGTGCTTTCTCAAATGTATATCCGTCACTTTGGGACTGAATGATGAAGCTTAAACCAAAATTTTCCTCCATGGCATTTTAGACTGCCTTGAGAAGAACCTAGAAAAGTAGGTTAAATCACTTTTACAGGAAGGACGTGGACCTGATGGAGTGGGTCCAGAGGAGGGCCACAAAGATGATCAGGGGCTAGAGTACTTCTGCTATGAGGATAGGCTAAGGGAGGTGGTGTTGTTCAGACTGGAGAAGAGAAGGCTCCAGGAAGACCTAATAGCAGCCTTGCAATAACTGAAGGGGGCCTACAAGAAGGCTGCAGAGGGACTGTTTCCAAAGGCCTGCAGTGATAGGATGAAGGTCATTGGTTTGAAGTCAGAGAAGAGCAGACTTAGATTGGATGCTAGGAACAAGTTCTTTGCCATGAGGGTGGTTGAGCACTGGAACAGGTTGCCTAGGGAGGTAGTAGAGGCACCATCCCTGGTGCCCCTGGTATTCAAGGTGAGGCTTGACAGGGCTCTGAGCTACCTGATCTAGTGGAGGATATCCCTATTCACTGCAGTGGGGCTGGACTAGATGACCTTTGAAGGTCCCTTCCAATCTGGGTGATTCTATGAGTCTATGATTTGTGAGTCAGGTAAACAGATCCATCATAAACTCCTGATATAAGCAAGCCAGTTAAAACTTATTTCACCACTACTAAATCCTAGTCATATGGCCTAGCTGTATTTAGAATTATAAAAAAAACAAATCCAATCCAGATAAAATAATACTCCCTTAACCAGCAAATATTACTGCTCTATTGTGTTTTAATACAAATTCTCCTGTAGATTATTGGGCTACTTGTAAAAACAAAACTTCAAAGCAACTCAACATATGGTTTGCAGATCAGATAGTTCACAGCTTTGTACTTTGGGCTTTTGTTTAAGAAACAACTTGTACTTCATATATCACATTTATTAATGGGCATAGATCTAACCACGTTGTATGTAAGCACTGCCTAATGGTTTTTAACCCTTATCCAGCCCATGAGATAAGTTACTAAGAAGGCAAATAGCTTCCTGGTCTGTACCAGCAATAGTGTGGCCAGCAGGAGAAGAAACGTCTCTGTACTCAGCAGTGGTGAAACTGCACCTCAAACTCCACAAAGATGATCAGAGGGCTGGAGCACCAACTGAATGAGTTGGGGCCGTTCATAGTTTCATAGTTTCATTCAGGGTTGGAAGGGACCACAAGGATCATCTAGTTCCAACCCCCCTGCCATGGGCAGGGACACCCCAAACTAGATCAGCCTGGCCAGAGCCTCATCCAGCCTGCTCTTAAACACACCCAGGGACAGGGCCTCGACCACCTCCCTGGACAACCCATTCCAGGGCTTCACCACTCTCATGGTGAAGAACCTCCTCCTCACATCTAGCCTGAATCTCCCCACCTCCAGCTTCATTCCATTCCCCCTAGTCCTATCACTACCTGAGATCCTGAGAAGTCCTTCCCCAGCCTTCCTGTAGGCCCCCTTCAGATACTGGAAGGCCACAATTAGGTCACCTCGGAGCCTTCTCTTCTGCAGACTGAACAGCCCCAACTCCTTCAGTCTGTCCTCATAGGAGAGGTGCTCCAGCCCTCTGATCATCCTTGTGGCCCTTCTCTGGACACGTTCCAGCACCTCCATATCCCTCTTGTAATAGGGGCTCCAGAACTGGACACAGTACTCCAGGTGGGGTCTCACCAGGGCTGAGTAGAGGGGGAGGATCACCTCCCTCGACCTGCTAGCCACACTTCTCCTGATGCAGCCCAGGATCTGATTGGCTTTGCGGGCTGCAAGAGCACATTGAGAGCTCATGTTGAGCTTTTTGTCCACCAGCACCCCCAAGTCTCTCTCCTCAGGGCTACTTTCCAGCCAGTCACTGCCTGTTCAGCCTGGAGAAGAGAAGGCTCCAGTGAGACCTTAGAGCTACATTTCAATATCTGAAGGGGACCTACAAGAAGGCTGGGAAAGGACTGTTTGGAAGGGCTTGTGGCAACAGGACGAGGGGCAATGGTTTGAAACTGGAGCAGGGGAGATTTAGGTTGGACACCAGGAGGAAGTTCTTTACAATGAGAGTGATGAAATACTGGAACAGGCTACCCAGGGACATGGTTGAGGCCCTGTCTTTGGAGACATTCAAGATCAGAGTTGCTGTGGCCCTGGGCAGCCTGCTCTAGTTGGAGGTGTCCCTGCTGACTGCAGGGGGATTGGACAAGATGACCTCTGGGGGTCCCTTCCAACATAATGCAATCTGTGAATACTGTGTTTTCCTGATAGAAGCCAGGATTATGTTGGTCTTCTTGGCCACAATGGCTCATTACTCAACCAGGTCACCTCTAGCATAACGGAAAATAAACAAAAGAAAACTTCAGAGAGAAAAGCAAGACAGAACCAAGTGAAGGCTAACAGAGGAAAAATTAAAGTATCTCTATGATTTCTTAGATGAGAAACTAAGGAGGCAAGCAGAACAAGACAGCCCAACACAGGAAAGATATACATAGAGATCTTTGAAGGCTGGCTCTGAAGGGAAGAATAGTTCACTTCTTAAGTTAACCTTGTTTTCATATTCCTGATCTTCTACAAACCCAGGGCTTCATATTTGTATTGAGTTTTGTTGGAAGGAAAAGTGGGATTACAAAACCAGGCAGAGGTTTGTAGCTGTAACACCAAAACTTTTGCCAAGGTGGAAAGAGCTGCAATAAATAGCACAGAATGTTCCAAAGGCTGGTAGAGATGAAAAAAGTTGTTGTTTGGTGCTGTTCTTTTTTTTCCCCTGCTTGGACTAAACTTTCTGAAATTTCCTCAGGAAGGCAAAAATGTCAGCAAGTTGCTACCGATTCAGATACAAGTAGATTTCTACCACAAACTGAAATCACTGAATCATTCAATTTAGAATTGTTCCGGTTGGAAGGACTTTTAAAGGTCACCTAGTCCTACAGTCAGCAGGGACACCCACAACTAGACGCCGTTGCTCAGAGCCCCATCCAACATGCTGAATGTTGCCGGGCAGGGGGCATCTCCCACCTTCTCCAGACAGCCTGTGCCAGTGTTTCTAAAAAATTTCTCCTTTAAATCTAGTCTGAATCACCACTCTTTTAGTTTAAAACCATCACCCTTTGTCCTGTTGCAACAGACTCTACTAAAGAGTCTGTCCCCATCTTTCTTACAAACCCCCTTTAAGTACTGAAGGGCCACAACTAGGTCTCCCTGGAGCTTTCTCTTCTCTAGACTGATGGGGTTTTCAACTTCCTTCCTGTAACTGAAGCAAGAGGAACAGATGACACGAGGACAGATTGTATACAAAGTTCAGGCTCATAATTTGCACACACAATCATTTAAATAAAGCTAAGTTTGATAATTGATACATAAAATAATTTCACTTTTAAGAGGGAAAAACAATTATTGTAAAAATTCCTGGAAAAGAGTTTTGAGGGCTCCATGCTGAGAATTAAAAGGGGAACATCACCAGCTGTCCTGCATCAGCACTTCAAGACATGGTCAGGAGGCAAAGTCTTCAATACTTGGAAGTTATCACCAGCTCTAGGACTCTTGTCACTCCCATTTCCATTACCTAATAGCATTGTCTGAAATGGCACAGATCTCCAAATTCTCTTCAAAGAGGTTTAAGATAAATCCCAAGTGCTGGGTCCTGCCCTTGGGTCATAACAACCCTATGCAATGCTCCAGGCTTGGGGCAGAGTGACTGGAAACTGCCAGGTGGAAAAGGACCTGGGGATCCTTGATGGACAGCTAACTGCTTAGGTAGCCAAGAAGGCCAACAGCATCCTGGCCTGGCTCAGCAATACCAGGCCAGCAGGACCAGGGCAGGAATTACGCTCCTGTACTCAGCACTGGTGAGGCTACACCTTGAGTACTGGGTTCAGTTTTGAGCCACTCACTACAAGACACTGAGGGGCTGGAGCAGGTCGAGAGAAGGACAACGAAGCTCCTCTGAGGAGCAGCTGATCCAAAGAGGTTATTCAGTCTGCAGAAAAGGAGGCTGAGGGGAGATCTCATTGCTGTCTTCAGCTCCTTGAAAGCAAGTTGACCAGCTGAAAGTGCAAACTGTCAGATTGGATGTTAGGAAGAAGTTTTTCCCCATGATGGTGGTGAGACACTGGAACAGGTTGCCCAGGGAGGTGGTAGAAGCCTCATCCCTGGAAGTTTTTAAGGCAAGGCTGGACATGGCTGTGAGCAACCTGATCTAGTGTGAGGTGTCTCTGCCCATGGCAGCGGGGGTTGGAACTAGATGATCCTTGATGTCCCTTCCAATCCTGATTCTAATATTGTAATTCCATGCTATATTAATATTAAGCTGGAGCAAAATAGGGGTCAGTCTCTTTTTCCAGGTAACAAGCGATAGGGCAATGGCAAATGGCCTCAAGTTGCCCCAGGGGAGGTCTGGATTGGATACTAGGGAAAATTTCTTCACTGAAAGAGTGGTTAAGCCCTGGAACAGGCTGCCCTGGGAAGTGGAAGGAATCACTGTCCCTGGGAGTGTTCAAAAAAACATGTAGATGTGGCACTTAGGGGTATGGCTTAAGTGTGGACTTGGCAGTACCGGGTTAACAGTTGGATTCAATGATCTTGGACATCTTTTCCAACCTTAATGATTCTATGATTCTGTAAAAAACTTAGATATCTATAAAGAAAAAATTCATTAACAAGATAAAACCTGGATTGCCTTGGTGCATTTGCTTTGCAGTAGTGTTCCTACAGCAGAAATTGTAAGCAGAAGTTTAAAGAAGCTATGGAAAAAGTGACCTTTTAGTTGAAAAAAAATCCACTGGCTTATTTTAGAAATGATTCAATTGGTGGCTGCTACACTTGGCCTTTTATCTGTTCCACAGCATAAACCCTGACAGCCTAGCACATGCTTTCACTGCTGGCCAGTTCAAAGTCTGCATTTTCCATGTAAATCTGTTTTGGACTGATGTCATGGCTGCCACTCCAGCAGACCCATTAACAATATAAAACCTAAACATCTAGAACTTAAGCTGTTATCCAAACCACAAACCTGTGACTGCAGAAGCAAGCTCTGCCACCTTGTAAAGGGGTTTTGTTATATACAGCATCTGTTTTACTGAGTAGTGTGGTATATCAGAATCATAGAATGGGTTGGGTTGGCTTGGACTCCATGATCTCTGAAGGTCCCTTGCAACCTCTAACATTCTGTGATTCTGTGATTCTGTGGAAGGGACCTTTAAAGGTCATCAAGTCCACAGTGAGCAGGGAAATCTTCAATTAGAGCAGGTTGCACAGAACCCCAAACAACCTGACAATCTCCCTTATGGAGACAGGCTGAGAGAGCTGGGGCTGTTCAGCCTGGAGAAGGCTCCAGGGAGACCTTATAGAAGCCCTCCAGTACCTGAAGGGAGCCTAGGTGAGGAGATGACTGGCAGCCATTGGTGTCAAGTTTGTACATGAATGGTGGTTGTTTTCCTTTTCTAGACAAAATTTGGCACAGTGGTGGAGAAGAGGAGGGTTTGTGGAGCACAAAGGTGGTAAGAAGCTCAATATGATTATGAGTCCTGCATGGGTCACGTTGGTAATGTGAATGTCAGTGATATCACACACAAGTGCCTTTTCTGAGAAGAGGAAGCTCAGGGGAGACCTTATTGCCATCTACAACTACCTGAAGGGAGGTTGTAGCCAGGTGGGGGTTGGTCTCTTCTCCCAGGCAACCAGTGATAGAATGCGAAGACACAGTCTAAAGCTGTGCTTTAGGGGAGGTTTAGGCTGGATGTTAGGAAGAAATTCTTCCCAGAAAGAGTGATTGGTCATTGGAATGGGCTGCCCAGGGAAGTGGTGGAGTCACCATCACTGGAAATGTTTAAAAACAGCCTGGATGAGGCACTCAGTGCCATGGTTTAGCTGATTACATGGTGATAGCTTGGACTGGATGATCTCGAAGGTCTTTTCCAACCTGGTTGATTCACAGTGTCACAGTATGACACAGGTTGGAAAGGACCTCGAGGATCATCGAGTCCAACCTATCAACACAGACCCCATAACTAGACCATGGCACCAAGTGCCACATCCAATCTCCCTTTGAACACCTCCAGGGATGACGACTCAACCACCTCCCTGGGCAGCCTGTTCCAATGAGAGCAGCCAATTCCAATTCTGTATTTTCTGTATTTTACAAGAAGGCTGGAAATGGACTTTTTACAAGGGCTTGGAGTGACAGGATGAGGGGGAATGGATTGAAGCTTGAGGAGGGCAGATTTAGGCTGGAGATTAGCATGAATTTTTTTTTACAGAGGGTGGTGAGACACTGGAACTGGTTGCCAAGGGAGGCTGTGAATGCCCCCTCCCTGGAGGTGTTCAAGGCCAGGTTGAGTGAGGCCTTGAGTAACCTGCTCTAGTGGAAGGTGTCCCTGCAGGGGGGTTGGAACTAGATAATCTTTAAGGTCCCTTCCAACCCAAACCATTCCATGAATCTGTGAAACTTTCATAAATGCTGAAGCACACTGCACTGATGAATGTGGGTGTACATACACCGCCCCAGGGCTGAGGAGGCCCTGGTGACAGTGTAGTATCTCTTTGTCTCCACAGATTCTCAAAACCCATCCCTAGAAAACAGTAAAAAAGAAACTAACTCAGTTTCATGCCCTTCTGGTCTTTTGTACTTCTGCTGATCCACCACCCCAAGTACTAACTGCTTCTTGATGTGCTGATGACATTCCATACAACATTTTCTGTGTCTTGACTTCGGTCTTCTCCAATCCTGTCATGTGACACACAAAGCGGAAGACATTCCTCATTCTTAAGTCTAGAAGATGTCAGCCTAGGGCCTGGCTTTTCAGACTGCAATTATAATTTACAACACTCAGCTTTGAATGCTGTCCTCCCCTCTTTTCCAAAAGCCTCATCTTTCTTTCCTAAATGTGCTGTTCTGCTTGGAATCTTCTATGAATTCCTGGTATGCTTAATAAGCCAGAAAGCTCTAATGTCCTGAGATTTGTTCCCTCGCTTACTGTATGCTCTGCTCACCTACTGCCTTTTGAATATTGCCAGAAGAAAAGACAACATGTTGGTATTTCCATCTCCACACCATCTTGCTTCACTGTCTTGGCTCCCCCTTGGGTATTTTGCTTCTTTTGCTGCTGCAAATCTCAAACTCTCCTCTAGCTTTCAAAATCACAGTGAGACAAAAACCCTAATTCATCCAACCAAAATTTGTCCTCTTGTCCTTGAGGAGGCTCTTTTTCATCCCCCTGTGCCTAACATTAGCATGCCCCTTAGGAATCTAGCATAAAGTATTCAATGCATTTGAAGGAAATGCTTGATAGATACCAAAAGCTATTTTTCAGCTTAAAGTTTGGAAGCAAAATTATCATTCCATTAGGAATGCATCCACAAGTAAGAAAGGAAATTAAAGCTTTAGTGATTCTGATTTCAAGATTGTTCCATTTTAGTTTCAGGTGACAGCATTTTCAACATCTGGACATCCTGGGTCAAAGCAGGCTTTATACTAGGAATCTGTGTTATCCAAAGTGTGACAAACTCACCAATTTCCTTTGGATATCCAAGGTAGTAAACAGCTCAGCTTGCAACTGAGGAGTAGATATTTCAAAAGAAAAATATTTTTGTTGATTCCAGTCCATGTCAAACACAGGGGGTTGTTACACAACTTCCATATTTCTTCCATTTGATTCCAGCTTACATTTCTGCTTCTTCCACACACCTATAAATCAAACACTACTCCCAGCACACACCCAGAACAGACCACCATAAGACAGGGTCCAAGGGTGAGATGTCATCAATACATGGATCCACCGCTGCTACGAAGACAGGCTGAGGGAGCTGGGGGTATTCAGCCTGGAGATGAGAAGGCTTCAGGGAAACCAAATAGTAGCCTTCCAGTACCTGAAGGGGGCCTATAAGAAGGCTGCAGAAGGACTGTATCAAGGACCTGCAGTGATAGGATGAGAGGATTTAGACTGGATGTTAGGAACTAGTTTATACCATGAAGGTGGTGGAGCATTAGAACAGGTTACCCAGAGAGGTGGTTGAGGCCCCACCCCTTGAGATATTCAAGATGAGGCTTGATGAGGCTCTGGGCAGCCTGATCTAGTTGAGGACGTCCCTGCTGACTGCAGGGGGGTTGGACTAGACAACCTTTAGAGGTCCCTTCCAACTCAAGTGATTCTATGATTCTATGAACAGAAGGAAAAATTATCCTGACACCAGACACCTGCCTACCTTATTTCACCCAAACCATTTCATATGATTTTCTCCTGCATCCCTTGCCTTTTTCAAAACCTAAACTGAGAGCTCCATGAAGTGAACAGCTAATCACTTCCATGGGCCTGAAGCACACCCATTCAAACCACAGGCAGATGTAAGCACATTTCAGCAGCTGCCTAAGGCTGACTGCAGCCTAGCTTTCTAGATCTGCACAGGAAATCTTTGTTGTCTTTGGCTGCTACTCGATTATGGAGCTCTCAGGGGTTTTTTCTTTTTTCTTTATTTTTTCTTTTTATTTTTTTTTCTTGTCTACATACATAATTGCTCAATAGAGGAGGAAAATGTAGCCAGGAAAGTCAGTTGCAGCAACCTTTGCTATTTCACTTTGGCAATCTAAATTACTTTGGATATTTGAAAAGCTACACATCCTCTAGGACAAGATTGTTTTATACTGCAAACTAACCTTCATTCCTGCTCCTTAGACCTGCTAGCTATTTAAGAGCACAGAAGTCAGCATGTGGCTAACAAACAACACGTTTTATGCAGAATCACAGAATCCCAGAATGGCTGGGATTGGAAGGGACCTCTGGAGATCATCTAAGTCCAACCCCCCTGCTAAAGCAGGGCCACCCACAGCAGGTTCTCCAGGAGCATTTGAAATCTCTCCAGAGAAGGAGAATCCACAACCTCTCTGGGCAGCCTGCTCCAGGGCTCCAGCACAAGAAGTTTTTCCTCACATTTAGGTGGAACTTCTTGGGTTCCAGTTTGTGCCCATTGCTCCTCGTGCTGTCACTGGGCACCACTGAAAAGAACCTGCCCTGATTTTTTTGCCCTTTATCTCTTGATCAGCACTGGGAAGATTCCCCTCTCAGTCTGCTATTTTCCAGGCTAAACAGCCCCAGGTTCTCAACCTCTCTTTGTCAGAAAGATACTCTAGTCCCCTCAGCGTCTTTGTAGTCTCCACTGGACTCTCTCCAGTAGTTTCTTGTCTCTCTTGAACACAATAGTCCCGATGTGGCCTCACTAGGGCAGGGGAGAAGGGGAAAACCTGAGAAACCACTTACCAAACTCTCCGCCTTTGCAGCCAAGCACTTTACCTATACCATCACATATGAGACTAAACATTTCCAATTCCTTATCCTCCTGCACACAGAAGTGAGTGGAAGCACTGCAGTAACAATATACCTAGTCTCCTGGGGAAGGGAGGGCCTCAAATTGCTCAACAGCTAGTCTGCTGGCTGACCAAAGAGAAGGTTTCCATGGCTCTGGCAGGAGCTCTGTCTGGCCTTTCACAGCCAGTAACCATGAGTTCTCCTAAACAATGACAGCTGCAAGTCTTAGGGAAGAGCAGAGGCAAAATATTTATCCACACATGTCAAATACCATCTTACTTAATCATCTTTGAAATAAGAAATACCTGCATGGAAAGTCAATGTGATAAAATGAGGCACCTGGTACAATCTAAGTGTAATTGAAGGACATTAGACACCTATCAAGACAGCAAAGCAGCAGGATATCCCATCCACCAGTTTGTGGAATGTGCTGGGGCATTTTTCTGTACAGGAAGTTGCTAGGGCTTGTGGGTTCCTTTATCACTGTTGCTGACCTAGAAACTATTCAAAATTTTGAAATTTGGAAGAAAATAATTTGGAAATGAGGAAGTTCAATATTCATAGAATCATAGAATCATAGAATGGCCTGGGTTGGGAGTGACCTCCAAAGATCGTTTAGTCCAATCCCCTCTGTAGTAAGCTGGGGCATTCTGTCACCACAAGCCCATCTAAACAGTCCTTCCCCAGCCTTCCTGTAGGTCCCCTTAAGATACTGAAATGCAGCTCTAAGATCTCTCCAGAGCCTTCTCTTCTCCCAGCTGAACAGCCCCAGTTCTTTCAGCCTGTCTTCATAGGAGAGGTGCTCCAGCCCTCTGATCATCTTTGTGGCCCTTTTCTGGATTTGCTTCAGCAGGTCCATGTGTCTCTTGTGTTGGGGGCCCCAGAGCTGGACATGGTACTCCAGGTGAGGTCTCAGCAGAGCAGAGCAGAGTGGCAGAATCACCTTTCCCATTAAAGATAACCTCCTCCCCTCAAGAATACTTTTCTCAGTCATTAATGAAATACTGACAAAATAAAGAGCCTATGCTTGCTTAGTTTCATAGTTTCATTCAGGGTTGGAAGGGACCACAAGGATCATCTAGTTCCAACCCCCCTGCCATGGGCAGGGACACCCCACACTAGATCAGGCTGGACAGAGCCTCATCCAGCCTGCTCTTAAACACCCCCAGGGACGGGGCCTCGACCACCTCCCTGGACAACCCATTCCAGGGTTTCACCACTCTCATGGTGAAGAACCTCCTCCTCACATCTAGCCTGAATCTCCCCACCTCCAGCTTCATTCCATTCCCCCTAGTCCTATCACTACCTGAGATCCTGAGAAGTCCTTCCCCAGCCTTCCTGTAGGCCCCCTTCAGATACTGGAAGGCCACAATTAGGTCACCTCGGAGCCTTCTCTTCTGCAGATTGAACAGCCCCAACTCCTTCAGTCTGCCCTCATAGGAGAGGTGCTCCAGCCCTCTGATCATCCTTGTGGCCCTTCTCTGGACACGTTCCAGCACCTCCACATCCCTCTTGTAATAGGGGCTCCAGAACTGGACACAGTACTCCAGGTGGGGTCTCACCAGGGCTGAGTAGAGAGGGAGGATCACCTCCCTCGACCTGCTAGCCACACTTCTCCTGATGCAGCCCAGGATCTGATTGGCTTTGTGGGCTGCAAGTGCACACTGAGAGCTCATGTTGAGCTTTTTGTCCACCAGCACCCCCAAGTCTCTCTCCTCAGGGCTACTTTCCAGCCAGTCACTGCCCAGCCTGTATTTGTGCCTGGGATTGCCTCGACCCAGATGCAGGACCCTGCACTTGCTCTCATTGAACTTCATGAGGTTGGCTTGTGCCCACCTCTCCAGCCTGTCAAGGTCCCTCTGGATGGCCTCCCTTCCCTCCAGCGTGTCTGCTGCACCACACAGCTTGGTGTCATCAGCAAACTTGCTGAGGGTGCACTCAATGCCACTGTCCATGTCCCCCACAAAGATGTTGAATAAGACAGGTCCCAGGACTGATCCCTGAGGGACTCCGCTTGTCACTGGCCTCCACTGGGACATGGAGCCATTGACAGCCACTCTTTGGGTGCGGCCATCAAGCCAGTTCCTTATCCATCTAGTGGTCCACCCATCAAACCCACGTGTCACCAGTTTGGTGACCAGGATGTGGTGCGGGACAGTGTCGAAGGCTTTGCTCAGGTTCAGGTAAATGACATCAGTTGCTCGCCCCTCATCTATTAATTTTGTCACCTGCTCATAGAAGGCCACCAGGTTGGTCAGGCAGGATTTGCCCTTGGCAAAGCCATGCTGACTGTTCCCAATCACCTCTTCACTATTCTTTTGAGCGAGTAGTGACTCCAGGAGGATCTGTTCCATGATCTTTCCAGGCACAGAGGTGAGACTGACTGGCCTGTAGTTCCCTGGTTCCTCCTTCTTACCCTTTTTGAAGATGGGGGCAATGTTTCCCCTTTTCCAGTCTGTGGGGACTTCACCAGATTGCCATGACTTTTGAAATATAATAGAGAGGGGTTTAGCAACCTCATCTGCCAGTTCTCTCAGTACCCGTGGGTGTAACCCGTCGGGTCCCATGGACTTGAACACTTTCAGGTTCTTCAGATGATCATGAACCTGATCTGCACTTACAATGCACTTACAATGGGCTTCCTGAATCACTTCTCAAAACATAGCATAGACAGCTAATCCAAATGAACTACTGCAAGAAAAATTCCATTTTTCTTCATGAGTTCCAAGTTTTTACAATGAGACTTTCCAAAAAGACACTAAAAGCTGCACCAAGACCCAGTCTCTCTGGCCTGCTTCCTTATGGTCACTAGGCATGTATGTAATCCACTGCTGGTCCCTGTTGCTGTTTTCAACAGGAATGGAGCACCTCTCCTGTAAAGACAGACTAAGAGAATTGGGGCTATTCAGTGTGGAGAAGAGAAGGCTCTGAGGAGACCTTTTTGTTGCCTTCCAGCACCTGAAGGGGGCTACAAGAAAGCTGGTGAGGGACTTTTTAGGATGTCAGGTAGTGATAGGACTTGGGGGAATGGAGCAAAAATAGAAATGGGTAGATTCATTTTGGATGTTAGGAAGAAGTTCTTCCCCATGAGGGTAGTGAGACACTGGAACAGGTTGCCCAGGGAGGTGGTAGAAGCCCCATCCCTGGTAGTTTTTAGGGCCAGGCTGGATGTGGCTCTGAGCAACATGATCTAGTGTGAGGTGTCTCTGCCTTGGAACTGGATGATCCTGGAGGTCCCTTCCAAACCTGACAATTCTATGATTCTATGAATGGGATGAGATTTAAAAATCAGAGTGATGATCAGTAGTAGGGAAGGAACACAAGTCAGATAGAAACAGAACAGTAAAGCTTACAGCCTGTTGCTTTGTGGTTAGAAAGATTCAGAGCAGGAGAATGCTGTTTACACACATAGCTGCAGCTGGCTTGTATCAGAGGAAGGGCCCTAAGCATTTGTTGGACTACAAGCACAGGGTTTCCAAAAGACTGAGAGTCTCTCCTTTTAATCCAGAATCTTTGTGTAAATACTGCAGTACTTACCTTCCCTGGCTGGACAAGGCTTGTCCTCCCTTGCTAGCAGTAAGGAAAATAAAATCTTCAAAGAGATTATGAAACAGGAAATACTGGAGATTCAGCAGCTGCTTGAGGGGTAAATAAGCTCAGGAGGCTAGTGTGACCCCCACTGCTCTCAAACTCTACCATTGCTCACTAGCAGCCACTAGTTAAAGAGAACAAAACCCTGCACCAAAGTGTTCACACCAAACAATATATCCTTGAAGCAGGTCTGTCTTATTATAGCAGATTCTCTGCACAAAACAGTTTTAGTATTTGGAATACTCAGCATCTGTTTAGGAAGTTAGGAGCTGCCTTCTTATTTTTGTGGAAATGAGAAGGTAACTGGAGCACCTGGAGCACCTCTTCTATGAAAACAGGCTGAAAGAGTTGGGGTTGTTCAGTCTGCAGAACAGAAAGCTGTGGGGAGACCTTAGGGTGGCCTTCCAGTATTTGAAGGGGGCTACAGAAAAGTTGGAGAGGGACTTTTTTCAAAGGCATGGAGTGACAGAGCAAAGGGTAATGGCTTCTAACTGGAAGAAGCTCTATGTAAATTAGACATCAAAAAGAAATTCATCCCAGTAATAAGGGTGGTGAGGCACTGGAACAGGATGCCTAGAGAAGGCTCCAAGCCTGGAAGCAGTCAAGGCCAGATAGGATGTGGCCTTGAACAACCTGTTCTAGTAGGAGATGTCCCTGCCCATGGCAGGAGGCTTGGAACTAGATGATGTTTCAGCTCCCTTGCTACCCAGACTATGTTATGATTCTATGAAAAATGTCTGGCAGTAGCCAATGCTTTATCAATAAATTAAAACTTAAAGTTTTTTAATGTCATGGATGATTACAAAGGACTTCCTATCATCTATTTCAGAGTTTTGACTGGTGCTGCCATCACAGAAGTGTACAACACATAGCATCTACCTCACACAGAGCAAAAATGAGCTGTAAAATGCATCTGGATAAACACTATGGACTCCACTTTCTCCACTGGGTCAATCTAGAAGATACTCCTGGCACTTTACCAGGCACTTGCTCCCCCAGATGAAGCCCTGACTCTTCTGTGACAGCACTGCTATAAGGCACACGTAGATGCATCAAATGCAGACCTTTTTAAAGCTGTCCTATGGGACAACACAAGCACAGGATCATATATAGGTCCCACACAGAGGCTGGAAGACAATTCACAACCTGCATACAACAGCACAGCTGTACTTGTGTGGAGTTCACCTGACACTGCTATGTCCACAGAATGTCCCTTCTGAAGATAAAGGCACAATGCAGTGAATGTAAAAGTTAAGCATCTCTGGACCACCATGAAGTGAGCTTCTGCTAGCCTCTTACAATACAGTATTTCCTGTTTCACAGAATCACAGAAACATTCAGGTTGGAAAAGACCCTCAGGATCACCAAGTCCAACCAATAACCCTACACTACAAGGTTCACCCCTAAACCATATCCTCAAGCACCACATCCAAATGACCTTTAAACACATCCAGGGTTGGTGACTCAACCACCTACCTGGGCAGCACATTCCAGTGCCTGACCACTCTTGCTGGGGAAAAAGAAAATCCTAATGTCCAGTCTAAACCTGCCCTGTTGCAGCTTGAGGCCATTCCCTCTTGTTCTATCACTAATTACCTGTGAGAAGAGACTAGCACCAGCCTCACCACAACATCCTCTCAGGTGGTTGTAGAGAATGAGGAGGTCTCCCCTCAGCCTCCTCTTTTCCAAACTAACCATCCCCAGCTCCTTCAGTTGCCCTCCTCTGTACTCACTCCAGCACCTCCACATCTCTCTCTAGTATTGAGGTGCCCAAAACTGGACACAATACTCAAGGCGTGGCCTCACCAGAGCTGAGTACAAGGGGACAATCACCTCCCTACTCCTGCTGGACACAGCATTTCTAATATAGGCCAGGATGCCATTGGCTTTCTTGGCCACCTGGGCACACAGCTGGCTCATATTCAGTTACTTGTCAATTAGAACCCCCAGGTCCCTTTCTGCCAGACAGCTTTCCAGCCACACTCCCCCAAGCCTGTAGAATTGTACTGAGTTGTTGTGACCCAAGTGCAGGACCTGGCACTTGGCCTTGTTGAAGTTCATCCCTTTAACGTTGGCCCACAGATCAAATCAATCCAAGTCCCTGTGTAGAGCCTCCCTACCCTCATGCAGACCAACACTCCAACCTAACCTGGTGTCCAGAGAAGGATGAGATTATTAGCTACTAGAAATAGCCAGAAAACAAAGCCCATTCTCTTTTCTTTCCCAATTAAAATAAAATAAAATGCAATGCAGAAATTTGTGAAATGGGAAGACAACCCTTCAGATGATGTGAAGCCCTGGTGTGGTAGCAGCAAACAGGCCTCTGGCCTAGGTACAGCATTCTGGGCAAACTCTCTTCACAGAGGAGCTTCTCGCCTTCCACCATGAGGATCCTACCATGGGATTTTCCTGCAAGGAAACCACTCTAGTGGTCATTTCCCTGTCGGAAAAGGTATCCATGTGACAACCTCTTGCTGCTTTCTTAAAGCCACTGTGAGAAACAGGCTCTGTTTATCACACCATGGCCATGCAGAGAGCATGGCCACGGGCCCTGGGTGGGAGCTGCCTGCGGGCTCCTGTGCTGCAGCCACCTGGGTGAGCCCAGGCTGTGGCCAAAGGATTTGCGCAGCACAGCCCAGCCACTTTCCTGGTCTGATGGGTTTTACATACTGAGGTCTCAGAGCTGCAGTCATTCTTCTAGCACCCTCTGGTGCCCACAGTTTTGGGAAAGCACTGTTACAATGGGAACACCATCTCGTTACAAACCAATCTTCCCCTCTAGGAAGAGCTACTTTCCTAACCTCAAAACTACTGATGTGCTCCATTGTAGGAGCCTCCTGTTACAGCATGTGTCCCTGTCACACACTGAGCTGTCACCTCAGTCATGTTATGCTTTCTTTCAGTAAATAAATGAGATTCTAATTTTCATGTACCACAGAAAGGAAAATAATGCTAGTTCCCTTCAATCTATTTCCCAAACTGGAAAAGCTGATGGAATTGGGGCTCTTAAGCCACTGTGGAGACCTTAGAGCTCCATTGCAGTATCTGAAGGGGACCTACTGGAAGGCTGAGGAGGGACTGTTTAGAAGGGCTTGTGGTGACAGCATGCAGGGCAATGGTTTGAAACTGGGCAGATTTAAGTTGGACGTAAGGAAGAAGTTCTTTACCGTGAGAGTGGTGAAATACTGGAACAGTATGCCCAAAGATGTGGTTAAGGTCCTGTCCCTGGAAACATTCAAGATCAGACTTGATGTGGCCCTGGGCAGTGTGCTCTAGTTGGAGGTGTCCCTGCTGACTGCAGGGGTGTTGGAGAAGATGACCTCTGGGGGTCCCTTCCAACCCAATGCAATCTGTGAAATTAGCCTATTAATTCACTGCCCTTGCTTTAGCCAAGTGTACACAGTGCAAATCAGTAATTAATTCTGTGAGCCAGTCAACTCCTAAGTGATGGAGTTCTCAAAGCAATCAGCTTTTCTTATCCCTTATTTTATTACAGGAGACTACAAAGCATGGATAGCAGAACTCATTTCTACTGTTTGCAACCTACAAGCTAGTTAAAAACAAACAAACAAGCCACCAGTAGCCCACAAACTGGAATAGCTGCCACTAGCAGTGATGCTTTCTATTATTTTGATTTATGACAAAAAGACAATCAAGACCAACACTGGAGTTTGCAAACACATCAAATTTGGAAATGTACCAGGTAAATTACCTTCCTGCTGGAATCTTAGCCATCAGAGATCTCAACATTAAAACTGTCTGCAGGAGACAGCAAGGGAGCAGCCTCAGAACAGACAAGGATGCATAGCTGGATATTCTATTAAGAAGCAAGGCTGAGATGAAGTAAGGTTCAAGAAAAGAAATCTGATGAAAAGAAATCAATCACAGAATTTTCAGGGTTGGAAGGGACCTCAAGCATCATCCAGTTCCAACCCCCCTGCCATGGGCAGAGATACCTCACACTAGATCAGGCTGCTCAGAGCCACATCCAGCCTGGCCTTAAAAGCCTCCAGGGATGGGGCTTCTACCACCACCCCTGGGCAACCTGTTCCAGTATCTCACCACCCTCATGGGGAAGAACTTCTTCCTGACATCCAATATGAATTTACCCACTTCCAGCTTTGCTCCATTCCCCCTAGTCCTATCACTACGGGACACCCTAAAAAGTCCTTCAACAGCTTTCTTGTAGCCCCCTTCAGACACTGGAAGGCAACAATAAGGTCTCCTCGGAGCCTTCTCTTCTACAGACAGAATAGCCCCAACTCTCTCAGTCTGTCCGCATAGGAGAGGTGCTCCAGCCCTCTGATCATCCTCGTGGCCCTTCTTTGGACACAATCCAGCATGTCCAAAGTCTAATGTAAAACCTAATTGGCATTTCAAAACAGGTTTTGGCCTAAATTGTATTCCTGCCTTTAGGGATTGCAAAGGTACAGCAGTGTATCACACCCTGCCTTGGAGTCAGGGTTGTGGCTTTCTCCTCATCACTCTCACACTCTGTTATTTACACCAGTAGTATTCACTGTGTTATTTCCAATCCAGTCACAGTACATATGCATCACTAGTAACAGGTGTTTAGAAAGAACTTGCCTCTTGGCCTGGAAGGATTTCCATCTAGATTGATAACAGATTCAGAAGTAGTTCTACTTTCAACTACACCTGTAAAAATGAATGCTTCAGAGGTACAATGCATCCTCCCTGATCAGTTCACCTAGAATTACTCACACAGTCACACAGTGCCTTCTAAATGCAAACACATCTTTGGCCTCTTTGTTCAATTCATTGCAATATATTAACAAACTGGTTGTAAAAATTACACCTTGTAGTACTTACAGCCACTTCTGAGTCAGAGAGTAATTCCTCCTTCATTAGCAGCAGGCTAACTGTGCTCCTGGGAATTCTAAAATTGAGTGGAAGTGTTGATCTGCTGGAGGGTAGGAAGGCTGCAAGGGCATCTGGACAGGCTGGATTGATGGGCCGAGGTCAGTTGTATGAAGTTCAACAAGGCCAAGTGCCAGCTCCTGTACTTGAGTCACAGCAACCCCATGAACACTCCAGGTTTGGGGCAGAGTGGCTGGAAAGCAGCCAGGCAGAAAAGTGCATCAGGGTGTTGGTTGACAGCTGTCTGAAAATGAGCCAGCAGTGTGCTCAGATGGCCAAGAAGGCCAACAGCATCCTGACTTCTATCATGAGTAGTGTTGCCAGCAGAAACAGGGAGGTGACTGTGCATCTCTACTCAGCACTGGTGATGCCACATCTCCAATACCGGATTCACCACTACAAGATGGACTTTGAGGTGCTGGAGCAGGTCCAGAGAAGGGCAACAAGGCTGGTGAAGGGTCTGGAGAGCTGGTCTGGTGAAGTTGAAGGAACTGGAGTTGTTTAGTCTGGAGAAGAGGAGGCTGAGGGGAGACCTCATTTCGCTCTACAACTCCCTGAAAGAAGGTAGGAGAGAGGTGGGGGTTAGTCTCCTCTCCCTAGTATCAAGTGATATGATAAGAAGAAATGGCCTGAAACTGTTCCAGGGGAGGGAGATTATGTTGGATGTTAGTAAAAATTTCTTTCCTGCAAGAGTGGTCAGGCATTGGAACAGGCTGCCCAGGGAGGTGGTGGAGTCACCATGCTTGGAGGCATTCAAGAAATGTGTGGACATAGCACTTGGGGACATGATTTCATGGCCATGGTGGCCTTAGGTTGAAGGGTGGACCAAACCATCTTAGAGGTCTTTTGCAACTGAAACAATTCTATGATTCTTACTGAATCAAGATATTACTTTGGGAGAAACAAAGGCAGATTTCTAGGGACAGACCTGTGAATTTTATATACTGGAAATGTAAATTTAAACAAGTCATTAAACATTTAAACCATACAAAGCCACCTCTCCAACCAAATGAAAACAAGCAATGGATGAGATTAGCTTTGCTCCTCAGCCACTTGTGTACCACAAACCAGATGCTTTCAGCATCTCTTACTATCTCAACTCTCCAGAGCTGCTACAGGGTAAGCTTTAGTTCTTTGTAAGCCTGTTCACCCAGTCAAATTTTCCTCACTATAAAACACAGGTTATGGCACTGAACTAAAAGTGCATTTTAGAAAACAACCCAACAAAATGGTTGGTTGATTGTTTTTCTTTTTAAACCACACACAGGTCTCTTAGTTAATGTATGGCAACCATTTTAACTTTGAATACAGAAATCCTTTAGACAAAATCCTTTTCAAGATGAAACTCTGAGAAAGCACTATCAGTTGTTTCATGATGTGAGAGCTGACTATAACCTGAACACACAACTGTGTGCAAAGTCTGTAATGACTGTAAAGTCATTAAATATGAGACAAGGTTTTCAGGATCACAAAATCACAGAATCAAGGAATATTACGAGTTGGGAGCAACTTCCAGAGATCATCAAGTCCAACCCCTCTGCCAAACCATGATCACCTAGGCCAGGAGAGAAAGCAGTAGAAAAAGAACATAGAGCAGAGGGCAGGAGCAAAGACAGACAAAATAAACCATACACCACCAGTACCAGTGAGAACATTATTCCTCAAGCACTGGTTTCTGTCCTTCCAGCAGCACAAGTTAATACCCATTTTTCTTCCCACACTAAAGCTTTAGAAGGCAGTGATGCAGCTACAATGTGATTTCAGTAGCAAATGATCATCTGGTAGCCACAATATACAGACTTTATTCATCTGTAGGTGCATTGTCTTTTTATTCTAAGTAATGCTGTCCAAAGATATTAGTAGTACTAAACACTACTTAATTATGTCACTGTAGTAGACTTGATATTTACGCCCCTCCCCCCCTAGTTTGGGGGTAATCTTGAGTTCTAGAGAGTTTATTATCTCCAAAACTTACAACTGACTTCTTAAAGTGATAAAATAAAATGTGCATTACAACTATACAATAAAAACCACATGGATTAAGATGTACATGGCATTTGCCTTTCTCCTTCATCTAGCAGAAAGCTAAACAGGCCAAGCTTCTTGGTTTTAACTAGGCTTGACTTGATTTAGTGTAGAATGCAATTAAAGAGGCAAGACTTTTCCCATTCCCTAATTAATATGTATTAAATTAAAGGGACTATCTTTTCCTAAAGACACTGTTTTTTCCCCGATGACAGAACTCTGGCCTGGGCTCAGAACTTTATTGTGTCATCCTGTCCCACACAGGAAAAGCATTAGAGTGCATCTGCCTTCACTCCCTAAAACATCCAGCAGAATGAGAGAATGACATAGTTCTTAAGTCCTGCAGCTGCAGTAGGCAGAACTTCTGCTCTCAGCTCCAAGAATTTTAATTGTTAAAGCATTTGAGATTAGGAGCCAAGTTTCTAGATGTATTAATCTCTCTCATACCCATTCCGAGTTCCCTATAACCACAATACTCCTGTGCATTTGGTGCTCTCCCTGCAATATCCTCACAGCCTCCAAACTAGAATTAAGTCCTCCCCCGCCACACTCTGTCCTAGTGAGGCATCCCGTTTTAGGCTCCTCAGTTCAAGAGGGACAGGAATCTACTTGAGAGAGTCCAGCAGAGGGCTACAAGGATGATGAAGGAACTGGAGCACTGCTGAGGCTGAGAGCCCTAGAGCTGTTTCTTCTGGAGAGAAGACTGAGAGGGGATCTAATCAATGTTTATAAATACCTGAGGGCTGGGTGTCAGGAAGAGACAGCCTCTGCTCACTTGCACCCTATGGCAGAAAAGGGGGCAATGGATAAAAACTACAGCACAGGAAATTCCACCTGAACATGAGGAAGAACTTTACTGTGAGGGTCACACAGCACTGGAACAGGCTCCCCAGAGAGGTTGTGGAGTCTCCTTCCCTGGAGACAAAAAAGACCTGTCTGGATGCCTTCCTGTGTGACCTGCACTACATTTTATAGTCCTACTCTGGTAAGGGGGTTGGACTCAAGATCTCCAGAAGACCCTTCCAACCCCTAACATCCTGTGATCCTGTAATTAAGGCAGGCAGGTAACTTGCAGGAGAACCACAACTAGCTCTCCAGAAGACACCTTCTACTGTTATCGTTATTTTAAGTTGGACTGTTCAAAAATCAATTTCAGGCATACCAGAGATTGTTTCAGTGGGGTAAAGAGCAGCCAAAACCACACATCTGTGCAGGAATTGTCACTATTAGTCTCAAGCCAAAGCAAAGGACTCAGCATGGCATAAATTATGGCTTATTCCAAACACTCAGATCATTTCTGACAGGAGTTTTCTTTCAGGCCTGAGAACATTAGACTGCACTTCCAATAGTGTGTTCAGTTTTAGGCCCCTCATTACAAGATATTAAGGCCCTGGAGTGTGTCCAGAGAAGGGCAATGAAGCTGGTGAAGGGCCTAGAGAGTAAGTCTTATGAGGAATAGCTGAGGGAACTGGAGGTGTTTAGTCTACAGAAGAGGAGGCTGAGGGGAGACGTCATTGCTCGCTACAACTCTCTAAAAGGAGGTTGAAGTGAAATGGGAGTTGGTCCCTTCTCTCTAGCATCAGGTGATAGAGCAAGAGAGCAAGAGGAAAGGGCCTGAAATTGTGCTAGGGGAGGTTTAGATTAGATTCTGGGAATAATTTCTTCATGGAAAGAGTGGTCAGGCACTGGAACACGCTGCCCAGGGAGGTGATGAATTAACATGTGGACATGGCACTTCAGGGCGTGGTTTAAAGGCCATGGAGGTCTTAGGTTGACAGTTGGACTCGATGATCTTAGAGGTCTTTTCCAGCCAAAACAATTCTATGATTCTAGAATGATGTCCTTAATAACTCAACAAACTGACAATTTTTTGAAGACAGTGAATAACTAGGGTTTTAATAAAGCATACCCACCTATGTCTTCATCTCTTTCCTGCTGCCCTAAACACAGGAGCTACGCACCTTTTCCCTCAGATTCCCTGCACAATTCCAGTCCCAGCATTTGCCTGGCAGCCTGTGGAACACAATGCAGCGTGTTTATGTGATGAAATAGTCTCAAGTTGCACCAGGGGAGGTTTACTTTGGGTATTAGAAGAAACATCTTCACTGGAAGAGTTCTCCAACACTGCAACAGGCTCCCCAGGGAGCTGGTTGAATCCTCACCCCTGAAGGTGTTTTAAAGCCATAGAGATGTGGCGCCAAGGGACTTGGCAGAGTAAGATCATTGATTGGAAGTCGATGATTTTAAAGGTCTTTTCCAACCAAAATGATTCTACGATTCCAGCCACTCGACAGCCACAAGTGGGGCCCTCAGGGCCCTGTGTGCCTGGGTGAACTCCAGCAAAGCAGAGGCAGCCACAAAAGGATGCTGCTTGAGCTGAGCAGTGCCGCTCTACCTGAGCCGGCAGATTCTGCTCAAGTTCTTCCTCCGCACCCCCAGCGTGGGATTGGAAGAGTGTGGCAGGGGCCAGGGCAAGTTACACAAAATCACAGATTGCACTAGGTTAGAAGGGACCCTCAAAGGTGTCACCATGGATAGGGCCTCAACCACATCCCTGGGCAACCTGTTCCAGTATTTCACATAGTAAAGAACTTCTTTCTTCTTATGGCCAACCTAAACCCAGCTTCAAACCATTGCCCCTTGTCCTATCACTACGAGCCTTTCTAAACTGTCCTTCCCTGGTATTCCTGTAGCTCCCCTTCAGGTACTGAAATGCTGCTCTAAGTTTCTGCAGGCAAGCAGGTCATGGCAGCTGGACAGGCTGTCCCCCCAGGACACCAGGAGCAGCACCTCCTGCCCTCTGCTCTCTACTCCTTGCCTCACTCCACTCCTTCCCCTCACTTGACTGCCTGCATGCCTCCCTCCCCTCACTGGCCACACTCATGTGCCCCACTCCCCTCACTCACCTTTTGCCTCCCTCCACTCCCTTCACTCACCTCCTTCCACTCCATTGTCACCTCACATGCCCCACTCCCCTCACCCGCCTCCCTCACCTGACTCAATTCCCCTCACTCACCTCCCTTGCCTCCCTCCACTCCCCTCACTCTACTCCCTTCTCACCTCATGTGCCCCACTCCCCTCACCTGACTCCACTCCCCTCACTCACCTCCCTTGCCTCACTCCACTCCCCTCACTCACCTCCCTTGCCTCACTCCATGCCCCTCACTCACCTCCCTTGCCTCACTCCATGCCCCTCACTCACCTCCCACCACTCCCCTCACTCTACTCCCTTCTCGCCTCACGCGCCCCACTCCCCTCAGCCGCCTCCCTTGCCATACTCCATTCCCCTCACTGACTGACCTCCCTCCGCTCCCCTCACTCCACTCCCTTCTCGCCTCACGTGCCCTACTCCCCTCACCTCCCTCACTCGCCTCCCTCCACTTCACAGTCCTCACTCCACTCCGCTCCCTCCCCACACTCCACTTCCTTCATTCGCCCCACTCCCCTGACACACCTCCCTTCCCTAGCCTAACTCTATTCCCCTCACTGCGAGGTGCCCTGAGGAACGCACGAGGGCGCACGAGCAGCCTACCCTGCGCCTGTCACAGCCGAGCAGCCAATCGGCGCCGGCGGCGGGCGGAAGTCACGGAGCGGTCCTCCCAGGCACCATAGAGTGACGGTAGAGGAGCGCCCAGAGGGGCAGCGGGGTCAGGGGTGAAAGGTGGCGGCTTCCGCCAAGGCAAGATGGTGGCGCCGGCAAGGCTGCGCGTGGTGCGATGCGGCGGCGGCAACCACCCTGGGGCCAGGGCCGTCTTCTCCGCCGATTCCAAGCAAGTGGCACTGAGGCTCGATCTTTCCGCCCTTTCTGAGCCCTGCAGCGGGGGTGGCTGGCGGCTGGAGTCTGCCGGCCTGCCGCGCCCCGGGGATGCTTGGGTTCCTTCGCCCGCGGGCGGCGGGTAACTGGTGTCCTTCTCCCCCAGGTACCTGCTCTGCGCCTCTGGCGATTTCGTGAAGGTCTACAGTGTGGTAACCGAGGAGATGCTGCGGTTAATAGGGGGCCACGCCGACCGGGTGACGGGCATCCAGCTCAACCCTCACAACCACATGCAGGTTTGGAAGGGGAAGGTTGGGCTGTGGGGGATTCTAGGGGTGCTTCTGCCCCCTCCTACGTGACTCGGGGGGGGGGGGGCTGTCGCGAGTGTTTCAGAGTTGGCTGGCTTTGAGAACGAGCTGCAAGCGACAATAGAATAGAATTATTCAGGTTGGAAAAGACTTTCGAGATCATCGAGTCCAACCTATCATCCAACACCATTTAATCAGCTAAACCATGGCACCAGGCACCCCATGCACTCTCTTCTTAAAAACCTCCAGTGATGGTGACTCCACCACCTCCCTGGGCAGCCCATTCCAATGGCCAATCTCTGTGAAGAACTTCTGCCTAACATCCAGGCCAAACCTCCCCTGGCACAGCTTGAGACTGTGTCCTGTAGGTAACATTTTTTTCCCAGGCATGACAAACGGCCTCGAGGTTGCACCAGGGGAGATTCAGGCAGGATATTAGGGGGAAAATCCTCATTAAAAGGGTCATCGAACCCTGGCACAGGCTGCCCAGGGAAGGGGTGGAATTGCCGTTTCTGGAAGCACTCAGGAAAGCGTAGATGTGGTGCTGAGGGATGCGGTTTAGTGGTGGCCTGGCAATGTTGGGTTAACAGTTGGACTCAATGATCATGGAGGTGTTTTCCAACCTTAATGACTCTGTGAATCTGTGAAATCTGGGTAAATGTTACATCTGCTTTCCACAAAAGAAAATGTGAAACTTCATGAAGATTGTGTCTGTGGAATGGAATGGTAGTGTAATGAATACACTAGCAAAGCTTCCTCTGAAAGGGGAAAAACGTTTGCAAAAACCAGTGTTTACCATGGCTGTCTGCCCCTCACTGCGTGCTGGTATGATGCAGATTTGACCAATTCCCTTGAATTTGACCATTTGCTCTCTGCCTGACTTTTTTTGGGGGTGGGATCTCTATATAAATGAGCAGTTTTTACCTGCTGGACTGCATCTTCCTATTATCTTTGCAAAATCTGGTGCAAATGGTAGTAAATGTTCACAGAATGGAAGGCTGTGTATCCTCTGTTAGTTTCAAGTGATGAAACACAGGTACCTGTCCTTTTGTTCATGCTCCATGGCAGTATGTATTTCAGGTTAAAATAACAATACTGTATTTTCATTGCCCTTTGAGGGCAACCCAGACCTGGTCTGTCCCCCCTGATTCTGATTATTCAGCCACTCAGAGTGACAGTTCCATTGAGCAATCTTTCCACTTCTAAGCTATGATTTGGTGTAACAGCTGGCTTTGATATATCACTTCAACTTACCTGTTTTGTTTTTTTCCTCAGCTCTATTCTTCTTCTCTTGATGGCACTATTAAGCTGTGGGACTTCATGGATGGGATTGCCATTAAAGTATGTGGTTTTCTTTCTGTTGAGCACACGGTAAAGTTAATCTTGAGAGTAAGAATAAGGATTTCTGCAGCTACAAATGGGCACTAGTCTGTCTGGTATGATGTTATTCTGTCATTAACACAGCCTCAAAAACCTCTATTTGTGGCAGGAATACAATGTGGCAGTTGGTGTGTGTGTGTCACTGCAGAAAGTCAGGATTTATGGGGGAGGGAAAGGTGGGATAGGTAATGACACACCAACTTTGCTACTTGCTGAAGTTCAGAGTCTCTTGGAAAGTGTGCTGCAGTTTGTGACTATGCCAACAGGCATGTCATTTGGTTGGTGAAAAGCTGGACATGAGCCAGCAATGTGCACTCACAGCCCAGAAAGCCAAATGTGCCCTTGGCTGCATCGCCAGCAGCGTGGGCAGCAGATTGAGGGAGGGGATTTTACCCCTCTGCGCTGGTGAGACCTCACCTGGAGTACCCTGTCCAGCTCTGGAGTTCTCAGCACCAGAAAGACCGGGACCTGCTGGAGAGGGTCCAGAGAAGGCCACAACAATGATTCAAGGGCTGGAACCCTTGTGCTGAGAGTTGGGGTTGTTCAGCCTGGAGAAGAGAAGGCTCTAGAGGGACATTTGGGCTGTTCAGTACTTAAAGGGCAGAACAGAAAGCTGGGGACAGGCTTTATAGCAGGGCCTGTGGTGACAGAACAGGGGATGATGGTTTGAAACTAAAAGAGGGGAGATGCAGACTAGATGCAAAAAAGACATTTTTTACACTGAACGTAGTCAGACAGTGGCCCAGGTTGCCCAGAGAGGTGGTAGATGCCCCATCCCTGAACCCATTCAAGGTCAGGTTTTTTAGGGCTCTGAGCAGCCTGCTCTAGTTGAAGATCACAGTATCACAGTATCACTTAGGTTGGAAAGGACCTCGGGGATCATCGAGTCCAACCCATCAACACAGACCCCATGCCTAGACCATGGCACCAAGTGCCACGTCCAATCTCCCCTTGAACGCCTCCAGGGTCGATGACTCAACCACCTCCCTGGGCAACCCGTTCCAATGCCAAATGACTCGCTCGGTGAAGAACTTCCTCCTCACCTCGAGTCTGAACCTCCCCTGGCGCAGCTTGAGACTGTGTCCCCTTGTTCTGGTGCTGGTTGCCTGGGAGAAGAGGCCAACCCCCTCCTGGCTACAACCACCCTTCAGGTAGTTGTAGAGGGCAATGAGGTCACCCCTGAGCCTCCTCTTCTCCAGGCTAAACAATCCCAGCTCCCTCAGCCTCTCCTCATAGGGCTTGTGTTCAAGGCCTCTCCCCAGCCTTGTTGCCCTTCTCTGGACACGCTCAAGTGTTTCGATGTCCTTCCTAAACTGAGGGGCCCAGAACTGGACACAGGACTCAAGGTGCGGCCTAACCAAAGCAGAGTACAGGGGCACTATGACCTCCCTGCTCCTGCTGGCCACACTATTCCTAATGCAGGCCAGGATGCTATTGGCCCTCCTGGCCATCTGGGCACACTCTTGGCTCATATTCAGGTGGCTGTCGATCAGCACACCCAGGTCCCTCTCTGTTTGGGAGCTCTCCAGCCACTCCGACCCCATAAGATGTCCTTATGGGGAGATTGCACTAGATGTTGCTATGATGGCTTAAAACATGGGCTGTTAACTGCCCTGTTGCTTCCATTTTCTGCTGAATAGAAGGACTTTCCTGTAGTTTTCTGCTGTGCATTGGGGGTAAGATTCCTTCATGTTTTTTAGCAAATGTAGTGTATCATATTTTATCAGTACTGTTTTAACATCTGTGTTAGTCCTTGTTAGAAGAAAAGTCTTTTTATTTGTCTTAGAATGGAGAATCTTAGTTAGTACATCCAAGTTGCTTTAAAGCCAGCATTTTTCACTGGTGAAAACCATATTCACAAGTGTAATAATTGTTGAGTTCCTTGTCTGTTTTTCATCAGACTTACATCGTAGGATCCATACTTGTGGCACTCTATGCACCTCCTGCTTTTGAGGACTCGGTGTTTGTTGTGGCTTCCCAGACTGGTAACAGAGGTACAGTATGATGAGCTAAATCCTTCTCATCCTCCTGACAGTTACTCTTCACATCTTTATAAACATGAATGAGGTCACCCCTCAGTCTCTTCTCCAAGCTAAAGAGCCCCAGCTCCCTCATCCTTTCCTCAGAAGGAAGGTGTTCCACTCTTTCCAGGATCTCTGGCTCTGCTATGGACTCCTTCAAGCAGTTCCCTGAGGTCCTTGAACTGAGGGGCCCAGAACTGGACACAATACTCCAGATGTGGCCTCACAGTGTAGAGGGGAAGGAGAACCTCCCTGGACCTACCAACCACAGCCCTTCTAATCTACCCCAGGGTGCCATTGGCCTTCTTGGCCACAAGGGCAAATTACTGGCTCATGGTCATCCTTCTTTCCACTAGGACCCCCAGGTCCTTTTCCCCTACACTGCTCTCCAATAAACCTTACCATAATGGAAGGGTACTTAAGACTACCCTTCCACTTGAAGCACTACTAACAGAACTAGATTTGTCCTGGTTAACAACAAGTTTAGGCTTTTTTTTTCCTAGCTTTTGCCTGAAATAAATGGAAATACAGCTTGGCTTTACTCTTAGTATATTGTTACAAAGGTCACTTCAGAGCAAGAGCAAATACATAGCTTTGCTTGGTTTGTGTCTACAGTTCCACTGGTATCCACTATCTAGTCTTCAACCTTGAGTCAAAACACCTGAATCAATTGTTTTTTTTGAAAGCTTTTATAAGCTTTCTCCCACTTAGAAAAAAGGTGATAACCTACTAGTCTGAAGTTTTAAACTTCTTAGTTTGAAGGCAGAATCCCCAAGGCAGAATCCCTTCAATCCCCACATAGATTCTCCTTGTAAAGGGCATTATGTAAACTTGTTCAGAAAAGCCTTTTGACAAGAGATAATTGTTTGGTTTTTGTTTGGTTTTTTTTGTTAGGTCCATTCCAGCTGATCTCAGTCAAGCTTACAAAAGCAGCAGGGCAAGTTGTGGAAGCCAAGGAACTCTCGGTGGTCTTGAGTGGCGTGGACTCGTCCCCGAAGTGCATCGCATTTGGAAGAGAAGTATGCTTGCCTCTGGGGGCTTCTATTTCTGGTGGGTGGGTTGGGTTTTGTCCTCTCTGTGCTCTTTACGCTTTTGTACGAGCACAGCAGTACTGAAACAAAACTGAAACTGAATGTGCAAGTCCTCTTCTTTCTTTATGAAGAAACTCCACTACTGATAAGCCGACGTTAAATATTTTCCTATCATATGTGACCTCCGACTTTTAAGTACTTCATAGTGAAACGTGAGCTTTTTCTATGTGGAATAACGCAACCTGTATATCTTCTGTTGTTGCTTTACCATGACAGGGTAAATATGTGGTATCAGTGAAGCAGTTGGATATCACCATTTACTTCTTTAGTAAGAAGCTGGTGCAAAGGTAAGACTGAAAATGTCAGGTATTGATTCAGTTCAATCCAATGATGTGCACACATCAGCTTGTGTTTGTCAGCAACCATTTGGTTTTGTGCTGGAGGGGATGTAGTCGTCAGAATGGTTCAGGTTGGAAGGGACCTGAGAGATCATCTACTCCAGCCCCCCTGCCATGGGTGGCGATGCCTTGCAGCTAGCCTTGATTGCTCAAGACCTCATCCATTCTGGCCTTAAAACACCTCCAGGGAGGGGACATCTACAATACTTCTGGGCAACCTATTCCAGAGTCTGACCACCTTCCTACTGAAGGACTTCTTCCTAAGATCCAGCCTAAACCTACTCTCCCTCAGCTTCAAACTATTCTCCCTTGTCCTATCTCTGGAGTCCCTTATGTAAAGTCCCTTTCCAGCTTTCCTGGAGTCTCCCTTCAGGTATTGGAAGGCAGCTCTAAGGTTCCCTCAGAGTCTTCTCTCCAGACTGAACAACCCCAGCTCCTTCAGCCTATCCTCATAGCAGAGGTGTTCAGCCCATGGATCATCCTTGTGGCCCTCCTCTGGACTCACTCTACCAGTCAGTAAGAAGTTTGCTGTAGAGGCAGACAGTGAAGTGCTGCAGTGAAATCAGTAGCTTACCTTACTCAGCTCAGGCATGTGTTGTTTGCAGGTAAATACTTAGGCTGGTGCCGGATTGAAACAAGGGACCTAATGTGGTCAGTGCCAAAACAGGGGCAGTGGGAGCAGGGAGAGAGAGAAACAGGAGGAGGGAACCCTTTCTGCTTGATAAGAGGCCAAGAACTAATGAAGAGAAAAATGGATCTGTCACTCTTCTTTGGAGAGCAAATATAACTTAACACCTCGGGGATGTTTAATTTTTGCTAGTCGCTAGAGCAACATTTATGTGTACTGGGTGATCCTTTTGAAGCTTTGATTAAGAAAAGCCAAAGGAGGCACATAATCCAACATGACTTTCTGAACTCTTGAAGGTTTTCTCTACGCTCATCCAAGGTAATCGGTGGAAGCAACCAGTTCTCGTGCGTAGCCTGCCATCCTACGGAGGACTGCATTGCAACTGGCCACGCTGATGGCAAGATTCGAATATGGTATGCATGTCTTGATTCACCTGGACACCCTATCAATAGCTGGAACCGTGTCCAAGGTGCACAATGTACGCCAGGGAGGTGCCAAAAACTAGCTGATGCAGACCCTTCCCTCCCATTCGTCGTGGTTTAACGAGCGGACAGGTTGCTCTGTTGCTCCAAAAAGGGGCAAAAGAATAATGCTTACATGGTTGGAGTGGATGGAAAGTGATGGGAAGTTTAAATCGAAAGGTTATTAGCAGACTATAGTGCTAAAGTTACATAGTGGTGAGCATAGCAAAGCATATAAAATATGGAGGAATGCATGATCTGGGTTTAACACAGAACCTTGTTAAGCAAAAAACCTTTCACACAAACCCTCCACCAAATCAGACCAAAACCCCAGTACTCCTTTTCTCCCCACCTCGGGTTTAACATATGCCACAGGGCCATTTCTTCACCACCATTGCTAGGCTGGATTCAGGCTGGCCTGAAACTGCCTCCCCTTAGTCCCTGACATTAGACCTAAACAGGCCAAGATTTCACAGTAAAAATTAGTTAGGCCTTGAAGGCCACAGATACGAATGGAACCATCCTCCTGCCACACCGCATAAAGGAGCTCACTGAATCTAGGGAGGAGAAAGGGAAGAAAGAGAAAGACAATAACTGCAGTCAAATTTACAGAGATTCAGGATTTATGGGAGGAAATAAAAAGATTACATGTTCTAGTATATATTCTGGACACTGTCCCTTCTGGAGGTCTGCTTTGTGGTTCCTTTTTAAAGACACCCAGCTCAGATTGGGACACTTCTGCATTGCTATGGCATAAAAGAAAGTCTCGGTGTTAGAAGAGAAGATGGTGTACTTGGTTGAGTATTTCTTTTCATTTGATCTGATGTTGTGCTCAGGGAACTGTTCTGTTCCTCCCCACACAGGAGAAATTTCCACCACAAGAAAGAGTACACATACTCCACGCTGCACTGGCATCATGATACTGTCATGGATCTAGCTTATTCTGTGGAGGGTGAGTAACAGAACAAAAACACCCCAAAACAGCAAACACACACACACGCACAAAAGCCCACCCAACACACAAACCCCACCCCAAAACAGCAAACAAAAAGAACCCACACCAAACAGTCCAAAACCAACAAAAAAACTCAAACAAAACAATGACCCAAAAATATAAAAAGGCAAACTAAAAGCCCCCCTCCAAAAAAAAAGATAAACTCAGTGTCAAAGTTGCAGCAGAGAGGGGAAAAACCAATACCATTTTTTTCACTCACTAATAATTTTATGATTTTCAATGTGTCCAGGAAGGATGTGAAATAAAAATAGGAGGAATTGGGGTTTTTTGATACATTTTGATTGGTGTTCCTGAGGCTGAGTATCTACCTTCAGTAGCAGAATGTAAAAATCTAAGCCCTCTTCCTACCTCTTCATCCCCACCTTCACTGCCACCCACTGATGAGTTCTGGCTAGAATCTTGTTTGCATTCAAATAGAACAAGTCAGTCCTGCCTGTGCTCAAACCCAGTAGCAAAAATCCATTCACTTTCATCTGATTTGTATGGACTGTTCTCCTGAGGGTATTTCTTACTACAGAGTACTCTTTATAGAAGGAGAGTGTTCAGCTGTGGTCTGCAGAGAAAGACCTGTGAGTCTTGGGGGACAAGAAGTTCACTGTGAGCCAGTAATGTGCTCTTGTGGCGGAGAAGGCCAATGGTCTCCTGAGGTTCATTAATAGGGTGTGACCAGCAGGTCAAGGGTGGTTCTTCTTCACTTCTACTCTGCCCTAGGGAGACCTCATATGGAGTACTAGGTCCAATTCTGGATTCCCTAGTTCAAGAGAGGCAGGGAGCTACTGGAGAGAGTCCAGTGGAGACTATAAAGGTGATGAGAGGCCTGGAGCATCTCTGTGATGAGAGGCTGAGACACTTGGGGCTGTTTACCCTGAAGAAGAGCAACCTGAGAGGAGATCTTCTCAATGCTGATCAATATTTATAAGCATGGAGGTCAAGAGGATGAGGCCAGAGTCTTTTCAGTAGTGCCCAGTGATAGGACAAGGACCAAGAGGCACAGACTAGAATACAAGGAGTCCCACCTAAACATGAAGAAAAACTTTACTGTACCCACTGGAGCAGACTCCACAACCAGAGAGGTTGTGGAATTTCCTCTGGAGAGATTCCAAACCTGTCTGGTTGTTGTGATTGTGGGCAACCTGCTGTGGGTGCCCCTGCTTTAGCAGTAGGGTTGGACTAGGTGATCTCACCATGCTGGGATTCTTTGATTCTGTGATTGTATCACAGATACTTGGCTAATTCAGAAAGTAACACAGCCTACTACTTCCAAAGCACTGTTTAAATTTTACTCTAGGCACAAATTCTTGTTGCTTAATCCAAGTTCCTCTAGCAATTTAACAGGACATAATAAGAAACATAGCTATGTGTGTTGCCCAGGCTGGATCTGAGGAGTCATTGCTTCAGATAGTGACAGTTTAAGACATGAATGTTTGAGAGACCTCTTTGCCACTGTAAACACAAAATTTTTCTCAAGCAAAATCTCTAACTGCATTTTTCTTACTGGAAAAGGGACCTACTTGCTGAGTGGTGGAGTTGAAGCTGTTCTGGTTGTGTGGCCGAATGAATCAGACCTCCAGAGGGATTTCCTTCCTCGGCTGGGATCTCCTATTGAGCACATCTCCATGGCAGCTGATGGTTCACAGTGTTGCACCTTGCATACAGACAACAGTAAGCCCAGGGATATTGTTAAGTATCACTTAATGCAGCATGGAATGCAAAGCTTCAGGAGCTTTGTTTTGCTGCTGTCAGATCAGTTACTCAGATACTACATGAAAACATAATGCTGATCTGAAAGCACTGATGCTTGAAGGGATCTTTTCTTCTTTCATGACTTCTATGAAGCTGCCTGGTGACTGCTGTCACCTGGCTTTCTGCTTTGATGTAGGGCTGTCCTAGATTTATGGGATGAAATACAGTTGGATGAGGTCCCTTCCCTGTCATCAGATGTAGCTATGCTGCAGAAGCCTTTTGCAAGACTTTTATCTGCTTTTCCTTTCAGGAATTACAATAATTGACAGCAACCTCAGATTCTCCAAAAGCATTCAAGGTCTAATCAAAAGTAAGTGCAATAAAACTAATCTTCCACATAGAAGGCAGGATGTGTCACTTCCCTTCACAGAATTTTTGTCATCTGCTTTGTCTTTCCAGGTCCAAATATCAAGACTGGTCTAGTGGTTGATCCCAGAACCAAAGCCTTGGTCCTGAATGGAGAGCCTGGCCACTTACAGTTCTACTGTCTCCAAACTGACCAACAGCTCTTCAGTGTAAGTTGGTTGGGCTTGTTCTAAATCTTTAACTTATTTCAGTCATAGAATTATAGAATGGTCTGCTTGGAAGGGACCTCCAGAGGTCATCTAGTCCAGCCCTCCTCTGCAGTGAGCAGGGAAATCCTTGACTAGATCAGGTTGCCCAGAACCCCTGTCAAGCCTCACCTGGAATATCTCCAGGGATGGGGCCTCAACTGGACAACCTGTTTCAGGAAGTTATGCATCAGAATTTATTTGGAGGCTGTTACGATTTGAGGCTGGATGCTTTTAAGAACCACAGAATTGAGGACCTCCAGGAAGACCAGAAAGGTCCAGCCTCAAACCGTAACAGCGGCTTAATGTGCCAAAGAGGGGAAAAGCCAGCAGCTTTACTGCAAGGCTGAGTTCCAAGATAAGATGTTTTCAGCTTTATCACAAACTTGTTTGACTTGCTCAGCACAGCTAACTGGTAATAGTTGAGGAAATGCTTTGACACAGTGTGCTGCTCCTCTGAAATGTCCAAAATCTGTAAGCAAAAGTCCCTCTAAGGTAGCTTTTGTCTCCATTTGCTTTCCTACACTTCACCTCATTGTGCAGTGTGTATGTCCTCATTGTGCTGCCCCTGCATTTTGTGTGTGCTGCAGCCCAGTCAGCTCAAATGAGTGCTTTCAGAACATCTTTTTGCCATTGATTTATGAATGATATCTCTCAATCTGCACTTGAATTTGGAAACTTGATGTTGGCCTTGTTGTTTTGCAGTTGGATATCGTGCAACGAGAATACATTCATCAAGCAGGTTTACACCAAGCTGACTTGGTGAAAGTTGCATTTGGTGCACAGGGCAAGTGGTTAGCAACAGTGGAAGAGAGAGAAGAAGTGACTGACCCCGAGTTACAGTTGAAGCTGTGGTTCTTTAATGAAGAAACACAAAGGTAACCATAACAGAGCTGGCCTTCCAGATGTCAAAAGCTGGAGTGGTTCCAGAGGAGGCCACAAAGATGATCAGAGGGCTGGAACACCTCTCCTATGGGAAAAGGCTGAAAGAATTGGGGTTCAGCCTGGAGAAGAGAAGGCCCTGGGAAAACCGTATAGTAGCCTTCCGGTACCTGAAGGGCCCTACAGGAAGACTAGGGAGACTGTTCAGAAGGGCCTGTGGTGATACGATGAGGGGCAATGGTTTGCCACTGCAGCAGGGGAGATTTAGGTTGGACATAAGGAGGAAGATCTTTCCACTGAGAGTGGCAAAACACTGGAACGTGTTGCCCAGGGATGAGGCCTCATCCCTGGAGACATTTAAGGTCAGACTTGGTGGGGCCCTGAGCAACCTGATCTATCTGGGGATGTCCTCAGTCACTGAAGAGGGGGTTGGACAAGGTTACCTTGTGGCTGGAGAGCGGCCAGGCAGAAAGGGACCTGGGGGTACTGGTTGATGGTAGGCTGAACATGAGCCTGCAGTGTGCCCAGGCAGCCAAGAGGGCCAATGGCATCCTGGCCTGCTCAGGAATAGTGTGGCCAGCAGGAGCAGGGAAGTCATTGTGCCCCTGTACTCTGCACTGGTTAGGCCACACCTCGAGTACTGTGTCCACTTCTGGGCCCCTCAGTTTAGGAAAGATGTTGACTTGCTGGAACATGTCCAGAGAAGGGCAACAAAGCTGGTGAGGGGTTTGGAACACAAGCCCTATGAGGAGAGGCTGAGGCAGCTGGGGTTGCTTAGCCTGGAGAAGAGGAGGCTCAGAGGAGACATTATTGCTCTCTACAGCTACCTGAAGGGAGGTTGTAGCCAGGTGGGGGTTGGTCTCTTCTCCCAGGCAAGCAGCACCAGAACAAGAGGACACAGTCTCAGGCTGCACCAGGGGAGGTTGAGGATGGAGGTTAGGAAGAAATTCTGCACAGAGAGAGTGATTGCCCATTGGAATGGGCTGCCTGGGGAGGTGGTGGAGTCACCATCATTGGAAGCGTTTAGGAGAAGACTTGATAGGGTGCTTGGTTGCATGGTTTAGTTGATTAGGTGGGTTGGATAATAGGTTGGACACAATGATCTCGGAGGTCTTTTCCAACCTGGTTTATTCTATTCTACCTTTGAAGGTCCCTTCCAACCTGATGCATTTTGTGACTAGATGTCACACTCGGGCTTTGTCTTTCAGAGTCCAGGTCAGCTAACAAAATTCTAGGGAGCTGAAGGAAATGCTTTTTCTGGACCTAATTTACTTAAAGAAATGAGCTGGGCTGGTTTAACCATGCACTTAAAGTCACATTTCTTTGGTATTAAAAAGCCTGGACTTGATGGAATGGTTCTACAGATGGTTTAGTTTTCCCACCTCTGTCTAATCCATCATTAATTATTACTCCTCCTAGGCTGAATCTGAGTTTATGATTGAGTTTTTAAATTTGTTTTTCTTTAGCTAACTTATGCAGCTGGTTCAGACACCTTCCCTGATTTTCTTATCTGCTAAATAAAACCCCACCATACTTGGACTACAAATTGTTCCTTTCTTAAAGAACAGCCAAAGCAAAATAAAGCTGATCTTTCACCATGAGTGTGGTGAGACACTGGAACAGGTTGCCCAGGGAGTTGGTATAAGCCTCATACCTGGAGGTTTCTAAGGTCAGGCTGGATGTGGCTCTGAATAACCTGATTGTGAGGGTCCCTGCCCATGGCAGGGGGGTTGGAACTAGATGATCTTTGAGGTCACCTCCAGCCCTGACAATTCTGTGATCTGTATAGTGGCTTTGTGTCTTTGTTTTTCCTAAGTACTGGAAGGCTGCCCAGAGTTCAGGCTGGAGCTTTTAAATTGATGCTTGCTTTGATTCCTCTTCTTCCCTGCCCCTTCCAGAATGGTCTTAAACTGAAATCTTGCCCAAGTTGCAAATGAAACAAAGTGGCAAGCTTCTGCTTTTTTTCCCTGTAGCTTTAAGCTGAATACTCAAATAAATACACCCCATGAGGACCACATAACAGACATGTGCTTCCGTGAGGTGGATGAATTGGAAGATGACTCTCTGATACTGGTAACAACTGGCAAAGACCGTGTGTTTAAAGTCTGGCTCATGGTGGAAGACACTGACCCAGAAGGTGAGTATGGTCCAAACTGAACTTGCTCTTCCTGCCACCTTGTAGTACGCTATAGAACTTCTGATCCTGACTTCAACCTTTCAGAACTAGGCCCTCAAGCCCCACACATTTATCTGTTTCTGCTGTTGCATGGAATGTTGTGTTCTCCTGAGCACCCTCTGTGACAGAGTTCTTGCCTAGTTCTGCTGTGTTATGAGTTGATAATGGAGGTTCTTGAAATAGCAAAGACCTTGCTGAGAACTGCTGCAGGAGGGAAAGGTGGTCTGTAATAATTGCTTCAGGGAGGGGTTGTGGTAATGATTTTTCCATGATGGGAAAATGGATTTTTGTTACCCCTCTGGGTAGTTGTCTTCTTTCAGACTTCTGCTCAAGGGAGCAGGATGCAGAAATGTGGTGTTCTGGTTTAGCTGTAACATAATAATACTTTGCTATCCTGCAGCTCCACCACCTCACAGCTCACATTTTGGACATCCTTCCTTCCTGCTAGGTATTTGAACATGCTAGAATAGATATTTAGGATCCACCTCCAACTAAAGTAGCCACATTTCAGCCCTCCAGACTCATGCCAGTATCCACTTGTTTCAAAAGGAACATCTGAAGGATGTGCATTAAACTGTATGCCTTTGGATGTGACATAGAAAAGATTTCCTCCTGCTTAATTTCCTTTTCCTGAAGTGAGACCTGCAGCTTTCTTCCACTTGGTGTTTCATCTTTGCATGTTCCCAAACAGCCACAGTGGTGGTCTTGATGAACTGCTTCCAGTTTGCTTTGTGTTTTCTTGGGCATGAGAGAACAGAAGTACTTTTGAATTACTGCGATTTCTGTTTGACAAACCTAACTTTGCCAAACTGAGTCTTTCCAAGCGGTCTGCTCCTTTTCTTTTCCTGAGGAAACCAAAAGCCGCTGGTATTCCTTCACTAGGATTTGTCCATATAGCTTGATTAATAGCAACTCCCTCAGTAATCTCTGAAAAAGGTTCTCTCTCTTTCAAGATCCATCCTTAGTCTCTGCAACCAATCAAAAGAATGGTTGTAGTGAGAATAGAGGGCTGCATGGTGCAGCACCTCAGCTGAGGTGGAAACTGGGGGCTGGGTTACCAGGGAGGTGGTGAAGTCATCATCCCTTAAGGTGTTCAGGAAACATGTGGGCATGGCACTTCAGGACAGGATTTAATGGCCATGTTGGCGTTAGGTTGATGATTCGACTCAGTGATCTTAGAGGGCTTTTCCAACTGAAACAGTTCTATGATTCCAAGATTAATAAGCTAATTAGTTGCTGAGTAGAACACCCTCAGGCATGTTTGTATATAGAGCAGATCTAGGCTGTGCCTCTAGATGGTGCCATGCAGTTTAAAGTAGTGAAACGTTTCTAGGGTTTTTTTACAGGCAGGTCTTTTAATCATCAACTTGTCTCCTTCTATAAAGGATATCTTAGAGTTGGGAGAACTTCTTTTCCTTTCTTTCCTCACCCTACTCATGTTTCAAAAGCAATGCTGTCTTAATTTATTTATGCTGGGAAATGTATGTTCTCTGGTAAGTACATCGCTTTGCTTCTGTTTATTTTATGGGGAAGATCTCCCAGCTGATTGCTCTGGCAGCTTAACAAGGCAACAAAGCAGGCTGATGGGTCGCTTTGTGATCCTCAAACTTCCTGTAAATGATCCTTGAGCTGCTTTGGACTGAAATGCAACCTGTGTTCAGATGTTTAGTAATGCTACAGTTCTGAAAGAGCAGTCTGCTTCAGCACACCAAGTGCCGAATCTCCCTTCACTACCCTTTTTATCTAACACCTGCCTGTTGTAGGGCACAGTTAGTGTAGTTGGCAAAGTAAACATGAATGTTGGACTGTCAGCATTCACCACTCAGATGCAAAACTGAGGACAGATATAAAACCTACTAGATGTTTGCTTTGACCAGTTGTGTACCTTTCCCAAATGTAAGCCATCTGGAACAAGAGGGTCTTGCTCCTGAGCCTGTTTTGCAGCTTTAATACTGAGAATTCTTCTTTCTTTGCTTGCAGACTGGAATTAACCAGCTTCTTTATTCAATGCAGCACAGCAGAGAGTGAGCTGGAGCTGTGACTTTGTGGGCAGCTACCACAACTACCAAGCTACCAACTGCTGTTTCTCAGAAGATGGCTCTTTGCTCGCTGTTAGCTTTGAAGAAACTGTCACCATCTGGGATTCAGTTACTTGGGATCTTAAGTGTACATTTTGCTATCCACCTGGAAAAATCAGGTATGTTTTTCATCTGTTTTTTATGTCTTGACCTCTCAGAACAGAAAGAACCAGTTCATAGTAGTCCAAGCCCTTGTATACTTTCATATAAATGTTGAGTTTCATAGTTGTAAGTTCATAGAAAAGATGTCAGAATGGCTTTTAGGTGGTTCTTAAGTTACTCTTAAATAAATATCAAACTTGCAGTTCCATCATACTGGTGTACCTCCCATGCTCAGATATGTACCACTGGGTACACAGCAGCATTTGATTTTTCCCCTTTCATCTAGGGGTGAGTCCAGATACTGAAAAAAGTGTAACTGTAAGAAGTTTGTTCTTTATTCATGTAGGCACGCACACAAATATCTGCTTTATTTGTACTAGGAAAAGATAAATACTGGTCCTTTTTGAAATCTGTGTTTGCCTGGCAGACTGACCCAGTTGCTCAGTTGTGTGCTGTCATGAAGAGAGGTTGCTGAGGGACCTTCCAATATCTGAAGGGAGCATACAGGAAGGCTGGAGAGGGACTTTTCATAAGGATGTCTAGAGACAGGACCAGGGGAATGGATTGAAGCTGAGGGAGAATAGGTTTAGACTGCCTCTTAGGAAGTGTTGAGGTTCTAGAATAGGTTGCCCAGAGTGGTTGTGGATGCCCCCTCCCTGGAGGTGTTCAAGGCCAGATTGGATGAGGCCTTGAGCAACCAAGTCTAATTGAGAGGCATCCCTGCCCATGGCAGGGTTGTTGGAGTCGATGATCTCTGAGGTCCCTTTCAACCTAAGCCATTCATGATAAAAGATCCTGGAGGTCTAGATACTGTTCTGTTGTGTAAGGATAATGAGGAATGGCCTAGGTCTTTGGTGGAGATAAGAGACTCAAAGAACAGGACTTAATATTTTGCTTCCTGGACTACTTAAATACACACTATGTACACACTATGTACACACATACCTGATCCAGGTAAAGTATCCTTCTTTTTTAATGGTACTTTTAAACAAAGTAGGGCAGTAGGTGAGCTCACTGCTTCATCTGCTTTAAATAGCTGAAACAGGAAGGTGCTATAAACCTTCTGTAGCATTCTCTTTCAGGGCTAAGGTTTTTCTGACTGCTTCTCACAGTCACTCCTGCAGTAATGCTAGAGGGATCTGCCTGCTTCCAGGACATGCCTACACCATGCATGGCCATGCAGCAGTGATTTAAAAACTCTGACATTAAGAATCACAGAAAGACAGACAGATTTCTCACCTTTGTGGTTTTGTGTGCATGTTTCACCACGAGGATGATCAGAGGGCTGGAGCACCTCTCTTATGGAGACAGACTGAGAGAGTTTGGGTTATTCAGTCTGGAGAAGAGAAGGCTCCAAGGAGACCTTATTGTGGCCTTCCAGTATCTGAAGGGAGCCTCCAAGAAAGCTGGAGAGGAACTTCTTAGGGCATCAGGTAGTGATAGGGTTAGGGGGGGATGGAGCAAAACTAGAAGTGGGTTGATTCAGATTGGATGTTAGGAAGAAGTTCTTCACCATGAGGGTGATGAGACACTGAACAGGTTGCCCAGGGAGGTGATAGAAGCCTCATCCCTGGAGGTTTTTAAGGCCAGGCTGGATGTGGCTCTGGGCAACCTGATCTAGTGTGAGGGGTTGGAACTGGATCATCCTTTGAGGTCACTTCCAACCCTGACAACTCTGTGATTCTATTATGCTACATTTGTAGGTTTTTCTTTGGTGTGGCCAAGTCAGTTTTGTTTATGCTGGTCCTCTAAGAGTAGAAATTGAGAAACAAGATTGTAAAAGGCATGCAGAAGAATCATGTGGCTTTCATGCCTCCCACCTTTACTGTATCTGTGGAGAAAACTTATTATGGTGGCTTTTCCCAAGGCTAACTGCTCCTTTTGTAGCCTATATGCTATATTAACAGGGTAATAATTACTCTCAAATGACTGTTAATGGCATAGTTTCAAAGGGCTGTGTTTCAATGAGGAGATTCTATCCCTTAGTAGCTGTTCTGAAAACATTCTGTAGCATTAGAATTCTAAAGGCTGTGTCTTCTCAAATAAGAGGATGAGAAATTAAAATCAATTTAAACAAATCACTTTCTTCAACTGTGAAAATAACTATTGGGTTTTTTTTTTTACTGCTTCTCTTTCTAGTGTCTCCAGCAATCGTAGGAATTCTTTACATAGGGAATTTATTTTCCAGTCCCAGTGTAAACAGTTGCTATCACTTGTTGTTTGTAAATTTTAAGAGCTTGTAATGACTCCTTGAAATCAGTGTGTTGTAGGAACATGTAATCCTTGTAGGTTTATGCATTCTTTTAAATCTCCCAGACCTGTCTGGTTGTAGCTTGTGAAATTTTGTGCCATTGGAGGTGAAAGCAGAAAAATCAAACCTCTCCCGATGTAAATATCGGAACTAAACTCTAACTGAATGTTTTTATGCCTTGTGAATCACTGTGAGAATGATTAGGGGACTTGAGCATCTCCACTATGAAGAGAGACTGAGAGCCCTGGGGCTGTTTAGTCTTGAAGACTGAGAGGGGATCTATCATGTCGATAAATATCTGAGGGGTGGGTGTCAAGTGGAGGGGGCCAATCTCTTTTTGCTGGTGCACACTAATAAGACAAAGAACAACAGGATCAAGCTTGAACATAGAGGCTTTGACCTCAACATGAGGAGAAACTTCTTTACAGTGAGGGTGGCAAAGCACTGGAACAGGCTGCCCAGGGGGGTTGTGGACTCTCCTCTTCTGGAGACTTTCAAAACCCACCTGGATGCATTCCCGCTCGACCTAAGTGATCCTGCTTTGGCAGGTGGGTTGGACTCAATCTCTGGAGGTCCCTTCCAACCTCTAATGTACTGTGATACTGTGATTACTGCATAGAGAGACAAAGATGAAGGTTACTAACTTGCTTTGACTTTTTATTTCTGTAGGAACATGTGCTTTGGGAGACTAACCTGTTCCAAGTACCTTATTGGTACCACTGACTGTGGCTTTCTGTGTTGCTGGAACCTGCTCAGTTGTGCATGTAAGATCAGCTTCAATGTGTGCTACAGTGGTAACATTTAACGCCTGAATTTACTATGAAACCTTCAAGTAATTCTGGTTTGATTCCAGACTGACCCATTACAAATGTCCTGCTGAACTGTGATGATTTTCATACTTCAGCCAAGATACTTCCTGGGCTGCATGGATGTGCTTTGGGTGCACGTGCACAGCAAATTCCAAGTTGGATCATTGACAACAGTCATGGCCAGAATATCCTTCTTTGGGCTAGCAGTTGATAGCATTTGTGTAGTTTTATTCACCTGGATGTAAGTGAGGCTGTGTCCCTCTTCCAGAAGTTCAGGCCCCAGGTGTCATTCCCTTTTGACCTTTTGTTTGGTGAAAGAGTGGAACAGAACTGAATGCTGCTTTTTCATGCCTGGCTGGTGTTGTGTTTGCTTTTCAGTGGAATGGAGTGCCCACCTCAACATCTTAGTTCTGCAGCCCGATCCCCTTTCAGAATATATTGCTGCTGTCTCCTGGCTCCCAAATGAGTCCAGCTGTAAGTACAAAGGTTTCTTTGACAAGTCACAGCCAGTGGAATCTAAAACTGAAAGTATCATTACTAGAAAAGGTTTTCTGAGAATTCAGCCCCATGAAAGCCACAAGACAGACCCAAGCCTGTTTGCACCTGTGGAAGACTGAGCCATGTCTGACAGCAGCAGTCAAATATGCCACAGAATCACAGAATCGTTTTGGTTGGAAGACACCCTTTTAACGTCATGGAGTCCAGCCATTATTGAGCAATTTTGGTGCTAAACCTCAGCACCACATCTCTCCCTCTTTGAAACACCTCCAGGGATGGAGATTCAACCTCCTCCCTGGGAAACCTGTTGCAGTGTTTGAGAACCCTTTCAGTGAAGATGTTTCTTTTAATATCCTCCTTCTAATAAATTCCCCTGGTGCAACTTGAGGCCATTTCTTCTTGTCCTATCCCTTGTTAATAAGGAGATGAGGCCAACACCCACCTCACTACAACCTCCTTTCAGGTAGTTGTAGGAGCATGCGTGCTCCCCATCTTTTCATCCAACAGTTAATTTCTATGCAGGATTAACCTCTCTGGGTAAGGGTCATGAATGTTCTTGATCCTCTCTTGTAAATTCAAAACTGTGACTGAATTGTAGAGCTCCATTTTAGAGCTTTGACTGTAAATGAAGATTACTCTTCCTAGAGCTGTTGTTCTAAAGGGGCATTAATTTCCAATGTTCTCTGCATGGCAATACTGTGAAAGGTGCTTTGTACTAAGCAGTGAGGTTAGTACTTTGTACTAAGCATCTGCAATTAGAATTCCTGCAGATGAGTGCTTAAAGTCAATCCTGCCCAGCCCTTACTGCCTGTGATAGACTCCTTCAGGCTGGCAAAGACCTTTTTCTCTTTGTGGGGGGAGAAGGCTGGGCCTTTCTCTCAAACCCACCACAAACTTGAAGCCCAACCATTAAGCTTAGGGCTTTGACAGCTATCATAGAAGGCAAGAATTCTGTGATGTCAAGAGGAGTCATTGTTGGTTTTGCAGTGTTTGTGTTTAAACCAAACGAGACACAGCCAGTCTACATCCAGAGAAACCTCTGTAGACTGAAGATCCAGCTCGCTGCCTTCGTTCCAAGAGATGAGCCTGAAATGGTCAGCTCAGAAAAATATCTCTGGCTAAGAAGATCCCAGTTCTTCTTCCTTACAGAGACACAAGTAAGAAACACTGATTGGCAGGTGGCTTCTAGGGGGGAAAAAGTGTTCTCCTGAATGTGGACTGATACTAAACCAGAGTTCTGCTGCTGAACACAAGAATTTCTCGTTGTGATTTCAAGGCAGCGTAAGCCATGTGTTGTTCTGTATGAAGAGCTTTCCACTGTTAATACTCAGCTCAAGGTCAAAATTGTCTGTTGCTGCTGGTAGTTTCTGCTGCCTCATTTATACAAGAAACCAGGTAATTTAGGATCATGACCTGAACTGTTTCAGTTAGCCAGCCTCCTAGAAACTGTATTATTGCTGGTTATCCAGATGTTTCATGTGATACTCAGCTTTCCTCTGTAATTTGTGGGTGGGTAGTTTTTTTATTTGTCTTACCAAAAGATTTAGATAGAGCCTCTAGGTCTATTCCTGTTTCCTTTATAAAACAGAGAGAGAGATGTTTGTCTTGACTGACAAAAGCTTTTGGGCCAGTTGAAAGCATCTTTAGGCCAGGTATGGCAATATGGAAAGCAGTTCCACATACTCTAACTGCAAACCATTCTGTGTTTCAGGAGCTGATGACTCTTAGCACAAAGTCCCTGGAGGAAAGGCTCACGCCGTCTAGCAAACAGGTACCTCTTAGAGCAGCTCTGACAGAGGTGTACAGAGCAGCTCAAAATTGTTGGTGTTCAGTTCGTCAGGCTCAGAGTCCTCTCTGTCAGGAAGACCAGATCCTTACAGGGAGTTGCAGGCACTTAGCTACAGGGGCAGTAATCTCTGTTTGCTTAGTGGTTTGGGGTTTTTTTGACAGAACTGCTGTTTGTAAAAACCTTCAAGTAGTATCAATAAGCCTCTGCCTCTTTTTCTCATTTCCCCTGAACATGAACCATGTCAGTGTGTTGGGACTTCCCACTGAGAACAAATTTCAGTCACATTCCAGTGTGTTGTTCTGTGGAAAACTAGGCTTGGGAAACTTTAGCTTTGAAGTTCCCATTGATGAGGAAGTGTTTCATACCCACTGAGCAGGATAAAACAGTAGCACTCGATTGATTTTGGTTGTTGGATAAATAGATCCAAGTAGAATTTAGCATCTCTCTAGTACAAATTCCAATGGGAATGTGGTTAGAAACAATCTATTTCTCTGGAGGTTGGGGGGAATCATTTGGTACTTGGATTAAAGTGCATTGATGTAGGAGCATCAGAAGGAATGTTGCCATGTTTTATTTCCACTTTAGCCAACCTCAGTAAGTTCAGCAAGGCCCTATGCAAGTTGTCTACACCTGGGTCAGGCAATCCCAAGCACAAATACAGGCTGGGTGAGGAGTGACTCAAGAGCAGTCTCCAGGAGAAGGACTTGGGAGTGTCAGTTGAAAAACTTAACAGGAACCAGCAAGGATCACTTGCAGCCCAGCACACAGCTGCTGAAGCGGTGTAACCAGCAGGACAGGAAGGGGATTCTGTCCCTCTGCTCTTGTGAGACCCCACCTGGAGCACTGCACCAAGTTCTTTTGCTTCCAACAGAAGAAGGACAGGGAACTGTTGGAACAGGTCCAGAGGAAGGCCACAAAGCTGATCAGGGGACTGGAGAACCTCCCCTATGGGGACAGGCTGCAAGCATTGGGTCTGTTCAGCCTCAAGAAGAGAAGGGTCTAGGGAGACCTTATAGCAGCCTTCCAGTACCTGAAGAAAGGAAAGCTGGGAGGGGACTTTTTACAAGGGCTTGGAGTGACAGGATGAGAGGGAATGGATTGAATCTGGAAGAGGGGAGATTTAGACTGGAGATCAGGAAGAAATTCTTTCCAGTGAGGATAGTGAGACACTGGAACAGGTTGCCCAGGGAGGTGGTGGTTCCCCCCTTCCTGGAGGTGCTCAATGCCAGCTTAGATGAGGCCTTTAGCAATCTGGTCTAGGGGAAGGTGTCCCTGCCCATGGCAGTGGGGTTGGAACAAGATGATCTTCAAGGTCCTTTCCAAGCCAATCTATATGTCTATGTAATTAAATGACTCAGCAGATGATGCTGGAGGTGCAAATGATCTTTTAGTCATAAGTGGAATCTGAAAGCCATCCTTGGCTTCTCTGGCACACATGCCAACTTCCATATATGGGAGTTAATTGCTACATCAAGCAACTGAAATCCAGTGTTCCTGAATCCAAATCCTGGGAAGTTTTACTACCTCTGTGTAGGATTGTCTCAGGGTGTCTGACAGAGCATGAGTACAAAGAGCCACGTGGCTCAGCCAGGTTTAATTTGAGCAGAGAGTTTTGTCAGCTGAGTTGATTCTGAATTTTAGTAACTTAAAACAAGATGGAACTTAGGGTTTTGACACTGCAGTTGTACTGAAAGCTTTCACTTTTTTCCAGCTGGCAGTAGAAGAAAGTCTTCCTGTGACCCCATTCAGCTTGCTGTTGGGAAAGCACAGGCGCCCTCAATCACAAGAGGACACAGACCTTGGAAAACAAGTTGTTCAGAAGAAGCATGAGCAAGAGTCACCTGCAGTCAAAGAGGTAGGGAGTAATTACAGTCAGTGTGCAAACAAAGCCATAACTGACAAAAGCTTTCATGAGGCTTCTGGTTTATCTTTGCAGCTTCTGCACACTCCAGCACATGTTTTGCCATCTGCATCCTTCCTCTGCACCATATTTATTAATTCATTGCTCATCTCCAAAGACAGCAAAAGGTAAGAAGAAATTCAGAACTCTCTTTAGTTATTGAAGTTACTTTGGAATATGTACATCTTTGTTTAAAAGGAGATTTCTAACACACTTCATTCTTCTATTGACCCACATTTATTAGGAGAAGCCTAGTAGCCTCCCTTCAGGTAGTTGTAGAGAGCAATTAAGGTCTCCTCTGAGCCTCCTCCGCTCCAGTCTAAGCAACCCCAGCTCCCTCACCCTCTCTTCACAGGGCTTGTGCTCCAAACCCCTCCCCAGCTTTGTTGCCCTTCTCTGGACATGTTCCAGCAACTCAACATCTTTCCTAAACTGAGGGGGCCAGAACTGGACACAGGACTCAAGGTGTGGCCTAACCAGTGCTGAGTACAGGGGCAGAATGACCTCCCTGCTCCTGCTGGCCACACTGTTCCTGATACAAGCCAGGATGCCCTTGGCCTTCGTGGCCCCACTGCTGGCTCATGTTCAGCCTACTATCAACCAGTACCCCTAGGTGCCTTTCTGCCTGGCCGCTCTCCAGCCACTCTGACCCCAGCCTGTAGCACTGCATGGGGTTGTTGTGGCCAGTGTGTAGAACCTGGCACTTAGATGTGTTAAATCTCATGCCAGTGGACTCTGCCATCTATCCAGCCTGTCGAGGTCCCTCTGCAGAGCTCTCCTACCCTCTAACAGATCACCACCTGCCCCCAGCTTGGTGTCATCTGCAAACTTACTGATGATGGACTCTAATCCCCTCATCCAGATCCCTGGAGGTGTTCAAGAAAGGATTGGATGTGGGACTTGAAGCCACATGGTTTAGTTAGTCATGAGCTGTTGGGTGATAGGTTGGACTTGATGATCCTTGAGGTCTTTTCCAACCTTATTGATTCTATGATTCTATATTGAACAGGATGGGGCCCAGCACCAATCCTTGGGGGTTTTGGGAGAGGTGGGGACTGTCTCTTTTGTTTAGTGTGTTGGTTCTTGCTGTTTGCTGCAATGCCCTCCTGCACAAAATGTTGCTGTTCTTTATGAATTGAACTTTATTCCATGGATTTAATATGGTTATTTATTTTTTTAGTTATTTTGGATAAATGTTACATTGTCAGCTTTGATAGTGTAATGACTTTGTGTGGAATTCTTGCTTTCTGTTTCTAGACATGCCAAGGAGTTAGCCCTTAGATTTCATCTTCACAGTTTGTGTTCAGAATGCAAATCTCATTCCAAATGAAGCTACAAAATAGAGTATACTGTGAGCACAGCTAAGCTGCTCTGATAATGCATTCATCCCAGTTTAATAAGAGTAGCTTGATACTTAACATGGATTTCAGCTTGCTCCAAGAGTCATGTATGCAGCTGGAAAACGAAGGCAGGAGGAGAGATGTAGTCCTGTAGCAGGATTAATAGTGAGGCAAATCTGTTGTTTAAAGTGTTTAATGAAGCTCTGCCCAGCCAGACATGAGTCAGCTGCCCTCCTGAATCTGCAAAGATCAGGGAAAGGATGGTTCACAGTTGCTAGGGTTTATCCAGAAAATAACACCAGTTAGAGCGGTTTTGGTGTGTACAGTCCATCCTGCCACAAGAACAGTTGTGATGCCCACTTTGCTTGATGGATCACACCTGTAACAGTCATCTTCCCACCTCAACAAGACACTGGCACTCATGTAATACAAGGAACCTGTGGCTTCAGTACTGAGGAGGTCAGGGGCCTGTGTAAATATTTGCAGGTGTAGAGGTCATATTTTGACCTCGTTGATTAACCTTTAAAGTGACATATAAGGGCTCTTGAAGAATGACAAAGATTTATCACTCCTAGAGCTGAATTCTCTTATTACATCATTTCTTCTCCTTGGCACTATAATATTAACATATTACACACATTTGACCATTTTGATAGTGATAAAGAGCAGGTATTAGACAAGGTGATTTTTTAGGAGGCCCCTTATCTGCCCTGCAGCTCCTTCCTCATGAGATTCAAAACATCTGTGCAATGTACATATGAATGAATACTACTAATTACTGGTAACTGTTGTGTAGAATTCTCTGGAAGGGTGTTTTCCACTTCAGCACAAGTTTAGCTCCAGCAGGCAGAAGGAACAGCCACTTTCAGCACCTTCCTATGCTGAGAAAAACAAAACCAAACTGTCGCAGTTTAGAGCAGGACAGATTGCTCTTTTACCTCTTTTAAAAGGGGCAAAAGAAAAGCCACACACTCACAGGATGAGAGAATAGTGGAAAGTTTTTAAATGGAAAGGCTATTTAGAACTATACTACTACAGTGGTATAGTGCAAAGCATACAAAATACAAAGAAAGCCATAGTCTGGGCGTAACACAAAAGCTCATTAAACCAAAGCTTCACACAAACCACCCCCTATACCAGGCCGACAAAACCCAGGCTTCCATGCCCCCCCCGACTCCCTACCAGGCCTCTCCATACCACTCCATATATAACATGGCACAAAATTCAGCTTGGCAACTCCAGGCCCCAGTTAAGCTGCTCCAGGCCTAATTGGCAGCATTGCCAAGGTTGACTAGGCCTTACCCCCCTGCCACGGAGATAAGAAACCTGCTCATCCTTCCCAGGGAGAGAAGGGGAAGGAAAAGGGAAGAAAATTGATTTTGCAGACAGTTTTATAGGGAGGCAGGACTTATGGGTATGAAATACAAAGATTACACTTCAGTAAACCTCTTGGACCCTTTTAGCTTCTGGAGGTCTGTAACTCTGTGATTGTCTTAAAGGCACTAGCCTCAGACTGCCCACCACCCCACCCAACGTTAAAACTCCAAACTCTTTTGGTTCTTTTTCACTTCACAATGAGGCTACCAAGAGAAGTGTCGTTGGTTGTGAGTAGCTTGAGATTAAACCAAATAAATAAAAGGTAATGTTGACTTAGGATGGAGTTAAGTAGTTATGCACATTAGCTATGGCCTGGGATACTACTGTGTGTAAAGATACTCGTTAATCTCACTGCTTGTTTCCAATCATCTTCTTACAGTGCTGAGGAAGTTGCTGATGAAGTGGAAATGTTAAGTGAACAAGCAGAGGATGATTCAGAGGAGGAAAGAGATGTGACTGAAATGGAACAAGGCGATCCAAGTCCTGTGGAGTCATTAGGAGAGCTGCCATGTAAACTGTCTAAATCCCAGGAAAAAGAGCTACGGAAAATAAGGAAAATGGACTACAGCTGGATAGCAGCTTTCTAAACAGACATCTTGGGGGGATTTACACTGTAAGATGAAGCTTTGTGGGTTGAATATTCTACACAAAAAAGTCCTTTGGCCATAAATCCTAGCAGTCTTGTCCTGGTTTGAGCTGGAACAGAGCTACTTCCACAAGAAAGGAGAACTGGTGGGGAGGGATTCAGGTTTTGAAAAGCTGGTTCTGCTCCTAGTTTACTACAGATACTCTGTGACTATAGAAAATGATTAAGTTGTGGGGTTGAGATTTTTTTCCCCTTGCAAGCATACTTAGAAGGGTAACAGTAAAACTGAGTTCATGTTCTGGCTAGTAATCAATTAGCCAAGTGACAGCTAACCTGCTGAAAGTCTACCCCAGTAAGGCTGGGCTGCTGCTGCCAAAGGTCTGGTAGAGCAAATCAGGAAAGTTCTTAGTCATGGCAATGGAGTTTGTCAAGATGCTGCTTCCATGGGATACTGCTCAGGTGCTGCTCTAAATGCAGAGGAGAGGTAATTTTAACTGACTGCTTCTAGTCAAGTTCCACAGCAACTTCGAGGGGGGGAGGGGGGAATATCACTGTGGCTGGTTACTAGTAAACATGCCCTGGTCCTTGGTGAGCAGGCTTAACAAGAGAGATTTGTTCAAGGCTGGGATTACTAAACAGCAGTGGCTGTATTTTCTCAGTTGTCCAAGGACAGGGTGAAAACAAGAACTGCAAACAGTGCAGCGTGTTTCAGCGTCACCTGGATCTTTGTCATTCACATGTATGGCTGCCCCAGAGGAATCTGGCTGCCTAACCTTGGGCCAGCCTCTTGCAGGCTGGGATGTTGCAGATTTGAGATACCTGCAAGGAGCATTTTAAAGCACATGGTAAGAGCTAGGATTAGAGGCATCAGAAAACAGGACTAACAATAATTTGAAATGGTAACTCAGGGTGACATCAACAGACCTAGTCCACCATCCTGCCCTGAAGCAGAGTAACTGAGCTATCCTTACTCCTCACAGATAGCTCATCTTTCAGCCCTCTGATAAAAGTCATGCTATGATCTGTCCATCCTGTCCTTTAGCTTTTCATTTTTGCTTAACCCTAGGATCTCAGAAGAATCAGAATTCTCCTCCAGCCCTTCTCTAGGCTAATTGCTTACAGGTCAATTATTGTTCCGACTCATTTATTATCATTCCAAGGGCAAATTTTGTCAGGGTTGTTTAACACTGATAAATGTTTCTAGATAGTCCTAAAGCCCATCATACCTCTGTCCTGGCTTGTATTCCCTGTTGATTACCTTTAGGATCTGCTGCAGTCTTTCTTTTTGGTGATGGCAGAAGGCAAGGCAGTAATTTACACCCCAGCTACCACTGCAGCATTACACAGCAAACACTGCTCCAGCTGCAGACAGAACCTCTGCAGGGCTCTATTCCCTCTGAAGACCCCAGTTCAGACTGAGCAGTGCAGGCATAGTTTGGGCCTCTGCACAGCATTTTTTGGGGGGAGTTCAGTAGATTATAATTATGTAAACTGGAGTTTAGCCAAGGCTGCAGGTCACTCACCCCTAAGGTTGCAAAAGACATTGAAATAAGACTGCACAGTTCAGGATTTTAACTGCTTTGCTAATTTGCCACAAAAAGTGGAGAACTTGTCACCACAGAATATCTTCACAGGAGGGATGCCATCCAGAGGGACCTAGACAGGCTGGAGGGGTGGGCTGAAGAGAATCTCATGAGGTTCAGTAAGGCAAAGTGCAAGGTCAGGACAATCCTTGGTATCAGTGCAGGCTGGGAGATGATGAAATTGAAAGCAGCTCTGCAGGAAAGGGCTTCGGGTGCTGGTGGATGAGAAGCTGGACATGAGCCAGTAATGGGCACTTGCAGCCCAGGTAGAGTACTAAATCTTGAAACACTGCTGTAATCTGTGTGGTGAGCAGTGTGCTTGGTTTGAAAGTGAAAGTAGTCAAAGCTACTTACGAACAATATGAAGAAGCTCTTTACAAGACACTGGATGAAGGCTTCGGACAAATACCAGACTGCTACTGTGAGGAGGAGGCCCCTCACAGCTCTGGGAATGCCTGCATCAGCAATTCCTGGCCTTGCAGGTTTCTCAGAAGTGTAAGCAACCACCATGGAAAGGTTTCCCGCCTTCCAGCCAGCAGCTGCTGCTTGTTTCTGCATCCCCTCTGCCAACACAAGCTGTGGGGAACGAAGCTGGGGTGGAGGGGGAGAATCTGACTTAGAATGAAACCAAGTAATAAATAAATAGTTTAAGATGTTCACATAACTGCAGCCAAGTTTCATGAAGAATAGAGAAGGACATCAAGAGGTTTTTGTATGCTCAGAAGTTGAAGGTTTAATACCCTACACCCCAAATCTCACTGTTCTCACAGAGCCTGTGCCTTGTGCTAGGGCGAGCTGCAACCACACACAGCGCATTCCTGAGAGGTGTTTGTTTGATGTGATACATGGCACTTACACGCTTCAGTTCCCATGTGGCAGCTCCTGGTTTCCTCTTACCCTCTATTCCTCGTCTCCCAAACTAATGGGCTAAACAACCTTCAAATAAAGCAGTACCCTGCAGTTAAAATACAAGACTTTCAGAATGATTCTAGCATTTAACTGTTGAGTAGGAATGCAGCCCAGATGGCCAACCATGTCCTGCACTGCATCAAAGTGTGACCAGCAGGACAAGGGAGGTGACAATCTCCCTCTACTTTATTCCTGCGAGACCCCACCCAGAGCACTGCATCCAGTCTGGGGGCCCCAGCATAAGAGGGACATGGAACTGCTGGAGCATGTCCAGACAGGGGCCACAAAGATGATCAGAGGGCTTAGAGAGATTCCCTATGGAGACTGGCTGAGAGAGCTGGGGCTGTTCACAAACGAGAAGGCTCCAGGGAGACCTGATAGAAGCCTTCCAGTACCCGAAGGGGGGTAAAAGGACGCTGGAAAGGGACTTTTGCAAGGGCTTGGAGTGATTGGATGAAGGGGAATGGATTGAAGCTTGAAGAGGGCAGATTTAGACCGGAGATGAGCAAGATTTTTTTATTATTTTGTTTTATAGAGAGATCAGTGAGACACTGGAACAGGTTGCCCAGGGAGGCTGTGAATGCCCCCTCCCTGGAGCTGTTAAGACCAGGCTGGATGAGGCCTTGAGCAACCTGATCCAGTGGAAGGTGTCCCTGCCCATGGTAGGGGGGTTGGAACTAGATAATTTTCAAGGTCTCTTCTAACATAGACCATCCTGTGAATCTATGTATCTGAATATTTCCTTAGCTTCTGAAATGAAAATAATTAGTTTTTTTAACATGAAGTATAATTGGAGGCAGGACCTTTGTCCTCTGTTGGCCTTCTCAGACACATCCATGTTCCTAAGAATTAAGCTCACCTGACACTGCAGCCACAAACTTGTCTCATTTCTTTATGAGAGCAGGAACAGAAGAGGATTTGAGATTCAAGGTAGTACCCAGAAAAGCAGGATTGATTTTGTGCCAGTGTTTCCAAAAGGCTCTCTCATAATGCTGACTCCTTTACTTGAAAATAGCACAGACTTTAAATCATCACAGACATAAAGCTGGTTATCAGGTTTGGTTGTTGATGCCTTAACCTGTGTTTGTTTGCAGTGCTCCTTAGTTTAGAATCTTATTTTTAGAATGAAGGCTGTGATCAAAGCTTCAGATATCTTGGCTATTTTGTTTCCTTCAGTGAGTTTTCAGGTCTTCCTCAAAGCAGTAAAACAAGCCAACCAAAAAAACAAACTCTCCAATGTTATCTGAGATGGCATCTCTTCAATTTTTAGCCACCTGCTTTACAAAGAAAGAAAAAAATAATAATAATTTGGCACCCTTGTAAAGTTTGTTACTCAAAATGCAGTTTTCACTTCTGCAAGGAAAGGTTTAGTCCAGGTTAAATTCCCTCTCTGCTCTGAGCTTCTTTGGCATCTGCTCCACTCTTACTATCAGCCCTAGCTCTTCTAAGAATGAAATATGGGGAAGAGCAGAAACAGCTTTTGCTTTCCTACTTTGAAAAATTAAACTTGATGTCATAAGAAGTTCAGGGGATTAATTAAAGTTATGTTAAAGAGGATTTTTCTGTGCTGAAGACAATTAAAAATTTAAAGACATGACCTGGAAGAAGAATGAGAGTGGGCTGATCACCTTCTGCTCTATGCACAGTGATCAGGAGCACATTCCAGGTCTCTTCTGGTCTATTCCTATTCCCATTCTATTCCCATTCCCATTCCTATTCCATTCTATTCTATTCTCTGTGGCTGCCAGAACAGTGAAATACAAGTCCCAAAGTGCATCACTTCGGTCTCCTTATTTTTCATGTGCAGAGGCTGCAGATGGTAGCTCCATTTCCCATGTTACTCCAAAGTCATAGAAGGAAAAGTACTAAATATACAAGCAGAATAAAAGGCACCACACATGCCCTCAGTACAAAGAGGCTATTTAAACCCTGCAGTATCCCATCCTGAAAAGAGCCCTTTTCCCCTTGGCACAGTGCAAATGGGATCTAGATTTCTGAGAACTACCACATATGGTAGAAAAGAGAAATGTTCAGAGTGCTTGCTCCAGCAGTCAGCACGGTGTTATTTCTGGCCTGCCTTTGCTGGGAGCAGGCCTGGGACACACCAACAGTTTATCTTTCCTTTTCAACCTGAAGCCCACTTGCTGATCTCAAGGATTAAATGGAAAGAAAAACTCACATCCCTTGCAAAAGAAAAAAAAAAAACCAACCCACCACACTTCTAAACCAAGTGGTTTAGAGGAAGGCAGAAAGCCACCCTGACTGCAGACCAGTGCAAATCACCTGGAAGCAATAATGAAGAACTTTCCAGTTAACCAGCAAAGAATATTTCCAAACCATTTCAGCTTTGAACAATGCACCGTAAGCAGAAATACTTACAGAACAATTAAAGATGAGCTGGGATACACAAACAGTGGAGGTTTTCTACTGCTCTTCTCAGCTCAGTAAAAAATCAAAACACTTGGAGATTTGAGTCAAAACAATCCAGTAGACCCCACAGCAATGCTGTGAAGATAGCAGTTGTGTGTGACTCTTTCTGTGTAATACAACCATGCCTGAGAACTCAACTCAAAGATGGGTACCAGTTCAAACAGACATTTCAAAACCAAGAGCCCTCCCTGTTTACAATACAATAAGCATTCAAGCAGTTCTCAAACAGTTTTTCAGGCTAAATACAACTGAATCCCAAATCTATTTTAAGCATCTTTAGCTTTTTGTTACTCAAGAAAGGAATCTGCACAGAGACTCAGGTGCCTGTTCAGACTGCAAGAGTAGTGCCAGCAAAAGGAGGAATGGCAGAAGGGAACTCACACACACACACACACACACACAATCAGAAACAAAAAGAATAGAAAAACATGCCTTAATTCTTCAGGAAAAGGAAAGCCAAAAGAGTTCCATGCACAGCCCAGCGTTGCCAGTTTTCCCATGGGTTTGTGGCTCTGGGTTTTGCTTGATCACCAGCAACTGCTTCCCATCTACCTGGAGCATTCATGTCTCTTTTCCATCTGCATTTTCTGGTGCCAAGCTACAGACTCCTCTTCAGCAGGACGCTCATGACAGTCCTACCCTCCTACCAACTGCTCGTCTCAATTAACTTTCTGGAGCATAACCTCTTGATCCAACAGGCTTAAAACTGACCAAAGGGTTCAAAAGTTATTTGGAAGGGGAGGGGACGGGAGGGGAGCCACACACAGCAGCTTCATTTTTCTAATGGAACCAACCTAGAAATCAATTCTCTCCTTTTGTGTAACTCTCTCCTAGTCATGCCAAGTTGGAGAGGTGCTCCTGTGCCTTTCCCCTCTACTCACACACTTGGCCACCCCTGGTAATGGGCTATGGAAAATGATTCAGATGATCTTGTGCTGATGCACAGGGACCAGAATCCTACATCAAAATCCTGCTGACCTGTAGACTTTAGAAGATATTCAATAAAACAAAATCTAAGAAGTTCAGCCCAGTTCATAGTTTCTAAGTAACAATCCTTAGAGGAAAGCAGAAAGGAGGCTTCCTGCAGCCACGCCAAATGGGCATGAAGAGTTACTGAAAGCTTGTAATCATTTTATGACAGTAATTCACATCAGAGAGTTTAACCAAAGACAACCCAAAAACTTACAAGAGCAACACAGCAGATGACACAATAGAAAGTGACACTAAAAAAGAGATTGGCTTTGACTGCAGGCAACACTGGTTTTGTGTTTAAAATGAAAACTTTATTGGTGTAAGGCTCTGAGTTCTGGGAATTTGCTTGAAATTACTTGAGAGAGTCCAGTGCAGCCACAAAGATGGTAGAGTGGAGCACTTCCCTTATGATGAAAGACTGAAGGAGCTGGGTCTCCTTAGCTCAGAGGAGACAGAGGATGACCTTATTGATGTTTATAAGAATGCAAAAAGTGAGCATCAGGAGGGCAGAGTCAGGCTCTTCTTACCAATGTCCAGTGGCACAGAGGCAATGGGTGAAAAACTGATGCAAAGGAAGTCCCACAAGAATGTAAGGAAAAACTTTTTCACTGTGAGGGTGGCAGAGCCCTGGAACAGGCTGCTCAAAGACGTTGTGGAGTCTCCTTCTCTGGCAATATTCAAACCCCACCTGGACGTGTTCCTGTGTGACCTACTCTAGGTGATCCTGCTCTGGCAGGGGGGTTGGACTGGATGATCTTTTGAGGTCCCTTCCAAAGCCTAACATTCATGTGATTCCATGAATTTGGAACAAGCTATGAAGATGCTAATTAAAACAACAATAGAAATCAAAACAGGCGAAAGAAAGCAGACAGCAGATGCTAAAGAAAGGAGAAATACGTGAAACTGCAGTAAATCCACAGGAAACAACTACCAGCTCCTATAATACTCCAGCTGACAATCCCAGGAATAGAAGAAAAAAAACCACCACACACACAGAACACAAAACCAAACAAGGATCTTCAAAAACAAGGAAGAGCTTTACAGAGAAGTAAAAGGTCTTAAGTCTCCTTCTCTGGACACATTCAAACACCATCTATATGTGTTCCTGTGTGGTCTGGTATAGGTGATCCTGCTGTGGCAGGGGGTTGGACTGGATGATCTTTTGAGGTCCCTTCCAACCCCTAACATCCTGTGATACAGATATCATCTGGGAGCTGTTGCTTTTTTTGTTTCTGTTTGAATTTCCTCAAGTAATCAAGCTCTGGCCATCATGCTTGTGGCACTGCAGTTTGCTTCAGCACAAGCAAAGCACTGGCAGAGGAGGTCAACTTTAGTTGTTTTCAAAGCACACATACTTTCATACTTTTTCTACTCACAAGTACTTGCTGATCAAACAAAATGCTCTAGACATGAAGCACTCACAGCTACTGCGTACTGGATATCCATCATGAAAAGGGAACAAGCCATTGTGCTCTGTTTACCATGCCAAATGCTCATTAACAAGCAAGCAGAACTGAGCTGCAGAAGTAGGCTACTTGCATTAAGGAATCTAAACCACACAGCTTGTTATAGACATCATTTTAAGAGAGCTTCAAAAGTTACTAAGAAACACCATCCAGACTCATGCAAACATGGCTCTGATCTAAATAAAGTTTAATGTAGTTACTTGGAAAACCAGATCTTTCTAAGAGTATTTGTTATCATTTATTTCTCCACGGGGTGTGTGTGTGGAATCTGTCCACTTCACAATGGTGATTAGGTTAATTTTCTGAACATTTTACTGAAATAATCACTCCAACTGCCATTTTCTTTTCTGTTTCATTAATAGCTGTAAGCTCAGATCAATAGAATTTGTGAGAATGGAATCAGCAGGGTTCCAGAAAAATGATCTCAGGATCCTTAGGTGGTGTTATGTCTCAAGAAATAAGGAATTTCATGGTAAACATTCAATTTAAAATGCTAAATTGAAAAGGCTAGCTTCTTATTAGATCCAGTCAACAGTAATTATTTCTGAAGTAGGACCTGAGAGGTACAAAGCAGCTTGTGGGTTTGGTTTTTTTGTAATCTTGCATTCATTTTCCAAATTCAGTTTGACTATTCATTAATGAGATCACACTGCGAAGAGGGACACATGAACCAAGCCATTGTACAAGTGCACTAATCCCCTGTTTACTCTTTGCTCAGGCCATCCAGAAGGCTAGGCATTTCCTGTTCAGAAAGACAAACTAACACAAAATGAAGGGAATGGATACTTAAAGAAACAAACCCTAGGATATTAGAGATCATTGGAAAAACATGGAACAACTGGGAAATGCTGCAGTGCCCTGTAGAAAAGTGTTATTGAGGGAGCTGGAAAAGAAGGGGATGCTTCTGGTGTTGGTTTTGGTGAAGCAATAGTAAAATTGGGCTACATTGTTTATATATCAGATCACAGGGGTTAAAAGGGACAAGCAAATATTATGTGGATCCAAGTTTGGGTTTTTTTTTTAAAGGGGAAAGGTTACCAGTGCTGCTTCTGACAAGGTAAAGCCTGCCTTGTGTTATGGGGGGTGGTTGCTGCTTAAGTGGAGCCCAAACGTCATCCAGGGCACAGGGGAAATTGTGCTGCTGACATAGAGATGAGAGTCAAAAGCAAATGTGTTGGGTTTTAATACTCAAGGCCTGTAAAGCCAAATATGTATTCCAGAGGTGGCACAAAGGGGACCCTGTGAACATAACTCTCTGCCTTTTGCTGTCACACCGCCAGAGACAAGATCCAGCGCCAAAGCAATTTCTGGAAGCTCAGTTTTATTCACTTCATGGCTTCAAGGTAGAACCCAGGAGGCAACAACATCAGCAAAAAAACTAACCAAAACCCAAACCAATATCCTATCCACCTCCCCAAGAGCAGATTTAGATTGGATGTTAGAAACAAGTTTTTTACCATGAGAGTATTGGAATCCTGGAACAGGTTGTCCAGGGAGGTAGTTGAGGCCCCATCTCTGGAGATAACCAAGGTGAGCCTCAACAGGGCTCTGGGCAACCAGATCTAGTTGAGGATTTCCCTGCTTTCTGCAGAGGGGGTTGGACTACATGACCTTTGGATGTCCCTTCCAACCCAAACCATTCTGTCGTTCCTCCCCCCTGAATGTGGACAGCAAGAATATTTGTCATTTGAGATTATGGACTTTGAAGAAGTAAGGTTTGTGAACCCAGTACGTTTTGTTTGCTCACTTGGCAAGTGCCTCGTGAGAGGAGTAAAAGCCAACCAAACATACCAAACAGCTGTGTTTGCATTTAAACAAACATTAATTGATTGAAGTAATGAGTAACCTCAAAAATACTTCAGAAGGTCCATCACATCCTTCAGATATTTGTAGTCTATTAGAATTTAACTGATTTAATTAGGTACATGATCTTTTATGACAACAGTATCTGGATACAAGGAGGACAAGGCACACCACGCTTGTACAGAGCAAACAGAAATAGAAGAGGAAATGGGACAGAAAGGCTTTGAAAGCTTTTGTGACAGTAAATCTACCTTCAGCCTCAAGTTTCCAGAGCATACAGTTCAGTTACACTTCTGCTCTCTCAAGAGAAAGGAGAGGGAAAATTTCATGGAAGTATCACAGAATCATGGAATGCCAGGGGTTGGAATGGACCTCAAATTCATGCAGTCCAAGTCCCCTGCCAGAGAAGGATCACCTAGAGCAGGTCACACAGGAATATATCCAGGCTGGTTTGGAATGGCTCCAGACAAGGAGACTCCACAAGCTCTCTGGGCAGCCTGTTCCAGTGTTTTGTCGCCCTTACAGTGAAAGTTTTTCCTTATGTTCATGTGGAACCTCCTAAGCTCCATCTTGCACCCATTGCCTCTTGTGCTATCACTGGTCATCACTGAGCAGAGCCTGGCTCTGTCTTCCCAACACTCTCCCTTCACATCTTTGTGAACATGAATGAAGTCACCTTTCAGTCTCCTCTTCTCCAATGTGAAGTGCCCCAGTTCCTCAGCCTTTCCTCATAAGGGAGATGTTCCACACTGTCATCTCTGTGCTGGACTCTTTCAAGTAATTTCAAGCAAATTCCTAGAACCTAGAGCCTTACACCTTGTTAGAAGTGTTCAAGGCCAGGCTGGATGAGGCCTTGGCAAGGGTCACCTTCCACTAGAACAGGCCTCATCCAGCCATCCAGCCTGGCCTTTAACACCTCCAGGGAAGGGGCATCCACCACCTCCACTCCTTTGCTGTGAGGATGTCAGAGTCCTGGAGCACACTGCCCAGAGAAGTTGTGGAGTCTCCTTCTCTGGGGGCTTTTAAAACTTGCCTGGACATACATCCTGATATAGATGACTCTGCTATAGCAGTGGGGTTAGACTAGATCTCCAGAGGCCCCTTCCAACCCCCATCATGCTGGGATTCTGTGAAATTACAGAGTTTTGAGGCCTGGTAGATCCCAGAGATTGAAGCTAAAAGCCTGATCCACAACTATTTCCACTACCAAGGAAATGCTGGTCTCACATGGGAACAAGACTGCAAGCTGCTCACCAAAGCAGTTCAGAGCCTACTTGAGTATTGTGTAGATTTTAATCCCTCAACACCTGGTTTTTAAATTCACATTTTTCCATACACAAAACAGTTTTTCTTTTAGTCCAAGGCAAAAACTATGCCAAACTTTGCCTCCATCCCAAGAATCCTTTCTCCAGCTCAAACTCACGTGATTTAAGGGTCATTTTCACTTCAGAAACATCTGGTCACTGAACCCGACATGAGTCACAGCACTTCTGCCCCGCTCCCAGTACCTAAGCTGATGAGAAAGCTGACACAGCAAATATGCTGTGGTTTGGACCAGCCACAGAAGGGGATGTTTCACGCTTAGCAATCCTGGCAGCTGTGCAGAGAAAGGACACTTGGACTAACCACAGTAAACAACATAACTATTGAGTAATGCCCTGTCTGTCTTTGAGCTCTCCTGCTGTCTCCATGCATTTCAGCTTTTCCTTTAAGTTTTATACATCGTGTGTTTAAGTATCCTGCCAAAAAAATGAACCACCCAGTAGAAAAAGGAACTGTGTTAGTAGTTTCACTGGAACATATGCCCACAAAGACCTCCAGCACCACAGAAACGACCAAAATCAGAAGCAAAGCCAATTCCTAATCATTCACTTCCCACAAAGCATACCTTGTGCTGTGTGGCCTGACCCTGCTGAATCATCCAAATGTGGCTCCTGTTCTAGCTAAAAACCTATATTTAGAAAAGCACTACCAAACATCTGAGATGCAGAAAGCATGAGGTATGCCTCTCACTGAGTGGTTTTATTTTCCAGCTGTGATTGATCTGAGATTAATTTTTCAGATGTTGATTCCACAAGGCCATGTGCAAGGTCCTGCACCTGCGTTGGAACAATGCCAAGCACAAATACAGGCTGGGTGATAAGGCTGCTCAAGACCAGTCTCAAGGAGCAGAACTTGGGGGTGTCAGTTGATGAAAATCTCACCATGAGCCAGCAATGGTCACTGGCAGCCCACAAGGCAGCTGTGTGCTGGCCTGCATCAAAAGCAGTGAGAGCAGCAGGATGAAGGAGAGGATTCTGCCCCTCTACTCTGTTCTCATGAGGCCCCATCTTGAGTACTGCATCCAGTTCTGGTGTCCCCAGTGTAAGAAAGACATGGAACTGCTGGAGCAGGTCCAGGAGGCCCACAATGATGATCAGAGGGCTGGAGAACCTCTTCTATGTGGACAGGCTGAAAGAGTAGGGGCTGTTCAGCCTGGAGAAGAGAAGGCTCCAGAGAGACCTAATAGCAGCCTTCCAGGACCTGAGGAGAGCCCACAAGAAAGCTGGGAAGGGACTTTTTACAAAGGCTTGTAAAGATAGGATGAGGAGGAAGAACTTTAATTTTGAGGAGGGCAGATTTAGACTGGATATTAGGAAGAAATTCTTTACAGTGAGGATGCTGAGACACTGGATCAGGTTGCTCAAGGAGGTTGGGGATGTCCCCTCCAGGGTTCAAGGCCACGTTGGATGAGGCCTTGAGCAACCTGGTCTAGCGAAAGATGTCCCTGCCCATAGCAGGGGAGTTGTAACTAGATGATCATTAAAGGACCCTTCAAACCCAAACCATTCTATGACTCTATGGTAAACTATATGACTGAAGGAAGATACACCATCTTTCCTATTAAAAATAACACCTACATCAAGGATTTTATAACATGCCTGAGATCCAAAGAGGAAAGAAAATCAGGGATAAGCAACACACATTTCTTCATACTGACAAACTGCAATTCCATTATGGTCACAAAAGTAGCTTTAGACTCTTTGGGGCTAATATGAAACAGGAAAAGTATTTCCTTCCTCGAGTTCCTGAGAGTTGGCTTCCTTTATGAGATGAAATATATTTCATATAGCCAGGCATGGAAGCAGCTCTCATGCCCTGAGCCACTCCGCACAGCCACCCTGACAGAAAATGCAGGGCACGTAAATTAACCCTATGCAGTGCTGAAGGACAGCTAGGGAGTGAGGACTTCCATCAGGCTCTGCTTGATAGAAAATTTTAACTTCCACATTTTTCTGACCCTTACTATGCAAATTATCCCTCAGAGTCACTAAGGAGTTTGCCATGTGGGAGAACTGGGGTTAATAGAGTTCACTTTGTTCCCCTTGGATTTGACTCCAGCAAGTCTGGCAGTCTGAACAAATAAGCCAGTCTGAAGGCAGGCAGAGATGTCTAAGGGCAGCTGAAGAGATAAGAAGAAAGTACAATGTTTAAATTGTACTCCTTAAACACTTCATTGTTATTTCTCTTTCCAAGACTCCTCTCTTGTGTTGGCCTGGAAAGAATTGCATCTTGCTGAAGAACTGAGGACCTGTAAGCAGAGAAAGAAAATCTGGAGTTTCAAAGTAAGAATATAAAACAAAGTTACCATCATTGAGTAGTTAGACACCAAGAAAAGATACTTAGCTGTTGCTCCTGACTGGGATTTTGCCAGAGGTGGAGATCTGGGACTAAAGAGTGAGGTTTCCCTGTTCCCAAAGGAGCCTTTGACTATTTAAGTCACACAGACAGGAAAACAAAGTCATTTGTCTGCAGCAGCATACATCTGTTGTTGTCACCACTGTAACAGCAGCCTGGAATGAAAAATAACTTTTGGTGCCTCAGCTCCTGACCACAGGAAACAACAGGGCAACCTGATCTAGTTGAGGATGCTCCTGCTTACTGCAGAGAGGGTTGGACTAGATGACCTCTGGAGGTCCCTTCCAACCCAGACCATTCTATGAACTACAGTCTTAGTTTTGTTCCTGGACTTAACGTCCTTTAAAAATCTTCAGCTCTAAAGAGCACTTCAGTAAAGAGCCATCGAGAGGTAGATCTAAGACTGGAAGCAACCACACTATCTCTTTCCACATGCAGGCATAGAGCTTTCTGAGAGAACTACAGATGGAATGGCTCAACTGGATAACATGGATACATCCATGTTAGTTTAAAACCTTTTCAGGAAACACAAACAACATTCAGTTTGCACAAGTTTTAGACTGAGGGCGAATTACTGAAGAAAAACTTTCCTATGAGGAAAGCATGAGAGACTAGAGGCTGTTCAGCCCAGAGGAGACTGGGAGGAGATCTTATTAATGCTGACAAATATCTGATGGGTGGAGGTCAAGAAGGGGTCAGTGTCTTTTCAGCAGGACCCTGTGATAGGACAATGGGTTCAAATTGGGACACAGGAAGCTCCACCTCAACATGAAGAAAAACTTTTTTTATTGTGCAGATGGCAGAGGCCTGGAGCAGGCTGCCCAGAGAGGTTGTGGAGTCGTTTTCTCTGGAGAGATCCCAAACCCACCTGGATGCATTCCTGTATGACCTGCCCTAGGTGATCCTCCTTTGGCTGGGGGGTGGACTTGATCTCCAGAGGTCCCTTCCAAACTCCACCATGCCAGGATTCTGTGAAAGCTGGTTTTCTACAAACAATCTGCAGAACCAGCAATTTTCACTGACAGAAATGAGAGTCCCACAGTACAGGGCAGCCACATCACCACGGTGGCAGATACTGCACGCAGTTACACCACACAATCACAGACAAGACTTTGATCTAGGATTCAGTCAGCAATATTCCTGCTCATGTTTTTCACTAGTTAACACTGAACTCTTTATCTGAGATTAGAATAAGTTGTCTAATACTTGGATGAAAAAAATGGGGGCTGTCATGGAATGTTGGCTATAGAATCATCAAAGATCATCCAGTCCAACCCTTGACCAATCACTGAAGAGTCAACACCAAACCATGTCCCTAAGCACCAGATGCACAGGCTGCTTGAACATCCCCAGGGATGGCAACTCCAACACTGCCCTGGGCAGACCATTCCAATGCCTGATAACACTCTCTGTGAAGTAGTATCTCCTAGCATCCAGCCTGAACCTCCTCTGGAACAGCTTGAAACCATCTCCTCTAGTACTGTCATTTGCCACCAAGGAGAAGAGGCTGCCCCCTCCTAACTCCACTCTCCCTTCAGGTAGTTGTAGAGAGCAAAGAGGTCTCCCCTCAGCCTCCTCTTCTCCAGGCTGAACAACCCCAGCTCCCTCAGATGCTCCTCATAGTCCATATGTTCCAGGCCCTTCACCAGCCTCATTGCCCTCCTCTGGACATATTCCAGCACCTCAGCATCCTTCCTGTAGTGAGTGGCCTAGAACTGAACACAACATTTGAGGAGTGGCCTCACTAGTGCTGAGTACAGGGGGATGATCACCTCCCTGCCAGGATGCCACTGGCTTTCTTGGCCACCTGGGCACACTGCTGACATATTTAACTGACTGCCAGCCAGAACCCCCAGGTCCCTCTTTGAGTCACAGCTTTCCAACCATGCATCCCCAAGTCAGTAGCTTACCATGGGGTTGTTGTGACCGAGGTGGAGGACCTGGCACTTGGCCTTATCAAACTTCATGCAATTAGCCTTGGCCCACCTGTCTAACCTGTCCAGCATAAGACAACAGGCCTGGCTCTTCGGAAATCTACTCACAGGGACAACACAAGCAGCAACAAGGGTATGATCCCAAGAGGCAAAGTTGTACTATACAGAACTATACCACCTAAAAACTCCAAACTTAAATACTTGGAGATGTATCAGCCTACAATCACTCCACCATCACTGCTATCATAATTCTTTGCAAAATAGAAGGATTCAGCAGTAACTAGCAGCAGACCTTGTTCTAATTATTTTCTTTCTGGCAAGCAGCTGAATTAATGTTCATAAAGTCACAGAATGGTTTAGGTTGAAAGGGACCTTGAAGATCATCTAGTTACAACCCCCCCACACCATGGGTAGGGACACCTTCTATTAGCCCAGGTTACTCAAGGCTGCTATTAGGTCTCTCTGGAGCCTGCTTTTCTCCAGGCCGAACAGACTCAATTCCCTCAGCCTGTTCCCACAAGGGAGATTCTCCAGCCCTCTGGTCATGTTTGTAACCCTCTTCTGCACCTGCTCCAGCAGTTCCATGTCCCCCTTATTCTGGGGGCACTAGAACTGGATTCAGTACTGCAGGTGGAGTGTCACGAGAGCAGAGGGGCAGAATCACTTCCCTTGCCCCACTGGTCACAGTGCTTTTGATGCAGCCCAGGATGGTAAAGTGCACTGAGATCTATCAATAGAAAGTGTCCCAGGAGGGGAAGCCACCCATGAGTTGTACAGAGCTGCATTAATTCTGCTCCTTTGAAACCAAGTTTGAATGAAGATCTACATCCAAACTTTGATGTAAAGCAAATAATTGTTCTGCTCCAAACAGAAGCTGTTTGTGCTTTGAAGACATGTGGCAGTAAAGAGCGGGAAGTCACAACTGATTTCCATGGGAAAACATATGACTGCACAGTACTCCTATCACGGCTCAGGCAGCTCCTCCTGGGTCTTCTGATTACATTGTGAAAGGATGTGAAACCTCTGAAGCACAATTCCTTGTATATTTTCATATGGCATGAGCACAATGAATGAGATTGCTCCCAGGGGCAAATCACAGAGCATGCTTCTTGGTGGAATCAGAATGCACTAAGCTCAGGGTTTGATCTATTAAAATAGACTATTTACAGGTTTCCTTCTGGAAGAAAGTTCTCTTTCTGAAATTACACCACCCCACACACACACCAGTTAGTCTGAGCTGTATGCTTACATAAGGATGCACCATTGTACATGATGCACATAGTATGCTTCTGGTACTGAACTACAAAATAGTTTCAGTTGGAAAAGACCTTTGAGATCATTGATGCTGCAATACAAGAACATATGAATGAAAAATAACTTTTGTTAACCAAAAGGCAGTAACAACACCTAACTGACTGACTTCAGCAGATGACACATAAGATACACCTCTACAAGCAGACAGGCTGCTTGCTTTCACACGCCTTAGTGGATTTCATCCTGTTCTAGTTACATTTTCATCAGGTTCATAGAATGGTTTGGGTTGGAAGAGACCTTAAAGATCATCTAGTCCTTACCCCACTTCTGTGGTCAGAGATACCTTCCACTAGACCAGATTGCTCAAAGCCCCATCCAAGCTGGTCTTAAACACCTCTAGGCAGAGGGGCATCCACCACCTCCCTGGGCAACCTGATCCAGTGTCTCACCACTCACTGTAACAAACGAGCCTCTCAAAGGGTCTGAGTATCTTTGCAACATCTTCCTGTTCGGTGCCTCTCAGCAGCCCTACTTTTCTAGCAAGTATGACATGGCAAATAACTTTTGGTCCACAAAACCTATTCTACAAAAATGCTTGTTAATGCAAATGTCATTTGAGACTCCCTTTCTTTTCCTAGAATCTAAAATTACTGGAATCCCAGCAGGGCGAGGGCTAGAAAGGACCGCTGGAGATCACCCAGTCCAAGCCCCCTGCTAAAGCAGGCACACCCACAGCAGAGTACCCAGGATCACAATGTCCAGGTGGGTATAGAATCTTCAAAGAAGGAGACTCCACAGACTCACTGGGCAGCCTGCTCCAGGGCTCTGGCACCCTCACAAAGAAGTTTTTCCTTATGTTTAGGAGGAACTTGCTGTGTTCCAGTTTGTGCCCATTGCCCCTTGACCTGTCACTGGGCACCCTTGAAAATAGCCCAGCTCCATCCTCTTGCCCCCTGCCCTTTAGGTATTGTTCAGCACTGAGAAGATCCCCTCAGTCTGCCCTTCTCCAGGATGAACAGCCCCAGGTTTCCCAGCCTCTCCCCCTCAGAATGCTGCTCCAGGCCCCTCAGCATCTTTATAGCCTCTGCTTGACTCTCTCCAGGATTTCCCTGCCTCTTGAACTGGGGAGCCCAGAACTGGACACAGCACTCCAGATGTGGCCTTACTCAAGCAGACCATACATACAGATACAAACACACATTTTTAGCTCATCAAGTATTTACCCTCAGTTTTTAACTTGACTTTTTGTTGTTGCTGCTGCTGTTTTACATTTAGCCTGTGTTAGGGACACAAAACTTCTCTGCAGGAGCTAGGGGTTCACTGCAGACCATCTGCAAGGTGAAAGAGCATGTTAGCTCTTTTCAAGGCAAAAACAACCATCATGTGAGGCATGTGCCAGCTCTCCACACAGCCAATAGACAGCAATTTGACTTCCTAATTGCATTTCTGTTTTTCCAAGGACAGCGGAAAGAGAAGAGCTTCAAGGAAATGAAACTCCCATATTACAAGTATCAGCATGATGACATTTGCTGTATCCGTGCTGAGAAACATGACTTTTTAAGTACAGAAAGAATAGCAGATATTCTAACAAGTGATCCTGAGGTAAGGGGCATCATGTAGCCCACACAGACATATGTGAACAGGGAGCTGACAGACCCTTGCATTCAAAGTCATGGCAAGCCCCTCTGATTGTGGATAGGTGCTTGCAGACCACAAGCCAATCATATCCTGGGCTACAGCCAAAGCAGTGTGGGCAGCAGGTCAAGGGAGGGGATTCTCCACCTCTGCTCCACTCCCAAGAGATCCCACCTGCAGTGCTGTGTCCAGATCTGGAACCCTCAGCACAGGAAGGACTTAGAACTGGTAGAATGGGTCCAGAGGAGGCCATGAAGATGAACAGAGGGCTGGAGCACATCTGCTGTGAGGATGGGCTGAGAGATTCAAGGTTGTTCAGCATAGAGAAGAAAAATCTCCAGGGAGGCAGAGAAGCCTTCTGATATTTGAAGCGGGCTACAGAAGAGCTGTAGAGGGACTTTTTCCAAAGGCATGGAGTAGCAGGACAAGGGGTAATGGCCTCAAACTGGAAGAAGATCAATCTGAATTAGACACCAGGAAGAAATTCTTCCCTATGATGGGGGTGAGGCACTGAAACAGGTTGCTCAGAGCTGTGGAGTCCCCAAGCCTGGAAGTGTTGAAAGCCAGGTTGCCAGGGCAACCTGGTCTAGCAGGAGGTGTCCCTGCCCTGACAGGGGGTTTGCAACTAGATGATCTTTAAGGTCCTTTCAAATCACAAAGCTTCTATGATTCTATTTCCACTATTTTGTCATTAAATCAGTATATGAAGCCTAACAAAATACAGTGAGGACTACTGATCTTTCCATCAAAAGTAGCTTACAAGTTTCCAGTTACAGATACACTGTGATTGTGGCATAAGCCCTGTGTCACACTGTGTTTGGAGATGCAGTGCTCCAGGGACAACAGAGGGGATAATGGTAGTGTGGGCAGGAGCTCTCATAGCCCTTTCTTAATGAATCTCCTTAAAGTGCTACCATCGAGATGGAAACACAGAAGAGGAACAAGCTCAAGATAGGATACCAAGCTAAATATTACCAGCAGGTCTGAATGGTAGAATAACCTTTAGAATTGATTGAGAATCTTTATAGTCACTGTTTGAGAGCAGGACAGCTGCAATTTCCACCTTGGTAGTTGTTAAGGGAAAGCGTTACAGAATCACACAAACTTTTGTTGCTTTTCTCAGTGGTTGCTGTGCAACAACCTGTTCTCAAAACATGACAGCTTATTCATAGACTGCTTCGGACTGGAAGGGACCTTAAAGATCATCTACTTCCCCTGACATGGCCAGGCACACCTTCCACAAGACCAGGTTGCTCAAGGCCTCATCCAACCTGGCCCCCAAGGAGGGGGCATCCTGTGTAACCTGTGTACATCCTCACTGTAAAGAATTTCTTCCTAATCTCCAATCCAGATCTCCCCTCTTCCAGCTTTAATCCATTCCCCCTCACCCTATCACTACAAGCTCCCTCCCCAGCTCTCTTGTAGCCCACTCCAAATACTGGAAGGCTGCTACAAGTTTTCCCCGGAGCCTTCTTTTTTCCATTCTGAACAGTCCCAACTTGCTTCTTTTAAAGCATTTTTTATTGCAGGCAATTTTTGTCTTGTGCCCACTCCTACATCTCAGCCAGTCAAAAGAAACAGGGCTGCTATGGAAAACTATGTGTATTTTTCACACCTACTCTCTCAAGTTAACTGCATAGTTCTCCTGGCTTCTGCTTATTTCAGGAAAAAAAGCCAATAATGAGCACTATTACAGGCAAAGGGAGAAACCATTGAGCTGGAGTGCCACAAGGTTCATGAAGCTTAACTCATTCTGGTGATTGTTTCCTATGATTCCTATGAAACCTAATTTAAAAGAGACACCTGGACTTGCAAAAGACTAAAATCCTAACCACCAGATTATTACCATTTTACCTTCAAGCACCAAACTGTCTTCTACTCAAGGGGAAATGTTGCTGTGTTTCCAAAAGCTGTTTTGTGAGTTGATAATCAAATTCAAATCTGTATCTTAATGAAATTTAAAATACCTAGTAGTAGTAATCCTGTCTTGTAGTATACAACACACATTCCCTGACCCTCTGAGTAGAACTTGCATTCATGGTTGTGAAGCATCAAATCAACAGTCAAAAAGGAGACTGTTATTGGGAGCAGGCTGGATGAGGCTCTGGCCAGCCTGATCTAGTGTGAGGTATCCCTGCCCGTGGCAGGGGGGTTGGAACTAGATGATCCTTGTGGTCCCATCCAACCCTGACTGATTCTATGAAAAGCAGTATCTGTACTGGAACCAGTGCTGTTCAGTATCTTCATCCATGATATTGACAGTGAGACTGAGTACACCCACAGCAAGTTTGCAGATACGCAGCTGAGTGGTGTGTTAATAAGTCTGAAAGACAGGATGTCATACAGAGGGACCTGGACAGGCTGCAGAGGTGGGCTGAGGAGAATGAATCTCATAAGGTTCAATAAGGTGAAGTGCAAGGTCCTGCACCTAGGTCAGGGCAATCCTCAGTATTAATACAGGCTGGGAGATGATGAAATTGACAGAAGCCCTGCAGGAAAGGACTTGGGGGTGCTGGTGAGAAGTTGAACAGGAGCCAACTGTGTGTACTTGCAGCCCAGAAGGCCAATGGCATCCTGAGCTGCATCAAAAGAAGCGTGGCCAGCAGGTTGAGAGAGGGCATTGTGCCACTCTGCTCTGGTGAGACCTCACCTGAAGTACTGCATCCAGCTCTGGGGTTCTCAACACAAGAGAGATATGGACCTGACAGAGTGGGGCCAGAGGAGGGCAACAAAGATGATCAGGGGGCTGGAGCACCTCTCCTATGAATAGAGGCTGAAAGAGCTGGGGCTGTTCAGCCCAGAGAAGAGAAGACTCCAAGTAAATCTTACAGCAGCATTTTAATATCTAAAAGGGACCTACAGGAAGGCTGGGGAAGGACCATTTGAAAGGGCTTATGGGCATAGGACAAGGAGCAATGGTTTTAAACTGAAGAAACTGAGCAGATTTAGGTTGGACATAAGGAAGTTCTTTACAGAGAGAGTGGTGAAATACAGGAACAGGCTGCCATGGGATGTGGTTGAAGCCCTGTCTGGAGACACTCAAGATCAGACTCATTGTGGCCCTGGGCAGCTTGATCTAGTTGGAGGTGCACCTGCTGACTGCAGGGGCTGGACAAGATGATCTTTGAAGGGTCCCTTCAAACCCAATGCAACCTGTGAATCTCTTATTCTGGAATCAGCTGTAGTTGTCATTCTGACAATACTTTACTACTAAGACAAGCAATGCTTTTAGATCCTCCTTCTATTTTCTAAAGGCAACCATGCATGCAGAACATCTCTTTGTGTAAATGAAATTCTACTTGAAAAAGAAATGTTTAGGCTTTGAATCACTTGCCTTATCGGATTCACAACATCCAACCTCTATGTTTACATCCTTCTCATTCTAATAATAAACATTTTCAGAATGGAAAATGAAAGATGAGTGATAAAGGCAACATTGCTTTAATTTTTAAGTGATGTAAGGTTCTCTACAGATCTCTCCCTGGTTTCATTAGGCAGCATTAACCCAGAGAAATGATTTCAGAGCCTGCTTTGAAAGGGTGCTTGGTGTTCCAGGCATACAGAGTCACTGGCATGTAGTTTGTGTAACAACATGTTTTACATGGAGGAATAAAGCTAAAGCAAGTCATAATTCTGTCAAGATACTATAGAATCATAAAATGGCTTGGAAGGGACCTCCAAAGGTCATCTAGTCCAAAACACCTGCAGTAAATAGGGACATCCTCTACTAGACCATGTTGCTCAGAGCCTTGTGTCAAGCCTCACCTTGACTATCTCCAGGGATGGGGCCTCAATCACCTCCCTGGGCAACCTTTTCCATTGTTCACCACTCTCATGGTAAAGAACTTTTTCCTAACATCCAATCTAAATCTACTTTTCTCTAGTTTCAAGCCATTGCCCCTCATCAGGCCCCGCTGCAGGCCTTTGGAACCAGTCTCTCTGCATCCTTCTTGCAGGCTCCCTTCAGGTACTGGAGGGCTGCTATTAGGTCTCTCTAGAGCCTTCTCCAGACTGAACAACCCCAGATCCCTCAGCCTATCCTTGTAGGAGAGGTGCGCCAGCCCCACCCCCCTGGTCATCTTCATGGCCCTCCTCTGTACTTACTTCATCAGGTCCACGTCCTTCCTATTCATGCAGAAGCACAACATGTATTGATAAGGGACTTCATTACTTAGAGAACAAACAAATCAGAAAGAAAAGGCTGTCATCACCTCAGAATTTCACCAGCACCTTAGCTAAAAGAATCTAAACTAAGTGCAGGATATTGCAAACTCACCACCTTTACCACCGCTCTGGATTGCCACAGATTTCTGTCTGATGCGTTTGGAGCTTCCAAGACAATTTGAATACTTTAACAATTTCTCAAGGCACTAACACAGAAGTTTCAGGTGTCAGCTTAAGTTTTTTTCTCACACACAAAAAAAAAAAGAAAACTAAAAAGATAAAAACAGAAGAGATACAGATATAATGTCCAACATTCTCTGTCAGCCTCTCAGGGACTGAAGAAAGGAGATGTTCAAAACAGCAGTGGCAAGGCTCCAGAAGTAGTAGGAGGAAAGCTTTTGTCATGCCTGCCAAGAATCTGAGCCGCAGGGAGCAGAGAGCTGAACTTTGCCTTACATAGTGGCTGACAAGCCCAGAGGTCTGTAAGGCTTTCAGATTTTCATTTGGCTTTGCTTGCTTACAAAAATGTAAACGCTGTGGGAAGCCAGGAGGGAAAATAAAATCCTTCCATTGTAAGTTACCAATTCATGTTGCGTTAGCCAGTAGTTACAGGTCAGCTTTCATAGATTCATAGAATGGTTTGGGTTGGAAAGGACCTCAAAGACCATCTAGTTTCCAACCCCCCCTGCCATGGGCAGGGAGACCTTCCCCTAGACCAGGTTGCTCAAGGCTTCATCCAGCCTGGCCTTGACCACCTTTAGGGAGGGGTCATCTACAACATCCCTGGGCAACCTGTTCCAGTCTCTCACCACCCTCACTGGAAAGAATTTCTTGCTAATCCCTAGTCTAAATCTGCCCTCCTCAAGCTTCAATCCATTCCCTCTCATCCTGTCACTACAAGCACTTTTAAAAAGTCCCTTCCCAGCTTTCTTGTAGGTCCCCCTTCAGGTACTAAAAGGCCACTATTAGGTCACCCTGGAACCTTCTTTTCTCCAGGTTGAACAGCCCCAACTTTCTCAGCCAAGAGAAGCTCAGGTGACAGCCTTACATCTGCATTTCACTGCCAAAGTGTTCATCATGCCCATGAGCAGCTGAGTCAACACAGGAGCCCCCAAACCTGACACAGCCATTTTCTTTCCTTACCTTCACCAAAGGACAAATGATTTATTCTTGGAGGGGTTTATTTTTCTTAATTCTTTGGTTTGTTGCCATGCTCATGCCTTGATGTGACCTAACATTCACCATTTCATTTTCTTACATCTTGTACCCTCCAAGAGACAAATCAGCAAGCTGTGACTAGCGTTAAGAAAGTTATAGGGTGAATTTGGTTTAAATCACAAAAAAAGCTTGAGCAAAATAAATATATCACAGGGGTGTAGGGGTTGGAATTGACCTCTGGAGATCATTGAGTCCAAATCCCCTGCCACAGCAGGTTCATTGAAAAAAGTTCACACAGAAACACATCCAGGTGTGTTTTGAATGTCTACAGAGATGGAAGCTCTTTGGGCAGCCTGTTTCAGGACTACAGCTCCTCCTCATGTTTTGATAGCGTTTCTTATATTCCAGTTTGGGCCTGTTAACCCTGGTCTGGAAACTGGGTGCCACTGAGGAAAACCTGTTCCCATCCTCCTGACATCCACCCTTTAAGTATTGATCAGCATTTATAAGATCCTTCCCTCAATCTTGCCTTTTCCAGATGAAGATCAAATTCTCTCAGCCTTTCCTCATAAGAGAGATGTTCTAGTTGCTTAATCATCTTTGTAGCCATTTGCTGTTCCCTTTCCAGCAAGTCCCTGTCCTTCTTGATCCAGGGAGCACAGAACTGGAAACAGTACTCCAGATGTGGCCTCACCAGGGCAGAGTAGAGAGGGAATATTTCCCTCGTTCCTTCAGTCTAAAAACAAACAAATTGTTTGGGGTTTGACATGCAAAAACATTTTTGTGTTCTACGTTGCAGAGTTACTTTGGTTTCCAGTTCTGGCCCCTCAGTTTAGGAAAGATGTTGAGTTGCTGAAACATGTCCAGACAAGGGCAACAAAGCTGGGGAGGGGTTTGGAGCACTAGCCCTATGAGGAGAGGCTGAGGCAGCTGGGGTTGCTTAGCCTGGAGAATAGGAGGCTCAGAGGAGACCTTACTGCTGTCTACAACTACCTGAAGGGAGGTTGTAGCCAGGTGGGGGTTGTTCTCTTCTCCCAGGCAATCACCAAGAGAATGAGAGGACACAGTCTCAAGCTGCACCAGGGGAGGTTTAGGCCGGAGGTTAGGAAGAAGTTCTTCACAGAAAGAGTGATTTGTCATTGGAATGGGCTGCCCAGGGAGATGGTGGAGTCACCATCACTGGAGGTGTTTAAGAAGAGACTGGATAGGGCGCTTGGTGCCATGGTTTAGTTGATTAGACGGTGTTGGGTGATAGGCTGGACTCAATCTCAAAGGTCTTTTCCAACCTGGTTAATTCTATTCTATTCAAGAATGTTGCTTCTTAAGTCATGCTTTGAATAAGGCTCTGTATTTTGGCTCTCTCAAAGCATATTTTGGAGGGTGCATTCTTTTGTTCATTAGTTGTTTTTTTGTTTGTTTGGGTTTTGTTCTTTCCAAGAACATCAAGTGCTTGAGGCTGAGCAAAATCCATGGGGTACTTCCTCCTGAAAAAAATCTCTTTATCCCCAGTTCAGTCATTGAACCAACAAAGTTATTTTGCCTAGATTAAAACTTCACTTGTAGATCATTGACTGAATCTGCAAAGGCATTTAGGTGCCTAATTCCCATATGAACAACAGGAACCACAAAACTACACTAAGAACTGCAGTTATTCTTGCTTTCTCAGTGCGCACGGTGTTATCAGGTCAGATTCTTTGCACCTTTCATTCCCTGCCCCTCCCTGCAAAGGAAATAGCATTACATTTTTCTCCAGAGGAACATGTTTGCCTATGAGGACAGGATGGAGGAACTGGGGTTGTTCAGCCTGGAGAAGAGACCTAACAGCAGCCTTCCTGTACCTGAAGGGGGCCTACAAGAAGACTGAAAAGGGAAATTGTTAAAGGATGAGGGGCAATTGATTCAAACTAGAGAGGAGAGGATTTAGATTAGATGTTAGGAACAAGTTCTTTACCATGAGGTTAGAAGAACACTGCACCAGGTTGCCCAGGGAGGTGGCTGAAACCAATTTTCTTCTTTTGCAGATAATGTGAGTTTTGCACTGAGGCTAGTGGGCATCTGCCAGCTTCAGGCAGTAATTAGAGCAAAGAGCCAAAGCATGACTCTGCTTCTTTGGCAACTGAAAATCCCTGGAAAGGCTGTCCTGGGACACTAAAGGCAATAAAAAGACTGTAAAGTTACAGGTCCATGACAAAAATGGCTGCTGCTTTATAATGAGACACAAAATAAAGAGAAAAATTCAAAAAAAGTCTTCCTGTGTGAATAAAGAAAGGGGATTCATGAACTGCTGAACTGCCTGTCACATGAGTTTTGTTTCCTTTTTAGCTCTGATGAAGATTTTTATGGTAAAGGCAGCAAGAACATTGCTTGCTGCTCATGATACTGTATTTCTGCACAGAATGAACCCTCCACACCTTACTGCAGATTCAACAAGAGCACCTCTCACACACCTCCCATATTTGAAGCTCCTCAATTCTTCCCTTTTCTATTATGCTCCCATTCACATTTTGACTGTCAGTTCAAACTTCCAACTTCTACTCACTGTGTATTTTTATTGCCCGTGTCAAACAAGTAATTGCAACAAGAACCCCAGCTCAGGGGTAGCCTCCTCTGTATTAGTAGCCTGGAGATGATTACAAGCCCTCCCACCTCTGTGCAACTCACATGCAAGCAGAAGGCTGCAATAGAATAGAATAAACCAGGTTGGAAGAGACCTTCAAGATCATCACGTCCAACCTATCATCCAACACCACCCAACCAACTAAACCACGCAACCAAGCACCCCGTCAAGTCTCCTCCTGAACACCTCCAGCGATGGCGACTCCACCACCTCCTTGGGCAGCCCATTCCAATGGGCAATCACTCTCTCTGTGTAAAACTTCCTCCTGACCTCTAGCCTGAACCTCCCCTGGCGCAGCCCGAGACTGTGTCCTCTTGTTCTGGTGCTGGTTGCCTGGAAGAAGAGACCAACCTCTGCCTGTCTACAACCCCCCTTCAGGTAGTTGTAGACAGCAATAAGGTCACCCCTGAGTCTCCTCTTCTCCAGGCTAAGCAGCCCCAGCTCCCTCAGTCTTTCCTCATAGAGCTTGTGTTTCAAGCCCCTCACCAACTTTGTTGCCCTTCTCTGGACACACTCCAGCAAGTCAACATCCTTCCTAAACTGAGGGGCCCAGAACTGGACACAATACTCAAGGTGTGGCCTAACCAGTGCAGTGTACAGGGGCAGAATGACCTCCCTGCTCCTGCTGGCCACACTGTTCTTGATGCAGGCCAGGATGCCATTGGCCCTCCTGGCTGCCTGGGCACACTGCAGGCTCATGTTCAGCCTACTATCAACCAGCACAAATAAGTTGGTTATATTTAGGTGGATTTCAGGTTTCTTCAGTTCAAACTTCAGTTTCTCACAAGACTTAAAGTATCTTAAAGAGTGGACTAGACAGTCAATAGGAATACCTATAGTGATCACTGGATCCGCTCAAGTCCTCTCACTATACTACATAACCCAACACACAGCCAAACTTATTAATGAGTGATACATTAATCGATTTACCATATAATCATAGATAATGTGAGAGAGGGAAACTATTACTAAGAAGCATGTGATAACAAGTCTTAAAATACTCTGGGAGAGGTTTGAACTACTTGCTGGCGAGGAAACTGCTGAATCATGCCCTTAGGCTCAGATTGAAAACAGCATTCCACTTGGCAAAGCACGTACAAGCTATTAATGTCCCTATTGTTGAAAGCCTGCTGAACAGCTGATGACCACAAAGGATGAAGAAGCATTCTCCTGACTTCTCTTACTTTTTGAAAGACAACAGCAAGTATGTTTTCTTCTACAGTAGCTCTCCCTTTCACAACAGAAGCTTTTAACAGAAAACACCCACCCCACCACATTTTCAAAGCATTCTGGGAGCTCTCTGAGTTGAGACACCTTAGAAAAAAAATTGCTTTACTTGCCTTTTCCCAACGATAGCATTGATGGGTAGCAGCTATCACTTATCTCTCAGTTGTAGTCCTCTCTGGTGAGACTGTGATGTTTTTAGTAGATGGTCTGTAAGTTATTTCTTAGAACTTAGGCAGAAAAGAGCCTTTCTTCGTCTGAAGACAGAATTAAGATGAAGAAAGTTATACTTTCTGAGGTCCTGAAAAACATGAGCTCTTAATACCCTTAACAAGGAGGGAAAGGTTTTAAAGGGTTGATTTCAAAAGCTCCAGCTGAAGTTAATTCTGTTCTCTAATAGGTTTTATAATGACTCTGTTTCCTGGCTTTCAGCAGCTCATAGGCAAGAGCTTCTTTCTGAGTTCTCATTACCTCTTCCCTTATTCTTTTGCCCTGCTGTGATGGAGCCCTAGATTGAAGTCCTGGGTTTATCAGCAGACAGGGTGCAGCTAGAGGCTACTGCTATGAACTTGGCAAAGTCCATCTAAGGTGGCTGGGCACCCCTCTTCCAAGTTTCATCTTCTTTCCAGCCTCTATGTTGGTGTGCCAGGCCTCTTCCTGTGGCCCTGATGCACCACAGCTGCTGCTGGCATCACCTTGGGAATGTTAGGTGCCAGAGGAACAGGTCATGCACAGCAGCCTCTTCACCAGAGCTGCCAGGAGACTGCCACTGAGAAATTGCAGAGAGAAGCCTAAGAAGGGAAGAAATATTATTGCCATCTTCTCAGCTCGTTCTAAGAGTGCTGCCTCTCACCCCTCTGGTTGACTTGACCTCTCCACAGTGGCTGACTGCCATCCATGTAACATGTGACCAATAAAAACACCTTAATGCTCTTTAGAAGGGTAAAAACTATATTATCCTTTAATCACCTGCCCTGTAACCTTTATACAAGAGTTTGAGTATCACCTAATGAAATGTTCTCCCACACTTTTTATTGCAGGAGTGGTACAAAAAACATCTGATGAGATGAAACTACTTGAAGTTGCAGCTCTTATGTTTTGCCTGTGACTTACATACAACCATCCCATTTTTCTTGCAAATAAAACCCATCTTTGAAAAGCAAATTAATCTCTAGGCAGGAACCATGGGCTCAGTTGGCCAGTATCTGTGGAGGGGAGTTTACTCAGAAAGCAGGGGATGGTATTTCATAGATTCATGGAAAGGTTTAGGTTGGAAGGGACCTTAAAGACCATCTAGTTCCAACCCACCTGACGTGGACAGGGACACCTTCCACTAGCCCAGGTTGCTCAAGGCCACATCCAACCCGGCCATGAACACCTCCAGGGATGGGGCATCCACTGCCTCCCTGGGCAACCTGTTCCAGTGTCTCACCACTCTCACTGAAAATAATTTCTTCCTAATCTCCAGTCTAAATCTGCCCTCCTCAAGCATCAATCCATTCCCTTTTATCCTGTCACTCCAAGCTCTTGTAAAAAGTCCCTTCCCACCATTCTTGCAGGCACTCTTTGGGTGCTGCAAGGCCACTATTAAGCCTCCCAGAGCCTTCTCTCCTCCAGGCTGAACAGTTACAACTCTCTCAACCTGTCCCCACAGGGAAGGTTCTCCAGCCCCCTGATCATCTTCATGGCCCTCCTATGAACCCTCTTTAGGAGTTACATGTCCCCTTTATCTTGGGTGCTCCAGAATTGGATGTAGTACTGCAGGTGTGGTCTTACCAGAGCAAAGCAGAGAGGCAGAATCACCTCCCTTATCCTGCTGCTCTCACTGCTTTGGATACAGCCCAGCACACAGCTGCTGTCTGGGCTGCCAGTGAACATTGCTGGCTCATGTTGAGCTTTTCATCAGCTGACACCCCCAAATCCTTTTCCTCGAGGCTACTCTTGAACCACTCCTTGCCCAGCCTATGTTTGTACTCGGGATTGCCCCAACCTAGGTGTAGGCCCTTGCACTTGGCCGTGTTGAACTTCATGGGGTTGGCTTGTGCCCACCTCTCAAGACCCTCTGGCTGGCATCCCTACCCTCTGGTGTGTCAACCAGGCCACACAGTTTGGTGTCATCCTCAAAATTTCCAGAATTTTCTTTACAGAACATGAAACTGTGGCGAGTTGGACACACGAGGTCTGCTGGAGAGACAATGTTCTAGCAAAGCTGCCCGGTGCAGGCCATACGCACACTGCATAGGGGGTTATAGGGACCGGGTGATATATCTGTCCTATAGAGAATGAACCCTCAGCACATGGTATATAGTTACCTTTGTGCTATCTGTTTCTCACAAGTTCATGAGTAATTCACTGAACTCTTCAGCAGAGCTGTAATTTGGCAATTCCTCTTGGGTTCTGACAGGTAGGTTACTCTCTTTTTTTTACCCTGAAATCCACAAAGAGATTTTGCTTCTCAGTCCTACTTCAAATTTTACATTTCCACAGTAAATGACTGAGACTATCAGAGTTCAGAAAGCCCAAGACACAAATGACCTGCTGAAGTGCCACTGACTGGGTTGTGTCAAATGTTGTCAGCTATGTCAGTAAATACAAAACTATCTTCAGCAAATAGGTGATGCATGGAAAACGTACAGACCTAGAAATCAGCACCTGTCCTCAACACACAGGTGCAATGTCCACCTTTGGGGCCCTGGGGTGGGAAGGTACATGGCTAGGGTTGAGGACAATGCTGATCTGTACTTCATTCAGTTCCTTTATCACATTTAAGAGGCCTTACAATTACAGAAAGTGCTGAGGTTACCAATGTGATCTTCTAGGACTCCGTGTCTCCATGCTGTGATACTCGCTTAACCTATGTCCTCTGTGGGCCAACTAGACAGCAAATGTAATGTGGGAAAGAAGTCCAAAACCAGCCTGAAATTACAGCTTTCTGTTGAACATCCAGCTCTCAGCTTTGGTCTCTTCTGTTTGCTCTGTTCCATTTAGATAAGACAACATTTAGATTTTACCACAGCTAAGCAGATAACCTGAAACTCTGTGCTCCTCTACAGCCATGAACTTGAACTGGTAAACTATGTTAATAACTCAAGTAAATAAGTCAAGTTACCATTTTGTTTGTGAAAATCTAAGCACTTGTCAAAAGAAGAGCAGGCAGCAGACTGAGAAGCGATTCTGCCCCTCTGCTCTGGTAAGACCTCAGCTGGAGTACTGCAACCAGCTCTGGAGCCCTCAACACAGAAAGCACATGGGCCTGGTGGAGCACCTGTGCTACAAGGACAGGCTGAAGGAGCTGGGGTTGTCCAGCCTGGAGAAGGCTCCAGGGAGACCTGGAGCCTTCCAGTACCTGAAGGGGAACCACAAGAAGGCTGCAGAGGGACTGTTTACAAAGGCCTGCAGTGATAGGACGAAGGGCAATGGTTTGAAATTAGAGCAGATTTAGATTGGATGCTAAGAACAGGTTCTGCACCATAGGGGTGCTGTAACACTTCAACAAGTTGCCCAGGGAGGTAGTTGAGGCCTCAACCCTGGACATCTTCAAGGTCAGGCTTGATAAGGCTCTGAGCAACCTGATCTAGTGGAGAATGTCCCTGCTCACGGTACAGGGGATTTGGACTAGATCACCTTTGGAGCTCCCTTCCAACCCAACCCATTCTGTATTTCTATCTTAAGGAAAAAAAATAATCTGTTACTGTCTAATCAGGATGCTTTTGCTTTGAATCCAAAGATTAGACATCCTCAGGTCACACTCTTCTATTCACTGAATTCCTCCACTCAGATAATCTATTCCTCCTCCTTTCCACATAGTCACACAACATTAAAGAAGTAGAGGAAACATACTGTGGGAGAAGGCTTTCTTTTCCCTCTTTTGGCTCTGTATGAGTCTAATGACACAGATTCCCAGGAAGGAATTAAAGGTGATGAGACCTATTTTCTTCTTTTGTAGATAATGTGAGTTTTGCACTGAGGCTAGTGGGCATCTGCCAGCTTCAGGCAGCAATTAGAGCAAGCACGACAGCAGGAAAGAGCCAAAGCATGACTCTGCTTCTTTGACAACTGAAAATGCCTCGAAAGGCTGTCCTGGGACACTAAAGGCAATAAAAAGGCTGTGAAGTTACAGGTCCATGACAAAATTGGCTACTGCTTTATAATGAGACATAAAATAAGAAAAAAAAAACATCTCTTAAAAATAAGTAAATTAAGGCTTCCCAACACAGCTACAGTTTCTTTATCGTGGCAAAGATGCTTTAAGCCAGGGGGGTCAGATGATCCCCAGAGGTCCCTTCCAACCTTTCTGTGATTCTCAGTGTTTCATATGGGGCAGAAACTTTTCAGAAGACATTCAGGAGACCTTCTTGTACAAAATTATTTTCCTTGGAGAAACATTTCTGTTTGTTTTTTTCTTTTTTAACATCCTTTCCATGGGCATAGATTACTTCCAGTGCTATTTTCTGTGCTTCTCACCAGGAAATCATTGCATTCTAACTGCCCCACCTCAGGAAAGGGTTGTAGGAGACTCTGCTCCTGATGCTATCCACTGAGTCCACTGTTACCTTGAGGTTATGCTACTGAAATTTGCAGGGGGTTCTGCTCAGACATCCACCAGGGAAGATCTGCAGCTCCCACAGGCTGTTTAATGTTTCTTTAGTCCCTGTCTGTGTCACAGTTTGCTCTTTTGGGGCATAGATGAACAATGCTAAGGTCTCTACAGGGAAGAGTATTTGCAGTCAAGCAAACAAGAAAATAAAAAGCTCCTACGATTTCAAGTAAGTAATTTTTATTCTTCTGAAACTTTTGTCAAAGCTGTCCCAAAGAATGGATTTTTTTATCTCATGTTATCTTTAGAAGATAACTGCACTGCAGCACACTTCACACTGTAAACAGTAACTTTGACTGCCCTTACTCCAGCAGCAGCTGAACAAATATTTCTCACATGGACAACTCCTCCTCCCTCTTTCTCAGCTGGACAGACCACATACTTTTATAACTCCCTGTCAGTTTTTCTGTCTAATGTGGTCAGTCAGGAAAAGGAAGCTCCCAAAAATAAGGAATTCGAAGGCTGCATTTACCTATTCAGCAGTCCTAGAACCAAAATGTGCCATTCTAGGAGCACCTCCTGAAAACACACTGTCCAGTTCTCCAAGTTAAGGTCTGCAGCTCTTACTGAAATCAGCAGGCTACAGACAGCTCCAAAGAGCTCAAAGAAGCAGGATGTGTAGGAGATGTATACATACAATGCTGGCTCTGCACAGGATTACAACATGAGATCATTGTGGAAAAGAGTTTGGACTGTCTCTTTAATGCAAACAGGAATATTTGTACTGCTGTACCAAAAGAACTTGAGTGAAAATCCAATATTCCCAACTGTCACGCTAAGTAATTCAGTATATTGTATTTGGTTAGAGAAGATTCTCTGCTGAAATGATACTAACATTACTCAAGAGGTGTATCAGCATGAATCATTGAGTCCAAGATGTAATAGCTGAAATAGTTTGAATTGCATTGAAATGTTAATATGAGGAATGTGCATTTGCTTCAACTTTAGGTGTCTGACTTAAAAGAGATCCTGACGTGAAAAGGTGCTGAAGCTGCCTTACTTGTGCTTGCCAAGCATAAATTGGATTGTCACACCAATGACCATTTTGTTCTCTCTGCCTTCAGCAGTGCCCTTCTCAAGATCTGCTGCATTACCACTCAATGAAATCTGACTGTGGCACATTGTGGAGTTCTGACAGGACTTGAGGAAAAAGCTTTCATTCCTACAAAAGGTGCCTGGCCACTTCAGTAATCCTGCAAAAAGCCTATAACAGTGAATTCAGAGACTGCCTATGAACTGACAGCAAACATGAAGATATCAGTCAAAGAGAACAGACACGTTCATTGACAAACAAGCTATCCATTGGACACATCTCTGGAGGGCAATTAACTAACTGGTGGATATCTGGTGTCAAACCTCAGTGTGAACTACTCTGTTCTTGGCAGTTGTTCTGGAGGAAACATTAAACTGGAAGAACTGCAGAAATGCACTACATGCTATTGGAGAAAAAGAGCTGGGAAAATGGTACCTGCCCTTGAAGATACTCAGGACTAGAAACTCTGTAACTTCCAGGGTTTCAAGTTTGCTGAAATAGGGCTTTCTTGATGCTGCTCTTCTCAAGCAAGATTAGATATTATCCCCACCCTCTTTTACATACAGAAGTATCATAGTATCAGTCAGGGTTGGAAGGGACCACAAGGATCATCTAGTTCCAACCCCCCTGCCATGGGCAGGGTCACCCCACACTAGATCAGGCTGGCCAGAGCCTCATCCAGCCTGGTCTTAAGCACCTCCAGGTACAGGGCCTCAACCACCTCCCCAGACAACCCATAGAGAAACAACACTGGAGAACCCCAACACAGTGAGAGTTGGAAGGGACCTCTGGAGATCATCCAGTCCAACCCCCTTGCTAAAGCAGGGGCACTCACAGCAGGTTGCCCAGGAGCACAATGTCAGGAGGAGACTTGATGGGGTGCTTGGTGCCATGGGTTAGCTGTTTGGGTGGGTTGGATTGGTTGATGGGTTGGACTCGATGATCTTGAAGGTCTCTTCCAACCTGGTTTGGTTTATTCTAAATAAAGTTTATTCTAAATGTCCAGGCTGGTTTGGAATCTCTCCAGAGAAGGAGGCTCCACCACCTCTCTGGGCAGCCTGCTCCAGGGCTCCTGCACCCTCACAGTAATGAAGTTTTTTCTTGTGTTGTGAACAAATTTCCTGTGATTGAGTTAATATTGGATGCTCCTCATCCTATTACTGGGAATCGCTGAAGAGAGCCTGGTTCCATTCTCCCCAGCCTCCCTTTAGATATTTGTAGACACTGATAAGGTCCTCTCTCAGACTTCTCTTCCACTGGACTCTTGAGTAGATCCATGTCTCTCTTGAACTGGGGTGCCCAAAACTGGACACAATATTCCAGGTAAGGTCTCACCAGGGCAGAGTAGAGGGGGAGGAGAACCTTCCTCAATCTGCTGGACTCACTCTTCTTAATGCCTCATAAATAGATGAGTTTTAGGATCTCTTTCAACCAAACCCACTGTGTGATTCTGAGGGACAAGCCATTAGCACCAGCCCAAGACTAATGTGTGCTATTTGTCCTGTCCACTGGCTTATCAGTGGCTCAGCACTGCTGGGCCCTCCGCACACACATCGCTCCTGAGGATCGGGCAGAGCATGTGCTCTACTTTGCTCTGCTGATAAAACAGGGGAGAGGGGAGCACTGCAAGGGGACCTTGTGGATGAGTGAGGATTACACAAGACAAGGGTCAGAGCTGCAGTTATTGCAGCTGCGGGTGCGCTGGAACTGCGGTCGTGCAGATAGAGAAAACCACACTCTTGTCAGTTCTGCTGCTCGAGGAAGAACTTATTTTCGGGTATGTAATCTTTCCCTTGGCTGATGTGGATGATGGCTCACCATGGACAAAGAGGATTGGTTTTCTAAATCAAATCTAGGCAGCTTTAACAAGTGTTTTGCTGTTTGGGGGTGCGTGGGGTGAGGTGTGTGCATTCTTGTTCCAAATGAGTTAGGTTTAGATACCTACTGAACTTCTAACACCAGCACCTATTGCACATTCTCTCTTTTCTACGGAAGGAGAAGAATCACATTTTCTGACCATAAGCCAAGTAACTTCCCATGCATTTACAAAAGATTAAGAACTCTTAACTCTGCATGTAAGAAAACAAGATTGCTCCATCACTCTGTACCTAGAATAAGAGTGGAAAGGACATAGCTGCATGCTTCTCTTGTGACTAAATGCCATAAAGTTTAACTAGAAAGAAATATTGACCCACACAAGGACAAGCTGAAGTATTTGAAAAAGCATTATTGAACAGCATGCACTTTGTCCATGCACTTTGCAAGCCTTTAAGCAAACAGACTTGTTCAGTTTTTTTCTGCCTTTCAGAATTGCAAAATATAGTCTGCCTTCTTTAAAGCAGAAGCTAGAGGCATAGTCTTGTTCCAGGAATAAAACACTTTTAGTTCCACACTGATTATTACACCACGCAGCTCTCAGCCTCCACGAACAGGGAAAAGAATGTGTGAGCACAGAGAGGGCAAGAGGACTTGAAAACAGGTCAGTCTTGAGGCAGATAAAAAAAAAGCATTGTCACCTCCAGGGTGCTAGATTTAGAACAGCTAGATCCATCAGCTGCACTTTTCCCTAGAAGAAACAACTCATGAGTTGCTGCAGATTTGCTGGTAATCTGTTGTTCCCATGTTAGGAAAAGCCTTTGACTTGGCATCGACTCAACAGTCAGTATCTGCTAGCTTTTAACACTAAAAAGCAGTAGAAATTATTAATTTGAGTGAGTCTGGAAGTGCCAGTTCATTTCTATTAAAGAATGTCTGGATTCTTTATGAAGCTTTACCTGCAAGTCCTGGCCCTCTGTAGATTAAGTTTAAACGCACGCTTTGCAGAAGTAGTTGCGTAAGGGGCTGTGAAAGAAACCTCTGTCCAACAGGAAAGGAGGGTAACACCGTGAAAGGAGAAGATGTGATCTTTGGCAGTCACCACTGAGTGAACACTCTGCCAAGTTATGAAGGAAATGAGCTAGCTTTGCTAGCCTGGGACACAGACACCATACACTTCACTGAAGCAAAGACAGCAGTAAGTGCAATATTTTAAAACTGCTAGATGGGAACCTGCTTACTGTTAGAATTTCTGAAAGAGCAGTTTCGTCTTTAAAGAAACAGATAATAGTTTGACTTGAAAGGAATGAGGTCACTTTTTTTTTTTCCCCTTTAATAAGAGTCAGTTTTCAATCCCCATGTTATCAGAGGACAGTTTAAGAAAACCTCTTGGGAAAAAAAAAAAAGCAATTAAATACTCCAGAGCAAAATAAAGAAGCATGCAATATACCAATATACCTTGCCTTCCACAGGCAGGGCTGCTATCAGCCATCCAGTAAGCAAAGTAGTGCAACAAACAAGCCAATAGTGGTAGGCAACTTCAATCCTCCTACTTTGCTGAGCACTGAATTCCACAAGGTCTTGGAAACTCAGACCATTAAAAACAAAATACCGTGTGAGCACCTGAATAAAGGAAAACAGGGAAATCATCAAATGGTAAATTGTGAAGGGCCTTCCTCACCCAAAGTGTTCTTTATCCATGGAGTATCCTACACAATACCACTCACAAATCTCTCTCTTTGACCTACAGGAGTGGAACAGCATAACTACATTTTCAAGTTGGTATTTTAAACCCTTTCTTAGTTTTCTAGGTGGTAGTGGAGGTAAATATTCCGATGAATGACAATGGTAATGTGACTTGAAAAAATGCCAGTGTTAAAGTGACACATCACTTACCTTGGTGATATCAAGTCTGACACAGCAACAAAGCCTCTAGTCATAACTCACCACATTCTAATGCCCACAGGAAAATAATTATCAATAATTCTGGTTCCCCCAGGAGAGCAACATGGGAATAACATAACTGAGGACAGCCCATAAAAGTATTTTGCTAGGAAAACCTCTAGTTCAAAGAGAAAACAGTTCAGTGAAACACTCCTGGATGCGCACAGCATCCTTCCAAACTGCTCTGTCACCAATGCTGGGCCTGAGCTGAGGTTTTAAGACCACAACTTCCCCTTTAGCTTTTGTCTTCAGTTGCTACTGTGGATGACTAGCACAAGTCAGTTCACTTAAGACAGAGGGTCACTGAAATGCATTTACTATGCTTGTTTGTTTGCTGCTTCTTCAGTGCTGTTTGTTTTGTGCCCATTTCCATTCTAGGTGAAGGTTTTCTGCAGTGATGGGCTGCATCAAAAGGAGAGTGGCCAGCAGGTCAAGGGAAATGATTCTGCCACTCTACTCTGCTGAGACCTCATCTGGAGTACTGTGTTCAGCTCTGGAGCCCTCAACACATGAAGGACATGGACCTGATGGAGTAGGACCAGCAGAAGGCCACCAAGATGATCAGAGGGCTGGCATACCTCTTTTATAAGGAGAGGCTGAGGGAGCTGGGGTTGTCCAGCCTGGAGAAGAGAAGGTTCCAGGGAGACCTAATAGCAGCATTCCAGTACCTGAAGAGGGCCTACATGAAGGGACTATTTACGAAGGCCTGCAGTGATAGGATAAGGGGCAATGGCTCGAAATTAGAGAAAAGTAGATTTAGATTGGATGTTAGGAACAAGTTCTTTACCATGAGAGTGGTGAACAATGGAAAAGGTTGACCAGGGAGGTGGTTGAGGCTCCATCCCTCAAGATATTCAATGCCAAGCTCAACAGAAGGCTCTGAGCAGCCTGATCTAGTAGAAGGTGTCCCTGCCCATGGGCAGAGAAGTGGAACTAGGTGATCTTTAAGCTCCATTCCAACCCAAACCATTCTATGATATATAGGTCCCATGCTCAACACAGCATACAGCAAGGTGCCCACAAACTGAATGATACAGGACAAATAAAGTTTTATGCAAATTTATTCGTCAGCTTTACCAATAGTAATACATAAATCAATACTATGTCCAGCATAAGGTCATATAATAAAATATGCTATTCTGGTAAGGTTGATTCCTAGTGCGTACATTTTAAGGGCAGTTTTCATCAAAATTGGACACTTGTGGGTTTTTTTTTTTAAAAAAACAACTAATAAATAAATACAAGGCCAAAAATGCTTACTTAATGAAAGCCCTGCTAAGTAAGACTTCAGGTTCCACACTGCTTCAAAGCACTATCAGTACAGGTGTCTGCGTACATCTTAGACTCACATGCAAAGGGGTTGTGCTCAAGCAGCATGATTTTGGACATCTGACTCAGACCAGTATGTGCCAGATTTCCAAGTCAGAGCTCCTTATTCCTCTCAAAGCTAGCACCCTCTCGTTTTCCTTTTAAAGGATTGTCTCACTTTCCAGCTGTGTATCTGAATCCTAGCAACATTACCTGTACAAAATACAAAGCTGTAGTCCCCTCTCACTATTAGTTATTTTGTCTTGAGATCCAAGCTGCACTCTGGAACTACTTGCGACCAAAATTGCTACTCAACTCAAATTAGACAAGACTTTGGGATCAGATGGGAGCAGGGTATGCTCCCAGCTCTCTTTATTGTGGTTTTGGAGCTCTCTAGACTTCAGGAATACATCCTCTCTAGGATGCTTAGTGCTACAGCATTGAGCTTCAGGTTCTGTAGGCTTTAGACGGCCCAAGAGAAGCTGCAGTTTCAGCTTTGTTTTCCTGATGGTCAGTGATTCCAATATATAAAGTGGCATTCAGATTTTCAAAGTGCAGTAGAGGCATTCATTAACATTTGGGCTACCTTTAGTTGTATTCAGCAATATTAACATCTGGTCCCAATTTAGATTAGACACATAGGCAAAGATATTTGGCAAATGAGGCCTTGAGCAACCTGGTCTAGTGGAAGGTGTCCCTGCTCATGGCAGAGGGGTTGGAATTAGATGATCTTCAAGGTCCCTTCCAACCTAAACCATTCTATAAATCTATGAAATCAGAGGTATTTAATTTCACATACTGAACAGGCTATCCTTTGGGCATATTCTACATATCTAAGCAAGCTTCTTTTGTTTTCAACTATCAAATTGTGCCGATGGCAAAATTCCCTTTTCTGTCAGAAGCGATAGTCAGGATTAAGTCACAAATTTTAAAACTACTCTAATTCACTTTATTATATCAAAAGAAAACCCAAAAGCTTGGTCAAAGTATAAACACTTACAAGCCTAGTGAAAACATCCCTGAGAAACTTTCAGTAACATAACAGTAAGAATCAGGTTTGGTCCATTGGAGAAGAAAAAACAGTTACAATGCAGTTACTGAAATAGAGGGCAACATTGGTTGTACATTGGACTCCCATTGATTTGCTTTCACTCCCATTACAAAATACTGTATTTGAGACAAAAGCCATTCTGTTTAGTCTGCTAGATAATGCAATCACTACAATTGGCATGAGTGGCCCAGATTCAGCCCTGGTGTAACGCCTTTAATGTCAATGGAGTTCATACGCTTATATTCCAGGGTTAAAGTCTGGCAATGCAGAAGGCCATGAAGGACAGTACCTAAAATTAACCCCCCTTAAAAGTTACAGAGGATACTTTTCCCAAGTTGCTGACGTCTGGTTTTACACACTGCTTATTCTGCAAGTATTTCACCAAGATAGAAGGGTAGAAGTCATGCTGTCATGCCACAAGGAAACTCAGGACACCACCAGGTTCAACTCTACTGAGAAAGCAAAGTGTGCAGTTGCCACAACAGTACAGATGCAGTTAATGGCTGTGGAAGCACCATGTTAGTGTACATGCGGGGGGTGGGAAGAAAGCACACCAAAAAGCAGGAACTTGTAGAAAAAAATCTAAGGGATGTATCATCTTTTCATTGCTCTGAGGTTGCTTCAGAGGGCCACATAGTCCAACATCTTGTTGCTTTAAAAGCGCTTTAGAACAAACCAAGTCAAATTCACACACATGTAAAGCTGATAAATGCAGGTAATCCACTTGAACCTGAAATACTAACAGCTTCCCAATACAGCAGGTTAAGAAGTTTCTTCTTTTGGGGGGGAAAAAAAAAAGTACTCAAAAACAAACTAAAGCTGCTTGTGCTGAGAGAAAATCTAGGCCTAACTTAGTTTTGCCTCATTCTGTATAAGTACTCCTGACCTGAACACCTTCTGCTATACATCAAACCTGAGCAGACTTGTCATTTGCAATTAAAGGAAGCCATGCTTTAGAATGTTACATCAATTGCTTCTGCTAAAGCGAGCCTACATTTTACTTCAAGTGCAACAAAAGTGTAATACAATATCTTGTAACTAGCACTTGTCTAAATTGTTATGGAAACATGCAAAACAACAACTGTAAAGGTGTTTCTGTGAAGTTAAACCAAACCAATATCAAAAAGGTATTTGGGGAAAACAGGGGAACTTCAAGTCTGCTTCAGGAACTCAAGAAGGATTTTTATGCCAATTGGAGAAGACAGGGAGCAGAACTGCTCATGGTAAGGGCAAAAAGAAAACCACCACAAACCTGTGTATTGTATACTGAATTATTCTCAAGTAACTAAAACACCCCTCATTCTGTTCCATGAGCACAAAAGCTGATCAGGACTCAAACAAACTATGTATGACCACTCAACAGTATCACTGGAGGGGTCAGCAACAGAGATCCAGCATTGGTATTGTGACCAAATATGAGATATGTGACCTGTGGGGATCCTTGGAAACTGCCCCTGTCAAGACCCAACTAGGTTGTCCTCTACCAAATATGAACTGTTTTTACAGGGTCACTCTAAAATGCATTTTTGCTCTTCAAATAGCTAAATTATGCATTCAACTCTAGAGAAACACCTCTGACAGGGTCACAAAAGGCAGTATGTGTGTTTAACCATGGTATCTGCGTAGCAAGTTAGTAAGAGAAGCAAATCCTTTCAGACAGTAGAGGTATTACCAGGTGGTGAACTGTCAGCAACTTCTTTGGGATCAGGAGTGCAACAAACAAAAAGTTGTTTTCCCAAGCTTTTTTGGGCAAATCTGAAGTACATGATGTGGCCCATTGCAACAAAAGACACAGAAATAAGCACCAATACACCAAAAGCTTCAGGATTTGGGGCCAAGATGACCATGATGAAGTGCAGCAAATCAAGAAGATAATTCATGGAGTTTTGGACACCGTTTATGATGCCTCTTTCAGATTCCACCACATTTTCTTGGAGCAACTGTGTGACAGTCAAATCAAAAGACCAAAGGCCTATGGGAAGAAAAAAAAAAGAAAAAAGTCATCCATACAACTGGGCTTCTCATAGTAGGCTTTTATTACAGGCACAACTCAATTCATACGTCCAAACATTCACTCCTATCAAAAACACATAGGACAAGCCAAGTTTGTCACATGGGCATTGATTTCACACTGATAGTCAAGAGCAGCCTAATTTTCCTTTACTAATGCTTCCCAAAATAATACATACAGCTCAACACATCACCTTGCCTGTCACATCTTGCTTCAACATGTCTATCACATGGATGCTTTGCTCCTCAGCTCCTTACAGTGTATTCATGCTAACTACAATTACTAAGGTTGGCATAAAGTGCTTTTAACTCAGGTTTTAAGTTTAAAAATCAAACAGGTTTTAATCTATACATAACAAAAAATAAAAGCTGTCAACTAAACCAAACCTTCTGTTCTAAACACCTCTACTGGACACAAGTTTAAAGTTCAGATTATATGATGAGTGGATGAATTTAGCATTTCAAAAATCATAGAACAGTTTGGATTGGAAGGGACCATCAAAGGTCATCTAGTCCAACTCCCCTGCAGTCAGCAGGGACATCCTCCACTACATCAGGTTGCTCAGAGCCTTGCTGAGTCTGACCTTGAACATCTCCAAGGATGAGACCTCAACTACCTCCCTGGGCAGCCTGTTGCAGTGTTCCAGCACCCTCCTGTTGTTCCTAACATCCAATCTAAACCTGCTCTTCTCTAATTTCAAACCATTGCCCCCCATCCTATCACTACAGGCCTTTGTAAACAGTCAATCTGCAGTTTCTTTTTACACCACTGAATGTCATTTAGAGCTGAGCATTCCAAAACATAAGTGACACTGATCTCCAAATATCTCCTGTTAGTGATACATGATACACAAGAAATTAGCACTGCAGTCTCTGCACAGGTGAGACTACTACAAGATGATTTCATCATGCGAAGTGCAATGACTTAGCTTTGGAAATGTGATGTCACACTTCAACCATAGCCTACAATACTAAACTAAATTTGTGCTTAGTTGACAGGCACTGTCATTTTAGGCAGCATATCAGACTTTAACAGACATACTTACCAACTCTAGCAGCAATGACTCCCGCAAACAGGAGACTAACAGAGATTAAAGGCACAGGCTCAGGACTCATCTCTGGGTCGCTGTTAGCAGGAGTAGTAGACCCGTTTAACAAGCTGGGCATTCCAGTTGGAAAAACCTCTTCTGGAGATGCTATAGTATGCAATGGCTCACTTTCGAACAGCCTGGCACTGATGTCAGCAAATGGAGAAACAGTCAGATCCATAGGACTTCCAGGCATGAATACAGAGATGGCACATAAGACCAGACAAGCAAATTGGGCAACTCCAGAAATCAGGCCTGTGCGGATCAGGCCACACTTGCGACGAAGCCAAGTGAATGCTACTGTTCCCATGATTCCAGTGACTGCTGAGGCACCCATCAGGAGGCTGAGCACAGAGCCACTCAATCCCTGAGTGTATGCATAGCCTGTAGTGATACAATCAAAGCCCAAAACAGTCATATACAGAAATGCAAGGCCCATGCCTGCAAGGAACACTGGCTGGTTGTAGTACGCAACCCATCCATCACGGAAGGTGATGAAAGGTTCGGCCATCCGGGCAGCACAGCCGATTTCCTTCTCCTGCTGGGGCTCAAAGCCAGTTACATCTTTCTCAACAATTAGCTGCACTCCTTCAGAGGGTTTCACATCGCCTTCTGTAAACAGAAATGTGACTGTTAAACACAGTCCTGCCTGGAAAGTGCCACACAGACTGCAAGATGACTGTCTGCACTTCGGAAGTTCATCAGTTAAGTTCTACAATCAACCTTCCACTGATTACTTAAAATGTTTTGAAGTGTCCTTAAATCCCACCTGTATTGTAATTTAAGCTCCTGCTTAAAGTGTGGTAGGAGAAAACATTCTGCTTCTTTGCAATAAACCTGTGATTGAATGCTCCATTTCCATAAGGAAATTATTTGCTTAACGAATGCCACTGTCCGTTGGATTTTTAACAGCACTGTGTTTAAACGCACTAACCACAGCAGTTAGGGAATAAACTGATCTATTAGTATCTCATGGCGTGGCAAGAGAGCCATGGCAAGGATGCTTGCTTTGCCAAAGCCAAAAGCTTTCAAAGCTTGACTTTCCAGACCATGCTTTTCTGCAATTCCACTTTCACTCAGGGTGGTGCTTTTTTCCCCCTCTGACACTTCCTGCAACACGTGGAACTCATTGGAGCATGCCAGACTAGAAATATTATCATCCACTCTACAACCTCCTAGAAAGCCTGTTCATACTGTGAGTAAATAGAAATAAGTTAGCAAGAAAAAGTCCTACACAGGCTGTTCTGCTTGTAACCACCACTGAGCAAAGCATCTTGGCAGCTTATTAAACTCCTCATGATCAGCCCTCAGTAACAGGGCAGACCTACTCTGAAGGATTGAGAGGAGAGAATTCATTCTTAGGCTGCACTTTATGGCATTCCCTAAAGTATTGTTACTTCAAGTCTTCTGTATCCGTATCCAAAACCTGAAACCTCCAAGCTGCGAGTAGAAAGCCATGTAGCCTCAAAGCAGTGTCTGTAGAGGACAGGACTCAGCACTTCAACTGATACAGAGTGAACATGCTATGAATTTCAACAGTTATTTTGTGTTTTCAATACCTTTCTTTACATTCAGCTGTTTCAGCTCCGATTCTTCAACTCTGGCAGATTTGAGAGCCAGAGTAGGGGTTTTCTGATAAACCTTCCAGAGCAGCAGATATTCCACACACATTGACATCAGGTTCCAGCCAGAAATGAATCCACAGCCAATCATCGGGGAGCCAAATGTCATTATCTGACCAACTGCCATTGGGGCTAAGATATTGGTCAACTGATCAATCCTCCTTATTGTGGCATTCATATCTGTCAGAAATTAATTGAAGACATGAAGCATGAACACAGAAATATTCACTCACATCACTGAGGATTGCATACACATCAAGCTAACATCAAGGTACAAAGCCTCGCTCCAACTGGAAGTGGTTCCAGCAGGAGCAGTACTCAAACTCCAGATCAGAGGCACCTTTAGAGTGTTCCATTGTTTTAGTTACTGCAACCATTGAAGGTGTTTGTAAGCCAAATCCCTACTCCTGCCAGTTTTGCCTGCATAAGATCTTCCAGGTTTAGCGTGGTGGAAGCATACTCATGCAGGTAGAACTGTTAGCCATGAAGTCAGGTTACCCTTCCATCTTAGTGACATCATGGACTCCTAAGACTATCTCTGTAGCATTCAGATCTAGCAGACAACTCCAGACATCAACAGGTATCTTATGCAGTAGATGCTTTCTTGTAAGATAGCTTTAACAGCTACTGTCTCCCAATAATCTCCTCCATTTGCTCCCAATAACTGGTGACCACAGCACCCACATGATATCAGCAGACCTTTGAAATGGCTTTAAATTTCCTTATTGAGTCACATTGGTTGATGGCAGCTATTGACATTCTCAGAGCTTAGTGAGCAAAGTCCTCACTCCTGTCCTGTCCCACACTTTGATGTCTACACTCAAAACCAGCAACCCATTCTCAGCATGAACACATCTTCCATTTGCTGGTAGGAGATGTCTCACCATTCCCAGTCTTACCCACTTCAGTATCATTACACCCTCTGAGCTCCCATACATTTCCAGTTCATAGTGCCATTGTTCTAGCTGATAGATGATCAATGGTTTTGCACGTCAGGGCTTTGGGCTGCTTAAAACCCATTTTAGAACTCTGAGCTTTGGGAGGGCTCAGGGTGGAATGGTACAGCAGTGTCATTCCCAGTATGTATAGACCTGTCCTCACCATTCACAGAAGTTTTAGTTTATTCTGTTTGGAATTTGAAGTCAAGTCAATGTTAACTATTAGACTGATATCTAACTTAACTCATCTAAGTTACTACTTGCATCATATTTGGCTTTAGAAATTCCAAAAACTAGGCTTTTTTTAAAAGAAAAGGCTAATTTTTCAACTCAGGAAAGATACAAAAATTCAAGTCAATGAAAAAGGGGAAGCCAGGGCAATTTTTAGTTTCCCATTCTATTAATTAACTCAACTAAGGCTGCTCCTTGAGGAATGGTGACAGTGCAGTGACAGGCAACAGTACTTGCTACAAAGTCAATGGTGTTTAATTTTAGGGAATTTCAATAGTCTCCAACTATGATTAAATGCATTAACAACCCTGTCTGACCTGCAAGAGCACCGTTCAATAGATCTGTTGAAGCAAGGTGCTTAGTCCATTGGAGCTTAGAGGTTTAATTTAAGTTGTATGAAAAATCAGAGTAACCTCTTGCCTGATTTTTCAATACAGAACTGGTCATGCAACTGTCTGAGACGATGAAGCAGTAAAGGCAGGTCTGCCTCCTATGAACCAGCTCTCTGCAGGTGTGGTCTGTACCTTATCAAATACGTACTAAGTAGCACAGGGACTGGGGAGAGGATTTGCTGAATAAGATCAGACACAAGGAGAAAGATTAATGAGAACCATTAGAACTTTTACAGAGAGCTATTTTTCCTCCTTGTGATTCATATGCAGTTAACCTGTAAAAGACGTGACCCAGAAAAGACTGCAAGGTCAACATATAAGGACATGGTGGAAAATCTGCACAGTGGGAAGTGAAAGCAAGACATTTTCAATGCTTCTAAGAACTAGTCCCTTTTAGATGAGATAGGGAAGTAAGATTCCTTCACTGCAAATAAGTATCAAGAATTAATCTGCAATGCAGGATTCAAAATCCTAAAAGGACTCTGGCATCTAAACTGATTGTTATGGGCCATTTAGGCAGCTTCATACAAAAGTAGAGTCCAGAAGCTGAAATGCTGTCCAGGCTAGAACGTTTCTAAACTCCACAAGTGCCAGACAAAACTTTAGTCCCAGAGTTACCTCAGTGAGTTATAAATATCTTTGCCATGTTAAACTGCTCTGTGCTTAGTACTTAAGTATCAGTTCCTCTGTCTGGGAAGGCTTAAGTCTCCTTTGAGCACTAGCTCAGAGTCCCTGTGGCATGCCCAAGCACATCACAAAAAATAGCACAGCTTCACAAACTGTTAGAATCAGAGCAGCAGCAAAGCCATGGATCATTCATACATCCCTTGGCATGAAGGGCCTTGCAGCTAGGAGCACCCCCTAGCAAAGGACAATCAGGTTTAATGCCTGTCAAGGGAGGGTCCCAAACAATCTCTCATATCCAAGTAGTATCATGGCTACCAGGCTGCTGTAGAATCTGTATGAGAACTCATTCTCTCTTCTAATAATGCCATATCACTGTACAAGAAAGGGGAAAAGGGAAAAGTGAAAAGTATTTACTAAGCAAAAATCCCCATGAATCTGTGGTGTAATATCAAGGGTATCAGATGTCAAAAGAATACAGAACTTTCAGCTCCAACTGAAGGGAAGTGTTCAGAGCTACAAGTTAGACACCTAATGCTGGAGAAATATAAGACATCTGCAGGCACAGCCTTTCCTACTGACTGTTTCCTGATCCACCTACTTTACTGTTCTGGACTTCATTCTCATATACTTTTCTTTGATTCCTATGTGAGGAGCCCAGTTACGCAAGAGTTTTGTGTTTCATTCCTGGCACCTAAAAATAAAGTATTGCAACACTTGGCTTGAAGTGCCTGGAAGTTAAATAGCTTTTCTATTAAACACTGGCTATTTAAGGGCATGGTGTATGTTTATTTGTTTGGCAAGAATAAAGTTTTCCTGACAAAGCTGCAGCAGGACTAAAAAGACAACAAAACATGATTAGGGATGTCTAACTGCACTATAATCACAAGACTCACTTCTAATCTCACTAAGTGTAGTCCAGAGCAGGGAAGAGGCAAACAAAGGGCGTTCTTTTTACCCCCTGCTTTCTCATAATACCTGGAAATCAAAGATGTGCTGAGCTCCGTAAAAGTCTAGACTAAAAAGCAAGCTTGGGAAATTAAGACAAGGTATTGAAAAGACAACATATTTCACCTGCCAGTTTGCTTCTGTCTTCCCCTGCAACCACAACAATCCAGTCCCTCTGAATTGTGATCGCTGTGGCAGTGCTGGCCAAATTAGCAATGTTTGCTATTGTGATAACCAGGATATAGCACACCGTCTAGAGAAACAGGGGAAAGAGTTACAATGTGAGAAAACCATCAAGGGAGATCTCCTCTCCTACCCTCTACAGCCAGAAGACACCTTTACATTTCCATCTATACATTTTGCTCGTTACTCTGAAGATTAAACAAGACCCAAGTCTACTTCAAACAAGAGCAAGTCTAAAGTCTACAATTCCTGACAGAAAACAAATCAGGCCTGTTTACCCAACTAGCTCTATTTCATTTGCCAGTTTTAGCTCCCAGGAATGTCTCAGACTAGAGAGAAAGTCTCAATTGCTTGGTTTTTGTTTTGTTTTTCTGTAAGTTAATTCCTTATAAACAATTTAAACACTCACAAGAAGCCATCCATGGTATAAGGTCAAGAGTTGTGTCTTATACATGAAGATAACCATCAGGATAACACCACAGAGGATGACAGATGCATTCTGTACAACCAAGGATGTCTGGGCCACTGTTTTAAATCAAAACAGAGAGCAACAGTTATGAACATAAGGAGGAGCCAACATTAAACTGGGGGTTATAATCAAGCAACATGTAGATTCTTTAAATACTTATTTTCCTACTCTTCTCCCAGAAATCTAAGTGGTACTTCATATTAGATCTCAAATCTTCCATTGTCTTAGGCAAACAAATCAACCTGATGTCATTTCCTAGGTCTTAGTAAGTCATAACTCTTAACAATTTACAGTCCAAGTAGGTCTTCCCTCAATCAAAAGCCAAACTGTACATGCTTAAATTATCTTATTTTTAAAGAGGTAAAAATAAAACTTGGGCCTCTAAAAATAATCTTCAACGTAAGAATGGCCTACATTAGAAGAGACCTCAGAGATCATCTACTCCAACCACCCTGCCATAGACATCTCTCAACTAGACTTGGTTGTTCAAGGCCTCATCCAATCTGGCCTTGAACACCTTGAGGGAAGGGGCATCCACAAGCACTCTGGGCAGCCTATTTCAGAGTCTCATCACCCTCATTCTGAAGGCCTACTTCATATAATTGATACACATAATGCAAATACAGTGCATGCTTACACTTACGTAGAAGATGTCTGTATCCAGACAGAAGACAGTGTATGTTACTACTACATTGTAAAATAACTTGGTCTGTGGTGCTTTCCATTCATCTCTATATATTGTACAAGTGTAGCCTGAGTAGTGGACATATGATGAATTTAAACCCATTTTCCTCCAGTCTTTGACACTATTTTTGTGTCAAGACCACCACTGAGACACTGCTGCTCTTGAAGAAGCAAGCCCCATTCTCTCAGCTCTGACTGGAGAAGCTATCAACTTCATCTTTTCATCTTAATTTGATCCATCTTTAAGTAAATAACCTGCTCCAGGCATCTAACCTTTGAGCCTGGAGTTCTTGTCCACCCAGTCTCCAATAATGGCTCCCAGGAGAAGAACTGATCCTGCCACAACCAGTCCATAGACTGCAGTCAGGAGTAAGCTGTTTCCATAAAGTTCAACCAGGAACACAGAGACAGCAAAATGCCACATACGATCGCCCTTTAAGAGCAAAAGAGAGGAGAGACACAACATTACTCTTTGTAAGCACACAATCTGGCTACTTTACTAACGCCCTAGCAGAAACCTGGATCAAAGTAAAGTTTGTTACACATGCAGGAGTGGTGAGTGTGGGGATTAATTTGTTCCTTTGAGGGTTTTTTTGGACACAAAGCAGTTGTTAGGGGTGGTCTTATGCCTGTATCCTGTCACCATCAATTTTATCTCAATATCCCCAAGTTCATCTCTCCTAATTGAGTGAAACACTACACCTTGTGATACATAAAAAGCAACAGATATTTTCTATTCTAACATTACAGAACGAAGTTCATATCCAACCAACCTCAGGAAGCTTACACAGATTCTCCAGCAAGGATGAAATGTTAGCAACAGATTTACCAATTACCTCTACTATATAAATAAGTCTAAGACAGCAGTTTGCTTATAGATAATCAAAGCTTAAATGCTGTTTTAAAACCTAAGAGTCAGTCAAGCAAAGTTAGAATAGAGTTCAGGACAGACTTGGCTAAATCAAGGAAGGTGTGGTCCTAAATGCTAACTGAAGTTTCTGAAGTCAGAGGACTTAAGCTCTTTTTAATAATGTTAGGCATTAGGGTAATACTAGGAGATAGAGAATAAGAGCTTGTTTAAGCTAATGCAAACTCATGGCTGGTTCAACCTTTTTTAGCCTCTTGCTTTGAATACAAAGTTGTCATGTTCTGATACCACCTAATGCAGGTAAAAAGCAGCAGCCCACAATGCCAAATGTGTCCAAGTGAAGTAATTTTTTCACACTGTTCAAAACTTCTCTCATGCTTGCAACCAAACAGACCTCTGGCTTCACAAGGAATACGCTGAGGCTTTACACTGCCACATGATGGGAATCACAACTTGCTTTATGTTCACATGTATAATAAGAAATGCACAACAGAAAGTGTTTTAGGTAAGCAATGAAGCAGATGACTAGAAATCATTCACACTATTCTATGGCACACCATTTGTTTCCTAAGGGTCCCCGCTCTGTGTCTTTTATAAACCAAGCATGAAACTATTTTCTTCTGCTGCTTTATCTTAAATAAGCATTACTCTGTGATACAGCAAATAGTACAAATTTCTAAGGACCTCAAAAATTCCAAAGGGCTGGTGAGGGGATGTAACATAAAAGCACTTCTATGAAGCAAACTCAGCCAAATCTAACATCTCATGGAACACAGCAATCAGGAGAGATGTAAAAAACATGTTATTTGGAGGCTCAAAACAACTGCAAAGTTTGGTTACATGTAGTATAAACACAGAAGAAGAATTTAACTTAATGTCACTGAAGTGCTCTGAAGGAAGTTTCTTCAAACACTCTCATATGTACACATTCCTTAAACACAAGTAGAAAAAAAATTACATTCCAGTCATGTGGGAAGGCAAATTTCACCTGTTCCAAGGAAAGATTCTGGGCGGTTTGTATTTTTTGCTAATTAAAATGAGTGAAAAAAAATCAAATATGGTCATCTTCGATGTGCCCTCTTGCATGCAGTAAATCAGTTTTCACTCACCACAATACCTAAAGTCTCCTGTAAAATATATCCCACTTTCATTCCATGGTTAGTAGGAATATATAGAAAGTATTCCAGCAATAGAAACACAGGGATATAATTTCACAGCTTTAGCATTTACTTCAACTTAATATGACCTGACACTGAGTTTCACTTAAAATACATGCAGACAGATTAGCCAAGTTTTGATTAGCCTGGGTAACTACTTCTTGAGCTAAAAAAATAAGCCAAAGAGGAAATTTGAATATGAAAGTACTAACAGAAGTTTGAGGGGGGTTGTCTTTATGCAGAGACATTAAACCTGCTGAATTCTGACATGCTGAAAAAGGCATATAAAAAAAAAGTTGTAAGCATATGGAAGTCAGTGCCGGCCACTGCTATAGAAGAGGAAAACCTGATCTCACTCAAAACTTACAGGAAGCTTCCTTTCACCCCAGTGAGATCATGATTTTGCTACACAATTCATTTAGGGAGCCTGTGAACTCTGCTCAACCTTATCCAACACATTTACCCAGACTATTTTGATCTGGCCAGTCCACACAGATAATTTTGGGGGTAAGTGAAGCCATTCCAACCTGCAAGCATAAGTTTCTTTCAAGAATTAAAAAAAATATAAAGAGCAAGCAAAGCTAAACCAGTGTCACAGAAGAATGATATTAATGAGTTACAGAGGTTTGCAGTAGGTAATTTCAAGCTAAGATCTACCAAAATTTAAACAGTCAATATTGCCTTCAGAAACAAAGCCTTGATTATCTACACACTTGATCCCACTTTAAAATGTCTCCAAATGTAGCCATTTCAACTCTTTTCAATAACTAAATGCAGCTGTTTAGCTTTGCCATTCTTTTAAAGATGGTTCTTGTTCTTCTGTCAGTGTAATTATCCCTATAATCTCAATCCAAACATACACAAACCCCTCTCAGAACTAAAACCGACAAGTCAAGCAGTAGCCAGACTACACCTACTGATAGGCCTCCCAAGGTCTGAGTGGCACAGATAAGTCTGGGAAGTTGCAACTGACCTCCTAGCAAGCACTTGGCCCAGCACCAACAAGGTGAATCTAGTTTCATTCTCATCTTTACTGCTGAGTGATAGACAGCAATGAATTACAAATAGGCAACACAGGGTCTGAAACTCCAGCTCACCAGTGTAGTCCTGCCTAGTAAGTTCACCAAGGGCAAGCACACATTCAAATGCTTCCCCGAACAAGAGCCAAAGACGCAGACCAGACTTTGTTCAGATCTGCACATTTGTGGAGACATGACACGTTTAATCATTTACAGCTGCTCTATGTGTTTAGAAATGGCTTAGTAACACAGAGACCAAATCAGTACACCCACATTTCCACCATGTTTTGGATTGTGGACACAGTCATTTCAGAACAAAGATGAACCACTACTTCAAGTTCTGGAGATTCAAGGCACCCATTTACTGCTCCTGCTATCAAAAACATTCAGGCTACAGGAACACTACAGCTCAGAAGACAGAAAAGGTGCAGTCCTGTGCCCAGTTCTGACAAAACAGGCTAAATTCCTATTGTTTCAGCAGGTTTGGCTGGGGCTCGAGTTAAGATTTTCAGCGTGAAAGAAAACATACTGGAACGAGTCATATGCTATTAATACCGCTAAACAGCTGAACAGACATGCTGCAGTCTAACGCTCATTACAGCATGCGACACTGCTTTTCAACTCTGCTTTGTCACCTTTACTCATGTACTCTGAAAGCAGCCTCAACACCATGGTTTTTGAAGAGAGAAGCAGGAAGGGATGGCCAAATTGCCAGTGAGGCTCTTTGTGGACATTACTGACAAAAACTGCCGGTAACAATCCTGGCCTCTGAAAAGGAGTGAGCCAAACAGAAGCATCAGCACTCAGCTCATTCAGTCACATTAGCAACTGCTAAAATATTGCAAGAGAAATATCCAGATGATCTTTCAGCTTAGTGGAGATGAAGAGCTGCAATGTCCTGCACATCAGCCATTGGGTCAATGCCATACAGGGCACACATTAAAGAAAGTCAAAAACAGCACTAAAGACAAACCAGGGAATATTAGGGAGGGAAAAATCCACTCCTCCTTGAGTTGAGCCACTGGATGAAGGCAGGATTGCATTATAAGGCATATATATGCTTATTATATGGAATAGAACCAGATTTTTTATTTGTTGTGCACATTTTGAGGTTATTTATTAGCCTTCAACAGAGCAAAAAATGATGTAGTAAGTCAGTTCAGCACAAAAAGAAAATATTTCAGAAGGCAACTATTATAATAGAAAACCAAGACATCTCCTGACACTCAACAAGTCTGCTAAGCCATGGTAGTAACAGGTCCATTGTAAACACCGAGTATTTCCCATTAGCAAGTGTAGCAATCCTTGAAATACATGTTGCAACGGATTGTCTCTCATTCTGACACGTACTCTACCTTGTTTCTTTCCTTTCGAGCTCACTCTGCAAGGAATCTCACCTGTTCTGTAGCTACTTAAAAGAAGAGATACAGAAGCAGGCCCTCAAGAAACTGCACTGTGCTGAGAAGTGAATCTACTGGAACATACACAAAATTCCTAAAGACTTTTAACGGCAAGGTATCATGACAAGGGCCCTAATGCTTTCATGGCAGCGCGCTATTTTGTGAGGCTTTTTTGGGAAGGAGCAGCAGTCAGGTAAGTCACAACTAGATTAACAAACTCCTTCTTCCACCCGGTTAATCCTTTACTTACCCAAGTGGACAGTGCATGCCCGAGATAAAGCAGAAACTTTGCAGAGGTAAAATAGGCAACCACAGATCCTAAACGAGAGAGAAAACACAAACACTAAAGGAGCCTGTGGCACGGCCACCGCACCCCTGCGCGCGGAGCCCAGCGCCGTGTGCGGAGCGAAGCCGCCCGCGAGAGACGCCGCGCCGGTCGCCCGCGAGAGACGCCGCGCCGGTCACCCGCGCCCGCTCCCGGCAGCCGAGCGAGAGGCGCCGCCGACCCCGCCGCCGCGCACTGACCGCAGGGCCGCCGTTCGCCCGCCAGCTCCGCTCCCCGCGCCATGCCGGCCGCTCAGCCGCTGCCACAGCCCGATGCCGAAAGGAGGCGGGGGACGCGCGGCTTCGCTCCGTGTTGCCTTCCCCGACTTAGCTAGCACTGTAGCTGAAGTCGGAAAGCCCTGGCCTTATGCGGAGCGGGCGGCCGGGGCACGCTCCGCCGCGCTGGGAGCCGAGCGCCGTGCGACGCCCGGCTGACGCTGCGGGGCCGCGGAGCCTTCAGGCTGAGTACTGCTTCGCGCACTGCCCTTTGTAGGCGGCTGCGGGCACCGCCTCCGCCTGGCCCGCCCCGGGGGCGGCCCCCGGCCGCCATCGCCCCTGCCTGAGGCGGGCCAGAGCAGCGCTTCGCTGGCCACCTCTAGAGCACTGTCCGGGAGACTGGCTTACAGGCGGTTTCCTAGGCAGCCTCCTGGGTAGCTCCGGCTCCCTGCAGCCGTGTGTGGGACCCAGGAGACCACCAGACCCACCTAAAAAAGCTACACAGTGAGCCTTCCGTGTCACAGGTCGTTGCTGCTGTTCGTTTGCTTGATGATTTTATGTTGCCTTCTTACTTTAAAAAATGTGGAATTCCTGACTATTTGGATACAGCAAGAAGCTGGGGGTGTAAGATAAGCACCAACTATCAAAACACTATGGCTGAAACAGCCGCAAACGACAGTGCTCCCAGTTCATAGCTTGCAATAAATAAACAAGGTACCAAAGCTGAAGCTATTTTTAATTGAAACAGCCTTCTGTTACAGAAAATAAAGTGCAGAAATCACTCATTTGATGCCAGCTCAGGCTGGCTGCTTCAGATGTAGTTCCTACTATGACTATTTGTTTTGCACCCTATATGACCTACTTTTGGTGTTGACCACCAGTAACAGAAGTCAAATCCCAGTCCAAACCTTCAATGAACTCATTTTCTTTTTTTTCCAGGATGCTATGAAAATAATTAAGTATCGCTCCTTGTGCTTCAGAAATGCACTGATTGCCGTTGGCTGCCAGGGCAGAGATAACATTGTCATTATGAAATACTGCCCGGTTCCCTCCTGTATGTGAGAAGTGCTCTTGGTTTGTTTTGGTTGGGTTTTGTCCCCAGATATATAGGCCATCCCAGAAGCCTGACGTAACACCAATAACCTGTTCTGGTTTGGCCGCTCCTGTGATCTTGTTCAAAGTATTTCTTGTATTAATTACATGACTTTCTATGTATGAATCACGCTTTATCCTCTGCATAAAGGGAATTGTACCTTGGGAAAAAATAATACAGGAGTAAGAATTCATATAAAGATAGGAAGCCTGAAAGCACTGGGATTGGATATCCAAGGTGAGTTGTTTCTTTTTATGGGATGTTCCTTAGAAAATGCTCAACACTTTTTCACAGATTAGCCTCAAAAACAAAGGAAATTTCCTTGATGGCTCACCTTATAAAGTCTCACTGTTTCAACTGTATTCTTCACTAACAGATAAAAAGATATTTTTCCTAAACCTTATAATTGTTAATATTATTAGCTCATATTAAACAATAACCTACAGTATCTCAAAATCAACTGATACTTACAAAATCACAGAATGTTAGGGGTTGGAAGTGACCTCAAAACATCATCTAGTCCAACACCCCTGCCAGAGCAGGATCACCTAGAGTAGGTCATACAGGAATGCATCCAAGTGGGGTTTGTGTGTCTTCACGGATGGAGACTTCACAACTTCTCTGAGCAGCCTGTTCCAGGGCTCGATCAACCCTGTTTTTCCTTATGTTCACATGGAACCTCCTATGCCCCAGCTTGTACCCATTGCTCCTTGTCCTACCATTGGAAATCACTGAGCTGGTTCCATCCTCCTGACACTGCCCTTCACATCTTTATAAACATGAATTAGGTCACCCCTCAGTCTCCTCCAAGCTAAAGACCCCCAGCTCCCTCAGCCTTTCCTCAGAAGGGAGATGTTCCACTCCCTTCAGCATCTTTGTGCCTGTGCTGGATTCTTTCAAGCACTATTTAGTTTGGGTTTAAGTCCATTAACTGTCAGTGCCTGCACCTTTACTGACACCTTTGGTGTATTTCACAAGCAGATGCACTGAGCTAACTTGGTTTTGTGCTGCAAGAAGATTCTGATAGGTGTCCAACTTACTATGTCTTAGGCAGGAAGGCGGTTGCCTTCGCAACCTCAAGGAGCACTGTGAGACGTCTGTAGTGCTCCTCCCAGGCCATCACATCTGACCTGCACCTTTTCCACTCCTGTCCTGGTAGCACTTCTGGCCATTGTCACAGTCTGGTTACTGGACTAGCTGGATGTGCAATTTGATCAAGTCTGCTCTAAACTGGGGTATTTCTGATAAGGAAAGGCTGAGACACCTGTGGCTATTTAGCTTGGGCAAAAGCAGACTGAGAGGGAACCTTCTCAATGCTGAGCATGTGCATAAGGACGAGGGGCAAGAGGATGGGGTCAGACTCTTTTCAGCAGTGCCCAGCAACAGGACAAGGGGAAATGGGCAGAAACTAGAACCCAGGAGGTTCCACATAAACATGAGGAAAAAAATATTTCCTGTGGGGGTGTCAGAGCCTTGGAGCAGGATGCCCAGGGAGGTTGCAGAGTCTCCTTCTCTGGAGAGATTTCAAACCTGCCTGGGCATTGTGATGCTGTGCAACCTGCTCTGGGTGACCCTGATTTAGCAGAGAGGTTAGACTGGATGATTTCCAGAGGTCCCTTCTGACCCCCACCATGCTGGGATTCTGTAGTCTGGTACCAGACATGATACAGCAGTAGAACTGAACTGGATTATTGAGGTGAAATCATCATCTTCATTATTTTTTTTCCTGCGGATGAATCATCTAGCGATATTTATGGCACAAGAAAATGCCAAGAAAACATCCCTACCATCCTTCAAAATTTAAACAGCACTGTTTCCTATATCTCAGGGATTTCTCATCCAGAAGTACAGATGGTCTGTCCAGTGTGTAGACGGTGAATCCAACATGTGTGGATCTTGGTGAAAAATTGTAGTGTATGCAGCCTAGGGTTGATCTGCACACATTGAAATCAGCCTATTCATGTGATTTGCATAGCACAACTGCACCATGAGGTTCATACACTGAGGTCACATGTGTCCCAGGATCACTGCACATGTGACACTACAGGAGGTACCACCCAGAATTCCTTACATCTTTCTATATATTCTAACAACTTTCCTGCCAATGTGTGAGATCCTAAGCACAGAGCCACAAGGCCACAGCTGGCAGATAAAGGAAATTCACCTTTTGTCTCCTGAATTTTCCCCCACTTTGCTGTGTGATCTTGCCCCACTTCATTAAAATAAGTGTGTGGCCACGTTCATTTCCCTGTCAAACAGAACATTCCCTACAACACCCATGTTAAAGCTAATTTGATTGTTTTACAAAGACACTACTAAAAATGTCCCAAATATTCTTATTAATATTCCACTAAATCAAAATTTTGTCAGATTGATTGTGAAGCCCTTGTGAATATTTCTGAAGTTGCAGCTCTTGCTTCAGGTTGGCTGGCTCACCCAAGGCTTTTCACAACAATATTTACAGATTTCCGATGCATTTAGGGAGGTGTTTGATATTTGGAAGCTGTGTGAGAGGAGTTACCAGTTCTACCTGGTAGGGACCCAACTCAGCAGTCTTGCAGCAATCATTTACATCCTGGAACAGCTGTGAATTTGAGCCCAGCTCTGACTAATTGTCACTGGCAGAGTGGCAGTAGAGGCAAAAAAGTGAGATTCTGGAGACAACAGATAGTTTTGTCTGAACACAGGTTGCCAAAAGATGTCTTCAGATTCAGAAAATCTGCTCTCAAATTGGTGGTTAGCTTTGCAATTAACAGCTTGTGAGTTTTCAGAGGTACCAGAGATTTGATTCTTCCTTTACAGCCAGGGCACCCAGTATGTGCAGAAGCCCTGGGTTATGTCAGCAAGCATTGACCAAAACATGAAGCCAGCCTTGCTACACAGATAACCCTGGCCCTCCAGCACTCTTGGAGTGCAGATGTTTGGGGGCAGCCCTAGCCTCCTAGTTCATACCTTGATGTTTCCCATTCTTACCTACACTCTGCTTTTCCTATGGGAAGGCTTAATCTTTTCTTTCATTACTACATTTCCAGATTATTAAATAGCACAATTTATCTTTGCACAATTGTTCTTTTTTTTTTTTTTCATTTTTTCTCCCTTTTTTGGTCTTTGTTTTTTCCTTTTCTTTTTTTTTTTCACATGAAGAAAACCCTCTCAGATTTGCTGTTTACTTGTATTGTAAGTGCTTCATTCTCCACAGAAATCTCTTCACTCTTTACAGCTCACCACTGGAGATGCACAGGGATTAACAAGATACATATTTGTCTTACAGTCTACCTAGCCAAAGTTTTTCAGTGGATCAATTCCTTATGCCTTATTAAAAATATAGGACTAATTCCACCTCTCTAGTTGCTGAGTGAAGAGATGTTAAACTACTGGGTTAGATTTTAGAAGTTTTTTTGAGTCTAGAGCTGAAAAAAGTTACATTCTCCAACTTGTCTGGCAACAAGGGCAACAATTCAACTGCAAGATGTAAACAGCTGAACGTGTTTTAATCATTGGTAAGTGCATAATTATGATGCCAAGAATATTCAAAGATATACTTTCAGGAAAAACATCTCTTGAAAAATATGACTGGATATATTTTGACTTTAAAGTGCCCACATCAGTGGCAGCTTCTTTAAGCACTGTGCTTGTAATAGAGTTGCTGAAACTAGAGCAATAGCAATTTTACAAAATAATACCCACAAAGGTCATCATGGTTTAACCAAAGAAGCGTGAATAATAGAGAGAGACCTCATGTAAGCTCAGATCTTACAGTCAGCTGAGAGGTTTCATGAAGTTTAATTATCGTGATGTTAGCATTCTTCATTAAGGCAGCCCTCCTGGTGTGCAGAGGTTTTTTACTCATTTAGCTTACACAAAGCCAAGCAAAACTGTAAAGAACGCACATATAATCTGTGTCTTTTCAAGGATGAAGGACAGAAGCCTTCACTGAACTGCCTCCTGCTATGACTCAAGCACAGAAAGCCGTGGCTCTTTTACTCATAACCTCACACATTCAATTATCAGCAGTTCCATCTCCCTATCAGCTGACACTCAGTTCAGAGTTTGCAATGCACTAGCACAGGGCAGAGAAAACTCTCCTAGGTGTTTTAGAGCCCTGCTTCCTTTCAATAGAGATGCTTTTTACTCCAAAATTGTTCATTTCACTTCGATTGAGTAATTTGAGTGTCTATACCTATCCTCATTGAGTAAACATCTGCTCTCTCCCACTTCCTCCAGGATCCATAGTGTGATGCTCCTATTGGATTTCTCTCAAAGTGACAGCTGCTGTTTCTCAGGGCTGGATGACAGACAAAAGTAATTTTAACCTAAACAATCATCATTTCCATGACCAGAGTGAGACAAACTCTTGTGGGAAAACCATCCAGAAGCTCTACCAAGTTGAGAGGTTTATTTACAGGCCAGAATTAGCTAGCTTATACAACACTCTAGCTCAGGGTGCTGAACCAGCTCTGTACTCACAGTGACCAAACTAACATGTCTGTAACTGAAAAGTGATCAACTAACCAGTGAGCAAAACAATTTGCTTGAAGTCCTGTGTCTTACATGAGCACTTGTTTCAGTAAGAGAATCCTTTTGCCCAATCTTTCTCAGGCACAAGAAAACACTGTGCCCAAAAACACAGATAAGGAAAGCATCTTGTGCCAAATGAGGAAAAAAAGTAATTCAAAGAGAGGAAAACACCACATCTGCTAGGAACATGTGGATGTTTCACACTCCAATGTCAACTGTCGCATGTCTGCAAGCTCCCTGTATCATACTGAACATCCATTCTCAAGAGTAGGAATTAACTGACTTGAACTGGAACACTGTGTTACAGAGGAAGAGCCTGAAATTAGTCTGGAGGTTAAGATAACCACCTATCTGCAATTTGAGCTCATTTTATTTGTTTTCTTCATTAGAACTTACTGCAGTTTGTCTCCTACAGGGTGTCATTGTTCTGTTACTAAACAATACAATAGTGCTTTGTAAAGAGCATTTTCTTTCATGTCCGTATTTTAGTGTGCAATATGGAAATACCAGGATTTGTTATTTTCCCCACAGCCCTCTAATACCTATGAATTTTGCCTTTATTTCTTAATTCACCTTTCAGGAATTATGACATCTACAATAAAATCAAATGTGAAAACAAGTCAGGCAGTATTTTATCTCTTAATAAGAAGCCCCCAACCAACAAAACTACCTGAAAGGAAGGTGTAGTAAGGTGGGGCTCAAACTCTTCTCCCAGGCAACATGTGATAAGAGGGCATGGCCTGAAGCTGACCCAGGAGAGGTGTAGGTTGGATGTTAGGAAGGACTTTCTCAGGGAAAGGGGAATTAGACACTGGAATGGACTGCCCAGGGAGGTGATGGAGTTGCCATCCCTGGAGGTGTTTAAGGAAAGACTGGATGTGGCACTTGGTGACATGGTCTGGATGGTGTGGTGCCGTTAGGTCATAGGCTGGATGTGATGATCTCAGAGGTCTATTCCAGCCTCAATAATTCTGTGATTCTTCTCTTCAACAACTCCTCTTGAAGTATGGTTGATCTCTAAGGGAGGCAGATTTTGACATCCCTGTTCAGCTTTTAGCACTATTTTATTCTGATTCCATGCCAAGAAAACATTTAAAGCATACTTATAACTTCACTTCCCACTGAAATGAAAAAAAACTAAACCAACAACAACCTAGTTTTAAGACCATGTTGAAAGACTTTTTGGAAGAGAACTAGGGTGTAAAAACTTCTTTTGACCTGTTCAGTCTGAACTGAAGTCTGGAGTATCAGTGATCCCACAGCAGGAAAAGAGAAATCCGTTAGAAGAGCTTCAGTTGCACTATCAACTTCTGGTTTTGGGTGTCTCCCAGAACAACCTTTATAAAAACATGTTTGCCTTTGGGGACCAAAGATTCAATTCTGTTCAAATTAGCCATCTGAACATCTAAAGTCATTTTTTTGGAAGGCAAAGCATAAAGCAAAACAAATACTTTGAATTACATGACGACATAGAATCATAGAATAGAATCATAGAATCGCCCAGGTTGGAAGGGACCTCTAAAGGTCATCTATTCCAATCCCCTCTGCAGTCAGCAGGGGCATCCTCAGCTAGATCAGGTTGCCCAGAGACTCACTGAGCCTCACTTTGAATATCTTCAGGGATGGGGCCTGAACTATTTCTCTGGGCAACCTGTTCCAATGTTCCACTACCCTCATGGTAAAGAACTCATTCCTAACATCCAATTTAAATCTGCTCTTTTCTAGTTTGAAGCCACTGCACCTTGCCCTATCACTGCAGGCCTTTGTAAACAGTCCCTCTCCCTCAAGGTGTGGCCTAACCAGTGCAGTGTACAGGGGCACAATGACCTCCCTGCTCCTGCTGGCCACACTGTTCTTAATGCAGGCCAGGATGCCATTGGCCTTCTTGGCTGCCTGGGCACACTACAGGCTCATGTTCAGCCTATCATCAACCAGTACCCTCAGGTCCCTCTCTGCCTGGCTGCTCTCCAGCCACTCTGACCCCAGCCTGTAGCTCTGCATGGAGTTGTTGTGGCCAATGTGCAGAACCCGGCACTTGGATGTGTTCAATCTCATGCCATTGGATTCTGCCCATCTGTCCAGCCTGTCGAGGTCCCTCTGCAAAGCCCCGCTACTCTCTAGCGGATCAACTCCTGCCCCTAGCTTGGTGTTGTCTGCAAATTTACTGATGATGGACTCAATGCCCTCATCAGTAATTTTGTAGATGACATGGTGTCACTGTATTTATGAAGCTCTACTCGGCAACAAGATACAAACCCCTCTGCCTCAGAATGTTTCTCAAAGGGACAGGCTTTGGCCACAATGATGGTCACAGCCCTTAGTTTCAGCTCTGTACAAGCACTGCTCCATCAGAGCTGAAATGTGGCTTGAAGTATTGACAGAACTTTTTTTTTCTTTTTTGGTCAGTATCTTAAGCATAAATCCACTCAGCTTAATTCATGTTAACAAAAAACCCCCACAAATATGACTGATAGCTTGCTGCTATCTTGCCATAAATCTTCTCCACCCTGTTATTATGGCTAGCACTCCCAAATGGATGGAACAACCTGTTACTCTAACCTAGATAGCTGGCTAAAGTACAATTTTTCATGGAGCAATTATGCTCAGTGGCCCAAACTGTGATACACTTAAATAATTGGGGAAATCAATTTCCAATGTAAGTGCCTCTTGTGGTCAACATTTCAACAAAAGTTCATCAGAAGCAAATTACATAGAATAAACCAGGTTGGAAGAGACCTTCAAGATCATCGCATCCAACCCATCAACCAATCCAACACCACCTAAACAACTAACCCATAGCACCAAGCACCCCCTGAAAACCTCCAATGATGGCGACTCCACCACCTCCTTGGGCAGCCCATTCCAATGGGCAATCACTCTCTCTGTATAGAACTTCTTCCTAACATCCAACCTAAATCTCCCCTGGTGCAGCCTGAGACTGTGTCCTCTTGTTCTGGTACTGGGTGCCTGGGAGAAGAGACCATCATCCGCCTGTCTACAACCTCCCTTCAGGTAGTTGTAGAGAGTAATAAGGTCACCCCTGAGTCACCTCTTCTCCAGGCTAAGCAATCCCAGCTCCCCAAGTCTTTCCTAGGGCTTGTGCTCCAAACCCCTCACCAACTTTGTTGCCCTTCTCTGGACTCGTTCCAGCAAGTCAACATCCTTCCTAAACTGAGGGGCCCAGAACTGGACACAGTACTTGAGGTGCAGCCTAACCAGTGCAGTGTACAGGGGCACAATGACCTCCCTGCTCCTGCTGGCCACACTGTTCCTGATGCAGGCCAGGATGCCATTGGCCCTCCTGGCTGCCTGAGCACACTGCAGGCTCATGTTCAGCCTACCACCAACCAGCACCCCCAGGTCTCTCTCCACCTGGCTGCTCTCCAGCCACTCTGACCCCAGCCTGTAGCTCTGCATGGGGTTGTTGTGGCCAATGTGCAGAACCCAGCACTTAGATGTGTTAAATCTCATGCCGTCTTCTAACTGGGATGGAGTAATTCCAGTTGACAGGATAGGCTAGGGAACAGCTGTATGAGAAGCAGCTTTGAGGAAATGGATGAGGGAGGCCTAGTGGTCAACAAGTTGAACATAAATTAGTTGAAGATGAAGCTTTGTGCTTTTGCAGCAAAGGTGGCCAACTGCCCCCTGAACTGTTTTAACAAGAGTGTAGTCAGTGAGCCCAGGAACTGATCCTTTCCTCCATTTGGCACCTGTGAAACTGTGTCTGGAGTCCTGTGCAGAGTTTGTGACTCCTCTGGACAAGAAAAACTTTAGCACACTGGAATGAGCTCAGCCAAGGGTCACCAATATACTCAGAGGGGTGGAGCACACCACATAAGAAGAGAGACTGAGAGAGCTGGGGCTGTTCACACTAGAGAAGGCTCAAGACACATCTTGATGTCAGAAGATATGAAGAACATGGAACCAGATGCACAGATGTGCACAGATGCACATCTCTCCTCAGAGATGCAGAGTAACAGCATGAGAGGCAACAGACACAAGGTAGAACATGAGAAATTCCAGTAGGTACAAGAATTTTTTTTACCACGAAGGTGATCAAATATTGGAATAGATGACCCAGAATTTCGGCTGGGGAATTCCTGTTCCAAGGGTGTCCAGCTCACAACAGAAGTCCCTGGAACCTACGCTGAACAGGATGTAGGACTAGATTGCCAAGGGTCACTTCCAATCTAAATGAGTCTATCACAGCAAACTGATCAACTTCCACACTTAGTTTCTCTAACTGCAGGCTGTGGACTTCTTTTCCAGGGAAAATAAGTAAATAAATCCCACTACAGATCCACTAAGTAGAGTCAGTGCATGTGAAGAAGAAATGGTTAAAGACTGACCCTGTTCATTTGAAAAGGCAACATTGATCTGGATTTGGGAAGGGGTGGTATCTAATTAGATATCCCCAGAAGAACAGCTCATTAAAAATAAGTACTCATGATTAATTGAATTTAAATCAAGGCTAAATTAATACAATCAACATGATCAGATCATTAAGATTTTGCACATCAGGAGATGAAACATTAATAAAGGGAACTGATTTGGAAAATTAGTAATGACATGGTGACCCTGGTCATATGAAGCCTGGTATATAGAATCACAGAATGGCCTGGGTTGGAAAGGACTTCCAAAGGTCATCTAGTCCAATCCCCTCTGCAGTAAGCAGGAGCATCCTCAAGTAGGTCAGGTTGCCCAAAGCCCTGTTGAGCCTCACCTTGAATATCTCCAGGAATGGGGCCTCAATTCCTCCCTGGGCAACCTGTTCTAGTGTTCCATTACTTGCTCCTAACATCCAATCTAAATCTACTATTTTCTAGTTTCAAACCATTGCTCCTCATCCTATTGCTGCAGGCCTTTGTAAACGGTCCCTCTGCAGCCTTCAGGTCCTGGAAGGCCGCTATTAGGTCTCCCTGGAGCTTACTCTTCTCCAGGCTGAACAACCCCAGCTCCCTCAGCCTGTCTTTGTAGCAGAGGTGGATACAAGTTAGCAAGAATTGTGTCCTACAATATCAGCATCAGGAAAAAGAACAAGTAATTTCAAACAACTTCAAACTACTCTCAGAAGAAAAAAAAAATCTAAAAGCCTGTTTATTGCTGGCACTGCAAAGACCAGCTGTGTATGAGCTATATTCTTAAACAACACTGAACGGATTCACGCATGGAAAAAGGGAAACAACAGCAAGATCAATGGATTTCAAATTGTCTCTTAATACACTTTGTTGATTATTTTTAGTCTGACCTCAGTTGGGGCTGATGCAGGGTTCTGCTTCACTGTGACAGGGATGACTTCAGGTTGCTTTTCAAGGTAAATTTCAAGTAGTCTTAAATCTATGGGCTGCTCACTAATTATGTCTTCAGTCCTGTAAAATCACATAATTGCCCATTACTGTATTCAGTACAAATAGTAAAGTATTTATTATGCACGTGCTCCTAAGTATTTTGGGCATGAGAGTCCATGCCAAAGTCAATTAAGTGCAGGGCTCCAAAGTGGTTGGGAAATTACACAGGATAAACAAGTAGAGGAAGTTTCTTAAGTGAAGGTGCAATCCTGGATGCCAGACACGGTCAGAAGCATTCTTGTGATGCATTTAACCCTGCCAACAAACATAAGAGTTGTTGTAATATATAATTATGAAAGAAAACACTGACACAATTAAACCTCTAACTAATGCCTATTTACACAATATGCACATCCATCCTGAGGAGTGTGGCTTTTTCATTTGTGAATTCCTTTCTTCTGTAGCCTTTTTGTTTTGACCGCGTTCTTTCTGTCAGCAATCGATTTTGTACCTCTCACTGCAAAACAAGGATTTGGCTTATGCTCTTGTGCACAACAAGTTTCAAAATGGTGATTAATGCAGCTGAAAAACTGCCCAGTGACTCCATGCTACAGAGGGTTAAAATAAGCTGGCTGAACACCAGCATCTAGTTTGAGAGACTTCTGTCATCTCAGGTGGTAACAGAGACCTAAATTTAGAAAAACAGACCAAACTCTCTCTAAAACCCTTCCTGAGGCTGTTGGAGACAAGACGAATTTTTAGGCCAGCAAGTGTTTAATAGCATGGTAAGGTTTTGAGTTGTATGTACTCTGCCAGCATTTCTGCATTGAGATTCAGCAGCATTTCTGCACCAGGTGTTATAGCCACACTGTGGAAGAACTGAGGGTCAGGGAGAGTCACATTCAGGTTTCCCAAATTCCACTTTAGTCTTTGTGTCCAGCATTTCCCACTGGAAAAGCCTACACTCAAAACATTAGCCCTTCGCTTCAATATAGACAGAGTTCAGCCTTACTTCCTCCAGGATAAACACCAGGAGCAATCAGAACCCTTGGATGGAGTCTTAATGGAGAATGTATCCTGACTGATTTTTCAAAGACAGTATTAAAGGAGAAAATCAGAGCTCTACAACACAGAAGTTTAGAATGGCTTAGGTGGGAAAGCACCTTAGATACCATCTACTCCAGAAGTTTGCACTGCTGTAGTGAGCAACTGGTTGCAGAAATAACTGAAGGAGCTACTCACTAGGAAGGCAAGAACCATATAGAACCACAAAATGGTTTGGGTTGGAAGGGACCTTAAAGAACACGTAGTTGCAACCTCCCTGCCACAGGCAGGGACATCTCCTACTAGACCAGGTTGTTCAAGGTCCCATACAGCCTGGCTTTGAACACTTCCAGGCTTGGAGCCTCCACAACTTCTCCAGGCAGCCCGTTCCAGTGCCTCATCGCCCTCATGGGGAAGAATTTCTTCCCAATGTCTAATCTAAATTAAGTTTCTTCCAGTTTGAAGTTGAAGAATCATTCTACATTGTCCAGAGGAACACGCCAGTCTTCATAATTATTACTTAGATAATTATGTGCATGGAAATTGGCTGTGGGAATCATGGTCTGGAATAAAATGGGTCAGTTCCTTAATATTTTGTAGAGTGGCCCAGACTTGGAGATTTAAAGGAAGCCATCAGAAGCAGCATGACATGAGATCTATACCTGTGGTTGAGCTCTGTTACGTACAGCCAGTTAATTTGATACATCAAATTTGATATATCAAATTAACAAATGCAAGATATATTCCATTCAAGTTCATTAATTTCTCTAAGATGCACAGGCCAGAGACAAGACTTAAGAGGTTGGACATTTCCTTGAGTAGGAAAGGATGGGGGAAGAAAGAAAATTCAAGACTGTACATCCCAGTGCAAACATGATCTGACCTCCAGTGGGACCTGTGGGAAGTAGAAGGCAAATGGGAAGAAAACAAGAGGAAAAAAAGGAGGCTCTGGCACCCAGGATGACAGGACTGAGAGAGATTAAATCCAACTACTGACCGACAGGCTGGGTGCCAGGCACTTCTGGATTCTGATCTTTGATTCACTGCTGAATCACCCTGTGGACACGGACAATTGGCTCCACCTTTCTGTTTCAGTTTCTCATAAGCAGGGTGATGTTTATCTACCAGTCTCAAGGAGTGTTCTCACAATAATTAATAAATGCTTGGAAAGTACTTTGAAGATGAAAAACCAAATTTACACAAAGCCAAGGAGGGCACTGAACTGACCTGCTCATTCCTTTTCAGCAAACCCAGTCTACACTTACAGAAAGTATGCCCAAAAATGCCCAGCTGGATTTCTCACCACTGCCTATCCTCTACCTATTTGCATCTCAGATTACACTCTGTGTTTACCTAATGCTTGATTCAAGCAAATCATACACATAGAACTACTTATCAGTTCAAGCTAAGCATGTGCCAAGCTGATTGTAAGATTAGATTCCAAAGACAAAATGGTGTGTAGAGGGCTGTCTTTTATCCTCTCTCTCCAGAAACAGCTGATAAACACTTCTCCAATTGCAAATAATAGTAGCTGGTGAGTTATTAAAAAGGTGACTAATGATTTTAGCTCTCTGAAGTTGGGACCATTTTTGTGCTTTAGTATCAAAGCACATTGTTGATGGCAGGTGTTCATTAGAATTTTCTATTATTAAAGTACATGGTTTTTTAAAAATCCCCACAAGTCTATAATACATTTATTATTTTGTCAGGCTCTATATAGGCAACTATCAAATCACAATCCCTGGACCTGATTTGGTAATGTTGAATAAAAGAAGCAAGCTCAGATGAGAAAGGTCACTAGTCAAACCTAAACAGTTTGTTTGCAAACTACTCCAACAAATTATTTAATAAATGTATGTAACTAGATATTTTGTTTCTTGCCAATTAAGATTTGCTATGTTTGAGTCAGCTACCACCACTGATTAAGGAAATCATCATAACCAAATACAGCAACAGAAAAGGCTGCTATTCACTGTGAACCAGCATATGAAGAACCTGCCATACCATACTGGTTAGACCAGCACTGGTTAGGCCACACCTGGAGTCCTGTGTCCAGTTCTGAGCCCCTCAATTTAGGAAAGATGTTGAGTTGCTGGAATGTGTCCAGAAAAGGGGAACAAAGCTGGGGAGGGGTTTGGAGCACAAGCCCTATGAGAAGAGGCTGAGGGAGCTTAGGTTGCTTAGCCTGGAGAAGAGGAGGCTCAGAGGAGACCTTATTGCTTTCTACAACTACCTGAAGGGAGGTTGTAGCCAGGTGGGGCTTGGTCTCTTCTCCCAGGCAACCAGCACCAGAACAAGAAGACACAGTCTCAAGCTGTGCCAGAGGAGGTTTAGGCTGGATGTTAGGAGGAAGTTCTTCATAGAAAGAGAGATTGGCCATTGGAATGTGCTGCCCAGGGAGGTGGTGGAGTCGTCATCATCACTGGAGGTGTTTAAGAAGAGACTGGATGGGGTGCTTGGTGCCATGGTTTAGTTGATTAGATGGTGTTGGGTGATAAGTTAGACTCAATGATCTTGAAGGTCTTTTCCAACCTGGTTAATTCTATTCTATTCTACTAACCAAGTGATGAGTCCATTTCTCCTCCTATATCTTATTGTTGAGTAAATATTTTTTTCCATCTAAGGAGAAGAAGAAAACCTCCTGAATAACCAAAATATTATTAAATGTTGAGACAAAATTTGATTTAATGGCCTAATATATTTCTAGTTTTGGGCAACCCAGCGAAAGATAATTTACCTTTCCAAGGTAGGGGATGAGGTAATGGAGAGCAACCTTGTGGAAAAGGACTAGGACTTGCTGATGGATGAGAAGCTTGAAATGAGCCAGCAATAGGCACTTGCAGCCCAGAAGGCAAATAGCATCCTGGGCTGAATCAAAAGAAGCATGGCCAGCAGGTTGAGAGAGGTGATTCTGCCACTCTGCTCTGCTTGAGTGAGACCTGCACTGGGCAACCTGGTCTCATTGAGGATGCCTGAGCTTACTGCAAAAGGGGCTGGAGTAGATGACCTGTGGAGGTCCCTTCCAACCCAGATCAAAAGTTTTGTGAAAAAAGCCAACAAGTTGTAATTATTCAGCAAACAAAGGAACAGCCAGTTTAAAACCAGAGAAGGCTCTATTTCTAAACCATAGCACACACTCATTTTCCAGAACACCACACAGATCAACCGAGAAGCTGTAAAAAGTGCCTTTACACCTAAATTTTCACATCTGCAAATGAAAGGAAAAACAAGTATTTTTGTGGCTTGAGTGGTTGAACTGAAAATCACATGGAACCACTGATAACTTGCTGCTTGTTTTCATCCTACTGATAGCAGAATGATATTACTTAGAAGCTTGGATTTATCCTGTCTCAGGCTTTGTGGGTGATACATGATGCACCATACTGCAGCCTCTAATACTAAGCTAGTTCTGATAGCACCAATTTGAGTAAAAGTCTGTGTAAAAAAGGGGGTATGTGCTCAGTTACCTTTGCCAAGCTCCATGATGCTTACCTACTGGCACTGATACTAACACTGCATGTGCTACTAACTCCAAGGAAAATATATCAAGAGTGTTTTACGTTTTCCTTTATGCTTTATCAGCACCTTGATAGATGTAAAGTGACAATATACCAGTTAGGGTCTGTTTTTTGGTTCTGTTGTAGGTCTTTTGTTTTATTCCTGAGCAAGTCTTAGTCTCTGTGCTATAGAAAGAGAGAGATTGTTTTAAGCTTTTTAAGATTTGTGGATGAATAGTGTCCTGCACAGTGAATTCAGTGCGGTCATATGCAGTCACGTTAGTTTTATAACCTCCAACTTCCTCATCCAGAGAATAAGGATTATGTGTGTTATAATTACTGGACCACTAAGAAGTTAAATTCATGAATGTCAATCACCTATTCTAAAAGGAAGGCAGCATTCAAAGAATATTATTATTAGTTTCACAACATGCATATTACATACATTTTAACTACACAGAAAGACCAGGGAGCAGGAGACAAGGAACAAGGATGTTCACAGTATCACAGTATCACTTAGGTTGGAAAGGACCTTGAGGATCATCGAGTCCAACCTATCAACACAGACCCCATGCCTAGACCATGGCACCAAGTGCCACATCCAATCTCCCCTTGAACGCCTCCAGGGTCGATGACTCAACCACCTCCCTGGGCAACCCATTCCAATGCCGAATGACTCACCCGGTGAAGAACTTCCTCCTCACCTCGAGTCTAAACCTCCCCTGGCGCAGCTTGAGACTGTGTCCTCTTGTTCTGGTGCTGGGTGCCTGGGAGAAGAGACCAACCCCCTCCTGGCTACAACCACCCTTCAGGTAGTTGTAGAGGGCAATGAGGTCACCCCTGAGCCTCCTCTTCTCCAGGCTAAACAATCCCAGCTCCCTCAGCCTCTCCTCATAGGGCTTGTGTTATTGTGCCCACAGTGATATCAGAACAATGACTATTAAGCTGATGATACTTTATCAACTGAACAGAACAACAACCAAGGCTTAGCACCCAGCACTCTATTAGAGGTGACATTAAAAATCAGGGAGATGATAAAAATGAGGCTCTGGGATAACTGTGGTTGGCTATTTGTTGAGAATTGTTTTTATAGCAAAAAAATCCAAAACAATAAATGCATAGCTCATTTTACAGGTCTACTGTGCTAAGATGAGACATTCAAAAGGGTTAAAACTCAGCTGTCCTCCTCCCCACCCTGGAATCACTCAGGTTCCTTTGTGGCAGGATGCTGAGCACTTGTAAAGATCCTAGTGGAAAGCATGCAGTTTGTACGATCCACGTCCTGGTTTGTTCTTTAGGAAGAAAAGTCACACTGATAGCACTTAAATCATACATTTACACACTGGCCACAGTTCTAGGTGCTCCTCAGGGAACAAAGCTGGACAGCACTAAGTATCTATACACCACTGTATTTCTCTCACTTACATGGCTACTACATGTTAGACGTTTGGGTAATTCTACCCCCATGACATATAGAATCACAGAATGGTTTGGGTTGGAAGGGACCTTAAAGATATCTAATTCCAACCCCCCTGCAACAGGCAGGGACAGCTTCTGCTAGAACAGGCTGCTCCAGGCCCCATCCAACCTGGCTTTTAACACTTTTAGGGTTAGAGCCCCCACAACTTCTCTGGGCAACCCCTTACAGTGCCTCACCACCCTCATGGGGAAGAAATTCCTCCTCCTAATGTCTAATCTAAATTGAGCTTCTTCTAGTTTTCACCCCTCATCCTGTCACTCTGCCTTTGTAAGAGGTCCCTTTCCAGCTCTCCTGTAACCCCCTTCAAATATTGGAAGGCTGCTAGGTCTCCGTGCTGCCTTCTCCAGGCTGAACAGCCCAAACTCTCTCACCCTGCCACCACAACAGAGGTGCTCCAGCCCCCTGATCATCTTCATGGCTCTCCTCTGGACCCGCACTAACAGTTCCATATCCTTCTTGTGCCGGGTGCTCCAGAGCTAGACACAGTACTCCAGGTGAGGTCTCACCAGAGCAGGGTAAAGGGGGAGAAACACCTCCCAGCTAATACCCTGTGTGTCTAACCTTGCCATAGTTCTCCTAAGGAAAGCAGATCCTTATGTAGTCCATGAAGATGTGCTGTAGTTCAGGCAGAAATCACCTTCCCACTGTGTTTACAATGTGCTTTCTGATGTAGGCCAGCTTTTTGGTGAGCAATCTGCACAAGAACTGTGGGATAAAGTAAAACCATTACATCAGTGGTGGAGCAGTTGTACAACAAAGAATGCTGTATGGGGGGTGGGGAGGGCAAAGAATGTTTATGTGCTGAACAGAGGGCACAAGAGGGAAGCAGACTTAGAAGTAAAATCTAGATGCAAGATGAAATTAATTTACTTTAGACATTGGGGAAAAAATGTGGAAATTAAAGAACAGCTGGAGTAAAAAGATGAAAGTGGCTTGACAGGCCAGGTCAAAAACTTGACTCTATCACAGCATGATAAAAGCAGGAAAAGAGGTTAACTGCTCACATTCACTACTACTATCAGCACAGAGGATGTAAGGAAATTAAATTAACTGCAGTGGTTGAGCTCACAAAAGAAAACAAAACTTCCTGCAGATGTAATGAATGTGGTGCACACTGTCCTTGTCCTGTCCTCTCTCCAGTATAACTTCATCTAAGTTAAACAAGTTCAATTGCAGTCCTGGGGACAACTGATGGGTACAATCTTTGTTTGGGAGGGTGGAGCACATCAGTGGAGATAGGACAGAGGGTTTAGGTAGCATTACACACAGATGGTGGTCATCTAACAGAAAGAGGAGATGTGAGCAGTCTCACTGGAAAGAATTAATTACAAGAGAATGCTGCAGGTAAACATCAGGCCAGATTGTGGCAGGTTTTATGACCCTTGGGAGATGCTAAGCAACTTTAAGCTTTTCTTAATCTCAAAGATTTGAGCAATAGGAGAATTCAGGTTGGAAATGATCTCAGAGGGTTTCTTGACTAATCGCCTGCTCCAAGCAAGGTCAGCTGTGAGATCAGGTTAATCAAAGCTTTATCCTGTCTGATCTTAAAAGCCTGCAAGGTTGGAGACAGCAAAACCTCCCTGGACAACCTGTTCCATTGCTTCACTGTCCTCATCTACATCTTTTATCTCATCTGAGAAATTAATTGATGCTTCCAGTTGCCAAGTATTTCATATCTCTTCCTGCTTCCTCCTCAGTGATACTGGCACTCTGGAATTGCTTTTATTCTGCTAAACTGGATGAATTAATTTCATTTTTTTACACTGCAAGCTGTGGCAATGTGATGAGACTAAACTACAAGGGAGATGCTGCTGCATTATAAACTTGAACTCCACCTTTGTTCATTAGCAGATGGCACTGCCATGTTGTGGACAGTCTCACAGTTGGTATATTTGAATTCTGGAGGCTAAAAAGCTCTAGTGCAGCAGTTTTGGGAGCTCCCACCTGACTTCAGGACAAACTGAAAACATTCTCACTGTCATCAGAACAACAATTTCAGTCCCCTGAGGTGTTTTAAGAAGAGGAGCAGCTGTGCAAGGATTCCTGCCAAAATAATCAACAAAACAGCAACTGACAATAAGTGAAGTGACTGTATTTAGCACCCTGAGAACCACAGGGAGTCAAAGGGAGAGAAACAGATGTGGAAGAAGTAGTTGGGGAAGAAAAGGACAGCAAGATCTTCCATGACACAGATTTTTATTCATCCTGAGGCATGCATATATGCTTTCTAGAGAGGGGCCAAGATGCTCATCACCTGAGAGAATTAAGTCAGCAACACCGTTTGTGTCCCAGACAAAGCAGTGATAATTGCTCTTCCCACACCCATGCACAGAGGCGTGGCTCCCTGCTCTTTCGTCAAATCCCTCTTAGCAGGAAAACAGCTTGCTAGATAAAGACACTGCACAGGAAGGGCCTTCCAGAATGCACATGCTAAACCTGGCTGGGTTACCCAGGGAACTTCTCACAGTTGATAATCCTGCCAGCCTCATGATGGCTTTTTTTGGAGAAATCTGCAAAGACTGTGCTCAAGGACAGAATGTTGGCCCAACTGCACCAAACTCTCTCTTCAGACAAAAGGCAGCATTTTCAGTCAGGATGTTGCAGCTGCTTCACTGCTGTGCAGATAAGTACTATGCAATAATTTAGGCCAGGAAGCAGAGATTGCTTCATACTAATGCAGAGCTGGTGATGAGCTTTAAAAATTCTCAGAGGTAAAGCTTCATTTCACTACAAAACAGTAAGGAAATACATGAAGCAATGGGACCAGAATCAAGCAGGAAGTCTGCTCAATAACTTTCAAATAGGAAGGACTGAAAGTACAGTCTAACAAAACGACAGCAACATGGAACAAATAAAAACATCCTCAGACTACTCACCTCTACTGCTGAGGTTAAAAATACACTTAGCCTGCTATTGGAAGGATATGGGAGTGCTGGTTAGTGAGAAGCTCAACATAACCAGGCCATGTGTGCTAATAGGTCAGAAGACAACTGCATCCTGGGCTGCATCAAAAAAGTCATGGCCAGCACATCAAGGGAGGGGATTCTCTGCCTCTACTCCACTCTTATGAGACCCACCTGGAGTGCTGTGTCCAGCTGTGGAGCCCTCAGCACAAGAATGATATGGAGTATTTGGAGCAGATCCAGAGAAAGCCATAAAGATGATCCTAGCGCTGGAGCACCTCTGCTCTGAGGGCAGGCTGAGCAAGTTGGGATTTTTCAGACTAGAGAAGCAAAGGCTCAAGAGTTGGAGATGTTACAGTGGCATTACAGTATTTGATTTAGGATGTCAGGTAATGATAGGACTAGGGGGAATGTATAAAAAATAGAAATGGGTACATTCAGATTGGATGTTAGGAGGAAAATTCTTCACCATGAGAGTGGTGAGACACTGGAACAGGTTGCCCAGGGAGCTGATAGAAGCCCCACCCCTGGAGGTTTTTAAGGCCAGGCTGGATGGGGCTCTGAGCAACCTGATCTACTGTGAGGTGTCCCTACCCACTGCAGGGCATTGGAACCAGATGATGAGACACTGGAACGGGTTGCCCAGAGAAGTTGTTCTGTACTCCAAGCCTGGAAATGTTGAAGTCCAGGCTGGATGTGGCCTATAGCAACCTGCTCTAGTAGGTGGTGTCCCTGCCCATGGCAGGAGGGTTGGGACTGGAAGATATTTATAAGGTCCTTTCCAACCCAAACCACTCTGTGATTCTATGATCATACAGAAGCTGCCCCAGAGGCAGTAAGAAACATTTGATCCATGCATGCACTACACTCTGATTTGAAACAGAACTTAAGAATAATGGAAAACTGCTAAATCATTTTCCTATGCATGAGGTCAGTAAAATGTTGAAAACAATTACCATCTGTTCTGCTAATCAGAAACTGACAGACCTATCAGAAAACCTGGTAAAAAGGCCTATATACTATCTACAGCTATATTATAAAGTCTTGCTTTTAAAGATGAACTAGTTAGAAAATATTTTTAAAATAATCCTATTAATGTAAGCAGATTTCCCTTTTGTTGTACCTCTCAGTAGAAACAGAACTCAAACAACAAAGGCTAAAAAACATTCTAATACTCAAATGCAAATAACTTATGTGAATCCATTTATTTGCAGTTAATCACTCTGATTACATAGTAAAACCCTCAAAACTGAAGATCATAACCAAAGGCTATCATTGCCAACTGCCTATCTCCCCATACCAGAAGACATCTTAGGCCATCCTAACATTTGGGATGTGATATTACTTCAGTTAGGTATAGCAGAAGATCTGTTGATGACAGAAAACGGAATCAATACAGACAACCAATATGATAGGTAGTGACAGGACTAGGGGCAATGGAATGAAGCTGGAGGTGGGGAGATTCAGGCTGGACATGAGGAGGAAGTTCTTTACCATGAGAAGCCCTGGAATGGGCTGTCCAGGGAGGTGGTTGAGGCCCTGTCCCTGGAGGTGTTTAAGAGCAGGCTAGATGAGGCTCTGGCCAGCCTGATCAGGTGTGGGGTGTCCCTGCCCATGGCAGGGGGGTTGGAACTAGATGATCCTTGTGGTCCCTTCCAACCCTGACTGATACTATGATACTATCTAGTACTGTTTGTTTATTAAAGGAACCTCTACAGCTTATATAGACAGAGCATTGTTGGCATAGCTTCATTGATTCCCCACATTGTACTATTGTAGATTATTGGTTAAACTGCTATTAAACTGCTAATATCACGCGAGGTTGTTGATCGACGTACGCATCCTGTTATTCCAAGATAACTCTCTGTGTTTATAGCTACCAGTGCCTTGCTTTAGTTACAGTGCTGCAGGCACAGCACTGTTTTGCTAAACTGCTAGCTACTTCTACACTTATGCTAAGCATGGCCTACCAGCATGTTAAACTCTAAACTTATACTGCCAGATTGCTCATGCTGCTTATTGCTACCATTGCCAAAAAGATCCTGTGTCATTTTGTTGGTGTTGTTGACTTTTAAAAGGAACATTTGATGCTGGAACAGAAGCTCTAATGCATTCATCTAAGTGTCTGACCAACAAGCAGTGCTACAGAACAGCTTCCAGCAGATATGCAGTTCACTGCTGCATTTGCATGCTCTTGTGCAAGAGACATAAGAGTTTAATTCAATTCCTTCCTGACACCTGATTATACACTGAAGCATGAGATTTGTTTCTCCTTGTTCTACTGTATGCTATGACAAAAAAAAACAAACAAAAAAAAAAATCAGTGCTCATAATAATAGTCTATTAAGAAATAATAAATCGGTATTTTAAACTAGGAAATCTTTTAGCATTACATTTCATCTACCAGCTATGTGCAATGTGAATATTTTCAGGTCTAAACATATTACAACCTCATCTCCCAGTGCTCTCTCTCTTATAAAACTAAAGTGAAAAGAGGGAACAACCCCTGCTATTTGAGTATCTCATTCAACCCCTTTCCAGTTAAGTGTAAATAAATTCTCCCACACATCAACCATATAGTACTAGTGAATGTTAGATGAGAAAGCTAATTCATGTCAACATTACTAGCAATCATCTTGCTAATCATCTAGCAAGAGTTTCCTCATTGTTCTTCAGTGTAGGGCCAGATATGTAGGCAGAAGAGATGTTGCAACCTGTCATTAGAAGCTCTGCTGGGAAGAGGCTGAAAACTACAAACCTGTTCCTCCCCCCCTCCCCAAAATTATTTCCCCATCTACATATTAGAATAGAAAATCTTTACCATCAATATCCTCAGCAGCAGAATGAGACTCACTCACATGTTTTGCATGGCTAGAAACCGAGTTGTTCAATAATTCAGGTCAAATCTTCAGCTTTTATTTATCAGCTACACATTCTGCCTTGTCAAACAAAAATACCTACAGCTTTGAGAATCTAAAAGCAGCTTCAATAGGACTGAACTCAAGATGATATACTGAGGTATATACACCAATTACTCAATACATTTATCAAGGTAAACACTGTGACATTCTGCATGGTTTTGGAATAAAGTAGTACCTGAAAGAAAATACTAAACTGCAGTGATCTCAGATGCCTGTTTAGGTCTGACTCATTACATCTGATGTGGAAACTGGCTCCTTTGCTGTTGCCATTTCCACTAGTGTTTTAATTCACCTGACTTTAGGTTTGAATGACTTCTGTAAAGTGGGAAGAAGAGACATTGAGTTACCCATGATTTAAAAATTCTTTTCAAAACAGTCTGGCATCCTCAGAAGTCAAGCCTGTGAGAAAGTTTTTAGTGGTAGGCAAGGCAGAACAAAGGCACAGTAAGAATAGAATCTTTAAGGAAGAAAACTATTTGCAATTTTTCTTATTCTCCTTAAGTGGTTTTGTTTGTTTGTGGGGGGGTTGTAAGTGTTTAGTGTCACCTAACCTTTCATTACTTCTAATTAATTGAGAAATATTTGCAACATTGTTGGTCCGCCAGATTCTTCTCATAAGTAACTTCAAGGTTTTTCATCCTGGGAAAAGCTATTCTTGTCACTTAAAGCTTCATCCTGAAGTGAGTTTAAGCTGTAGGGTAAGCCTGTCCTTGTCACCTGTGCAGAGCACTCCTTATTTCCATACTTTCCCCTACCCAAACAACATTTTCCAAATATAGTTTATTTTTTTGCTTTATATACAATGTACTAACAACAGCCTCTGATCAAGTCCAAACTTGATATTGAAGCAAGCATGGGTTTCAAGACAAAAACTCACTGAAATCTGTGGGCACTTTCCTACAGATTCCTCGTGCTTTGTATCCAGACCTAACCAAAACATCACAAAAATACAAAACTATTGAAGTGGGAAGCTACTTCACAAATCAAAGCAGCATCTGTATTGCATCATCACCCCTGCTTTGCCACCTAAAGAGTCTCCTAGTCTCTCAGGGTAAAAGACTAATACCCAGTCCTCAACTTCCAAATTGTTTTCTTTAAGATATTTTAGCCCTTGCCATTTTCCCCTCATTCTTGATTTTTAGTATCAAAATTTTAAAGCTTTTCTGTCTACACTTCCACTACTTTTTCTATCTCTATTTTCACTCTTTCCTAGGAATGACACTAACTTGGAAATTATTTTATTTAGACTTCAACTACAAACTCCTTATTTAACATATAAAACACAGAATTCTACAATATAAAAGGAATGCTACTATGTAAAGTATCTAGAAATATGATTATCCAATACAATATTCTTAGGGGCATATAAATAAACTTGTATTTTATACTCACAAATTTGCACACACTCAAACGTATACCCATGACACTATTAAAGCTAATGGAAATACTCCAGCCGCGACACTTTCAAGACTATGTTGCTTATACTTCCTACAGAAAGAATGCAGTCACTTAAATAGATCCTTTACTAGCGAAATCTTTCACAGTTTTTCATTTCACAGTATCACCAAGGTTGGAAGAGACCTCAAAGATCATCAAGTCCAACCTGTCACCACAGACCTCATGACTAGACCACGGCACCAAGTGCCACATCCAATCCCCTCTTGAATCCCTCCAGGGACGGTGACTCCATCACCTCCCTGGGCTGCACATTCCAATGGCAAATGACTCTCAGTGAAGAACTTTCTCCTCACCTCCAGCCTAAACTTCCCCTGCCACAGCTTGAGACTGTGTCCTCTTGTTCTGGTGCTGGTTGCTTGAGAGAAGAGACCAACTTCCTCCTGGCTACAACCATCCTTTAGGTAATTGTAGACAGCAATGAGGTCTCCCCTGAGCCTCCTCTTCTCCAGGCTAAACAATCCCAGCTCCCTCAGCCTCTCCTCATAGGGCTTGTGCTCAAGGCCTCTCCCCAGCCTCATTGCCCTTCTCTGGACACATTCAAGTGTCTCAATGTCCTTCTTAAACTGAGGGGCCCAGAACTGGACACAGTACTCAAGGTGTGGCCTAACCAGTGCTGAGTACAGGGGTACAATGACTTCCCTGCTCCTGCTGGCCACACTATTCTTGATACAGGCCAGGATGCCATTGGCCTTCTTGGCCACCTGGGCACACTGCTGGCTCATGTTTAGGCGGCTGTCAATCACCACCCCCAGGTCCCTCTCTGTTTGGCAGCTCTCCAGCCACTCTGACCCCAGCCTGTAGCTCTGCATGGGGTTGCCTTGGCCAAAGTGCAGCACCTAGCACTTGGACTTGTTGAATGCCATCCCACTGGACTCCGCCCATCTGTCCAGTTGGTCGAGGTCCCTCTGCAGATCCTTTCTACCTTCTAACTGACTAACATCTGTTCCTAACTTGGTGTCATCTGCAAATTTGCTGATGACTAACTCAATGCCCTCACCCAGATCATCAATGAAGATATTAAAGTGCATGGGGCCCAGCACTGATCCCTGGGGCACACCACTAGTGACTGGCCTTCATCTTGCTTTTTAATTGACTCGATTCAAGTTACCTACAAGAGGAAGGCAGCACAATTTGGCTTTGCAGATTGTTCCTCGTTTAAACAAGATGCAGATCACATTTCCAATTCTTACATAACTCGATAATGGGTTTTATTACCCTTAAAAATACAAAATATTATTTCAAACTAAAAATAAATCCATTTTCCAATCATTCTTCAGAACAAGAACCGCTTTTATTTCCCAGTATTACATACAAACAAAACTTGCCAATTCTTCAGCTTTTTTTTTTTCATTTCTCCAAGGTGTTCTCTCTTATTAAAAATAATAAAGGTAGAGCACTAAAGAAGGATGCATTCAGCCTGCAGGAGTCTGTTCCAGAACATGACTGAAAATAAGCATGGCAAAGTCTCCTGGCAACACTCTGCGTAAAGACACAGTAAACAAGTTAAAGTTACGTGCTCAGTAACTGAACCCTAGAGCCCTTATTTCTTACCCCAATGTATTCTGGATGGTTTCTGTATACTATTAAGGAGCTGCTGCACTCAGTTCCAGTTCAGTAGTGCGAGGTGGCCTTGGCCATGGCAGGGGGTTGGAACCAGATGATCCTTTAGGTCCCTTCCAACCCTGACAATACTGTGATGCTGTGACACTGACTCCACACAAGACTGCACTTAGTGGACTTCATTTAACAGAGCAGTGAAAGTCAATTAAATCCTTCAGATAAAAAGTAGAAGGCAAATAAAGAGTGACAATCCTCTGTCTCTGATTTTTAAAAAGACCATGACCTCTTAGTTCAAAGAACTTTTAATCAGGCATCTTAACATAATTTTTGCAACAGCTCTTTAACTAAGAGAGTCAATCTAATAGTTGCGGGTGCTGACTATAAGGCCTCTTCAGCAGGTATTTGCCAACTCTGCTGTGCTTTAATCACGCTGAAAACAGTGTAAAATCTTTAACAGCTGTGACAAACCTATCACTTAAGCTCTGCCCACCAAGCTAGACAGCCTGTGACACTACTGCTTAGGGGCTTGGGACAGGTAACTCTAGAACCCTGCTAGTCCCCTGGTCAGCACCTTAACCATATTCCTTATGCCTAAGGATTGGCTTTAGAGTTTTGAACACTGCTCATTTTGGTTGTACTTACAGGGTACAAAAGGTGAAGTCTAAACTCTACCTCTTGAGGAAGCAGCAGAGTCCTGCGCGTTCTATGTGGCAATAAACTGGGGACTGAATTATAAGCCTGAATGTCAATTTACCACAGTCCCTTATTTAACCTAAGTCATGCACAAATTAAAATGCTCCCCAACAGCCATTTTGGGAATTAATTACTTAGTACTTAGTACTTTCTGCATGCTATAAACACACATTCTTACTGCAAGAGAGCTTCTTCTGCAGATTGTCACTTGAAACATGCCTTGCTTTCCTTTTACCACACATTTGTGCTATAAAACTACTGATCTAGTCCAATAAGGCAAGAAGAAACATTTATCCCTTAAAAATTCCTCCCAAAAGCTTCACTGCTCATCTGTAGCAACTGAGAATCCAGCTCCCAAGAGATTTTGTGTCACACACACCGCCCTTTCTTTCTCCACTCGAGACAGTACACACCCATCTCCTCCCTGCTCAGCAAACAGGAGACAACAAATCCACCTCATCTTGTTAGGGGCAGCATGATCTTAACAACCAGGACAACTTCTGCCACATAGATCATCATTTTTGGAGCAATTGGCATTTGAAACAAATTCCATTTTTTTTTCTTGTTTATACTTTGTCTGTTCTTTCCAGTGCTTCATTTATTCAAACACAGATGGGGACAGAGCTAGCTGGACCTTTGATCTGATTCAGTGCACCTACTGGTGTGTTATCTTACGTGTTAACCTACTTTTTTTCCATCCAGAGCGCTATGTATCAGACATAGCAGAATTTCTGATACCAATTTAGCACTGTAATGCAGATACAAATACACTGACACAGTTTTATGACTGAGATAACACAGCTGATTCTTTTTGGTGCATTTCAAGCAAGAGCCATATCCATATAACATACAGTTCATGCTAGAAAAATCTACCATATTCCTCAAGTACCCCATTTTTCAGCTTCCATATCCAAGAGCTGAAATTTGTTCTCTCCCTTATAAGCATTGTTCAACATGTCATTGAGGATGCAAACCAGCTAAGAGGGCTGAGAAGATACAAAGAGAGTAGAAAACAGGTGCCAGTTTTCCCTTCTTCTGAGAAGGAACTTTCATTCCTTTGGACTGGAATAATTCTAGAAATGTATGTTAGAAAATAATAGAATAGAATAAACCAGGTTGGAAAAGACCTTCAAGATCATCCAGTCCAACCTATCACCCAACACCATCTAATCAACTAAACCATGGCACCAAGTGGCGCACCCAGTCTCTTCCTAAACACCTCCAGTGATGGTGACTCCCTGGGCAGCACATTCCAATGGCCAATCTCTTTTTCTGAGAAGAACTTCTTCCTAACATCCAGCCTAAACCTCCTCTGGTGCAGCTTGAGACTGTGTCTTCTTGTTCTGGTTGCCTGGGAGAAGAGATCAACCCCCACCTGGCTACAACCTCCCTTCAGGTAGTTGTAGACAGCAAGAAGGTCTCCTCTGAGCCTCCTCTTCTCCAGGCTAAGCAACCCCAGCTCCCCCAGCCTCTCCTCATAGGGCTTGTGCTCCAAACCCCTCACCAACTTTGTTGCCCTTCTCCGGACATGTTCCAGCAACTCAACATCTTTCCTAAACTGAGGGGCCCAGAACTGGACACAGGACTCCAGGTGTGACCTAACCAGTGCTGAGTACAGGGGAACAATGACCTCCCTGCTCCTGCTGGCCACACTGCTCCTGATACAAGCCAGGATGCCATTGGCATTATTGGCCACCTGGGCACACTGCTGGCTCATGTTCAGCCTACCATCAACCAGTACCCCCAGGTCCCTCTCCACCTGGCTGCTCTCCAGCCACTCTGACCCCAGCCTGTAGCACTGCATGGGGTTGCTGTGGCCGATGTGCAGAACCCGGCACTTGGATGTGTTCAATCTCATGCTGTCGGACTCTTCCCACCTGTCCAGCCTGTCGAGGTCCCTCTGCAGAGCTCTCCTACCCTCTAACAGATCAACTCCTGCCCCCAGCTTGGTGTCATCTGCAAACTTACTAATGATGGACTCAATGCCCTCATCCAGATCATCAATAAAGATATTAAAGAGCATGAGGCCCAGCACTGATCACTGGGGCACACCACTAATGACTGGCTGCCAGCTGGATGTGGCACCATTCACCACCACTCTCTGGGCTCGGCCCTCCAGCCAGTTCCTAACCCAGCACAGAGTGCTGCTGTCCAAGCCATGGGCTGACAGCTTGGCCAGGAGTTTGCTGTGGGGGACAGTGTCAAAGGCCTTGCTGAGGTCCAGGTAGACTACATCCACAGCCTTCCTCACATCCACCAGGTGGGTCACCTGATCATAGAAGGAGATCAGGTTGGTCAGGCAGGACCTGCCCTTCCTAAATCCATGCTGGCTGGGCCTCATCCCTTGGCCATCCTGCAAGTGCTGTGTGATTGCACTCAAGATGACCTGTTCCATAATCTTGCCTGGCATTGAGGTCAGGCTGACAGGTCCCTGGCTCATCCAGCTGGCCCTTCTTGTGGATGGGCACCACACTGACCAGCTTCCAGCCATCTGAGACCTCTCCAGTGAGCCAGGACTGTTGGAAAAGGGTGGAGAGTGGCTTGGCCAGCTCATCTGCCAGCTCTCTCAGCACCCTAGAATGGATCCCATCCAGTCCCATGGACTTGTGGGGATCCAAGCAGCTAAGGAGGTCTCAAACTACTTCCTTCTGTATCACAGGAGAACTATACTGCTCCCTGACTCCATCTGCCAGCTCAGGAGGCCAGTTGTCCAGAAGACAACCTATCCTGCTATCCTTCATTGTGACTTGTTATGAAGCCTCTTTGTGTTCTAGGCTGAAAAGAATCAGTTCTATTAACAACTTGCTCACATTCCTTGCAATTTTACCAAGCAAGGGTAGCTCCACAGTTCAGTTTCACATGCTACTACTGCTAGGCCACTGTAAATTTTCCTCTTTTATGCCCATGTAAACCGATACTGACATTACTATTACCTTCAGCTTATGGAGACTGTAAGCAAAATTCAAAAGGTTGTTTATTCTCAGTTCAATGGTCTTCTTTCTGACTTCCACTGCTAAACAATCTCACTACTTCTGAGCACTTGTCAGCTTTCACTGATACTCTCAGGTTCTTTTTACAAAGTTTTGAAAGTTTGCTTTACCAGCATTAACTGAACTTACAGTGTGTGTATGCTGAGATTTTAACTGGAAGGTATCCAATGGTAGGTTTGGGTGGGGCTTTTATCCAGACAGCTGCCTCACTGTCTTGATTTCAGAAGTGATAAACAATTTTGAAGGGTATTACATAAAAGTTGAAGTTCTTGCTCCTCACAGTAGTTACAGCCCTTTTGTACTACTGTACATCCTTCTTAGTTGTATACAGCTCTAACTCCCACCTAAATTGTGTACAAGTGGGAAAGAGTATAAGGGTCAATGATGGTGTTTCATAGGAGGATATGTCAGGAGAACAGTTAAATCTCAGTGATGTTTAGACTTCAAAGAAGGTGACAATCATAGTAATGCACAGAGCACAGCAAACTGTGACTGGCTCATGAAGGGCCTGGAGCACATGGCCTATGAGGAGCTTCTGAGGAAGCTGGGGTTGTTCAGTCTGGAGAAGAGGAGGCTGCGGGGAAACCTCATCTCTCTCCACAACTACCTGAAGAGAGGCTGCAGTTAGGAGGAGGCCAGCTTCTAGAAGAAATGGTTTCAAGCTGCACCAGGGGAGGTTTAGGCTGGATATTAGGAAATATTTCTTCACTGGAAAGGTTTTCAAATATTTAAATGGTCTGCACAGGACACTGGTGGAGTCACCATCCCTAGGGGTGTTCAAGCACCATGTGTACCTGGTGCTTAGGAACATGGTTTAGTGATGACCCTTCAGTGCTGGGTCAAGGGTTGGACTGGATGATCTTTGAGGTCTCTCCCAACCAGACATATTCTGTGATCTTGTGAATCACAGAATGTTAGAGGTTGGAAGGGACCTCCAGAGACTGAGTCCAACCCCCCCTGCCAACACAGGATCACCTTCAGGTTTTATGACAAATGGAAGATGCTTTTGTGTAATAATCTAAAATAAATGTCTCATGAGACCTCTTCTGGGAGGTTTCCTGTCAGAGCTCACTACTTGTCTGCTGCCCCATGAGAATTTAGATTAGTCTCCTTCCAGCTACTGAGATGAAGTATCCAGGCTGCCACACAGGCATGATAAAAACACTCAATATAAAAATTGTGATAAAATTAAAATAGATAAAAATTCATCAGTGTAGCAGAATTTTTCATTCTATGTTGTTTTCTAACTTCATACAGTGAAATACCCTAATTTTAGATATGGAAATAGCAATTTAAACATGGAAATAGGTGGGACAGATTGGCAATGTTCCTCAGTCTGCCAACTCACAGAACTTCAGCTTAGATCTCCTCTTTGCAATTATCTATCTCAGTCAGGCATTTTGAGTCCTGTGGGCCCTTAATACATTCAGAGCATTAAATACCATATTCATCATAAAATGATGGTGAATGAATACAATCCTCAAGACTGAAAGCTCTAATAAGATTTCACTTATTTGGATCCCAGGTTGTTTTGCCATGTGTGCAGCCTGGTTTGTACTACAGCTTCAGGCAGACAAAAATAAAAGCTAGAGAGGAATGAGGACAGTAGGTAAATAGAAAACCTAGCCTCTGACACAAAGAATGAAGTACAAAAACAAGTGAAGCCAAACAAACTGATAACATGGCCTATAATATTTGAAAACAGAGTTCTCTTTCAAATAGCTGCCCTCTGCAAACCTGGAAAAACTACATTTCCTCTCCTCGGTGACCAAGCCGGTCTATTTGCTCACTAGCAAGCACTAAGGCCAAATCTGTGGCAGGGAGAACAAAGGTACAAAAGGCCCTTGAAAGCAACACAGTATGTCAGTCTGGGTAAGATCCTAATCCAACTGGGCATCTTGGAACAAACAGCCTTACCTTCACTTCTGCTTCAGAGAGCCTTGCAAAGTTATTAGGCATTTTCGCCCTTCTCCAGCCTACTCATCCACGCTGTGGTCTGCCCAAGCATGAGCTTAAGCAGGTCCATTTTGTGTCCAAGGGAATGTGCTTTATGGGATAGTAACCTAGCTCAGGTGAAGCAACCAAGTCCACCATTATAAGAGACTCCTATAAGAGTAACCCAAGCAAGCTGCTGCCTCTGTTCCTTCAGCCCATCCTGCTCAGGCCTGTCTGCTCTTTCAAAGCATATGCTTTATCTTCAAGAAAATATCAGTTGTATACAGTATTAAACACAGTACTTACTATCAGGGTGGCACTCCCAACAGGAAGTAGAAGCAGGCACATAATTATCCCTTTAGTCTTCTCTAAGCTTCCTCACTCAGGAAGAAAACTTGCAAAAAGCAGACTTGCAGGAAGGCTGACTCCCTCCCCAGAGTGTATTTGGTGTAGGTCTCTTTTGCTTCTCATCGGGCATAAATGGTAGCAGTGATTTGATTTTGCATCAAGATGCCCCAATCCAAGGTAACACAAACAAGGTGCAGGTCCACCAGGTGCTCATGAGCCACTTGGACCCCTGCTCCTTAGCATCAACAGAAGGCCTTCCAGTTTCCAGTCACCAGGCTCCCAGCTTCAAACTACAAAGAAAACAGTTACTGTTGTAAAAATAGAGCACTTTATTTATTTATTTATTAAAGATCCCTGAAAAATCACTGCTTAAAATGTGTATCTGGAGATCTGATCTCCTATTCAAACTAGGCTGTTACTATAGTAAACCTGTGTTGATTACTCAAAGCATGCAGGGGACTGCTGTGCCCTAATAAAAGAGTTCACAAACAAGATACAAAGCCAAATCTTTTACTTCTACCTTTCCAAGTCAGACCACCACCACATCAACTTCTCAAGTCTTCTAAACTCCAGGCAAAGTGCACAACAAGGTGTTTTGCACTACAGAAGGAAAGGTTACAAGAACCAGAGGTCAAACACTGTTCTTAGCTACAGCAACATAAGAAGTGGAACCCCACTGGAGTCATTAGAGTTATTTTAGTTTTACACTGACTGGACTTGGAAAAATCTCTTTTCAAACTCTCTTTTAATTAACAAATGGCTCTGCTGGGTGTATTTTACAAACAAGCTGTTTGGTCCAGCACTTTCAGAAGCTTTAAGGAATGCAGTCAGTGATAGACTGATGTTACACAAGTCCTCAGCTATTTTCACAACATCTCTAAAATCCTCCCTGTGAGAATGATGAAATTCTGGTTTTAAACAGAAAAATTAACAATTTTATGCATCTTATGTATGCATGTGTTTTGCACAAAGAATAAAACTGATAAAACTGACTACTTGAAGCCCTTAAAAGTGCTCAGATTTCTTGTTTTGTCTGCAGTAATAGGACTTCTAAAGTAGAATGACTGCAGGATTTACAGGGTTCCTCATGCAACTGATAATCCAGAAATTTAACCTAAGGAAACAAATCACAATTTTACATTGATTCCAGTACACAGATCCAGGTACTTGGCTGTGTAAACCAACCCAATCCCCTCCAAATCCTAATGCTACAATTGAATTAGCAGAAGGATTGCCATAAAGCAAGCCCAACCAATTTCAACAATGAGTTTCCTTAGGCTGGTGTGTGTTAGTAGGTTATTAAGATATAGGTTCACATATACAGGTTACAGGATATAGGTTACATTTCACAGTTTACTCACATGGATTCTGACATTACAACATCTGAACATAAAATAATCTGGGATAAGAATTGAAAATGTTCCAAAGACAAAAATGCAAATACCCTCTCACCATGCTCTCCCCTTTCTAGAGACCTCATCTGCCTGTCTCATACCCCAGCATGCATTTTTGCTTTGACTGGCTCTGTAGTCACAGGACAGCCAACACAGTTTCAGCTTGCTCTCTTGTGGCCAACACTAGAGCTACAATTGTCCTGGTGCTGTTCAGTTCCAAGGACCTTCAAGAATCGTTCTTCTAAAGCATTCCAAGTTTCCTCAGATTACAGTCACTTACAGCTGAACCTAGTAAATGACTCAGCTTTGAGTCCACACTCCAGTTATCCTGGCTTATCACATTACCAACCCTCAGTTTAGAGAGAGAACTGAGTGCATGCAGATTTTAGCCCACAGCAAACCATGGAGGCTTGGCACTGCTAAGCCTCAAAGCACTATCAATGCTGCCTTGTATCTCCCACATCTGTAAAATCATGTGACACAAACATACTGCCAGCATCTTGAAAAGAGGTCAGGACTGACAGAGGTTTTCAGAAGGGCAGCCCAACATTTTCAGTGTGCTTCTGACAACTATCTGTCAGAACCTGAGCTGTTTGGGCATGTGCTTGCTAATTAGCGATGGTAATGTCAAATATTTCCAGGCATCAGTAACTACTGCTTGTTCTGTAACTTTTTACATTGCCTGTCAGCTAATTTGTCTTGTCATAAACAGTTTTAAAGATCACAGATGCTGAACAGGAGAGGGCTCTAAAATATTCCTCGATACTTTAACAGACATTACTACCCTCTCAAAAAATAGTTTCACACTATAAATAGCTCAGAACAGCAGAGCTGGCACAAAAGAAGTGCAAAGACATGAGTAGCTTGACCAGAGATGTATCACTGAACTACAATGCCCGCTCAGCTGTCAGCCTGATCAGCTCCTGAGGTTCCTCACCACCTCTCATGTAGAAGAGTGCAAGTACACCACTACAACTAGAGCAGCCCTGGAGTAAGGTTGAATTAAGCTCTTGTAGCTCTTGTGCAGAGAGATAAACGGCACCAACCTAATCCTTTGCTGAGTTTTAAACACAGCTGCTTTTATTGTGAGTTTTGAATGTGGGTAATTTCAGGAGCAAGCATGTTGCAAGGGAATCCATCCATTCATTTAAAAGAGGACTTCTCAAAAGCACATTCCCTATCAGCACAAAAATCAGCAATGTGTGTAAGACCAGAAGCTGGAAACATTCCACATTCACTGTTATGCCTCAAGATTACTACCATCACTCCTATGAACAAAGCAGCTTCAGAAACAGAGTGCTGGATTTTTGATTAATAAACATTAACTATGTTTATTACTGAACATGAAAGATCATCAGTACAGAAATTATACTTTGACTACTGTCTTACTTGATTATTAACCTTTGTAACATGTCAACAGCAAAATACTCAAGCAGCAGAGGGTTGAGAGATAAAACAAATTGCTCCACAGAACAAGAGTGACAACGTACAAAGCAGACTAAGCAACACCAGCAAAGCTGCTGTATGAGACCCAGGTATGTTTATTTCTTCTACAGTTTGAAGGACAAGCCCCAGAACCTCTCCAACCCCCAGACAGTTTTCCAACAGCTTTGGTTAACCTGCTTTGGGACTGCCAGCATCACACAGCACTAGGACACTGCAAAGCATCACCACACAATCCCACCAGCAGCCATGTTGATGCTAGGGTGGAGACTGAAATGTGCAGTTGAAGGTGGAGGGAAGAGCGAGCCTGACCTTTTATGAACCTGTAACCTCACTTTTCCTTTCTGTTAAAAGCAAACAAGCAAAACATTTGCAAGTTGCTACACTGTTAAATATTCTTATAACCAAACTGATGTTTTTTCATGCTACTTCTAGGAGCCAAAACTTACTCTCCCTATGACACTGCAAAAAAGTCCAATTAACAGCACAGACATTCCTACCAAACCCATGGATACCACCAAAGTAAGCTGTAAGAGCTTCTCTAGAATACCTTTAAGCAAACTGCTTTAGAGCAAGCTGCCTGAGGCTGGTCCAGGGTCATCACCACACCTAACAGTTCAAAACACTTCCTCTTTTGTTGTGTTTTGGGGTTTCCTCTTTTATTTAGTTTAAATTTTTTTTAAAATGCTGCACACTCCCTGAGACTCATTCCCAGCCCTTCACCTTGGCCACCTTGCCAACGCCCTCACACAGATTCGTAGAATCATTTTGGTTACGAAAGACCTCCAAGACCATCAAGTCCAACCATTATCTAACTCTTCCAAATCTGGTGCTAAACCACGTCCCCCCGCACCACATCTCTGTGTCATTAAGCACCTCCAGGGATGGCAATTCAACCACCTCACTGGGCAGCCTGTTCCAGCCTTTGAGAACCCTTTCAGTGGTTTCCCCTAATAGCCAACCTAAACCTCTCCTAGTACTACTTGAAGCCATTTCTTCTTTCCCTTTCACTTGTTACTTGGGAGAAGTTCTCCCCTCAACCTCCTTTTCTCTAAACAATCCCAGTTCCCTCAGCTGCTCACCAGATCTGCTCTCCAGACCCTTCACCAGCTTTGCTGCTCTTCTCTGACGCTGCTCCAGCACCTCAGTGTTCTTCTAGCAGTAAGGAGCCCAAACCTAAACACAGTATTCAAGGTGCATCCTCACCAGCGCTGAACACAAGAGAGTGATTTTGATGATCCCTGTCCTAGTCTTCCTGGCCACACTATTGCTGATCCAGGCCAGGATGCTGTTGGCCTTCTCGGGCACCTACAGGATCATCATCGGTCACCTATCGACCAGCACCCCCAGGTCCTTTTCTACCAGGCAGTGTCCAGTCACTCATCCCCAAGCGTGGGGCATTCGTGGGGCTCTCGTGATCCAAGCGCAGCACTCAACACTTGGCCTTGTTGAACCTCATGCCACTGTCTCCGGCCCATCGCGCCAGGTCTCACGGACAGGCCAACAGCTCAAGGCAAGTGTTCGATTCCTGGGAAGCCTCTGACGGAGCTGCACAGCTCCTGCAGCCCGTGAAGAACGTAGCCCGCCCCACCTGCTCCCGCCTAACCGCTCCGCGCGTGCTCGGGGGCGCGCGCCGATTGGCCCTCCGCGCGGCTCCGCTGCGCGCATGCGCCTTGCGCGCGCGCCGGGGCGCGTGGGGGCTGTCAGCGGTTTCGCCGGTACTGCCGCTGGGGTTGGAGCGCTTGGGCCCGCGGTGCCTGGCGGGACGCGCTCTGCAGGGGGATGTCGGGCCGCTCGGCTCAGGAAGACGAAGAGGAGAAGGAAGGGGAGAGCGGGAGCGTGAGACTGCGCCAGAAGGAGGAGCTGAGCCGGAGGGTGAGGCGAGGCGGCCTGCAGCCGGGCGGCAGGGACCGGCCGCGGCCCTGTCTGTGTGTGTATGTCCCCTCTCCGCGGTGCTCTCGGATTTTTGGGGCAGGCCGAGTCGCGCACAGGGCTGTGGTGGCGTGGGGAGGCGGCCCTGTGACGCCTCGGGTTGGCCAGTGTGAAGAAATGCTCTGTAGGCGATGGGGGGCTGCCGTGGTAGGGCGAGGGATCGCGTAGTGGGTTCTCGGCTCTCTTGCCTGTCAGACTGGTTCTCACATGCTCCAAGCTGAGCCTGAAATATCGTGTGAGCCGCGGTGAAGTTTTCCCCTGAGCATCCATTCCAGACCTATCTGCTCAAAAAGGCCCCTCAATTTAAGTAACAGAAGTTGGCACTTCTCATAACTCTGTTCTGTTTTCCATGGTGCCAGGAGTTTTGTTTAGTATGACGTCTGTGGAGTGCTGTTGAACTTGCTTTCCCTCAAAAAGTGGCCTCCTTTCCATAGGACCCTACTGCATAAAGACAGTGATGGTTTTGATTACCTGTGAAGCTGTAAAGCTAGCACATAATAGTATGGCAGGCTGTGATTCCTGCTACGCAGAAAAGGATGCTGCTGCTCTTTTACCTGTTTGAGCTGTAGATATAAAACACAGCTATAGCTGCTGGAAAAGTTGTCTTTTCTGTGTGCCACCTTCAGTTTGGCTAACCTAGTGCTGTGTCAGCTTTCTACTGTTAACAACAATTCCAGTAGACAGCGAGGAAGAACTAAACCCATACTGGTTTTGAGAGAAAGCATTAAGAGCCTGCTGACCATATTTTGTTCTGTTTTTTGGATTTTATTCCTGTCCTTCTGGTTGTTCTTTAGCATTCATAGTTGTCATGGTAAATAAAGTGAGAATACTTGCCACCTCTGCCAGTGCAGTGGAAGAGAGTGGTAAGTCCCTCTTAAGAAAGTCTGTGAGAAACACCAGAGCAACAAAAAGGCTTCTGTTGCTTTCAATAGAGCTTGGGGGGGGTTGGGGTATTCATTTCTTTTTTGAGTCTGGAGAATATCTGTGATTATAAAATGGAGATACCATGTTTAATTTTGTTTTCTAAAGGTATTTGATGTTTTACTAGCTCTGTGCATGTCGTCTTCTTCTCTGATTGTAAATAGTGGGATGTACTCTGCCTTCCTGGTGGTGATTGCTTTTGAGGGTAGGAGAGTGGCATTCCATGCAAGATAACTTGTTAGATATTTAATTTTTATACCTACTTCCGCTTTGCGTTCCATGGTCCATTCCCAGATCAGCAGCACAAAGGTATCTTAAAATAGCAGTAAGCATGGTCACTGCCAGGATTATAATTCAGGTTTATTTTTAATAATTACATGGAAGTGCCTCTTTTGCCTTTCAGATTAAAGAGCAGAAGGTGGTAGTTGATGAGCTTTCTAATTTGAAGAAGAACCGGGTAAATATTTACAAACTTGCTTTTGGCTCTTTCATGTTAGCATCACAGAAATGAGCACAGATACAATAGGGGAAACACTGCCTTTAATTGGTTGTCATACAGTGGGGGTCTGCTGTTAGAATAATTCACTCTCCAAATTATTTTATTATGTACACTGGGTGCAGTTTAACACTGCTGGGCTTTTTTTGCCTTTTTGTATTTTGTCTGAATTACTTCATTCAGATGTTTGAGTTGATCAGAAGGGTTTGAGAAGTGTTTTAAACTGTTCTTGTGTTTTAAACTGTTCTTGTGTTTTTAAACTGTTCTTGTGTTTTCAACTAGACTATGATCCCTCACATATGAAGAAAAGAGAAATGCAGAATAGTTATGGCGTGTCCATGAAATGTTTTTGATGTTGTCAGTAGACTGTTGGTGTCGTCAGGGTACCCTTCTGATATAAAAGTGGAGGGGTGTCATAGTGGTCCTACATCAGCTTTCTGCAGTGTGGTTTGCCAGAGTTCTTTGCTTTGACTTAATGCAGCCTTGGTTTTGTTTTACAGAAAGTGTATAAGCAGCAACCCAACAGCAACATATTCTTCCTTGTAGACCGAACAGAAACGTTGTCTCAGTGCAAAAGTAAGTTTGCAGGGGAAAAGTTGAGCAAATAGTTAAATATTTCAAAGCTCCTCACGATTTCAAAGGAATATCAAAATGAAAAACTGCTGTCAGTATATTCAATGTAAAGTAGAACTTCAGACACACACTTGATTTTCAGGACTGCATAAGCACAAAAGCGTTTCCATGTGCTACAGGGATGTCATAAAAGACTGAGTGCTGACGATGAGCAGGAATGTCTGCCCCACAGAGGAGCTGCTATTCTCAACGCCCTTTGGGAAGCTGTAAAGCACTTTGGCCATTAAAAAATGACAGCAACAACAGCAAAAATAGAACAAAACCCAACAAAATCTCAAAGTTACATGGGATGAGTAAGAACGAAACAGTGACAAGTTAAACTGGAAACTCTTTCTAGGTAGTTGAAAGAATGGATCTGTAGGATTATATTATGAGAATTGATGATAAAGTTGATGAGTGAAGAAATGTTGGATGTATAAAATTAGAAGTATAAATTTATCTCTGGAATGAACAGTTGCTGCTTTCATTTGATTTGATGATACAGACATTTTAATTGACAGTTCACTTATTACCAATGTGTAAGCCATACTGGTTATATAAGCAGTAATTGGCTATTCCTCTAATTCTTCTAGAATCACAGAATCCCAGCATGGCAAGGGTTGGAAGATGATTCCTCTGGGGATCATCTAGTCCAACCTCCCTGCTAAAGCAGGGTCACCCAGAGTAGAGTGCCTACAGCAATAGAGTGCCTACAGCAATAGAGTAGAGTGCCTACAGCACCCTCACAGCAAAGAAGTTTTTCCTCACGTTTAAGTGGAACTTCCTGTGTTCCAGTTTTTGTCTATTGCCCCTTGTCCCATCATGGGGCACCACTGAAAAGAGCCTGTCCCTGTCCTTTTGTAGTGGGGCCTTACATTTGTAGTGTGCCTTTCTTTGGAAGGTGAAAAACAAAAGACAAAGCATAATCTTTGTACAGTTCAAGAGGAGTTAGCCACTGTGAGCTATGTTTGTGTCACGTCAATACTACAGCACTTTTGTAACTTAGCATTTCATGTTTATTTTTTTAACTGAGCAAGTTATCAACTGCTAGAAGAGCCTACCCAGGGAGGTATCTGAATCCCCATCCCTAGGAGTGTTTAAAAGACACAGAGATGTGTTGCTGAGAGACGTGGTTTAGCGGCAGACTTGGTAGTTAGATAATGGTTGGGCTCAGTGATCTTAAAAGTCTTTTCCAACTGAAACGATTCTATGATTCTCTGATCCTTAGGTGGCTGGAGTTACTAATTTCTTAGATATACTCTTAAATTACTTAACCAGTTTATGGAACTGATTGTTGTGTGTTTTTTCTCTTAACACAGACACGTTAGATGAATTAAAGAAGACACATCAGGAGATGGAAAATCCAGAAAAGACTAAAATCAAGAAATAGTCCAACTGCCTTGAAAGTCACAATGTGTGGTATTTGTTGTGTTGTCACTTTATGTAGCCAACATGCCGTTCATGACATCCTTAATGAAGACATGCTCTGCTGCCTCAGAAGAAGAGGACCAGACAGCAGCCAGCAATTGATAAAAACTGTGTCTGAACCCTTTTATGAGTGTCTTTTTTCTGGCCACGTGCTTCACTTGAGGGGACCAGTGACGACTCAGCCTCTGGAAGATGTCAGTAATAATGTTTTTCTTTGGAATGGAGAAATTTTCAATGGAGTGCATGTAGGAGATGTAGAGAATGACACTAAGGTGATGTTTCATCATCTTGCATTATGCAGTAGTGAAGCAGACATTTTATCACTCTTTTCATTGCTTCGTGGTCCCTGGTCTTTTATTTATTATCAAGCATCTAGACATGCTTTGTGGTTTGGTAGAGATTATTTTGGTCGTCGTAGTTTGCTTTGGCACTTCAGCGGTGAGGCTGACAGTACTTTCTGTCTCGCTTCTGTCAGCGTTCAGTCTGAGTCAGGTAACCAGTGGCAGGAAGTCCCAGCATCTGGGATTTTCAAAATTGATCTCAAAGCTTATGCAACAACTAAATCATTGTGTTTAACACTGTTTCCATGGAAATACAGCTGTACAGAGAAAGCAGCAGCAGAAGGATTCATTAATGTTCTGGACCAAGTTTCAAAAGGCTTACCAGACCACATACATCTTGTGATGGAGGAATCAAACCCGCTTCTCACAGCACCTGTTATCCCCATGAATAAAACAGCTTGTGGAGCTTCAGATGGATGTCCAGACACTGATAGTAGCAACATTCCCCAGGTGGTTTCTGTAGAAACCCTTCAAAGATTTCTTGCAGAGGAACAAAAGAGAAAATTAGTCCATCAGTTTACTGCTGTGCTGAGTGAAGCAGTGAAGAGACGGGTTTTGTCTCTTGTTAGAGAGAAAGATGGAAACACCAGTGAGCTTCCAAGCATATCTGGCAGGAAGGCACATGTTGCGGTGCTCTTTTCTGGTGGCATTGATTCCATGGTGATTGCGGCCCTTGCTGATAAACACGTGCCTTCAGGGGAGCCAATTGATCTTCTCAATGTGGCTTTCATGGCCAAACAACAAGCTAAGCAAAAAGGTCCCACTAAAAACCATGCCATCCAGGAAGTACAGCTCAATTTATTTTGTCCTCAAGAAAGTTGTCAAGATCTTGACTCTGGTGCTCACCTGTCTTGCTTTGATGTTCCCGACAGAATCAGTGGTAGGGCTGGACTGAAAGAATTGGAAGCCATTAACCCTTCAAGAACCTGGAACTTTGTGGAAATTAATGTTACACTGGAGGAACTGAAAAAAATGAGACAAGAACGCATTCATGACTTGATTTATCCACTGGATACAGTCTTAGATGACAGCATTGGCTGTGCAATATGGTTTGCTTCCAGGGGCGAGGGGCTTGTTAGTAACCAAGGAGAACTGAAGCCATATAAAAGTCCTGCAAAGGTAATGAGTTTTGTTGCTTTCTGCCTTATGCTTGACCTGTGACTGTAAAACCAGTTCTGTTGTTTCTGAAATCAGCAGAGGTCTTCCAATACTCATGCACCTTCTGAAATTCAGTGGCAGAATGTGGAATTATTCCATAAATTATAACCCTTGTGTAGTTCTGAGGTTAAAAGCTGCGTTCAGCTCTGTCCTGTGATGTGTATCTTACTTGAGTAAGTAACAGTGTGATTAGGAAAAAAAAATTTCCAGTAACTTAACTGGGAACTGTTTCAGGCTCTATAAATGCTCAAGGACATCCCATCATGATAGGTAATGTGTTTAAATGTGTATTGGAGCTCTTTTTCTTCAGATGTAGTTAAACATTTAAGATCACAGAATTCCAGATGGTGAGGGCTGAAAGGGACCTCTGGGGATTATCTAGTCCAACTTTCCTGCTAAAGCAGGGTCAGCCAGAGCAAGTTGCCCAGGGTCACAATGTCCAGGCAGGTTTGGATTCTCTCCAGAGAAGGTGACTGCACAACCATTCTGGGCAGCCTGCCCCAGGGTTTCAGCACCCTCACAGGAAGGACTTTTTTCCTCATGTTCAGGGGGAACTTTTGAAGTTCCATTTGGTGCCTATTACCCCTTGTCCTGCCACTGGACACCACTGAAAAGAATCTGGCCCCATGCTCTTGATCTCCATGCTTTTGATCAGAATTGATGAGATCTCTCAGTCTGCTCTTCTGCAGGCTAAACAGCCCCAGGTCTCTCAGCCTCTCCTCCTCAAAGATGCTCCAGGCCTCTCAGCATCTTTGTAACTTTCACTGGACACACTCTAGTAGTTTCCTTTGAACTGGGGAGCCCAGAACTGGACTCAGTACTCCAGATGTGGCCTCACTAGGGCAGAGTAGAGGGGAAAACCTCCCTTGACTTGCTGGTCACCCTCTTCTTAATGTCCCCCAGGATTCCATAAGCCTTGTTGGCTGCAGGGTGTGTTACATATGATTAGCTTGCATTGGTGCTAAGAAAGTTTTCTTTTACTGTGTTTTCTAGGTTGTGCTTTCAGGAATTGGAGCAGATGAGCAGCTTGCTGGTTATTCTCGACATCGTGTTTGCTTCAAAAAATATGGCTTAGAGGGCCTGAATAAAGAACTTGAAATGGAGTTGGATCGCATTTCTTCCAGAAATCTTGGCAGAGATGACAGGATTATTGGTGATCATGGAAAAGAAGCCAGGTATTCTTCTTTTAACATTAAACAAACTGGTTTTGCCACATAGAATACAGAATAGAATAGAATAAACCAGGTTGGAAGAGACCTTCAAGATCATCGTGTCCAACCTATCATCCAACACCACCTAATAAACTAACCCCTGCAACCAAGCACCCTGTCAAGTCTCCTCCTGAACACCTCCAGTGACGGCGACTCCACCACCTCCCCAGGCAGTCCATTCCAATGGGCAATCACTCTGTGTAAAACTTCCTCCTCCAGCCTGAACCTCCAGCCTGAACCTCCCCTGGCGCAGCCTGAGACTGTGTCCTCTTGTTCTGGTGCTGGCTGCCTGGGAGAAGAGACCAACCTCTGCCTGTCTACAACCCCCCTTCAGGTAGTTGTAGACAGCAATAAGGTCACCCCTGAGTCTCCTCCAGGATAAGCATTCCCAGCTCCCTCAGCCTCTCCTCATAAGGCTTGTGTTCCAAGCCCCTCACCAACTTTGTTGCCCTTCTCTGGACATGCTCCAGCAAGTCAACATCCTTCCTAAACTGAGGGGCCCAGAACTGGACACAGTACTCGAGGTGCGGCCTAACCAGTGCAGTGTACAGGGGCACAATGACCTCCCTGCTCCTGCTGGCCACGATGTTCCTGAGGCAGGCCAGGATGCCATTGGCCCTCCTGGCTGCCTGGGCACACTGCAGGCTCGTGTTCAGCCTATCATCGACCAGCACCCCCAGGTCCCTCTCTGCCTGGCCGCTCTCCAGCTACTCTGACCCTAGCCTGTAGCACTGCATGGGGTTGTTGTGGCCGATGTGCAGAACCCGGCACTTGAATGTGTTCAATCTCATGCTTTTGGCTTTTAACATTCTACTCAATTGAAACTTTTATGATTTTTACTGTTGGTAAGCTCTGGTTGAGTCCATCATCAGTAAATTTGCAGACGACACCAAGCTGGGGGCAGGTGTTGATCTGTTAGAGGGTAGGAGAGCTCTGCAGAGGGACCTTGACAGGCTGGACAGATGGGCAGAGTCCAAAGGCATGAGATTGAACACATCTAAGTGCCGGGTTCTACACATTGGCCACAACAACCCCATGCAGTGCTACAGGCTGGGGTCAGAGTGGCTGGAGAGCAGCCAGGCAGAAAGGTGATGGTGTCCTGTATGTTTAATCAGAGCCAACATTCACTGAGCTCAATGGGACTGTTCTATTCTGTTTATCTGTACTAGGGTGTTGGGGCTCTTGATTCCTAAAAAGTGGCCTGTACTTCTGGGGAAGAGTTACTTAAGGAAATTTAGCAACTGGAACATCAAATTTCCACACAGAAGTTGTAAGAAGCAGCAGATGTTGAAATTCTGTGATTCCATGGTTTAGCGGTGACCTGGCAGTGCTGGATTAATGGTTGGACTCCATGATCTGAAAGGTCTCTTCCAACCAGAACAATTCTGTGATTCTGTGAAACTGGCAAAATCAAGTTGGTTTTAGCATTTTAAGATCTTCTGCACAACTTTGAAGAGTTCTAGTGTGGTCATTTGGGGAATGGCTTTGGAGGATGTTGCGTTGTGTAACATAGAAGCCAGGTAGGAAAGATGTGACCAATATGCACTGCAGTTCCAAGCTTTTGAATCAAAGTAGTTGAAGAATCATTTGATTTGTGTTTATTTCCACCATACTACCACCAACTTGCATAGAATTCCTTAGGTGTTGTTCAGTAGCAGAGCCCCCTCAGGTGCATGAAAGCTCTTTTCGTGTCATATCTATGCCAGTGTTTTTCCAAATGTGTTCTTACTTGCATGTTTTCGGTTCAGCACAAAACCAGTTGCAGTGCTGTTAATCGTGGTCGTGCTTAGATAGGAACACCTGGAATTTGGAATGTTCTCAGAGTTTATTGTGGAAATATTTTGGTTTCAAAGTGACAGTGTGGCTTCAGAGAGTCTTTTTAAATACTTCGAAGTTATCTTGAGAAGTGTTCCTTTCAAATTTGTCTTACTGTTCCATTTTATTTTCTGATTTGCTTCATAATTTTTTTGCACAAACCAAACATTCCCAATGCTTGCTCTTATTCTTTTGTTTGTTGACTTTTGAAAACTTCTAGGCTTCAAAGTTTAAACATGATGTGTTACCATAGAATCACACAATGGTTTGTGTTGGAAGGGATCTTAAAAGTCATCTAGTTCCAAACCCCCACGATGGGCATGGATACCTCCTACAAGACCAAGTTGTTTGAGGCCCCATCTAACCTGGCTTTGAACAGTTCTGGCTTGGAGCCTTCACCACTTCTCTGTGCAGCCTGTTCCAGCACCTCACCACCATCATTGAGAAGAATTTCTTCCTAATGTCTAATTTAAATCAAGCTGCTTCCAGTTGTGGGGGTTTTATGGTTTTATGTTTTCTTTCTCCAATAGAGTGTAACTGCTTTGGAGACTTGCCCCTCTGTACTGTGACACTAGCATGTAAGGTACATCTCTAGTTAGGAGTTGACTTAGACTTTGAGGTATTTCTGTGTGGTAAAGGAGAAAACCAAGACTATTTGTATGTGGTTTTTAAAGGGACTTTCCCCATGTCTATTTTTTTTTCCCTTTCAGGTTTCCTTTTCTTGATGAAGATGTGGTGTCATTCCTCAGTTCTCTGCCCATCTCAGAAAAAGCTGACTTGACTTTACCTCGAGGAGTCGGTGAGAAGCTGATTCTGCGCCTGGCAGCCAAGGAGCTTGGCCTTACAGCCTCCACCATTCTGCCCAAGAGGGCTGTACAGTTTGGATCTCGGATTGCAAAACTAGAGAACAGCAGAGAAAAAGCTGCTGACACCTGCAGCAGACTGAAGTTGTCGGTAGATGAATTATAAAGGCCACATCTTGAGATGTTGTGTTTATTTTATATGCAAATTCAGTAAATCTTTGGAATTTTCTTAGAATCTTTGGTCTGGTTTTTTACAAACTTGGACATTATTAATTATCAAAGTAATACATGTAGATGTGTGCTTGGGCTAGAGACTTGCTAGGAATGTATCTTCTGGGAGGGAGGAAGGAATCTCAGAAGAGAGGATTAAGTCACAAAATACATCAGGTTGGAAGGGACTCTCAAAGATCATCTTGTCCAACCCCCCTGCAGTCAGCAGGGACACCTCTAACTAGATCAGGCTGCTCAGGGCCCCATCAAATTTGACCTTGAATGCCTCCAGTAATGGGGCCTCTACCACATCTCTGGACAACTTGTTCAGTATTCACCACTCTCATTGTAAAGAACTTCCTGGTGATGTCCAATCCACATGTGTGTTGCTGCAGTTCCAAACCATTGTCCCTTGTCCTGTCACTGCAGGGCCTTCTAAACAGTCCTGTCCCTTATTTGAGCACTGTAAAACTTTATAATGGCCTACAGGAGGCAGTGTTTTAATTATTTGATGTAAGAAACCTGCTCATCTTGCTTTCTGTCAATACACTGTAGAGGTGTTTAATACATCAAGTATTTATTCCAGTAAATACCACTACAATGAATAATTGTAGAGTCATAGCATAGTTGGGGTTGGAAGGGACCTCCAAAGGTCATCTAGTCCAACTCCTATGCAGTCAGCAGGGACATCCTCCATTAGATCGGATTGCTCAGAGCCTTGCCAAACCTGACCTTGAACATCTCCAAGGATGAGGCCTCAACTCCCTCTCTGGGCAACCTGTCCTACTGTTATACCACCCTCATGGTAAAGAACTTGTTCCTAACATCCTGTCTAAGTCTCCTCTAGTTTGAAGCCATTGCCCCTGGTCCAATCACTGCACACCTTCATAAACAGTCATCCTGCAGCCTTCTTGTAGGCCCCCTTCAGGTACTGGAAGATCACTATTAAGTCTCCCTGGAGCCTTCTCTTCCCTAGGCTGAACAACCCCAGCTACCTCAGCCTCTCCTTGTAGCACAGGTGCTCCACCCCCCTGATCATTTTCATGGTGCTCCTCTGGACCATCAGCTCCATGTCCTTGCTGCGTTAAATGCTGCAGAGCTGCCCACAGTACTCCAGGTGAGGCCTTGACACATGAAGTGTATTATACTGGTTATCAAAAGGCAAAGTTAAATAACCCATTTGCATCAAAATTCAGAACTTGCATCTCAGCAGCTCACTGCCACTGTGAACTTTACTGAGCCATTTATACAAAAAAGGCACTAGACCTACACACCAACATTTCAGTATTCTAGAATTAAGAACAGGTTCTGATTGCAGCAAATTGAGTACTGCTGAAATTCACTTGTGGCACAGCAAACAGATCTTGAAAGCTGTGCTTTCTCATCTGCATGTTCTGTAACTTGTCAGTCATGGAAGGTAGTAGTAGATTTTTAACATTTAATATACACACAAAACTTATTATAAGTTAAAGTGTAAACAGTGGAGATATTTTCATTTGTCTTGAGTTTATTAGCAAGTGCACTTTTAATTAATTGTTTTAACACCTAGAAATCTTGGACATTCAAGGAACAGCAACTGGAATCATTGTGGTGACTCCATGCAGCATATAGTTCTCTGGCAACTGATCTTCAACACTTGCAAAGCAAATACAGTCAGGAAATGTAACAGCACAGAAATGTTTTCTTATTAACAACTTCTAGTTGCTTTTACTTGCCTAAGTTACTATTTATGATGCCAACCACTGTATCTTCTTTTTGAGTTTTGGCACCTTGATGGAATCTTCTTCAACTCTCTTTGAAATATCAATTCCAAGGGGAGCTCTGAAACAAAAGAACCAAAATTATGTATTTGTTAGAAATAAATAACATTATTCCCTATCACACAAATGTACAGGTGCACAGAACTGGCTTACAGTGAAACTGCAGGAGTTCTGCACATTCCCTGCACTGCCAGGACTCTGTGACCATTACAATGGTCCATCTGAAGCCTACCTAAAAATGCTTTACTCTGAGGAAATGTTTGCATTTCTAGCCATTCCAAACTCAGGAAACCTAGCTGGGCTTTCAAAGCCATCTTTTGAGAATGTTGTTTAATTTAGATTCTGGTTTTAATTGACAATTTTACGTCTCACTGATGAATGCAAGACACACTATAGAGATCCAAAGATACCTCCTTCTGTGATACTCTCAATAGCTTACAGCACACAAAACTTAAGTGTTTTATTCACTGAGATAGTATACAGAATCATGGAATGGTTTGGGTTGGAAGGAACCTCCAAAGGTCTAGTCCAACATCCTGCAGTAAGCAGGGACATCTTCCACTAGAGCAATAAAGCAAGTGAGTTTTGAAGAGGAGTAATTTATTGTTTTCAAGTAACAATTATACAGCCTTTTCTTATTTTTGCTGCTGAGACCTTCCAAGTCTGTTAACCTGGGAATGGGAAAAACCTGAACAAAATTCCAAGATTAAGCCCAGCTGGTACTTTTGAGATACTGGAATTTTGTTTTGCCTTAAGCCAAGGATCTACTTAGAATCACAGAATTGTCAGGGGCTTGGAAGGGACTGCAAAGATCATCTAGTTCCAACCCCCCTGCCATGGGCAGGGACAACTGACGCTTAAACCCATAGATCAAACCTAACCCAACAAGTCATTAGCAAAATCAGTATTATCAATAAGAAGCAGTATTATCAGATGGTATGTGTCAGATTCTTTCTCAAAATTGATTGCTTGTTATCAGTGCACATTTTGAGACTTGGAGCACTTTGATGTTGAGGAGAAGCCAAGGGGAGTGGGCTGCAACAGAACTTGCTCCAATGTTGCCATACTATGATGGTTAACAGGCAAATGCACAGAACTTTATGATGCATGGTGACTGAAGTTCCTGAGGCAAAGCACACAAATGCCAGGCACATCATTTCTACTTCCCAACTACACTGAAAAGTGTAAAACTTTTAAAAAAAACCACCACTTTTAAAAACCCTTTAAAAGCTCTGCCCTGGTGAGGCCACATCTGGAATATTGTGTCCAGTTCTGGGCCCCACAGTTCAAAAAGGACCTCAGGAAACTGCTTGAAAGAGTCCAGCACAGAGCCACAAAGATGCTGAAGGGAGTAGAACACCTCCCTTCTGAGGAAAGCCTGAGGAAGCTGGGGCTCTTTAGCTTGGAGAAGACTGAGGGGTGACCTCATTCATGTTTATGAAGATGTGAAGGGCGAGTGTCAGGAGGATGGAGCCAGGCTCTGCTCAGTGATGGCTGATGATAGGACAAGGGGCAATGGGTGCAAGCTGGATCAGAGAACATAAGGAAAACATAAGGAAAAACTTAGTGAGGATGACAGAGCCCTGGAACCTGCTGCCCAGAGAGATTGTGGAGTCTTCTTCTCTGGAGACATTCAAAACCTTTCGGGATGTATTTCTTTGCAACTCAGTCTAGGTGATCCTGCCCTGGCAGGGTAGTCGGACTCAATGATCTTTTGAGGTCCCTTCCAACCCCTAACATTCTGTGATTCTGTGTACTGCAAAGATATGCCTCATCAGCTTCAGCTATGGTTTTTAGTCTACACCTCCCTCCCCTCTCATTGACCATGGTGAGTAAATGAAGCAATGGCCCATGGATGAACTGAGCCACATACCTTGGTTCATAGCGGATGCCATCAGTACTGTGTAGAACACCAAGACCTGCACGTAACCTTTCAATGCCATTCCTAAGCGAGAAAGCAATGATGTAAAAATTGTACGTCCTGACTACCTTAACGTACATGGCTCAGTCACCACAAACAGAAGCTCTTCACTCTGCTGTCAGCTTTTGCAGAGCATTAGAGAAACACATGCAAAGAGAAGCAGCTCTCACCATGCGACCATAACACCATTATCGGTGCACAGTCTTGGAGGAGGGCACAGAAAGGCAAAATCATTTGCATCAGCCAAAGCCTGCAGGCCTTTTCGGATGTACTGATTGCTTGCAACTCCTCCTGATACAACCTGAAAGCAGTTTCCAGAAGAAAAAAAGGCATTGACGCAGAAGTACTGAAGAGTCACACTCAACTTACATCCTGTTTCATAGAATGGTTTAGGCTGGAAGGGTCCTAGTTCCAACCCCCATGCCATGGGCAGGGACACCTTCCACTTGACCAGGTTGCTCAAGGCCTCATCCAACCTGGCCTTGAGCACCTCCGAGGAGGAAGAATCCACAACCTCTCTGGGCAACCTGTTCCAGTGTCTCACCACCCTCAATGTGAATATTTTTTTCCTAGTACCCAGTCTAAATCTCCCCACTTCCAGCTCACAGCCCCTCATCCTATCACCACAAGCCCTTGGAAAAAGTCCTTTCCCCATTTCTCCTGTAACCCCCTTCATGTACTGGAAGGCTGCTCTAAGGTCTCCATGGAGCTTTCTCTTTAAGGAAAGCTCATCAGATGACAGCAATAAATAATGCATTTTTTAAGAGAGATTAAAACACACCTTTGAAGATGAAAACATGAGAGTATGCTATGTGACTGTACTATGCTAGGAAACATTTTTAAATAAAGCACAGAATCCTAGAATCCTTTTAGTTGGAAAACACCTCTAAAATCAAGTCCAACCATTGGACTCATTGGACCAGAGAGTCATAACCAGAGCAGCTGTCAAGTACTGGAGAGTACTAGGCAAAATTATGTGGCCTGAAATGTTATGAAAGATTAGATGGGAAGAAAATACCTTTCCAGTTTAAAACCAAACTATGACAGACTGTATTGTAAATATTTATACAGCTATCACCTCAATCCTGCTATTTTAGTAGCGCCATACATACTGACATCTTCCTTGCCTGGCCAGGGAAAGTTCAGTAAGGCATCTCTTCTTCAGTTGAACAGAAAATGGAGAAAAAACCCCAACGTTTACCTACCAAAGCTGCATTTCTTGCTGACAGTATGCTATTTTTTATGCAGAACAGCATGGCTCGATACGTCCGCTGGAAAATGTGAACAGCCACTGCATGCTGTACGGCGGCAGCAATATCCTGCACACAGGAGAGGATCTCACCCTCTTGAATACCTATAAAAATACACCAGCAAAGGGTTTTCCCTGAGCATAGCTCAGCATGAAGGGCGTCAAACCCATAGCTTATATCCACCTTTGTTTAAAAATACCTTCTTCTTTTTCTTTTTCTGTGATGGCTTTATTGACCAGGCTCTGAAGTCCAGAGAAAGAGAAGTCGCAGTTGCGGTATTGTAGCATGGGAAGCCTGAACGTGTGCTGATGCCTGTTTCCACTCTGAGCCAAGTGCTCTATTGCCTTCCCCCCAGCCATGCTGTGGCACTCTGGGTGCTTTCTTAAAGACAGTCTCCTTGCTACCTAGGCAAGCAATAAATCATAGAGTCAGAGAATCACCTGCATTGGAAGGGACCTCTAAAGTCATCTAGTCCAACCTCCCTGCAGTGAGCAGGGACATCCTCAACTAAATCAAGTCACCCAGAGCCATGTGGAGCCTCACCTTGAATGTCTCCAGGGATGGGACCTCAAGTACCTCTCTGAGCAACCTGTTCTAGTGCTCAACCACCCTCACTGTGAAGAACTTTTCCCTAACATCCAATCTAAATCTACTCTTCTCTAATTTCAAACTCACAACCCACTCCTAACAGAGAGCTCAACTAATTACTCCTGAGGCTACATCACTGCTTTGTAGTCCATGGAATAAAATTAAGATGCCATAAAATCCAACCCAAGATGAAATTATCAGCAGGCCACAGTAAGGTCAAGACATACAATAGCTGGAGGTTCTTCTTCAGGAGTAATTAGAAATGCAATTCTAGAACAGTTTGGACAAAGATATTTTGGGGCAAAACACTAATTACCCAGTTTTTATGGTATAGGAAACACACACTGACTGCCATAATCTGTGGCCAGAGAAATGAAGTTTGTTTCAACTTCCAACCCCACTCACTCTCCCACTTTTTTCAATAGACACAAATGCTGGTTATAAACTTTGTGCATGTCTTTGAGAACAGAATTGTGGGTGGCCAGTTTTACAGGTTGTACTCAGCAGTCCAGAATCATAATCCTGAAAGCCAAAGCAGGCTTTTCAAAGTCTACAAAAACACTGATAAGAAATTATTTAATATGTATTGTTTTGACCTGACAGTATCCTTTAAAACATCACTGTCCACCTTCTCTAGTTCATACAACCTCTTTGAATCATGGATGTCAATGAAACTTCCCACACCGGTTTTGGTTACATTGCTGTCCTGGTTTGAGCTAGAACAGAACCAACTCTGTTCAGGGATTTGACTTCTCAGCTTAGTCTCTGCTCAGTGCTGGCACTTTCTGCAGTTCAGGGCATGTCTGCACAGCCAGAGGCTGCTGCTGGCAGTGAGAATGCTGATGGGGAGAGGTACTGCCAAGGGCTGGGATGCAGACCAAGGGCACTGCTGAATCTTGTGCCCCATGCTGGAATACAATATGTCAGAGGTAGCACCTCAATGGAGGAAGGGACAGAACAGGTGACCCTGAACTGGCCAACAAGGGATTCTATCCCATGGGCGTCCTATTTACCAGGGATCATCAGGGTCAAGCCTCCTCTTCAATGGCTGGTGTGACAGGAGGACTCTGTCCATTCTGCCTTCAATCCCAATCCACGGGTTCCTGAATCCAGTTCCAGCATCCAGCTCCTGGATTTGGTTCCCATCTGCAGCCAAGCCCAGTTTGGGACTTTCCTAGTGCCTACTCACAGCCTCACTGATGAGGCTGGGTTCAGTATTGGCTCATGTCAATTTGCATCTATTTAATTCTGTTGTGGTTATTTTCACTAACACTGGTTTTCCTTCCCAACCCAGCAGTCTCTCTCTTCCTTATGCCCTGTCTCTTCCATTTGGGAAAGGAGAGAGGTTAACAGAGAGCATCTGTCACTCATTAAGTGGCCAGCCCAGCCCTAACCCTTGACAATGTCTGTTTGCTAACAATGTAATTCATTCACATACAACTGATTTAATGCAGATTTTTAACAGCTTCTTCTGTCTTAAAACTATGATATTTCAAACAGAGACAGAAGAAGACTGTATGAGTGTCCTCAGGCTGCTGCTGGTAGTATGATGATGCCATATAACTCAACAAAAAGAAGACACAACTAGATTCCCACTTGTAAGGCCATTATTACCTTATCCAGCATGTCTCCCGGTGCTATATCTATGGACTGTCCAAGCAGAAGGAAATCTGACACCCCTTGTGCTACTGCCAAAATGCAGTGGCCTCCGGAGAGCAGAAGAACCAAGAAAGGAAACTCCACATGATGTGTCAGTCTGACGGTCAGAGCATGAGCCTCCATGTGATGGATGGGTATGAAGGGCTTCTGGTACCTGCTCACCAGGTCCAGGCTGTACCGCAGCCCTACTTCCAGGCTGGGGGCCAGGCCTGGTTTGACTGTAGTTGCAACAGCTGCCAGCTCAGGAACAGAAACTCCACTGGCACTAAGAGCCTCTCGTACCACTCGCTCAATGTTTTCTCTGTGAAGTTGCTGTGCCACCATGGGAATTATTCCACCTGTTCTAGTAGAAACAAAGAATTGTATTTGTACAATTTGTAATTGATTTCAGACTCAATCTTGTCATAACCTTCCTGTTTCCTTAACACGTTCTCAAATGCTGTGTAAAAGGCATCTCCGCACTGAGGAGACCAAAATTACCACGCTGAGGTCAGAAGAGGATGGAAGTTGCCCTTTTTAAAGATACCTCTTAAATGTACCTCAACACTGTTCCAAAACAGTGCCTGCACCTAAATATTCATAAGCCCTCACTTGTAAGTTCATGTACTTAGCCACCAACACCTATATCTGAGTAACTTTTGAAAGGCATCCCTTGCTCATGGCAGGGGAATTGGAATAGATGATCTCTGAGGTCCCTTCCAGCGTGAGCCATTCTATGACTCCATTGTTCTAGGAACTTTCCTTCAAAAGAAACGAGACATTGGGTGGTTTTAACAGTAAAAATGCTTTCATCTTTAATTCAAGCTAGGTAAGTGATCTGGCTCTTTTGGAAAGAAAATACAGGAGGAAACTTCTTAAATGCAGATCATTTCTCTCCTCACTCATCAGTAATATCTCAAGCAGAATGTGTTGTGGCCTTAGGAATAGGTCTTTACACCTGTCCACTTCTCACTGAGATTTGTGGAGAACACAGGACCTCTAGATGGACAATACTACAAGTAAGAATAACATCATTGGTAAGGTGAAAGCGACCGAGAAGTTTATTTTGACTGCAGAGCATATTCTTACTGTAAATGGACTTCCTTCTGACAATGCAGGGCCTCTCCCAGCACGTTGCCAGCATCGTCCACCACGGCAGCGCCGGTGTCATCGCAGCTCGTCTCGATTCCCAGTACCAGCTGCCGAAAGCGCTGTTCTCCACAGCAAGCAGAGCTTCTGCTCCTCAGCCACACGGCCCGCCCGCATTTGACTGATTTCAAAAGGCTTTTGGCAATGTTGCTCATTGTTCACAATCTATCTCGTAGCTGCGTCTACAATAGAGCTGTGTAGCTGATTATTGCGGGAGGGTTTTCACCCAAGTGCTCTGGTGTGATTTTCTGGGAGGGGAGACTCATTTCAAAGTTACCAATGCACACGGTCCATACTTAAGACCTTAAGTAAACCCAAACAATTTTAGAGTTGGGAGCTAACGCCTTTGCTTTACCTTAACATGCTTCAAGAGAGTTCTTCACCCACCCTTGCTGCGCTTTCTGCGGCCCTAGGGGAGGGACACAAACCACACCGTGAGCCCCTGACCCGCAGCACCTCAGGGCGAGCTCGCCCCGTGTGCTCCCCGCACACAGTGCAATTCCGCGCTGTCAGCAGCGCCGTCTCTAAGCTCCCTCCTCGCTGTTTCAGCGGCCGAGGCTTGCTTCCATCCTCCGCAGGCCTTCGGAGCCGCCGCAGGCCGGCGTCAGGGCGCGCAGGAGAAGGCGGTAAGGTGCGTCCCGGCCCCGCGCTGCGCCAGGCCAGCGCCGCCCGCTTCTCCGCGCACCCGCAGCGTACCTTCGTATCGCGATTCACCGCCATCGCCCGCCGCTCGCTCGCCCTCCCTTTTCTCAGCGCCACGCTTGCGTAGCGGGGCAGCGCCCGCCAGGGCCGGGCACCTCGAGCCCTCACCGCTGGGCCTAACTCGCGACCCACCGGCGCAGGCTGGGTGAACGGCCGCCGCGTACCGGGGCGCGCTCCCGCCCACCGGCTCCTCCGGGGCCGCCCCCGCGCCCGGCGCAGGCGCGGAGTGACCCGTCTGGAAAGGACGCCCCGCTCCTGCCTCCTTGCGAACAGGCAGGCGTAGAGGGTAGTTGGCAATGAGCTACTTTGTCAAGCCTACTGGTTCTCATTATAAAACAGTTTACCAGACAGCTTCATAGTCGGATGCTAAAATAATTTTGCTGTATTTTGCTATACATACATTTATCCACTAATACCTACTCTGATACATATTACAATACCTAATCTAACACCTGTATCAGTAGGAGAGCAACTAATTTCAGTGCCACAAGTTAAGAGCTTCGTACAGCCCTCTCCAAGGTGTTCCCTGCCCCGGTACTGGGTGTCCCGGTATTGCCCAACCTATGTCACCGCAGTCTTTGTTGCTAAATCCATCCTGGGTCCTTAAAATCATAGAGCAGAATTACAAGGTTGTTTCAGTCAGAAAAAACCTTTAAGGTCATCGAGTCCATTCATTCTCTAACTCTACCAAGTCTGGTGCTAAAACATGTCCCGCAGCCCCACATCTCTGCCTCTTTTAACACTTTGAGGGAAGGGGATTCAACCACCCCCCTGGGGAGCCTATTCCCGTGTTAGAGAACCCTTTCACTGAAGAAGTTTCCTCTGATACCCAGCCTAAACCTTCCCTGGTTCAACTTGAGCCTATTGCCTCTTGTCCTTTCACTTGTTGCTAGGGAGAAGAGACCCAGCCCCATCTTGCCAAGATCTTTGTCACTTGCTCTCAAAACCATGATTTTCCGAAAGCAGAGCCTTGTGATGGTCACTACTTAAATGACCCTGCTGTCACTTTCAGTACAAATAACAGAAAGAAATACTTCCAACTACACAAAAAAAAATCATAACCCACAACTTTTTTTTTTTTTTTTTTTTTTTTTAACAGTATCTTTATCAAGAAGGTAGACAGAAAATTCTCTCAGCAATATAAGAAATAGGCCACTGGGGGCTTTTCTTTTTTTCTTTTATCTTTCCAGTACACTGGCTGCCACCGCATCCAAAATGTAGGTTAAGTCTTACATGGAAGTCTTCTGTTAAATCCGAGCTGGTTTTGGATAGCAGACATATGGCAGACTTCAAAATTAATCCTTTTTTCAAGACAGAGAATTAAGTGCTCAGAGCTATAAACGTACCTCCATCAGCCTAGTTCCAGAACTGATTATCTGCAAGGTTACTCTGCACTACACAGTACCCCTGAAACTATAGCATCCCTTCACCTTTCCAAAACATGCAAATTATCTTTGCCTTTATCTGTAAAAACAAAGTTAGACCCTGTGATTTGCCTGCTCACCTTGGCTTCTATTCTAAGTTACAGCCTATACAGAGCTTCTCTATGTCTTCTGACAGTGGAGCTTCTACGCAGCAGCAACCATTTCCCCCACCATTGTAGGCCTCTCAATCAATGAAGAGTAAGCCAGCAGTCAAGTACTAGAAAAAACAGTCAAAAATCCACACTTGAAGAAAAATTTCAGATTTCCAGGCTGTCCCATTTACAGATAGAAAAGTCAGTCTTCTAGTGAGCAAAATGAAATCGACCCAACAGCAGTGGTGTGTCAAATGTACATGGACTGAGCCATCAAGTGGATGTAGAAATCCCCTGAGCTGGCAGTGAAGGACTTTCTTCTTTGTGACAAAATAATCACAAGAGCAGATAAGGCATGACTTACACCATTGGTTTACGGTAGCTGTCACTGAGACAGACCTTTACGACACAATAACAAGCACAACCACCTACAGTCCATACAGCAGAGAGAAGCTATTTTCACTCCCAGAGTGCAGCCTCCCCAGACCTTGGTATCAAGGATCCTGGATTTACATCTAACCTGACCATCTGCATTATGGTTGACTGGCTACTTGTGAAACACTGCTCTCCCTTTCAGGTGAAATGCTGCTCACCATTGCAGCTGTTGCTCACATTTTCCTTACAAGTCACTTGCATCATCCAGACATAAAAAAGTCTTAGTGGGTATCATGCTTTAGAGCTGGACCTGCCCACTTCTTCACAGAAATCTTTCTTCTGGAGGTTTCCAATGCATTTTAGTTCTTAAAAACTCAATTTTCATCCCAGATAACGCATGGGAAGTAGGATTTGTGTCGCAGATGTAAAAGCATCTCTCACCGAATAAGACTGGATCCACAGTACAGCAGGCAACTCGTTTCCTTCACCTGAGGAACAGCAGGACCCATGTCAGCGGCAGTCACTGTCAAACCTTCTGCTGCTCAATACTTATTGATGCCAAAGATTCGAACACCGTGCAGCTGTGGCAGCTTGGGGATAAGCACGGTCAGAAGGGAGGTTGTGTTGAGGATAAAGTGTGTTGGATCATACTTGGTGTAGAAACTGGCCAGGAAATACCTGTGAGAAAAGAGGGAGCAAATTTAGCTGGTGACAGCCTTGGCTGAAAAATAAACAAACAAAGCACAGCTGATGAAAACGCTTTAGCAATCAGAGTGATCTTACTGGTTAACAACTGACTGCTCCACATCTGCAGTACTGGGTCTAGTTTTGGGCTCCCCAGTTCAAGAAGGACAGGGAACTACTGGAGGGTATAGAGATGATGAAAAGGACTGGGGCATCTCTCTGATGAGGAGAGGCTGAGAGACCTGGGGCTGTTTTGCCTGTACAAGAACAGACTGGGAGGGATCTTCTCAATGCTGACCAGCAGTTAAAGGGCAGGGAGGCAAGAGGATGAGGTCAGTGGTTTCCAGGGACAGGATAAAGGGCAATGGACCACAGCAAGTTCCACCTAAACATGAGGAAGAACTTTCCTGCAAGGGAGCCAGAGCCCTGGAGGAGACTGCCCAGATAAGTTGTGGAGTCTCCTTCTCTGGAGACATTCTAACCCCACCTGGATATTGTGATCCTGGGCAACCTGCTCTGGCTGAACCCTGCTTTAGAGGGGATTTGGACTAGATGATCCCCAAGGTATCTAGAGCAAAATTATGGACTAGATTTCTTCCTCCCCATACTTCTCAAGGTGCTAAAAAGCAGCTCTCTGTTAGCATTTTCCTCCAGCAATTCTACCTACCCCTCGAGCTGAAGTCTCTGACTTCTGCAGCCACAAGGTTGTTTTATAACCAGGTTTTCAAGTGTGTCAAATCTGTTACCAAAATACTTGCAGTTCTGCTACCCTGGCAAGCTCAGCAACAAAGCATTCAGCATTTTTCAGTGCAAAACTCATTTTTGCTGAGCACATCTGTGACTACCATGATTTTAAAATGCTTCCCATCCAACAGATGCTTCCAGCATGTTTCAAAGCTAGGTCACAACCTGTTCAGCTGCATGAAAACCCAACTGACTACCAACTCCTTCAGGCTTTCAGCCAATAATTTCATCTTACTGCTAGGAAGTAGGAAGCTACCTTTGAGGAAAGAGGTTTTTTTTGAGGAGTCTATGTAGGGGTTTTTTCCAGTTTCTATCACTTGTGACCCAACTTTCTAGACACAATGCAGCATCTTCTCCCCTCCACTATACAAGTGGACAACTTCCTTCAGTGGAAAACAGAAAGACTTTTCAGATGTGAAATACGTATCTGATTTCCTTCAATTACACAACCAGACTTGTGTCAACAGAGACAGGCAGTGATATATTTCTTATGTAACTCATGTACACAGAAGACAACCTTTACAAGGCAAAAGCAACATGCAAAGGCCTGGACTCCATAAAATGAGTTGCAAAATGGTTAGTAAATGCTGCCGTGTGCTGAAGTGCTGCAGGAGTTTAGACTTTCAATTTCTGTGGCTTCACAATCTTAAAAGAACTTCAAGAGTTAACACTAAGTTTTCCTCACAGCATTTATGATCTTTAAAACCTGCCCCATTAACAGCTGTTTACAAACTTTGACCTCAGTATGTGGAGTGTCAAGTGGTGCAGGAAAAGATTGTTGATGATATGGCCTGTAAATACCTACTCCTGTGACGTAGAAACAAACAAGCAAGCCACAGAAAGAGAGAAAATGCTTTTAGAATGTGATTCCCAACCCATTTTGCTGCAGTTTTTGAATTCCATAATAACAGATTGGAACTCACAGAATGATAGGAGAGATTGTGAAGAACTTCCTTGAAGATGTAAACTGTACGCCATAATCCAGCTGTTCCCAGTGTGTCAGCAGCCTAGCTTTCCCCTGATCGGGTGTTTCAAAAGGAGTCCCTTTTACTGCATGTAAAAACACATACATTCCCTGGGGAAGAGAAAAAAGAGCACTTTGAGCTGTAGATTTTTGTACCTGTTGCATTGGTCAAGGTGTTGTTAAAAAAAAGAAAGAGAGAGAGAGGGAGAGAGAAAAAATGAATTCCCACCCAGAAGAGCTATGAGCTTGTGAAGACAACCCACTGGAGAGGAAGGAAGAGACAAGAAGTGATTTGAGGTTGTACAGACAGTGCTACAGTCAGAGTTAAAGCCTAGGTCTATGTGACAGCCAATCCCTTACTGTGTCTTCTACATCAGATGGTAAAAAAGGTGTGAAATCAACAGAATTTTAGCAATTTTAGGGCTCATGATGTGTATTTACATGTAACACTTCCCTAACAGTGTTAATGGAGTTATGAGGTGGAGGCTGTACAAAGCAAAATTCTATCTACAAATACTGGTAATATTGCAAGAAAACTTTTGAAAGCTTGCTCAGTCCTCCACCAGGTTCAAACCCTCAGAAGCTGGAACACCAGCTACCAGTGCAATACTGTCTGTCCATTCTTGGCTGCTTTTCCTTCATAGATTCACAGAACAGTTTAGGTTGGAAAGACCTTGAAGATCTTCTAGTTTCAACCCCTTTGCCATGGCCAGGGATACCTCCCACTAGGTTACTCAAGGCCTCATCCCACTTGGCCTTAAATACCTCCAGGGAGGAGGCATCCATGACCTCCTTGGGCAACCTGTTCCAGTGTCTCACCACCCTCACTGCAAAGAATTTATTCATACTATCCAGTCTGACTCTGCCCTCCTCAAGCTTCAATCCATTCCCTCTTGCCCTAGCACAAGTCCTTGTAAAAGGTCCCTTCCCAGCTTTCTTGTAGGCCCCCTTCAGGTACTGGAAGGCTGCTCTAAGATCTCCCTGGAGCCTTCTCCAGGCTTAACAGCCCCAACTTTCCCAGCCTGTCCCCATAGGGGAGGTGCTCCAGCTCTCTGATCATCTTCACCACACTGGACTTTGTGACTGCTTGATGTAAGCGTGGCATGACTGCTGTGTTAAAGATCACTTTGAACCCACTGATTTCACACATGGCAGTTTGCCCTCCTCCAGTTTTCACAAACACTAGTTTTCTCTCACTGAGAGAGCATACCAAGGCCAAGCATGAGTCCTGGCCAGGAAATATCAAAGATGTCCTTTTCTTTTGCTTGTTTTTTTCTCTGATGCACATAGAGAAACTGTTATATAAAGATTTATAAAGAAAACAAACAAACAAAAACCACACCCAATTTATTTCTTCTGAATTCCTACAATGGAGATGAAATTTGAGCAAGTCACTTCATGTCTTCTTCCTCCTTTTTTTTTTTTAATAGCCCCCTTGCCAGAGGCCTATAAACCTAAGAGAATTAATTTGCTTAATTAAATCTTTGATTTATGATGTTTGCAGCATCTGTTTCAATAGCTTAACCAAAGAGCACTTTTAGGACAGATCCAAATGATTACTTAACATGCCTCATTTCACACCAGTGCTTATAGAAAGACCATTAACACCACTTTCAAGGTCAGCTAAGATTTCCATTTGTGGAAATCCAAGATTTTTTGCTCTGTCAAACCATTCAAGGATTTACTTCCAAAAAGAAAAAGTACCAAAACTGCTGAAATATCCAAAAGTGCAGCTAATGTTCATTTCTAGTATTATAGTCACCTTCTGGAGCTCCACTAGAAAACTCCTTGCCAGTGAATCCTCACATCCCTGTTGTCATTGTAGCTCCTTGCAATTACTTGCTAAGGTGTTTGAGAAATACTAAGGCATTCTTGTCTCTGCCCATCTGATGCTGTCAAAGATAATGTACAAAATGCTCTAATGAGGCTTAAAATTCCACTATTAGTTTTAAACCCACCTACAAACATAAAAAAGTCCACTAAAATGAAAATTCATGGGTTTTTTTTAAAGGATTCAGGAGGATATTATCCAAGCTCAGTCTTTAAAGTCAACTATAGCTTTCCTAAATAAGGAAGAAGCTATCTTTTGGTCAAGATTTCTTTGCTGTTCATCTTAGAGAGCTGAGTTAGCAAAGCTCAGGGATGACACAAACTGCTGGATTATGGCCCTCTTTTCTCAGACTTACATTACGTGAAATGATTACAACAAAATTATAGCATCCAGAGCAGTGGAGGCAGAAAAATTCTTAAGGCCTTCAATTTCCAAATGCTTTTGCACACAGAAGTCAACATACAAATCACAACCCACTGAATAATAAATGGTTTCAGGGCTTGGGTCAAGGTAGTAGAGTTTTTCCCACTACTTTCAAGTAAGATTTTTCTTACATCTTGCTGCTCTGCTTCTCTCTGGTGAGACCCCACCTGGAGTATTGTGTCCAGCTCTGGAACTCTCAGCACAGAAAAGATGTGGACCTGGTAAAAGGTTCAGAGGAGGCCTCAAAAATGATCCAAGGGCTGGAAGCCCTCAGCAGTGAGGACAAGCTGAGAGTGTTTGGGTTGCTCAGCCTGGTAGAGAAGACTCCAGGGAGACCTTCTTGTAGCCTTTCAGTGCTGTAGGGGACTTATCAGAAAGCTGGGAACAGACTTTTTGGCAGGGCCAGTTGTGACAGGACAAGGCGTGATGGTCTGAAACTAAAAGAGGGAGATTTAGCCTAGACACAAGGAAGGTTTGGTTTTTTTACACTGACAGTGGTGAGACACTAGCCTAGGTTGCTCAGAGAGTTGGTAGATGTACCCTCCCTGGAACTGTATCAGGTCAGGTTGTTTGGGGCTCTGCACAACCTGCTCTAGTTGAAGATGTCCCTACTGACTGCAGGAGGATTGGACTAGATGACCTTTAAAGGTCCCTTACAATTTACAGCCTTCTATGATTTTAGGTAGAGTGACAAAGCTGTATGCTCAAGTCATTCTGAGCTAAAATCTAGTTAGCTTGACCAGAAATCAAAACAAGGTGAAAAAGAACACAAATGTTTCTGTCCAAGGAAACAGGTGAAGTGCTGACATGAAACATTTCAGGATAATATCACATTTATGTTGAAACATTAGTAGATAATAGCCAAGAGCTAAAAATGCAAAGTACTTTATGGATACAGCACAGCTGAATAACATAATACACAAGCAATGTAACAACCAGCAACCATTACTAAATATAATAAGAAATAATACACTATTATAAATAATAATATAGCACACAATGTTTCTGAATAATAATAATAAGCATTTATTAATAGCATAAGAATATACAAACCCTGTGGGAGTCAGCTGGCATGATGGTTTTATGCCTGCAAAATTCTACCTTAATTAAATGCCCTTTAAAAGAATACATAAGCTATGCAAGGAGTATATCAGGTCTTTTGTGCTTAAGTCCAAAGTGATCCCATAGCATTTCAGCAACACATTTAACAATGGATAAGCCAAGAAGTAGTTGTATTTTGGCTAGCTGGAATTCATCCTCCATACAGCCTGACCATTTTTCTCTTCTCCTGCTATAAAAAACAAATACATGCAAATGGCTTTTCCAATTTTGATACAGGAGGGGGTACTTACCAGGTTGTGAATCACGTTTGTTAAGGTCCAGGCAACAGGGACACTAAAGAAAGGAATGCTGAGCAAGACAATGTGCAGCATGCCGACTCCCAGCGCGTAGGTCAGCCACATTCCACGACTGTTCATCACCCGCGTGTTTGGATTTACCTCGCTGTGGGCGACTCCTACGTTCATTTTTACCCTATAAAACACATCTGTTTGAGGATTGAGACTACTATTACAGAGAGTACTCAGCATACTCAGGTTTAGATTCTGGGAAAAGCCCAGCGTAAATAAGCAGGTCTGGAAGGAGGACAGAGCCTAAAGCAAGATGCATCTTGGAATCTTCAAAGGGTGGTTGATGAGAAGTCAGCACAAACAGGGAACTGTTTGTTTAGAAACAGCCAAACAAATACAATCCACAAGCCATCTACAGAAGGGACATTAAAAAAACAATAAGCTGAAGTTGCAAACCTGTAAGAAATCAGGTTTTGTAACTTCTGTCCTTTCAACTCTTTTCTTCAACCACAACATCTGCAGTCCTTTTCCTGTTCCTGTACCAGGCAATTTTCCTCCTGTTTCTTGTGCATGTAATGGGTAGCAAATAATTCTGCATATACCAATTGCCCAGCCACCTACTGCTAAGAAGAGCCAACAAGGACCAATTTCTGCCTGCTTTTCTTGCAGCAGAGTGCAGATAGCAGATTTTTCCCTCTCTCCCCATCTGTTAATATTCAGACAGACATTTTCATCCATCAAATCTGGCTGAAATTAGCCAACAGGTTCAGAAGTTTTCTGAGTGACAGACAGGTAGAGATACATAGAATGATTTCACAATGCTGACTTCTTCAGGAGACAGAACTTACTGGAGGTGACACTCTTGTCCTTCTGCACTAACGTTTGTAATGAAAACTAAACAACAAAAAAAAATCATGCCATACTTTGTATTCATGTCAGCTGTCAGACTACTTCTGTTCATCTATGGGACTAGGATGGAGATTTTTTTACCTGCCTTCCTAATCAGTCTATAAATGCACTGTTTAACCACCAAAGGTAGTATTTTCATTCTGCTCTCTCAGTGCTTCAAAGCCCTGTAAACACTTGAGTATTTTGCAGTATTAACAACGGGCTGTAGAATAAAAATAGATGAACCCGACATTGAACCGAGCACAGCTGATTTTAATCAACACTTGTTGCAAAGTATTTCAAAACGGGAACACATTACCTGAGATGGAGGAAGCGAGATTGTTCCTCTCTCCCTGGGATGCAGAACCGCCGCTGAGCGAGTACCTAGACAGACAGCTGGACATCATCTACCATCTCTTCCTAGCTTTCCCTCGCGGTTCTTGTCTCGCCAGATAGGCGCCTTCTCCCAGCGCACCGTATCCTCTCTCACGGCGAGGCCCCCAGCCGCACAGAAGAGGCGGGACGCTGTGCCCGCAGGAGCCGGGTTCCCTGCCGAGAGCCGGTTCCCTTCCCAGCCACGCACCTAGCGGGCTCCCCGGCAGATCCCCTCCCGCCGCACCAGCCTCTGCCGCTCGCCTCGGGGCTGGGCCTCGCAGCACCAGCCGCCGCCGCCGCCGAACGCCCCGGGGCCTGCTCGCAAGCACCGCGACGTAGACAGCAGTACCAGCCGAGCCGAGCCCGCCTGCCCGCCCTCCCACCACGGCACCACCTTTCTGGAGACCCACCAGCCGCCGAGGAGCAGGAGCGGGATCGGAACGCGGAGCGCGGGCCGCCAGCCGCAGGTCGAGCCTGCCGGCTGCCCTGTGGGCAGGGCTGTCAGCCAGGGGCGGGGAGAGGCCGGCCCGCCTGCACCGCCCACGGCGGCAACGGCAACAGCGGCGGCGGGGGAGCCGCGGAGGGCAGGTAGCGCGGATCCGGGACCGTGCGGGACGCGGGCGCCTGTGAACAGCGGGAGGGGCGGTGCGGGGCAGGGCAGGGCAGCGCAGCTTGCTGCTTACCTGCCCTCGAGAAGGCTCCACGAGGCCCTAGCTGGGGAGGGAAGGCTAGGCCGCTTCCCCGCTGGCGGCACCGCGGCAGGACCGGCTGCCGCCCCGGGCAGAACAGGACGGGCCTGGGCCTGGGCCTAGGCCTTGGCTTGGGTGTCTGCGGTGCGGCGGTCGTCTCTGAGGCGGGGCCGGGCCCTGCGGGGGAGCGAGGCCCGCTGGCCGGGGCGGGAGCCGGGCGTTCCTTACGGCCGTCCCCGCCTTCCCCTCGCCCCTGTGTTTTCAGAGCGAAAAACAAGCGGGAACTGAGGGCTCGTGGTGGTGGTGGTGTAGATAAACTCGAGTGACCGTCTACAGGTTTCATCTGCAGATTTTCTTTCGTTTTTTCGCTCATAAACTGAGGAATTTTCCGAGTAGGTGTTCTGGCGGGCTCCTGCGAAAGGTGGTAGTTGGAGTAGGGTGTGGGTGCTGCGCCCACATCCGTGAGGCTGGAGCTATAAAGCCGAAGGAGATTTTGCGGGTGATTTACCTGGGGGTCTGCAGTATTACCCTGTTGCTGGGGTGTCAGAGGGGTTAAAGGATTGCATCAGTGATGAAGCTCAAACTCGCCACAGGGGCGTTTGGGTGCAGGGAAGAAGGGCACACCGGAAGCGGGTTCTTCTCCACAAAAGCCTGTAGCGGTTACACCTCATGGAAAACTTATCTTTGGGATCTGCAACGTTTCTCTTCTAAGACCTTCCCTTGGTTTAGTCAGTGTGTCGTGATGGAAACACTCAGCTGTGATCTGGCACTTGTCATCAGTAGTTGGTCCGTCATCCTGTGTGCCTTTCCCAGTTTGTTTGGTGGAGAGCTGAGTTGTTGAATCTTTTTACCACCTTTGGAGTCTGAATAATGAGTATAAAGCAAAACCTCTTCAAAAGTTCTGCTGCTGCTGCTTCTTCAAAACCTTGTACTTTTGCTCCCCCCAAGTAATCTGATTTTTGCGTTGTCTTTAGAAGGAGGAGTACACTGTAATGGTTTATCAGCTGTGTATACCCACGGCCCTTCACTGTGTCCTGGCTGTATCAGGAGGAGGTGTGGGTTTGCTCCATTCCTTCACACATGCTCATATCCTTGGGACAGGTGCTGAGCGTGCAGTCTGTGTTGTCCAGCATAGGGCTTGGACTGAGTTGGCAGGATTGTTTACCTTTGGATGTGAATAAAATTATGTAATGTAACCCAGTAAAAAGTGCTGCTATGGAGAAAAGAGACCCAAGTCTGAATCATTCTTGAGATGGGAAGAGCAATCTGGCAGTCTTCTTTCTCCTCCCTTTCTCATATGCATAAAAAACTGGGGTTGAGTGTGTCAGGCAACAAGGATTGAAAAAGACTTTTTATGTTTTGTTTTGGTTTTTTTTTTCTTGGAGCTTGGTTAATGGTCTCTACTTGGGCACTTAAACAGAAATGCCTGCAAAAATGTGCAGATTCACTTACAATATATTCATGGCAGAGTGTCTTTGTAGTGCAGCAGGAGTTCTATAGCCATTTTAAAGTGGTTTTGGTGGCTTTATTATGTGAGGCATCTCCATTTTCAAGTGGAAGATAGAGACGAAGAGAAATAAACTGACTCAGCTGAGGGCATGTCAAGGGTTAGGGCTGGGCTGGCCACTAAATGAGTGACAGATGCTCTCTTAACCACTGTCCCCTCCCAAAGGGAAGAGAAAAGGAATAAGGAAGGCAGACTAATGGATTGGGAAAGAAAAACAGCTTTAGTGAAAATAGTCACAATACAATGAAATAGATACAAACCCAATATTGAACCCAACCCCTGTCACCACTGATGCTGTGGGCAGGCACTAGGGAAATCCCAGACTGGACTCAGTGGCAAACAAGAACTGGATTCAGGAACTTGTGGATTGGAATTGACAGCAGAATAGACAAAGTTCTCCTGCGATGCTGATGGTTTAAGAAGAGGCTTGACTCTGGTCATCCCTTGTGAATATGATGTCCATGGGATGGAATCCCTTACTGATCAGTGTAGGGCTTCCTGTTCCCTCCTCCCTGCAGGTGCAGCCTTTTACTCTGCATCCTCAACATGCCACACAAGATTTAATGGTGACCTTGGTCTGCACAGGAGCAAGTCTGAGCAAGAGCCTTTATGGACTCCAGCCCCTTGGCAGTACCTCTCCCCATCAGCATTCTCACTGCCAGCAGCAGCCACTGTCTGTACAAACATGCCCTGAACTGCAAAACATCCCATCAGCGAGCAGAGAAGTTGAATCACTGAGCAGGATTAGTTCTGTTCTAGCTCAAACCGGGACAGGGCACACAGGTTTTCTGGGTTTGGTTTGGTTTTCATGGTCGCCAATGGATCATACTGCTGTTGAATATGACTTTTGCACCACTGTGCCTTCTCCTCACTTCTTTCCCAATTCCAAAGCGGTTGCCTTCAGGTTGTATTTCTTCAGTGAAATTTAGGTAGTAGAAATCCTACATACAGCACAGTGGAAGCTGAGTCCTACTGTGTCTTGAAGATTTGGCTCTTCAGCCACAATTGACTCTTCTGCCTACACTTAAAACTTAGTGTGAAACAATCACTTAGAAAAGTGTTTGTAATGCACAATTTGACATTCTTCCTCTGTTCTCTTTCTGTGCAGCTTCTCTGAGTCTTACTCCACTATGAAACAGCTGCCAGCAGAGACTATTCGTCTGCTTTCAAGTTCTCAGGTGATCACATCAGTTGTCAGTGTGGTGAAGGAGCTGATAGAAAATTCCTTGGATGCAGATGCCACAAACATTGATATTAAACTGGTAAGTCCTCTTTCCTTCTCTTTACAAAGAGTTGGATGGAAAATAAGATGCGCAGAAAGTTGTTCCACTGCAAACGTGTTTTTAGGCTGTTGTGGTTTGGGGAATGGGTGGATATTGATAGTGTTTATATTTTAATCTCAAATAAAAATGGTCCCAAATCGGTGTCCATTAAAATTTCTGAGGCCCCGCTGCAACAGTGAGCTATATTTGTGCTCCAGAGTGTATTCTGGGGGGAAAAATAATGTCACCTTCTTTAATACTTTTCCTACTTTCAAATTAGTTTTTCTAACTGCTTGTTTTAAAATATGACCTTCAGCACAAAGAGGACATGAGCCTCTTGGAGCAGGTCCACGGGAGGCCACAAAAGTTATCTGAGGTCTGGAGCATCTCTGCTGTGACGGCAAGCAGAAAGAGTTAGGGTTGGTCAGCCTGGAGAAGAGAAAGCTCCAGGGGGACTTTCTTGTGGCCTTTCAGTGTTGTAGGGGACCTATCAGAAAGCTGGGAACAGACTTTTTGGCAGGGCCTGTTGTGACAGGATGAGGGGTGATGGTTTGAAACTAAAACAGGGAGATTTAGACTGGATACAAGGAAGAATATTTTATAGTGAGGGTGGTGTGACACTGTCCCAGGTTGCCCAGAGAGGTGGTAGAAGCCCCATCCCTGGAACTATATCAGGTCAGGTTGTTTGTAGCTCTGAGCACCCTGTTCTAGTTGAAGATATCCCTGCTTACTATGGGAGAGCTGGACTAGGGGACCTTTAAAAATCCCTTTCAACCTAAAGCATTCTGTGATTCATTCTGATTCAGGGTTGGACTTACTGGCAGATTTAATGCTCAGTACAAAATATTGTCAGGAAGGTGAAAATGAAAACAGTGGAAAAGTTTGGTGGCCATTCTACATGTTTGTGTAGTATAAATTACCACATGGTGAGCTCTAGCTACTGATTTGATAAGACGCATCCAATGTCCTTTCTGCAGATAACAGTGAATGCATAACCTGCTCTGGAATCAAGTGTTAGATGCTCACACTTAGGAAGGCAGCTGAATTCCAGCTTTGTTCCTTGTCCGTGCCACATCTGTCTTTCCTGAATGAGCCTCAAATGTGTTCCATTGGAGTATGATTTCTTGTAGATGCCAAGGAGCATGTTTACTTGTCTCAAGTGAGCTGAGGGTAACTGTCGTCACTATGGGTTGTGATGACCTCTGTCCTCTCAATATTTAGACTGCATAGTAGCTTGCTTCTGCTACTCACTCCAAAGCGAGTAGTGTACGTATATTTTGGGGGTAAGGATACCAGAAGTGGATCCTGTGAGCCAATCAGTAACTGCAAGAGGCAAAAGAAAGTGTTAGAGCATTCAAAAATGATTACACAGATCTTGTCTCTTACTGGAGAGCCAATGTAGAGCCATGCAGATAGCCAGAGAGTAAAGCCCTCTGTTGTACTCTTGTGCCCAAGATCTGTGAGATCCTGAGCTTCATTAAGAGTGTGGCCAGCAGCTCAAGGGAGGTTGTCCTCACCCTTTACTCTGCCCTGGTGAGGCCATATCTGGGGTATTGTGTCCAGTTCTAGGTTCCCCAGTTCAAGGGAGAGAGGGAACTACTGGAGAGATTCTAGAGAGGCTACAAAGGCAGTGAGACTGGAGCACTGCAGTGATGAGGAAAGGCTGAGAGACCTGGGGCTGTTTAGCCTGGAGAGGAGCAAAATGAGAGGGGATCTTATCAATACAGATCAATATCTAGAGGGTGGAGGTCATGAGGATGGGGTTGAGCTCTTTTCAGTAGTGGCCACTGATAGGAGAAGGGGTAATGGGCGCAAACTGGAACAGAGGAGGTTTCATTTAAACCTGAGGTAAAACTTCTTGCCTTTGAGGGTGCCAGAGCACTGGAGCAGGCTGCCCAGAGAGGTTGTGGAGTCATCTTCTCTTGAGAGATTCCAAACCAAATTGAACATTTCAGTCCTGGGCAACCTGCTCAGGGTGACCCTACTTCAGCAGGGGAGTTGAACTAGATGATCTCCAGAGGTCCCTTCCAACCCCCACCATGCTGGAATGCTGCGATTCTGTAATAGGAGTGGGTTTCACCAGGCAATAATCAAGTGTTTCCATAGTCTGAGGTCCCAAATCAATTAAAAAGAGCATTTTCAACTATTTCTAGTGCATGAGTTACCTTCATTTCCATTCTTGTCAGTTCAGCCCAGTCCAAATTCCTGTACTTCTAAACCAAACCAACCTGTCTACCCAGGTTGTCAGTGGGTGAATGAGATTTGCTCCTTTTTCTGCTGTAGGTACTAGTGGAGAAGAGAAAACTTGACCTGTGTACAACTGTGCACAGTAGTGATGTAAAACATTAGAAATGTTTTTTTCTGGGGTTTTTTTTTTTTTGTGTGTAAGATTATTTTTATATCAAAGTATTATTTTGGTTGAACGAAATTTAAATAAGGTTGATACCATGATACAGCTCAATGACTGTGTTTACCTCAAGTATTGTGTCCACTTCTGGTGTCCCCATCATAAAAAGAACATGGAACTGTTGGAGCAAGTCCAGAGGAGGGCCACAAGGATGATCCAAGGACTGGAGCACCTCTCTTGTGAGGACAGGCTGAGGGAGATGGGGTTGTTCAGCCTGGAGAGAAGACTCCAGGGGCTTTCCAGTACCTGAAGGAAGCCAACAGGAAAGCTGGAGAGGGACTAGGCATCATAAGGGGGTCTAGCAAAAGGACAAGGGGGAGTGGTTTTAAACTGAGGAAGAGTAGGTTCAGACTGGATCTTAGGAAGAAGTTCTGTAGCATCAGGGTGGTGAGACTCAGGAATAGGTTGCCCAGAGTGGTTGTGGATGTTCCCTCCCTGGATGTGTTCAAGGCCAGATTGGATGAGGCCTTGGGCAAGCCAGTCTAGCTGAGAGTGTCCCTGTGCATGGCAGGGGTGTTGGAGTAGATGATCTCTGAGGTCCTTCCAACCTAAACCATTCTATGATTTTATGATAAACTCTGAATTACTTGAAAAGCACATTAGAGAACGGAAACTTGGCCATTTCATTTTACAGCTTGCTGGGTTTTGCCTGAGACTTGAAGCATTTTCATTGTTTTAACATTTTCCAGCTGCTCAGTTTCTCCAAGTAAGCAAAACCCCCACTTCTGTCTGCATGACTAGAAGCTGTAACCTTGGCTGCTTCAAACTTCTGTCTTTATTCTTTGGGTTGTTTCTGTGCTCTTTTGTTCTCCTGTAGGAGAATTACGGGTTTAACAGAATAGAAGTAAGAGACAATGGCAATGGAATCAAGGCTGCTGACGTCCCGGTTATGGCAGTTAAACATTACACCTCCAAAATCAGCTCTTCTGAGGACCTTGACAGGTTGACAACATATGGTTTCCGTGGGGAAGCTTTGGGATCAGTTTGCTCCATATCAGAGGTAAGCAGTTGCTATAAATGTGTCTGGTTGGTTGGGGGTTTTTTGGCTGTCATTTGTTTTTTTGTGTGTATGTTTGCTGAAGTTGGGCTGGCTTTCCCGCCTCCCCAGAAGTTGTGTCATATGGTTAGGAAGCAGTGTGGATTTCTTGTTAGTGTCAGTCCTGCCTCTCTGTCCTACTGGTCTCAGCAGTGCTCTGTTTATTTTCTTCAGTCAGGGTAGGCCAGGGGCAGATTGCTTACTGTTTCCTTTTCTTTTTTATCAGGGTATAGATACATGGTGCCTTGTACATAGAACCATAACATCCCTTAGGCTAGAAAATACCTTTAAGATCATTGATTCCAACTGTTAACTACTAAGTCCACTGCTAAACCGTGTCCCTCAGCACCACACCTCTGCATCTTTTAAATCCTTCAAGGGATGACTATTCAACCATTTCCCTGGGAAGCCTCTTCTAGGACTTGACAACCCTTTCAGTGAAGAAATTTTTCATAATGTCCAGCCTAAACCTCTCCTGGTGCAAGTTCAGGTCATTTCTCTTCAGCCTGTTCCTTGCTCCAACCTCCTTTCAGAGAGTTGTAAAGAGAGAGAAGGTCTCCCCTTGCCCTCCTTCAGGCTAAACAACCCCAGTTCCCAGCCACTCTGCCCCAAGCCTGCAGTGTTCATGGGGTTGTGGTGACCCAAGTGCAGAACCCAGCACTTGGATTTGTTAAACCTCATGCAATTGGCCTCAGCCCATCTAATCCAGCCTGCCCAGATCCCTCTGTAGAGCCTCCTACACTCAAACAGATCAGCAGTCACACCTAGCTCTGTCTCAGCTGCAAACTTAGGGTGCCCTCAATCCACTTGTCCAGATGATTGATAAAGATACATGTAGATACATAGAGATGCATACATGTGTAGATCCATGGGTCCTTAGAACATTGGTTTAGTGTTATGAACAGATGCTCTTTGTTATGGCTGAGTTTGCTACTTGAATTAGGCTTACTTGAATTTGGTTTCTCCTTGCAAATCATACTGATTTGCAAAATGAGGAACAGCAGGTTTTAGCCAGGAGAAATACTTTCAGGGAACTGATGGCTTGCATACCTACCATTACATCAGTGACTTCTGCCTTGATGTTATCCAGCTGATTAGCAGTCATGGGATCATGCTGAGCTCCACGTTGCTCCTTGGCAGGTATATGACTGCAATTGCACAAACTCTGTTGTCCTTATGAGTAAACAACCACCTACTCCCTGGCCTGAGTCTGGCCATGTGTTGTGTCTGACAGTAATTTAGGATTTAACTTGCTGACTAAAAGTAAGTTGAAAACCCATCTGAAAATTGTTCAGACTGTTGGCACAGTATCTGCCTGTTCCCTTGTGCTCTGCCTTTCGTGCTGTCCTAAGGCCAATGTTTGGATTCTCCTTTGTAAGCCTGTCAAGGACTAGATTCTGAAAGAAGATACTGCTATCTATGTCTGATTGGAACCATCAAATGGTGAGGTCAGGAGAGATGTTAGAGGTGGACTCCTTGCTACCTTGGGCTATGTGCGCATTGCACTAAGCACTAGTAGGTTGTGTGTTTGGATGGAGATTTCCAAAGAGGCTTTCCAAAGTATTTTTGTTTTGACAGGTAATAACAGACCTCTCTCATTGGTTACTTCTAATGAGTTGTCAGAGCAGGATGCCATCTAGTCAGAGTTTCTAATCAGCTCTATGGTGGGTTTCATAAGAGATGGGAGGTGGCCTGAGTGTATTAAGTACTTTAATAGGTGTTATTTTAGTTCTTGGATCAGTAATTAGGTTAATTAAACACTCTTGGTATTAATTGCATGCAGTCTACCCAAACTGCTCCCTGAAGTTTCAGTTCAGAGGTACTTTACTATTGCCCCTTAAGTAGGTCTGTAATAGTGTCATTTCCAACTAATGACTGTTTTTTATTTTCCCTCTGGAGGCATTGGTGAACTCTGAATGATTCATGTGAGATGCTAAAAGAATACCAAATATCCTGGAGCTCTGTCTGTGTGATAACCCTTATGACTCTTAAGTGGTTAAAGTGCAGTGGTTCTGTTGTTCAAAATGTTGATACCTGATCTCAGGGACCTGTAGTCTTATTGAATGTTTGGTTCGTGACTGGTCTTGCTAAAGCCAATCTGCATTACCTTTAATAGCTTACAAAACATGCTGGTATTGATTGCCAGATAGGTTTGGGTGTGGGAAGATAATACATTGTTTGTTTGATAGCAGTCATTATGTTGTGGAGCCCTGCATGCATTTCAGAAGTTGTCATAGTGTGCCTTCAGTCACAAAAGGTGGAAACACAAAATTATCAACTGATTTCATAGTTTATGTAGCCTGCATGAGGGTAGAGGACATCAGAGTGTGTTGTAGGTAGCGGGGATTGCTGTGTAGTAGTGTGGTCGACATGAGTGCTTTCAGTTAAGTGGGTGGAAAAAAAGAGTACAGGGGTTGGAGGGGACCTCTGCGCATCATCTAGTCTAACCCCACCTGCTGAAGCAGGGGCACTCAGAGCAGGTTGCCCAGGATTGCAATGTCAAGGCAGGGTTGGAAAGTCTTCAGAGAGGGAGACTCCACAACTTTGCTGGGCAGCCTGCTCCAGGGCTCTGGCACCCTCACAGCAAAGAAGTTTTTCCTCAGTGGAACCTTCAGAGTTCTAGTTTGTTTCCCCTGTCTTATCACAGGACACCACTGAAAAGAGTTGGACCACTTCCTCTTTGCCCGTGGCCTCTTATTGATAAACATTGAGGAGATCTCCTCTCAGTCTTTTTTGCAGGCTAAAAAGCCCCCAGGTCTCTTAGCAGTTTCTTGTCAGAGAGGTACTTCAGTTCCCGCAGCCTCCACTGGACTTCCTCCAGTAGTTTCCTGTCTGAAGTAGGGAGCTCAGAACTGGACCCAGTATTCCAGATGTGGTCTCACTAGGGCAGAGCAAAGAGGGAAGAGAACCTTCCTCAACTTGCTGGTCACACTTCTTCATGCACAGGATCCTGCTGGCCTTGGCCACAAGAGCACATTGCTTGCTCATAGTGAGCATGTCGCCCAGCACTCCTACGTCCTTCTCCATGGAGCTGCTCTCCAGCAGGTCAAACCCTAACCTGTCCTGGTGCAGATGAAATAATGGAGAATGTTTCCATGACTGTAAAAAACACCTGTAAAGGAAAAATTCTATAAACTTATTAAATGTAATTGGGATGATCAAAATACTGCAGTGGTCAGAGTGATAGCAAAGCTTATCTCAGCTCATTCTGAACTTTGTGAATCCTCCTGTAACATCATTGGGTTTTAAATCACTCTTTCCAGGTTTTGATCACAACCAAGACAGCTGCTGATGAGTTCAGCACTCAATATACTTTGGATAGCACTGGGCACGTGACTTTGAAAAAGCCTTCCCATCTTGGGCAAGGTAGGATACCCTCGTTCTGGTGGTGTGCTGTGGCATAAGGACTTTGTGTTTCTGAGGCTCTGCTTGATGTTGAAATACATGCTCTGCACGTAAAGCAAGAAATGTTTACAGCCTTCATGTCTGTCAGCTGAGAATGTATTGTTAGAGTAAGAAATAAACTGTCTTGGAAGCTGCTGTAGATAGCAATTATAAATTAGTTTCTCCTTCTGACTCACTTCTTCAAGCTGACAGCAGAACTGAAAGCTCTGAAAATTCAGTGCCCCAGGTGCAGGCTGGCTTATATTAATATATGAAAGATTTGTCCAGGATCAAAGTAGCATTTCTGTGCATAGAAAAATCCCTCTTTAAATAAGGAGGAGTTGCCCTGCTGCTAAATGAAGGAGGTGCTGGAAGCAGCATGGCTACAGGAGCAGGAAAAGTCACAGTTCTTTTTAACCTACAGGAAGGGTGTGTCACTAGAAATCCTTCAGTGTGTTTGTGTGACAGGTGAAAGGTTACTCTCACCTCAGATGTGGCCTTGCTGGTTCAGACTTGGCACAGGTTTGGAGTGGTTTGTGGTTTGAACTTCTTGAGCAGAGCACAGAGTAGAGCTGCTCTGTAAGGAACAGCTTTTCCCAGCAGAGCTGCAGCAGCTGCTTGTCCATTCTGGGCCCCCCCATTGTCAATATATTTTGCCCACAAGCTACCTCTGAGGTGGCTGCAGTGCTTATCCCCACTGAGGAGGGATTTCTCCTAAGGGTGTTTGGAGCTAGGACAGGGGGGAAACAGACAGGGGGGAAACAGACCCCAGCGCGTGGCTGAGGAGAGAGGCAGCTTCAGAAGCGCAGCTCTGGGAGTTTGGCTTTTGGCTTTAATTCCCTTGCTTTTCAGGCGGTAAGGGGCTGGTGGCTTGGGACTTTCCAAAGAGAGGAGGAGGGGCAGCGGGCTCGGATTGCCTACCTGCCGGAGGGCAGTGACGTAGCTGGGGGAGGGGTTGCCGCGGAGACCGCGCGCAAACCAAACAGACCCCAGCGCGTGGCTGAGGAGAGAGGCAGCTTCAGAAGCGCAGCTCTGGGAGTTTGGCTTTTGGCTTTAATTCCCTTGCTTTTCAGGCGGTAAGGGGCTGGTGGCTTGGGACTTTCCAAAGAGAGGAGGAGGGGCAGCGGGCTCGGATTGCCTACCTGCCGGAGGGCAGTGACGTAGCTGGGGGAGGGGTTGCCGCGGAGACCGCGCGCAAACCAAACAGACCCCAGCGCGTGGCTGAGGAGAGAGGCAGCTTCAGAAGCGCAGCTCTGGGAGTTTGGCTTTTGGCTTTAATTCCCTTGCTTTTCAGGCGGTAAGGGGCTGGTGGCTTGGGACTTTCCAAAGAGAGGAGGAGGGGCAGCGGGCTCGGATTGCCTACCTGCCGGAGGGCAGTGACGTAGCTGGGGGAGGGGTTGCCGCGGAGACCGCGCGCAAACCAAACAGACCCCAGCGCGTGGCTGAGGAGAGAGGCAGCTTCAGAAGCGCAGCTCTGGGAGTTTGGCTTTTGGCTTTAATTCCCTTGCTTTTCAGGCGGTAAGGGGCTGGTGGCTTGGGACTTTCCAAAGAGAGGAGGAGGGGCAGCGGGCTCGGATTGCCTACCTGCCGGAGGGCAGTGACGTAGCTGGGGGAGGGGTTGCCGCGGAGACCGCGCGCAAACCAAACAGACCCCAGCGCGTGGCTGAGGAGAGAGGCAGCTTCAGAAGCGCAGCTCGGCTTCTCACCGACAGGGAAAAAAAAAAAAAAAAAAAAAAAAAAAAAAAAAAAAAAAAGCCGTGTGGAGAGGGTGGTTACTGCAAGATGGTCACCACTAGAGCAAAGGCTAGCAGAAGGACAGTGGGCACCCAAACAGAGACCACACACAAGCATGCAGATGTTCAGGCAGGTGGCTGCAGTGAGTGCTGGAACCTGGCACTCGACATGGAGGCTGGAGGGAGCAGCTCCTGTTTCAGGTGTGAGCAGGTCAGTGATCTGATGAGCATGGTGGTCAAACTAAAAGAAGAGGTAGAAAGGCTAAGAGATAGAAGAGATGGCGAGCAGAAAATTAATGATTCCCATAATGTAATCTCTTCTAAACCAGAACAGGGGGTAATCTCTTCTAAACCAGAACAGGGGGTAACACTTAGGGGAACAGGGAGTTTGATACCTTCCCAGCAGCAAGCCTCTCAACCTCCCTGTAGTAACCCCCATGAGCAGGGCCAATGGGAACAGGTCTCTGCCCGACGGAAGAAATGCAAACAAAGGAAGTCTGCTCCTGTGAGCAGCACGCTGCCTCCAGTGCAGTTACAGAACAGGTATGAGGCTCTGCAGGAGGAACAGGTCATTGGTAAGGTCGAGGACCCAAGAAGGTCAGAAGCTGCACCAATGACAGGTTGCCTCAGGCCAGCCATCAAAACTTACCCAGAAAAGAAACCTCGCAGGGTCATCGTCATAGGAGACTCCCTACTGAGGGGAACAGAGGGCCCAATATGCAGACCAGACCCATTTCATAGAGCGGTCAGCTGCCTCCCTGGTGCCCAAGTAAAAGATGTTGTAGATAGAATTCCCAACCTCGTGAGTCCTTCAGACTACTACCCACTGCTGGTCTTTCAGGTGGGCAGTGACGATGTAACAATGAGAGGCTCACAATCTATTAAGAAAGACTTCAGAACCTTAGGGCAAATGCTAAAGGGATCAGGGGCTCAAGTCGTGTTCTCTGCCATCCCTCTAACGTCAGCAATGGATGAGGACACACTGAGGAAGGGCCGACAGATCAATTCATGGCTCAGGGGCTGGTGCCATCGACAGGGCTTTGGGTTCCACAATCACGGACTGGTTTTCAAGGCACCTGAGCTGAAAACAACTCATGGGACACACTTGTCCCAGAGTGGGATAAGAATCCTGGGGCAGGAATTGTCAGGGCTCATTGATAGGGCTTTAAACTAGATTTGAAGGGGGATGGGGTTAATAGTCTCCTGCTGGCTGGTGACAAACAGAGGGGCAGCTCACCAGCAGTAGAGAGAAGGAGAGCTGGTAAGGGCTCTCAACTTGCTACCCTGAGGCAAGCCACGAATGATCCATCAGGACATTCTGTGGAAACCGAGGGGATTTGGCACAAGAGGAGGACAGGGCCAGCCCAGCTGAAGTGCTTCTATGCGAATGCGCGAAGCTTGGGCAACAAACAGGATGAGTTAAGTGCCACTGTGCTGCTGGGATGCCATGACATAGTGGCTGTTACTGAAACTTGGTGGGATGAATCCCATGACTGGGATGTAGGCATAGATGGATATAAACTCTTTAGGAAGGATAGGCAGGGAAGGAGAGGAGGAGGTGTTGCCCTCTATGTCAATAGCCAGTTGGAATCAGTGGAGCTCCAACTGGGGAGGGATGATAAGCTAGTTGAGAGTGTATGGGTCAAAATTAAAGGCAGGACAGGGGAAGAAGATATTACTGTGGGGGTCTCCTACAGGCCACCTGACCAGCAGATCCAAGCAGATGAGGCCCTCCATAGGCAAATAGAAGCAGCTTCCAGGTCACAAGCCCTGGTCCTCATGGGTGATTTCAACCACCCGGACATCTGCTGGAGGGACAACACAGCAAGGCACCAGCAATCCAGGATGTTCCTGGACTGCATAGAAGACAACTTCCTCCTCCAAATGGTGGAGGAACCAACAAGAAATGGTGCTATGCTGGACCTTGTTCTCACCAACAGGGAAGGGCTGGTAAGCAATGTGAGGCTCATAGACGGCCTTGGCTGCAGTGACCATGAAGCAGTTGAATTTAACATCCTCAGGGCAATCAGGAGGAAGTATTCCAAGCTCATGACCCTAGACTTTAGGCATGCAGATTTTGATCGCTTCAGGGATCTGCTAGCCAAAGTGTCATGGGACAAAGCCCTGGAGGGAAGAGGGACCCAGGACAGCTGGTCAGTATTCAAGGACCACCTCCTCTGTGTCCAGGAGCTCTGTGTACCAACAAAGAGAAAAGCAGGTAAGAATGCTAGGAGGCCTGCCTGGATGGGCAAGGAGCTACTGGACACACTATTACTTAAAAGGAAACTCTACAGGAAGTGGAGGGAAGGACAGGTAGAACAGGGGGAATACAAGGAAGCTGCCCGAGCAGCAAGAGTCCTGGTTAGGAAAGCCAAAGCAGAGTTTGAGTTGAATCTAGCCAGGGAGATTAAAGGGAATACTAAGAACTTTTACAGGTATATTAATGGGAAGAAGAAGACTAGGGAAGGTGTGGGCCCCCTCAGAAAGGAAAATGGTGACATGGTCACCTGTGATGAGGAAAAGGCTGAGGTACTTAATAACTTCTTTACCTCAGTCTTCACTGCAAGGGCCTCTAGCCACACTCCTGATGTTATGGAAGTCAAAGCCAGGGACGGGGAGGAAGAACTGCCCATTGTAAGTGCAGATCAGGTTCGTGATCATCTGAAGAACCTGAAAGTGTTCAAGTCCATGGGACCCGACGGGATACACCCACGGGTACTGAGAGAACTGGCAGATGAGGTTGCTAAACCCCTCTCTATTATATTTCAAAAGTCCTGGCAGTCTGGTGAAGTCCCCACAGACTGGAAAAGGGGAAACATTGCCCCCATCTTCAAAAAGGGCAAGAAGGAGGAACCAGGGAACTACAGGCCAGTCAGTCTCACCTCTGTGCCTGGAAAGATCATGGAACAGATCCTCCTGGAGTCACTACTCGCTCAAAAGAATAGTGAAGAGGTGATTGGGAACAGTCAGCATGGCTTTGCCAAGGGCAAATCCTGCCTGACCAACCTGGTGGCCTTCTATGAGCAGGTGACAAAATTAATAGATGAGGGGCAAGCAACTGATGTCGTTTACCTGGACCTGAGCAAAGCCTTTGACACTGTCCCACACCACATCCTGGTCTCCAAACTGGTGACACATGGGTTTGATTGGTGGACCACTAGATGGATAAGGAACTGGCTTGATGGCCGCACCCAAAGAGTGGCTGTCAATGGCTCCATGTCCCAGTGGAGGCCAGTGACAAGTGGAGTCCCTCAGGGATCAGTCCTGGGACCTGTCTTATTCAACATCTTTGTGGGGGACATGGACAGTGGCATTGAGTGCACCCTCAGCAAGTTTGCTGATGACACCAAGCTGTGTGGTGCAGCAGACACGCTGGAGGGAAGGGAGGCCATCCAGAGGGACCTTGACAGGCTGGAGAGGTGGGCACAGGCCAACCTCATGAAGTTCAATAAGAGCAAGTGCAGGGTCCTGCATCTGGGTCGAGGCAATCCCAGGCACAAATACAGGCTGGGCAGTGACTGGCTGGAGGATAGCCCTGAGGAGAGAGACTTGGGGGTGCTGGTGGACAAAAAGCTCAACATGAGCTCTCAGTGTGCACTTGCAGCCCGCAAAGCCAATCAGATCCTGGGCTGCATCAGGAGAAGTGTGGCTAGCAGGTCAAGGGAGGTGATCCTCCCCCTCTACTCAGCCCTGGTGAGACCCCACCTGGAGTACTGTGTCCAGTTCTGGAGCCCCTATTACAAGAGGGATGTGGAGGTGCTGGAACGTGTCCAGAGAAGGGCCACGAGGATGATCAGAGGGCTGGAGCACCTCTCCTATGAGGACAGACTGAAGGAGTTGGGGCTGTACAGTCTGCAGAAGAGAAGGCTCCGAGGTGACCTAATTGTGGCCTTCCAGTATCTGAAGGGGGCCTACAGGAAGGCTGGGGAAGGACTTCTCAGGATATCAGGTAGTGATAGGACTAGGGGGAATGGAATGAAGCTGGAGGTGGGGAGATTCAGGCTGGATGTGAGGAGGAGGTTCTTCACCATGAGAGTGGTGAAACCCTGGAATGGGTTGTCCAGGGAGGTGGTCGAGGCCCCGTCCCTGGGGGTGTTTAAGAGCAGGCTGGATGAGGCTCTGTCCAGCCTGATCTAGTGTGGGGTGTCCCTGCCCATGGCAGGGGGGTTGGAACTAGATGATCCTTGTGGTCCCTTCCAACCCTGAATGAAACTATGAAACTATGAAACTATGAAACTATTTGAAACTGAGGGAGAGTAGTTTTAGACTGCATCTTAGGAAGAAGCTCTTCAGTATGAGAGTGGTGAGACTCTGGAATAGGTTGCCCAGAGAGGTTGTGGATGCCCACTCCCTGGAGGTGTTCAAGGCCAGACTGGATGAGGCCTTGAGCAACCAAGTCTAGTTGAGAGGTGTCCCTGCCCATGGCAGGGGGATTGGGGTAAATGATATCTGAGTTCCCTTCCAATCTAAGCCATTCCATGGGCAGCTGATTGCCCACCCAGCTCCTTCCTCCTCAGCACTAACTGGCCACAGGGAGGCATAAAGCCAGAAGAAGCTGCCAAGGGCTAGTCAGAGAGCAGATACTGAGGAAGGATCTGCAGCTGAACCCCCTTCAAGGATCCCTTCAAGCTTTAAACTGCAATATTTTCCACAGCTGGAAAACCTGTGAGTTGCATTTCACAGAAGCACAGAATGTTAGGGGTTGGAAGAAAAGATCATCCAGTCCAACCCCCCTGCCAGAGCAGGATCACCCAGAATGGATCAAGCAGGAATACATTCCGGCAGACTTTGAATGTCTCCAGAGAAGGAGACTCCACAACCTCTCTGGACAGCGTGTTCCAGGCTCTTCACCCTCACAGTGAAATTTTGTTTCATATTTTGTTGTCTTTTGTCAAAATCATTGAATGATTGACAGAATGCTGTGATATATTTAATAGTCTGCACTTAAGAGCTGGAAATTTCTGTGGTGGTGTTGGTAGATGAATGTTCCTCCTCTCACTATGTGCTTTGCTTTGGATGGAGGTATCTGGCTCTTCAGGTACTACCCTAAATTAAATGCTCATGAAGGACCTTAATAGAAAACAGTGTTAGTTTGCCTCCAGATATATCTGATTAGATTCTACTCCATCATTTAACTAATGGATGTTAACTTAATATGCAATGAACAAGTCTTCAACTTTATTTAGTGCTGATTCTCTCTGTCGTCAATGTGTCCTGCTGTCATAATTACATAAAGGAGGGGAATCAGAGCTCTTGATGTCTACAGGTACTTTTTTGGGGAGGATGGCTGTGGATTTAGTGTATTTCTTCTCATGTTAATATCTAATTTGTTGTTACTAAGGTTTATTCTGTAAGCAGCAGCATACAGACAGATCTCTTCAAGTTAAAATACCCAATATGCTTTCAGTGTCACGTCCACTGACTTTTGTCATCTGTCTGCAGGTACTACAGTAACAGTCCTAAAGTTGTTCAAGAATCTTCCTGTGAGAAAGCAGTTTTACTCAACAACTAGAAAATGTAAGGAAGAGCTGAAAAAAATCCAAGATCTCCTGACAGCATATGGTATCATAAAACCAGAGTTGAGGATAACCTTAACACATAATAAGGTAACAATGAGTTTTTCACTCTCAGCTGTCTTAAGGATCAGCTTCTGATGAACTTGTGCAACTCACCTAATCCATAAAATCTTTCTTTCCTAAGAATTTTCTTTCCTCATAGATTTGTGCTGGTCTTCACTTTTTTTTGGTCCCTTTTGAGGTGTGTATTTACAACAGTTAGAGGCTTTCATCCTGAACTTCTAAAATTCATATTTGGATCTTTTTGGATTGCTTAGGCATATGAACTATAAAAATTCTGTTATGTGCTGGTGGTGTAAAAATGACTTTACTTGCTAGTGGTTAGCAGAGATGATGGTGGTGGTAGTGGTGTTCTGCAGAACAATATGAGACCTTACGAGGCCTTTGGGCCTGATCAAGTGTTAACCTAAACCCACTGAAAAAAGCTCTCAAAACTTCTTTGGTTAGGCCCTCTATCTGGATAGACACTGTGGCACATACAGGTAGCTTGTAGTATGCTAGGTCCTAAGAGCTCAGTACATGATCATAGAACTTTCAAAGGTTATCTAGTCCTAACCCCTGGCAGGCAGCAGGGACATCCTCCATTAGATCAGGTTGCTCAGAACCTTGTTGAGCCTGGCCTTGAATATCTCCAAGGATGGGACCTCAACTTCCTCTCTGGAAAGCCTGTTCTAGCATTCCACTGCCCACATGGTAAAGAACTTGTTTCTAACATCCAATTTAAATCTCTCCTTCTCTAATTTAAAACCATTGCCCTTCATCCTATCACTGCAGGTCTTTGTAAACAGTCCCTCTGCAGCTTTCTTGTAGGCCCTCTTCAGGTATGGGAAGGCTGCTGTTAGGGTGTCCCTGGAGCCTTTTCTTCTGCAGGCTGAACAGCCCCAGCTTCCTCAGCCTGTCCCTGCAGCAGAGGTGCTCCAGCCCCCAGTCATCTTTGTGGTCCTCCTCTGGACCCACTCCATCAGGTCCATGGCCTTCCTGTGTAGAGGGCTTCAGAGGTGAATGTGGTACTCCTGGTGAGGTATCAACAGAGCAGAGTGACAGAATCACCTCTTTCAACCTGCTGGCCACACTTCCTTTGATGCAGCCCATGCTGTGATTTGCTTTCTGGACTGCAATTGCACCTTGCTGGCTCATGTCCAGCTTCTCATCCACCAGCACTCCCAAGTCCTTTTCCCCAGCACTGCTTTCTATTGCCTCATCCCCCAGCCTGTATTGATAATGAGGATTGTTTGGACTTGGGTGCAGGACCCTGCACTTGGTCTTGTTGAACAGCATGAAGTTCACTTTGGTTCACATCTCTAGATTGTCCAGGTCACTCTGGGTGACATCTCATCCTTGTGGCATATTGACAGCACTGCTCAGTTTGTTGTCATCTGCAAACTTGCTGATGGTGCACTTGATCCCACTATCTATCATTGATAAAAATACTAAACAGTACTGGTCCCAGTACAGACCCCTGAGGGACACCACTCATCCCCAATCTCCATAATGACGTTTCTGTTACACATACTGATGGTTTTCTTTAAAAAGGCTCACAAATACTCATTGAAAACAAATCAGCTGTATTGGGGTAGGGGAGAGTACTGTACATTATAACAGGCTTTAGTTGAGCTGTTTTGGTTAGACTTGAACTAATATTCAGAGACTACTTGGAGGCTCCTTTGACTTCACAGCTAACTGAGCAGTAATTGTACAGCACAAACTACAGAAATTACAGAGCTACAAAAATGACATCTTGAGCAGTTCTCCTTTACCTGACCCAAATTTAACATCACTCCTTGTGTTGGCTGTACTCCTGCTTGTGACACCTCTGAGAGGAAGGCTGTGGGAAGGAATTTCCAACTTGCCACAAAGCGGAGAGTGACATCTCGTGGCCACATCCCTCAGCAATTCTTCATCTGTTCTCAATAAGTTTTGTTAAACGGTATTGCTGTTTAGCCTGTTCATTGAGCTGTTTTCATCATTGATTCTGTCAACCAAACATTCATGTTTGTGTTCCTTTTCAGCAGGAATAATGAATGATACTTGGCTTTCTTGAAATGGCAACAACTTGCACATCCTTTTCTGGAGCTCTGTCCCATGCCATGACTATATTTATGTTTGTGTTTCTAGATACCAAAGTGTAGATGTGTGAAAAACAAAAGTCAGCTTTGTGGCTGCAGAAGTAGTATTCCAAAGCTAAGGAAGCATAGCTACCTTCAGCCTGACTTGATTGGGACTGAAAGAAGCTTGTAACCAGGTAGATGTTGGTCTGTTCCAAGCAGGAAACAGTCTCTGGTTGTGTCAGGGGAGGGGTAGGTTGGACATTAGGAAAATTTTCTTTACAGAAAGGGTTGTCAAGCACTGAAGTAGGCTGCCCAGGAAAGTGGTTGAATCATCATCCCTGGAGGAATCTTAATGATGCAGAGATGTGGTGCTGAGGGACAGTGGACATGTTAATGCTGGCTTAATGGTTAGACTTTATGACCTTAAAGGTCATTTCTCTCCTAAATGATTCCATGATTCTCTTATAGGATTCTGTGATAACAGATAGCCATTGCATGTTGGTTTTGACTACCTATGCTCTTAACTTCAGAGGCAAATGACACACAATTTGAGTAGGTAAAACAAATTGCTGCACATGCTGTCTGCTGGCAGAATTTTTCATTGTAGTGGCAGAGAGGGTGCTGGGTGTTGGGTTGTTTTTGCATCTTTAGTTTGCACTGCTGGCTTTTTGTTCCTTTTGTTTTTGAGGATTAAGAGGGGAAAAAAAAGGAAGTAAGAGGCTGCTCAAACGTTTCAACAGAAGAGGTCGCTCAGTAGCTGTTGCTGAGCAAAGAGAATTAAAGGTTTAAGAAATCATACAGAAAGTGGAGCCTCTCTCTGTGCCTGTGAATTCTTTAAAATAGTCTGAAAAGGGTAAACTAGGAATATAGATTCCTCTGCTTCTTCCTCTGTTGTTATTCCTTGGGAAATAGAAAAAATGACCTATTGCAGCTTACCTTTGAAGCAGGTCTAGGTACATCCCTTTTACCATAATACCAAAGAACATGGTTTTTTTAGTTTTGGTTTTTTTCTTTCACGTCCTGCACTTGGGTCAGAACAACCCCAAGCAATGCTACAGGCTTGGGACAGTGTGACTGGAAAGCTGTCTGGCAGAAAGGGACTTGGGGGTTCTAATCAACAGGCAGCTGAATATGAGTCAGAAGTGTGCCCAGGTGGCCAAGAAAGCCAGTGGCATCCTTGCCTGTATCAGAAATGCTGTGTACAGCAGGAGTAGGGAGGTGATTATCCCCTTTTACTCTGCTGTGGTGAGGCCACACCTCGAGTATTGTGTCCAAGTTTGGGTACCTCAGTACAAGAGAGATGTGGAGGAGCTGGAGCAAGGGCAGAGGAGGGCAATGAAGCTGGGGAAGGGTCTGGAGAGTAAATCTTACGTAGAGCAACTGAAGGAGTTGGGGATGGTTAGTGGTTAGAAAAAGAGGAGTCTGAAGTGAGACCTCATTGCTTTCTACAACTACCTGCAAGGACATTGTGGAGAGGTTGGTGCTGGTCTCTTCTCGCAGGTAATTAGTGATAGAAGAGGGAATGGCCTCCAGCTGTGACTGGGTAGGTTTAGACTGGACACTAGGAAAGGTTTTTTCCTAACAAGAGTGGTCAAGCATTGGAATGTGCTGCCTGGGGAGGTAGTTGAGTCACCATCCCTGGATGTGTTTAAAGGTCATTTGGATGTGGTGCTTAGGGATATGGTTTAGGGGTGAATCTTTGTAGTCTAGGGTTCTGGGTTGGACTTGATGATCCTGAGGGTCTTTTCCAACCTGAATGTTTCTGTGATTCTGTAATATTCATGTCATTAAAATTATGAATTCAGATGAGAAGGTATTTAGAAGAGTTATTAGTATAGCTGTGGTAGAATAATACTCTGCTGGGATGTGGGGGGTTGGTTTTATGGTGCCTGTTTGTATTTCTATTTGAAATGCTCTAGGAGGAACAACTGACTTTCTTAGTTTGGCTTCATTTTTCACGTAGCTCATAGATTATCTATTTGTTCAAATAAAAAATTTATATGTGCAGTTATTCAGAGGAGTTCCTAGAATCCCAAATTCTTGAGGCTGAGCCAATACTTTCTGTTGCAATGGAAGATCTACGTCAGGGAGCAAGATCAGGTTCCGAGGCTTAAAAGAGTGAGAAAGTAGCAGAGATGAGGTATTGCAGAAGGAGATGAGGAAAGATGGGTTGCAAGAATAGAGAAGCTAAGAATTGTATAAAGTGTAAAGGACCATGTGTTTCAAAATAAATCATAGAGTATGTTTAGAGCTTGGGTTGTTGTTTTTTTTTTTTTCTTTTCTTAAAGTCCTCTATTTTATAAGAAATTAAAGGAGGACGGAAGGAAGCACAGCCCTCACTTTACCAAGCAGAGCATGATGAGGTTGGAGCTTTGACAGAAGTGTCTGAGGTTGGGCATCTGAATCATAGAATTGTTAGGGCTGGAAGGGACCTCAAGGATCATCTAGTTTCAACCCCCCTGCCATGGGCAGGGACCCCTCACACTAGATCAGGTTGCTCAGAGCCACATCTAGCCTGGCCTTATAAACATCCAGGGATGGGGCTTCTACCACCTCCCTGGGCAAGCTGTTCCAGTGTCTCACCACCCTCATGGGGAAGAACCTCTTCCTAACATCCAGTCTGAATCTCTCCACTTCTAGTTTTGCTTCATTCCCCCTAGTCCTATCACTACCTGACACCCTAAAAAGTCCCTAACCAGCTTTCTTGTAGGCCTCCTTCAGATACTAGAAGGCCACAATAAGCCTTCTCTTCTCCACACCAAATAGCCCCATAGGATAGGACATAGGAACAGTCCTCATAGGATAGGAGCTCCAGCCCTCTGATCATCCTTGTGGCCCTTCTGTGGACATGCTCCAGCACATCCAGATCCTTCCTGCTGTCTGATTGATTCTAGCAGAAGCTTCCTTTCATTGAGCTGTTGAATGTGTCTGTGCTTTTGGGACGCACAATACACGAAGTGTTTTATTTCCACCATGGTTATTTTAAAAGGTTGTGGGTCTTGCACTTCTGAATGAAATTTCCGCAGGTTTTTATTCTCATGCCACATTCTGTATCTCTGGTAGCTCAGAAAATATTCCCTCTGTGTGTGTGTGCCTGATCTCTGTGAAGAGCCACAAGGCTCTTCCTGCCTTTGGGCTGTGTTTTACTGATTAGGAAAATAGCTCTCCTTTTATCCATCGTTACAGGGTTTGTTTGTTGTGTGCTCTGCGTCTGTGGATTTCCGAGACGGGAAACGCCTGACTGCTTTTTCTGCTCAGAATGTTTTGTTTGCACGAGCAATAAATAACAAATCACTTTGCAGATCAAGCCTTGAAGTACTATGGCTATTTTGACAACTTGGATTAGCTAGTGCTCCTTCTTTTTATGAAGGTTTATCCTGCCAAGGCATACTTTGAATACTGATAATGTTGATCCTCTTGCCAGTATGGTTATGTTAGAAAGAGGTATTTTTCTTCTTTCATCACCATGTTCCTTGAAAGCATATTGAATAATGAGACAGCCAAATGGAAATAATTTACATGAGTATTCAGCAAGCTTATTTCAAGTTAACATTATCTGAGGGCATGCTAAGAACATTCCAAACTCAGTTACTGCTTAAACCATGTCAAACTCTTCGGCCCAAAATGCTATATTCTAGCCACCTACAAGCTCTGGCTGTATTTTATCCAAGTTGGGGTAAGGCTGTTCTCTGGAACAACAGCTTTCACACTGTGCACTCTTTAACACCAATAGCCCTCAACTCAGTCTTGCAAGCCACTGATGTTCTAGAAATGCCTTTGTGTGTGGAAAGGCTGATGAATAGGAATACTTGATTTGGGTTCTGCTTGCCTGTCTTCCACAAATGCTAAAATGAAGGAAGACACCAAATAACAACACCCATAAGGCTGAACAGGTTATGGTGAGTGGTTTAGGTGGTGCCTATCAGCAAGTCATACCATACACAGCTGGTCCTATGCCTTGGTCGCCCCTAAGTGGACCAATTCATTTTTGCAGTTCCAGCTGAGGAAAAATCTGCATATGGGAGTATTCCCCACTCCACACCCCAGCCCCCCCAATTGGTTTTTTGAAGTCTTAGTCACATAGTTCAGCCTAGAATTGTCTTATTTGTTTTTCCAGAGAGTCCTGGGTCATAACTTCTGGATGCAAGAGGTGCATTTTCAAGCTATTCTTATAACTGTGGATGGTGTTCTTTCCCAAACCCCTTTGTGGCTGGTATTGACCTGAAGGATGCCATCTTAATTTATTTTTTCTTCTTTAAGTCAAAGCAGAATAATTTTGACCTACAGTCTGCATCCAGTAGTCTCAAACCAGTTTGTGTCCTATGTCTGAGTCCTGTGTGATGGGTGGGGGCTTTTGAGATGGAGTAAGTACACGGGGGTGAACTTACAATTTTTAATACTAGGATTATACTTTGCATTCACTTATTGTGCTTCCAAACTCTGCTGTAACTACATGTTGAAAAGCAATGTGCCCTGAGCAGAACCAGCAGCACATAAGCTCTTTCTTGAGTTGGAAAGGCCACTCAGTTTAATATAATGATGATAAATGAAGTCCTTCCCTAATCTGTGTGTCTTAAAATATAAAGAGGAATTCTGATTAAGAATCTGCAGTGCTCTGCAGCCAACATGCTTTCCCGTTGACCTGGAATACAGCTCAGTCTTTACTTCCACGAGTTGTTCAGTGGCTTTGCTGAGAAAGCCAAACAGAGAGTTAATTATGGTGTTTTTTGTGCTGAGGACACCTGTCCACTAGGAAATGCGCTGAGACCCTCAACTCAATTTACATCAGCCAGAGAACAGCTGCCAGATGGTAACTACTTTTGGTCACTCCCAACCTGGTCGAATTTGAACTGGTGACCTAGAGGTGAAATGCTTTATATCCTATTACTAATTCCTTGAGGTTTCCAGTTTCTCATCCATCACTTATTTCAAATGACAGCAGAGTATATGCCTGAAATCTCAAAACAATTACTGTTTCATATGCAGCGTGTGGTGCAGAGCCTGAGATGTACCTTGCAAGGCTTTCACACTCAGCTCTGTGCACTTTAAAAATGGTTAAGCAGAAAAAAGATGTTTCCAAAACCACCTGGGAGTTCTCCCTCTTCCTTTACTGCTGGGCTTTGTTAGGTGTGTTATTTTTCTTGACCACAACAAAAAAAAACCAAACAAAAAAAGTCTTTTACAGAAAGCACTTAAACCTCCCTTTATTTAAACAGAGTTCACTGCGGTGGTTTCCAGCCTGTGACAGGCTTGAGACTCATTTAATTGTTTGGGAGATCTGATTTTAATTTGTTTTCCCTTCTGCTGTGGAAGTGGAATTTCGCTTGGCTGAACATGCGTGGTTAAAACCACCAAAATCTTACAACTCTCTGTAGTCTTTGTAATTCTTGAAAAGCTCTGAAGTGATAATATTACTAGATGAAGGTCCTTGGCTCTTTGTAATGTCTGTTAGCTCCTGTTCTAGTTTACCTTCCAGCTCCCAAATTCAAGCATTTCTCTGCTGCTCAAGGAAGCCTTTTCACGGAGAGGGTGCTCTTGTCTGACAGGAGGGAAATCTGAGCAGGAAATATGTTGGAATTTGTAGGATGGACAGTGGAACATTACTGTCTTTCAACAAATCTCCTTGCTAGCTGTAATGTGTGATACCCATGGGATGGACAGGTATGTCAACTGCATCTGAAGAGGGGGAAGAACAGCGCCTTGAGTTTCTCTGTTGCATAGCTCCACTGGTAGTTGTCCCACCATCACTTACAAAATGGATGGGACAACTGATTCCTCAGGGGCATGTATAAAATACATGAGGAAAATAATGATGATTTTACAGAGTTATTTATATTTGCCTTTAAGCTAACTTGAAAACTTGCTGTGATCTCTGTTTTCAAGGGAAGATTATGTGAGAGCTCTCTTTCAGTAAAATAACTTGCCATTGGTTTTAGACCAAGGCAAGAGTGGAGCTGATGAACAGCATCAGCATGTTTCAAGGCTAGAATTTTAAAGTGGTTAAGACATCATCTTGATCACTTCATGATCTTAGCTGATGGGCTTTCTTCTACTGCAGAGAATGTGCAGGTGTCTCTGCATCGTAAGCAGAAGGCTTTATGCACATTGTACAAGGTGGTGGTTTTTGATTCCCTTGGGCTCAAATCAAACTGAGGAACAAAGCTGGGCAGCAGTATCCAGTTTTTATATTTGCTTAACAGGTAGGCAGCCATGTTTTCAGTTGTGATGGAGCCTGATAAGATCCAAGATTTTAAGTCAGAAAAGCTAAGGAACATACTGGTCCAAAGATTTAACTATCTGCAGTGAGATCTCAGCTGCCAGAATTTTTTGAGGTATGTAAGCAGGAACCAACTGAGAGACTGTGAAATACAGTTTTCTTTCACAGAGCTAACTCATGGGACATTAAAAACATACAGATCAGCTACAGTGCTTGCTCTACTACCCTCCAAGTTTTATTGCAGGATAAACCCCACAACGATGATCAGAAGGAAAGAAAATAGATGGTTTTCAGGTAGTAAAAGTTGGCTTTGGCAGGTTACTCTCATCATGTAGTAATAAGGTAAAAAATAGGAATCTCTAATTTGTGGCATCATAGCTGTGGTGAGGTAGGCACAGTCAGCAACAGCATCCAGGCCCCAGCTCTAATGAAGGATTTTTCATTTGTCTGTGATTGCAAATCTCTGGCTGTCAATAGAAGTTCTGCAATATGAAGGATAGCTGGAGAAGAGAAATGGCTTCAGTTTTTCGCTGTCCTTCCTTGGTGTCTTTGAGAAGACAAATAATGAGCAGCTCTTATCCTTAGTGCCACAAATCAGGGACCCCAGTGGGAAGAAGCTGCTTTACTCTTTCTTCACTCTTCCCATGTTTTTGAGGGAATCCTTTTGGGCTAAGTGTATGCATCCTGAAGTAACAGTGGTGCCTGCTCCATGTGTATATGTAGACTCATATGTTGGAAAAGACCTCTAAGGTCATTGTGTCCAACAGTCCACTAAACCATGTTCCAAAGTGCCACGTCTACATGTTTTTTTTCTACCACTCCAGGGATGGTGTCACTGTCCACAAAAGTATGTATCTATCCAATAGATTTTTACATACATTCTGCATTTTGTAAGGTCCAGATCCTGCAGTCCCTTTCAATGAAACACGGAGGGAGGTGGAATATATTTGAGTAGCTTTAGCAAAAGCTGAGATTGGCCATATGTAACAATATATCCTTCAGGAGGCTGTTTCTGCAGTGTCATCATACTGACTAGAGTCAGGTTCTTCCTTGGCTCATCCTGGACACCCGCTTTATATGACCTAGAAAAAAAATGTGGGGGGTGTGTGTGGGGGGGATGTATTTTTAGCTAAACTAAAGGGTATAAGCAAGGTTAAAAAAATAGGGTGTTACAGAAACCTCCTGGAAACAAGCACTTTCTAAAATAAAGGGAGTAGGCATTGTTTTTTGTTGGGCTTCTCAATACCTGTTAATGTATCTGGAGAGTCCAGGAAAAGAATACTTTTTCAGATTACCAGTTCATCCTATGGTGTTGCTTCATAGCTGCAGTCAGGGTTAGGAATGAATACACAATCTGTTCTGTGTTCCTAGATTCATAAAATGGTTTAGTTTGGAAGGGACCTTAAAGACCATCCCTGCCATGGGCAGGGACACCTTCCTCTAGACCAGGTTGCTCAAGGCCTCATCCAACCTGGCCTTAAACATCTCTGGGGAGGGGCATCCACCACGTCCCTGGGCAACCTGTTCCAGTGTCTCACCACCCTTACTGCAAACTTTTTTTTTTCCCTAATCTCCAGCCTAAATCTGCCCTCCTCAAGCTTCAGTCCATTCCTTCTTGTCCTATCACCACAAGCCCTTGTAAAAGGTCCCTTATCAGCTTTCTTGTAGGTCCCTTTCAAGTACTGGAGGGCTGCTATGAGGTCTTCCTGGAGTCTTCTTTTCTCCAGACTGAACAACCCCAACTCTCTCAGCCTGTCCCTATAGGGGAGGTTTTCCAGCCCTCCAATTGTGTCTGTGGTCTCCACTGGACCCACTCTAGTAGCTCCATGTCCCTCTTATGCTGGAGGCACCAGAACTGAGTGCAGTACTGCAGGTGAGGTCTGAGCAGAGCAGAGTGGCAGAATCACCTCCCTCATGCTGCTGCTCTCACTGCATTCGATGCAGCCCAGCACATAGCTGCAGGCTGGGCTGTCAGTGACCATTTCCAGCTCCTGTTGAGTTTTTCATCAACTGATACCCCCAAGTCCTTCTCCTCTAGACTGCTCTTGAGCCACTCCTCCCCCAGCCTATTGAGGGGGATTGCCCCAATTATATCAACTATATTGTTGATACACTATAGAAATTGAGGCATTCCCTGGCTCCTTTAGTATGTAGGCTTCCATTTAACCTATAATGGTTTCTAAAACTGTCTGCACTTCTAAATACTAATATCTGCAAAATGTATGACTAGTTAAAATATACCCCCTGAACTTACTAACAGTATCTGCTTCTGGCACATTTGCATTTAATAAGCTGCTGTTCTCCACAGCTCTCTTAAAAACCCCTTTAGTGAAGTGATCTTTTCCCCAGTACTCCGTATCAGCCATTCAGCAGGTCAAGCAGTGCAATAACCTTGCATTAATCAGCAGCTAAGATTTATATCTGTACCTGTGGCATCGCACTAGGCTAACCTAAATAAACAGCATGATGTTTGTTTTAGTCATGTAACCAGTACCTTTCTCAGTTTGGTCACATGCATTTAATTTTAAAATATATCCAGTAAAGAAGAAAAAAAAAATAAATGGGGAAGAGGGGAAGAAAAAAAAAAAAGCCTTGGCACTTTGTGTTTCCATTTTAAGTAATCAGGTTTAAAATAGAAGCAGTACAGGATATGTTTTATAAGAGGAGCTCTAACGAAGAGGACAAATTCTTTCATCACTTCGAAATGTCTTTGAGGAGATTTACAGCAGGTGGAGAGGAGAGAGGCTGAGAGGCAGCATGCTTCGGGCAGCCCCGGGCTGTCCTTTGCCGCTGCCTGCTGACGAAGCACGATGGGGACTCTCCCTGCCAGAGCTGCAGACACCCGGCCCCTGCCTCTGCCCGCTCGTTTCTCCTTCTCCCCTTTTTGTATTCCCTGCCCTCCCTGGCATAAATTACATTCGAGGGGTTTGTGCTCACTGTAGGGTGGCTGAGCTGCGATCCAGCATGTGCAGGGGGCTGGTGCCTGGCAGGGGTGAGTTAGGCAGGCAGGACTAAAAGCCTCACTGCCCAAACGCCGCAGGGTGTGTGGAAACTGAAATGCAAAGGTTTGGGGAATAGTTTCGGCCTCAGCCGTCACAAAGCTTTACAATTCCACCTGTCCTGTAGGGAGGGAATATCGCTTTACAGGAGCACTGTGTTCTTCCATGGAATTCACCCCTCAAGGCCAGCAAATATCCCACTGGACAGGTGGAATTTTGAGGCTATCTATTGCATTTCTTGAGATGGGTGCCTGTATATTTTTTTTTTTTTTGCTTGCTTGTCAGGCTTTCACAGAACATCCTGTAGCAGAATACTGTGAGCTCATTTTGAATTGACTGGACACCTAGCACCTATTTCAAACAGCACTGTAACAACAGATTTAGCTGCAGCTTGCTGCATCTTTTTGTTTCCCCTTTTGTGTTTGAATGTTGTGTGTTGAAATACACTGGTCAGCTAGCAGTGACAGAAATAGATACGACGTGGATCTGAATCTATCAGTCTGAGTTGCCTAGAAGCAGAAAGACAGCTAAGCAGAATTTGTTTGTTGTTGTTACATAGCAATAAAAGCAGATTCAGAGTTAAGTTTGTTGCTGTTTAGACTTCTCATTAGTGAGCGACCATTTTTCACCTCCCAAAGTAGGTAATTCTTTCTGTATATGTAAGTGGACTCGACAGGTAACTTCTGAGGCAGGTTGCAGTTCATTCTGCTTCACTGTCTGTATTAAATCTTTGCAGTAATATTGCAAGACACTTGGCTAACAGGGCAGCTACCCCTTTATCCTTCTGATTTCTACAAAGCTTTCATTAGACAGCTACTTTTCTTATAAATACTTCCTTAGGAGCTGCTTTCCTTTCTGCAGGCTTGTCTTAGACCTAGAGTATCCAGATGAGAACTGTGAATGGACATCTAATAGCCTGATTCCTACCTATGAGGACAGACTGATCGAGTTGGGGTTGTTCAGTCTGGAGAAGAGAAGGCTCTGAGGAGACCTTATTGTGGCCTTCCAGTATCTGAAGGGGGCCTACGTGAAAGCTGGGGAGGGACTTTTTAGGATGTCAGGTAGTGATATGACTAGGGGGAATGGATCCAAGCTAGAGGAGGGTAGTTTTAGATTAGACATCAGGAAGTTCTTCACCATGAGGGGTGGTGAGACACTGGAACAGGTTGCCCAGGGAGATGGTAAAAGCCACATCCCTGGATGTTCTTAAGGCCAGGCTGGATGTGGCTCTAGGCAACCTCATCTAGTGGAAAGTGGAACTAGATGATTCTTGAAGTCCCTTCCAACCCTGACAATTCTATGATTGTGTGAAAATGGCCTCTCAAGTACCACAGGCATTGCAGTGCCCACTCTCAGATGTTGACCACTTTGCCAGAAACGTGTCATAAACCCTCAGTTTATACACCTGCTAAAAGCACAGCACCTCCTGCTAGACAAGCAAGAGAAGTGGTGTTTGTATTGATCTGTTTGTGCCAATTGCTTCAAGTGCAGAAGTCCAGATCAGCCACAAACACAAATCCTGCTAATTTTCCCTTTGCTGGGAGCCTGAGTGATACAGCATGAGAAGACATACCTCAAAGGACCACATCGTGTGTGTTACCACAGAAAGTTGTGAATGTAAGGGGGTCAAAGTACAGAATGTTACATATACAGTATGTGTGCAGTTGCATATTGCATGTTCATAGACATGACTTGAGTTCAGCAAATATAATGTCAAAAATTTGACTGGGTGCCATTTGTTTCAGGCAGTTATTTGGCAGAAGACCAGGGTGTCAGATCACAAAATGGCCTGTATGTCAGTTCTGGGAACAGCCGTTATGGGCAGTATGGTACCTTTTCAACACTGCTGTGAAGATCCTGAGGTGAGTTTAAACTTCCTTCCCCCAAATCCACTTAAAGTCTCTCTGTGAAGAGAAGCTGAATCAGCAGTCAAAAAGAAGGAGGCTTAGATAAAAGAGAACATTGATCTTCATACTGACGGCTGATTAATGCATTTGATTCTATTACTGTCCTCTCTGTAAAATTAATTGGTTTGGTGATTGAAAATCCACTCCAAGAATCATCTAGTCAGGACTCATGTGGCACTGATCAGATGGCAGTAAAAACAGTTGTGATGACAAATGCAGAATTGCTGATTGCTCAGAGCTGTCTAAGTTGGGATTCCTGGCCCACAGGCAGGTTGTGCCCTGATTAATATCTCAGCATTTATAACGTTCTCATCTTCGTGGCCTCTTTGCCTTATACTCTAAAGAATATTCCCTCCATTTCGGACAGGGACACCTGAGCAGTGAAAGAAACAGATAATTAGAAGGTAAACTGTGCAAAACTTCCAGTAAATACCTACTGTAAAGACACACCAGTTACTTTTCAAACAATTCAGTGCACTTGGCTTTCTTTGCCGCTATTGAAGCTGGGAGAATTCCCCATTATATTCTCCTGCGTCTGATACTTGCAATAAATTTTTTCCTCAGCTTCCATTTATGTTGGAGACATTCTTATAAAGGGGAGACTTCCTACTGCTGACTCTTCACAAGCTGCGTTTTCCTGTGCCTTCTAGTAATAAATCTTGACAAGTCACATAGATGAGATGAATCACTACCTGCAGTCATGGTGGCTGTTAAACACAACTTAACCATGCTGCATTCAGCTTGGTAAGTTGTGTTTGATAGCATTAGTCAGACTTTGCTGTCTGAATATATGTATGTGTATATATGTATTAAAGTTTAATAACATTATTCAGACTTAAATCTTGAGTTTGTCAGAATGCTTGTAGTATAATTATGCAGGGGAAAGTTAAAGCAGCTTCTTGTAGTTTGCAAAGTTGTAGTTGCTTAGGCCAAAAGAGAACATTCAATCTTACCTGAAGGCAGGTTGGATGTGCCCCACAGGGAGAGAGCAAGGGGCTCCAAAAGGAAGACATAGGGGTATTTAGAAGGGACTGGCTTGAAGAGGAGGCACTCAGGTTCTCACATTACCTCTTTGCTATATCTTGAGGCATCTATATTCCTTGAATAGAAGATGAGGAACATTCTATCTCTCTCTCTCTATCTCTAAATAGTGTGTAAAATACCACGTGCATCATTGATAGGTGTATCCCTGCAGGGTGTTCACCCACAAAGCTGGGTTCAGAAAGCACAGTTATTTCTAAAAGAAGCAGCAAAGCACTACAAAATGATAGAATTAAGGTTGCCTGAGTAACCCTTTCCTCCTTCCTCATAAGCAGGTATTGGGATAAGTACTCAGTGACAAGGCATATGCTGCTGTTTTACTTCCTGCTAGGTCCATGCCTCCTTCAATACACCGACCAGAGGGCAGCTCTTGATTTTTTTTTTTTTTTTCCCTTTCCTACCTTGCATTGCATAGCTTCATACTCCTTTGCTGCAAAGTCTGCTCTGAAGACAAAACTAAACAACTTTACCTTAGTAATTGCCGAGTTAAAACCTCTCTAACAGGTGATCCAGGGGTTTTAAAGATGGAGCTTCTTCAAAACATCTCCATTATGAGCACTGAATGAAACCAGAACACACTTCAAGCTGACTCCAAGGCATGCAAAAGCAGAAGCTGCTGGTAATAAAACTAAGAATTGACACAAAAGCAGCATCTCTGCTTTTCACATCTTCAGTCTTGTAAAAGGATGGGTCTGTCTGGGCTGAAAGCTTTCACACAGCACATTGTCATAGTCTCTTCTTTTTATGTGGAGGTTAAGTTTAGCAACCACTGGGAAAGAGATAAGTAGTTAAGAAATACCTTTTGTCCACTTAACCTAGATATGTTTTAATAGGTATCTAAGTTGGCTTTTTATTAGAGTATGAATTTTGAAAGCAGCTGATCTAATTTAAAAGCAAACATTCTGCCATGTTTTCCAGTCTCTCTAGTTTTGCCTTTACACTTCAATTGCTTTCCTAGATGAAAATCCTAATAATTAAGACTAATTCTGGAAATTTGTTGTTAACTTGTAATGAGCCTCCTGTGATATTCTCTGTGGCTTTAAATAGTAACAGCAGTCAGCCATGTCTAAATCTGGCACCTTCTTAAATGAGTTATTTAGAGACTTTCAGTTTTGCTTTACGGTTGTCTGCATATAAAAATACTGTTTGAAGTGAGAGACTCGTCCAGATATTTGGGAACTGCAAAAGGAGCTTGGAGCACAGGGAAAGGAAGGTTCAGGGAGGATGTGCTAAAGCTGCAGAATAAAATCTCAAAGTGCTGCATGTTTTCTGATAATCATCCAACAGATATTTGACACCTCTTTAACTTGACCACTGGTGTTTGGTTATGTGCAACGTTGCTGACCAGAACACTCCAGCTTTAGCACAGAATGCTTATTGCAAGGTCAAGAGGGAATAGGGGAGCACATGAGCAGATAGCTGGCATGACGTAGATGAATGGTAAGGACAGGCCAAATCCCAGGGATTTCAAATTCCCTTTCAGATGCAGGATAGTTTGGATTTTAGTGAATACAAGTGGTTCTGCCAAAAGCAAAGCTAACGAGGGCCCATTTCTACATCCAGCCATCCACCCTGCTACCAGAACATTCTCCAGGCTTTCCCCTGTCTCCAAAACCTCCACCCTCATGATGCCTCTGTGTTCCTTCATCTCTTATTTGGGCAGGTGGCAGCGGGGCAGTATGGGGGCTAGTTGGCATCTCATGGTGATGGCTCCTGGCTTTTGAAAAGTGACAATTGCCTTTTCCTCACTAAGGTCAGGTTATTGAGGCTCTCCTCTCCAAACAGCTGTCTGTTATCATCACAGAAATTGTGGGAATACAATATCTTTGGCATTTCTGCTTCTTCACCAGATTGAACTGAAATCGATCCAGCAGTTTCACAGTTGCTTGGTGGGGGAGAGGGAGAGATAATGGGACAAGCAACACTAGTCCTTGGCCTCACTTTTACCTAAAAAAAGCCCCAAAAACCTACAACCCACCCCTAAACTAATGAAATATAAGAAAAGTCTTTAAACTGGGAGTTAATGTTAGGTGCTTGATTTTTCTGAAGCTCCTTGGCAGTGCTCTGCACTCACAGGGTCTGCTGCAGTCAGGGCCATGTATGCTCAGCACACTTGAGAGCCACATGATTTGGATACAGGTGGCATAGGTAAATTTAGGTGCCCTGTGACAGGCTGTGTAAGGTGCCCTGTGTGTAGGAAGGGGGAGGGGTAGAGTGTTTTGGGCTTTCCCCTCAGGGGTGATGCATTGCTGCCTTCAGCAGGCTGGGCAGGCATGACTCCAGCTTGTGCAGGGGTTTAAGTTGGCAACTGTGCAGTCAGCAAACCTGAATCTGGCTGATATTCTCCTCTACAGTGCTCAGCTGCAGACAGCAACTTGGTGCCCCTGGCAAGCCAGATGGGAGAGTTCTCAATAAATTAATGAAGGAAAATAGGTACAAATTTATGCTCTTTAACTTCTGCTTTTGTTTTTTAAGTGGTTCATGCTTTTGTATTTTTATTGCATTGCTTTCAAGAGGCCGTGCCCGTGAGTGACGCAGAGTCCTGAACAACTTCATTTTAATCTCTCACCTGGCACCTTCTTGGGGTTCTCTTTTTAAAAAAGACTTCTGCAGTATGTTTGTTTTATCATTGCAGATAAACCTTTCTGGATTTCTCCCAAAAGCTGAGTCAGACAGTTCCTTGACAAGCCTTTCGAGTTCAGAAAGGAGTTTCATTTTTGTGAATAATCGTCCAGTTCAGCAGAAGGAAATACTGAAGGTAACAGCCTCTGACTTTTTATTCAAGAAATAAAAAAACCCCATGACTTCTTTGAGGACACTTTCCTCTGCAATCTACAGCCTTTTCCCCACATAAAATAACTGTAGTATTACAGGTGAATTCACAGTAGAAACCTCTTCCACAAGTCTCATGCTCCTGGTGCCTCAGTTCTGTTCCATTTGCTGCAGTCACTTCTGAGCACAGAGCTGGAGGTTATGTTTGTAGCTGTTTAAAATCACGTCAGTTCAATTATTCTCTGCAAAGGACCAGAATAGTTGATTCTTTCTTTATATTAGCTTGCAGGAATACATGTCTGCAGTTTTCCATGAAGGAACTTGAAGTAGTTTCTTGTGAGAGAAGTCTTCTGGAAAGGAAGTTTGGTTTTTGTCCACTTGCTGTGGGCTGCTCAAGCCAATAGACTTTCCCTTTAAGTTTGTGTATGCATTGGATAAAAATGAAAGTGATAGTGCAGCAGCATTGGCTACAGCTAGGCATTGTGTAGGCAGAATTTGATACTCCTGGGTTTCTCACACTACTGAAGTTTGCAACACCTCAGTTGGAGCAGCCTTGCTGTCCTGATCTTTGCCCTCCCCAGAAAAGAAAATTGAGTTCATGCCCAAGTATACGTGTGGGTTTTAAAGCGGAGACAACAAAGTGGCTTTCAGTTGGCAAGCCAGGCTTTTTAGATGTGAACCCTGAACTTGTCTTGGTGTGTTAAGTGCCAAATAAGGCTAATCTTTCTCCACACAGTATTTGATGTGCCTGGTTCTCCTGGGACTTCAAAGCTTAGCTTGCATCCCGTGATAGAGATAGCTTTTTAATCAGGACACAGAGGCCTGGATTCAGGGTGGATTCAACACATTGCCCTGTATTTAGGACTGCTATTATGCAGTGATAATCTGCATTTATTTTTTTCCTTTTCCTTAATCTGGTTTTAAGTTGCACATTTTTGACCAAGGGAGGGTAACATTGGATCTGTAAGACTAAATTTAGGAAAGCAAGTTATAGGTCACTTAAATCTCCTTGCTATGTATAAGAAGTGCTGCTGGACATCTTATTACTACAGTTCAGTACCAGCTAAGGATAGTCTGTAGGAATATGAAGGTTTAAATAACTGCAAAATACTTAAATGAGTTTAGTGTTATTTAAACATTCTAGAATCAGAAATTAAACATTTTAGAATTAGAAATTAGTTTTTTTTAAAGAAGCTACAGCAGCTCTTTGATTTTTCACACTTCCAGGGATGATTTGTTTTGTTTCATTAGTATAGTTTTTTTCTAGTATCTCCTGGCAACTACAGGGAAATGGCAGGTACTTTATTTGATCTTTATCATAGAATGGTTTGGGTTGGAAGGAACCTCCAAAGGTCATCTAGTCCAGCTCCCCAGCAGTCAGGAGGGACATCCTCCACTGGATCAGGTTGCTCAGAGCCTCATTGAGCCTGACCTTGACTATCTCCAGAGATGAGGCCTCAACTCCCTCCTTGGGCAGCCTGTTCCAGTGTTCCACCACCATCATGGCAGAGAACTTATTCCTAACATCCAGTCTAAATCTGCTCTTCTCTAATTCCAAACCATTGCCCCTCATCCTATTGGTGCAGCTTTTTGTAAATAGTCCCTCTGCTGCCTTCTTGTAGGCCTCCCTCAGGTACTGGAAGGCTTCTATTAGGTCTCCCTGGAGCCTTCTCCAGACTGAACAACCCCAGCTCCCTCAGCCTGTCCTTGTAGCAGAGGTGCTCCAACCCCCTAATTATTTTTGTGGCCTTCCTCTGGACCCACTCCATCAGGTCTATGTCCTCCCTGTGTAGAGGGGACCAGAGCTGGACACAGTACTCCTGGTGAGGCCTCAGCAGAGCAAAGTGGCAGAATCACCTCTCTCAATCTCCTGGCCACGCTTCTTTTGATGCAGCTTAGATTAGGCTTTTGGGCTGCAAGTGCACATTGTTGGCTCATGTCCAGCTTCTCATCCACCAAAACTCCCAAATCCCTCTAGTTAATGAGACCAAAATTCTGAAACAAAATAATTTTGTAGTCTCCTGGAGGAGGTTTTTTTGGAGGATGATACAGAAATGAGTAAGGGCAGGCAATTTATAAGTGGGTTAATAAAAGGAAGAAATGATTCCTGTTCTGGCAAAAGGGCAGGTCTGTGGCTATGCAGGTGCTGCTTTTTCACACAGAAGGTAGTTTGGCTGACAGAGGCAGCAGTGTAGTGGTAAGCTACATAAGTGACTTTAAAAAAAAAACAAATAATAGTATTTGTGTTGATTGAGGCAGTAAGTTTTGGAGTTGCAGTCCAATTTGGGTATCACATCTTTTCTTCCAGGTGTGATCAATTCATGCATTCAGAAGATCAGAGTAGCCACCATTAGTGTCCTGGAATTGGTTCATTTTAGTGTAGCTGTGAAGACAGAGGAACCACCACTAAATACCCTTTTAGTCATTGTTCCACCACACATGGGTGCCAGTGAGGAGCTTTTCATCATTCCAAATAAACCACCTCAGCAAACCAGTTATGTTTTTCCAATGTCAGGGTTTTATCTCTGCACTTTTAGTGCTTCTTGTATTGCCTTTATTGACTTCTCCTGAAATCAATCTGCAGCTCATTCGACAGTACTACAGCCTGACGATGCAGAAGGACTGTACTCGTTTGTATCCTATTTTCTTTCTGAATATTACTGTGCCTGCCTCTGCTGTGGATGTGAATGTAACACCTGATAAAACTCAAGTCTTGCTGCATTATAAGGTAACTCAGTTTTTAATCTGTTTTTCAGCTGTCAACCTTTGTTGACAGGGGCTTCTGGGGCTGCTGATATGTTTGAAGGTCAGCAGTGACACCGATGGGTTTTATTTCATAGACTCATAGAATGGTTTAGGTTGGAAGGCACTTTAAAGATCATCTAGTTCCAACTCCTCTGCCATGGGCAGGGACACCTTCCCCTAGACCAGGTTGCTCAAGGCCTCATCCACTATGGCCTTAAACACCTCCAGGGATGGGGCATCCACCACCTTCCTGGGCAACCTGTTCCAGTGTCTCTCCACCTTAACTATAGAATTTCTTCCTAATCTCCAGTCTCAGTCTGCCCTCCTTAAGCTTCTACAGCTACCTGAGGGGAGGTTGTAGACAGGCAGATGTTGGTCTCTTCTCCCAGGCAGCCAGCACCAGAACAAGAGGAGACAGTCTCAGGCAGGGGAGGTGTAGGCTGGATGTTAGTAAGAAGTTCTATACAGAGAGAGTGATTGCCCATTGCAATGGGCTGCCCAAGGAGGTGGTGGAGTCGCCGTCATTGGAGGTTTTCAGGAGGAGACTTGATGGGGTGCTTGGTGCCATGGGTTAGTTGTTTAGGTGGGTTGGACTGGTTGATGGGTTGGACGCGATGATCTTGAAGGTCTCTTCCAACCTGTTCTGTTCTCAAGCTTGAACCTGTTGTTTCTTGTCTTGTTAGAGTACACCACCAAAAAGAGCTTGGCCCCCTTCACTTGACACCCATCCCTCAGATACTTACACAGGTTGATGAGATCTCATTTCAGTCTTTTCAAGATTAAACAGCCCCAGGTCTCTCAGCCTTTCTTCATAGGGGAGATGCTCAAGCAATCAGTACCCTGTTATCAAGCAAGCAGTTAAGTGGTTTTGTGATAACCACTGAAGCAGAGTATCTATCACAAACCATTTGAGCCTAAAGGTGTCCAGTGCAGAGGGGTTTTATGAGCATGTGTGAACAACTGAAATGCAATAATCTGCCCTGATTTGTCTGTAAATATTCCAGCTGTGATAAGTTTGCTTGTTGTTCTGTATTCTCAGCCAGTTGCATTGTCAGGTGTGCTTTGTGTGTGTGGCTTTTATGCTGTTGGTTTTCTTTCTCCAGGAATCTGTCTTGCTTGCTGTTGAAAATGTGTTGAAATCGCTGTACAGGCCACTACCTGCTGCAGTCCCTGGTGAAAGTAATAAAACAGATGTTACCTCCGAAGACATGTTTGCTCCTGGAACAGAACAAACAGATGTGGTGGTTAATGAAATGGGACCATCTGGAAACGATGATCCCCATGCTCATACTTCATTCCTTTCACTCAGCAGCGATGTGCAAAACTGTCAAGCAGGAAAAAACACAGAGATCTGCTTAAATCATCAGGAGTTTCGTGGTGATAATGTACATAGTGGCCTGGACAAAAGAGAGGTTTCGAAGAGTGATGCCTTTCCAGACAGTTCCTTCACTTTATTGTGTGAGGAGGAACAGAATGGGCGGAATCTGACTGATACTGCAAGTAATACTGTTCCTGTGGACCCCAAGGCTAACAAAGACGATGAGCATCTTTTGAGTTGTGACAATATTGATAAAATAGCAAAAAATGAGGAAGCCTTAGCCCCTAAAACGCCCCCTGACATCTCTGCTGATCATTGGAGTAGGGGAAGTGCATTTAAAAATCCTGTAGGAGACAACCTGGAACCTGTTAAAATTTTGATTCCTGAAGCTGAAGGAACAGTGAATGAGCAGAATGAACATAGTGGTGAGCAGAGCAAGCACCCACAAATCTCCCATCAAGGCACAAAGAAAAGAAACGCAATAAGTGATAAATTTGGCCGTGTGACAGGCTATGATTTAATTAGCAGTAGAATAATAAAGAAACCCAAGTCTGCAATTGGATTTTTCACTCAAGAACATCGCCCAGCCCTGATGGCTGATAACCCAAAGACCAGCATGGATGACATCCTTCTCCTAATTGAAGAGAAGTGGAAGAACTTGAATGAAGAGGAAAAAAATAAGTAAGTTTTCGGTTGGGTAGTTACGAGCCATGGGTAGTGAATTAGAGCAATTGCAACTTCCCAGTTAGTTAGGGAAAAATAAAACAGGAAACTATTTTTGAATTTTGAATCATAGAATACCCGGTTGGAAGGGACCTCAAGGATTCATAGAATCATAGAATGATTTGGGCGGGAAGGGACCCTGAAGATCATCTAGTTACAACCCCCCCTTCCATGCAGGGACACCTTCCCCTAGACCAGCTTGCTCAAGGCCTGATCCAGTCTGGCCTTGAACACCTCCAGGGAGGTGGCATCCCCTACCTCCCTGGGCAATCTGTTCCAGTGTCTCACCACCCTCACTGTGAAAAATTTCTTCCTAATCTCTAGTGTAAATCTGCCCTCCTCAAGCTTCAATCCACTCTCCCTCATCCTATCAGTACAAGCACTTGGAGAAAGTCCCTTGCCAGCTTCCTTGTAGGCCCTCTCAGGTACTGGAAGGCTGTCTCAGGTCTCCCTGGAACCTTCTCTTTTCCATGCTGAACAGCCCCAACTCTCTCAGCCTGCCCCCTCCAGCCCTCTGATCATCTTTGTGGCCTCTTCTGGACCTGCTCCTGCAGTTTCATGCCCCTCGTACAATGGGGGCACCAAAACTTGACACAGTACTCCAGGTGGGATCTCATGAGAGCAGAGCAGAGCGGGAGAATGACCTCTCTTGTCTTGCTGGTCACACTTCTGGATCAGGTGATCCAGCCTTTAATTCACAAACGGTATTTTGATTTGTCATCCTTTGCTGCATGCAGACATACAGTGCTGATTTGACTCCCTCTTTTCGCTGTTGTGCCATGGCAATAGTTAGGTAGGGACAGTTTTGCTGAGTTATTTAAAGTGCAAGAATAAGTATTGTTTGAATCCTGCCGACTTCTGCTTTCTGAGTCCTGTCTCTATCTTGTCATTCCTGATGCAGTGTCAACAAAACCCAGCGTGGTGATGGGTGAGGCCCCATATAGTTCTTCCAGAGCCTTTCCAATGAGCAGTTCTTTTTTATTGCTACGAAGTGAGAATTCCTTTTCAAGATCTTTAGGACTCAAACATTTGGTAAACTCCTTTCCCTTACATTTAGTAGGGTATCCCAGCCCAGGCTGCCTCAGAATTGTATTTATAAAACCTAATCAAATGACACAAGGAATTTATTTTCCCCCTAAACAGCTATTCCAGTGCTGATTCAGAGAGTATAATGTAGTTTGAATTGTTATCTGTTTCAGTCACAACCAAATTTCTTTGTAGCTTACAGTCTGAACAGCTAATTTCCATCATTTACTAAAAACGAGTTTTTGAATGGAGAGAAGTATTTTGGTCTAATTTGAAGCAGGGGTTGGATTAGTTCCAACTAACTATTCTTGAGTTCCAGGATTAATCCTTGTAAAAGACCATAGGATCGGTTGTTTCATTTGGAAGGGACCTTAAAGTCCATCTCATGGCCCTTTGAGTCAGCACTGGTGAGGCCACACCTTGAGTGCTGGGTCAAATTTTGGGTGCCTCACTCCAGGAAGGACATTGAGGGCCTGGAGAAGGGCACCGAAGCTGGTGAAGGGTCTGGTGAGGAACAGCTGGGGCACCTGGGATTGTTTAGTCTGGAAAATAGGAGGTTAAGGAGAGACCTCATTGCTCTCTGTATCTACCTGCAAAGAGGTTGGATTGAAGTGGAGGTAAGTCTGTTCTCTCCATTATTAGGTGATAGCATGAGAGGAAATGGCCTGAAACAGTGCCAGAGGAGGTTCAGATTGTATGTTAGGAAAAATTTCTTTCCTGCAAGAATGGTCAGGCATTGAAACAGGCTGCCCAGGGAGGTGGTGGAGTCACCATCCCTGGAAGCATTCAAGAAACCTATGGCTGTGGCACTTGGGAACATGGAGTATGTCCTCAGGTGGGCTGAGGAGAATCTCATGAGGTTCAAGTGCAAGGTCGGATATATAAAGTATAAATACAGGCTGTGGGATGAGGAGATTGAGAGCAGCCCTGCAGAAAAGGACTTGGGGCTGCTGGTGCTTGAGAAGCTGGACATGAACCAACAATGCACACTTGCCACTTGCAGCCCAGAAGGCAAATCCCATCTTGGGCTGTGTCAAAAGAATCATGGCCAGCAGGCTGAGAGAGGTGATCCTGCCACTCTGCTCTGGTGAGACCTCACCTGAAATACTGTCACCAGCTCTGGAGCACCCGACACAAGAGAGACATGGACCTGATAGAATAGCTCTGGAGGAGGGCCACTAAGATGATCAGAGAGCTGGAGCAACAATCCTACAAAGACAGGCTGAAAGAACTGGAGCTGTTTGGCCTGGATAAGAGAAGGCTCCAGGGAGACCTTAGAGCTGCATTTCAGTATCTGAAGGTGATCCACAGGAAGGCTGGAGAAGGACAGTTTAGAAGGGCTTGCAGTGATAGAATGAAGAGTAGTGGTTTGAAACTGGAGCAGGGCAGATTTAGGTTGGACATCAGGAGAAATTTCTTCACAATGAGAGTGATGAAATACTGGAACAGGCTGTGCAGGGATATTGTTGAGGCCTCATCCCTGGAGACATTCAATATCAGACCCAATGTGTCCCTGGGCAGCCTGCTGTAGTTGGAGGTGTCCCTGCTGACTGCAATGGGATTGCACAAGATGACCTTTGAGGGTCCGTTCCAACCCAATGCAATCTGTGAATTTGTGTGATTTCTAGCAGAAAGGTTGGTTCTGAAGATCCAAGTCATTGAAGAGTTGTGAAAATGTATGTTTCATGTTATAGAAACCAGGAGAGGGAATTCAGAAAGCGCATTGAAAGGAAGACTATTTGAGTCAGAGCATTTTAATACTAAGAGATTTGGTTAGGGAAATGGTAAGAGGGCTGGAACACCTCTCCTAGGGAGACAGTCTGAGAGAGTTGGGGATGTTCAGTTTGGAGAAGAGAAGGCTCCAATGACACCTAATTGTGGCCTTCCAGTTTCTGAAGGGGGCTTATAAGAAAGCTGGTGAGGGACTTTTTAGGGTGTCATGTCGTGACAGAACTAGGGGGAATGGATCCGAGCTAGAGGAGGGGAGATTTAGGTTAGATGTTGGGAAGAAGTTCTTCACCATGAGGGTGGTGAAACACTGGAACAGGTTGCCCAGGGAGATGGTAGAAGCTCTATCACAGTATCACTGAGGTTGGAAGAGACCTCAGGCTGGATGTGGCTCTGAGCAACCTGATCTAGTGCGAGATGTCCCTGCCCATGGCAGGGGTTTGGAACTGGATGATCCTTGAGGTCCCTTCTAACCCTGGCAATTCTATGATTCTATGCCACGATCACAAAACCCCAGGCAGAAGAAAGCATTTTGTCTGGCTCTGCATTAGCAGAAATACTGATGTCATAGTAGAAATCTCCCTCAATTATATTAATGCTTTTAATGAAAATAAACAAAAGGTTCTGCCAGCTGCTTCAGAAAATTTTAATTTGCTCTGCTTTAGCTTTGGAGATTTCATGGTTGCTTTCCTGGTACAACTGTTATGTTTAAGAGTGTGCCTGCAGATTAACTTTGTGTTAGTTCAGGAAGGAGACCTCTCTGGTAATGAAGTTTTCCTAATGTGTAGGTTGGATGCTGAAGTGAAGGGAGAGTTTCCCATTAGTCGTATCTGTACATTTCAGCTTTGATTGTACCTCTTTTCTGCTTTTAATATTTTAAGTTTGCTTCAGAACACAACAATAGGAAGAGATACTTGGACATCTCCTCCTCCAAGGCAACAATCCAGAGGAGCTGATGTACGGCTGGCAGAGAACTTAAGTCGTGCCTACCACATACTCTGGATAAATTGGGCCACCTAGAGGTAACAACAAATGTATATACAACAGGACAGTCAAAGTGCCACAGCTCTACTGAGCACCCTGTACTTCCACCTTCATGCCATCTTGCTGACAAGACACCACCTTTCCTGGCCTCTGCCCCTCCCACCTTCTGTGACCAAGACACACCTTTATGTTACAATAGAGAGCTTTGGCATCTCTGTTTCTCTCTGTGGCTCCTCCAGCCAGGTCTAAATGAGTTTAAATGCCTTTGGGGAGCAGTACAACCAACAGATGTCTTGCAGTGACATAGGATAGCCCTTTCAAAACAAGCCAGCATTTATTACTCAACCGGAATGTAAAATGTTATGGTCTTTAGGTTATAATAGCAGAGGAAAGCTTCCATGCATGTCCATATTGGCAGCATTGGGTCTCCCTGCTTTGCAAAGCCAGGATTTCATTTCTTGCACTCATTCTGTTCTTACTTCATACTGCTTGTGCATGTTTCTAGTCTCAGGATTTCTGATGTATCAGGCACAGTTAGGAGTGGAAGAAATCTCTCCAAGTGCATCTGAAATACTGTGTCCAGTTCTGGGCTCCTCAGTTCAAGAAGGAACTCAGGGAACTGCTTAGAGGAGTCTACCACAGCATCACAAAGATCCTGAAGGGAGTGGAACATTTCCCTTCTGAGAAAAGGCTGAGGGAACTGTGGCTCTTTAAATTGGGGAAGATGAGACTGAGGGATGACCTCATTCACATTTATAAAGATTTGAAGGCTGAGTATCAGAAGGATGGAGCCAGGCTCTGCTCAGTGATGTCCAATGATAGCACAAGGGGCAATGGCTGCAAGCTGGAGCAGAGAAGGTTCCAGATGAACATAGGGAAAAACTTTTTCACCATGAGGGTGGCAGAGCCCTGGAGGAGGCTGCCCAGAGAGGTTGTGGAGTCTCCTTCTCTGGAGAACTTCAAAATGTGCCTGGATGCCTTGCTGTGTGACCTACTCTAGGTGATCCTGCTCTGGCAGCATGACTGGATAATCTTTTGAGCTCCCTTCCAACCTATGACATTCTGAGATTCTGTGTGACAGTGGCAGTTGTAGTTACCCTGAGGGTGTGGGAGAGGTTCAGAGCTAAACACACACTGTCATGGGACTAACCTTGGCAGCACTCTACAGTCATTCTTCAAGAGTGTATTTGTACCTTGGGTGAAACACTCATTTCAGGTAGCACGGCCTTTGCTGTCTGTTGACAGGTAAGAGGATGCACATAGTCATAAGTGGCTAGTAGTAACTAGCTAATGGGTGTTACTTTTTTATTGCCTGATAAGCTTCCTGTGCATCTCATAGCATGTGATTGTGTTTCTGTACATTGTTCCCATCTCTTTTGTGTTGGGGTAAGTATCCCCACTTAGCAACTCCAGGAAAAAAAGCCTTTTTTTCCCTTTTGTTTTTTTTTTTTTTTTAATGTATTTTAACCATTTAGTTGACACACATGTTCTCTTTCCTTTGAGTGGAGGGTATTTAGTGGCACCATCTGCTCATTGGCCATCCATCATATCCTTAGCCAGCTCTATTTGTATACTGGCCAGATACTAATCGTGGATATTAATAATTGCTATGAGTCCTTCCATACTGTTGCTTGTCCTCAGCATCTGTTTGGGCATTGTAGTAGGTCCATGTCCTAGAAACCAGTGCTGAAACCTGTGTATTTCAGCCAGTACCAGAACAAGACAACACAGTCTCAGGCTGTGCCAGGGGAGGTTCAGGCTGGAGGTCAGGAGGAAGTTTTACACAGAGAGAGTGATTGCCCATTGGAATGGGCTGCCCGGGGAGGTGGTGGAGTCGCCGTCATTGGAGGTGTTCAGGAAGAGACTTGACAGGGTGCTTGGTTGCATGGGTTAGTTGGTTGGGTGGTGTTGGATTATAGGTTGGACACGATGATCTTGAAGGTCTCTTCCAACCTGGTGTATTCTATTCTATTACAGAAGCAAACTGAAAAGCTGATATGGGCAGTTAAAACTTCATCACAAAGCAAGGAAAGAGAGAAGCAGGACATAATACTCATGGTGATAGTTTGAGCTGATTTGGTTTCATTATGGGAAGAGGCTTATGCTGAGATGTGTAGAGTTCAGGAATGGATGCCTCTCTATTCTGGACACATGTGAATGTACCCAAGTGGCCATTTCCAGTCAGAGTTTACTTCAGATACTCAAATTCAGATCTGAGAGACAACCTATTTGTTTGTTGTTACATGATAACTATTTCATCTGGGTATAGATTGCAAGGAGAAAATAATAAATCCATGTTTCTAGTTAAACCCAAGCTGCCTTTGAAACTAGATTTCATTTTAGTTTTCCACTTTCTCCTTTCACCTAGTCTTGCAAATATTCTTGCCTTTAGGTTTTGTGGCTTCAGGAAAGGATCTTAATTCACAGAGAAGAAACTGCTCTTGTAGCAGTTGTTGACGGCACTTGCCTCTGGAAGCATTTTGGAGGCGGCAAAGCTGTTCCCTCATAGTTTGGGAGCCTGCTGCTTTCTCTGATTGTGAGCAAAGCACCGACAGTGATGTGTATCAGTTTGCAAGCCCCTCACAATCCAAGCTTGTAAGGCTAGAATTTTTCTGATGCTAGCCTAAAATGACAGGCAGGTTGGGCTTTCTTTGGAAGTGCTTTGGTTTTGGACTGTCAGCGTGTGACTGAAAGCTCAGTTCAATTAAATCTTCTCCTCGACTCCAATTGTGTCTATTCAAAACAAAGTATTTATTGATCTGGTCAGAGCTATAAATGTATTTGGGATGAAAAAATAAAAAAAGAAAAAGATTCTGTTCAAGCAATTTCATCCATTCATTTTAAAAGGAGCAGATGTTTTTTATCTTAACGTTTGCTCCATATTTTCTAGGACATGATTTATTGCAAGAAACTATTTAAGCTGACTTTTTTAGTTAACTAAATATTGGTACCATATGTGAACGCTAGCACATCATAATTAATTGCAAATGGTGACCCTTTGGTTGACCTTAATTTTCCAGTGTGCATGCACATAATTGAATCAAACTGTTCCAGCAAGTGGCAAGAAATAAATATGACCAGCTAGAATACTGATTGCCAATACTTACATATGATAGTGCTACTTTTGAAAATTTATTTCATTGAAAATTGGACTGGTTTGCATTACCTGCTAGAATCTAGGATATCAAATAAGGGCAAAGAAAAAGAGGGAGTTCAGCAAATCATTCCTTTGACCTCCAAAAAAAATCAGGTTCGTGTGCAGTAGGCAAGCATAAACCTGGCATCTATCAAAGTTTAGCTGTCTTCCTGACATTTGTAAACTCATTAAGGATCATTCAGGGTGTAGAGATTTAGTGTGTAGGGATGTTTGAACCACTGTGGAGCAGTGTTCATTACTGAGTACTTTTTGAAAAGTCTGGAAGTTTATTAGTTACAGAAATCTGGGGTAATTGTATCTATTCTGTGTTCTTGTGCTTTTATGCTGCTAATTTTAGGCCATTTGAAATCAAATTTACTTCTTTTTATTAAGTAAAGCCTGAGGCTCATGAAGTTATTTGAGCTCCAAACTCTTACCTAACCGCTTGGACTCCCCTGGAAGTCTGTAGAGCTCTAGAAGCTTAAATGACTTTGTGAATTGAGCTGGAAGTGCCTGCAACAAAACTTCCCAAACTGATTGTAGGGTTAAATGCAGTCTTTAGGACTAAGTGAAAAGCAGCTTGCTGCAGCTCTTTGTATGGTGCAGCCTACTCCTCCCCCTTCAGTGATTCAGGTTCTGCTGCCTGTCATGATGAAGGAAAATGTCCAACTCATCATCTTCAAAGGGTAACATAATACGGATACAGTGCCCAATGTCCTTCCACCTCCATCATAGTGGAAAGCAAACTGATGTGGCTGCCTGAAAGACCCATAGGAGCTGTTGAAATGGTTACAGTGCATTTTGTTTCAGTATGTTGGGAGTTGAGGTTGGAGGGGTTTTATCTGATTGCGTTACTGGTCTCTTTTTCTCTTTTAAGTTATGAAATGAAAGCTGCTAAAGACATGGAAAGGTACAACAGAGAGGTCAAGAAAGCTACGGGACAGAGAGGGCACCGACCAGTGAAGGAGACAGAAAAACAGAAACCTAGGCTGAAGGCTTCCCCATCTGACCAGCAGAAGCTGAACAAGATATTTCATGCTCAAATTGAAAAGAAGAGGAAACATGAAGAGCCTACAAAAATTGTCACAGTGCCTTTTTCCCTGAGTTCCTGTAGACATTATCTTCAGAGATGCCGGAGAAATGATTCAGATGAAGAGGAGCTTTTCCTGATCCGTCGCCAGAGTTTTCCTGATGTCTGGATATTTGCTGCTGACAAAAAGCTGATGTTGCTGAACCCATATAGATTGGAAGAAGCCCTCTTATGTAAAAGATTACTGATGAATCATAAGCTTCCAGTAGAAAAACTGGACAAGCCAATTGTGTTAACAGACAGGTATAGTACAACTGAGCAAAAATGTGGTTCTTATTCAATAAGGTTTTACAGTAAACTCTCCTAAGACTTTGTTTGCTAATTCCAGGATTATTTGTAAATTCATTTATCTGTAAGAACAGGGGGACTTCTTTGTTTTGTAGACTGTTAGCTTATAGTAATGGGCAGGCCTGTTCATCCTCTGCTTGCACTAAGTATGAATTTTGACCAGTTTCACTGGTCATAGAACAAAGACAAATTTCTTCCACTTTAGGAAAATTCAATGCTCCACATTTTTATCACTTCAGCTAATTTTTTCCCCCATGGGTTAGGCAATGGCTGATGTAATGATTATTATTATATGCTGTAACTTAGTCATTCTTTAATACAATGTAGATAGATAGTTGTGGTTGGTTTTTTCCTTCAAACAAATGCTTTTCCAGAATACATTTTAAAATACTGATTGCTCCTCATCACTTACTACTTGTTTTATTTATTTCCCCAGTCTTTTTCTCACAGTTTGAGTTGTCACATTAAGGATTTGGGGTTTTTAACACTTTAGTGATATGTGGTTTAGTTTTGTTGGTATTTTGTTTTGTTTTTTCCCCCCAGTCTTATTGGTGGAGCTCAGTATATGGCTGCTCTTTATAAAATGCAGAAGGATTACCAGAATTTCAATGGATCAAGTCATTTGTCAGATCCAAGGCTTGTAGCAAATGGATTCCACATAATAATGATAGAAGGTAGGATGGTTTTTAAATCTTTGGTCTCTTACTCATGCTGAGGTTTGTTTCTGCTGCTTTAATAGATTATTTGTGTGGGTCATATTGTTCTAACATCCTTCTTTTCTTAATGCTGAGATTTTATTGCTTGGCAGAGAATGTCACCTTTGACATAAAATGTTGAGCACTGGAAACTGGTGACTGAATGGAAAACTTTATTAGTATTTCAAAGAGTGCCCTGAAATCTCTGTTTTCCTGGGGCTTGTTCTCTTTCTTTTCTCAAAATGCTGGATCTCCATGTCCTTAATTGCCATCTTGACAGAATTTAGATTAAACTGATGTAAGTTCCTAGTCTTGACAGCTTCTTCCAAGGGTGATGTTTGCAGATGCTTCTGCAAGTATGTGCTTTAGCTGGTGACTTCTTTGCTTTTGAATAGCTGAGGAGGTCCAGTAAGGAGCTGGAACTGATTCTTGACTGACTCATATCAGAGTTGCAACACAGAGCCCTCAGGGGCCAGTAACAGAGGGTGACAGAATTGCCATTGCACCTTTTGGTAGAATTCTTTTCAGTGGCTTTACACTGATCACAAAATACATCTGTTTCCTATAAGATCCTTTTCCCCTAGCAAGAGAGGTCAAATGTTTGTGTGTTTTTCCGACGAGCGATTCATAGGGATGCTGTTGAAACCCAGAGGCAACCCACCCAGGGCTGGTTCTGCAGATCAGAATTTCCCTAGCAGAATTCCAAGGCAAGCAAACATCTTTGGGGGTAGTACCCAGTTGACAGCTTAGAGACAAGATTCACTATAAGAGCTGTTAGAAATGCTATAGCTTCATGTGTTACAGATCCCCACATATGTACAGTGATGACAGATCTACTGGAACATATGGGATCTTTTAAGGGTGGGTACAAAAAAAGGGATGTAGAGCAACTCCCTCACTCAGAGTGTGCTTTTTGGGAAGAACGGAGCCTAAGCTGTTTTCTTTACTGAATCATGCATTGCAAAACCAAGGAGACTTCTTTCTGACTTGCTAAATCCTTCTATAAAGAGTGAAAACTTTGTAGAAGAGGTGTTGATGATCATAATCTTAGACTGTATGATTAGGGGAATGAAGAGCATATTGTAAGAGGCTGCTCCTGAAGGATTTAGCAGCAAATCAGATTAGCATATTAAAAGCTGAGGAGGTCCCTGATAGGTCTTCAGCCTTTATGCTCACATAACGTTTTTGTTTGTTTCACCTGATACTGCAAGCTTGCTTAAAATCTAATTAATGAAGAAATTGAATGTGAAAATTTGAAGACAGTTTCTAGGTAGCAACAGAAGAGAGTTGTTGACCAGTCTTGTGGTACTGGAGATGAGAAGCTGGTTTTAAGACGGCTTGGTTAGCTTAAGAGCAGGGTTGTACAACAGAACAGTGACTGGGAAGTAGTAGCCATCTGCCAATCCTATGTTCATGGATTCATAGAAGGGTTTGGGTTGGAAAGGACCTTGAAGATCATCTAGTTCCAACCCTCCTGCCATGGGCAGGGACACCTTCCCCTAGAACAGCTTGCTCAAGGCCTCATTCAGCTTGGCCTTGAACATCTCCAGGGGACGGAGCATCTGCCACCTCCCTGGGCAGCCTGTTTCAGTGTCTCAACACCCTTATTGTAAAGAATTTCTAATCTCCAGTCTAAGTCTGCCCTCTGTAAGTTTCAATCCATTCCCTCTAATCCTATCACTCTAAGCCTTTGTAAAAAGTTCCTTCCCAGCTTTCTTGAAGGTCCCCTTCAAGTACTGGAAGGCTGCTTTAATATCTCCCTGGAGCATTCATTTTTCCAGGCTGAACAGCCCCTACTCTCTCAGCCTATCCCCACAGGGGAGGTTCTCCACCCCTTTTATCATCTTTGTGGCCTCCTCTGGACCTGCTCCAGCAGTCTCCATGTGCCTCCTACACTGAGAGCAGCAGAACTGGACACAGTACTCTAGGTGGGGTCTCAGCAGAGGGGGGAGAATTACTTCCCTTGTCCTGCTGGTCACACTTCTCTTGATGTTCCTATGTAATGTACAGAGATGAAATCTTGTGAGGAACTGTTCTCATTTGGTTTAAAGAAGTGCTGTCTATGCACTCCACAGGTTGATGAGCTGTGACCCTGGACTTGATCACTGCCATACAGCCAGTCCACCTGAAGAATGGGAGTTACTTCAGTTCTTTGTCCCCAGTGTTAGATTTTAACTACCTGAAGGAACTTAATAACATCTGAGGTTTGTCAGTCATGTTCATGGCCTTCTGCTGATGCCATTATAGGAGCTACAGCTGGCATTGTTACAAGGGCATACCTCTGCAGGTGAAGGGAGAGATACCAGCAAACAAATGGAATTTCTCCCAGCTTTTTTAACACTGACCCAAGGATTTTTACTTAATGCTTCATCAGTCCCTCCTGTTTTTTAAAATTCATCCTCAAAAGTATGCTGTCCAGAGGGGAGGAGCAAGACTGGTGAAGGGACTGGAGGGAAAGTATTATGAGGAGAGGCTGAGGGAGCTGCGGTTGTTTAGCCTGGAGAGGTGGAACCTTGGGGGGACCTTACCACACTCTACAACTACCTGAAGGGATGATGTAGTAAGGTGAGGGTCAGGCTTTTATCCCAGGCAACTTGTGGCAAGACAAGAGGGCATGGCCTGAAGCTGTGCCAGGGGAGGTTTAGGTTGGATGTTAGGAAGCACTTCCTCGTGGAAAGAGGAGTTAGACACTGTAATGGACTGCCTGGGGATGTGGTGGATTCACCCTTCCTGGAGGTGTTTAAGGAAAGATTGGAATTGTCACTTAGTCACATGGTCTGGCCATTGTGCTGATGTTAGGTCATAGGCTGGACTTGATCTCAGATCATAATCTATTGCAGCCTCAATGATTCTGTTCTACAAATATGCCTTTGTATTCTACAAATAGCTTGTTAAAGCTGCTTTTTAGGAACACAAGTGTTAATTACTAACACTCCACGTGTGTCTTTCTTTGGGAATTTCACTGTGGATTTTGAGATTCTTGTGATACAATCTTCACAGAAGGACCTCCACAGGATCACAAGATGTTGGAAGGGACCTCTGGAGTTCTTTGAGTCCATGCCCGCTGCAAGAGTAGGACCATAGAATCTAGCACAGATCACACAGGAATGCATCTGGGTCCTGAAAGTCTCCAGAGAATGAAACTCTGCAACCTCCCTGGGAGCCTATTCCAGTGCTCTGTAACCCTCACAGTAAAAAAGTTCTTCCTCATGGAGGTGGAACTTGCTGTGCTGTAGTTTACATCCATTGGCCCTTGTCCTGTCACGGAGCACAAGTGAGCAGAGGTTGTCCCTTCCTTCCTGACACCCAGCTCTCAGATACTTATATACATTTATTGATGCCCTCTCAGTCATCTTCTCTCCAGACCAGAAGTGATCTGTCCCACTTAAATCTGAGTATTCTACAGGATTTCTCAAGTGTGAGAGCTGCTTTTTTCTGATAAAGCATTCTTCACTATCATACAGAAGCTTGGGGGTTTGGGGGAGGTATTGGGCTGTCTGAATTCAGTGTCTGGTTTTGTGGTTTTTTTGAAACTCAGACACAGCCTAAAAGAGGGACAGTCTGCTGTTGAACTAGAAGCTGCCTCAGAAAATTTGTTTCTTCAGGATATATTGTTAATACTTTGGGGGAGAGGGGTTACAACTTTGCATGGTGATAAAGTCACAGCTTGCTCTGGAGCCATGTCCAGAACACAAATGTGCACTTAACCCATGGTAGCTGGAGAGTGTCACCGTAGCAGTATCCGTAGGAGCACACCTGAAGCCCATTTGCTGTGCACCTACCTAACTTTTGCCTAACTTTTAGGGTGAATTGGGTTAGTGCTAGCATTTGCTGTTTCTCAATTGAACTATCAACTCTTTCTTGATGTCAAAGTTCACAGTAGTATATTTCACAGAATCACCGAGGTTGAAAGAGACCTCAAAGATCATCAAGTCCAACCTGTCACCACAGACCGCATGACTAAACTATGGTACCAAGTGCCATGTCCAATCCCCTCTTGAACACCTCCAGGGAATTTAAGATCTATGTTTTCCTTTGGCCTTCAGAGCTGACATGGTCACATTAGATGTCAACTGCTGGTTGACTTCTTATTTCTATCCACATGTGTACTGCTTCCTTTTTCATCCTGGCTTAGAAAATCCTGTAGTACAAAATTTCTGCTTTCTGACAAAGATATCCTCTTGCATGTTACAAGCAAAGGTTCTACTTCCTTAGCTTTGGAGTTTGAATGTGGTATTTGTGGGAATTTTGTCTTGCTGAATAAGAAACCTTTCTGTTGATCCATGTGGAGGGTCTGTGATGGTATCAGTATCTCTAAGATACTTTACATAATAAGGACAAAGGAAACCTAGCTGGCACCACTGGATGGTTGTCAGTTTTGGCAGCAGATGGTGAGGCTTTCACGGATGTGTCTGGATGTGTTTAAAGGTCATTTGGATGTGGTGCTTGGGGATATGGTTTAGGGGTGAACCTTGTAGAGTAGTGTTATTGACTGGACTTGGTGATCCTGAGAGTCTTTTCCAACCTGAATGTGTCTGTGATTCTGTAATTCCTTGACCTGAGATGCACTCCGAAGAGGACTGCCAGTCTAGTAGGTTGCATTGATTACTTGTTTAAATCTCCACACACGTTTTACCAAAGGTGATGAGAAGGATCCTAAATATTGCTGCCCATTAATATAAATAACTCATAATGCTCAGATAGTAATTCGGAACTCAAGACCTCTTGCCTTGGTATTGACCATCCCACGAAGGCTGTTTCCTACATGATGTGCACCTAGGTAGCACCAGAGATTCACTCTTTATTTCCTCTTGGGGTGGGCTGTGTTTTACAGGGCTTACTTTATTTAAGTACCAAGGAAATCTGAACAGTTGCCTTAGTTTGGAAGGTAGCTTGAGTGATTAATTCCTTTGTTGCTTTAGGTTTGCATCCCCACTGTTTTTTGTCAAAGATGCTTCCTCACAGTTTAAATTTCTACCTTTTGTCAACTTACAGCACAGAGGAACTTCTAATAAATTTTCTGATTCTGATAGTTTCCGGCCTAAAAAACCCCACTGCTTAGTTGTGGGTTTTCCTTATTTGGATGACTTGTCTGTAAGGGACAACTTCTCTACTAGGATAAAAAAAAAACAATAATAATTCATTAGTCTTGCACTAAATTTAGAAGGTCTTGGAATTAATAATAAGAAATTGAATCTTACTCCCTCACAATGCTTGGGATTTGTAGAATCAGAGAATGTTAGGGGTTGGAAAGGACCTCAAAATATCATTGAGTCCAACCCCCCCCTGACAGAGCAGGATCACCTAGGGCAGGCTGCACAGGAATGCATCCAGAAGGGTTTTGAATGTCTCCAAAAGAGACTCCACAACATCTCTGTGCAGCCTCACAGTGAAAAAGTTTTCCTTATGGTCATGTGGAAGCTCCTGTGCTCCAGTTTGGACCCATTGCCCCTTGTCCTATCACTGAGCAAAGCCTGAAGTAGAACAGTTTCTCTAATGGCCAAGACTTTTTAGGTCATGGGATGATTCTGAGCTTTAGTTACTCTAATAACCTACCAGTGCCTTTCTCACAGGCATAGCACACATACCTCACTCTGAACCCCATTGCACCATGTCACATTAGATGTCACCCTGTAATTAGGCCGTTTCTTCCTAATAAGGACTCTGTTCCACGTGAAGGTTTGTTCTTGGTCTGCCATTTCCTTTTTCACTAATGCAGCCCTTGGATTGATTTTACAAGAGTGCAGGAGTTCCAGGCCTTACTTGCCTATTGTTTCACTGGAGGACAAGCCTGTCCTTTGAATGTTCTCTTGTTGTGAGACAGTAATGTCTCAACAGTGTTAAAAGACTGTATGACTGCAGTCAAAACTGTTCCAAGATCCTAGGTCTTTGATATGCTCTATCTTCTATTCAAGGGGCAGTGACTTCAGTCTAGAGAAGAGGAGATTTAGATTGAATGTTAGGAACAAGTTTTGCATCATGAAAGTAGTGGAAAGCTGCAGCAGGTTGCCCAGGGAGGTAGTTGAGGCCTGATCCCTGGAAATATTCAGATCCACAGGGCTCTGGGAAACCTGATCTAGTTGAGGATGTCCCTGCTTACTGCAGAGGGGGGTGAACTAGATAATCTTTGGAGGTCCTTTCCTACCCAGACCATTCTATGATTTTGGGATCCTCTACAGGCTAGGATCTCATGTAACATCTCCTTGTTTCTCTTTGTATTGATTGCACTGCAGCCTAAGGAGCTTTCAGCTAGATCTTTCTCTGGATAGCTGACAGCGAAAAACATGTTGTGAAATAGCTCAGAAAAAGCTTCTTGCTCTAAGTATGTCAGAGAAAATCAATGGTTTCTTTGTGGAACGTGCCAGTTATTGTGATTTGCAAAGCTGTGACGCTGAGCTCCAGTCTGTCTTCCACTGCCCTCCCGCCCCCTCATGTTCTGGCCTTGCTGAGGCTTCAAGTGATGCAGTCTGTTTGCTTTTACTTAACTCAGTTTTCTGGGATCTGCCAAGCAGTTGCTTGCTGGGTATAGCTTGCAGTGACCCCTACATGCAGAAAAGCATTTAAAGAAGTAAGATTGATTGCTTTCCTCCTGGTTCTTCTTGAGATGTCTTTGTTATGTGTATCTTCACTGCACATCTGCCCATATGCCTTTGGGAAAGACCTAAAGTGATGTGAATTCTTGGCTGGAAGGGAACTGAGAGCAAGCATCACATCTTACCTGGGTTTGTAACAATGGTGGACACTGGGCTGTGCTTCAAGGCAGGCTTTTAGGGTAGAATCATCTGTCTGATAGAATGTGTGTACCAAACATGGACAGATTGCTTACAGGGCCTCCAGGAGCAATAGCAGGTAGATAACCCATCCTCCTTGGTAATGTCAGCTGCCTCAATTCTTATAAATGTTTTACTAATGGAAACTTAGGCTGCTGCTTCATTTCAGTTTGATTTTGACCATAGACTGAAAGATCCATAGTCTTATAATGTTACCTGATCTAGGTGACAGCTGGAAGAGAACAGTTTTTCTTGGCCATCAAGAAGGAATTATCCAAAGATGACTGGAAGGAGAAAGGGGAAATTTGTAGCAATGAGAAATCCACATTTTGAGTCAATTGAAAGCTAGTTTATTTGTTCATGGGAATATTTTCCTTGGAAGTTTCAAAGCAGTTCATAGAAACCACCATGGAAAGTGCCTGAAGCCTGCTGCTTGAATACTCAAAAATCTTCACGTGTATTTTGTCAAAAATTTATAAGTACACTGAGGCTTGGATGTCTGCTTCTACCATCAAAAGCTGCCAAGAGTGGAATTCCTGCAAAGTCTCCTAGATAAGTAGATGTTAATCAGCAAGCAGTTGGCTGCTTTGAGGTGGGAAGAAGGTAAGCAGAAAAGGGGAATGACACACAAATAAATACCAAAGAGGAAATACTCTCTTGGCCAGGATTTGTATGATTTCCTTTATGATACAGTCTTTGAAGCCCCCTTTGGCTTTCATATTAATGAGCAGTATGGTAAAGTCACAGAATCATGAAGTGTTTCATGTTGGAATGGACCATTAAAGGTCATCCAGTCCAAGTGTCTTGAAGTCAGCAGAGACATCTTCAACTAGAGCAGGTTGCTTAGAGCCCCAAACAACCTGACCTGGAATGGTTCCAGGGATGGTGCATCTACCACCTCTCTGGGCAACCTGGGCCAGTGTCTCACCACCCTCAGTATAAAAAATGTCTTCCTTCTATCTAGTCTTAATCTCCTTTCAAACCATCACCTCTTGTTCTGTCAAATCTGTCAAAATTTGCCAACTGGACAGTTGCTGTTGGTAAAACTGATGAATATTGAGCATTAGTAGTCTGGTCTGTCTACCAAACACATGGTTGGTTTGCTGGATTTGACAAAGAAAGTGTTCTGGCATCCTTCCAGTACCTGAAGGGGGCCTACAAGAAAGCTGGGAAGGGGCTTTTTACAAGGGCTTGGATTGATAGGATGAGAAGGAATTGATTGAAGCTTTAGGAGGGCAGATTTAGACTGGAGATTAGGAAGGAATTATTTACAGCGAGGGTGGTGAGACACTGCAACAGGTGGCCCAGGGAGGTCGTGAATGCCCCTTGCAGGCCTCCTTCAGGTACTGGAAGGCTGCTGTTAGGTCTCCCTGGAGCCTTCTCTTCTCCAGGTTGAACAACCCAGCTGCCTCAGCTTGTCCTCATAGGAGAAGTGGTAGAAGTGAAGACCTCTGATAATGTTCATGGCCCTCCTTTAGATCCAGTCCATCAGGTCCATGTCCTTCCTGTGTTGAGAGCTCTGGAGGTGGACACAGTATTCCAGGTGAGGTCTCAGCAGAGCAGAGTGTCAGAATCACTTCTCTCAACCTGCTGGCTGCACTTCTTTTCATGCAGCCCAGGATGCAAAGTTTCCTTTATTGAACCTCAGGGATTCTCCTCAGCCCACCTCTCCAACTTGTTTAGGTGCCTCTGGATGCCATTCTGTCCTTCAGTCTTTTCAGTCATCTATGTCTTAGTGGCTGTTAAACAGACAGTGCCTGGTCATGTATAGCAACCTCTTTCTACTAGCTGATGAAAGTACATTGCAGTGACTTCCATTGCACACCTGGATTTCCTCTCACTTCTGAAACCTTTCACATGGGGTTGGGAACATGAATGAGCCAGTACCAGAACAAGAAGACACAGTCTCAGGCTGCGCCAGGGGAGGTTTAGGTTGGATGTTAGGAAGAAGTTCTATACAGAGAGAGTGATTGCCCATTGGAATGGGCTGCCCAGGGAGGTGGTGGAGTCGCCGTCATTGGAGGTGTTCAGGAGGAGACTTGATGGGGTGCTTGGTGCCATGGGTTAGTTGTTTAGGTGGGTTGGATTGGTTGATGGGTTGGACGCGATGATCTTGAAGGTCTCTTCCAACCTGGTTTATTCTAAATCTTTTAGCACAGTTTGTTAGTTTAATCCACTTCATAGCAACCTTTTTCTCTCCAGCTTTCCTGACTTTGCAAAAGCCACTGGTGACTCAGGCAGACTACTTATTTATCCTACTTGAGGCCACTTCACAAGAGTGAATTTGTTGTCATTATGAGTTGTATTCTTCCATCCTCTCCTTGTGAAGCTCTTTACTTCTTACACCTGTAGCAGAGGGAAAGGGAAGGTAGCCAGGCAGGTTGGATTGAGATTTCTGTACGCTTGAAATGAATGAGAGGAGGAGCTCTGAAAGATTGTGTGAGAAGATCTGAGTCTGACCCCTGCTTCTGACTGGGGGTGGGAGGAAATTTAGCTGTACAGCAGCAGCTTTGTTCAGATTTTTTGCAAGTAATGTGAATAAGAAGCAAAATCTCTTACTGCTCAAAGATTAGAGAGAGGTTTTGTTGGGACGGCCCTTTGAAGGTTTTATTCATTATTGCTATTCAGAGTGGTCCCCACTACAGCAGTGATGCCATATGAGTGACACTATGAAGTGTGTCACAGAGCCTTTATTTCCATGGGGTTTAGTTCCTCCTCTGCTATGGTAGAAGGAAAAAAAAACGATTTTTGTTTCAATAGAGGCTGAGTTTGAGCTCTGTGGATGTTTAAACCAATTACATAGGAAAAAATGCCAACAGTGGGTTTGTTTTTTGAGGGGGGGAGGTCCCAAATTAAATTGCATTTTATTGCTATCTTCTATATATGTTTAATTGAAGTCCTAGAAGCTTTAGTTAAAGTAATGCTGAGGACTAGGAGTGCTGCAGAATGTTTCAAGCATTTAAACAGTGCCAGCTAGGATTTGAATTCAAATCAGCTGAGACATTTGTGATGTGAACAGGCACACAGCACCATCATGAAACACTGGACAAATAAACACTTTGCACTCCAAGTGAAGAGCAGTTTCCTAATTGTATTGAATTTACTAAGGGACTAATTTACTGAGTGATTTTTACATCAGTTTAATTGTCTCTCATTTACTCTGGAATAGGAATGAATGCAATGTGTTAAGTTACTCTGTGGGTTTTGTGTTTTCAGGTGCTTCAGCTGCAGAAAGTCATCTGGAAATAGAAGGGCTGGCAAACTGTCTGCCATATTATGGTGTTTCTGATTTGAAAGAAATTCTGAATGCAGTAGTTAATGGAAATGCAAAGGAGGTTTATGAATGTAGACCCCTCAAAGTGGTAAATTACTTGGAGGTAAGACAGAAGTTTGCTTTTAGGTTTGGCCTATGTAAACTTATAATAATTCCTGAAGTAGCTTGACATTTTTTCTTTAGCTTTCTGTTTTAATTATAGAATAACAGAATACTAGAATGGTTTTGATTGGAAGGGACCTCCAACGGTCCTCTAGTCCAGCCCCCCTGCTGTGAGTAGGGACATTTCCTACTAGATCAGGTTTCTCAGAGCCCCATCAAGCCTCATCTTGAATATCTCCAGGGATAGGGTCTCAACTACCTCCCTGAGGAGCCTGTTGCAGTCTTCCACCTCCCTCATGGTAAAGAATTTGTTCCTAACATCCAACCTAAATCTACTCTTCTCTAATTTCAAATCATTGCCCCTTGTTCTTGTTACCACAAACCCTTGCAAACAGTCCCTCTGCAGCCCTTGTACAGGCCCCCTTCAGGTAATGGAAGGCTGCTATTAGATCTCCCTGGAGCCTTCTCTTCTCTGGGCTGAACACCTCCAACTCCCTCAGCTTGTCATCATAGCAGAGGTGCTCCAGCCCTCTGATCATTTTCATGGGCCTCCTCTGGACCAACTCCATCATGTCCATGTCCTTCCTGTGTTGAGAGTTCCAGAGCTGGACACAGTACTGCAGGTGAGGTCTCACCAGTGCAAAGTGGCAGAATCACCTCTCACACCCTGCTGGCCACACTTCTTTTGATACAGTCCAGGATGTGTTTGGCCTTCTGGGCTGCTAGTACACATTACAGCCTCATGTCCAGCTTCTCATCCAGCAGCACCCCCAAGTCCTTTTCTGCAGGGTTGCTCTCAATTTCATCATTCTGTACTGACATCTCTATTAAAATAGCTCTATTCCAGGAGAAGTCACATTTGAAAAGGAGAATGTCATGTTCTCTGTGAGGTGCATGAGCTCTGCATTGCTTGCCAGAATACATCCATCAGACATATCAAAAACCAGTCCTCAGTGTGATACAGCACCTGGTGAGAGCTGATGTTCACAGAGTGTTTCTGTGTAGGCAGTTCTCAGACTAGAAAGGCATTTCTGTTGCAATACTGAACTGCCAGGAAGTTACTTTACCAAGTCTAGAAGGCAGCTGAGTGCAGAACAATTATCAAAATTTAATTCCTTTATAAATAAATACTTGAGGGTGTTGATTGATGAGAGGATCGACAGGAGCCAGCACTGCACTCTACAGCACAGAAGGCAGCCATGTCCTGGACTGCATCAAGAGGAGTGTGGCCAGCAGGGCAAGAGAGGGGATTCTGCACCTTTACTCTGATCTGGCAAGATGCCATCTCTAATACTGCTTCCAGTTCTGGTGTCCCTATCATAAGAAGGACAGTTGTTTGGGCTTGTCCAGAGGAGGCCACAAAGATGATTTAAGGGCTGGAGTACCTCTGCAATGAGAGTAGGTGGAAGGAGCTGCGGTTGTTCAACCTGGAGAAGAGAAGGCTCCAGGGAGATCTAATAGCAGCCTTCCAGTACCTGAAGGGGGCCTGTGTGAGGGCTGCAGAGGGACTGTTTGCAAGGGTTTGTGGTGATAGGAACAAGGGGCAATGATTTGAAATTAGAGAAGAGCAGATTTAGGTTGGATGTTGGAGAACTGAAGACTTAGGAGGACCTTACAGCTGCCAGGAAGTCTGGGGAGGAACTTTTCACAAGGCTGTCTAACCTCAGGACAGGGGGGAAGGATGTGTAGCTGAGGGAAGTTTTAGACTGGATCTTAGTAGGAAGTTATTCAGTGCAAGGGTGGTGAGACACTGGAATAGGTTGGCTGGAGTGCTTGTGGATGCCTCCTTCTTGGTGATGTTTGAGGCCACACTGGGTGAGGCTTTGAGCAACCAAGTCTAGTTAAGAGGTGTTCCTGCCCATAGCAGGGGGCTTGCAGTAGATTTCTCTGAGGTCCCTTCCAACCTGAGCCATTCTGAATAAATCTGTGAAGAAGATATAAAATGATTTAAGGTAACAGTTTATGAAAAGTAGCTCAAAGAGTTCTAAATCATGAACATCACTGCACCAGTTCCACTTAAGGCAGAAAAAATCCTGTGATTCATGCAAAGAAAGAGCAGAGTTAGATAAATGGATTTTGTTGTTGTTGTTGCCAGAAAAACATTGGAATTAAGACATTAAAGTATAAAAATTAAGTACCACACACAGTGACCCCCACATGCCTCTGCCAATTGCTTGTATTAGTTAACAGCGATAACTTCTGCAGCTAAAGGAGGCAGTTAGTGGCAGCCAACAGTGTCTTGTAAGTCCCCTAAGTCAGTGCAATAGTGACTAAGCTCTGCAGTGCAGTGGCAAAGAAGAAACCCATGTGTTCTTCACAGGCAGCCAGCATTATTATAATTATTACTTGCCAGAAACACAGTCCTTGAGCAAAAGAATCTTTAATCTGTTTTCTTACAGAAGTTATTATGCAACAGTTGGAAGTGGGATGACTCTTGTTAATATTTGATATGTAAATAGATAAAATCACCCAGAAAGAACAATGTCACTGAAATTTCAAACCCAACTAATATATGTGGCACTAATTAAAGCTGGAGTAACTACCAATAATAATTTCACCTGTCTAGATGTTTCACTGATTCTGTATTTAATCCTAACTCTAAGGATCTCTGTTCAAAAACATTACTAAAATGTGTGTTAAAACTCTTCTTTCTTCAGTTATTTGTTAGCATGCTTCCCTGAACAGAGCTACCTCAGAATGAGACCCTAGGCACTTGCACAGATGTCTGTTAGCTTTTAAGCAATTATGACACTAATCTTTCCCTGTCTCTTTGGGGGCAGTAAGTTTACAGCTGCCTCCTTTGGAGCGAGTGATTCTGTTGTGTGCTGCTGAACCATTCCCTTGCACTCACAAAAGAAGCTTAAAGCAGGCATGAGAAGTGTTGAGGGACGAATGGTTTGCAGCTTAGTTTTCATAGGTTCATATTCATAGAGTCACAGAATGACTTGAGTTGGAAGGCACCTTAAAGATCATCTGGTTCTAACCCCCCTCCAAGGGACACCTTCCACTAGATCAGGTTGCTCAAGTCCTCATCCAGCCTGGCCTTGAACACCTCCAAGCAGGGACCATCCAAAGCCTTCCTGTGCAGCCTGTTCCAGGGTCTCACCACCCTCACTGTAAAAAACTTCTTCATAATCTCCAGTATAAATCTGTCCTCTTAGAAGCCTTATCTCCTCTACTTACAAATGCCATAGGATCAGACTGAGTAGGATGGAATTGGTTTATATACAGAGAGAGCTACACACACTCCCAAAGGTTTGTATATCCAGAGATTATCATGGAAGGCTTCTAAAGAGCAGTGTTGATCCTGTGAGGAACTTAAAAAGATAGATGTGCATCAGTAACACTGGCAGGAAATTACATGTTAACTAGGAAACAGTAGAAGGTGTCCCTGCCCAGGGCAGGGGGTCTGCAAGTAGATGATCTTTAAGGTTCCTTCCAACCCAAACCATTCCATGAATCTGTGAAGTATATGGATTGCTGTCATGAAAAAAAATCTAGAACTATAAAAATAAGCACTGAGGCTTTTTTGGTTATTCTTGTGGGTCAGCCTTAGACAGGCTATTCAGAATTGCAACTTTTATTCCAAGTTTCATGTTGGAGCAGCAGTTTTTGCTGTCTTTGGGTAGACTTAGGAGAAACAATAATGTGATGGTTAAGGAAGCAGCCTTTCTGGGTAGAGAATAGCTCACAGTGATTGATCTTTATTTTATTTTTCCAGTTGAAAGAGTTGGAGAAAATCCCAAAGAAAAAAAAAATCTATTTTAGGATTTATATTAAAATGTTGTGAAAGCTGCTTTAGGTTTGTACAATGTGAAGGGAGTTTGTGTACTGCATCTGTTTCTGTCTAGGCATCATTGCTAAAGTAGAGAAGAGAAGGCAATGGCAGGAAGCCATTTAGCAGTCAGTTCTGCTTCTAGCCTTGTGAGACAACTGGATGCAACAGACCTTGTCTGATAGAACAAAGTTAAAATCTCCCTGTGCTGTTTTGAGAACACATTTAACTGAATGTTTGACTTCATTTCTGTTACAAAGTTGGTGGCATAGAATGTGTCTTGTAAACCAGTAAACATCTTCATAGATTCATAGAATGGGTTGGACTGGAAGGAACCTTAAAGATCATCTAGTTCCAACCTCCCTGACACAGCCAGGGACACCCTACTCTAGACCTGGTTGCTCAAGGCCTCACCCAACCTGGCCTTAAACACCTCCATGGAGGGGGCATCCACTACCTCCCTGGACAACCTGTTCCAGTGTCTCACCACCCTCACTGTAAATGTCTTCCTAGTCTCCAGTCTAGATCTGCCCTCCTCAGGCTTCAATCCATTCCTCCGAATTCTACCATTACAAACCCTTGCAAAATGTCCCTTGGAATAGAATAGAATAGAATAAACCAGGCTGGAACTGGTGCCAATAGTAGTAAGATATTCAAAAACCAAAGCATCTTGCAGAAGAGTGCAGACAGGACCAGGAGACTGACTCTGTGTGCACCTCCATGGTAGAAGTGCCACGAAATTACCGCTAAGATATGTTCAGAGACATTTGGGTTTCTGGGATTCAGAATCGGAATCAGCAGAGAATGGAAGGGTGACCTTTATCCAGGCTGTGTTTAATTGCTGCTTACTGGTAGCCCCAGGTTAATGTGCTAAGAAATGGTACTTTCAAACTCTTGGGGTTTTGTTTCTGTTGTTCCTTCTCACAGGGAGAAGCAGTGCGGTTAGCTCGGCAGCTGCCCTTGCACTTGTCAAAAGAGGATGTACAAAACACCATTTACAGGATGAAGCAACAGCTTGGAAAGGAAAACAAAGGCTGTGTCCATGGTCGTCCTTTTTTTCATCACTTAACAGATATTCCAGAAGTTTACAAGCACAACTCCATGGAAATCAGTCAATAAATGGAACACTTTGTTTGGGATTAAATTTCTCTTGCTTCATTTGGATTATTACTCTGTAATTTCAGTATGTTTTGTGCAAAGCTTTTGTATAAAAACTTTTCCCCTTCCTGTGTTCACCTAGAGGCTTTTTTTTATTTAAATTCAAATGCCACTTGAAAACTGACAATAAATACTGTAGAGGAACAACAACTCAGTGTTTGGTGTGGGGTTTTTTTTCTTCTTTGAAGAATTCATTGCAGGAATGTTTTCACCTCGTTTGATGCTTTTCTTACAGCTGCAGGTTTAGAAAATAGTGGTATGTCAGAATTCTTTAGCTGCAAGGTGCTTTCAGCAGAGCCTAGAAGAGTTTATCTTACTAAGGACATGAGATGGTAGGTGTTAAAAGAATGGCAGGTAGGCGTAGGTACTAAAATTTGGTCTTGGTCCTATGCAGTTGTTACAATTAGACCAAGCTCAGTGGTGCTGTCAATACAGTAGAGGGGTGGGATAGCATCTGGAAGAACCTGTACAAGCTGGGGAGGTGGGCCCAGGTGAAACTCAAACTCATGAGGTTCAATGAGACCCGGGTGCAGGGTCCTGCACTGAGCTGGAACACTCCTCATTATCAAAACAGGCAGGGAAATTATGAGATTGAGAGCAGCCCTGCAGAAAAAGACGGGGGGGTATTGGTGGATGAGAAGCTGGACATGAGCCAGCAATGTGCCCCTGCAGCCCAGAAGGCCAATGCAGCCTGGACTGCATCAAAAGAAGCACGGCCAACAGGTTGAGAGAGGTGATTCTGCCACTCTGCTCTGATGAGACCTCATCAGAGGATGTGGACCTGCTAGACCAGTTCCAGAGAAGGGCCACAAAAATGATGAGGAGCTGGAACACCTCTGCTATGAGGACAGAGGGAGATGGGATTGTTCATCTTGGAGAGGAGGAGACTCTGGGGAGACCTAATAGCAGCCTTCTAGTACCTGGAGGGGGCCTACAAGAAGGCAGCAGGCGGCCTGCAGTGTTTCTGAAGGCCTGCAGTGATAGGACAAGGGGCAATTGTTTGAAATTAGAGCAGAGGAGATTTAGATTGAAGGTTAGAAAGAAGTCCTTTAGCATGAGGCTGATGGAATAATGCAACAGGTTGCCTGGGGGGAAGTTGGGGCCCCATCCCTGGAGATATTCAAGGTCAGACTCAACGAGTCTGAGCAACCTGATCTAGTGGAGGATGTCCCTGTTCACTGCTGGGGTTTTGGACTAGATGACCTTTGGAGGTCCCTTTCAACCCAAACTCTTCTATGATTCCATGATAAAGATCAAATAAAGAACTTCACATTTCCCTCTAGCTGTCAGGGATCTCTTTAACAGGCATAGATAATAGAGAAAATTATGTTAATGAGGAAAACAAACAAACAAACCTGGAAGTGTAAAGCTCAAACCATTCTATGGTTATATTTTATGCCATTGAAGTAAGTTTATCCTGCTCATAAAGAGCAGGGATGATCAGATGGCACAAGCAGGATATTTTTCCAGGCTCAACCAGTGAGCAAGGCACAAGGTGAGAATGTCACTGCAAAACTGGACACTTGTTACTTGCAAATGTCACTCAGTGCAGAAGATGTGAATTTTTAGAATGGAAGCGAGAAGGTGGATGGAGACACAGGAAGGAGACGTGACTCTTGGCTCTGAGGGGGAAACAGGATCCCAGCCCTGCAGTGGATGCAGAAGGTTATAGTTTGTTTATTTTTATTCTCCTTCGGATGCAAACTGTGAGAGTTTAGAGTGCAGCCATTACAGTGACAAAAGCCAAAGGTAAGCTGGAGACTAGAAATTTATCTCCTAGCAAAGTTTGTTGTAACTTAAATGAGTATGTGCACCAGTTGTAGCCAAGTAGGCCTGTAATGCATAGTATTTAATGAGATTAATAATTGCTAGCTTTTCTCCAAGAGGCAAAATAGCTATACCCTAATTAGACCCATGCCTAATTATACCAGTGCCTTCAATAAGGCTAGAGGCAACATCACCTGCTTTCAGATAACAGTAGTGTTGGAAAAGAGAAGTCCTGTAATTGGTGTTCAAACCCTAGGCTGATGGCAAAATCTTGGTAAAAAAAGTTGGTAAAAAATTGGTACACTGGTGTTCACAGGTGGGTTTAGTTGCTACAGGAGCAAATTCTCATCAGGCACTGCTGTGGGTGCAGGTGCACCAAATTAAGCAATTGGGAGCTGGGCGTTTCCTCCTTTCCTGCTGGTTAGGTTTGCTGCCTGTCAGCTCAGTTTGCTTTTTGTCTCTCTGGAGTTTTGGGGATTGTGGTGTGGCTGGGTGCCAGCGGCGAGCGCAGTAGCATGGCTTCAGAGTGGTAAGTCCGGGTGTCTCCCCACTGTGGTACTTGTAGTTGAAACTGAGTTGTGCTGTTGGGAAATGGCTTTAGATAGGGTGAGCCTCTCCTTGCTTTTGTCCTGTGAACAGGGAAATGCTGCCTGCTTTCTGTTTCTATAGATGCACTTTCTTGTTCTAGACGTCCTCTGGTGCTGCATCCATTTTATGTTCTGTATTTAAAGGATGGAAGTGCCCCACTTCTAGACAGACAATATTAAAAAGTCAAAGGGTGCCCTTGCTGTGCAGTGCTTCCCAACAAGGAAGGCACCTTAGCTCGCTGCTTTTGCCTCAGCACCTTATGCCATTTTGATACCATTAAGTGACAAAACCCACCAGGCTCTTTGGAGAGCACACAAAGGCTGCCTGTCTGGTTGGTCAGTCCTTACCTGTATTGTCTGAGAGAGAGCAGAAAACCTAAAACATGTCATGATGAGTAGAATTGGTTATTGTTGTGCTTACCTCTTCCCTTGGAGGAAGAAGCGGCAGGGCAGGGCAGGCCAGGCATGTGTCCCAGCAGCAAGCAGACAAGGCTGCCTCATCGTTATACCCCCATGTCATGGAACCCCCACACACCTGTTCCCAGCATGAGTAGCCAGGTGGCCAAGGAGGCCAGCAGCATCCTGGCTGGTATCAAGAACAATGTGTCCAGTAGGAGTAGGGAAGTGATCATGTCCCTGTACTTTCTCTGGTGAGGCCGCAGCTTGAGAACTGTGGTCAGTTCCGTGCTCCATAGTATATGAAAGACATGGGGAATGTCCAAAGAGCAGCAAGGCTGGTGAGGGGGTTCGAGGGCATGGCACAGGAGGAGTGTCTGAGGCAGCTGGAGTTTAATGTGGAGAAGGCTGAGGGGACATCTTACTGCTCTCTACAGCCACCTGAAAGGAGGCTGGAGTTGGGGATTGGTCTCTTCTGCCTAGTATCAGGTGATAGAACAAGAGGAAATAGCCTGGAATGGTGCCAGGGGAGATTTAGGTTGGGTATTAGTAAAAATTTCTTTCCTGAAAGAGCGGTAAGGGATTGAAACCGGCTGCCCAGGGAGGTGGTGGAGTCACCATCCCTGGAGGTGTTCAAAAAACATGTAGGTGTGGCACTTAAAGACATAGCTTAGTGGTCATGGTAGCTCAGTTAAGGTTGGACTTGATCTTAATGGTCTTTTCCAACCTTAATGATTCTTTGCTTTCAGGGGACATCCAATATTTTCTCTGCCCCCTGCTGGCATTTTGTTGTTGTACATTTTGGACCCCTTAGAATGATGGGTAGGCAGATCTGAGGCTGACCATGAACCAGCATCGTTCATTCCTCTTTTAGTCACCAGCATGTTACATAAATATGGGTAGAAACCTGAAAGGGACATGGCACCTTCTATGTGTTTAATTTGTGAATGTGTTGGGAATTTTAGTAACAAAGTTTGTGTTTGGATGAAGTGTGTGTGTGAAGGGATTTGGAGTAGTTCTGGGGCTTTTCCTTCAGGATGAGCAGCAGCAGTTCAGGGAATAATCAACATCCCTCTGGTTTTGCTAACTTATTTCAGGAGCACTTAGAATCACAGAATGTCAGGGGTTGGAAGGGGCCTCCAGAGATCAACAGGTCCAACCCTTCTGCCTCAGCAGGATCACCTAGGGCAGGCCACACAGGAACATGTCCAGGTTGGCTTTGATAGTCTCCAGAGAAGAAGACTCCACTATCTCCCTGGGCAGCCTGTTGCAGTGCTCTGTCACCCTCACAGTGAAGAAGATCTCCTCATGCTGAGGTGGAGCTTTGTGTGTTCTAGCTTATATCCATTATTCCTTGTCCTAATATCATGTGCCACTGAGAAGAGCCTGCTTCATCCTATTGACACCCACCCTTCAGATATTTATAGATGTTAGTAAGATCCCCTCTCAGCATTCTCTTCTCAAGACTCAACAGCCCCATCTCTCTCAGTCTTTCGTCACAGGAGAGATGTTCAAGACCCTTAATCATCCTCACAGCTCCTCACTGGACTCTCTCCAGTAGATCCTTGTCATTCTTGAATCAAAGTCACTAGTGGAGGTAAAATCTGAGTGATGCCATTGGTGATTTGTTACAGTGGGTGAGTCTCTTCTATTTTCATATTCTAAGATGGACTATTTCAGTATCCAGCAATAGAATCAATCCTCACAAGCAGTGCTGTAGTTCTACAAGGACCATTCCTCACTTTCAATGGGCGCAAGTGGTTTCATTTCTTCTAGAGGTTATGAGGTTTTTTCCACCTACATACTTCAAGCCAGCAACAAAGATCAACTTTTTAGTTGTTGGAAAGGGTGATAATGCTTGGCCCTTCTTTGGGAGGGTGATGCTTGGCCTTGCTCGGGGGTGAGGCTTGGCCTTCTTCAGTGGTAATGCTTGGCCTTGCTCAGGGGTGAGGCTTGGCCTTCTTGTGTGGTAATGCTTGGCCTTGCTCAGGGGTGAGGCTTGGCCTTGCTCGGGGGTGAGGCTTGGCCTTCTTGTGTGGTAATGCTTGGCCTTGCTCGGGGCTGAGGCTTGGCCTTCTTGTGTGGTAATGCTTGGCCTTGCTCAGGGGTGAGGCTTGGCCTTCTTGTGTGGTAATGCTTGGCCTTGCTCGGGGCTGAGGCTTGGCCTTCTTGTGTGGTAATGCTTGGCCTTGCTCAGGTGTGAGGCTTGGCCTTGCTCGGGGGTGAGGCTTGGCCTTCTTGTGTGGTAATGCTTGGCCTTGCTCGGGGGTGAGGCTTGGCCTTCTTCAGTGGTAATGCTTGGCCTTGCTCGGGGCTGAGGCTTGGCCTTCTTGTGTGGTAATGCTTGGCCTTGCTCGGGGCTGAGGCTTGGCCTTCTTGTGTGGTAATGCTTGGCCTTGCTCAGGGGTGAGGCTTGGCCTTCTTGTGTGGTAATGCTTGGCCTTGCTTAGGGGTGAGGCTTGGCCTTCTTGTGTGGTAATGCTGGGCCTTGCTCGGGGGTGAGGCTTGGGCTTCGAAGTTTGTTTTCTGTGAAGCAGGCTTGAGTTTGGTGGGTAAGAGGAGTTGGTTCGGTTCAACTTAATTCTCAACCTTTTTTTATCCGTGCTAGAAATACTGAAGGTTTTGTTTCTCTTGTACCCTGATTTTAAGAGGCTGGCTTAGCAAGTGGAAGAACCTGAAGGTGCATCTATTTAATTTTGGAAATGGAAAGCTACCAAAAAGCAGCTTTTCTTTCCACCTCCACCCCCCCTCTCCCCAGCCCTGGTCTCTCTCTCTGAGTGTGGAGTATCACATCTGAAATTATGGAGAGTATGAATGTGGAAATGTTAAATCTTTTGTTAATGGCTTCGAATTAAGCACACATTGTTGCAGATGATTTGGAGGACTTATTTAAAGTAAATATACAATTTCAAGCTCAATTATCATTCATAGCTGAACCCAACATAGCAAGGTATTAGGTCTGTGAATTTGATACAGTGTCACTTCATAATTACAATGCTTTTTTTACAGTAAATTTGATATAGAACAGTTGCTAAAGGAAAGCTGCTGAGTAGTGTGACCAACCATTTTATGGGACACATCTGGTGCATTCGTTCAGGATGTGCGCTGCAGAAGAACAGAGCCTCCTGCACAGAACCAGAAGGAAGCTAACTCCACATGTATACATTTTGCGGACATGCAGGGAGGTTAAACAATTAGGAGATAATTGTGTAAGCTAATAGGAGGGGGATGTTCAGAATGTTGTTTCAAAATAGCCAAGGAGGAAACGGAGGAGAATTTATTGTTTTTAAATCTCAAATGAATGGTTTACACCTGTTAATGGTACATTTAGAACAGCTGTTTCTTTTATTATCAGTAAACAGATGCAGAAAGTAATGGAATGTTTTAAAGCAAAATGTTAATCCTGGCTTCCACTATTGAACATTCTCACAATGTCATGATTAAATATTAACTGTAATGCTGCTGTCATCTGCAGTCACAGATTTTGATATTTTTTTTTATTTCCTTTCTTTATTTTTTATTATTTTATTTTTTTTTAACATTTTAAAATAAGTTTTGTAGCTGAGGCTGTAAATTTCCACCCAAAGTTATTGTGGTCCTTCGTCCACCCCAGGATAAGTCTTTTTTGCACCTTTTTTTTTTTAATGATTTTGTTTAACTGATGATTTCATCAGGCTGAATTACTCAGCCAAAGTGACCTTGATTTGGTTTTGCTTGAGGATTATTTCTGTGTTTTTAATTTCACTCTGAAATCAAACAAGTTATAAGACTGGGGAGGGGAGGGAATTGTTCTTGAGGATCCAGGCTTTGTTTTGTGAGAACTCCATATGAAGTTGGCTGGTATTCTAGGTGAAGCTTGGCCAGAGCTTTTGCTCTGAGGTCCATGTGGAGCTGGTTGGTATAGTAGGTAAATCTTTGCCAGAGCCTTTATTCTGAGCTCCTTGTGAAGTTGGTTGGTATTCTAGGTGAAGCTGGGCCAGGACTTTTGCTCTGAGCTCCTTGTGAAGTTGGTTGGTATTCTGGGTGAAGCTGGGCCAGAGCTTTTACTCTCAACGCCATGAGGTTGGTTGGTATTATAGGTAAAGCTTTTGCACAGTTAGGCCCAGCATTGCATACTGGGATAGTATCAGCTGGATGTTATGGAGAGGATCTCATACAGTGCATTAGAAGTTTTTGGTTTATGTGAAAGTAGTTTTAAGGTTAGTTCAGTATTTTTGTATGGATGTCTTCTGACAAATGTATTGTGCTACTGAAGCTTTGAAATACAGAGCAGCTATGGTCCTGACAGCCTCTGGGGGAAAAAAATTACCTCAAAACTACACATGCAATACCACATCTATCAAGAAAAAAAAAAACCACAAGTATTTCAAAATTAGTCCCTAAGCTGACCTGAAATTTCCTAGAAACCAGTACCTACCACTCAGATGCTAAAAGATGGCAATGGTAATCCTTCATCTGGAATATCAGTCTTTAAAGTTTAGAGTTCTAGTATCTGAAAATGTTCTAAAACATGGAGCATTTCAATGCCTTAAGGTACAGTTGTGGAGCATTACTAACTCAGCACTCCAAGAACGGAAGCACAGAGCATTAATACTGTCAAACTTGTTTGGCAGATTAGTTTTCAGGAAATGCAGAGACCAATGAAGATGGCAGCTGCATTATTAAAATCCTGTACTCAAGCCCAGGTCAAATTGTTCATTCATGCATGGAGTAACTCAGCATTAATTGAATCATTACATTTTTCAGATATTTTAGATCACTGATGTTTTTTGCTTCAGCACTTAAAATGCCTGTTTAAATTGCAGCATTCACAAGGGGCAAGGGTTTTGACAGGGGAATGCTGTACCAAGCATTCATGTGTGAGTCAGGTCATTGCAGTGATGAAACTCTGCTAGCAGAAGTGAGGTTCTACTTTATTTATAATGTCAGGACAGCCTGGTTTGGGGGGATTTCAAAGATGCTTAGTCAAGTAAAATGATCTAAGTTGATGTGAAATAACAGAGGTTACAATTTTCCTTGTTCTGGGTAGACTGGTACTGTTTCTGTTAGGTAAATGTGAATATTCCTGACAAAAGGTAAGAGCATGGACAGGCTGCAAGAGTTGGGGCTGCTCAGCCTGGAGAAGAGAAGACTCTGGGCAGATCTTAGAGCAGACTTCTCGTACCTGAAGGGGACCTGCAAGAGAGCTGGGAGGGACTCTTTACAAGGGCTCGTAGTGATAGTATGAGGGGCAATGGATTGAAGCTTGAAGAGGGCAGATTTAGACTGGAGATGAGGAAGACATTCTTTACAGTGAGAGTGGTGAGACACTGGAACAGGTTGCTCAGGAAGGTTGTGGATGCCCCCTCCATGGAGGTGTTCAATGCCAGGTTAGATGAGGCCTTGAGCAACCTGGTCTAGTGGAAGGTGTTCCTGGTGGTTGGAACTAGATGATCTTTGAAGTCCCTTCCAATCCAAACTGAACCTGTGAATTACAAAAAGGAGGAGGGAAAAGGCCTCTCCTGTTCATTAAGCAGCTTTAAAAGAATCCTATCACCTCACGTCAAGAGAATGGAAATGAAAATTCTTTTGGAAATAACCTGAGTTTGTTTCCTATAAAGAAGTTGTTGAAAGGCAAATCATTACAGCTGTAGGGACCTAACCTAGGCATGATTCTTATCAGGCTTGGTCAAAAGTAACCACTGGTAAACAGATTGCACAGACAGAATCAACCAGGTTGGAAAAGACCTCAGAGATCATCAAGTCCAACCTAACACCTCGTGACAACTAAACCATGGCTCTAAGTGCCACATCCAATCCTGTTTTGAACACCTCCAGGGACGCTGACTCCACCACCTCCCTGGGCAGCACATTCCAGTGGCCAATAAATTTTTCTGTGAAGAACTTTCTCCTCACCTCGAGCCTAAACTTCCCCTGGTGCAGCTTGAGACTGTGTCCTCTTGTTCTGGTGCTGGTTGCCTGGGAGAAGAGTCCAACCCCCACCTGTCTGCAACCTTCTTTCAGGCAGATTATTTCTAAGCAATGTGCTGCTGGGTTTCTCTTTTTCTTCGCTTAAACAGGCACAATTGGATTATTATTTGGTCGGTCATTTGGCCATTCCTGATGTTCCCTGACAGCTTAGGTGTGTTCAATTTAGAATCCATGAATAGCTACTAAGACATGCAAAATTATAGAAAAGTAGTTCTGGAAACAAATTCCTTCATCAGAGGAATTCATGCAATTGCATTGTTGGACTTCAGTCTTCAGCATTCAACTCCAAACCCCCCAGTTTCAAAACTGCTTGCCTGAGATCCCATTGCCATTTAGGAGAGCTGTACCTGCCATGCTTTATTTATGATGACCTTTGAGCTGTGAATGTGCTGCCAACTGCTGTAGGAAGCATGGATTTGAAATTCCAGGTTTGGTCTATGTCTGCAAATAAGGAAATTTGCCAGAATATTGCTGCTGGCCTTTTAGAATATTATTCTAGTGTGGGTTTCACTGTGGAACCTGAAAACACTTCATAGGGCACCAACTGCCTGTAGATGATGGAAGCTGAAGCAGCAGCTTGATCAGCCTTGGGCTGGATGTGGAATTTACAGGGGGCAGACCTCAAACTCTGCAATTCAGCTTAATGCTGCTGCATTTTCACTATGGTGAGCAGGAACCTGCTGGTTAAGGTGTGGGTTCAGTAACTTCTTGCCCAGCTCAGGACTCCTTGTGGAGTCCTGAGGACTGTATAGTTTCTGAGCCTATATTACTGTGAGCCATCAAAACTTGTGCAGTTTTTCATTCTTATTGTGTCCTCTTTCTTCTGAATTTATTTTGGTGCTCTCTAGCAACCAAACATAGTGCTGAATTCTTTGATCATGTCAAGTAGTTATTATTTTTTCTTTTAGTTTTTAGTTTGTTGGTTTTTTTTTAAACCTGTGTAGTGCAGAATTAATAAAACTAGAATCCAGTCCATCTAAGACAAGGCTGAAAAGGTAAAATATGTTGCACTAATCACTGTCTTGCCACTTATTTTTCTGATTTGCCAGTCTGAAGCCTTTTAGCTGTAGCTGAAAAAAATCTGGAGCAAGTCTTTTGACACAGCACAGTTTGTTGTAAGGAAGATTTAATAGCTCGTTATGTCCTATTTCTATAAACAGAAGTCATTTAGAGTTCAGCAGATATATTTAGAATCAGCATTTGTGCTGGTAGTTAGAAGCTGAATGAAATAATCTTTGAAAAGCTCAATATAGAGAAGGGAATATGCAAGTTCTGACTCACCTTGCAACTAATTCTTTCAAGAGCCTTGGGCAAGTTCACAATCCTGACCGATAACACGGAGAATCGCATTTGTGGTTTGATTTACAAACCTTTTTACTGGTGAGGTGAAGGGTTGTGTGCAAACATGAATAGTTTTAAGAGAGGTTTATGGTTACTGCTGTGCAAAAGATCTGCTTCTGCACTCGACCATAGCAAAGTTCCCTGATCTTCATAAAGGAAGGTTTCCCTGTCACAAGGAGAGCAGTGTAAGGCCCAATAGAATGGACAGCTGGAAGCTCTGGAAAGGTCCTGTCTGCTGTGGTCTGGTTCACAGAATCCTAGCCTGGTGGAGTTTCAAAGAGACTTCTGGAGATCATCTAGTCCAACATCCTTGCTAATGCAAGGTCACCCACAGCAGGTTGCACAGGATCACAATGTTCAAGCAAGTTTGGAGTCTCTTCAGAGAAGGAGACTCTACAACCTCTCTGGGCAGCCTGCTCCTGGGTTTGGCACCCTCACAGCAAAGAAGTTTTGCCTTCTGCTTTCGTGGAACCTGCTATGTTCCAGTCTGTGCCCATTACCCCTTCTCTTATCACTGTGCACCACTGAAAAGAACCCAGCCCTGTTCTCTTAACATTTGCCCTGCTAGGTCAAAAATATTAATAGGAGTTTACAGTTTAGGTGATAGATCGCTCAGTGTAATGTGTTGACCTGAAGGTATGCATAATAGCTGAAACAAGCAGGAGAAGTTTAAGATATGAGTTTTAGAGCAAACAGTAAATTAAAACCATAGTGACCTTTTGGTCTTGCTAATTGTGCGCAAAGGTGTTCATCTGTTGGTCTGTACTAATGGCACTAACAGGCTCTTGCTCAGGGGCAAGCTCTTGCTCTGGCCTTTGCTGATGAAACATGCAATTAAAAGTTTACAAGCACACCTTGATGCAATTATTGCATGTGGTGGTTTGGGAAAAGATAGCTGCTCTTTTGTCATGACAAAGGGGTTCACATAGCCATCAGTGCCCTACTTTAGATTGGAGTTGCTATTTCTGCCCTGGTTGCTGGCTGTGGCTGCTCTGGTATGAAGTCTGCTAGTTTCTACTCTATCATTTCTGATAGAGATTTTGCCAAACACTCAGAAGTTTAAAAAACAGTAGTTAAAAGCATATTATATATTACACTTCCCTCTCTTTTTCCTCCTGTGTTTTAACACAACCGTTGTCCTTTCTTCCACATTAAGCGCCCATGCTTTTAACATTAAAAAACAAACTTCTGGGATCACCCTGTCATTAAAGAATTATCTTGCAAGGATTCCTTTGCAGAGAATTACACTCTATCCTCACCTTAAAGGGGACACTTTCCACTTGTTGCCACGTTTGAATTTTGATTGCTTCAGTGAGAATCAGAAGTTTTCATGTCATTACTGAAGAGGGAAAACATGAGGACAGGTATTATTTAATTTTGTTCTCTCCTGATACTTGCAGAGGCTATAAAATGATGCTTTACCATTTGTGTTGCTGTCCATCCAAGCAGCAGAAGGGTGAAGTTGTACATGAAAAGGAGAATCTCCTGGTGCCCATTTATCCCCTCATTAAACTGCTGTATTGAGGACTGGCCACTTTGCTGGCTGGGAAGCAGAACCTAACATGCCTATAGTGTTTCCCCTCGCTTTAACTACACTGGAAGGTCTACTTGTTGGGGAAAATGATCTGCTGGTACCAAATGATATATATGATGTGCCACACAAAAGATTTCCTGTTTTCAGTTTGTAGGACATGACCTGTGGGCTAGCTGAAGCAGGCATCACCAAGAAAGGGCTATATCTACATATACAAGTGCTCCTATTGATACCTTATTTTTCTAAGATTTTGCTGAGTAAAGCTATTTCCATACATAAGGGTTTTGGCCATCTGCAACTGCTTGTCAATGAGCCTGGGTTGAGAACACTGCTTGTAATTGTAACCTCAGGAATGTGTGACCAGCTCGCGGCCAGCTGTGCATGCCCTGACTTTTCCCAGGTGTTAAGATACATGGCCACTTTTGTTTGCCTTAACCAATGGGGCAAAATACACTCCTTGTGGTTTTTTTCCCCACCTTGTATTAAACCTAAACCTGCTGGGTTTTATTGTTTTTTTAATACGTCAAAGCAAACAAGTAGGTCAAGTTGTCCAGTGTTGTTTAATTCTCGTGTGGACATGACCCAGGGCTTTGCCATCTGTATGACACTATGTGTTCAGGGAAACACAGAAAGGGTCCTCAGCCTGCCATAGTCCTGCTAGAAATTAACAGTGCTGACCCTACAAATCACACAAATGATCTTGGTGTTGTCTGGAAAAGGGTTTAATTGTGTTTTAATGGCATAGATGTTTCTGCCATTTAAGCCTCTTCAGCCAGGGCGAGTTTGGGTAATTGGTTTTATTTTAATCATCCATTTCATGACCACTGGAATGCTTTCTTGCTGTATTCTGCATGGGAGTCTAATTGAAACTCTCACCAAATCCAACCCAGAATTGTCTGCATAGGTGTTTTTGTCTTTACCTGAGTATCATTTCCATGAAGAAAAAGACTTGGGGATGCTGACTGATGAAAAGCTCGCCATGAGCCAGCATTGAGTTCATGCAGCCCAGAAGGCAGTTGTGTCCTGGGCTGCATCAAAGAGGAGTATGGCCAGCAGGTGACGAGAGGCAATTCTGCCCCTTGTGAGACCCCACTTCAAATACTGCATCCATTTCTGGTGTCCCCACCATAAGAAGCACACAGCTGTTGGAGTGAGTGCAGAGGAGGGCCACAAAGATGGTCCAAGGCACCTCTGCTGTGAGGATAGAGGGAGTTGGAGTTGTTCAGCCTGGAGAAGAGAAGACTCCATGGGGATCTTAGAGCTGCCTTCCAATACCTGCAGGGAGCCTACAGGAAGGCTGGAGAGGGACTCTTCATAAAGGTGTCTAGTGACAGGACAAGGGGGAATGGTTTTAAGCTGAGGGAGAGTAGGTTTAGACTGGATCTTAGGAAGAAGTTCTTCAGTATGACGGTAGTGACACTCTGGAATAATAAGTTGCCCAGAGAGATTGTGGATGCCCCCTTTCCTGAAGGTGTTTAAAGCTATATTGGAAAAGGCCTAGAACAACCAAATCTAGTTGAGAGGTGTCATTGCACATGACAGGGAGGTTGAAGTAGATGATTTTTGAGGTCCCTTCCAAGCTAAGCCATTCTACAGTTTTCTGTATTCAGGGAGGAGTCACAAATAACTTGATAGCAATACCTATGAGCACAGGTTTTCTCCATGCAGGTGTTGGAGGGGGAGAGCACTTCTAGTGATCAAATCTATCAAATGTGTTTCATGACCTTTGACATTTAGTCAAGTAAAAGGAAGAGGTGGACTTATAGACATGACAATCTGCATAAATGTGATTGTTGGAAAGGAATAAATCCGCTTCTGAAGTCACTGCTGTTGGCTTCCATTTGTCATAAAGTTCATATGATCTCCGTCTGGTAGATATAGACAAGAAATGAGTTTGTGGCTTAGGCTGTGACTTAGACATACATTATCCCTAGAAGTAACCTACCTACTCTGATCACTTGTCATGGAATCAACTCAGACCACCAAGCAGAGAAGCTCTGCACCTTTTGTAATGAGTTCTGAGTTCACAAAGTATGTGTCGTAGGGTTGGAAGGGTAAGGCTGAAAAGCCTCCTCCCTCCCCCCTGTAAAGTAAAGGGAAGGAAAGATTGAAGGAAAAGGGAAAAAAAACTCACAGCTGAATTAGCAAAGCAGTGGAGCTGTATATTTACAAAGCAATATAGGATATGCAGGGGAATATATACAAATTTACAATATTTACAATATATACAAAGATATACAACAGAGTAGCACAGAAATGAGAGTTCCCCCCTCTGCTGAGGGGGTTCCCCACCTCCACTTCCCCCCTCTCTCCCCCTTTCCCCTGAGCGGGTTAGAAAGAGAGAGAAAAGAGGAAAAAAAGTTAGAAGCAGTTATGTGTTAATTGGAAAGCAGTTAATACAGGCCTTGCAGTTTTATCAGTTTTGTCAAGGTCAAGCCTTGGCTGAAAGCCCAGAACAGAGAGCTGCTGCCCTAAGGATGAGCGGAAGCAAGACTGAAGATAAAAGTGCCGGAATGCCCAGGATACCCTCCTGCACTCCCAGTTCAGAAGGTGCTTCCTCCCACTCTACCAATGAAATTAGTTTAGATCCTTCTTTTCGTTTACCAACTTCCGTCCACCATATTCCCTTTCTTAAAGGCACAGTCTCAAACGGTCATAGTATGAAAATGTGCTTTTGGGGGCCTTTCAAAGAAGTTTTGGTTAGCTTTGAGTGGAGTAAGGATGCAGCAGCTTCTAAACCAACACTGGGGTTTGCCTAAACATTCAGAAGTCAAGGAGAGATGAGCACACATGAAAACTTGGCATGTGCTTAAATGCTTTTTGAAATCTACATCTTGGGGACTTGGAAAAGGTCACCCAGTCTTGAAAGTGGAAAACTGAGCTCCCAAACTCTTTCTTAGCCCTTGAAAAATGTATCAGAACTGCTTGGGGAGGAGAGAGAGGGTCACACCAATCTAATGCTGAGAACTTCTTGGACATGAGGTTGTAGCTAGACAAGTTCTCACTTTTAGCTGCAATGATATGGAGCGTTGCACGATGATGCCCTTGCATGGAACACTGAATGATGTGCTTTCAAGGGTGGTTTTGTAGTTAAAGTACTGCTGTGTGAATCCTCTTCAAAAAGCAGGGACTGTCCACTCTTCACCCCGAGAGCTGATAAGAGCTGGGATAAAACTGAATGGTAGAAATCAGCAGTGATTTGTGCCCCTGACTGACATCTCTCCAGGGCTATGTACCAGCATTGGGGATTCCTGTAGCCACTGGTCTTCGGTATTTCCTGTGAAACTTAAACCTAATGTTCCAAATCTGCACCAGCACTCAACTATTCTGTCCTTTGTTTTCTGTTAGTCAAGGTGGCTTTTCTCATTAGTATAAATCACAAAGCTCCTGCAGCAGTAGCCTGGGCCCTATGATATACAGCGGCTCTGCTGTGGCCAAGGGATATTTACAACCCAAAATGCTCCACTTGGAGTTGGAGAAGCCTTTCACTGCTTCTTCTTTCACAGTTCCTTGCATCCTAATGAGGAATTCTGGATCAAATCAGATGTAAGATGGATCAAATCAGGATCTTTTAAGAGAAAATCATATAGAATGCTGTAATACTTTTATTATGCCTGTCTGATGTGAGCAAAATTAATTAGACAAAGGCAAGTAAAATGCACCCCTGTGAACATTCAGCAGTTTAAAACCAAGACAATTAAAATCTCTGCAGTGCATTGCAGAATTACAGAATGGTGGGGGTTGGAAGGGACCTCTGGAAATCATTGAGGCAGATTCATCTAGAGAAGGTCACACAGGAACATGGCCAGGTGTGTTTTGAGTGTCTCCAGAGATTGAAACTCCACCACTTCTCTGGGCAGCCTTCTCCAGTGCTCCAGCACCTTTAAATTAAAGAAGTTCCTCCTTATGTTTTGGTGGAACTTTGTATGTTCAAGTTTGTGCCCATTACCCCTTGTCCTGTCACTGGGCGCTACTGCAAAAAGCCTGTTCCCGTCCTCCCGACACCCACCCTTGAAGTATCAATCAGTATTTACAAGATCCTCTGTCAGTTTTCTCTCTTTCAGAATGAGATGACCCAATTCTCTCAGCCTTTCTTCATAAGAGAGATATTCTAGGTGCCTAATCATCTTTGCAGCTCTTTTCTCTATCCTCTCCAGCAAGTTCCTTCTTCAACCTGGGAGCCCAGAACTAGACATAGGACTCCAGATGTGGCCTTACCATGGCAGAGTTGAGGGAGAGGAGAACCTCCCTTGACCTGCTTGTTGCACTCTTCTTGATGCACCCCAGGATGCCATTGGCCTTCTTGGCCACAAGGACACATTGCTGGTTCATGGACAGTCTGTTGTTCAGCAGGACTCCCGGGTCCTTTTCCCCGGAGCTGCTCTCCAATGGATCAGTCCCCAACCTGTACTGATCCACGGGGTTGTTCTCCCCCAGATTCAGGACTCTAGCCTTGCCCTTGTTGAATTAGATTTCTCCTCATCCAGCTCTCAAGCCTGTGCAGGTCTCACTGAATGGCAGCCCAGCCTGATGGGGTGTCAGGCACTCCTCCCAGTTTGCTACTGGCTGGGGAGATTATTCTCATTCCTGCTTAAGTTGTTCACTACTAAAGGAGTGGGAAACTTACTGCACTAAGTAAGAAACACCTGGTTTTACATAAAGTAGTTCCAAAATGGCTTTACCATTAGACTTAAAGTTGACAGTGGCAAAAAAAAATTAAAAAGACAAGCAGCATGCATATATTTCTTCATATCTGCTCATCTTTCTTATTTTCATTCCTGCATTTAAGTTTCAATCTTTCTGAAGGGGAAAAAAAAAAAGGCTGATGCACATGGATCTCTACTAACTTTAGACATATTAATAATTGGAACTGGAGACAACTGCTTACTTCATATACAAAAGAACCATAGAGCCATAGAATGGTCTGGGTTGGAAGGGATGACCTACAAGGGTCATCTAGTCCAACCCCTTCTGCAGTAAGCAGGGGCATCTTCAACTAGATCAGGTTGCCCAGAGCCCTGTGGAGCTTCATCTCGAATATCTCCAGGGATGGGGCCTCAACTACTTCCCTGAGCAACCTGTTGCAATGTTCCACTACCCTTGTGCTTTCTAACATCCATGTGTCCAAGTGCTTTAGATTCCTGCTCTTTCTCAGAGCTTGCTTTTGGAGAGCAAGTAGGTGTTGCTGATGCTATCATTCTGTGTAATTTTAGAGTATTCTCTTCTTGTTAGACCTGCTGAGTTTGAACACTTGCTCTATGAAGACTTAGGTCTTACTGGAGTAGGAAATATTTTCTTCCTGTGTAGGTTTTGAAAGATCAACAAGAATTCACAGATTGCATTGAGTTGGTAGAGACCCTCAAGGGTCACCTTGTCCAAAACCCCTGCAGTCAGCAGGGACACCTCCAACCAGATCAGGCTGCTCGGGGCCCCATTAAGTCTGATCTTGAATGTCTCCAGGGACAGGGCCTCCACCACGTCCCTGGGCAGCCTGTTCCAGTATTTCACCACTCTCATTGTGAAAAACTTCCTGATTTCCAACCTGCTCCAGTTTGAAATCGTTTCTCTGATTTGATGCAGCTTTCAGTCACGTTGCCTTCTGTTGCATTTTCATCAGCTACTGAAGACCAAGTAGCACTAACTTAGTAGGTGGGAGGAAACCACAGGGAACAACTCCAAGTTGGTATTTTTTTCTCCCGTAGCAGCATAGAGATCCAGCTGAGCAGAGCTGTTCGCCCTGCTCCTCAGGGCTAACATAAATTAAAGGTCCTGAGCATGAGGGGTTGTTAACATTCTCATAGGGCTCTTTATAAGATGTTAACCCCCGTGGTCTGGCCAGGCTCCAAAAGGGGTAATTACATTCTTCCTACCTAAATTCCCCCTGCAATTGCAATTCGATGTGCTGGTATTCCTCACTTCCTCTCCTCTGCCGTGCCCCGTGGAACAGTTGTTACATTTCATCCCAGAGGTACTTGCTTTCAGTGACTGATGGAGTGATCTGTGCCTCGAGTCTGTAAAGCATTTTATAGAGCCTTCTTGGATGAAATGTAATTTACGACGCTTAATTTCGGTTTAATTATCTGCTGGTTAGAATGGACTCGGTTTAATCTGAGCCCTGTGAACTTTGTGCAACAGACCTGGAATGAGGCAGTCTCAGAAACTGTTCTCGTTCCCTGTAGAGCTTCTTCTCAGGAGTTTTTTAGATAGGAGAAAAAACAGATCAAAGGGGGGAAAAAAAAAGAGGAAGGCTTTCCTAAAGGGTTTGTTATAGAATAGGAAGAATTTGAACTATGTAGAAAGGCTGGTGAGATTTTTGCCTCAACTGAAGTCTATATTGAGAGTGTGTATATGTGTGTGTATATGTATGTGTGTGTGTATATATATATAAATACATATATATAGTGTTTCCTCTGCTTAGGGCTTCTGTTGCAACCTCAAAAGCAGCATCTAAGCACCCATTTTTTAGAAAATGTCTTGTTTTCTACCACATACTGTACTAGAAATGCCTTTTATTATAAAAAAAAAAAAAAAAAAACAAGCTAGAATTTTTATTCAAGAGATTATATATAGTGTACTTCCAATTAGTATGCAAAGCTGAGTCATAGAATGGAGAAGAGGAGACTGAGGGGTGACCTTATTGCTGTCTACAACTACCTGAAGGGGGGTTGTAGACAGGCAGAAGTTGGTCTCTTCGCCCAGGCAACCAGTACCAGAACAAGAGGACACAGTCTCAGGCTGTGCCAGGGAGGTTTAGGCTGGAGGTTAGGAGGAAGTTTTACGCAGAGAGAGTGATTGCCCATTGGAATGGGCTGCCTGAGGAGGTGGTGGAGTCACCATCGCTGGAGGTGTTCAGGAGGAGACTTGACAGCGTGCTTGGTTGCATGGGTTAGTTGGTTGGGTGGTGTTGGATGATAGGTTGGACGTGATGATCTTGAAGGTCTTTTCCAACCTGGTCTGGTCTATTCTATTCTATGGTTGGAAGACACCTTAGAGATCATCTTCTGCAACCTCACTGCCATGGGCAGGGATGTCTCTGTCAACCAGACTTCATTGCTCAAGGCCTCATCTAATCTGGTCTTAAACACCTCCGGGGAGGAGACATCCACCGCCTCTCTGGGCAACTAATTCCAGAGTCTCTCCACCCCTGTACTGAAGAATTTCTTCCTAAGATCTAGTCTAAACCTATTTTTCCTCAGCTTAAAACCATTCTTTCTTCCTTTATGAAAAGTTCCTCTCCAGCCTTTTCTTCAGGTATTGCAAGGCAGCTCTAAGGTCCCTGTGGAGTCTTCTCTTCCGCCTGTAAGCAGACAGAGGTAGTACTGAATGTTTAGCAAGATAGTGAAAGAATATCTGAATATGCCAAATATGCAGAGACTTCCAGATACAGTGTTCTGTAATTATAGGATTTGCTTGTCCTACATCTGCAATACAAATAGGATCAAACCATGCTGGGGTCCATTGCTGAGTTTAGTTTATTAGTTTCTCTCTTTACTCAAAATCTGTCCTACACAGGAAATCTTTGTACATACAATGAACTAAACTTTTATTTCGTAAGCTCACTTAGTCTGGTCTGATGTATCCCAGCAGGCCATTGCATCTCATGGGGTATCAGCATCAAGCTTAAATATTTAGTTTAGGTCAGATATTTCTGTCCTACAACATCAGCATGCAGGCTGCAGGTAGAAACAAAGGATCTGTGCCATAATGTCCTCACTACTTCAGTAAGATCACTCAAGTGGAAGGTTTTGCAGGTGCATTCTGTGGTAGCACAGGAAATATACTTCCAGTTCCAGATGGCAAAACTCAATGTATGACCCTACACAAGTGAACATGAGCTCCCAAGGGGATTCTTTGTGTTACAATGCAGATTTCCACATACCCCTGCATCAGCCACTCACCCTCTGGTGCTTCTGAGGACAGGTTAAAAACCCAAATCAACCAACTGACAAACTGAAATGACTCTTCCTTGGGTTAGAACAACAACAACAACATTTATCTGCTATGATAAAATGAATTTGAAAGCCCAAATCTTAAAATGTCCTTGCAAGATCTTTAATTGTGTTTCAGTGAAAAACTCCACTGCTAGGAACGTAAGACACCTTTCCCTTTGGTCTATGATGAAAGCTGAATCTGTGGTTGTTGCTTACAAAAGAGCTTATATGCCCTACAGAGCCACATGTTAACGTGAGTTCTTACCTAGATAAAGCCACTTTGTGTGGCTTTTAGGCTTTTAACCTGGAATAGGAAACTTAATTCTCCTTGCCTAGGAGCAGTTCAGATCTATTCTTACTTCAAAACAGTTTGCCATTTGGAATGAAAATGAGCTATTTGTGTAGGTTTGGTGTTGCAACCATTAAGAGTGTGCTGATTTGCTTAATAACAGTAAATATTTGCCTAAAATATGGCAGTGGTACCAAAGCTTTTCTCTTGTGATCATTACCACAGTTTTAAAATGCACTTAGGTTGTAATTCAGTTCTTTTTAATTAGTTTACAAGTGCATCTAAACAGCTTTATTCACACTGATGGTCTCCTAAGAGGCACAAGAGCAATGTGCTCTCGCTCACCATCAACTCTAACACATCCCCTTGTCTTTTCAAAGCATCTTAAGGTGTTTATATGGTGTTATTTGTTTGTCTTGGCAGATCAGCATCGTTTTGTGGTAATTTCTGTTTCCAACATGAAACACAGATGGAAACTTTGATGCAGAAAAAAATCATGTATTTGGCTACAAAGATGATCAGAGGGCTGGAGCACCTCCCCAATAGGGTCAGGCTGTGAGACTGGGGGCTTTTCAGCCTGGAGAAGAGAAGGCTCTGGGGAGACCTTCGTGCAGCCTTCCAGTACCTGGAGGGGGCTACAGGAAAGCTGGAAAGGGACTTTTTCCAAGAGCTTGCAGAGACAGTGTGAGAGGGGATGGATTGAAGGTTGAGGAGGGAAGATTTAGGCTGGAGATTAGGAAGAAATTCTTTACAGTGTGGTTGGTGGAACACTGGAACAGGTTGCCCAGGGAGGTTGTGGATGCCCCCTCCCTGGATGTGTTCAGGTCCAGATTGGATGAGGCCCTTTGAGCAGCCCGCTGTAGTGGAAGGTGTCCCTGCCCATGGCTGAAACTAGATGATCTTTGTGGTCCCTTCCAACACAAATCATTCTATGAATGAATATGTCTTTCATGGAATAATATTTTTTAGATCAAGGTAATCTGAAAGAATAAGGCAGCAAAGGGTATATTTATGTGGAAGAAGATTTGTAGCTAGATATTATGCCCCAGAATTCTGTGCCTCTGTGATGTTTCTAGGGTGTTTTTTCACCTTTTTAATTACCTGACACTGGTGTAACTTTTAACGCCTCTACTTTCCTTCAATGTAATTATCAAATTAATTTTGCCAGGAATAAATATCAAAGAGCAATGTATTAATTTATATTTTGACCTCTTTCATTCTGACTTTTCTCTTTTTTTCACCAAACAGTTTCTGGTGCTTGTCCTTTCACCCCCACCCTGAGTATCAGGCTTTATTGTTCTACAGAAAATTCTCTCCTTTAAAATTTTATTTTGCTGCTTCTTGCACCCTCTCCCTCTGGAAAAGAGGAATGTGCCCTTTCCTTTTACTCATGCATGACTTTCTCACTTTTTCTCTTTTATGTTACCTGCAATTGCATGGGGCTGTTTAAACTCCCCAGGGAAAGAGGGCTGTGGGGATGATTAAGGGACTGGAGCACTGCCTTAGGAGGAAAGGCTGAGAAACTTGGGGCTGTTTTGTCTGTAGAGGAGATGTCTGAGAGGGGATTTAATAAATGGCTATAAATATCTGAGGGCTGGGTGTCAGGAAGGAAGGGACAGACTCTTCTCACTTGCAGCCTGTGATAGGACAAGGGGCAGTGGATGTAAATTACAGCACAGGAAGTTCCATCTCAACATGAGGAAGAACTTCTTCACTGTTAGGGTCACAACGTACTAGAACAGGCTCCCCAGAGAGGTTGTGGAGTCTCCTTCTCTGGAGACATCCAAGCCCTGTGTGACCTGTGCTAGATTCTATGGTCCTGTTCTGGCAGGGGAGTTAGACTGGATCTCCAGAGATCCCTTCTGACCCCTAACATCCTGTGATTCATCTAACACTTCTCCCACTGCTGTCATGAACAATTGTAATTACAAGTGCCTTTTTTGTGGCAATAGAAATTCAGCTGCATAGAACTCAGTAGAAGCTTTCATATCTGAAGGTTGAAAGAAAAAAGTTATTTAAATTCTGTTCAAAGGAGTTTCCTACACATTTTTACTTCTTCCCCACCCTCCCACCTGGTCCCATTTTCCTTCTTCCCCAACCTGCCTGTTGAGCACTTCGCACTCCAAAATTCCCTTCTGTGGTTGCACGTCATTACAGACACGGTCCGATAATTAAATATTCTAAAATATGTACAACATTCAGCTCAGTGGATTTGCATTAAGCTTTTGAGTGGAAAATAATTTCCAGGACTGGTGTCCTGCTCAATGTGGGAAACACCATTTCAAAATTGCAAAATAGAGCATTAAAGTCGTTTTTGCTCGGAGCCCAAACCCGCTCAGAGTTGCGTAGTCTACTTGGAGGAGCAGATTGTTATTGCCATTCACTTGGAGTGAAACTGTAGTAGCAGCTGTATGTCCTCCAAAATTCATCATCATTATGGGATGTACTCTTTAATAACTGCTCTAAATTACTTTCCTCTTTTAAATTTTTCCTTTTTTTCTTAAGTTTTTTTCCTTTTTCTGTTTGTGTGGGGCTTTTCTTCCCCCCCCCCCCTTGGTGTGGGGCTTTTCTTCCCCCCCCCCCCCCCCCCCCCTTGGTGTGGGGCTTTCCTTTCCCCCCCCGCCCCTTGGTGTGGGGCTTTCCTTTCCCCCCCCCTCTTGGTGTGGGGCTTTCCTTTCCCCCCCCCTCTTGGTGTGGGGCTTTCCTTTTCCCCCCCCTCTTGGTGTGGGGCTTTCCTTTCCCCCCCCCCCCCTTGGTGTGGGGCTTTCCTTTTTCCTCCCCTCTTGGTGTGGGGCTTTCCTTTTTCCTCCCCTCTTGGTGTGGGGCTTTCCTTTTTCCTCCCCTCTTGGTGTGGGGCTTTCCTTTTTCCTCCCCTCTTGGTGTGGGGCTTTCCTTTTTCCTCCCCTCTTGGTGTGGGGCTTTCCTTTTTCCTCCCCTCTTGGTGTGGGGCTTTCCTTTTTCCTCCCCTCTTGGTGTGGGGCTTTCCTTTTTCCTCCCCTCTTGGTGTGGGGCTTTCCTTTTTCCTCCCCTCTTGGTGTGGGGCTTTCCTTTTTCCTCCCCTCTTGGTGTGGGGCTTTCCTTTTTCCTCCCCTCTTGGTGTGGGGCTTTCCTTTTTCCTCCCCTCTTGGTGTGGGGCTTTCCTTTTTCCTCCCCTCTTGGTGTGGGGCTTTCCTTTTTCCTCCCCTCTTGGTGTGGGGCTTTCCTTTTTCCTCCCCTCTTGGTGTGGGGCTTTCCTTTTTCCTCCCCTCTTGGTGTGGGGCTTTCCTTTTTCCTCCCCTCTTGGTGTGGGGCTTTCCTTTTTCCTCCCCTCTTGGTGTGGGGCTTTCCTTTTTCCTCCCCTCTTGGTGTGGGGCTTTCCTTTTTCCTCCCCTCTTGGTGTGGGGCTTTCCTTTTTCCTCCCCTCTTGGTGTGGGGCTTTCCTTTTTCCTCCCCTCTTGGTGTGGGGCTTTCTTTATTTCTGTTTTTTAAATTATTATTGTTTATTTTTCCCTGAGTTGTTTTTCTCCTTTTCTTTCTCCTTTTTATTGTTTGTTTTGTTTGGGGCTTTTTGCAGCTATTTTGTTAAGTTGGTTTTGGAAACAGGTGGATAATGACACACAAATTTTGTTGTGCTCTGTGACAAACCAGCCACACAAGGAATACTTCCTTCAACTGAAATGGAGATAAATAATTAGAGGGTGGCTTACTTGAGTTTTGAAACAGTTAAATGCTCTCTTAGGAGGAGATGAGGGGTAGATAAATGGTGAACAACTGGGAAGCTGGCTCTGAAGCACGGGCTCGTGAATTTGGACACCGACTAATCTGTTTTGGCTGCTGCTGGCACTGCGAATAACAGCATAATGCAAAACCTTCCTGTTTCTTCCCACTCTGTTGTTTTCACTTCCCACCAAGGGCAAGCAGCGGCCACAGGCCCAGCCCTCCATAGCAGAAATGGGAGCAGCAGCTTGGCCAGGGCCTCTCATGTGGCAAAGTCCACTGCCTGCCTCTCCTTGCTGAGGCCCTTCTGGCTCTTGTGCTGATTGATGTGTGGCAGAGCATGAGTTTGGGAAGTTGTTTTTTTTTCCTCCCTTTGCCAGCCTGGAGTCGAACTGTGACATCAAATGAAGCATATGATTGGTGAAGGGGCGGCAGCTGCAGCCGGGTGGCTTGCATGTGCCCAGGTGCAAAACTAAACACTTGTAACTGGTTTGTGTTGTCCTACCTTCCCTATTTGCCTTGGCAGAGTTACTGGGCCAAGGAAATCACCTGAAGAGCATTGCTGATAGGGAGGTCATAGAATTGTAGAATGTTAGGAGTTGGAAGAGATCTCTAGAGATCATCAAGTCCAACCACCCGGACAGAGCAGAAGCGGGGCGCACAGGAACGCACCCAGGGAGGGCTTGCATACCTCCAGAGGAGACTCCACAACCTCTTTGGGCAGCCTGTTCCAGGGCTCCAGCAGCCTCCCAGTAAAGAAGTTTCTCCTCATGTTGAGGTGGCACCTGCTGTGTTCTAGCTTGAACCTATTGTTCCTTGTCCTGTCACTGGGCACCACCAAAGAGTGCCTGGCACCTGCATCTTCACACCCACCACTCAGATATTTATAGACATTGATAAGATCCCCTCCCAGCCTTCTCTTCTCCAGACTAACCAGCCCCAGTTCTCTCACTCTCTCTAGGACAGATGTTCAAATCCCTTAATCATCCTTATAGCTCTTTTTTGGACTCTCTCCCGCAGATCCCTGTCTCTCTTGAACTGGGGAGAAGTTACCAGTGAGGGTTTTCTGCTGTTCTTGTATTAACCTCTCACACTATGAGGTCCTGTCAGATTTGGCTTTCCCTCTCTCCGCTTCCTTTAATCATTTATAAAGATGATGAGCTTCCTCAAATTATTCTCACATTTCAGGGACTTCTGCTGGTTCTCTTAGAAACTTGGTCGTTTGCGTTGTCTTGGAGAGAAGCCATGATCTTCAGAACTTATTGGAAACTTAGTGACTGAGAAACCTGAGGCTGTTCAGCCAGCCTGGAGAAGAGCAAACTGAGAGGGGATCTTCTCAATGATGACCAATACCTAAAGAGGATGGGCCCAGATTCTTTTCAGTGGTGCCCAGTGGTAGGAAATGGTGCAATGAGTACAAAACAAAGCACAGGAAATTCCATAGGGAAAAATTTCTTTCCTGTGATGGTGCTGGAGCCCTGGAGCAGGCTGCCCAGAGGATTTTTGGAGGCTCCTTCTTGGAGAGATTCCAAACTCATCTGAACATTGGGATCCTATGCAACCAGCTTTGGGTGGCCCTGCTTTAGAAGGGGGGTTGGATTAGATGATCTCCTGAGGTCCCTTCCAACCTCCACCATTGTGAGGTATCAAGTAAAGTTTGCATACTGTTTCATCATCTTGTTCAAATGTTATTCTAGCACATTATCTCCTTGGGAGTATTTGTCTTTCTTTAACTGATGACCTAATGATCTAAATTTAGCCTTGATTTTAAATTACTGTTTTTTAAAGGAATCAGTAAAATGCAATGTATCCTCTACTTGCTTCTCTCAGAGGCTTCAATTGCCTGTTTTGCCTCAGCTTGGGTTGCAGATGTGGGGGATATCACCTGGTTACTGCAATATTCTCTTGTATACTCTGTTTGGTTCCTGAAACACAATAAAGAGAACCTATATCTGAATGTATAGCACTGAAGACTTCATGCTGGACAGACAATACTTCTGGTAGGGTCTATAGTGTTCCACCTGTGTGAGTTCTAGAGAGGTAGGGCTTGATAGATTCAGGCAAGGCTGCCATGTGAGTACCCTCTTTGCCTTTGTATCTGAAGAGCTAAAGATAAATACCCTTAACCACATCACCACCTTCTTGAGCCTACTTTTGCAGTATTTCCTGTTGTGGATTGGGAAGAATATTATGGGCTGCCCTCAAGTCTGATCATCTCCTTAATGGTCTTGTTCTTGCCTTCATGGCCTATTCTTATACCAGATTCCTTTTTAGTGCTGCTGTCTCTCTTGGCTCTGTCCCATAGATTATGTAAAGGAAATACTCCCTGACCAGTTGATCTTCTTCCATTTAGCCTCTAGATTTTGTGTTTTTTCAATGTAGCTGTAGGACAGAATCCCTGCTGTCCATATCCCATCCAGACACATTGACAGCACTCCATCCTGTGCTCCCAATGGCTTCCCTCTGGGAAGCCACAGCTCCATCAGAGGCTGGGAACTTGTAAGGAGCCTTGCATGTCTGCTGAGAAAGCACCTACCCAATACTGGGGATTTTAAGCTAACATAGCCTTCTGTATGGCTGTTCCTCAGCTGGAAGAGAAGATACAGAAAAGGTCTTGTGGAAAATCATTCATATCCTATGCTGCAAGAAGATTTAGGTATGCTCTCAAGTTTCTTAAAAAGGTGTTTTTGGACTTCTGATGCAACCAAATGATTTATCCTCTGTTTTTCCTCTGAAAACCCATGTGCTGTGCGAAAAGTTTTTTGTGGTTCAATGTAGAGGAAAAAGAATTGCTTTCACTATTTCCTAGACCTTTTTCATAACCTCCATGTCTTTGTGCCTGCTTCATGAAAGGTTTTATCCATCCTGTCTTGATGAAGCCAGCCTTCATCTGCTTCAGACTCTTCTTAACTATATTAAGACTAGCTATCAAATAACAAGGAACGTATTAAAGCCCTGTTCCTCTGAGGCTGCAACAGTCCCTGCTGCTTCACAAGGAACAACAGCAGTTCCTTGGTTCTTTCAGGTATTGCTGTTTCAAGTTAGATTCAGGCATTAGTTATTAATTTTCATTTGCTGGTGACACAGAGGTGTACAAAGGATTGGTGGTCTGTTCTCCCCACTTTTCAAACATAACTTTGGTATCATAAGCTTAGTGTAGAATACCTTTGAATCTCACAGATGAGAGTCTAAGTGAGCAATTGCTTGGGGAATAAATGTAATTTGTGTTGAAATACTCATATACCTTCAAAGTAAATTCCTGCATTATTGAGGGAATCCTCCTTCTGACACACTCCTTTAACATCACAATTAGCTGAAGGAATAGTTGCAAAACTCTGAACTCTTGCTACAGCCTGAAAGGGGCCTGGAACAGAGCTGGGAAGGGTCTTTTTGCAAGAGCTTGTAGTGATAGGATGAGGGGAAATGGATTGAAGCTTGGGGAAGGCAGACCGAGACTGGAGATAAGGATGAAATGCTTTACAGTGAGGGTGGTGAGATACTGAAACAGGTTGCCCAGGGAGGTTGTAGATGCCCCTCCCTGGAGGAGTCTAAGAGCAGGTTGGATGAGGCCTTGAGCAACCTGGTCTAGTGGAAGGTGTCCCTGCCCATGGCAGGGGAGTTGGAACTAGATGATCATTAAGGTCCTTTCCAACCTAAACCATTCTATGACTCTATGCAAGACAAAATAGAACCCATCCAAACAGTAAAAGCAAGCAAGGTACAGGCACACCTAAAGGAACACTTAAGTCCAAGAAAACCTGTTTGCAGGCAAATAGCAAATATGGAGCATATGCAGACCTGTGTGAGCAAAATACTTTCAAGATTCATTTATCTCTTAAGTATAGTTGTTTTATCCTGTGCCTTAAGAACAGGAGACAGTCTGACAAATTAAGGAAAAATACAGAGATCACTAGTGGCAAATGGTGACAAGAATTTATCAAAGTCTTGGTATAGTAAAATTCAGACATTTTCCTTATGGCCCTGTTTGCTCCTCAAATAACCTTCTGCATTTTTTATTTTTACATTAGCAGTGATGTCAGTATCTTGGACAAAGTTCAGCAAATTTTCCCAGTAGTTCCTTACATCATATTATGGCTCCAAAACAACTAAATATTGTCATCATGTTTGGTTTGTTCTTTTGATTTCAATTCCCAAGTTGTGTAACTCTTTCAAAATCATTCAAGCATGATTCAGACTCCTACAGCAACTGTAATAGTAAAAATGGGAAGAAGGACTGGTCCCTGGCTGTGTAAATAAAAAATGCCCTTTGCCCCTGTGCTTGGAAGGATGATGGTGTAAGGTGCTGGAGTGGAGTAAGATCATCAGCAAATGATGATCTTCAGTGCTCATGTGTTTGACATGGCTTGGCAGAAGGATGTCTTCAAAGGTCTTTGAGGAAATGTTGAATGAACAGATATAAAGTTTTCTTTAAATCACAGAAGATGGAGTTTGTGTGGTTATGGTAGCTGGGGAGGTTAATGGTGCTGCAGATATCCTTCTGCAGCCCCTGGAGGAGCTCACACTAGAGCAGATGGATGTCCAAAGTAGACTGTGACCCTGTGGGGAGCCTGTACTGGAACAGGCTCCTGGCAGGGTCTGTGGCCCCATGGTGAAAAAGAAGCCCAGGCTGGAGCAGGTTTGCTGGCAGGACCCCATGGGGGACCCATACTGGAGCAGTAGGTTCCTGAAGGATTCTACCTCATGGAATAGACCCACATTCAAGCAGCTCATGAAGAGCTGCAGCCCATGGGAGTGACTTCTGTTGCAGAAGTTCATGGAGGACTGTCTCCCATGGGAGGGACTTCAGGCTATAGCAGGGGAAGAGTGTGAGGAGTCCTTTCCCTGAGGATTAAGGAGTAGTAAAGACAAAGTGTGGTGGACTGACCACAACCCCCATTCCCCATCCCCCTGTGCTGCTAAGGGAGAGGAGGGAGAGAAAAGAGGGACTCGGTAAAGCCTAGGAAGAAGGAAGGAGGAAGTGGATGCAAGATTGAATCCTTATTTCTCATTACCTTACTCTCATTTGAGTGGTAATAAATTAAACTAATTTCCCCAAGTTGGGTCCCTTTAGCCTGTGACAGTAATTGGTGAGTGATCTCTCCCTGTCCTCATCTTGACCCATGAGCCTGTCATTATATTTTCTCCCCCTTGTCCAGTTGAGGAGGGTCTCCAACCAGGGTCAACCCACCACACTGATGCAGGAAAACAAAATGGCCTGAGTGCTATTGGGATTCCCTGTCATTTAGAAGTTTAGGAAGGGAAGTTTAGGCTTGAGGTGAGGAGAAAGTTCTTCACAGAGAGAGTTGTTACCCATTGGAATGTGCTGCCCAGGGAGGTGGTGGAGTCACCATCCCTGGAGGTGTTGAAGAGGGAGTTGGACGTGGCACTTGGTGCCATGGTCTAGTAGTCATGAGGTCTGTGGTGACAGGTTGGACTTGATGATCTTTGAGGTCTTTTGCAACCTGGTTGATTCTTTGCCTCTAGAAAGATTCAAGCTTGACTGAAGCAGTAGTAAAGGAAAGCAAGTCTGACTGGGGTGTATTGAAGATTGAAGGTGTATTGGGTGAATTGAAGATGTAAAGTGAAGGTAAGGATGAATAATGAGTAAATACATTTGTAAACAGGTGCAAAACACTTTTTAAAATCCCTTTTTCCCCCCTGCCTGGAAAGCTGCCACTGTTATGTGATAGCTTAATATTTCAGCTGGAACTGCAGCTGGAAGTGCAATGCTAGGGAATGATTTTCATTATCCATTCTGTGCTGCTGGGATGGATGTGTAAAATGGAAATGTAAGATGGAAAATAACACTCAAGTAGAGCCAGCAAGTAAACTTTGCAATCACTCAAATATTTTTTGGGTTTTGGGGGTTGGGTGTTTTTGGGGGGGGGGGGGGGGGGAGGAAATGAGTGTACATTTGTGAAAGCCTTTCAGAAGAGTTCTAGGCTGCTGATACCTGAATTTCCAGGTAATAATTTTTAACCTGTATCACTTTAAAGTCATGAGATACAGCTAGAAAAGGCCATAGTCCTAAACTTGTCACTAGTGCTGCTCTTTGATGGGGCAAGTGCCCTTTGGATCATTCACTGGAACAGTATCACAGCAGCTCATGACTTCCATTGTTTCAGCACCAGGACTCTGTTGCAGAAGCTGCTTGAATTTGTAGCACAACTGCAATCCTGAATTCAGGACAATCAGTGCCAGTTGCTAGACAAGTGCTAATCAGCAAATTAGCAGTAATTTGTTTTCAAAGTGCATTTCTTGGCTTCTCTAGGTTCATGCTACAGGTGCCTGGAAACATGTTCAGCTTTGATGTGGCCATAACATTGATCTAGCTTTTTGCTGTCACTGCCTTATATTCAGAGCATCAATTTTTATGCATCTAACATCTAGATGTCTTTAAAAAGCCTGCAGAGCAAAGGCTGTAACATTCCTGAGGCTAGAAAAAGAGCAAGAAAGCAAAAGCATCACTAGCAGCATCTCTCTGAGGAGGAGAGGCTGAGAGACCTGAGGCTGTTTAGCCTGGAGAAGAGCAGCTTGAGAGGGGATCTTCTCAATGCTGAACTACAGATAAAGGGCAGGGGTCAGGAAGACAGAGCTGGACTCTTCATTGGTGCCCAGTGACAGGACAAGGGGCAATGGGCACAAAGTGGAACCCAGGAAGTTTCATCTCAATGTAAAACTCCTTTCATGTGAGGGTGTCAGAGCCCCAGAGCAGGCTGTCCAGAGAGGTTGTGGAGTCTCCTTCTCTGGAGAGATTCCAAACCTGCCTGGACATTGTGATCCTGGACAACCTGCTGTAAGGGCCCCTGCTTTAGCAGGCGGGATTGGACTAGATGATCCCCAGAGGTGCCTTCCAACCCCCACCATGCTGTTAGTCTGTGATTATTTTTAACCCAGTATAGCATGCAGAAACAAACTTGAACACAGCCAACTGGTTTAAAACTCTCACCAGAGAGAGGTTTGTGATAATAAATATTTATTCTAGCCTTGCCCTTTTGGATATAGAAAATATATTCAGGTGCCAATGCTAGATACATAATGTGATTTAGCTTTCTATCAATGTTTTTATTTCCCTAGCTCTTTCTGAATGTTTGGCTCCCTGTAGAACAATATGAACACAGCAAGCATAAATGCAGTCTTTTTAATGCTGTATGTGTTGCCTTGTATTTCAGCTTGAGTAGTCTAAAGTCAATCCTGAGGAGGCAGGATGCCAAAATAGTACTGACCAATGATCCAGGTATTTAGAAAACTCTACTTAATTTTGTAAAGACAAATTTGCCCAGATATCTCATGTTAATAATAGATATAATTTATTACCTTGGAAAATCCATTCTGTATCTTAACTGGGATTACTGCTGGATTCAGAAGGATGAAAACCCTTGCTGAAGTGTATCAGATTATTCACGGCCCAGAGAGGAGCTGTGTGCTGCAGAGAAGCAGGTGTCTCCTTTCACTAGCAAGGCTTTGCATTACAGGAGCAGGATTCAGAGTAACACATGGATGCCTGCAGGATTCTAAAAGTCTCTGCTTCCTGCTACTTCACAACCTTTTTCAACAGCCTTTTGTCAAAATCAGGAAAAATTGTGTTTATGTGAGGCTTGTACTTGCAAAAGTTGTGCAAAGTGCAGTGACAAACCCATGCAGATAACAGGATGTTAGGGGTTGGAAGGGAGCTTGGAGATCTTCCAATCAACCTCCCTGCCAGAGCAGGACCATAGAATCTAGTGCAGGTTGCACAGAAACACATCCAGATGGGTCTTGAAAGTCTCCAGAGAAGGAGACTCTACAACCTCTCTGGGCAGCCTGTTCCAGTGAAATTCTTCCTCATGTTGAGGTGGAACCTCCTTTGCCCCTTGTGCTATCATATGGTGCAAGTGAGCATGTCCCCTCCCTCTTGACACCCAGCCCTCAGATATTTATAAACATTTATTAAATCCCCTCTCAGTCATCTTCTCTCCAGAATAAACAGCCCCAGGTCTTTCAGCCTTTCCTCATAACGTGGTGCTCCAGTCCCTTAATCACCCTGGTAGGTCTCCATTGGACTCTCTCCAGCAGATTCCTGTCCCTCTTGAACTGGGAAGCCCAAAACTGGATGCAGTATTCCAGGTGAGGTGTCACCAGGGCAGAGTGCAAGGGGAGGAGAACCTCCCTCAATCTGCTGGGCACACTTCTCTTAATGCACCCCAGGACTTGCTTATCCAGTCCCTGAAGCTTGGGAGGTGTCAATAGTGGTGCTGGTCTCATAAGGGAACCTGTAGGAGTCACTTAGTTTCCGAACTCTGCCCAGTGCAGAGGGGTTCCCTGCATCATGGCTCTCCCAGAGCAACCATGGTAGATATTATACAATGAAAAGCTAAAAGCAGCAGATCAGAGTTCAACATAAACCAGGTTATGGGTGTCTTTATGGAAAGGCAAGAATTGCCTCAAAACTCTGTTAAATTAGTCCTGAGGGTGGTGGAATACTGGAAGAGTTTGCCCAGGGAGGTAGTTGAGGCCCCATCCCTGGAGATATTCAAGGTGAAGCTCAGCAGGGCTCTAGGCAACCTGATCTAGTTGAGGATGCAGAGGGAGTTGACTAGATGACCTTTGGAGGTCCTGTCCAACGCAGACAACTCTATGATTCTAAGTAGGATAAGAAGTGACAAGTGTACAAAAAACACATTCTGTTGCATGGCTGCTCTTTGTATAGGTCATGTGGTTTATGATGTTGTGTTATCCATCCTTGTCCCATCAGAGAATGATTCATATTTTTTTTTATATTTCCCCCTTTCTTCTGTATGTTACATTTGAGAGGAGGAATTCTTCCAGAATTAAAGTGCATTTGGACCTAAACACAGGTATCCACCTGCAGAGGTTATTCTGGAATAACTCTTTGGTAATGTTTTATTCTGAAGGAGAATTTATTTGCAGTCTGTCTTCTTGATGAGTAGCACTAAGTCTCTGCTATTATCAGCTCACTTGCAAGAGTGTCCTTGAAACAACGTGGTGAATTTTTTATCCCCTGATTAGATTTTGTGCGCTAGAGATGTCCAGGTCTAGAGGCTACTGGACAAGCTGGATTGATGGGCTGAAGCCAGGTGTTTGAGATTCAACAAGAGCAAGCAGCAGGTCCTGCACTTGAGTCACAGCAATCCCCATGAGATGCTCCAGGCTTGAGGAAGAGTGACTTGAAACTTCCCAGTAGAAAAAAACCTGGGGATATTGATCAACAGCTGACTGAAAATGAGACAGCAGTGTGCCCAGATGGCCAAAAAGACCAATAGCATCCTGGCCTGGATCAGCAATAGTGTGGCCAACAGGGTGAGGGAAGTGTGTGCAGTTTTGGGGCCCTTACTACACGAAAGATGTTGAGGTGTCAGAGCACATCTGGAGAAAGGCAACAAAGCTGGTGAAGGGTCTGGAGAACAGGTCTGGAGATTCAGTTCTCTGGTAGCAACTACTTTTCTTTCTTTTTTTTTTTTTTTAGCCCCACCAAAGCATCTAGTGGTGTTGAATCTTTCTGCTAGAGCAGGGTGCATGTTCAGTAGGGAACCAAGGTGAGCCAAGGAGTAGAATCAGGGAATCATAGAATTGGTTCAGTTCAAGAAGACCTCTGAGATCATCAAGTCCAACCATCAACCTAACACCACCATAGCCATTAAACTATATCCTGAAGTGCCATGTCCACACTTTTCTTGAACACCTTCAAGAAGGGTGACTCTACCAGCTTCCTAAGCAGCCTGACCACTCTTGCAGGAAAGAAATTTTTCCTAATATACAACCTAAACCTCCCCTGGCACTGTTGCAGGACATTTCACAGTATCACTAAAGTTAGAAGAGACCTCAAAGATCATCAAGTCCAACCTGTCACCACAGACCTCATGACTAGATTATGGCACCACGTGCCACATCCAATCCCCTCTTGAACATCTCCAGGGATGGTGACTCCACCACCTCCCTGGGCAGCACATTCCAATGACGAATTACTCTCTCTGTGAAGAACTTTCTCCTCACCTCGAGCCTACTTCCCCTGGCACAGCTTGAGACTGTGTCCCCTTGTTCTAGTGCTGGTTGCCTGGGAGAAGAGACCAACCTCTTCCTGGCTACAACCACCTTTCAGGTAGTTGTAGAGAGCAATGAGGTCTCCCCTGAGCCTCCTCTTCTCCAGGCTAAACAATCCCAGCTCCCTCAGCCTCTCCTCATAGGGCTTGTGCTCAAGGCCTCTCCCCAGCCTTGTTGCCCTTCTCTGGACACGTTCAAGTGTCTTGATGTCCTTCTTAAACTGAGGGGCCCAGAACTGGAGACAGTACTCCAGGTGTGGCCTAACCAATGCAGAGTACAGGGGCACAATGACTTCCCTGCTCCTGCTGGCCACACTATTCCTAATGCAGGCCATTTCCTCTTGTCATATCACCTGATAATAGAGAGAACAGACTTACCCCCACTTCACTCCAACCTCCTTGCAGGTAGATAGAGAGCAATGAGTTCTCCCCTTAACCTTCTCTTCACCAGAGTAAACAACACCCCTTCTGTCAGCTGCTCCTTAGAAGACCTGTTCTCTAAACCTTTCACCAGCTTTGTTGCCCTTCTCTGGACACATTCCAGTGCCTCAGTATCTTTTTTTTCGGTTGGTTGGGTTTTTTTGGGGGGGTGGGTAGGGCAAAACTGAACCCAGTCTTCAAGATGCAGCCTCACCAGTGCTGAGTGCACTGTCATGATCACTGCCCTTGTCCTGCTGACCACACTTGCTGATTGAGGCCAGGATGCCTGTGGCCTTCTTTGCTAGCTGAGCACACTGCTGGCTCATCTTCAGTCCACTGCCAACAGCAGCCCCAAGTCGTTTCCTGTGGTACAGTTCAGAGCTAGTCAAAGCTAGGAAATCTTAAATACGTAGAGTGCACAGTAAAGGTTGGAAAACTTATTTTGGGTTTATTTCTTTAGAGCTTTCATCATTTTGTGTTATTATGAAGTTCTGTTGCTTATCTGGTGGCATTACAGACAAGTTTCCAAGATGCTGAAGTCACTGTATTTTACCATTTCTGAAGTTTTCACTTGTCTGCTGTCATAGAAGCTTTAAGAGTAGCATTGATGCTCTCCTTGGTGGGGGTTGTTTAGTGCTTTTAGTCTTCTCATGCTTTCTGGAAGGATTTTTCCACTGCTTGTCCTCTACAAGAAAGGTCACTAGTTTCTGGGTTTTGCTGGCAGAATCAGAAGAATCATCTGCATGATCTGGGGATCATCCAGTCCAACATCCCTGCTAAAGCAGGGCCACCCACAGCGGGTTGCCCAGGACGGCAATGTCCGGGCAGGTTTGGAATATCTCCAGAGAAGGAAACTCCACAACTTCTCTGGGCAGCCTGTTCCAGGGCTCTGGCACCCTCACAGGAAAGAAGTTTTTCCTTATGATGCTGCTTAATGATTCTCAAGTCTGTTCAGATCTCAAGTCAGGATCATGTGTTAGCTTTTAACCTACCCTTCTCCATCCTATGGTCATGATACTTTATTTTGAGGATGCCAGAGACCTCGAGCAGGCTGACCAAAAGAAATTGTACAGTCTCTTTTTCTGGAGAGATTCCCTAGCCACCTAGCCTTTGTGATCCTAGGCAACCTGCTGTGGGTGACCCTCTCTAGCAGGGGCTTTGGACTAGATGATTCCCCAGAGGTCCCTTCAACCTCCACCATGTTGGGATTCTGTGATGCTGTGATAGTTTCACAGGTTTATATGGTTTAATCTTGAAGGGAAATTTCTGGGCATGGTTTTGTTTTAAAAGCTATCTAGGAATCAAAGTGTGAATTAGAGTAACAGAAAGGATTCTGGTTTTTACTTCTCAGTGTTAGAGAGACAATTACAAAGAGCTACTGTAGCCAGAGTTCAGCATCTTATGAGAGATCTTCTCGTAGAAGGAATGGAAAATCTTCCAAAAGACTATTTCACTGACTGTGTGGTTGCTATGGGATTGTGATAATTTCACTACAAAATCTCCAGATGGAAAGAAGCCCTTTCACACTTTTTCATTAGGGTCATTTCCATCATGGCCATCTCTTGATGACGATGTATCTATATGACACATTTAGAAAGGATGAGCTTTCTAAGTGAGTAATTTACAAATCATAGAGTGCGCTGCATTGGAAGGCACCTCTGAAGGTCATCTAGTCTGGAGTAAGCAGGCCCACCCCCAACTGTATGTGAATCAAAATCTAGGTATCTAGTTGTCAACAGGGAAATTAGTAGATTAATCGTTAGTCAAGAGAACAATGCTGTTCAGTCACCTGTGAATGACAGAGAACTGCTTGAAAGAGCCTAGTGAAGAGCCACAAAAATGCTGAGGCAGTGGAACATCTTCCTTACGAGGACAGCCTGAGGGAGCTGGGGCTCTTCAGCTTGGAGGAGACTGAGAGGTGACCTCATTCATATTTATAAATATATAAAGGGTGAGTCCCAAGAGGATGGAGTGAGGCTCAGCTGGGTGATGCCCAATGACAGAACAAGGGGCAATGGGTGGAAGTTGAGGCACAGGAAGTTCCATGGAAACATGAGGAAAAAGGTTTTTTCGCTGTGAGCATGACGGAGCCCTGGAATAGGCTGCCCAGGGGGGTTGTGGAGTCTCCCTCTCTGGAGGTATTCAAGACCTGCCTGGATATGTTCCTATGTGGTCTGCTCTAGGTGATGCTGCTCTGGCAGGGGGGTTGCACTGTATGATCTTTTGAGGTCCCTTCCAGTCCCTAACATTCTGTGAATGATTTTCACTTACTCTTTTTGTACAGGGCTTCACATGGCTCTACTATCAGTAGTACAAATAATGAAGTCTAGTTTTAGTCTCTGGCAGTAGTCTGGAGGTTTTGAACAGTGGCACAGACAACAGGGTATCCCCTTAATCAGAGTACATGTGTGAGCCAGCTGGTCACAATGGGAGTTCATGCTCACAATCATATGAAAGATATCTCCTTGACCTTTAAGATTCATATATTCATAGAATGGTTTAGGTTGGAAAGGACCTTAATGATCATCTAGTTCCAACCCCCCTGCCATGGGCAGGGACACCTTCCACTAGACCAGGCTGCCCAAGATCTCATCCAGCCTAGCCTTGAACACCTCCAGGGAGGAACATCCATGACGTCCCTGAGCAACCTGTTCCAGTGTCTCACCACCCTCACTGTAAAGAATTTCTTCCTAATCTCCAGTCTAAATCTGCCCTCCTCAAGCTTCAGTCCATTCCCTCTCATCCTATCACTACAAGACCTCATTAAAAGTCCCTCCCAAGTTTTCCTATAGGCCCCCTTCAAGTACTGGAAGGCTGCTCTAAAGTGTCCCTGGAGCCTTTTTTTCTCTTGGCTGAACAGCCCCAACTCTCTCAGCCTGTCCCCACAGGCGAGGTTCTCCAGCCCTCTGATCATTTTTGTGGCCTCCTTTGGACCCACTCCAGCAGTTTTATGTCCCTCTTATGCTGGGATCACCAGAACTGGATGCAGTACTCCAGGTGGGGTCTCATAAGAGCAGAGTAGAGGGGCAGAATCACCTCTTTTAATCAATGTTGTCAAGTCCAACCATGGAAGGACATTGATCTTGTCATTTTCTGCAAGCATTTCAACTGTAAGATGAGTCTTTCTAATTTTTGTTTATTTATTTATTAGTGAAACACTTCTCAGGGTAATAGAGACATGAGTTCATTATTCTTTTTTTAGAACAAGCCCTGCACTGATGAGTGAAGCTGAGAAAAATCTCCTGGTCACCAATCTCAGAACTGAGTCACTTAGTCCATTGACCAACACAAGAGTAAAACCTAAACAACTTTGCAGTCTAAATGAATATAAGTTACAGTCTAAGCAGGAGTGCCACTGTTCAATAATGTTGAAGCAGAAATTTCATGCTAAAGCCACTTCCCCACCCAGAGGTTTATGTGCAGTCGGGCTTCCCTTTAACTCCAAATATGTGAAATATAATAAAGCATTAAAAATATTCCACTAGAGATTTCAGCTTTGAAGAGCCAAATTCCACTGTCACACTAACAGTAGGTGAGGCTTTGTTTTTTGATGCTGTTAACAAGAGTAACCAAAGTTGAAAGAAACCTGGGTAAGAGCAAGACTACAAAGAATTCAAACCAGAGAATTAGATTCCTAGTTTGAGTAGCAGGTTTGTGTTTTCATCCCTTTGCTTGTGTAGCTTCTTTAATAATCCCAACTAAATTCCTAGGACAAATAGAATAAACCAGGTTGGAAGAGTCCTTCAAGATCACTGTGTCCAACCCATCATCCAACACCACCCAATCACCTAAACCAAGCACCCTACCAAGACTCCTCCTAAACACCTCCAATGATGGTGACTCCACCACCTCCCCAAGGCAGCACAAATTCAATGGGTAATCTCTCTACATCTCTGTGTAGAATTTCTTCCTAACATCCAGTCTGAACCTCCCCTGGTGCACCTTGAGACTGTGTCTTCTTGTTCTGGTGCTGGTTGCCTGGGAGAAGAGACCAGCCCCTGACTATCTACAACCTCCCTTCAGCTAATTGTAGAGAGCAATAAGGTCTCCCCTCAGCCTCCTCTTCTCCAGGCTAATCAACCCCACCTCCCTCAGCCTCTCTTCACAGGCCTTGTGTTCCAAAATACATTTATTCATAGTGGTGTCTGCAGTGTGCTAAAGGAAGCCACCAGAATGGCAGGATTGTTTTACATTCTTTCCACGTGAATAGAAAAAAAAAAGATTCTTTGAGTGTTTTAGCACAACTGAAATCTGGAATTGAAGACCTTCATCTCACTTATGGAATAATGGTCATGAAATTCAGATTCCACTCTCTGATTTTTGTCATTTAGTCAGTCCAAGGGGGTTTTATTCATTGTTTTACTGCTTGCTTAAATATGACCATCTGGCCAGACAAAAGAAAATTTGTCTGTGACTTTTTTTTTTCCCCTTTAAATAAAAATGCCAACTCCTCTTTCAGTTACTCATGCTGGCCAAGCATTACTGGAAAAAGTCAAATATTTGTAAAAAATAAGGACTGAAGAATGTAGTTAGGCTTTGAAAATGTCACTGGAAGAGTTTCAAATTATTTTTTAAATTACAAAATTACACAACATTCTTTCCTGTCTAAAGCCCATGCAGATCATGGAGTGGAGGGCTTGCTCAAAGACTCAGGGCATGGACCACCAAGAGGGAAGATTTAACAATTAACTGGAACAAAGGATGAAAATATTAGTCCTCCTCCTACCTGACCAACAAGTCTCTACCATCCTCTTCCTGCCCCAAGCAATATCTTTGATATCTTCATGTAAAATCTTTAGCTTGGAGAAGAGGAGACTGAGGGGTGACCTCATTTCTGTTTATAAAGCTGTGAAGGGCAGTGTCAGGAGGGCAGAGCCAGGCTCTGCTCAGTGATGTTCGATGATAGGACAAGTGGTAATGGGTTTCAAGCTGGAGCACAGGAGGTTTCATGTGAGCATAAGCAAAAACTTCTTCACTGTCAGGGTGCCTTGGAAGAAGCTGCCCAGAGAGGTTGTTGAGTCTCCTTCTCTGAAGACATTCCAAACCTGCCTGGATGTGTTTCTGTGTGACTTACTCTAGATGATCCTTCTCTGGGCTTGACAATCTTTTGAGACCCCTTCCAACCCCTAACATCCTGTGATTCTGTGATCAGATAGATCTTACCTTTCCCCAGCAATGCTCATCCTCCAAGAGAGTTCTGTCATGACAGAAATCAAAGCCCTGACTGCAATCAGTCATGTGGCCATGCGCTGTGCTCCAGTAAGGGCAGGGGAGATATTCACAGCACTTTTGATAATTCTCCCTGTCAGAAGAGAGCTGCTTTCTACCTATATAAGCCTCAGGCAAATGTAATTGCCTTTAGCTGTATAAATTAACCTTTCTGTATTTGGTTTTAAAAATAAATGTATGAATTTATGTCACTTCTAGAGCCATGCAGAAACTAGGTAGGTTAGGTATGTATGGAGGAGTTGGGTCCTTGTTTGCGGGTGGTGACACTTCTTAGTGTGAAGCCAGCTTTTGAAACCTGGCTTCCTTGCTGCTGAAGTACTACACATGTTGTCTTGCCTTTGATATGTGCTTTCTACAACAGGGATAATTCTGTCTCTCTGTGGATGAGTAGAAACAACAAACTGAGAGGTGTTAGATCAGCCCAGGCTGATTCAACCTCACCAACTCTAGCAAGAGAAGCTCAAGTGCTCAGTCCTGGGCTGCTGACTTGTAGGCATATATCCAACTCTTTGGTGCTGCATCTTGACTGTCTTCTTGTATCAAGTAGCTCAGATATGGCATCCTAGCTTGTATTAGAAACACTGTGACCAGCAGGAACAGAGAGGTGATCACCCCCCTGTACTCAGCACTGATGAGGCCACACCTTAGGTGTTGTGTTTATTTCTGGGCCCCTCACACAGGAAGGACATTGAGGTGCTGGAGCACGTCTAGAGAGTGCAACAGGTTTGGTGAAGGGCCTGGAACAGGTGGCCTATGAGGAGCTTCTGAGGGAGCTGGTGTAGTTCAGTTTGGAGAAGAGGAGGCTGAGAGGGAACCTCATTGCTCTCTACAACTACCTGAGGAGGGGGCAGCCTCTTCTCCTTAGTGGCAAGCAAAAGGACTAGAGGAGATGGTTTCAAGCTGTGCCACAGGAGGTTCAGACTGGATGCCAGGAAATACTTCTTCACAGAGAGGGTTCTCAAACATTGAAATGGTCTGCCCAAGGCAGTGGTGGAGTCACCATCCCTGGAGGTGTTTCAGCAGCCTGTGTCCTGGTGCTTAGGAACACGGTTTAGTGTTGACCCTTCAGTATTGGGTCAAAGGTTGGACTGGATGATCTTGAAGGTCTCTTCCAACCTGACATGTTCTGTGCTATGTCTATCTAGTGTGTAACTGCACATAAAACTTACAAGAAGCTTTAGCTATTTATTGTGAGCATACAATATCAGGTATGGTTACAAGAGCTCAATCTCCACTGGCACAGCATCCCACCCCTTTCTGCCACTGCTACAGGGCAGGATCTAATATGGGTAACTTACAAATTGTAACACATGGAAGCTGTGCATGTATTGGAGATGTTAGTGTTTGCTGTAAGCTGGTGGAGAAGGTGTTGCTAAATCTCTGGTGAGATCCATGGCAAAGGTGCCAAGAAAAAATTTACTTCCAAAGGAGATTTAGGATCCGTGGGAGCGTGTCTGGAAAGGCCTCGTGATGGCTGCATGGCCAAAACCAAGTAATTGCATTTTGTTCTAACTGAGCTCCTTCTTTATCACAGTTGAAAGAACCTTGTGGAAACATTTTTTGGTCCTTTTCCAGCTAAAGATCTGAAGTTTAGTCATATCTAATCCAAACAACAGATACCAAGGATTGTGTTGCATGTTCTGTAGGCGTATTTTTGTTTTGGGATCCACTCAAAGAGAAAACAGGAAGAAAAGTACAGCTTTATATGATGATGTCATTGAATCTAGTCAAATAAGATCTCTTACAAATGCACTGGAAAACAAAGAAGGAGCTTTACAAGAAAAAGAAAAGGGGGGAGGGGATAGATAAAAATTTTGGTAAGAAATCTAAGATGGTAGTCACCTTTGGGATGATCATTTTGTGGCAACTAGAGTCTAGAGCTGGAAAGTTGAGACAGATACTTGGAAACAAGAAGGTCAAGATGCTCATAGAAAGGAAAAAAAAAAATGGTGGATTCAGAGATTGGTGTAGGTTGGAAGGGACCTTAAAGATCATCTAGTTCCAACACCCCTGCTACAGGCAGGGATGCTTTCTGCCAGACCAGGTTGCTCAAGGCCTCATACAACTTGACCTTGAACATCCGTGACCTCCCTGGGTGACCTGTTCCAGTGTCTCACTATTCTCACCGTATGAGCTGTGGCTGCATGTTGTGCTCTAGTGCATGCATCTGCATTAGAGAAAAGCCCAATTTTAATGTGCTCATAGAATCAAAGAATGGTTGGGGTTAGAAGGGATATCAGGAGACCATCTAGTCTAATCCCCCTGCCAAAGCAGAATCACCTAGGGCAGGCCACAAAAGAAGTATGTCCAGGTGGGTCTGGGGCTCTGTCACCCTCACAGAAAAGTTTTTCCTGATGTTGAAGTGAAATTTCCTCTGTTACAGTTTGTATCTGTTGCCCTTCATCCTATCAGAAGGCACCACTGCAAAGAGACTGGCCCCTTCTTCTTGACCCCCATCCTTCAGATATTTATAAACATTAGTAAGGTCCCTCTCAGTTTTCTCCAGGTCTGTCAGCCTTTTTTGTCTGAAGACAGATGTTCCAGTACAGATTGGATGCTAGGAACAAGTTCTTTACCATGAGGGTGCTGGAATACTGGAACAGGTTGCCCAGGGAGGTGGTTGAGGCCCCACCGCTGCAGATATTCAAGGTGAGGCTCAACGGGGCTATGGGCAACCTGATCTATTTGAGGATGCCCCTGCTTACTGCAGAGGGGGGTTGGACTAGAAGAACTTTAGAGGTCCCTTCCAACTGTGACCATTCTGTGATCATCCTCTTAGCCCTCCATTTGAACAATTCTGACCTAGGAGGAAATGCTGAATTCTGGTAGTTGGAGTAACCCTTGCTCTTTGGTACTTCTGGGTGTACACTGATTGCAGCAGAAATCCTGGGGGATTTGCTGCCCCACACTGTGATGGGAGAGCAGGATAACTGAAGAGAAACCTCTGCCCAACCAGTCAGGTGAAGCTTCAGCATACTGTGGTAGGTGTCACCTATAGCCATGAGCAGCAGGCTGGGTTTTGCCCTGAACTAGCACCTAGACTGAACTTCCCCATGTGACAGCAGCGTAGGGTAGGCAGCTGAGCTCAGGCTGAAGGCATGTGTTTGACGTGTCTTCTGCTCCCCTGACCACCTGCTACAATGTGTGACAGCCAGGTGTTCAGCTCTGCTGTTTCATATGTCAGCCTCAGCAAGCCTGATGAAGAACAACGTGAAAAATGATGACAAAAACCTTAACAGTAGAGCAGATTGCTGCTTGAAAAAAACTCTGTTAAATCCTTTTAAAGTCTTCCTAAGGTTGCTGGGCTTAACTATAAATGAATCCCTTCAGAGGATTTTAATGAGAGATAAAATCAGAATAAATCTCTAATTCACAGGTGCAGATGCTAAAGCATAAAGGAAGTCTTTGCTCTGCTGTTATGTTGCTTAAGGAAGAGCATGGCATCAGAGTACTTTATGGCACAGAATCTGCAGTGCTGTCTCCTTAGTGCTATCAATGGGATTCTGGGGCATGTTATGAAGAGTCTGACCAGCAGGTCAGAGGAGGTTCTTCTCCCTCTTTACTCTGCCCTAGTGAGGCCACATCTGGAGTGCTGTGTCCAGTTCTGGGATCTCCAGTTCAAGAGAGACAGTGAACTACTGGAGAGTATTCACTGGAGGCTACAAAGGTACTGAGGAGGCTGGGGCATCTCTTTGAGGAAGAGAGGCTGAGAGACCTGGGGCTGTTTTAGCTTGGAGAAGGAAAGGCTGAGGGGTGGCCTCCTTGCTCTCTGCATCTGCCTGAAAGGAGGTTGGAATGAGGTGGGGGCTCTGTACTATCAGGTGACAGGACAAGAGGAAATGGCCTGAAATTGTGCCAGGGGAGGTTTAGGTTGGAGGTTAGGGGGGAAAAAAATCTTTAAGAGTGGTGTGAGGCATTGAAACAGGCTGCTCATGGTGGGCGGTGGAGTCACCATCGCTGGAGATGTTCGAGAAACATGTGGATGTGCCACTTGGGGATGTGTTTTAATGGCCATAGTGGTTAGATTGGTGGTTGGACTCAAAAGTCTTTGAGGTCTTTTCCAACTGAAACAACTCTATGATTCCATGGTGTCTTGTCAAATCAAGCATTAATTTGTTTTCCAGGTCTCACCCAAAGGTCATACAGCATTTACTAGGAGTAACAGAAAAGAGCTGAGCCAGGGCTGGTCCCTCTGTAGGATTCATTCAAGCTTGATCCTTTCAGCTCTTGAGGAAGGATTTGCTCTACTTACACAGCCTCAAGGTACTATGATAAATGTAATGGAAAAGCAACAGGTTTGAAATGAAGTTTGGTTAGTGACTTGCAAGTGAAAGACGTTTCTGTAAGGAAAAAAAGGAGCAGCTTTTAGGGTCAGTGGTTAGTTGGATGTATAATTGGATTTAGAGTGCATATAGCCTCTAGGTCAAGAACTAATGCACCACAGGTTGACTTGTGGACACTAAATATTTTATTTTCTCTGGAAACTATTATTTTGGAAGCATGTGTAATGTGAATGATGTCCACTTCTGAAGAAAAGCCTTTCCTGTAGCCTCAGAAAGTCTTAGCAGTGAAGGCTGGTGTAAGTCAGCCAGTTTTGCACCCAAAATGCTGCAAAGCTCATTCCTGACCATGGCATGGTTCAGGGCTTGTTGTCATCTATACTTCTGGAGTACTGAAAAATAGAGAGAAGAATGCCCATAGTAATAGTTCCTCATAACTCAAGTTCACAAAGGGAATCACATAATGGTGGGGGTTGGATTAGAGTCATCCAGTCCAACCTCCCTGCTAAATCAGGGTCACCAACAGCAGGTTGCCCAGGATCACAATGCCCAGGAAGGTTTGGAATATCTCCTTAGAGGAGCAGACTCCACAGCCTGTCTGGGCAGTCTGCTCCAGGGTTCTGGCACTCTCACAGAAAAGGGGTTTATGTTTAGGTGGAACTTACTGTGTTCTAGTTTGTGCCTCTTGCCCCTTGCTCTGTTGCTGGACAGCACTGCAAAGTGTCTGGCCCCATTCTCTTGCCTCTGACCCTTTAGCTATTGATAAACATTTATAAGATCCCCTTTCAAATGACTGATTGATTGATTAAGCAGAGTGATTCTGCATAGTTTATCAGTGCACCTAGTAATTAATTGCAAGGTTTACTGTTGAATGATCTGTATGTTTCCACTTCTCCGTTGCTTTTTTTACCCCAAGATGACTTCAGCAGATGCTGGCACCCTCAGAATTTTGTGATTATTTAGGAATAACCAAGAGTGAACAGAGCTTTAAGAGAGATTTAGAAGTCAGCCTGTAGCACTCACTTCTTCATTTGGACCTCATCAGGGTCAATTGGTGCTTTAGTGCTTCCAGAGCTTGTTAACATCTTATTTTCGTGGAGTCACAGAATGTTGGGGGTTGGAAGGGACCTCGAAAGATCATTCAGTCCCAGCCCCCTGCCAGGGCAGGATCACCTAGAGCAGATCACACAGGGATGTGTCCAGGCAGGGTTAGAATGGCTCCAGAGAAGGAGATTCCACAACCCCCTCTGGGCAAGCCTATTCCAGTGTTTTGTCACCCTCACAGTGAAAAAGGTTTTCCTTTTGGTGGACTCAAATATGCTGCACATTCATTTCAAGTGAGGGTTGCAGTCTCAGTGCTTGCAGGGGAAGATGGCATAGATGCAGTCACATTAGTAATTTACTGAGTGGTTCTTTGCCATGCTTCTTAGGATTAAATTAATGTATAGACATTTCCTTGCTGAAGGTAACATTGGGATGAAGCTGAAGTGCAAGCACACAGCTGATTTGGGTCAGGTCACAGATGACATTGTGTTGGAAGGGCCCTCAAAGGTCATCTTGTCCAATCCCCTTGCAGTCAGCAGGGACACCTCCAACTGGAGCAGGCTGCCCAGGGCCACATCAAGCCTGATCTTGAATGTCTGCAGAGACAGTGTCTCAGCTGCATCCCTGGGCAGCCTGTTCCTGTATTTCACCACCCTCATGGTAAAGAACTTCTTCCTCATCTGCCATGCTTCAGCTTCAAACCATTGCCTCTCATCCTATTGCTACAAGCCCTTCTAATGCAGTCCCTTCCCAACCTTCCTGTAGGTCCCCTTCAGATACTGAAATGCAGCTCTAAGGTCTCCCCAGAGCCTTCTCTTCTCCAGGCTGAGCAGCCCCAATTCTTTCAGCCTGTCTTCATAGGAGAGGTGCTCCAGCCCTCTGATCATTTTGGTGGGCGTCCTCTGGAGCTATTCCATCAGGTCTATGTCTTTCTTGTGTTGTGAACCCTAAAGCTGGACATAGTATTGCAGCTAACGCAGGTAACTAAGGTTCTTCATGATATTGTTGCTCAGTTACATAGAATAGAATAGAACAGAATTAACCAGGTTGGAAGAGACCTTTGAAATCATCAAGTCCAACCTATCATCCAACACTATCTAATCAACTAACCCGTGGCACCAAGCGCCCCATCAAGTATCTTTCTAAACACCTCCAGTGATAGTGACTCCACCACCTCCCTGGGCAGCCCATTCCAATGGCCAATCACTCTTTCTGTGAAGAACTTCTTCCTAACATCCAGCCTAAACCTCCCCTGGCACAGTGCTGTTTTGAAATCAGCCTATGTCAAGCTTTTAGTTAGTGCCTTCCATAACCTATTATTGCTTGACTTCATTATTAATTGATTTAGAACTGCAGGTGAGATCATTTGATGACTGTTTGTGCACCCAGTACTTTATATTATAATATCCTGTTTATTTTTGCTGTGACTTTAACAAAATGCAACTGCCTGGACTGAACTGTTCAAGCCTGGTCTCAGGCTGATTTCTTTTTAACACATTTAGCCAAAAGAGCTCATTCTCATCCAAGAATGAGTCAATTCAATAATCTCACTTATTAAAAAAGAAAACACCCCCAAAAAAACTACCAAAAAATCCCAAACACCAATGAGCAATGACAAACCCCGACATCTAGGCTCTACAGAACTGAGCAGAAGCTACCTAAATCTGTGAATGGAGTTGACCTTGACTTGTTCCTCTGAAATCTGCTGATACGTAGCAAAGCAGTACATCTGTGAAGAATTGCTGTTCACATATGTTTAGTGCTGCTGACTTCTGTGTCAGCTGTTAAATTCCCCCAAGGCTCTGTTTGGAGCATATTGGAAGGTTTCCCCCCAGACCGCAGCGTTCAGCAGAAGCAGGATGGGTTGGATCTGCCTAACAGGCAGGAGGGCAATGCTGCAGCAGGGCCGTGGGGCAGTGGGGAGTGCACTGTGAGCTGGGGGTAAACATGTGCTGGGGTGGGGTGGCAGATGTTGTGTGGGAGTGGAAGCACTTATTGAACCACAGTGTAACTGGAACTGGGTAGGGGGTAGGTATGGAATACCACTGGCAACAGTCTAGTTCATAGTGGGAGGGGTGGAGCTGGGTGGCAGAACCAGGAGGAAGAGATGAAGCAAAGTCTTGATGAGGGACTGCCCCATTTGCAGGCATGCACATGCACCTTTGAACACTTGGATGCTGTCTTGGAAAGCTGAATTCTCCCTCTGTCATTCCTGTGGGTTTCTTAATACACCAGACAAGGAAATGAGGCTGTTTCTTTCTCAGAAATTCTCTCTCATTGCCTATTTTTGTCTTTCTGGGTAAGCAGCTTAACAGTGGGATTTGAGTGACCCATGAAGGTATACTGCTAAGGTCTCTAGGACCTGAACCTTAGAAATTCAAGATTGTAGTAGCAATAAGAACTGAATGAACTGATGACATATCAAATTAATTGTCAATAAGCACATTAATTATGACTCATTCAGCAGATAAATCCAAAAAGATCAGCCCAGCACACATTCAAAATCTCGTGGACACAGCACTTTGGGGCATGGTGCTGTTGGGTTTATGGTTGGACTTGATGATCTTCAAGGTCTTTTCCAGCCTTACTGATTCTGTGTTCCTTGAGTAACTACTTGTGCGTTATCAATATTTAAAATACAAAAAAAAAAAAAGCCTGGGGGCTAGGACTGCACTACAGTAACTTAAAAGTCTGGCAAAATACAAAGGACACATACTTCATAAAATCTCCATGGAATAAAATTTATCTGAATATCAGGACAGAATGCTGGTTGGAGTAGATGCTTTGGGGAATTCATATTATTCATATCTTATTCATATATGTTTCTTGGGTTTGCTGTGTTTTTGTTTTCACTGATATCAGCAAAAAATTGCATCTCTCATGCACCACTTTTTCACAGGGTACTGTTATTATTGGTCAGCCAAGTATGTTACTTAAATGGGGGGAACTGAATTTGGATTAGCTTGAGTTGAGCTATCACAAGTGAAAACAATCCTGCAAGTGTCATAACAGGACTTTGGTGCAGACTGGGAATATTATTTCGCTTGTTGTCAACTCTGAAATCTGTGCAGCCACATCTCTGCAGCTGTTGCTATATGAACTGACCTAATTAAAGCAGGCAAAGGTCTCGCTTCACAGGATACAAGGGAGGTTAATCTGATGTCTCCAAACTGTTTAAAGAGGGTTTTAGTATGCAGAGAGGTACTCTGAATAGTTGGCGTGAGCAGGATAGGGACTCTTTTGTGCCTGAATGTCACAATTAAAAGTCAAAGGGCAAAACCTTACTTTCCCTTACAGCCAGTGGATGTCTTGCCATTGACTTCATCAGACCTCAGATTTCTCCCTTAATTCTGTAACCTTGGGTTTGAGAGGGGGAAGGAATTGTGTTAGACTTTTACTTCTTGTGGCTTCCTCAGGACTCTGCATTCTAAGAGCTTTTAAACTATCTTCTTCTTGCTCTGATTGTGTTTTGTGGGAAACTAAATTGAAAGTGTATTTAAGGGCCCCAGAGGCCTGCTCTGATGAACTACATCAGGAGAAGCTGAACATCTGCTTGATGCTCAGATGCAGCTTTAGCAGAACTCAGAGTCATGCAAAAGAAATGGTAGAAAATCCCTTTGCTCTGAAGTCTCAAACCTCATTATTCACGATTTAAATTTTAATGTCCTTACGTACAAATAATAATCATTAAAAAAATAAAAAGTGGAAAGCACAATACAAAATATTTACCAATTAGGCAGAAAACACATTAAAGAAGGAAGGGAAGGAAAGGGTTTTTTTTTTTTGCAATTTTAGGGTGGTTTTACAGACAGGAAAATTCCAAAGTGAATTCTGGAATTAACAAAAATGCATATTGTGCTAACATGAAGTTTTTTTTGCCAGCAATTGTGTTGCCTTAACAAACCACCTGGTTTCGCAGTTGTATTTCACATGGGAGATTAAATGGGCCTGATAGTAAATAGATGTTTTTCATTTCAATTAACAGATTTGGGGGTTTTCTTGTCAACATAAGGAATATATATAGAATTTGTGTGGAAATCCATGTGCTAGGTTTACAGGATCACAGAATGTTAGGGGTTGGAAGGGACCTCTGGAGATCGAGTCCAACCCCTCTGCCAGAGCAGGGCCATAGAATCTAGCACAGGTCACAAAGGAAAGCATCCAGATGGGTCTTGAAAGTCTCCAGAGAAGGAGATTACAGAACCTCTCTGGGAAGCCTGCTCCAGTGCTCCGTGACTGTTACAGTAAAGAAGTTCCTCCTCATGTTGAGGTGGAGCCTCCTGTGCAGTAGTTTATCTCCATTGCCCCTTGTCCTATCACAGGGTGCAACTGCGCAGAGCCTGTCCCCTCCCTCCTGACACCCAGCCCTCAGATATTTATAAACATTTATTAAATCCCCTCTCAGTCTTCTCTTCTCCTGACTAAAAAGCCCCAGGGCTCTCAGCCTCTCCTCATAAGGCAATGCTCCAGTCCCTTAAATGTCCTCATAGCCCTTCATAGGACTCTTTACTCCATTTACTCAAAATAAAGATAATGCTTTGCTGCAAACTTTTAAATATAATAAAATGCATTTAATAACAACCTTTTTTTCTTTCTTTTTTCTTTTTTTTTCTGGCTTTTGTGTGTGTGGTATCATCATTATTGATGGACATAACATTCAAAGTGTGGAAACTCAGTTGTGAATCAAAAATGACCATAAAAACAGTAACCCAAAGAACCTTATAAACATGTCAACACCCATCATTTGTCACAGATGGCTCATATACCAATGTAAAAAAAAGTATGTATATTTATATATATATAAAATGTAGCATAACTCTCAGTGTATGGTTTACTTCATTGCATTGTTCCTACAGAGCATTATTGTGTTTAAAAATCCAGGAAATTCTGAGCTGAAGAGAGTATTGGTTTGTGTTTATTAAACTAAAGTACAGGTTGAAGTCATTGTTTGGCCTGCGATGAACGTATACCAACAGTGATTAAAAAATAAACATTTATTTACAAAAGATTGATGCATACAATATTACACAAGTCAGTTTATATACCAAAGTGGTTTCTTTAAAACAGTTATCTGTAGCAACCAACTATTTGCATTGGTTTATTGTAGTGCAAACGGTAACGTTGCAAAGGCAGGTTCGCTAGTGTGGGGTTGGGGAGTTGAATGCTGGACTGCTTGGCTGCCTTTTGTTGCTAACGGTCTGGAGAAGGATTCCCTTTCTTTCACCAAACACCTATGTCTTGCGAATGTTGAATAGTGTACCTGAGGATAGGGCAAATTCCTTATTTACTCTAAATTCTTTCTCTTCCGTAACTAGCTATTTACTCAGCCTGCTTACGTAGCACCATTGCCAGTGATTACTAACCTACTCACAAGGAAAAGGAATGGAGACATGCTAAATACTCTACGCCATCCCTAATTTCAAGGTTTGTCCATTGACGTGGAATTTCCATCCGATCCGTTGCACGATTCTGCACTATATATATATATTCAAGTGTTTAAGGATGATTCTTGGTGGTATTGTGTAGCAGTGTATAATGTTACCAGTAAATACTTTTTTTCCTGTAAATACAATATTACGTGAAGCTGTGAAGAAATGGGCTTAAAAGCCAGCTCCTTCCGTCCTGGGGTGAGAAGGAGCTTGCTTTTTGTTTAACGCGTTGGCTACTGACGCGGACTAAAACCTGCGTCTGAACGACCGACTGTTGATTCCCTCACAGCATGAGAACTCAGTGTGTAAAGTCCAGTAATTTTTGATTGCAGATTTTTCTTTTCCCTGGCTCGACCTCCAGCCACCTGGTAACTATCGCCTCCTTTAGTTGAGGTTCTGGAGCTGGTGCTGCACTAAAATCTGTACGATAGCCTATCATACAGCGTGTAGGATGTCGGCAATGCTTAGCGTACGTAACTTCACAGTTTCAAAGACTGCTGAGGGGGATATAATGTTATACTTTTTTTTCCTCTTTTTTCCTTTTTCCTTTTTTTTTTTCTTTTTTTTTTTTTTTTTTGGTAGCTTTCACAATTTAGGAAGCGGTAGACCTCACAAACAATCTCACGAGCACCCGCAGCGATCTACAACCATGGCCGGTATCTTGCCGTATATGATTTGTTCCTTCCCGTTGAAGTAGAGCATGTTGATGGGGGACATCTTGGTGGGTGTGCAGCAAGGGCCTGCCGAGCCTCTGGGGTTGGCTTGGTGCACCAGGTGAGTGTGGGGGTACTTTTGTAAAAAGACAAACTCGCACTCTCCAGAGCAGTAATTGGCTTTGTATCTCTTAGGAGCGATAATCCAGTCCCAGCCGAACGCCTCGAAATCCACTGTCAGAGGGTAGCGACAACATCGGGACTCTGTCGAGTGCTCGTCGCAGTCCAGGCCAAAATCTCTGCGGGACCGTTTCGGTGTGTCTGTAACTCTCACCTCTAAAAAGGGGTTCTGTGAGGAGAGAAGGAAGTGGAAGCATTACTATGGTAAGCCTAAGCTCAGTCAAAATGTGCCAGTAAAGAATATTTCAGACAGGGGTGTTTCAAACAAACATTCTCAAATCACATTTACAAACAAAGCTCCTCTGCTACAGGTGATCACTCCTCAAGGATAAGGTCCGCCAGGGGGACCTTAGAGCTACCTTGCAATAGGACTAGGGGGAATGGAATGAAGCTGGAGGTGGGGAGATTCAGGCTGGATGTGAGGAGGAAGTTCTTGACCGTGAGAGTGGTGAAGCCCTGGAATGGGTTGTCCGGGGAGATGGTTGAGGCCCATCCCTGGAGGTGTTTAAGACCAGGCTGGATGAGGCTCTGGCCAGCCTGATCTAGTGTGGGATGTCCCTGCCCATGGCAGGGGGGTTGGAACTAGATGATCCTTGTGGTCCCTTCCAACCCTGACTGATACTATGATATCTGAAAGAAGCTTAAAGGCTGGAGAGGGACTTTTCATTAGAGTGTCTAGCAACAAGACAAGGGGGAATGATTTTAAGCTGAGGGAGAGTGGGTTTAGACTGGGTCTTAGGAAGAAGTTCTTCAGTAGGAAGGTGGTGAGATTCTGGAATAGGTTGCCTGGAGAGGTTGTGGTTGCCCTCTCCCTGGAGGTGTTCTAGGCCAGACTGGATGAGGCTTTGAGCAACCAAGACTAGTTGGGAGGCACCACTGCCCATGGCAGGGAGGCTGAAGCAGATATCTCTAGGGTCCCTTCCAATCTAAGCCATTCTATGTTTATTCATATTTTTCAAGCCGAGAATCAGTATTTTGCTGTTATTTCTCTATAAAAAAAATTTAGCTCTTGAGTACCTGCATATAGAATCACCATTATCTCATTCCTAATGTCATTTCTGTTAACTGCTACATGAATATTTCAGAACCCTGGAGGCTGCTGGCTTTTTGCTTTTCTTGCAGGTTTTGCTTGTTTGCTTGCTTTAAGCTCGATAACAAGAGCTTGTTTTATTACTGTTGATTATTTATTCCTGTAGAAGAACTCCCAAAAGAGTTTTTTGGGCAAAGCTCTCTTTTGTGATTTTTTGTGAAATTACCTCCATGAAAATCATATTGGTTTCAGACTTTCAGACACATCAGAGTTTCTGAATATCAAGGAATGCTTCTTTTCCAGACCACAGGGAACAGAATTTGCTCCATAGTTGCTGTCATGCTTAAACAGCTGTCATGGCTGTAGAAATGAGTGCTTCCCCAGCTTGTGCACATTACTGGTACTTCACAGCTTTCCCTTCTGCCAAAGCACTCAATTCACTGTCCTGAATTTGGAGGGGCAGCTAATATTTTGGCTCCTGAATGAGCCCCCTGCACTTTTGCCAGACTTCAGAGCCATGTGCCTCCTACCAAAGGTGTGTTTCCACAGTGACCAAGTGAGAAGGAATTGCAGCCTTCATGATCACCAGTTTGAAAAAAGTGCTGAAGTTTCATCCCTTCTGTGCGCTGATTTCAGCCCTGGGTGTGGGTTTGGCACTGTCCAGGCTATCCCATGAAGGAAGACCATTCCTTAGGAGAAAATAACAGCTCAGCTAACTTTGTCACACAGGTTTGTCCCTTCCAAGATTCTCGCCTTTATGGCTGTGAGTTTTCCAGCTGCTGGAGATACTCCTCCCAAAGGTAAATGATATGGGAAGGGGCTTGGCAAGAGGAGCATTCCTGTACCAGGAGCTATGGAGAGGAGCCAGAGGGAAGAGAATTTTCCTCTGCCATTATCAGCCACTGATCTAACCCTGCCCTACTGCTGACTCAGTTTGTTTTTATTGATGATGATAATCATGGAGTTATCAACACATGTGAAAGCACAGCCTTGGGTGTTTGAATGGGTGGAGGTGGTGAGGACATTCCTTATTGTGATTTCTAGCTGGCCTGTTTCAAGTCTGGGAGATCCACATCCATACTAGATTAAGAATTAGGATCTCAGTATGTCATTTCTTTAAGTTTTTTCAAGTGCATTATACTGCTATGGAGTTAAATGTTACACAGGCACATAAGTAGAGCTGGACTCAATGATCTAAAAGGTCTTTTTCAACGTAAAAGATTCTATGATAAACAGATTGATCCACTACATAGAAGTAGAAATTGAGTAATGTTCATTATTCCCAAAGAAGGACTCTTTGGTTGTGCTTCTTTCAGCTGCAATAGATTCAGGAATTTTTAGAGGTTGCTGACAATTAGTGATTTGCAGGAAAAAAAAATAACAAGAAGAATGCTGTAATTCACAGATGGTATTGGGTTGGAAGGGACCCTCAAAGGTCATCTTGTCCAACCCCCATGCAGTTAGCAGGGGCACCTCCAACTAGATCAGGCTGCCCAGGACCACATCAAGTCTGATCTTGAATATCACCAAGTAGTCTCCTCAACTACATCCCTGCACAGCCTGTTCAAATATTTCACCACTCTCACTGCAAAGAACTTCTTCCTTATGCCCAACCTAAATCTGCCCCGCTCCAATTTCAAACCATCAGCCCTCATCCTATCACTGCAAGCCCTTCTAAACAGTTCTTCCCCAGCCCTGTTGTAGGTCCCCTTCAGATATTGAAATGCAGCAATAAGGTCTCCCCGGAGCCTTCTTCAGGCTGAATAGCCCAAATTCTCTCAGCCTGTCCCTATAGGAGAGGTGCTCCAGCCTTCTGATCATCTTGATGGCTGTCCTCTGAACCTGCTCCAGCAGGTCCATGTCTCTCTTGTGTTGGGGGCACTAGAGTTTAACTAGTTTGACCAATCCACTTCAGATTTAATTGTTTGTTCTATACTTACAAACCCTGATAGTTATTTTATGCTCTTTCTCATAGTTTGATTATTTATACTATCAATCAGAAGTCCCCTATTCAAACATTTTTAGTAGGTGGAAGGATGGACTCTATCACAGACTGAAGGGTGCAGACCTTAACATTATGGAGCAGATCTGTTCTCACTTTCATTCACACAGATAATAGAAAACATAAACATACAGAGTAGGGAGAACCTCCCTCACCCTCAGAGGCAACTTCCTTATCAGTGACAGAATGTAAGGACTGTTCTTTAAGCTTTAGGTAAAATAATGGCTTAGTAAGCAGTATTTGCTCTCAAATTTGAAAACAATATTACTTGGATAGTACCATCCATCAGTAATTACCAGAACACTTCCTAATTAATGCTTCCCAGCATCCCTCTGAAATACTGCAATTTGTCTCAATCTTTCAGATAGGCAGAGACACAGCAATGCTTTGACGTGACCAGAGATTAAAGAACAGAAGAATTGGATATACTGAACGTTTCCATTCCCTAAGGAATGCTTCCAGTTGATCCTAAAAACACAACTTAAAATGCTTTGCAGAAAACACAAGATATTTAAATGGCATATTTCTGAACAAACTTACCAATCCATCTTCACCTGGTCCTGGGAAAGTTACAGCAAGGTCTCGTCCATTCTCATCAAAAGCTTTTATTTCGATGCCTAAATTGGATTCGGGCTGTTTGAGCCAATTTTGCAACACTGTCTTCACATCAATGCTCTGCCAAATACCAGTGCCTGGGCTCATGTCGAGTTTCAGAGATCGAATTCCAGTATATCTTGTACCGTCTTTCATGGGTTTAATGAGTCTCAGGATCTGCACAAACACCGTTGTAGGTTTTTGGACTTGCCTCAAGTATATCCACAATTGTGCCTTTACTACTTTGTTATATTGTATTTTAGAGCTAAACTTAAAGAAGCAACATTTTGGTTTTCCCTCCATTTGTACAAGAAAATCAGCTATAAATGAATGGAAAGAACAGATTACTGAACAGGGAACAAAAAGAAATATGCATATATAACCCCAATTACTCTTATTGTTTTCCAGACTGTGTAAGAAGTTTTACAACATGTTACAAACACCCCAACTAACAAGGTGAATTTAACTTCATTCATTTTCTGGGGTTTAATTTCTGCACCTAATTTACTGGGGGTCAACAAAAGCACAATGCTGTATTACCTAAAAGTAGCTTCATATGACAAGGAACAGATAATTGGTTTGTTAAAGGGCTAAAATAAGGTTTGGCTAATCAATTTCTACATCATTCTAGATGGTGCCTTGTGCTCCATAGACTAAGCAGAGAAGAGGATGAAACTCAGCAGTGATGGGCTGTCACGCTGCAGAGGAGTTTTGTGGTCCTCAATATGCTTAAGGCTCTGACCAGCAGTAGCAGTGCTGCAGGCTGACTGGTACAGCTGCAGAATGCTTCTTCCCCAAACTAAAATTACGTGGGGAGAGGGTACAGCCTATTCCACTTCAGTGACTACTACCTACTCATTTCTGCTAGTTGTCTCCTGAGGACTTTCACAAAGCCTGCAAAATAACAGCTTTGCCCTAAGCTGAATCAAAGTGTGTTTGGGGGGGGTGGTGATCTAGTTAATTCTAATTTCCTGAGTTGCCTTTGTGTGTTACACATCATACAGACAGAAGCAGCCATGGACAAACTACACAAAGACTTCAGTTTCTTTTTTCAGTTCGGGGGGGGGAGGGGGGGAAGGTAATTAAGAAAGTATTAATGTAAGGTTCATTCTGTTTTCTTTTTATTTGAGCAATATTATAGGGAAGTCATGTGCAGGGCTGCGTTCCTCCTTCCTGTAGCCTACGATGCAGCTGTCCTACCTAGTCACAGCAGTGTCTTTCCATGCCAGGATAAAATGGGTAATGCTAATCTTAAATGGTGCAGGGCTTTGACATTCATAAATCTCACCACTTAAGAGACCTGTCTCTTTAGTGCATTTAAAATAGTTGAAGGGTTGTTTGGGGTTGGTTTTTTTTTTTATCAAAAAGTAGGAAATGAAACTGGGTTCAGTGAAGCAGCACAATGACTTTTCTTCAGCCCTGCTAATTATGTAAGAGTTTAAATAAAAATAGTTACAGAGCCTGAGACATAACCAGGCTGGAATAAAGCTGCTGCCAGACCTCAGCTTTGTGATAAGGTTGCAGCAATACGTTGCTGTTAAGCACACATCTCATTAATAAGCTGAAAAACTTTGCAGATCAAGTGAGTTTCTCATCGATGTGCACATTTTTAGCTGGCTGAGGGGGCAGCTGATATCGTTGTAAGCACGAGCATTGTGACTGCTAACATGCCTCACATGTCCTGTCATCTTTTTCCCTTTTGACATCATATTGGTAAGTGTTATTTAAAAAAACCAGCTGCCATAGCCAAATACTTTAGCTGATGAAGAACATAAGATACTATAGTATTAGCCAGGCAAAAGACACTTGATAGGAGCCGTAGCAGATGTTTAGCACTCAGAAGATAACTCAGAATCTGCTCATTCAGTAAATGCCTTCATTCTTCCTTAGCACAGCTACCAGAGCTGATCGCTGTCACGGGGACATTTAACACTTAAATCTGTTACACGCATATTTGCTTTAAATATATAGTTTTAGAATAACTCAGAGATGGGTGGTGCCACTTTATGGAATCAGCAAAGAAGCAAGAATTTAACTCTCTGCTTGCACTTGCTCTAATGTGTTGCAGTTAGCTGGGTCTGGTGCTCTGAGCGATATTTCTGCTGCTTTCTGTTACTGCTTAAAAACACTGGCCAGCGAAACCTCCCCCAGAAAAATCCAGTTGTCTCATTATCTGCACTTGTACTTTCTAGCTGTGATAGGAAAATGCCCTGAGTGCTGCAGCTAACGAAGCCAACTAAACTGCAGATCTCCCTTTGCTTTCTAAGACAGCAGGCAAATCCCAGGTGCTACAGAGCACACATGTTACAAGGAGCCGAAAACCAAACAGTAAAACAAAGGATCACAACACAGTCATCTGAACCTGGCTCAAATTCTTTAGGAATAACACTCTCCTCCCTCCCTCTAGCAGACTTCAGCCAGCAGCCTGTTGGGAGAGCCTGAGGAGGAGTTGCATGGCTCTACAGCAGGGAGACAACTCTCTCTGAGGAGCAGTGGGAGGTGAAAGCAGCAGGGTTACTTACACTCTGTAGGCATTGTGATAATCGTTTCGGTGGTGGCATGATAGTCATCATCTTCCAAAGAGCCATCGCTACTGTCGTCTCTCTGGACGTCATACTGATCAATCAGTTCCTGTAGTGGAGGAGCTTTGGGTAAAAGTTGTTTAATAACATCCCTGCTAATGTTAGGAGCTTGTTCCAGACGCAGTTTGCTGAGGATCTGAATTTTTATGGCTTCTATTCTGGAAGATTTTGTGTTCTGTCTCCACGTACAAGCGTTGCACAGTCCATCTTTTTCAGCATTCTCTGTGGGCTGATTACCTTCATCCAGAGCCACCGGATCAACCGAAATCAGCATGAACAGGTAAATATAAACATAGGTTGCTAGCTTTTGCATGGTCTCACATTCAGCACAGTGCTTTGCCTTTCCTTTTCTTTTTTTTTTTTTTTCTTTTTTTTTTGTCTTTTTGTTTTCTTTTTTTGTTTTCTTTTCTCTTCTCCTTTTATTTGTTTTCCCTCCCCCTTTCCCTTTCAGTACTAAACAGATCCGTGAAAGCAAATGCAATCTGAGAGACAGCTTGCCACTCTGGTGTACCTTATATATTCCAAGGGGGCTTTTTATACTCCAACTTTGATTAGGCTCATGTCGTCAAACCCGACGATTGGTTGCTGTCCCAACAATGAATCTGGCTGTCAGAGGGTAAAGCCCTGTCGATCACAAGTCACTAGACAGCATTTAGTTACAGCCAAGGGTGAGCTGATTTATCTGTGTGCTTCATAGAGGATATGTCTTCGCATACTGAAAGGATATATTTCCAAGTATTGTGGGCAGCAGTACTGAAAGACAGCACTGTCATTCTTAAATGTATACCTACCCTGTGCTTGTACTCTGAATCAAGACAGACCTCTCTCTAAACTTGCTTTAGGCTTCTGCCAGGTGTTTTTGTTTTGGTGGTTTTGTTTTTCTGGGGTTTTTTGCTTTTTTTTTTTTTTCACTTGCTAGTTTATACTATTGAAAAGAAAATCCCAGGGGATTACCATTAGCAGGCAGGGGGAAAACACTTTAGAAATGCATTGCAAGCAGTGCTATACCTGTGTTGTTCAACAGCTCAAACATATCAGGCAGTTCATATTTCAGAAAACATTAATGGGTTTCCCTGCGAGGTGCAAGATAAAGCAGGAATAAAGACTTTGTGCACATGCAGCTCTCTGTAAGTGTATGTCTTATCTATTAGTCCCTTTAGTGTATGTGCAGAGAGCATGTATGGCTCTCTGTAAATGTATATCTTATCTGTTAGTCCTTTTAGTGTATATCAAAACCCAACAGAAATCTGTTAGTCCCTTTAGTGTATCTAGCAAAACCCCACAGAACAAATCCTTTGCTGAATTAATAGGCAGCTATGAAAAATGAGTCTGTCACCTCTTCATGCTAACACTAGGTCAGCAGATTCCTGGGCAGTAAATCAAATGTTGAGAGATCTTGAGGTATTTACTAATATTTACCTTTATGTAGGTATTTTTAAGGAAAACCTCCAGCTACTTACTGTAAGATTATTCAGCAATAAAAGCTTGCTTTTCTCACTAGTAATGAAGGTACTAAAAGACTTAAAACATTTACCTTTCTGCTGTGAGACTATCTTTTTTCCCATGTCACCTTTTCTTTTTGTTCAAAACATCCCTGTCTTATACCAATTTAAGTGCTGCCTTTCTGAGCTCTCTTTTGCTTTCTGCTCAAATATTTGCAAGTTCTCTCCATACATCAAGAATTTGAATGTGCTCTCACTATAGGAAAGACCCAGTGAAGCATGATTTTATACATGCAATTTATGGCTTAGCAAAACATTCCAGCAATGTAATTCATATTGGAGGTGCTAGTTAGCCAGAATTATGGAAATCAGGCTTAGCAGGTGAGATGGAGGGGCTAGGAGACTACTGTTCAGCATTGGCTCTATATTACACATAGCAGAAATCCTGGCATTTGTGTATGTTGCAGCAAACAGCCTGGAATTTCATGCACTGTGCCAAAGTTGGCCTGTCTAACGTAGGACTGAATTGTCAGTTTCTCACTGAGTTTCTCTTCTTCTTCCACTCTGATTACATTTAAAAAAAAAAAACAAAAAAAAAAAAAAGTGGCAAAAAAAGGTGGGAAATGAGGGGTTTGGTTTTATTTTTGTTGTTATTGGTTGGTTGGTTTGTTGGGGTTTGGGTTTTGGTGTGTTTTTGGTTATTTTGCATTTGTTGTTGCAGGGGAAAATATTGGTATACAGAAAGATATGAGACAGACCTTTCAGAGAGCTGTTTTCTGCCTGGCTATTCTCATAGCATTTTGTACCAGCTCTCCAGGGCATGTAAATTCATCACACAGTACAGAACTGAGGCTAATATTCAGCTCATGACCGGTGATATAGATCATAAGTATTCAGCCCAAATTGATTGGCTTACCCTGGTGTAAAGTTGATGCAAACGATGGATGTATCACACTCATACACTCCAGGCCTGTGGCTTTAGGGTCAGACCCTAATATTCTGATTTCAGCCAAAATCTGTGTTTAAAGCCAGCAGTCTGAAGTCATAGCTTTTGCTTTTTACACAGGATTCCAGTGCTGCCACTCTCAATATGTGGTAACATAAATGGGCTCATGGTTCATTGGAACCAGAAGCCAGGTCAGATCTGGGTTTGCAGTGGAGACTGCCTGCTATGCCTGTGGTGTATTTTAAACAGACTCTTTGTGCGTTTCAAGTGCTGGAAATGTTGTTCTGTGGAAGGTGCATGGAATGATTTGCATGTTGTAGTTTAAGACATTCACAGTAAGAATCTTTTTGAGAAGTACTGACCCCATTGTGCGCTTGTGGTGAGGGGTAGCTGGTTTTGTTTGCTTGCTTAATGTTATGACAGTAAATGCCATAATAAAAATGGATTTTATTCTTGGTTGTTTTAAACCAGAATGCTATAACCAGTTGGGTATAAAAAAGAATCTACCCTCAAGTGAAACTGCCACATTTCACACTAGGAACAATTTTAAAGAGAACAAAGATCCATCAATTAACAGGTAGTAGTAATGATGCAGTCATTAATATCACACTAATCAAACACTCTGGCAGACCACAGCTATAAGCCACTTGTGTGGAGAGGGGCCAAGAGAAGTGCTCAGCAAAGCAGTGCCTCCAGTACTGTGGCTCCTCTTTGAATCTGCTCTGCAGCAGCTTGCCCAGAGCTCAGGGGCCACACTGGTACTTGGACTGCTTCTTCTCCTTCAAGGTTTTCCCACTTTGACTGTGACTTGCCATGATCATGCAGCACTTCAATTTATTGTTTCAAACCTTCTGCATCAATTCCACTGATCTGCAAAAAGAAAAACAGGGGATGGGGGGGGGGGCTTAGTATTTCTGTACGACTGCAGGGCCAAAGTGCTCTCTTGTGTCCCTGAATGTCCAGTGAGCTCCAAACAAGAGCTGAGCTTGCTCTCAGCCACCAAGGTGACCCATGGTGGTGAATAGATACTGCTGAGCACCATGCCTCTCCTCACAACTTACAAGGCAGCAACAGCAGTGGAGTGGTGGCACAGGGACGACCATCCAAGGATGGCCAAAGTGACACAGAATTCACCAGCAGCTGCATAATCAAGAGGAACATTTTTCTACTGTTTACCCCATAAAGCACGCTTCAGATCCATATACTTTGAATAACATTAGGCTGGTAGTAGGTTCCCTTTCTCTTCATCTTCTGTTGTTGCCATCTGCTTCTTTTCTATGAGCTTGCAAAAAAAAATTGGAAGATAGCTTAAACAGTCGCACTGGATCAGGAGCTATTGAAGTATCTATTTGCTTTAATAAGAAGAATACCATATGCAAATTGTTTCTCTTTCTGACTTTCATTGTGGTGTGTTTTTTTTTTGGAAAGTGATGACTACAGGAATAGGTGGCAGAGATGAGAAAGCTGAATGGTAAAGTGACCAGGTAAAAATTGTTCCAAACATTTGGTTTTGCCAAAAAAAAAAATTGCTCTCAAAATCTACAAACCCCCAAACCCCAGCACATTACCATCAGCAAAACCAGAGAAGAGTTAAAAATGAAATGCACATCTTACTGAACTTTATGGCTTTTTAATATTATCTTTGGGATTTGTGTCATTCTGTCCACCATGCCTGCCAATAGTGAATAGTATTCCCAACCCTCACTATTCAAAGATCATGGCTCAGGCCCCCAAAATCAAGAAATGGAAGAATGTATTCTTGTCTAAAGGAAAAAGGCACACATCTGTCTACCTGTCAACTTCTCCTCTCCTTGACCCCTTTCACCAGGAGCTTTCATAGTTGGTGAAAACCTGAAAAACAAAACAAACAAAACAAAAAGGAAGGGGGGGAGGGGGGGAGGAAATCCCAGAGGCACCCCCAACAAATCTGACTGATATGGAGGTTTCAAAGACACTCTGTTACTGTGAGATTTATGGAAAAACAGTGACTGTGTAGGAGAAAAGGAGATTAGTAATGCCCTCCCTGAGGAGAAGGCAAACAGAGCCCAACTATTACCCATCCTTTTTGGCAGCCTTGAATTAGCCACTCAGCTTGTACTTGTCTGTCCTTAGCCAGCATGCTGATAGCGCCTGTCCATGGACAGTGTGTCATCCCTTGCTGGGCCAGCAACCCAGAAAGGATAGACAGGGAGCAGGATAGGATTTGAGCTTGTTTTGGAGGTGGACCAATTGGATCTAGAAGGGAACGAGGACGTTTCTGAGAAAAGGGAGAGTTACAAGGGTATGAAGGAGCTGCTCTCGTGGCAGGGAAGGAGAGGGACACGGGTTGTAGCCCTGCCAGAAATAGGACAGCTTCATCCTGTTGTCCAGGCTAGATTTCCAAACACTTCCTTACAGCCTGCAGAACCAGACATTGACTCCTCTTTTTCCTTTTGTTTCCGTTAAATGGAATAGTTCCCATACTTGGTTCACCTCAGAAGGTAGAACTTGAAGGACAAGGAAAAAATTTAAAAATCAGGTGGCACAAAATGGTCTGTAAATCTGTGACTGCTGTTTCCATTGATGTCAGGTCCTATCTCTGAACCAGCTGGCTTCTCTCCCTGGTTTGTCTTACAAGGAAGATACAACATTCCTGCTGAACCACCGAGAAAGATATTGAGTCATCTTTTCTCAGCACAAAGCCTAATTTCCAGACCAGCATATTAAAATGGACCTGTTCATCTCTCACAATAAGCTAGGAAGGATGTTTGTGAAGCAATTTTGGTTAGGACAGTTAAAATTTAATAGAAAAATTCAGCAATGTAATTAAATGCAATGGAGTTAGGTTGATTTAAGTGCTTAACTATGAGCCCAGCTGTCTTGACTCTCCAAGTGCTTGCTCTGAGCCACCTGAATCACAAGATAGCTGCATTATTTTGATAAGGTCATGTCTGTGAAGCACCTAGAAAGAAATCTTGCAATATCCAAATGCCTGTGAAAACATCATCCCAATAACATTATGCAAAGTAAAGCTACAGCTACTATAAGGAGAAAAAAAAAAAGAATTAGTTATTACCACGAACTAAAATAGGAAAGCTGGAACTGGTATGAATTCTTGCTCTGTAACAAATGCCCTGAAGCTCTTTGTCCTCTGCTATCCTCTAGGGTTTTTTTCCTCTCTTACAAAATTAGTCATACATAACCTTCTAAACATTGTGCTGTATCAGCTACTGGAAGTCAACTTTCTCTACTTGGGTGGTATGGACATTTAATTCCTTTGGGTTTGGGGGGGGGGGGGGGGGGAATGAAAGTAAAACGTTCATCTTCCTTTGACCAGTTTTGGAGTTCCAGGTATCAGAGAGCATGAGAAGGACATGCACGGTGCAGGGCACAGAAGCCCTGGTACACTGGCATCTGAGTGGGCTATGCCACAACCTCTTCTCAGCCCTTGCTTTCAGGAGAAAACCATGACATTCAGGAATTTGGGATTTGGCGTGATCTCCAAGGAGGGTCTCTGTTTGCAGTTTGAGTGCCAGGACGAAATGTCACTCTGGCAGATGACCGACCCTGGATATGTTTAAAGATCATTTGGATGTAATGTTTGAGGATATGGTTCAGGGGTGAATCTTGTAGAGTAGGGTTGTAGGTTGTACTTCGTGACCCTGAGGGTCTTTTCCAACTTGAATGTTTCTGAGATTCTGTGATTTCCTTGACTCAGAAGCTATAGGAGGCAGTAATGAGTCCTACCCACCAAGAAGTTTCTCAGAAGCCATTGTTTGCAAGCATGTAATGGCTAAAACAGGGTACTGTGGCCATTTTGGCCCATGATGCACTTCCCAGCTTGCCCAGGAGATGCTGCTGACTATGAGTTTTAGGAAAGTCATGCAAGGTCCCCTTCAGCTTCTGGCTTACTCTTGCCCCTCAGGGCACCTCCTTCCTGGCAGCAGGTTTTGTGTTGCTATGCATAACCATACATGTGGAACAGATAAAAGTGCCCTATGGTTTTTTCTCTCTCCTACCTATTCCAGTAGATGTTGCTTCAAAACCAACCAGTCACACAAATGGAAATAATAGAATCACAGAATTGTCAGGGTTGGAAGGGACCTCAAGGATTACCTAGTTCCAACCCCTCACACTAGATCAGGTTGCTCACAGCCACATCCAGCCTGGCCTTAAAAACCTCCAGGGATGGGGCTTCTACCACCTCTCTGAGCAACATGTTTCAGTGTCTCACCACCCTCATGGTGAAGAATTTCTTCCCAACATCCAATCTGAATCTACCCACTTCTAGTTTTGCTCCATTCCCCCTAGTCCTGTCATTACCTGACACCCTAAAAAGTCCCTCATCAGCTTTCTTGTAGCCCCCTTCAGAAACTGGAAGGCCACAATAAAGTCTCCTTGGAGACCTTATTGAACTTTTGGAACTGATAGGGAAATGAACTTTAGAAACTGATAGGAAGATATATTCCTGTTAGGCTCACTTAAAAAAGAAAAAACCCCACATTTAAGAAAGGAGGCAATTTTAGAGAATGCTGCCGGTTTTTCCTGAGTTCTTTTGTACTCAGGATTCTATTCTTCAGCCTTTGCCCCGGTGTCTCTATATCTTATACTAAATCTTATAAAAGAGCCCTGCTTTATTCTGAGGGTTCTACCTTTGTTAAGGGATGCTCTCTTTTCTTTAGAGTTGTAGCTTTTATGATTTTACCAGGAATTCTTGACATTCATCCTGACTTTCATCTTCAGTGTCTTTTAAAAGAGCTGCCTCAGCCGCTGCATCCCTGATGGGAAACCTTGAATTCCTCCTAGGATCTGTTACTGTGCTCGGAGAGGTTTGGCTTCTGCATTTGCACAAAGTGGTTGAAATACCAAAACATTTCATCTTATTATTTCTAACTACAAGGATCCTTGAGTTTTCTCTAAAGCACTGCTCTCTAAAGGGGATTTTCAGCCCTGGAGGTCAGTGATTTGCTATGACTGGCCTGGCCTCTGCTGGGTTGTTTGGGAACGGCATCCACTGCGAAATGAGAGCCACAGCTCAGGAAATTTTTATTCCCCACCCCTAGTTCCCTCTCCCACGTTTTCCCTCCCCTTATCTCTCTCTCCCTTATCCTCTTCTCCTTATCCCCCAATACCCGTCCCCCCGCCTTATCACTCCCCTCCCCCATTCCCCTCTTTTCTCCCCTTCAGGGTCAGTCTTTGACCCTGGTGACATTCAAGATCAGATTTGATGTGGCCCTGGGCAGCCTGCTCTAGTTGGAGGTGTCCCTGCTGACTGCAGAGGGGTTGGACAAGATGACCTTCGAGGATCCCTTCTAACCCAAAGCAATCAGTGAATCTGCAGTCATGCCCCGTGCCATAATGGACTTAGTTATGAATTAATTAACTCTTCTGATCAGAAGACAGCTAGATGTAGGAAGGATTTGGCTCCTCATCTCAAACCGTCATTTTGTTGCCTTCCCTATGGCCCATGTGCCTCTTGCTGGGTTTGCTCCTACTGAATATAGATCTAGGCTGAACGGGAACCACCTCTAACACCTTGTACCTGCTTATAAGCAGTAAGTAAAGTCACAACAAAACAATGACATACAGGAGTACAGATTTTGTTTTCCTTTCTGATTTTTTTCAGAGCCAAAGGAGCTGGCTTTGAACTAGGGTCTTCTGAAACTCTTTACTATTTGGGACAGTTAACTTGTATAAATAGTCAATGTATAAATACACTGAATTCTAGTGGTTAAAATAAAACTGGTTTTCTGGGCTCGCATGCCTGGGATGTTATTCCAGCAGTGTGCATCTGCAGTGGCAACACATTTGCTGAACTCCTGTTAGGGTGGGACATAGTCACAGTGAAGTTCCTCTGCTAATAATATAGTGACATTATTTCACAATGAAACGTATTCAAAACATGCAGCAATGTCCTTTCCCGGTTGCTGCCAAACCTCCTCTACTCACAACGTGCATGGAGTTTTGTAATGTGCACCACAAAGGTGTTAGTCTTTGTTTTTCACATCGGGTATTTAGATCCCTGTTTAGGCGTTTCAATCACAAAAGGCAAAACAGCTCCAGCAGCTGTAAGACACAATTGCATACGTACAAACAAGTGTAAGATACAGCTGCACACGTAAGTAATGTGGAATAGCTGACTCTGATGTGTAAGAATTTGGAGTTGCCTTAAAATTTGTTGACATTTTTCAGACCTTTTTAAGCAAAAGGGAAGATTATGTTTCAGACTGAGAAGAGCAGACTGGTTCAAATGAATACCAGGAGAAAGATAGGCAATGACAAGTGTAACAAGGTGATTCTGCCCACCAAACTTCATTCAATAGTGTTCAGTAATGAAAATGCTGTAACGAGCAGTAATATCCCCTTTTTCCTTTAGAAGGCACTAATTCACACCTCACAGCAATACAGGATTGATGGAAAAGGTAATGATTTTTTTTTTTCCTGCTTACAGAGCTGATTCAGGAACACAGGGTTTGCAATTCTTGCCCAAAGATATGCACATTAGTCCTGTTGTTACTCCATGCAAAGAGAAAGAACAAGGTGGAATGGTGGCACAGTTTCACCTTTCCTTTCTGCCATGGGCTGATGTGCAATAGAAAATGCTGCAAAATGCTATGTTTCTGAGTCCTGGAAGAATAGGTTTAGAAATAGCCCCTTGCTACTCCCAAAAGCACGCAGCATCTGTTAGTCCTAGGATCCATCGTGCATTCCGGAAATCTAAGGTGCGGAGAGAGAAGCTCATCCTTTGGGATTTCCTCTATCCAAAGTCAGTTAACACGATTTTTTAGACAGCTTAATTTGAGGCAAGAGCCTCTCTGATGGAAAGGAAAGTGGTGGTAATATTCCCAAAGAACTGCACTCAAACCCAAAGTCACTCAGGAAGGCCTTTGAGTCTGGCATATTCAGCAGTGCTGTCTAATCAACAGCTCAGAGCTAAGCCACCTGATGTAATCCTGATGGTAAAAATGTTGGTGATGTGAATTATCAAAAGCCCTGTGGAAAAAAAAAAGCACTTTAAAAAACAACCACCAAACCACCTCTTTTAATGCTAAAAAAATAACATATTAAAGCTTTCAAAGGCATTTAATAACCAAAACCTAGAAATGTCATTTTAGTTCCCCTCTTTTCTCCTATCTTTCCTTATCTGTTGTTGATGTAGTAAATGGTTTTTGCATTTATGAGCTCCGTTATGAACCATAAAGAGCATCAGCTGAAGGAGAGCTCCTCCTGTACACGTTGAAGCTTTGCTGCCTTTTCCTCTCTGTCTTCTTTAGCAGATGTTTCCAATTCCTCACAATTCAAAGGCTGATGCTTTAAAAATGTACAGGTTTTGTTTGGGTTTGTTGTTTGGGTTTTGGATTTTTTTTTTTGGCGGGGGGGGGGGGGCTCACAAGCTTTTCTCTCCCATCAGTCTGCCAGTTGGCAGCACCAGCCAGTTGATGAGAAATGAGGACAAACCACAAAGAAATTGATTATTTATTGGGTTTTCTACCTTCAGCAACTTTTTAAACCCTCTTTATCATTCTGTAGATACATAGGATTGTTTGAGGAGAGGAAAAGACCTCTAATATTGAGTCCAACCATTAACCCATCACTACCAAGCCAGCTGCTAAATCATGTGCCCCAGTACCAGCTGTACAGGTCTTTTAAGTACCTCCAGATAGTTAACTCTTTTTAGCCTTGTGGCAAAGAGCCTGACTGTTACTATATTAAGGGATATATGCCCTATCCTTATGGAAGTGATGTAAGGATTTAATAGTCTGTATTGGCTATGCAAAGAATTGAAAATATGTTTGCAAAAATTCATATAATAGATCTGAAATCCCAGGCACTGATAGAGGCTGGGCAGTGAGTGGCTTGAGAGCAGCCCTGAAGAAAAAGACTTGGGGGTGCTGGTGGATGAGAAACTCATTATGAGCTGCCAGTGTGCAGTTGCAGCCCAGAATGCCAGTCAGATCCTGGATTGCATCAAGAAAAGTGTGGCCAGCAAGTTGACGGAGGTGATTCTCCCCCTCTACTCCATTCTGGCGAGACCCCATCTGGAGTACTGATCCAGTTCTGGAGCCTGTTACAGGAAAGATCTAGATGTGCTGGAACATGTCCAGAGAAGGGCCGTGAGAATTATTAGAGGGCTGGAGCACCTCTCCTATGAGGACAGGCTGAAAGAGTTGGGGCTGTTCAGTTTGGAGAAGAGAAGGCTCTAAAGAGACCTTATTGTGGCCTTCCAGTATCTGAAGAGGGCCACAAGAAATCTGGTGTGGGTGTTGGGTAGTGATAGGCCTAGAGGGAATGGATCCAAGCTAGAGGAGGGGAGATTTAGATTAGATGTTAAGAAGTTTTTCAGCATGAGGGTGGTGAGACACTCGAACAGGTTGCCCAGGGAGGTGGTCGAAGCCCCATCCCTGGATATTTCTAAGGCCAGGCTGGGTATGGCTCTGGGCAACCTGATCTAGTGGAAAGATCCTTGCCCATGGCAGGGGGGATGGAACTGGGTGATCCTTGAAGTCCCTTCCAACCCTGATAATTCTGTGATTCTGTGAAACATTACAGTGGACATTGCTTCAGAGTTTAATTTTAGGGTGTAGCTGGAATTGGCATGCTCCTTGTAATAAATAAGAAGAAAAAAAAAAGAGGAGAGAGGCTTTTAGTAAGTAGATCTGGAAGAGTTATTAGCAGAAGAAATGTTCCTAGTATGCTCAGATTAATATATGCAGAGTTATTTGCATGCTGCTGACCTGGTGATAACTGCATAAAGATAATTTTGTGGCAAGCGAACTTTGTACCAGGATATTTTGAGTACACAAATCCAAGGAAGTTCAAGCAGTAGTTGATGGATGTGTCTGGACTTTTAAGAAGTAATGAAAACAGTGTACAAAAGGCAAGCTTGTGATTAATGGTAGTTTGACCAAACTTCTCAGGCTTTCTATTGCACATTGATTTAAAGAGATGGATGGTACAATTAGGAGTGTAATGCAAAGTGGAAATAAAATTGACTATATCAAAATACTTTATTATATTTTTATCATTACCTTTGTTGTTGGGGTTTTTTTCTGCAAATTATCAAACTAGCTCAGCATTAAAAAATTGAAGCATTCTGTCATTTTGTCCAAAGCCTCCAGAACAAAGGAAAATGAATGGCTAAGTATTGAACGGTGCAGAATAGGAATAGCTGCTTTGCTAATTCTAAATTAGATTGGGGAATCTAATCACTGGTGTCAATAACTCTGAGAAAGCAATGTGGTAAATTTTTATACCCCAGAAATAACTCAGGAGAGGGAAATTGCTTCACAAGATCCTAAACTCTGCTAAAAATGCTATGTTTGTATGTATAATGTATGTATGTAGGTATATGGGCAAACTCTGCCTGTGTGTACAGATATACACGTATGCATATATTAAAATATATTGGTTTCTTAATTTTTTTATTCATAGAATGGTTTAGGTTGGAAGGGACCTTAAAGATCATCCAGTTCCAGCCCCCTGCCATGGGCAGGGACACCTCACACTAGAGCAGATCGCTCAAGGTCTCATCCAACCTTGCCTTGAACACCCCCAGGGATTTGGTATCCACAGCCTCCCCAGACAACCTGTGTCTCACCACCTTCACTGTAAAGAATTTCTTCTGAATCTTCAATCTAAATCTGCCTTCCTAAATCTCCAATCCATTCCCTCTTGTCCTACCACTCCAAGCCCTTGTGGAAAGTTCCTTCCCGCCTTTTTTGCAGGCCCCCTTCCAGTACCAGGAGGCTGCTGTTAGACCGCCCAGAGCATTCTCTTCTCCGGGCTGAACAGCCCCAGCTCTCAACCTGTCCCCACTGGGGAGGTTCTCCAGCCCACTGATCATCTTCATGGCCCTTCTCTGGACCTGTTCATTCTTATGCTCGGGGGCCCAGAACTGGCTGTAGTACTGCAGGTGAGGTCTCACCAGAGCAGAGTAATGGGGCAGAATCCCCTCCCTGTCCTGCTGCTCACTGCTTTGGAGGCAGCCCAGCACACAGCTGCCTTCTGGGCTGCCAGTGACCATTGCTGGCTGATGCTGAGCTTTTCATCAACCAACACCCCCAAGTCCCTCTCCTTGAGCCTCACTCCTCACTCAGCCTATATTTGTGCTTGGGATTGTACAATCCAGGTTTAGGACCTTGTTCTTGTTGAACTTCATGAGGTGGCCTTGTGCCCACCTCTCAAGCCTGTCCACATCCCTTTGAATGCCATCCTTTCCCTCCAGCGTGGCAGCCAGGCCACACAGCTTGGTGACATCCTCAGATTTGCTGAGGGTACCTCAGTCCCACTGTCCATATCTCTGATAAAGATCCAACCAAAAGAGAAAGTTCTCTGGTCAAAAACCTGGTTATTGTTACTTCCTACATTGGTTGACTTAATAAGAGAGTTTGCCTTTCTGTCTAGCCCTTCCCTCATGCCCAACAATCCGGAATTAGCCAGGAGGACCACGAAGTCACTAAATAATTCCAGAATCGTGTTCCATGACAAATGCTACGCATTGCTTATAAGAAATTAGGTGAATCAAACTAATAAGAAAGAATTTCAGCCTGTATTTGTATGGAATGTCTATTTGCTGTTTGTGTAGGCAGAATGTTGTACTTAGAGCTGCTGATTATCTATTCACAGGGACATATTCTCACACGTTGAGCTAAGATTTGATGTGAGGTGGCAATGATAGAAATTAGCAATCTAGGAATCATAAATTAACAGCTTATTATCTGAGCATTAATACCTAGGGTTAAATTTAATTTTCTCTTCCAGCCCCTCAGCACTACTGAAGTATAACAAAAAGAGAAAAGACAATTTTGTAGCCTCTGCTGTAAGACTGAACATGCCGACAAGCACATCACAATGAAAGGATGATAGCTTTGTCTTATGCTATGCTGTGTTTCAAGAAGTCCTTTGAAGGGCCTCAAGCTGTGTTAGCCCAGTCTGAAACCGAACAATGCAGCAAGAACACAATCCTGCAAACTCTTTGTAGTACCACCAACTACCACTGTGTAGCACAGAAGTTGTTTCTTCTTTTCCAGAGGCAGTCTAACCACAAAGTGTTTTTCAGTATGATGGCGTCATCCATGGTTTGTAGGTAGTGAGAAGGTTGCCACTGTCGGTCATTTCTCTGCACGGCTGGGTATGATGTGCATTCCTTTCAGTTAGATTATATAAGGGTCCTAAAATGTCCTGAGTCTTGGTAGCATTTACAGACGGAGGGTATTGCTTTCTGAGAAACATGTGTCTAAAGCCAATGTGTTAGAGCCAGTTGTTGGGGTAGAGTTGCTCTTTGAGAACCAGTTTTAATATGTGAGACGTGTCATGCTTAACAAGCCTCAATGCCATGCACAGTATATAAATCACAGTTAACCTTTCCGGCGTAGCTTCTCTGTTAGGAAGGTGAATTCAAGGCATTGGTCACTGGGACCAAGGAGGGTAACTTCAAGATATTGATACCAAAGTGTGACTGGGTGGCTACTTGCCCTGGGAGGAAGGACTACAGCAAGCTTACTAGAAACGTGCTAAATGATCTCCTAATAAAAATAATCAACTCCTTTAGGGTCCTTTTGACCTGCACAAACTTTTCTTCTTAATCTCCAGTCTAAATCTGCCCTCCTCAAGCTTCAATCCATTCCCTCTCATCACTCCAAGCCCTTGTAAAAAGTCCCTTCCTAGCTTTCTTGTAGGCCCCCTTCCAATACTGGAAGGTTGCTCTAAAGTCTTCCCAGAGTCTTCTCTTCCCCAGACTGAACAGCCCCAGCTCTTGCAGCCTCTCTCCACAGTGGAGGTGCTCCAGTCCTCTGATCATCTTTGTGGTCATCCTCTAGACCTGTTCTATCAGTATGATGTCCTTCTTATGCTGGGGTCCTCAGACCTGGACATAGTACTGCAAGTGGGGTCTCACAGGGAGCAGTGTAGAGAGGCAGAATCACATCCCTCATGCTGCCGGTCACACCGCTTTTGATGCACCCCAGGGCATGGGGATCAGAATTCCTTTCCAAACTTTAAGTTGCACATTGTAGCGACTCCAGGTAGTCTGAATCCAGTTTAATGACAGCATCTCCTGTGGACTGGTGATGTATTCGGTAATGAGATTTCTCCTTGTGTCACTATGGAACTTCATTCCTTTCTGTTATATGGTCTACTGTACTTTTTTCTATGAGAAATAGAAAGCAAGCAATTTCTCATCTGCCCACTCTGTTCCATGCATGAGTTCAGATAATTTATGATGTTCTTTCTTTTCTCTGCTCTTTCAAAATTAGTGTTAGAGGCCTGTATCATTTTTTGTTTCTCTTCTCTAGGGTTGCTCTGTGAGGAGTTTTTTTCTCTTAAGATGGAGTAACCAACAACATTCTGTAAACGCCTGCAACATTTCAGGTAAGATAACATTGATTATACAGCTGCAGAGAAACTATCATTGTCTTATATTTACTCACTCTGCACACCAGTATTGGGAAGCTACAAAGCCCACGTTGAAGAGGAGTTTTTAACAGAGCTGTTCACAGTTGCATTCTCTTTAAATAACAATTTCTGTGGTTGGTTTGATTTATTTGTTGGGCTTTTTTGGTTGGTTTTTTTTTTAGTACATAATAGGCATAAACCCCTGTAAGCTTTTCAAGGAATTCAGCTCTTGCTTCTGGCTGTGGGTGTAGTAAGTAATCCCAGCTGAACAGTCTGTTCTGTAGGTCTGTTTGATTGGAAGGCAGAACAAAAGCAGCTTTCCCGAAGCACGCCGGTTTAGCTGTAGTGAAACCTCAGGAGAACTGTGGCTCTTAAAAGCAACATTAATTTTTCCACTTTTTCTGGCTACTTCCAGGATGTGGAATTTTCTTGCTTCTGGAAAGAAATTTGTACAGGTTGAATTTGCCTAAACAATAGATGCTATGTTTTTAAATGTTGCGCTTGAATTTACAGGGGTGATAAGTACCATTTTAAATCCTTTTATCAGTGACACCCCTTAAATGTAATGTGACAGTAAATAAGAACCCAAATTTCTCAAAGATGAGACACATAGACTTTGATTTTCTATATAAGATCTTAAATCTACCTTTCCTTAGAAGGCAAAAGAAAAAGCTACCCTCATTTCCACTCCTACTCAGTGATGTAGCATACACCCAGTAATGCACACCACCACCTAGAACCATGCCTGCTGCATAGGTCAGTGTTCAGGAGCTAAGCTAGAATAAGTGTATCTCATATCTGCTGTGTGCCTGAGGGTAGGAGCAGCAGAAATACAGTTAAAGATGGGGAGAAAAGCAAGTTTCAAAGTTTAACTACACTTTGCTCACTTGACTAACACTCAGTGATGACTTTGAGGTGAGAATCTTCCACATTGTCTTTTCTTGACTGCTCTAGCACTGAGTGTTTGAGGTCTTGATTTTGGGGATGAGGGTTGGCGTATGGATACTATTGAGGTGTGATGTTCACCAGCATGCCTATACTCATTTCTAACACCATGAAATCCACTGGTGGGGGCAAAGCACAAAATCTTACTTCATTTCCTGGCAGAGACAACAAAGAAGCTGTATCAGGATCCAAAGAGAAATAACCGTTTTTGGACAAAGTTCTTTCTTTGTGCCTATAATACTGACAGAGTAAAATTCAGAGAGTTTGTAGGATAAAGTGACTTTCTTCTTTCAATGGAGAAACTAAAAACTGAAATTTGGAGCATAATAATAAGATATTTTTTTAAAGTCACAGTGCTGGTTGAAGAGACCAAATCTCCTGTGCAACTCTGCTCTCTAACAAGCACATACAGAAAGCCATGAGCAAATACTAATAAAACCTGGCAAAATATCACTGAAGAGAAAATATCCCAAAGGCAGTGTTATCCAAATCCTTTGAAACTGAGTTAAGTGATGATCAGAGAGCTGGAGCACCTTTCCTATGAAAACAGGCTGAAAGAATTGGGGCTGTTCAGCCTGGAGAAGAGAAGGCTCCAGGGAGACCTTAAAGCTACATTTCGATATCTGAAGTGGGATCTACAGGAAGGCTGGGGAGGGACTATTTAAAAGGGTTTGGGGTGATAGGACAAGGGGCAATGAGACTAGTGAAATACTGGAACAGGCTGCCCAGGGATGTGGTTAAGGCCCATCTTTGGAGACAACCAAGATTAGACTCAGTGTGACCATGGGCAGCCTGTTCTAGTTGGAGGTGACCCCGCTGACTGCAGGGGGGTTGGACAAGATGACCTTTGAGGGTCCCTTCCAACCCAATGCAATCTGCAATTCTGTAAAAGCTCATATGGACTTTGAAGGGCTGTGTGGATGAAGCCTGAAGAGAAGTCAGTTCTTAAATTTAAATTCCAGTGGACTTTGGCCTTTGGCCTTTTGCATCATGCAGGAGCTTCTTCCAAAAATAATTTCCTGAATGCAAAAGCCCTGTTATAGCACTTATTGCTTGGGGTATGATGTTTGAAGCAGAAGTGAACCTTAAATTAGTCAAAGAACACACATGAAACTTGCAACTTCTAATAATAGTGAAGGGAGTCTTCCATATGTTGTTATAAATTTCAGTCTGAGATGATTAACGTGGCTCGCAGGCTACTCTTGTAAGATGATAGAAGAGATATTTTTGCTGCCTCTCCTGCAAGGGCTAGTGTTTCAAGATTATTTCCAAACAAGCATCTTCCAGGCGAGAGATGGTTCTCATTCTTTCCTCACCTTAATAAAAAGGTGATGAACGCTCACTTCTTAACTGTGTCATGATACCAGTGTCAAGCAAGTATCATGATGGGATGATGTGATAACAGCACAGATGTGACATCTGTGAAATAATGTGTTAGATTCCTTAGGACAGGCCATTAATTTATTGTCGCTGCTGTTAGGCTCGAAGCAGAGTGTTCGCATTGTAAGGGAACCTCAGAAGGAATTCAACAGCTCCATCGTCACTCAGAGTTATTTATGCTCACAGTATGGTTTTATCTAGCATATTTTAAATCAATTCTGCCAAAATACTTTAAAAGCCTCACAAACTCCTTTAATAATTACAATCATAGAATCATTGAATGTTAGAGGTTGTGGAAGGGACCTCCACATCGAGTGGACATCGAGTCCAACCCCCCCCGCCAAAGCAGGATCACCTAGGGTAGTCCACACAGAAACGTATCCAGGCAGGTTTTGAAAGCCTCTGGAGAAGGAGACTCCATAACTTCTCTGGGCAGCCTATTTCAGTGCTCTGTCACCCTCACTGTAAAGTTTCTCTTCATGTTGATGTGAAACTCTCTATGTTCAAGTTTGTATCCATTGTTCCTTGTCTTATCACTGTGCGCCATGGAAAAGAGCTTGGCCCCCACGACTTGACAACCACCCCTCAGATATTTATATGCATTGAGCAAATCCCTTCTCAGTCTTCTCTTCTCCAGACTAAACAGCTCCAGGTCTCTCAGTCTCTCTTCATAGAGGAGATGCTCAAGTTCCCTAATCATCCTTGTGGCTCTCTGTTGGACTCTCTCCAGCAGGTCCCTGTCTCTCTTGAATTGGGGAGCCCAAAACTGGACACAATATTCCAGGTGTGGTGTCACTAGGGCAGAGTAAAGAGGGAGAAGAACCTCTCTAGACTTGATGGACATACTCTTCTTGAGGCACCCCAGGATACCTTTGCCCCTCTTGGCCACAAGGGCACATTGCTGTCCCATGGATAACTTGCTGTCCACCAGGACTCCAAGGTCTTCCTCCATGGATCTGCTTTCCAGCAGGGCAGCCCCTAACCTGTACCAGTACCAGGTGTTATTCCTCCCAATAGCAAATGAGGTAGCAAGCTGTTTACAGGCATAAAAAAATTCTGGTGGCCTTGGATTTTTGCCACAGAAAAACATAGAATCATAGGAGTGTTTCAGTTGGAAAAGACCTCTGTGATCATTGAGTCCAACCATCAGCCTAAGAACACAGCCACTAAACCATGTCCTGAAGTGTCATACCCACATGTTTCTTGAACACCTCCATCACCTCCCTGGCCAATGTATCCTAGTGCCTGACAACTCTTTCACTATAGTAAAAAGCATTATTGTGTAGCACATTAAAGATCTACAGCAGCTCCAAGGCCATGGCAACATTGTGAGGAGCTCCAAGCTCAACTTCTGGAGAGCAGAGAGCAGCACACATGCACAGTTTTCTGATCCCAAAATAATTACTTTACATGACTGGCAAAGCTCAAAGGGTCAGTTTGGGCAAACTTCAAACTTGGGTATTGGCCCTACTGAAAATATTGATAATTCTGTGGCTCATGCAAATAGGAATTGATCTTTTCATTATGTAAAATCTTGCTCTAAGGAGTGACTGAAACAAACTGAAGGGGCAATTTTCTGACTCTGTTCTCCATGTTGTTTGGGTGACCTTGGACAAATCAATGTGGCATTTCACATCCAATACCAATATCAGCAAGAGGACTAATCATTAGAGGCCTTATTCTTTTGTCAATACCATCACCTATGTACCTGCTTGGTTACTGGGCATGCCTGCCCCCAACAAAGCAGTGCTGTGTTAAGACACCAGAATCAACTCCAGATAAGCTGACACATCCTTACTTGCAAACACACTACAGATCCATAGAGCACAATGTAATTACATGTGCCTGCTGCTCTGCCCCAGCTCATTGTGAAGATTCACAGATTGCTTTGGGTTGGAAGGGACCCTCAAAGGGTCCAACTCCCCTGCTGTCAGCAGGGACACTTCCAACTAGATCAGGCTGCCCAGGGCCTCATCAAATCTGATCTTGAATGTCTACAGGGTCAGGGCCTCAACCACATCCTTACTCTACAACTAACTGAAGGGGGGCTGTAGACAGGCAGAGGTTGGTCTCTTCTCCCAGGCAACCAGTACCAGAACAAGAGGACAGAGTCTCAGGCTGCACCAGGAGAGGTTTAGGCTGGAGGTTAGGAGGAAGTTTTACACAGAGAGAGTGATTGCCCATTGGAATGTGCTGCCCAAGGAGGTGGTGGAGTCGCCATCACTGGAGGTGTTCAGGAGGAGACTTGATAGGGTGCTTGGTTGCATGGTTTAGTTGGTTGAGTGGTGTTGGATGATAGGCTGGACATGATGATCTTGAAGGTCTCTTCCAACCTGGTCTGGTCTGGTCTGGTCTATTCTATTCTATTGGAGCCTGTTCTAGTATTTCACCACTGTCATTGTAAAGAACTACTTCTTTATATAAAACCTAAATCTGCCCTGCTCCAGTTTCAAACCATTGCTCCTCATCCTATCACTTTAAGCCCTTCTAAACAGTCCTTCCTCATCCTTTCTGTAGGTCCCCTTAAGACAGCAAAATGCAGATCTAAGGTCTCCATGGAGCTTTTTCTTCTCTAGTCTGAACAGCCCCAATTCTTTCAGCCTGTCTTTATAACAGAGGTGCTCCAGCCCTCTGATCACCTTTATGGTCTTCCTCTTAACCCACTCCAGGAGGTCCATATCCTCTATGTTGAGGACTCCAGAGCTGGACACAGCACTCCAGGTGAGGTGTCACCGGAGCAGAGTAGAGTGGCCAAATCACCTCTCTCTACCTGCTGGCCACACTTCTTTTGATGCAGCCCAGGATGTGTTTTGCCTTCTGTGCTGTAAGTGTACACCATTGGGTCATGGCACCCTTTCCCCCTCATTTCCCCACTCTTGACAAGTGTAGTTTTCCAACTGGAAGATGTCTGTGAGAACAAAGTGGGTAATGTTCCCTGACACTTCCTTGGTGAGACCTCTGTAAGTGTGCAGGCAACCAGATAAGGAGAAGGAAAGAGTGACATTTTGCAGTTATTTAGTTACTGATAATATGCCCTAGAATTGTTTTAGTTGGAGAAGACCTTTAAGACCATCAAGTCCAACTGTTGTAATCACTGTGATGTGCTGCTATTCATAGATTAGATAGCTAAAAATACTAAATATTCTTGGTTGGTTGCAACCATTCATCCTGATTCATGCTCTCTGATTCAGAAGAAGTGAGGCTTGAAATGAATCTCTGTCTGTCTGCCCATGCTATTGACGCTCACTGAAAAGAATGTGGTCGGACCCTGTGTGTTTGTGAGCTCTTAGCTGAGCCACTGAACGCCTCCTTTAGTTCAGCAAATGCAGGCTTGTTTTGGAGCTCAGTGACACAAGTTCTGCTGTGGAAACTGCATCCAGTTGTTGGCTTCTCATCACAGAGTCTGTGTTTGACTAAATGTTTCCAGCCAGTAAGAGGTCATGCTGAGTACAAGTAGGATCGTGAACTTTGAACTAGGTGAGATGAACAATGTCTGATTCAGACTTCAAAAAGCAGACTTCTGACTTTGGGGTGAGGAGAAGGCAGGAGAGGCAGAGAAAGAGTGAAAAGTTAGTAGGAGTGAAGTTCCAATATTAAGCCCTAAGGCTGTTGGCAGACCATCTGGCATGGGATAGCCTTCTTGAATGCTTTGTCATCCATTTGTCCTTCAGAGATTCTACCACTCTCCTATATTAACTGCTTTATCAAAACTTAACTATATAATAGGCCAAAACTCAGCTGAAGACCTCTCTTAAGTTTCTGTGCTATTGGATCATAGTAGGTTATTAAAGTACAAAACTAGATGTCTATCTGTGCATACATTTCCTTGTTGAAGCTTGGGACTACATCCCCAACTGACATGATGCTAATGGCTGATGCTTCTTGAGAGATGTGCCCTACAAAAGCTCATCCAGACAGGTTTAATTCTTGTATACTCCTCTATGACCTTTTTCTCACACACATTTGTGCTCAGAGAACAAAGCATCAGTTATCACCAGCTGAGGTGTGTCCTTTTGTAAGCTAAAGCATACTGAGAAATGGACTGAAATTGAAACTACCACCAGGAAACTTTCACTGACAAATTTTGGAGCTTTGGAGGTTTTTTTTGCAGGCCCCTATAAACTTGATTTTGCCTTAGGTCCTGTTTTCATTTCAGTCTAAACCCTATTTGTCAGCCAATGTTTAGGCTTCACCTTTTAGTGCATTTTGGCAATGTACTTCTGGACTTTTGCTCTAGCATCTGACTTTCCCCTGGCTCAAGCTCCTCTTAATACTGCTCTTTAATATCTTTATTGATGATCTGGATGAGGGGATTGAGTCCATCATCAGTAAGTTTGCAGATGACACCAAGTTGGGGGCAGGTGATGATCTGTTAGAGGGTAGGAGAGCTCTGCTGAGGGACCTTGACAGGCTGGACAGATGGCAGAGTCCAAGGGCATGAGATTTAACACATCTAAGTGCCAGATTCTACACATTGGCCGCAACAACCCCATGCAGTGCTACAGGCTAGGGACAGAGTGGCTGGAGGGCAGCCAGGCAGAAAGGGACCTGGGGGTACTGGTTGACAGTAGGCTGAACATGAGCCAGCAGCGTGCCCAGGTGGCCAAGAAGGATTCCTGGCCAGCATCAGGAATAGTGTGGCCAGCAGAAGCAGGGAAGTCATTGTGCCCCTGTACTCAGCACTGGTTAGGCCACACCTCGAGTACTGTGTCCAGTCCTGGGTCCTTCAGTTTAGGAAGGATGTTGAGTTGCCGGAATGTGTCCAGAGAAGGGCAACAAAGCTGGGGAGGGGTTTGGAGCACAAGCCCTGTGAGGAGCAGGTGAGCTGGGATTGCTTAGCCTGGAGAAGAGGAGGCTCAGAGGACACTTTATTGCTGTCTACAACTACCTGAAGGCAGGCTGTAGCCAGGTGAGGATTGGTCTCTTCTCCCAGGCAACCAGCACCAGAACAAGAGGACACAGTCTCAAGCTGTGCCAGGGGAGGTTCAGGATGGATGTTAGGAAGTTCTTCTCAGAAAGAATGATTGGCCTTTGGAATGTGCTGCCCAGGGAGATGGTGGAGTCACCATCACTGGAGGTGTTTAGGAAGAGACTGGATGGGGTGCTTGGTGCCATGGTTTAGTTGATTAGATGGTGTTGGGTGATAGGCTGGACTCGATGATCTCAAAGGTCTCTTCCAACCTGGTTAATTCTATTCTATTCTGTTCTCTCCTGGTCATTTCCACCACCTATCAAAGGGGAACACTAAGCCCCCATTAACACTGACCTCTAAAACCTAGGCTTTATCCTGGCTTTATCCAAGGCTGATTCTACAAATCCTTTATTGATTCAAATGATATGTTAGTGGCATCTCAGCTCAACTTTTATTTTTTTCAGAGGTAGCTGATGGTAACCTTCATTGGGCTGTTTAGGCTCATGGATATTGGATATACAGATATTTGGATATTAGGAAAAAGTTCCTTACAATGATGGTGGTTGAACACTGGAATAGGTTGCCAAGAGAGGTAGCTGAGGCCACATCCCTGGAGATATTCAAGGTGAGGTTCAACAGGGTTCTGGGCAACCTGAACTAGTTGAGGATGTCTCTACTTACTGCAGGGCAGTTGGGCTAGATGACCTTTAAATGTCCCTTCCAACCCAGGTGATTCTCTACTAGCAGATCAACAATTTCGAGTCCAGTCATAAAAACTTTTCTACATATGCTCAAAGTTAGCTTCTCTTTGAAGGCCTGCTGTTAATTAAGGCTTATGTTGTCTATCTTGGTCTTCCAACTAAACTATTCTTTCCACTGCTATATTTAATATCTGAATTGTTATAATAGAATTTACTATAAATTCAGAAGACTGAGATTTGAAAGCAGAGCACAAGGCCATGTGCTAAGGGAGGGGGGGCATGGAGACACCATCCCTGGAGGTATTCAAAACACATGTAGACATGGCACTTTGGGACTTGGTTTAGCAGGCATGGTGGTGTTGGTTTGATGGCTGGACTTGATCTTAGAGGTCTTTTTCAACCTTAATGATTACCAAAAAAGGCCCTCCTTACCCATACACTCATGATGTTGAGTCTCAGGAAGGAGTACCTGTTACCCAGACCATCCAGAACCAACATCTGTTTCAACTGAATTGTTCTCCCATGCTCAGGATGTCCTCAAGACCGATTTCTTTTTTTTGTTTTTTGCTCCCCCAGAACAAAGGTATCCTCCTGAAATCAAACTGTAAAGTTGGAGCTGTCAGAGCCTATGAGTACCATGGATGAGATATCCATTTTCTTCTTTGCCATTCTGTGCTTATAGATAATATTTCTATTTAGATCCTCCAAAAAATGTTTTGATTGCATCTTTCTGCTTGTTCTGTCTACTGTCATAAGTCTCACTGTGGACAGGAGTCCTGATTTCAGGATTAGGCAGCTGAAAACTTCTTGATAGGGTAGAAAGGATATCAAAGGTCGGATAGTAGCTGAGATGAGAAAATTGCACCATTTGGGTATTGGATAATATCTGCAGATATCAAAATATTTATTGTGGGAGGTAATGACAGTGACAGCTCTTTGGCAGTAAATTAGACTCTTCTGAAGATGAATTTCAAATCTATCTTCCCATTTCGGGGGTAATTGAAATAATTTTGTGACTCTATAAAGGAAATTGTTTGACATTTGTGCTGCAAAAGGTGATGTTGGTGTATGAAAGTAGAAAAGGTTTTTCTCTCAGCCAGCAAAGCATTTTAGGGAAATGAAGCAGTCTACAGCAGCGATAGCTCTGATTCAGTCACCCATGAATCTCCCCGAGGGATGCATATCCTCAGCATCTGCATCCTTCAGTCCTCTGTCTTCACCCCAGTGTAGCCTCCAAGGGTGTCTCTACTGCAGCTCCTTTTTAAGGCATCTTCTGCCTCATTCCCTACTTGAAAATCCATTTTCTCTGTGCTCAAAAGGAGCCAGATGGTTTTTTTGCCCACTGCATTAGTGCACTGACCAGTTCAGACTGCACCGCAGGGTGAGTCTTCAGTGGTCTCCTGATGGGCTGCCTGTGCTGGGCAGGCAGCTGAACAACAAATGAAATCAAAGATGGCTCTTCAAGTGAGCTGGGGGGGAGGAGGGGGCGTGCATGCTTGCCCTCAAGGAAAACTGAGAAGTGGGCCAGGCTCTTAAAATAGCAAGAGACATTACAGCTGCTCTCATGGCAGCAAGAGTCCATCCTTCTACAAATTTGTCTGTATGGCTTAAATTCTCAACATGTAGAAACTGATCTTCTAGGCAGTGGTGGGTTTGGGAGTTACTACAAGTGACAGGGAAAAACCCTCCATTTCAGACCCTTCAAGCGTCTTTAGCCGTGTCCATAAACAGGACATCAAGAGTGTGTTCAGGGAACGCATTAATTCTGAGGGGCAGGGTGATTTACTCTAAGCAAAGCTGGAATGAAATAATGTGGTGGGTTGACCCCAGACAACAGCCAAACCCTCACCTGGCTGCTGACATACCACCCTGCTCCTGATGGAGCAGGAGAAAGTAAAAGGTAAGTGAGAAGATCTGTGGATAGAGATAAAGACAGTTTACCAGGTGAAGCCAAGGCTAGGTGCGCAAGCAAAGCAGAGGAGTACCTTATTCACTGCTCAAATACTGGGTTCAGTTTTGGGCTCTTCACTACAAGAAGGACAGTGAGGTCCTGCAGTGGCTCCACAAAAGGAAATAAAGCTGGTGAAGGTTCTGGAGTGCAGGTCTTCTGAGGAGTGGCTGAGAGAGATGATACTGTTTAGTTTGGAGAAAAGGAGGCTGAGTTGAAACCTTCTCACTCTACAACTACCTGAAAGGAGATTCAAGTGAGGTGGGTGTTGGTCCCTTCTCCCTAGTAACAAGCAATAAGATGAGAAGAAATGTCCTCAAGTTGCATCAGAAGAGGTTTAGGTTGGGTGTTAGGAAAGATTACTTCCCCAAAAGGGTTGTGAAGACCTGGATCAGCCTGCCCAGGGCAGAGGTGGAGTCCCCATCCCTGGAGGGATTTAGAAGACATGTAGATGTGGTGTTTAGGGACATGGTTTAGTGGAAACCTGGCATTGTTGGATTATCAGTAGAACATGATGATCTTCAAGGTCTTTTCCAACCAAAATGATTCTATAATTCTATTTCCAATCAGCTGGCAGATGTTTAGCTGCTTCCCAGAACACAAGCCTTCAGTGTGTACAACTGATGGGAAGACAAACACCATAAACAGAGACATCCACTCTCCCTCTCCCTCTCCCTCTCCCTCTCCCTCTCCCTCTCCCTCTCCCTCTCCCTCTCCCTCTCCCTCTCCCTCTCCCTCTCCCTCTCCCTCTCCCTCTCCCTCTCCCTCTCCCTCTCCCTCTCCCTCTCCCTCTCCCTCTCCCTCTCCCTCTCCCTCTCCCTCTCCCTCTCCCTCTCCCTCTCCCTCTCCCTCTCCCTCTCCCTCTCCCTCTCCCTCTCCCTCCATCAGGAGGTCACCTGTCCTGGTTGAGTCCCTCTAAAACTACTTGCTGAAGGGACACAGTGGGTAAGCAAGAAGGGCTTGATGCTGTGCAAGCAGTTCATGGCAACATACAAACTATTGGTGAGTTACCAACCCTGCCCTCACCATTCATGCAACCTGAAGCACTCCTTTGGCCACAATGAAGAACATTAACAACAGACCCAGCAGCTGGTTATTCCTGCTCCTTCTTCAGATGTTGCTTGTAATGGTGTTGACCCCAACAGGAAAATTTGGAGGTAGAGATATTGGTACAACATCCCACTTAAACATATTACTGCCCCATGTGGAGTACATCGATGGCCACAGATGTTACAAGCTTGGGAGGAGCAGGTTCCTAGTGTGTCACTATTCTGCTGGTCCATGGCTGTGTCAGCAGCTACCTGCCTGTGTCTCTGCTTACAGAATAATGGAACATTAGAGGTTGGAAGGGTCCTCCAAAGATCATCAAGTCCAACACCCCTGCCACAAGCAGGGTAGTCCTCACAGGAATGCATCCAGGCAGATTTTGAATGTGTCCAGAGAAGGAGACTCCACAACCTCCCTGGGCAGCCTGTTCTAGTGCTCTGCCACCCTCATTGTAAAGAAGTTTCTCCTCATGCTAAGGAGAAACCTTCTGTGTTCAAGTTTGTATCCATTGTTCCTTGTCTTATCACTGTGCACCACGGAAAAGAGCTTGGCCCCCTCCACTTGACAACCACCCCTCAGATATTTATAGGCATTGATCAGATCCCTTCTCAGTCTTCTCTTCTCCAGACTAAACAGCTCCAGGTCTCTCAGTCTCTCTTCACAGAGGAGATGCTCAAGTTCCCTAACCATCCTTGTGGCTCTCTGTTGGACTCTCTCCAGCAGGTCCCTGTCTCTCTTGAATTGGGGAGCCCAAAACTGGACACAATATTCCAGGTGTGGTGTCACTAGGGCAGAGTAAAGAGGGAGAAGAACCTCTCTAGACTTGATGGACATACTCTTCTTGAGGCACCCCAGGATACCTTTGCCCCTCTTGGCCACAAGGGCACATTGCTGTCCCATGGATAACTTGCTGTCCACCAGGACTCCAAGGTTCTTCCTCCATGGACCTGCTTTCCAGCAGGGCAGCCCCTAACCTGTACTGGTGCCTGGTGTTACTCCTCCCCAGGTGCAGGACACTGCACTTGTCCTTATTGAACTGCATGAGGTTTGCTTTCACCCAGCTCTCCAGCCTGCTGCTTGTCACTGGATGGCAGCACAGCCTGACAGGGTGTCAACCACCCTCTCCACCTACCCCACCCCCACCCTCCCCCCCTTCTCCCTTCTCCCAGTTTTGTAACATTAGCAAACTTGCTGAGGGTACACTCAATCCCCTCATCCATATCTTTTTGGGTTGGGAACTCTGATTTTTATTTTGGAGGAAGGGCTCTTCTGGGAAGATTGAGCCCTTAAATTCCTCTTATTTCTACCTATTATTTCCTTTTGAGTGGCAGTTGTACAGCTGCTGCTGTGTTGCTGTGCTGAGGGCTCCTAGTTTTTGACATGCCAGTGACTTGTGTTCCATGTGATTTTTGCTTTTCTTTTTTACCAGGTAACATTTGCCTGTGACAATTTTCCATGTAGAAAGAAGATGGCATTGCTTGCAGCCTTGCATGGCCAGGAAGCCTGACGTGATACACTGCAGAGCGCATCCCAAAGCTGGAATTTATTCTGGGAGAGCTCTAAATGAGAAAGATTTACCCACTTTCCTTCTGCCTGGCTTCTCAGCTGACTGTAATTCTGGTGGGTGGCTTTTCAGGCCCAAATCTCTTTTGATCCTCTTTGCAATATTCTAATGCCTCCTGGAAGCTTAATCCCCTTGCTGTGCTGCTGGCTGGTGTTTGCAGGGCTGTTGTTGGTGTCTCCTCTCCCTGCTTCATGTTTTACTGCTGGCAGAGAGGGATTTAAAGAATTAAAAATAAAAGAAGAGTTGCTTATAAATTAGGAGTGGTATTCAGGCTGGTAGATTGCCTTGTTAGGAAAAAGGGAAATAACATTTGGTATTTACTGTATTCCTGTTTTGTGTTTCCAAGCACTGTGCTCAAGGTAAGGATGGAGCAGCAGTACAGGAAAGGAGTTGGCCTCCTGGAAAGCAGCACTGCAGAGAAGCACCTAGGAGTCCTGGTCAATAACAAGTTCACCATAAGCCAGCAACATGCCCTCCTGGCCAAGAAGGCCAACGGTATGCTGGGATGCATTTAAACTGTGGCCAGCAGGCTGAGGGAGGTTCTTCTCACCCTCTACTCTGTCCTGGTGAGGCCAGTGGAGTATTATGTCCCATCTGGGCTCCCCAGGTCAAAAAAGACAGGGAACTCCTGGGGAGTCTAGTGGAGGGTACAGAGATGCTGAGGGGCCTGGAGTATCTCTCTGACAAGGAAAGGCTGAGAGATCTGGGACTATTTAGCCTGGAGAAGAGCAGTCTGAGAGGGGATCATATAAATGTATAGAAATACCTAAAAAAGCAGAGGTCACGAGAATGGGGCCAGACTCTTTTCAGTGGTGCCCAGTGACAGGACAAGGGGCAAAAAGTACTAACTAGAACACAGGAGGTTTCACTTGAACTTACAGAAAAACTCCTTTGCTTTGAGGGTGCTGCAGCCCTAGAGCAGGCTGTCCAGAGAGGCTCTGGAGTCTTCTTCTCTGGAGAAATTCCAAACCCACCTGGACATTGTAATCCTTGTGTTACCTGTTCTGGGTGCCCCTGCAGGGGGGTTAGACTAGAGGATCTCCAGAGGTCCCTTCCAACTCCTACCTTTCTATGATTCTGTGCTCTCCCTTCACAAGGAGGTAAACACCTGACTGCACAGGCTGCATACAAACAGCACCCAAGTTGTTGCTGAGCTGTGGAACGGCTGAAGCCACATGTGCAGGCTTACTGCTAACCTTCTGCCAAGCAGAAGCTCCAGTTTCATGTACAGAGTAAAGCAAAAGGTAGAGCTGCCTCTTTCCCCAGAGCTCCTGGGGTGAGTTTATTGCTGCTGTGTGGGTTTTCCTTCATCGCCGAACGTGCAGTGCCGGTTTGGTGGTTCTATCCTCAGCATCTGCATACACCACAGAAGGAGACATCAGCTTGAAAGGTTTCTTAGGAAAAAAACAACTGGTCATTGCTAGGGCACCAAGAGGAGCTGTAGAATTGAGGCCACTGTTTAGAAGTCCCTGGGGAACAGAGTTTTCTTCTGTTAGGACAGAGCTCAGGACTCATCACCAGCAAGTCTTTGTTAGCTGAAGTGGCCAATCTGCTCCTGCTGGAAGAAATTCTGCTCTTCTTGAAAACTGTCATCTTGAATGAGAATTAATACTCAAACTTGTTTTAAAAGATTTTTGTGGCTGATTCTGAATCCCTCAGGTGCTTTGCTGTGCCTCTACTTGGTAATACTGACTACAGTGCACTTGGGGAAGGAGGGGAAATATTAAGGGACTCAGGGCACCAGCAGGACTCCTCCCTGCAGGGTACAAAGCTTTAACAGCCCCAGGAGTGCTAAGTGTTAGGCTTTGATAACAGAGCCTTTGAGCTCTAGAGCAACCAGGGAGAATGCATTATGGTGAAACTACTTCATATTGCAGAATCCCAGGGGGGTGGGGGTGTTGGAAGAGACCTCTGGGGACCCAGAGCAGGTTGCCCAGGATCACAATGTCCAGGTGAGTCTGGAATCTCTCCAGAGAAGGGGACTGCACAACATCTCTGGGCAGCCTGCTCCAGGGCTCCAGCACCTTCACAGGAAATAAATTTTACCACTGCTGAGCAATTTATTTTAGTATCATAGAATGGTCTGGACCAGAAGGAACCTCCAAAGGTCATCTAGTCCAACTCCCCTGCAGTCAGCAGGGACATCCTCCACTAGATCAGGTTGCTCAGAGCCTTGTTGAGCCTGCCTTTGAATATCTCCAGGGATGGGACCTCAACTGCCTCCCTAGGCAACCTGTTGTGGTGTCCTACACCCTCGTCGTAAAGAACTTGCTTCTAACATCCAATCTAAATCTGCTCTTCCTCAGTTTGAAGCCATTGCCCCTTGTCCTATCACTGCAGGCCTTTGTGAACAGTCTCTCTCCATCCTTCTTGTAGGCTCCCTTCAGGTACTAGAACAATGCTCCCAGGAACCTCCTCTTCTCCAGGCTGAACAACCCCAGCTCCCTCAGCCTGTCCTTGTAGCTGGTTGCTCCCTTAGCCTCTCCTCTTCTGGTTGCTTCTTCTGCTGAGCTGTTCTATGGGAGAAAAGAGTTAATACCCACATAGAATCATAGAATCAATAAGGTTGGAAAAGACCTCAGAGATCATCAAGTCCAACCTGTCACCCAAGACCTCATGACTAACTAAATCATGTTACGTATTGTCCTAATTAACTACTTTTTAGCACATTTACCAGCACCTAGAAAAGTTCCAAGTAAATAATATTGTCTCTTCACAGGAAATCTGGCCAGCATGGTGGCATTGCAGTGGTCTTCACACAGGTGCTGGTGGCTGGATGAAATGAATTGCTGCAACTCAGCCTCTACTGACTGAAATGCACTTAAGTGTAAGTACATGAATAGAACTGAGCCTGTGCTTCAAGTCCTGCTGCTAAATGGGGTGTTTCACCTATTTGTTTTGGAAAAAACACCCCAGGTCTTTCCCCAGATATCTCATGGTGATCACGATGAAGACTAATGGTAGCAGTCTCACACAGTGCTGGAGATTCATTAATGTGCCCGAAGTTCAGTGAATATACTGATGGTTCACATTGTCCCTTCAGCTACAGCAGTAGATGCACGATGAGGTTCAACAGGGCCAAGTGATGGGTCCTGCACTTGGGTCACAACAACCATGGTGCCATGGGTTAGCTGTTGGTGCCATGGGTTAGCTGTTTGGGTGGGTTGGATTGGTTGATGGGTTGGACACGATGATCTTGAAGGTCTCTTCCAACCTGGTTTGGTTTATTCTAATAAAGTTTATTCTAATAACCCCAGGAACGCTCCAGGCTTGTGGCAGTGGCTGGAAAGCTGCCTGGTGGAAAAGAACCTGGGGTTGCTGGTTGACAGCTGTCTTAAAATGAGCCAGCAGTATGCTCAGGTGGCCAAGAAGGTCACCAGCACCCTGGCCTAGGTCAGGAGTAGTGTGGCCAGCAGGAGTGGGGAAGAGATTTGTTCCCTTGTACCCAGTGGCTGGTGAGGCCACACCTTTAGCACTGGGTTCAGTCTGGAGCCCTTCACTTCCATAAAAACATTGAGTTGCTGGAGCAGGTCTGGAGAAGGGCAACAAAAATGGTGAAAGGTCTGAAGAACAGATCTGGTGAGGAGCAGCTGAGGGAACTGGAATTGTTTAGTCTGGGAAGGAGGAGGCTGATTGGAGACCTCATTGCTCTCTGCACCTCCCTGAAAGGAGGTTGGAGCAAGGTAGAGGTCAGTCTGTTCTCCCTAGTATCAGGTGATAGAATGAGAGGAAATGGTCCAAAATTTTGCCAGGGGAGGTTTAGGTTGAAGATTAGGAAAAATTCCTTTCCTGCAAGAGTGGTCAGGCATTGGAACAGGCTGCCCAGGGAGGTGGTAGAAGCCTCATCCCTGGAGGTTTCGAAGGCCAGGCTGGATGTGGCTCTGAGCAACCTGACCTAGTGTGAGGTGTCCCTGTCCATGGCAGAGGGGTTGGCATTAGATGATCCTTGAGGTCCCTTCCAACCCTGGCAATTCTATGATTCTATGATTTAATGACCATGACAATGTTGGCTTGATGGTTGGACTCCATCATCTCAGAGGGCTTTTCCAGCTGGAACAATTGTATGATTGTGTGCACATTCAAGTTACAAAACCAATCAGATAGATAACAATGGGCTAAACATTAAATATGCAGGGTATCTTCATACATGAAAATGGAATTGGAGGTTACATTTATATTCTAAACTTGCAGTTACAAACTATCAAATCCTTTTTTGAGAGCAGGAGGGTGGGATGTTCCAAAAATAATCATGATCTAGAAATCAATGTTGTGCCCTAAGGTTGAGAGCAGACATGCAGTCACCACCACTCTGTACTTCTGTAGTAACAGAGTTGGAAAGTGGGGCAGCACTGAGTGATTTCTGTCTGGGCATACCTTGCCCATACTGATCCTTCCTTTTGATCCATGTGGTCACAGACATCAAACAAATATTTCAAGAAAATAAGAGCTGTGAGAAATGGCTTGGGCATTTCTCACCCGGGCACAGGGAATGAGAGCAATGTGGTATAAAGAAAGTACTGGGCCCAGTTCTGGGCTCCCAAGTTTGAGAGAGACAGGGAACTACTGGAGAGAGGCTAGTGGAAGCTATGAAGATGCTGAGGGGCCTGGAGCATCTCTGCGAAGAGGAAAGGCTGAGAGACCTGGGGCTGTTTAGTCTGAAGAAGAGCAGACTGAGAGAGGATCTTCTCAATGCTGGCCAGTATATCTCAAGGGCAGGGAGCAAGAGTATAGGGCCAGACTCTTTTCAGTGGTGCCCAGAGATAAGGGGCAACAGGCACAAACTAGTACAGAGGAGGCTCCACCTAAACATGAGGAAAGACTTCTTTCCTGTGAGGATGCTGGAGCCTTGGCCCAGGCTGCCCAGAGAGGTTGTGGAATCTCTTTCTGTGGTCAAACCACCTCGTTTGGTGTGGCACAGGAAGGAAAGTGGATGTAGCACACCTCCCATCTGACATTGCAATCCTGTGCAACCTGCTCTGGGTGACTCTGCTTTAGCAGGGGGCTTGGACTAGATGATCTACAGAGGTCCCCAGCATGCTGGGCTTCTGTGAAAAAGGAGAGAGAAAGTCCATAGTGGAGAGAGAAAACATCTTCCCCATCACCAAAGCTTTGAAAGTAGAGCTCTTCTTTAAAAGCCAGTTAAACAACTTCTACAGCTGTTTGATTCTGAAACCCTACCCAAGTAGCTTACTGTCAGGTGGCCACAGCACGTTGGGTAAGCTTTAAGGCTCATGGATTTGGATTATGAGGAGCTATGAGTCGATGAGAAAACTTGGGGGTGTTTTAGCCCTTCAGTCCCTGCATCGATTCTTTTCTGGCTGCGTAACATTTTCCAGCCCATGCAGTTAGTGGATTACTGCACACACAAATAGATTTTTGTGAAGTCACCACATGACTGTGGGCACGCTGGGGGGGGTGGGGGAGCTACTGGCCACAGCATCTTTGTCCTAGCTTCAGCTGAGCTAGAAATACCTGCCTTGGTTGAGCCCTCCCAGGTACAGGTGTGTGCATCACATGAACTGAGACACAGAGCAAGTGTGAAGTGGTTCAGCCAGCATCCAACAGCTAGGGACTGAGCTGCTGGTTAGAGCTGGACAGATACAGTTCCCCCCTCCCCCTCCATGGAGTTTTGCATCCCTTTTTGAATGCCATGACCCACATCAACGAGATCTGAACTTGTGGGCAGGTGGGGGTTGGGCTCTGCTCCCAGGCACCCAGTGACAGGACAAGAGGGCATGGTATGGAGCTGTGCCAGGAGAAGTTTGGGGTGGATCTTAGGAAGCACTTCCTCACAGGAAGGCTAATTAGGCACTGGGGTGGACTGCCCAGGGAGGTGGTGGAGTAGCCATCAACTGGATGTCTTTGCGAAAAGATTGGATGTGGCACTTGGTGGCATGGTTTAGCTGATGTGGTGGTGTGAGGTCATAAGCTGGACTTGATGATCTCAGAGGTCTTGGTCAGCCACACAGAACAGGTCAGAAGATATGGAATAAAGCTGGGGTTATTGTGAACTGGGCACAGGTAAAATGGGAGGGAACTGAGATGCTGCATGGCAGAAGAGGATATGAGTAGAGCAGAAATAAGCATAGCAGAGAGACACTGGAACAGGTTGCCTGGAGAGGTGAAAAATGCCCTCTCCCAGGAGGGGTTCAAGGCCAGTTTGGGTGAGGCCTTGAGCAACCTGATCTAGTGGAAGTTGTCCCTACCCATGGCTGGGGAGTTGGCATTAAATGATCTTTAAGGTCCCTTCCAACCTAAACCATTCTATGAATCTATGAATGTATGGAAGGAGGAATTAAAGACCTGGAAGGAGGAAGGGTCTGCAGGTGTGGAGAAGCCATGATGAGGAGCAGGTAGAAAGACAAGGATGGGAACTATGGTTCAGTTTGCATCATTTTCCTCCTGTAGCAAATGTGTTTATGCTGCATGCCCCTTATTATGGGAAAGTGCTTGTGTCACTCTGGGGACACCCAAGTAGTTGTCCCTCACCAGCGTGAGAGGCAGAGTAGGGCATGCCAAGCACTTACTGAGTTTGGACTGTATTACAGGAAGTTCTAGCAAGCTCTAGTAAATAAAGTACATAGCTAATAAAAATGGCTAATAAAATAAATATCAGATCTTGGGACAACAAAAATGTCAAACTAGGTTCAAAATAATTTCTTCTGGAGGTAGAAAGTGCCTTCTGTTGCACATGTCTTGTGAGGAGTGGCTGAGGGAACTGGGGATGTTCAGCCTGGGCAAAAGAAGGTATCTCACTCTCTACAGCTCCCCGAAAGTACATTGGAGCCAGGAGGGGGTTGGCCTTTTGTCCCCACTAAGAAGAAATGGAGGAAGAGAAAACAGCTTCAAGTTGCACCAGGGGAGATTTAGGTTGGCTATTAGGAAAAATTTCTTCCCTGAAAGGGTTGTCAAGTCCTGGAACAGGCTGCCCAGGGTAGCAGTGGAGCCCCATCCTCAGAGGGATTTAAAAGCCCTGTAAATGTGGTGCTGAAGGACATGGTTTAGTGGTGCACTCTGTTGTGCTGTGTTAATGATTGGACTTGATGACCTTAAAGGTCTCTTCCAACTGAAATGATTCTGTGATTCCACGATTCCTTACCCCTATAGGAATGTGCTTCCAGCCACCCCAGTTGGGGAGACAAGTGCAAGAGGCAGTATGATCTGTGAAACTGAGTCCCAGGAAAAGCTTTGGTGCCCATGTCCTCCCAAGCCACTCCATGTGCAGCAAGAGCTCCTGTGCCCTGGCAAGGAGTAGGGTACCCTGCAGAGCCCACACCCCCACTCCCTGGGCAACTGCTGTGCTCAGAGGCCTCCATGTTGGTTTTGGGGGTACCTTGGATTTGAGCATTGTGGTTTTCAACCTCACAGCCCCCGAGTCTGGCCCCAGCCTTTCACACTGCAATGCTTTACAAGCTAAATATTTCATCACCTGCCTGCTCTGTGCCTGGTAGCCCTTCCAAACGGATGCTCTGCATTTGATGGCTGCACTCGAGGCAAGTGTAACAAAGCCATCCTCATGCTCCCCAGCTCATAAAATATTAACCATGTTTTGGCACGCAGAAATAAACACCAGCTCAAAGTTCTCATCAAACCCAACTCCATCTCCTCAACTGGCTCTGTGTGAGCCCCACATACACACTTTACACTGAAGCGTCCCTGCCTGGACTAAGCGGTTTGTTGTAGGGTGGTGGCATGGAGAGGTGGGCAGTGCCCAAGTGCTGTGTGGTGTTGGGATGTAAGGAAGTGATCAGACAGGGTGCTAGTTTCCCCAGGGTTCAGTACTGGGGCCTGTCCTCTTTGATATCTCTATTCATTATCTGGATGAGAGGATTGAGTGCACCCTCAGTAAATTTGTAGATGACACCAAGCTGAGTGACCGTGTGGATCTGCTGGAGGGCAGGGAGGCTTTGCAGCAGGATCTGGACAGCTTAGTCCAACGGGCCAAGGTTAATTGTGTGGTGTTTAACAAGGCCAAGTGCCAGGTCCTCCACCTGGGTCACAACAACCTCATGGCAATCTATAGACTTGGGGTTGTGTGGTTAGAAAGCTGCAACATAGAGAGTGACCTGGGTGTACGGGATGACAGCTGATTAAATATAAGTCATCAGTGTGCTCAGGTGGCCAAGAAAGCCAGAGGCATCCTGGCTTGTGTTAGAAACACTGTGGCCAGCAGGGACAGGGAGGTGATCCTCTCCCTGTACTCAGCACTGGTGAGGCCACACCTCAAGTACTGTTTCAGTTCTGGGCCTCTCACTACAGAAAGGACATTGAGGTTCTGGAGCATGTCCAGAGAAGGGCAATGAGGCTGGTGAAGAGTCTGGAGCACATGGCCTATGAGGAGCATCTGAGGAAGCTGGGGTTGTGCAGTCTGGAGAAGAGGAGGTTGAGGGGAGACCTCAATGCTCTCTACAACTACCTGAAGGGAGGGTGGAGTGAGGAGGGGGCAGCCTCTTCTCCTTGGTGGCAAGCAAAAGGACTAGAGGGGATGGTTTCAAGCTGTGCCACAGGAGGTTCAGACTGGATGCCAGGAAATACTTTCTTCACAGAAAGGGTTCTCAAGCATTGGAATGGTCTGCCCAAGGCACTGGTGGAGTCACCATCCCTGGAGGTGTTTAAGCAGCCTGTGGACCTGGTGCTTAGGAACATGGTTTGGTGTTGACTCTTCAGCGCTGGGTTGAAGGTTGGACTGGATGATCTTGAAGGTTTCTTCCAACCAGATGTTTTCTGTGATTCTGTGGTGTGCTTGAACCTTGCGAAATGTCTGCAAGAGTTTCTCAGTAGGAAGAGCAGCCCCTTAAAAGCTGAAGTTAAAGCAGAGCCTCGTGTTAGAAACTAGGCTAGAGAGGCCATAAATGGCCAGAGGTGTTTGTAACATAGCTATGAAATTCTTACTTAAAGCTCTTTGTACGTAGTTTAAAAGTCACTGCTGTCACAGCACCACTGTGTTCATGCAAGCAAACCCTGCCTTTGCAGAACTCCACCTTGATTTAGTTCTCAGAGCTGTGATTTCATGTGATCTGCTCCTCCACCCACCCAGGGTCCAGAGTCCCACAAAGAGCAACTGAGGGAACTGGAGTCATTTAGTTCTGGAGAAGAGGTACCAGATCTTGTGACAACAAAAACATAAAACTAGGTTCAAAGTTATTTCTTCTAGAGGGAGAGAGTGCCTTCTGGGGCATAGGTCTTCTGAGGAGTGGCTGAGGGAACAGGAGGTGTTCAGCTTGGATAAGAGGAGGCTGATGGGAGACCTTCTCACTCACTACAACTCCCTGAAAGGAGGGTGCAGTGGGGTGGGTGTTGGTCTCTTTCCCAAGTAACTAGCTATATGACAAGAGGAAAGGGCTTGAAGTTTCACCAGAGAAGGTTTAGATTGGAGATTATGGAAAAATTCTTCAGTGAAAGAGTGGTCAGGCATTGGAACAGGCTGTCCAGGGAGGAGGTGGTGGAATCACCATCCCCTGGAGGTGCTCAAGAAGTGTGTGGACATGGCACTTTGGGACATAGTTTAATGGTCATGGTGATCTTAGGTTGACAGTTGGACTCGATGCTCTTGGAGATCTTTTCCAATCAAAACAATTCTATGATTCTGTAAAACAGTAAAAACTTCTGACCAAAGTCATCCCAGGCCAGCAGGTGCTGAGCCAAAACTCCTTGAGATCAAAGGGTATAGTGCCACCAGCTTTACAGGCTCTGAGTCAACCTCCTGAAACCTGTTCCTGCTGCAAACACTTGCATACATGTGCTTCACTCCCAAGGGGCTTGCTTTTGGCTGGAGAACTCATGTCTTCAAAATCATAGGTGTGAGGAACTGGACCCGATGTTAGTACCTGAGGCTGGGACACCTGGAGAGGAACGGACTGAGAGGGGATCTTCTCAATGCTTGTAAATATCTAAAGGGTGGAGGATGAGAGAATGGGGCCAGACTCTTTTCTGTGACACCCAGTGATAGGACAAGGGGCAATGGGCACAAACTAGGACACAGGAAGTTCCACCTAAACACAAGGAAAACTTCTTTGGTGTGAGGGTGCCAGAGCTCTGGAGCAGGCTGCCCAGAGATGTTGTGGAGTCATCTCCCCTGGAGAGATTCCAGACCCACCTGGATGTGATCCTGTGCAACCTGATGTGGATGACCCTGCTTTAGCAGGAGAGTTGTACTGGACAATGTCCAGCGGTCCCTGCCCACAGAATCCAGTGGGATTCTGTGTCATTCTGGGATTCTGTCTGCAAGTAATGAGTGTCATGTTGGGTGCTGTTGTCAAGTGGTCACAGCAGCTGGAAGCAGTGATCCTGTCACAGAAGGAACTGAAGGATGTCATTTGTGGAGGGGTGCAGGGGTGGCTGCCCACCCCCTGCCCTCCAGCTTTCTGGGCTATGCAGCAGAGCCTGGGGTTTGCCAGCCACAGAGAAGGCAGTGGGGACTGGAGGGATATGGTGTGTATTTTGCAAGGCCTATCTAGCCCTGCACAGCCCCTGCAGGACTTGCTAACAGCAGAACAATAGACCAGCTGTGACCCAGCAGCTACACCCAGGACAGCATTTTCCTTGATTAATATCAGCATAGTGTCTCCTTTGGCTTTGAGAATGCTGCAATAAATCCCTTAGCTGGCCACTGCCTAACTGGAAGGATGTTTGTTAGAAAGCTGCTTGGCAATAGAACTGTTGCCTAAATGCACAGGGAGGCTTAGCCAGAGGTCACCATGGACATTTAGAGTGAGCACTACCTCCATCAAGGGCACAAGCACAGTGCTGAGCACTCCATCATTCTGTTGCTGCAGGAGAAACCAAGGCCCAGTGTGAGCCCCATGTCCCAAAGCACAACACCAGGACCAGGAGACCATTGCCTGTCCCATGGGGCTGTTTGCCAGCCCCAGGCAGGCATGAGCTTCACAGCAGCCTCCCTAGTAACAAGTGATAGGACAACAGGAAACAGCCTCAAGTTGCACCAGGGGAGGTTTAGGTGGATATTGGAAGAAACTTCTTTGCTGAAAGGGTTCTCAAACACTGGAACAGGCTCCCCAGGGAGGTGGTTGAATTCTCAACGCTAGGGGTGCTAAAAGAGACAGAGATGTAGTTCTGAGGGACATGGTTTAGGACCGGACTCGGTAGAGTTAGAGAATAATAGAGTCATTGTGGTCAGAAAAGATCTTTAGGATCATTGAGTCTAACCATTATCCAACTACTACATGGTTGGACTCGATGATCTTGAGGGTCTTTTCCAACCCAAACCAAACGAATTTGTGATTCTATTCTACAACAAACGTTTTACATTTTAGTGCTGCTTTTATTCTAGAAGGATTAGAAATGCGATTTTTTTGTTTGCTCAGCTCCTTCAATAAGGAAGAGAAGGGATGGGGGGCTCCTTAAGAACCTTTGGTATAACTCCTCTGATGTGGTGGCTGAGGGACATGGTTTAATGGTGACCTGGCAGTGCTGGGTTAATAGTTGGACTTGCTGATCTTAAAGGTATTTTTGAACCAAACCCAGTTCGGGGATTCTATATTATTTTCCCCTGCAGTTTTGCATGACTTGATGCTGCCTGGCAGGCCGAAAGAGGAGAAACACACACACCCATACCCCCACTCCCTCGAGACTTTACTCTTAGCCTTTCCCACCGTTTCTCCTCACTTTTCCATTCACCAGCACTTCCTCATTCCCCATCCACTGATTGATCAAAGGGCTGAGCTAAGCTTTCTCCATTTCCTGCCTCCATCCTTCATCAAGTTAAAAACCCCTAAAAGACGATTTCTATTTTTTTTCTCCCCTCCTTTTTCCCTTTAATTTCCCATCTCGGCTCCATCCCGCTGCTGAGACACCTCAGTACCGAGGGAGGGCGGAGCGGTGAGGCTGAGCTTCCCCCCCCCCGCCCCTCCACCTCCCTTTCTCCGCTCCACCCGGCAGCATCAGCGGTGCCGAGGGGAGGAGTACAGCGGAGCGCAGCCGGGTGAGTGGCGGTGGGTGGCAGCCGATTTGGGCTTCCTCCCCGGGGGCTACCTGTGCGAGGAGCGTGGCGCCCCGGCCCGTCCCTACGCTCCTCGCACAGGTAGCCCCCAGGGAGGGAGCCCAGGAAGGATTGAGGAGGGGAAACGTATCCCTAAAGTGGTGGGTTTGCATCTTTAGGAACGAGAAGCTGGAGGATGAGAGCCTGAACCAGCAAGCAGAACCCTCACCGAGCTGATTGACTTGATGGATGGAGGAGTGCTGGTGGGATAACCATGCTTGTGGCACTTAAACCACCCCCCACGTCGTGCTGGTAGGTCAAGGTTTCTTGCTTGGAGGTCCTGCAAGGATTAGGGTAGCCCAGGGTTGGGCTGTGGGGAGGGTTGTCTCCACCCCAGGCTGGGTGGCAAGCCTGGATGCATTCCTGTGCAACCTGATCTAGGAGTACCTGCCTTGGACTAGACGTTCTCTAGAGGTTTCTTCCAACCCATATGATTCCATGACCCGTGGGGTGAGTAGAGACTGTGGGCAGGATTGATCTTCACCATCACAAGCTTATGCTGTGGAGGGAAGCATGAAGAGCTGGGCTTTGTGGTGGGGGTTTTCAAGACAGACAGCCTTACACCTCCCGTCATCTCACAGTCAGGTTGTGAGCAGCTAAGTCCTCAAAACAGAGATTTGGACACAAACTGGAATACAGGAGGTTCCACATAAACATGGCAGGGGGGTTGGAACTAGATGATCCTTGAGGTCCCTTCCAACCCTAGCAATTCTATGATTCTAGCATAAGGGGAAAAAAATATCCACTTTGAGGGTGGCAGAGCATTGAACCAGGCTGCCCAGAGAGGTTGTAGAGTCTCGATCTCTGAAGTCATTCAAATACTACCTGGATGCTGTCCTGTGCAGCCTGCTCTAGGTGAATCTGCTCTAGCAGAGGGGGCTTGGACTCCATAATCTTCACAGGTGCTGCTCCAGCTGGGCACTCACAGTGTTACCAGAGAGGAGGTAGTGCAGGGTGAAGGGATGTGAGTGATGGGAAGGTAAATGGTGTGGCTGCTTCCATGTGAGCTGTGTTCCTGCTGCGAGGAGGACATGAGACAGCTGTATTTGCTGGCTGAGGTGCTGGGAGGGCTCCTCCTCTGCCTCTGCCCCCAGTACCTTTTCCAAGCTGCAGGCAGCTTACCTTGATGTAGCACACTGCAAAACACAGGTTTAGGAGTGCTAATATCATCCATGGCAAAAATTATAAAGCATTAAGAGACATCTCCTGCTTTCTCATAGTTCAGGAAGAAGGAGTCCAAATTAGGTTTCTAAAGATAGTAATTTAAAAAGAAAGAGGGAAAAAAAATCAACCAAGAGGGATTTATACTCCAGTCCCCACAAAGTGGCATTTTTAACCTTCCAGTTCATTCCAATTCATTTTCTTCTGAACATGATGTTCTGCTGAGAAACTTCCCCCTTCAAAATGACTGTGGTTTGTGCAAGTCTCACAAAGGCTTGGGCAGAGCCTTGTGATGCTTGTGTCTCTGGGGACAAAGTGGTTCCATGGGCAGGGTCCTGGAGGGATGAACTGGCAGTGCCACCAGGCTGCACGAGGCACAGCTGGCCTCAGATGGCTTCCCGGGTGTGAAGGCAGCAGCTCTGTTGGAAGTAGAAGCTGGCACCTTAGGAGTGGTGACATTCAAAAAGCAGATCCTGGGGGAGAGCTGTGAGACAGTGATTTTTTAAGGCTGGCACAGCTCTTTATTGCAGTTCTGGGCAGATTCCTACAGCTGGAGCATCTGGGTGTTAACTCCTCCTTGGCTCTCTTGCCCCTCAGCTGGTTTCTGCCTGTCCTTAGTAACAGAATAGTGATTTTAAAACGTGAGGCAGTGTTTCCCTGCACCTCCCTGTGTGAAATGTGGAGAAATGGATCTTTTACTGCATTTCTCATTCTGATTTCTAGCTTGACAAGTGGCTTCTGTATAGGGACAGAAAGAGGGTTGTGTGCTGCTCTTCTTGTACCCTTCTGTGGTTGATCTTTGGCAGATCGTGGTTGTCTCCTTCCTTCTGACTTTCATCTGCATTAATCCAAGCCTTTGCCATTCATGGAATGGTTTAGGTTAGGAGGCACCTTAAAGATCATCTAGTTTCAATCCTCCAGCCAAGGGCAGGGACACCTTCCACTAGACCAGCTTGCTCAAGGCCTCATCCAACCTGGCTTTGAACACTACCAGGGAGGGGGAATCCACAACCTCTCTGAGCAACTTGTTCCAATGTCTCCCCACCCTCACTGTAAAGAATTTCTTCCTAATCTCCATTCTAAATCTTCCCTCCTCAAACTTAAAGCCTTTCCCTCTCATCCTATCACTACAAGCCCTTGTACAAAGTCCTTTGTAAGGGCATCACAAAGCAAACCCACCTACCTCATTCATACCTTATGATCTGCATCTCCATATGTTCAGAGCTGGATCTTGTGACAGATAGTACAATAAAACACGACCCTGTCAGACTGAGATACTGATCCACCGCTTCACCTGCTGCTGCTCGCCAGCTCTTGCTGGCAGGCTCCCCAGGCTGGGCAGCAGCCAGTGATAATGGCAGGAGGAGCTTTCTTGCACAGATTTGTGCATCTCTATTTGTCATCTGCAGCAGTCTGCCTTTGGCTGGCACCTGTAGAAAACACTAATATACCTTTAAAAACCAGCCTGGATCCTAAGCTTTAGCACAGTCTAAGTAGCTTGATGTTTGAGTGTGTTCCTGGGGACGGGCTGTGACCTGTTGGGGTGGAAGTTTTGTGGTATATGTAGGGAAATACCAGTTTCCACCCTACTGCATCCACAGTGTCACAGCACTGTAAGAAACCAACAGGCTGCTTAGAGCAGTCTAACCTTGCTCAGTGCCTCTGACACCCTTTGATGGTACACCTTGCATTTACCTCAACTGTGGGCACAATGTTTGAGTGGGTCTTCTTCTTGACTATGTTGATTTGCAGTCACTACCTGTGAGAGGATGGGCTGATAACAGCAAGATCTGTGGGCTTTGCTGAAAGATGTGCTGACCCCAGGATGGAGGGGAATGGAACAGCTGCACATTTATGTTAAAAGCTTTATATCCATTTCTAACATTCTATTTCTGTTCACTCACTGCTTTTGAGCACAATTTGTTATTTGGGTTCTTGGAGAGTTTCAGATCTCCTCGGTGACCATGAATTTTTCCTTCCTCTGAATCAAGGAATTCCTCTATAATTTCTGTAGTTGGGTTCCTTAATTCCCTACAGATGGAGTTTCTGAGAAGCTCTGCATCTTTTCCATACCCTTTCTTCTACTGCCTGACTTGGAGGCCTCACTTCCTAAGGAAATATATTGGCCCAATCTTTATCTAGCAAACAGGCTTTCATCCTGCTCTTGTTTGTATGAGGGCAGGTTAATGTTCTTCCTCACGTGTGGTCTGGCAGAGAGTCTGTGCTGATACCTGTCTGCTTGTATTCTGAGCCATTGGGGAAAACCCCACCAGGCACTGAAAACCCAAGCAGAATGAATAGGTTGTAGATGTTTCTGTCCACATTTGAAGAAAATAGTGGTAGGTACAGATGCTTGGATAAGCAGCTCACAGAGAATGTTAGGGGCAGGAAGGGACCTCCAGGGATCATCTAGTCCAACCTCCCTGCCAAAGCAGGATCACCTAGGGCAGGTCACACAGGAATGTGCCCAGGCAGGTTTTGAAAGTCTCCAGAGAAAGAGACTCCACAACCTCTCTGGGCAGCCTGTTCCGGGACTCCAGCACCCTCACAGTAAAGAAATGTCTCCTCATGTTGAGCTGGAACCTCCTGTGTTCTAGTTTGTACTTGTTGTTCCTTGTCCCATCACTGAGCACCACCAGAAAGGGCCTGGCACCTGCATCTTCACACCCACCCCTCAGACATTTATGGACATTAATAAGATACCCCCTCAGCCTTCTCTTCTCCAGACTAACCAGCCCCTGCTCTGTCAGTCTTTCCTCATAGGAGAGATGTTCAAGTCTCTCAATCATCCTTGTAGCTTTCCCTTGGAGTCTGTCTCTCCCCGTCTCTCTTGAACTGGGGATCCCAGAACTAGACACAGTATTCCAGGTGTGGTCTCACCAGCGCAGAGCAGAGAGGAAGAACTTAGTAGACCTCAGTTCAAATTAAGAGCTCAGTTCGATGAGAGCAGTTGAGCTCAGGTAAAATGAGAGCAGAACCTGTAAGAAGCTTTCAACTTCCTCACACCCTCTTGCCTTCAGGCTGCTCCATGTGATTCTGGTAAACAGGAGGAGGGTGGATTTGGGGACATGCTGACTGGGGACAGTGTTACTTTCATCCGATCAGACAGCTACCAAGCACACAATGTTCTCTGCTTTTAACAAGAATTTTTATTCTTTTCTTGGATGAAAACTAACCTTGTGGCTGCTGAGGGCTGTACCTACTGGCACTGCTGTTTTCTGAGCTCTTGGTGTTCTCACCTGAAGGTTTCCTGCTATACTCCTTTGCTTGCTACATCAGCTGTCCTCTCACTGAAAAGCCTTTTAACATAAACCAGAGGTCTCGCTGAAAAGTGAGTCTTGTTCTTTCTCCATTCAGTTACAGGCTGGCTTAGAAGCCTCCAAAAGTTTTATCAATTCTGGCCACGGAGAGGAAAAGCTCAAGCTTCTGAAATTCCAGCGTGTGCTCCGAGACAGATAACCAGGAGGCTTTCACTTACATGCTAATCCTGCACAGCACTTGTCTGTGGCTCCCGCATCCAGCCCCTCAGCCTGTAACTCTTATCTCTTGTTGGCAGTAAGGAACACGAGAGGGACAGGATGGCCCTGCAAGGAGTGAGGTCTCCATTTTTCCTCTGCACTGTCTGAGGTTTTTTGGGGTGTTTAGAGATTGACTGAGTGATCGGTTAGTGGTTGTGTGAGGTAGATGGACTAGGGAATAATGCTTGTCTTAAGATGGCTTGTTAAAGCTTCCCTTTCCTGTGATCAGAAGGGGCCTTTATGTTACTGCAGTGTGTCTCACTGAATGATAGGGTTTGGAAGGGACTTGTGGAGATCATCTAATCCAACCCCCCTGCTAGAGCAGGTTGCCCCGGGTGGTGTCTAGGCCGGTTTTGAATGACTCCAGAGATGAAGACTCCACAACCTCTCTGGGCAGCCTTTTTCCAGTGCTCCACCATCATCAAGGTAAAGAAGTTCCTCCTCATGTTTAGATGGAACTTCCTATGTTCAGGTTTGAAGCTATTACCTTGTTCTCTCATTGGGCACCACTGAAAGGAGCCTGGCCTCATCCTCCTGACATCCACCCTTTTAAGTAGTTATATGCACTGATAAATTCCCCTCTCAGTCTGCTCTTCTTCATGCTAAAAAGCCCCAAGTCCCTCAGCCTTTCTTCATAAGAGAGACATTCTAGTTCCCTAACCATCTTCACAGCCCTTTGCTCTACACTCTCAGCGAGATCCCCACCCTTCTTTTGCTGGTGAGCCCAGAAATGGATACAATACTCCAGATACAATGGCTACAATACTCCTGGCCTCACCAGGGCAGAGGGAGAGGAGAACCTCCCTTGACCAGCTGCCCACACTCTTCTTAATGCACCCTAGCAGACCATTGTCCTTCTTGGCACAAGGGCACGTTTCTGGCTCATGGTCATCTTGTTGTCCACTAGGACTCCCGGGTCCTTCTCGGCCGAGCTGTTTTCCAGCAGGTCAGCACCCAACTTGTACTGATCCATGGGGTTGTTACTGCCTGTCTCCTCTGCAGGATTTGCAGCAAAGCAGCTGCTGAGAAGGAGAAATGAAAAGCAGTGGAGTGGGGAGCTCTGAGAGCCCCTGGCTGGGGCTGCCCTGCAGCGCTGCAGGCACTGCTGCGTGCTGAGCCAATGATTCATCCCTCTGCCATTTGTGTGGCGCTGCTCAGCTCCGAGCTGCAGAGCGTCCAACAGTGTCATGTGTCCTCCCGAGTCACACCCCAGCTCGGCAGGGAGAGGAAAGGCACAGAAAGATGTTCTGGTTTTGTATTCCTCTCTGTTACTACGTGCAGGACATCAATGTTTGACGTGATGGGGTACAGTTCAGAGGTCTGGAAGCCTAAACGCTGTTTGGTTTACCTCTGCTGGTACGTTAGCTGGGTCACCTGCCAGGAGTGTGAAGGTCCTTGCTACAAAGTGTAGCGTTTATTGTCTCCACGATGACAACAGGACTGGAGTGATCTATCTGTTCTCCCTATGTGCTTGGATGACAAAGGTCCAGGTCTCAGCAGAAGCTGGTGAGGGACTTTTTAGGGTGTCAGGCAGTGATAGGACTAGGTGGAATGGAGCAAAAGTAGAAGTGGGTAGATTCAGATTGGATGTTGGGAAGAAGTTCTTCCCCATGAGGGCGGTGAGACACTGGAACAGGTTGCCCAGGGTGGTGGTAGAAGCCCCATCCCTGGAGGTTTTTAAGGCCAGGCTGGATGTGGCTGTGAGCAACCTGACCTAGTGTGAAGGGTCCCTGGCCATGGCAGGAAGGTTGGAACTAGATGATTCTCAAGGTCCCTTCCAACCTTAATAATTCTATGATTCTCTGAGAGGCAGAAGGGAAAACAGGGGAGAACTTCTCAGCTTAGGCAAAAGTTGGGGTGCTTCAGGTGCTGGCTTATTATCCTTCCTATGTCGTTGCTGAAACAGTCCTGGTTGCAGAAGGAGCCACTGGGCCAAGCAGCAGCCCCCCTGTGCACTCAGGGCTAGGTGCTGCACAGAAATTGTTGCAGCCTGTCATTCAATCCAATTCCCAAAGTGCTGCATCATCCCTTTACGTTTGTCAAAGTCACATAGGGTGGGTGAGCAGGCAAACAGGCTCCTGCAAGGCCAGCACTGCTTTGTGATGATGTAGAACTTTGACATCTTCACAGGAACCGTTTCATTTAATGGTTCCTTTGCAGAATCCCAGTTGTGAAGCTGTCTGTGCTGCACTAGGGACAAGTGGGACAACTTGTTAAAAGCAGATGTGGCTTTGGTAAGTAGTATACTGAAGAGGGAAATCTGGAGGAGGGTCACAGGGACTCACAGAGTCATAGAATTGTCAGGGTTGGAAGGGACCTCAAGGTTCATCCAGTTCCAACCCCCCTGCCATGGGCAGGGACACCCCACACTAGAGCAGGTTGCTCACAGCCACATCCAGCTTGGCCTTAAAAACCTCCAGGGATGAGGCTTCCACCACCTCCCTGGGCAACCTGTGCCAGTGTCTCACCACCCTCATGGGGAAGAATTTCCTCCTAACATCCAATCTGAATCTACCCATTTCTATTTTTTCTTCCATTCCCCTTGTCCTACCTGTCATTACCTGGCACCCTAAAAAGTCCCTCACCAATAGAATCACAGAATTGTTAGGGTTGGAAGGGACCTCAAGGATCATCTAGTAAAAGTTTGGAAAGCAGGGAGCCTGGCTCTGCCTCAGCAGAAATTCCTCCCTGTCTTCAGCTGGGCAAAGCTGTGCTGAGCTATTTTGAAAAGTGTGACATTTTCAATCTGGTGACTGCTGTAACAGAAAGTGTTAGGCAAAGTGATTCCTTGCAGTGTAGCACTGAGCTTCAAGGAGATTTCATCACAGGCCTTATGGATGGAAACCATTTAAACAGAAGCAGGAACTGGTTTGCCTAACAGCAAAACTCTTGCTCTTATGCCTGTCTTCATCAGATGGAGACATATTCCAGAGAGGCAGGAGAAACTCTAGGGTTTGGGTAGCCTGCATTTATCTTTTTGTAATTGTCTCTTATTGATGATTTTAATGCCTTAAAAAAATCTTATTTGTCCAAATAAAACTGCATCTGTACCAGTAATGCCTTTTTGGCCTGTCTTTTATATTGTATAATAGTGAACTGCAGACATCCTTTTACCACTGTTTTGTTTCCTTCAGCAACTGGAAATGAACTTACCTTGGCAGGAAGCGCTTGGCCAGGCAGGCACAGAGACTGCTTAACCCCCTCCTGCAAGGTGAGTGCAGCTTTGTGTGGTACAGCTCCCTCAATATTTTCTCTCTCCTCATACTACCATGTGTATAGTAAATAACTTAAGAGGTGGAACAAAACCTCAACTTGTCCTTCAAGCTCCAGGGATAGGGAAGAGAACGAGTTGTTCTCAGGACTCTTGAAAATACTGCACAGTGTTTATAGCGTGGAAGTTAAATGAGGTATTTAAAGGCATATTGACTATGTGTCCACTGAAATCAAGCACAACTGGAAACCTCTAGTTTTCAAATTAATTAAATCAACATTTAATTTACTGTGAAGTCAGCCTCTGAGAAGAGATGTTAAGGGTTTTGATGGTGATCAGAGGGCTAGAGCACCTCTCCTGTGGAGACAGACTAAGAGAGTTGGGGCTGTTTAGTCTGGAGAAGGCTCCGAGGAGACCTGATTGTGGCCTTCCAGTATCTGAAGGGCTCCTACAAGAAAGCTCGTGAGGGACTTTTTGGGGTGCCAGGTAGTGATAGGACTAGGGGGAATGGAACAAAAATAGTAGTGGATAGATTCAGATTGAATGTTAGGAAGAAGTTCTTCCCCGTGAGGGTGGTGAGACACTGGAACAGGTTGCCCAGGGAGGTGGTAGAAGCCCCATCCCTGGAGGTTTTTAAGGCCAGGCTGGATGTGGCTCTGAGGAACCTGATGTAGTGTGAGGTGTCCCTGCCCATGGCAGGGGGGTTGGAACTGGATGGTCCTTGAGGTCCCTTCCAACCCTGACAATTTTGTGATTCTGTGGTTCTGTAGTGTGGCTTTAACTCCTGGGTGTTGGTATAGTAGAGCAGATGGCAGCTCCCCAACCTCTGCCTCCAGCTAAGCACAGCAGCTTCTCTGTCACATGAGGAATGGCATCTGCAAAGGTTTTGGCCTGAACCATTTATGCCCTGGTTTCTGAGACACAACTGGCAGCAGATTAGAGCTTGAACACTGCAAGAAACAGATTTCTATCAGATAGTTTTGCCTTGTGCAATTCCTGGGAGCTAAAGGAACTGCCTTTTCTTCCCCTCTGAGGATGTGAGCATTGTGAGGAGAGCTAGGGATGTTAAACACCCTGTCAGAACCTGGCAGTCTGGAGAGGAGATAGGATTTAAATACTGCTTTTCACCACATCTGTGCAAGTAATGGTTGTCAAAACAGTAGAAAGCAGGCAGAGGACTGAAGGCAGCTTTATTTACATGCTAACAATTGCTAACTTGAGTAGAGCAGCCAAACCATAAAACTTACTGCAGTGACTTGGAAAGGATTGTGGTCTATAAATAATGAAATGAGCAATGGTCATGAATTTCAACCAGGGTCAATAACTTTGCTTTTAGGCAAATTAACTGGTAATCAATCTGGAACAATTTAGCTGTCTTGCATGCCTTGCCATGAGCTACAAGTTTTATAACCCACCACTTCCTCTGTGTAGGACAGTCACAAGAACGTTTGCTTTAGCCCAGATGAAAAAGCAGAGGTGAGAAGGTGGGAACTGAAGTAGATCCACTAGAGGAAGATGCTGACTTAGGAGATTTTTCCCTACCTGTTGCTTAGCTGTTCCTTAGCTCACATTCTCTCCCTCTTTCTGCTAGACGCTAACTCATCTGTTGGTGTCCCCTCACAGAAGAGGAAAGGGAACTCCAGTTGTGGGAGGGAAACATCTTAAAACAATGACAAAATACTAACTAGAGCTGACTACCACTTGACAGACCTCCTGTAATAAGTGCAAGAAGAGGACAATGTAGAAAACATGGCTCCAAAGAGATAAACTGAATCATCATCAAAGAAAGTGTCTAGAATGAAACTGATAAAGTATGTTGTTGTATCAGCTGTGGCATGGAGCTTCCCTGGGCCTGGGGAATCTGAGGTGTAACTCTACATTCACAGCTCTGGCTAAGCCTAAGGAGGACACAAAATCTGATCTGAAACTTCTAAGTTGCTACCAGTGGTGCAGTCAGAAGGGATTAGGCCACATACCTGCATTGCCTCCCAGTGAAGCTTGGGTGTTACCTTGGCTGGACAAAGACTGCAGCAGTGCTGGGTCACAGATGTTATTAGTGATTCTTTGCCATAGTACATACTTGGAGCTACATATTGGTCCAGAAGAGCAAGTGGAAATTATTTTTATTAATGTTTTATTAATGATAAATATCAAAATTAGACCCACAGAGGATATTGCTATCGGAAAGTTTTGAATTATTCACATGTCTGAATTGCCTACAGGCATCCCATAGAATGGCTTAGCTTGCAATGGACCTCTGAGATCATCTATTACAACCCCCCTGCCATGGGCAGGGACACCTCTCAACTAGACTTGGTTGCCCAAGGCCTTGAATACCTCCAAGGAGGAGGCATCCACAACCTTTCTGGTCAACCTGTTTCAGAGTCTCACTACCTTCCTACTGAAGAACTTCTTCCCAAGATCCAGTCTAAACCTACTCTTCCTCAGCTTAAAACCATTCCCCCTTGTCCTATCATTAGACACTCCTATGCAAAGTCCCTCTCCAGCTTTACTGTAGGATCCCATCAGGTATTGGAAGGCAGCTCTAAGGTCCCTCCAGAGTCTTCCCTTCTCCAGGCTGAACAACCTCAGCTCCCTCAGCTTAGCCCCTTGGCCTCTGGTCTGTAAGCACGTTCCGTAAATGTTTCATCAGCTCATGGGTGTTTTATAAACATCCACAGGGATAAATGTGGGTTTTGGAGCAGTGAAGGGAGTCCTTCCTTTGACTCATTTAATAACAAGGTATTGCAGTAAAAATCTCAGTGATAGCTGAGCTCCCCTCTGTGTTGGGTAGAAGCACACACAGCAGCAGCAGGGTGGATGTTCCAGGCTTGTTTAACTGTACTGCCTGCTTGCTCTACACTACACTGGAATGGGCTGCAGCCTGTCATTACCCACAAAAGAGGCTTGACTGCATTTTATTAAAGCAGTTTACAAACATTTCTCCAAAATGCTGAAATATTCTGGCACAAAGCTTGGTGGTTTCAGAAGCCCCTTAAGTCTGACCTGCTGGGAACATGAACCACCACCGCTGAGTGCTGGCACTTAGCTCCACAAAGTGTTTTGTAAACAGGTAGCCTGGAGAAGAGAAGGCTCTGGGGAGACCTTAGAGCTGCATTTCAATATCTGAAGGGGACCTACAACAAGGCTGGGAAAGGACTGTTTAGAAGGGCTTGTAGTGACAGAACAAAGGGCAGTGGTTTGAAACTGAAGCAGGGCAGATTTAGCTTGGACATAAGGAGGAAGTTCTTTACAATGAGAGTTGGTGAAATACTAGAACAGGCTGCCCAGGGATGTGGTTGAGGAGACTCCCTGGAGACATTCAAGATCAGCTTAATGTTGCCCTGGCCAGCCTGCTCTAGTTGGAGGTGTCCCTGCTGACTGCAGGGGGGGTTGGACAAGATGACCTTTGAGGGTCCCTTCCAAGCCAATGCATTATGTACTCAGCACTGGTTAGGCCACACCTTGAGTATTGTCTCCAGCTCTGGGCCCCTCAATTTGAGAAGGATATTGAGACTCTTGAACGTGTCCAGAGAAGGGCAACAAGGCTGGGGAGAGGCCTCAAGCACAAGCCCTGTGAGGAGAGGTTGAGGGAGCTGGGGTTGTTTAGCCTGGAGAAGAGGAGGATCAGGGGAGACCTTATTGCTGTCTACAGCTACCTGAAGGGAGATTGTAGCTAGGTGGGGATTGGTCTCTTCTGCCAGGCAACCAGCACCAGAACAAGAGGACACAGTCTCAAGCTGTGCCAGGGGAAGTTTAGGCTCCAGGTGAGGAGAAAGTTCTTCACTGAGAGAGTTGTTAGCCATTGGAATGTGCTGCCCAGGGAGGTGGTGGAGTCACCATCCCTGGAGGTGTTCAAGAGGGGATTTGATGTGGCACTTGGTGCCATGGTTTAGTAGTCATGAGGTGTCGGTTGGACTTGAGGTCTTCTCCAACCTTATTGATTCTATGATTCTATGACTCTGTGATGTTTTTATGAACTAGGAGAAAGAGGAGAGAAGCTTGTCATTGTGAACCTGGTTCTCATGAGTCAGCTGCTAGGCTGGGCAAGTGCCATCCTACCTGTGAAGCACCATTTGCTTGCCCATGGCATTGATCTCCTCAGCAAATATTTGCCTGTGATGAGGCTACTGAATTTGAGCCTCTTTCCCCCAGCATATAAAGCAAATCAATGAGGCTCAACATCTTTGCCATGGTTATGTTTTCTAAGGCTATTTACAAAAAAATCTTTAACTTTGGCTGACCTTAGTACAACGTCATTGGGTGAAGCTGCAGGGAACAGTTGGTTTCTGTGCAGCAGAGTCTTTATTTTGGCTGGCAGTCTATTAACTCTGAGAAGTGGGTAAGCTCATGCCAAGCGCAGCTGGGCATATCGTGAGATTCTGCTTTGCCTGTCTACAGACAGTGGCCTAAGGCACAGCTTTGTGGGCTAAGAAACAAAAAACCAACCCAGAATTCAAGGCTGACCCATTCTCATTCTCAAGGAGGCTAACAAAAGGACTCTGTCTGGTGTTCTCCCCAGCAGAAACCTTAGAGGAGCTCTCCACTATTTAAAAGGAGCTACAGGACAGCTGGAGAGAGACTTTTCACCAATGCAAGTAGTGACAGGACCAGGGGCAATGGCTTCCAACTGGAAGAAATTTTTTTTTTCCCCATGGGGGTGGTGAGGCACTAAAACAGGTTGCCCAGAGAAGTTGTGGAGGCTCCAAGCCTGGAAGTATTGAAAGCCAGGTTGGACGGGACCATGAGCAACCTGGTGTAGTAGAAGGTGTCCCTGCTGTGGCACGGGGGTTGGAGCTAGATGATCTTTAAAGTCCGTTCCAACCTAAAGCATTCTATGAATCTATAGAGATAGAAGCTGCAACTCCACAAAGAGCAGAACCCACAGGAGTAATTCCTTAAAAGAAATGTGCTGTAGAAGTGATTTTACTGGGTAAGAAACTGAAAAGTTATGATCCAGGTTAGTTTTAAATGTTGAGAGGTGAATCCATTGATTGGTTTGGGTTAAAATACATCATTGTCCCAAATTTCTTCCACTGGAGTAGCACTAACATAATGTTTTTCTTCAGCTTTAGTTGAAGTTCACCATCTGCACTGAAAGGTTAGGTGGGACCAGGAGCAACCTGGTCCAGTGGAAGGTGTCCCTGCCCCTGGCAGGGAGATTGGGACTAAATGATGGGCGCCATGAGAAAGTTTAGGCTCAAGGTAAGGAGAAAGTTCTTCAGAGAGAGAGTTGTTAGCCTTGGAAATGGGCTGCCCAGGGAGGTGGTGGAGTCACCATGCCTGGAGGTGTTCAAGAGGGGATTGGATGGGGCACTTGGTGCCATGGTTTAGTAGTCATGAGGTGTTGGGTGACAGGTTGGACTCGATGATCTTTGAGGTCTCTTCCAACCTTACTGATTCTATGATCTTGAAGGTCCCTTGCAACATAAACTATTCTCTGATTCTCTAGATCTCAGTAAGAATGGAGCTCCAGCTCTGACAGAGCTGCCTTGAGCACAGCAGTTTGCTGCTGCTTTCCCCAGCCTCTTGATGAAAAACCCAAAAAGCAGCTCGTTTCTCCTGAAGCCCTTCTCCTGACTGCATGCCCAAGCCTCCTTGAGCACAGCACAATGACACCAAGAATTAGTGTCAGTGCTGCCCAAGGGGTGTACAACAGCCATGGCACAAGGCTGTTATTGGGTGGTGGTTGCATGGTGCTTCTGTGGGGTGGTTTGGGGTCTGGTTTTTCTTCTCCTCAGCAGCAGCCGCCGGTGGAGTTAAGCAGCATTTGTTTACAGAGTCCGGAAAACAGCACTGTGTTGGCAGTTTGGGAGAAACAGATTATCTCTTTTTTCTAAGACCTCTACATTCCTAGATGGCTTACAGCACGTACTGGGAATTGCATTCCAAGGCAGCCTGAATTGAGGTCAAGCTTTGCCTACTTGTAGTAGACGGATGCTGCTGATAAAAACGTTCCCGGCACGCCATGCAGAGATTTATTAAAGCTGCTTCTGCAGGCGTCTGTGGTGAATTCAGCTTCCCTTTGAGCTCACTGATAACAGTAAACTGTTTATTGCCTTTACATGAAATGCTGTTTTGACAGATTTCCTCAGAAGTGAAGAAGCACAAACGGAGACGTTCTCCTCTTTGGAAATAACTGGACCTGCCGGCAAGAAGCAAACACCACTGTGTATGAAACAGGGGAACTGTTGTCAGGTCCTCAAAACAATGCTGTTGAACTGAATGTTGCAGCTGCACCTTCAAATGTACCATGGGATGCATCAAATCCAAGAATGCCTTTGTGGGTTCAAATACTCTCCAGGATGAGCGCATCACAGGAGGTAACGAAGGCTGCACTGGGGAGAAGTCCTCACTGATAGGAGCCAAGGCGGATGAGAAAGGTCCCTCCAGCACCATCGTGCTGGACTACGCACACCGCCTCTCCCGGGAGATCCTCGAGCAGGCAGTGAAGCAGTGGGCAGTGACTGAGAGCAAATACAGTGACATCCCCTTCATCGAGAGTGATGTGCCCTGAGCCCTGCCTGGCGAGGACTGCCCGCTGGCCTGCCTGCTCAGCAGTTGGTATTCAGCACACAGGATCAGCTGTGAGCTGAGTGTAAAGCCACCACCGCCTCAATGCGTCTGCAAGCAGAGGCTGGGGAAGAAAATAATTTGCCTTTTAATCTGTCTTGCTAAGAAACTAACGGGATCACAGTAGAATCCATGAATCCAGTGTCGTTTGCCACCCAGTCGTACGTCGAGTGCGTTCTGTCTTTGTGTGTGTTGAGTGTCAGCAGAAATTCATGTTAAAAAGGGAGATAACCTGGCCGCCCTGCAACTGCACAAGCACTGCCGTGGAGGCCCCAAAGATGCTTAATGACAACACATGGAGTAGTTTTATGTGCTGCCTAAACAATCAGAGCTGTGTTTGTAGTAGGTGAAAAGAGCAGAAACTCTGTGCTTGGTAAGTCTGCCTGCGTTGTGCTCAAATGAAGCCAAGGTCTGCATGTAGCAGGGGTGGCTGCTGTCAGATTTTACTTGTATTCTTTGACCTGACTCAATCTGTAAACCACAAAACTATGGTGGTGAGGAGAAGCATTTTATAAAGCCAAGTAGTATTCAGTGAACCACAAGGATTATGGTACAATTTCACTTCCAGTCTTAAGAGAACAGTATTGAGAAGCGATGCATTATCGTTGACAGATGCACTGGCTTCCAGAAATGCATGAAGCCAGGTCTCTCAAATCCTGCAGTACAGTGGTCTGATTACATCTGATCACTGTGTTCAGACCAAAGCTGTTTGTTTTTTGGGTTGGGGGTTTTGTTGTTGGATTTTTTTTGATGCTAGGATGCTGGGGTCTGGGGGGAGGGGTAGGGGGGGCTGTTTGGTTATTTTTACTGTAACCCAGATAGGTCTGCAAAAACTACTGATGCTAGTTAGTGACATGAACCTTCAGAGGTCCAAGAGTGTTTTAGGACCATGTCACGGGAACTCTGGCTGCATTACTCTACTTCGCTCTGCAGTAAACCCCTTGGAACAGTTTGCCTTCCTTTACCTTCCGCAGGCTCATTGCTTACCTGTTGGTAAAATTGTGCAGCAATGAGCTACAGAAATCTACAGCCTCAGCAGTGCCCTGAGTTAGTGAAAAAGCCTCAAGGCCCAAAGCTAGAGGGTTCCATTCTTTACTTTCTCCAGCTTGCATCCACACATTACACCCTACTTCTCCAGGCTCCTAACCAGCATCTGAGATATCAACAAAAGGATTAATTATCTTAAAGCTATGGTTTTGCTGACACTGTCTATCAAGTGAATGCCTACTAAAAGCTTGGGGGGGTTAGCAGCTGTTGTTTCCTTTGCTGTTATGACCAGTGTAAAAGATTTCCCAGATCAAAGAACTTTCCATTTGATGTTTCAATTTTATAGAAAAAATATTTCCATAGTGCCCAAAAGTGTTACTGTTTTAAAGAGGCACAGGAGTTCTGGTCATTCATAGAATCATAGAATGGTTTGGGCTGGAAGGGACCTCCAAACGACATCCTGTCCAACGCCCTCTGCAGCCAGCAGGGATATCATTCACTATGTCAGGTTGCTCAGTGCCTTGTAGAGCCTGCCCTTAAAGATCTCCAGGCATGGGGCCTCAGCTACCTCCCTGAGCAACCTGTTGCAGTTTTCCATCACCCTCATGGTGCAGAACTTGTTCCTCATCCAATCTAAATCCGCTCTTCTCCAATTTCAGACCATTGCCCCTCCCCCCCCAGCACTGCAGGCCTTTGTAAACAGTCCCTTCTTGCAGGCCCCCTTCAGGTACTGGAAGGCTGCTATTAGGTCTCCTCAGAGCCATCTCTTCTCCAGACTGAATAAGCCCAGCTCCCTCATCCTGTTTTTTCCAACCAAAACAATTCTGTGATTCTAAGCAGAAAGAAGCCCACCTTCTTCTCAGCTCTAAGACTGTCTATGAACTGAGCTGCTCTGCAATCTTTGTGACACAAACTTAGTTCTTGAAATTCACCTGGATAGGGAGTGGCTGCATCAGGAGTAAAGGGTGAAAAATGCTTCTTTACAGCACAAGACTACAGCAACCAGACTAGGCCCTGCTATTGAGACTGTCCTCAGGCTTTTGCTGGAAAAGGGAACAAAATTTGCTTATGATGTAATGTCTTATTCTCTGAAGTAATGCAGCCTTTGAAGCCATAAGTAAGTGGGACTAAAGTATTCTGGCCCTCTTAAATTCTACTGCTAACTCTTACTTGAAGCTCTAAAACATACCCAACATTTGCTCTATTTAAAAAACCTCCATGCCATGAAGCAGGCTGAATTTGAAAGCAGTCCCAGAAGACCCATCAGATCAGTGCCTATCAGTTGGATGTTGCTTCACCAGACTATTACAAAATATTCTTAGCCCAGCTAAACCAAAGTTTTATTACTAATAAAGGCCAGCCTTTCTGCAACATTAGACTTGAAGAATGTCAACACTGTCAGCGGCATAACTCAAACTCCACAGAGATTGACAGACTGGGAACTGCACTCACTCTAAGAGCGTACTTTGGTGTATCTGCCTTGGCCCTCTGTACAGGTAACTTGGTGACTGCCATGAGGGCTGGGGTGTTGCTTGCTTTTGCAGTGCCTCAAATCCTTTCTTTGGAGGTAGCCTTGACATTCTGGAGGCAGAATTGCCCAGATGTGCTTTTTGAGCTTCTTCATTGGCAGGCTGTGATTGCACAGTCCAACAAAAGGCAGGATTAGAATATAAAAGAATATTAAATTAGAATATAAAAGGATAAAAGGAAGAGCAACTAGGTGGTGAAGGGCCTCAAGAATAAGGCTTGTGAAGAGCAGCTGAGGAAACTTGGACTGTTTGGAGAAGGCTGAAGGAAGACCTTATAGCCCTCTACAACTACATGAAAGGAGGTAGGTGATGCTCTCTTCTCACAGGTAATTAGTATAAGTACAAATAGAACAAGAAGGAACAGCCTCAAGCTGCACCAGGGTAGGTTTAGGCTGGGCATTAGGAAAAAATTGTTCACTGAAAGACTGATCAAGCATTGGAACAGGCTGCCAAGGGAGGTGTGCTGCCATTCAGCCAGGCCTAAACAGGCTGGAAGCCTGGGCAGGGAGAAACTGAATGAAATCCAACAAGGACAAGGGTAGTCTTGCATCTGGGAAAGAACAATCCCATGAACCACTATAGGTTGGGACTCACCTGTTGGAGAGTAGCACAGGGGAAAGGGACCTGGTGGACAGGATGACTGTGAGCCAGCAATGTGCTCTTGTGGCAAAGGCCAATGGAATCCTGGGGTGGATTAGAAGGGCTGTGGATTAGTAAGTCAAGAGAGGTTCTCCTCCCCCTCTCTCTGCCCTGCTGAGGCCACATCTGAAATACTGTGTCCGTTTCTGGGTCCCTCAGTTCAAGAAGGACCTCAGGGAACTGCTTGAGAGAGTCCACCACAGAGCCACAAAGGTCATGGAGTGGAACATCTCCTTCATGAAGAACGGTTGAGGGAGCTGGGGCTCTTTAGCTTGAAGAAAAGACTGAGGGGTAACCTCATTCATGTTTATAAAGATGTGAAGGGTGAATGTCAGTAGGATAAAGCCAGGCTCTGCTCAGTAATGTCCAATGATAGGACAAGGGGCAATGGGTGCAAGCTGGAGAAGAGGAGGTTCCCCATTAACTTAATGAAAAACTTTTTCACTGTGAGGGTAACAGAGCCCTGGAGCAGGCTGCCCAGAGAGCTTGTGGAGTCTCCTTCTCTGGAGACTTCCAAAACCTTCCTGGATGTGTTCCATCCTGGATGTGACTTGCCCTAGGTGATCCTGCTCTGGCATGGGGGTTGGACTGGATGATCTTTTGTGGTCCCTTCCAACCACCAATGTTCTGTGATTCTGTGGCTGAGTAACCATCCCTGAATGTGCTTAAAGGTTGTTTAGAATAGAATAGACCAGACCAGACCAGATCAGGTTGGAAAAGACTTTTGAGACCATCAAGTCTAACCTATCACCCAACACCATCTAATCAACTAAACCATGGCACTAAGTGCCTCATGGCACTAAGTGCCTCAGCCTCCTCTTAAACACCTCCAGTGACTCCACCACCTCCCTGGGCAGCCCATTCCAATGGCCAATCACTCTTTCTGGGAAGAACTTCTTCCTAACATCCAGCCTAAAACTCCCCCTACACTTGAGACTGTGTCCTCTTGTGCTGGTTGCCTGGGAGAAGAGACCAACCCCCACCTGGCTACAACCTCCCTTCAGGTAGTTGCATATAAATATGTGGCATATATAGATATAGTTTAGTGGTGAATTTGGTAGCATCAGGTTAATGGTTGCACCTGGTGATCTCCAACCTGAATGATTCAGTTGAAATAGGCTGAAGTTAGAGCACACCACCTTATACTGACAAATAATCATCAAAGGAGAAAGTTACCTGGGTGTAGCTGAACATGCAGTGAGCTTCCTTCTGGTGCAGTTGCTGCGTGGGGGCTGTGCTGCTTGCTCAGAGCCACCTATCAGAGCATGGCAGTGACTGAATTGCTTGCTGCTTGTTATGTCCAACCAGCTGCTGACCTGCAGCCACAAAGCTTGTCCTCCCTTGTGAATGCTTGAAGATGACAGCAGCTCCAAAAGAGCCTGAAGTGCAATTCCAGCTGCTTTATGCTGCTTTCCATGACACTGGCACTTCAGGGAAAGCACACAGCAAATGGAAAGCAAACAAGCTTGCAAACAAGCTACAAACAACAGGCAGACAGCTTCTCACCAGGAAAATTGTCTCTTCTACAAGATGCTGTCCTTAATAAATAATGCACTTACCCTTATATAGAAATCTGGTCAATACTGCAGGCTGGTGAGGGATTGAAGGAAATCTCTTTCCAGAGTTCTGCTGCATAACTAATAGGCACAATACTAATACCTAATAATCATCATCAAAGTAAAGACTTCTTTACTAAATAAAACACCTACATAAAATGACAGCTGGTTAGTTATCATTAGGTTACTTTAAGCTGTCTCACAATGGCTTCCCAGCTAAGTTGCCACTGATTCTTTGCCTCGATTTTGTGCAGTGAAAACCCTCCAGTATGGGACTGGCATACTCAGCAAAACCATTTACTTCTATCTAGGAGTTAAAAAACACATTTGCTTTCTGTTTTCTCCAGGAAACATATATATAGTCCAAGTGGTTATGATGTGACTGATTTGATATTCTAATGATGGTTCAAAACACGTTAACTGCAGCACAACTTTGTACCATTAAGACTTCTGGAGTAAGACACCATCAGTATTCCCAAATAAAACACATGACAATATATTTTTTACAGTATTTTTTTGGTGGAAACTATTTTCTTGTGGACCAAATAAAGCTAAACTTACCACCTGGTCGTATGACTTTTATTGGGTTAAAAATACCAATGCCCAGGCTGGACAGGATCTTGTTACCAGGAGTTTGGGATAATTCCTGCTCAAGTAAATTCTGGAAGCAGCTGAAAAGGCAAGTCAAAGCTTATTGATTCAGCAGTATCCTCTTGCTAAAATGTTGTTCTTTTCAATCAGAAAAGGCAATGTCACATCTGCTCCCCGGGGATTGCTGTGGTTTGCATTACATATGGACACTGAACATTGCTCCTTTTGGGTGAAAATCATGGAATGACCTTGTATCTTTTTTTTTAACTAAAGTCAAAATACCCATTTGTGAAAAATCTAAAACACATTAACATTTTTTGGATGTAAGAGGTGGAGGTCTAAGTTTCTTACAGAGCCAGGAGGAGGTAGAAATTCAAGGCCTATTTTCAGAATTACCCTACATGTAATCAGGAAAGCTCTCACCTGCTTCTGAAAGCAAACCCAGGGACCATTCTCATTTGTTACACAACACTGTCAATTGTTACACAGCATCAACTTGCAGCTGAATTGTTAACCATTTCACCTTGAAGATTCTACTGACAAAGCAAGGTGCCATTTTTTCTTGAGATTCTCTCCATTGTGTTCACCTCTTAAGTCTTCAAAAGTCACTCTAACAGCTCACCTTGATGCTTGAATTTTCTGGTTTTGGTTTCCAGGCAACAGCTTCTAGGAAGGAGGGAGCTTGAGACAGTCTAGACCATTAATGCTGGCAATAAAAATGGCCCAGTGTTGAAAACTCCATCACGGGTCTGCTGCAGCTCTGACTTTTTGATTCCCCAGTGCTGATGGAATGACTACGTTACCTGACCAAAAGTCTCCTTCCTTTAGTCTCAAAGGTTCATCCTCAGAGAAGCCAAAATTTGTATCTGTGACCTGCCTACAACTGTAGAAACAAGTAGGAAGCAACACTGATTTGATTAACCATAAAGAGGCATGCATGGTGAACAAAGGTTAGCGGCTCTGTGTTGCATACACAAAAGTAGTTTCACTCTCCCAAAAGCTCTGGTTATGTCACTATAGCTGGGAGCATTAAGAGTGACCAGTAGGTCAAGGGAGGTCCTTCTCCCCCGCTACTCTGCCTTAGTGAGGCCACCATGTGGGGGACTGGTTCCAGTTCTGTGTTCCCCAGTTCAAGTCAAACGGAACTCCTGGAGACAGTCCAGTGAAGGCTACAAAGATGCCGAGAAGCCTGGAGTATCTCACCTGGCAGGAAAGGCTGAGAGACCTGGGGCTGTTTAGCCTGGAGAAGAGCAGCCTGAGACGGGATTTTCTCAGCACTTATCAATACCTAAAGAGCAAGGGGCAAGAGAAAGGGGCCATTTTTTTTCAGTGGTGCCCAGTAATAGGACAAGGAGCACTGGGCATGAACTAGAGCACAAGAAGTTCCACCTAAACAAGAGGGAAAAAATTCTTCACACTGAGTCAACCTGCCTGAACATTGTGATCCTGGGCAACCTTCTCTGGGTGACCCTGCTTTAGCAGGTGGGTTGGACTGTACAATCCCCAGCGGTCCCTTCCACCCCACCACCATGCTGGGATTCAAATATTTTCAGTCTGAGAAGCCAGCAACCCTTAATACACATACAGTGAGAGGTTATTAATGTATATTTAAACTTTGATCCCAAGAAATACATGTTAAGGTACATTGTATTAAAGACCTCTATCATCCAGGTAGCAGCAGATGTCTCATGGTTTCCCCTATATTTTATCTTCAGTGCCCCCTTTTCTTTTCACAGACTTTTCCATCCAGCAGATGCAATGCTCATAGGCATGTGAAAACAAGAACACAGATTAGTTGGTATGGCTCAACTCCAGCCACTTGCAAAGTCAGGGCCAGTAAAATCATTAGAGAATTACTAACATCACCAGGAAATATGTCAGACAGCATTCAGAGGAAGGTCTGAGGCAGTTACCCCTCCCTCACTGTAAGACCAGGAAAAATCAGGTGGTATTTGAAATCCTGAAAACCTAATGATGTAGTTCAATCAAACTTAATGGCACTGAAAAAAATATAAATGGTTTTGCAATCAAGCAGGAGAGTGCTCTAGGCTCTGGCAAGGTGATGACATTTGAAACAATGTCTACATCACATGGCAAGACTAATGCTGACAAAATGTTAAATCAACAGGAAAAAATTCTTGCTCTCAGACTAACAATGTGTCTGATCTTTTCTTTACAAGACTATTAACACCGTGGCGTTAGCATATCTTGCATTTCCCTTTGCAGCTCTGACTGTTTTAGAGTTGTAAGGATATTTTCATTTTCATTATGTAGGGAAGAGTCTGAGGCACAATTCACCAGCTCGGTGACAGAGCCGAGAACACAAAGGTCTCCTGACTTCTTGCTTAGGTCAGCCCTTAACAATACTCTCTCCCCCCAAGTGGTCTTTTCTAAACTAATAATTGATGCAAATAATTAAATGTTAATCATTATGTGGAGCAGTAAAAAAATTACAAATTGCCTTGAAGCAATTTCTTCCCCTTATTAACCAGAGATATGAGTATTGTGCCATAATGGCAGTGTAACGAAAGCGAACGCTGCTGACTGCACAAAGGAATCCCAGGCTAGCTAAAAGCATCTTGTCAAGCCTTATCACACACTGCTGTTAATGCTGATACCACAGAATTAAGTAGATGTACAAGATGTCAACAGGCTTGGTCTTTACAACTTGAGATCGTTGTTTCCCAATGGCTTAAAACAATTGTCCACAAATTCATCACTGACTTCTTCTAGAGCAGCTGGCTTCCATCTGGGGGCCTGGTCTCTGTCAATCAGCACTGTCAGGTGGTGCATAAGACAAAAGTTACTTGGAAACACAAAGGTGACTTTGGATTGCATCAAGATAGGCAATTCAAGTGAATACAGGGAGGGGGACAAAAATCAATATGCTCTGCAGAAGACAAGAGTTTTGGTAACATATACTTCTACTCTAATGAAAACCCTTGAGTTGTGACCTGTCTAGAGATGGATCTGCGAGTTGGCTGACTCTGAAGTAGTCCAAGCTCTGAAGGAACAGACCTGAAATGAGTGCTGTTAGACCTGCTCCTCTTGCTTGGCTCCTGCTTTCCATGTGAACCTGGGAAAATGCACAATGCTCCTTCTGGACAAGGGCCTTCACATCTCTGTGCAAACCCCTCTGATTCTTTCCAGAATTAGCTTTGGATATTTAACACCTGGTGTTAAACATCTAAAGCTAATCTGAACACTTTGTATAAACCAATAATGAAATAACTAATAACCAAAGAGCAAAGTAGAGTCTCTTTGTGGGCTCCCCAGTTCAAGAGGGACAGGGATCTACTTGAGAGACTCCAAGGGAGGGCTACAAAGATGATTAAGGGACTGAAGCATTGCATTATGACGAGGGGCTGAGAGCCCTGGGCCTGTTTGGTCTGGAGAGAAGACTCAGAGGGGATTTAATAAATGTTCATAAATATCTGAGTGCTGGGTGTCAGGAGGGAGGGGACAGGCTCTGCTCACTTACACCCTGTGACAGGACAAGTGGTAATGGATATAAACTACAGTACAGGAGGTTCCACCTCAACAGTGAGGAGGAACTTCTTCACTGTAAGAGTCACAGAGCACTGAACAGGCTCCCCAGAGAGGTTGTGGAGTTTCCTTCTCTGGAGACTTTCAAGACCCATCTGGATGCATTCCTGTGCAACCTGTGCTAGATTCTATGGTCCTGCCCTGCAGGGGGGGTTGGACTCGATGATTTCCTGAGGTCCCTTCCAACCCCTAACATCCTATGATCCTGTGGAACCCAAGAATACTTTACCTGTGAAGGTTTGTATAATCTTAACATGTACACTTTATGCTGTACCCTGTGAAACACTCCCTGAAGGTAAAACTCATCAATGAATGAATCACATGTCAAAGTACAACGAGGAAAAAAATCTCCAAACTCATTCCTTGCATGACAGGAATGCTGAAAACATGTCAGCAAGGACAGCTGCACTAGCAAACTGTAGTAAGACAGGAGAAAGGTTATTTGTGTGTAAAAATGACCACAGCGAGTGCAATTCCAGAGTGCCCTGAGCACCTTCCTGGCTCCAAGAAAGCCCACGAAGCTGCTGCTCATGAGATTGCTATCATTTAGAAAAGGGCAGCTGCAGGAACTGGTGCTCTCCCTGTTGCACTGCCCAACAGCCCTCCCCCACACATCTCCTCACATCTGTGTTATCAGCAACCGATATGGAGATGCACCTGTGTCCTCAGAGACCTCCTGACCAGCACAGCCCACAGCATAAAAGGGAGGACAGGCAGGAAGTATCTCTGCTGAGAAGAGACTTCTGTTGTTTGTGTTTTCTTCCTAACAAGATGGTTTGAATGGTTTGTGAACAGAAGATCCTCACAGCAAGCAGCCACTTTGAAGAGTAACAGCTGCTTATCTGGTAAGTTCTTATGTCCTTCTGAACAGACTTGGTGACTAAACTTGAGTCATCCAGGGTGAGAAATGAGCAAAGGAGTTGGATCTAAAGTTCAGTGGAGAGAATACCCACCTAGGTAGTGTCTTGCCAAAAGACAGGCCTTATGGCAGCCTGTGGCAAAAAACGGGACTTGAAAGCTTAGCTTTTACCTCTATAGCCAACACTTGGAAAGTGTCTAGAAAATAAATACTGTCCAAGCAACAGCTGCACTTTTTAATGCTTCTGTAGCTGAATCACAACTGTAGCTAGCATCTCCAAAGAGAAAAGAGAACCAGAGCCCTGCACCCACTTACCTGCAAATACAGGGCTGAGGACACCTTCCACACACAGAAACACTCATGTTGAAAAGAAACTCATTGTAACATGGAGCAGGTTGCCCAGGGAGGCCATGAATGTTCCCTTCTTGGAGGTGCTCAAGGCCAGGCTGGATGAGGCCTTGAGCAACCTGGTCTAGTGGAAGGTGTCCCTGCCCATGGCAGGGGGGTTAGAACTAGATGATTTTTAAGGTCGCTTCCAACCTAAAGCATTCTATGAATGTATATAGACAGAAGCTGCAATTCCACAGAGAGCAGAACCCACAGGAGCAATTCTTTATAAGAAATGTGCTGTAGAAGTGATTTTAGTAGGAAAGCTACGATCCAGGTTAATTTAAAACATTGTGAGATGAATCCATTGATTGGTTTGAGTTAAAATACATCATTGTCCCCAATTTCTTCCACTGGAGTAGCACTTACTCAACTTCAGTTGAAGTTCACCATCTGGCCCAAACGATCTTAACTGTTACCCAAAAAAAGCCAGCACTGATTACAGATGCTTTCAATTAGTGAGGGGGTTAAAAAAACAAAAGTCCATGTGTATAATGCTGCAGCTTCAACTCTGAAACAGAGAAGTAATTGCTGAACATGCTTCACAATACAGCATTGTGTAAGCAAGGTAATCCTTCTGTTTGGTTCTGCGACCGTTCGGTTCTGTGACTGGCTTTATTCTGGTGAATAAGCAGAATGCTCAAAGCTGCCTCTCCAGTGAAATGGCCTCTCCAGCTTTGGAGCCCTCAACACAGGAAGAATGTGGACCAGAGGAGGGCCATGAAGATGATTAGAGGACTGGAGAATCTCTGCTACAAGGACAGGCTGAGGGAGCTGGGGTTGTTCAGCCTGGAGAAGAGAAGCCTCTAGTGAGACCTAATAGCAGCCTTCTGGTACCTGAAGGGGGCCTGCAAGAAGGATGCAGAGGGACTGTTTCCAAAGGCCTGCAGTGATAGGACAAGGGGCAATGGTTTGAAATTATGGAAGAGCAGATTTAGATTGGATGTTAGGAAGAAGTTCTTCAGCATGAGGCTGGTTGAGCACTCAAGCTGCCCAGGCAGGTGGCTGAGGCCACATCCCTGGAGATATTCAAGGGGAGGCTTGATGGGGCTCTGGGTGACCTGATCTAGTTGAGTATGTCCCTGCTGACTGCAGAGGGGGTTGGACTGGATGACCTTTGGAGGTCCTTTTCAACCCAGATGATTCTAAGATTCTTTGAAATCTTACATGGATTAAAATATTTGTTTTCTCACAGTATCATGCAAACAGTCCCTTTCTGCAATAGTTTCTTTTTCTTTCGTGTTTCTCCAGCTTGAGATATCAGTCACTAGAAGAACAGAAATTCTGAAGACTTCTAAGGTAAGCTGAGTAGTTCATTAAGATAAAAGTAACTGGATGTAGACATTGTGTTAAGAGTTCTAAGAAAAATATTGACAACTCCAAACCCCTCTGCTCAGCAGCAGTGACTTTACTGGACTTCAGTTAGTGTTGTACTGCTCGGCTGCATTCAGCACAGTCAAAACCACAGACATTTCTAAGCACCTGAAATTCTTAGCTGGAATGAAACCTCTCTACCCAGTCACTGACTGCAGGGGGTTTGTATGCCCAGGCTAAGGCTCACATCTGCCAGCACTGCAGGGGAGAGGGCAGAAGCCAGATAGAAATAAGATCTTTGCAGTGTCAGCAGTATGTAGAATTCCATTTGAAGTACACAAATAGTTAGGAGGCTAATTGAACAGATTTTTGTCCCTTCAGGCTTCTGAGAGTGGTGTAGTCTACCTGGGTGTGTTTTTAGCACTGGCTTCAAAAATGACCACGTTTCTTATGCAGTAAGAGTTACTGCATGGCTGTTCCGGCAGCTGCCTTCTTTACAAGCAGTTTGTGTCACTTACTGGCCATAGTGACAGGGGATTTTTGCTTTTGTTCTCTACTGTATCCCCAGATGGTTTAACGACCTTGTGAGGTCATTACAAGTGAGAATGCTTGGCGCTCATCTGACTCTCAGGCTTTGAGTTTTCCTGAGTAACATTTTGGCAGCTTAGGTAGTGATTTGGAATATATCCTAGGAATATTCTGTTCAAGATATCTTTGTCCCCATTTCCAACACCACGAAAAGGATGTATGTGTGGTAAATTCCTCAGAGGAGTTTCTGCTAATAAGTGCAAAAGATTAATTAATTAAAAGGTGAAACTTTTTCCATGCTGTACAAATTTTGCATCTCTCACCCCAGGCTACCTTTAATAAAGGATTACTGAGAGCGAACACTCACATTAATATCCACTACTCAAGTGGATTTTAAACTACTTTAAAAAGACAGACAGAAAAAATGAGGAGGAGGTGCTAAGATGTACTCCAGTATGGAAGTGCGTGAATTAACAGCCAGGTTCCTTCAACCCCAAAGTGTTATTCATCCAAATGTCTCGTACTGTAAGCTCCTTGGAAAAGGAAATGCCTCTGCTCTGCTTCATTTTGTGCTGAATAGGACATAAATAACTACTACAATTTCTAACAGATGTGACATTGGGGGTGACAAACTGCGTAGTGAATCAGCAGTAGAATCAAGGACAGAATCTAAGTCTGTCCCCTAGGTGAACTTTGCTGAGTTGCTGCTCTACTCCTATCACTGCCCTTGACCAATGCCTTAAAATGCTGCATATTTTAAGTTTACATGTAGAGCTTTTAAACATAAGATACCTCTATATAGAGATATTTTGGGCACGGGTGAAAGCAGTCTCTCTGTTTTAACAATTTTCTACACAAAGAGTTAGAATCACAGAATCAAGGATCACCCAGTTCCAACCCCCCTTGCTCACAGCCACATCCAGCCTGGCCTTAAAAACCTCCAGGGGTGGGGCTTCTACCACCTCCCTGGGCAACCTGTTCCAGTGTCATCACCTTCATGGTGAAGAGCTTCTTAACATCTAATCTAAATCTTCCTTCCTCTAGCTTGGATCCATTCCCCCTAGTCCTATCGCTACCCAACACCCACACCAGCTTTCTTATAGCCTTCTTCAGATATTGGAAGGCCACAATAAGGTCTCCTTGGAGCCTTCTCTTCTCCAGACTGAACAGCCCCCATGGTGAAGAATTTCTTCCCTAACATCCAATCTCCCCATTTCTATTTTTGCTCCATTCCCCTTAGTCCTGTCACTACCTGACACCCTCACCAGCAGTTGTTGGGGACTTTGAGTCTTAAAATCATCCTGGGCAGCAACTGTCAACACTAAATCTGGACACACAAGTGATACACACAGCTACTTGTTACTGTCAGTATTAAATAGATGTTGAACTTTCCCAAGGAAGTGGTGAAACCTCCTGATGGTGCTGGGTTATCACTTAGATAGAATAATATCTGGAGACAGTTCGCACAAAGCGACAACATGGCTGCTGGACTTGGGAAGAAATAATGAATTCTGGCCATACAGGAGCCCAAAAAGCAAAAGCTGTGGCAACCTGGGAAGTGTTCCCTGGGCTTTTATTAACCTGCAGAGAAGCAACACAACAGAGTTTGCATAGGATTGAGAAATGTTTCTGGTGCGCATGCTTACCTGCTCGAACCCCTTCATAGAAGTCAGTGCCTCTCTGGAAGATAAAAAAACCCAAACTATTAACATGTAAGCTTCTGTTTATCCCATCGTTCCCTATCCCACTTCTGCTCAAAATGAATTACACAGAATAAACCAGGTTGGAAGAGACCTTCAAGATCATTGCGTCCAACCCATCAACCGATCCAACCCACCTAAACAACTAACCCATGGCACCAAGCACCCCAGCAAGTCTCCTCCTGAAAACCACCAATGATGGCGACTCCACCACCTCCTTGGGCAGCCCATTCCAATGGGCAATCACTCTCTCTCTATAGAACTTCTTCCTAACATCCAACCTAAACCTCCCCTGGCTCAGCCTGCAGGTGTTCATAGAATTCACAGAACAGGTTGGAATGGATCTTAAAGATCATCTAGTTCCAACCTCCCTGCCATGGCCAGGGACATCTTCCACTAGAGCAGGTTGCTCAAGGCCTCATTCAGCCTGGCCTTGAACACCTCCCAGGGGGATAATCACCTCCTGCTGCTCACTGCTTTGAATTCAGCCCTGCACATGGCTGGCCTTTGGGCTGCCAGCAGCCATTGCCATCTCACTTTGAGGTTTTTCATCAACTGACATCCCCAAGGCCTTCTCTTTGAGACCAGGTTGGAAAAGACCTTCGAGATCAAGTCCAACCTATCAACCAACCCCATCTAATCAACTAAACCATGGCACCAAATGCCCCATCCAGTCTGATTTTAAACACTTCCAGGGATGGTGACTCCACCAGTTCCCTGGGCTGCCCATTCCAATGGCCAATCACTCTTTCTGTGAAGAATTTCATCCTCACATCCAGCCTAAACATCCCCTGGTGCAGCTTGAGACTGTGTCCTCTCATTCTGCCACTGGCTGCCTGGGTCTTCTCCCAGGCAACCCCCACCTGGCTACAACCTCCCTTCAGGTAGCTGTAGAGAGCAATAAGGTCTCCCCTGAGCCTCCTCTTCTCCCGGCTAAACAATCCCAGCTCCCTCAGCCTCTCCTCACAGGGCTCCAGACCCCTCACAAGCTTTGTTGCCCTTCTCTGAACGTGTTCAGGCAACTCAACATCTCTCTTGAACTGAGGGGCCCAGAACTGGACACAGTACTCAAGGTGTGGCCTAACCAGTGCTGAGTACAGGGACACAATGACTTCTTGGCCACCTAGCCACACTACTGGCTCATGTTCAGTCTACTAGCAACCAGTACCCCCAGGTCCCTTTCTGCCTGGCTGCTTTCTAGCCATTCTGTCCCCAGCCTGTAGCTCTGCATGGGGTTGTTGTGGCCAATGTGTAGAACCCGGCACTTAGATGTGTTAAATCTCATGCCATTGGACTCTGCTCATCTGTCCAGCCTGTCAAGGTCCCTCTGCAGAGCTTTCCTGCCCTCTAACAGATCAACACCTGCCCCCAACTTGGTGTCATCTGCAATCTTACTGATGATGGACTCAATACCCTTATCCAGGTCATCAATAAAGATGTTAAAGAGCATGGGGCCCAGCACTGATCCCTGGGGCACACCACTAGTGACTGGCCACCAGCTGGATGTGGCACCATTCACCACCACTCTTTGGGCACAGCTCTCCAGCCAGTTCCTAACCCAGTGCAGAGTGCACCTGTCCAGGCCAGGGAACACCAGCTTGGCCAGGAGTTTGCTATGGGGGAGGGTGTCAAAGGCCTTGCTGAAATCCACTTGCACTGTTCTTCTCATCTAGTCTAACTTATTAAAGAGCTTTAGATGCTTTTGCTTAAATGCAGCCAAAAGTCTTAAACCAGTCAGCTGAACTGTAGTTATCAGACAACTTTTACAACACAGAAAGAGGACTTGCACTGGGGATCTCCCACATTCTCCTAAGGGGTTTTGCATGATGGGGATGACCATGAGGGTGGTGAGACACTGGAACAGGTTGCCCAGGGAAGTGGTAGAAGCCCCATTCCTGGAAGTTTTTAAGGCCAGGCTGGATGCAGCTCTGAGCAACCTGATCTAGTGTGAAGGGTCCCATCCCATGGCAGGGGATTGCAACTGGATGATCCTTGAGGCCACTTCCAACCCTGATGATTCTATGATTCCATGCAGAACCAGAAATTCTTCAGAGAAAGGCCAGTCTTTAGAAACTGGGATGTATTCTGCTTGCCTGGAATGCTCAGCAGTTAAATGCAATCCTAGAAACATCCAATTAATTTTTGATAAAGTTAAATGGAACATTTAAATCCCTAAGGATGCTTCACTAGCAACTGAACAGCAATACTTGTTTGGGGAGAAATAGGGCAAGGATCCCACCTGGCACTGCAAGATACCAGAATTAGATGTATTTTCACTCTTCTTTTTTGTTTGGTTTTTTTTTTAAGCATTTACTTGAACTATCATCATTAATTTAATCAGGTCCATAAAAATCTTACTTTAAAATGTGACAAAACTAACGAGGAAGCTTTGAAGAAATTAATTCAGCTCATTCAGTTAGCAACTCTGTGCTGCTGGAAGGGTCATTTCCTCATATGGTTGTTACCTAAGTACTCAGTCCTTACTACAAATAGTATCAAAATCTCTTTATAAAATCCCCTTAATAATTGTAAAAATCTTTATAAACCTCTTTAATAAATGTCTCACAGCATTACTGAAAGGCAGTGATATACAGGTTCACAGGTTGCACTGGGTTGGAAAAGACACTCAAAGGTCCTCTTGTCCAACCCCCATGCAGTTACAGGGGCACCTCCAACTAGAGCAGGCTGCCCAGGGTCACATCAAGTCTGATCTTGAATGTCTCCAGGGAGTCTCCTCAACCACATCCCAGGGCAGCCAGTTCTGGTATTTCACTACTCTCATTGTAAAGAACTTGCTCCTTATGTCCAGCCTAAATCTGCCCTGCTCCAGTTTCAAATCATTGCCCTTCATCCTGACACCACAAGCCCTTCTAAACAGTCCCTCCACAGCCCTCCTGTAGGTCCCCTTCAGGTAATGAAACGTAGCTACAAGATCTCCCCTGAGCCTTCTCTTCTCCAGGCTGAACAGCCCCAATTCTTTCAGTCTGTCTTTGCAGAAGAGGTGCTCTAGCCCTCTGATTATCTTTGTGGTCCTCCTCTGGACCTGCTCCAGACATATACATATACAACCATTTCCATCCTGCTGATGGGAGCTGAGACACTGAGGACAAAGTAATTTAAATAGGAGATGTGTTTGAGAACACCAGAGTTGTAAAGTTATGGTCCAAATACAAAACTTTGTGTTGTAACATTATCATAGCTGTCTTAAAAGCCCTCTGCCATTCCGATCTGACCATCATTAATGCTGTCTCCCTCAGGAACTAGGACTGGAAAAAGGAAAGCAATGGCCTAACAAACACACAAAGATACTGAAAGTTAAAACCTCTAAATTGTGAACCCTTGATGTAATCTGTGTCAGCTTTACTCTCTGACAAACTGGCTACCACTCCGTGGCTGGAGAGAGGCAAAGGACTCAGCTGCTTGCTTACCATGCATGCTTGACTCAGTCTGTATTCCATCCTGAGTACCTCTTGTAAGCTCATGGAAGCTCCTTCTCTGAGTTGTCTGAGAGTCAGTTTTAAGGATGTAGGTGACATCTTGTTAAGAGTCTGGGGAGGAAGACATTAACAATTATTTTTATTCTCTTCAATTCAGACACATTTGCAAGCCTGTTAAGCTCTGTGATGTAAACGATGGCACTCTTCTCCCTGAGCTCACTGATGTGATACCTACTCCTCCTGCTCCCTCCCACCACACTGTCACACCAAATGAACTTCCTTGCATAAACTTTTCTCAGCAAGATCCCTGGGATGTGTGCCATTACTTGTGGAAAGCATACAACTACTAAGGTCACATCATCTGTGATCAAATTACTACTAGCCAGAGAATCTAAGGCAGCTTGAAAGCCATTTCTAAAGAGCTTCTCTAAAGTGGTGACAGCAATTGTTACAAGCAATTATAATCCTTTCTGGGTTTAATGTCATCTCTAGGTACTCTGAACTGCTCTTGCATGTTACTGATACTGTAGCTGATATTAGAACTGTGCAGCATTTTGGTTGTATTTGGTACCGCAGTCAGAGCAGTAAGGCAGTAACAATGGGAGAGTTGTGGTCAATGGGATAGAGTCCAGTTGGAGGCCTGTGTCTAGTGGAGTCCCTCAGGGGTCAGTACTGGGACCACTACTAGTCAATGTATTCATCAGTGACCTGCATGAGGGCACAGAGGACACTGTCACAAGTTTGCTGATGATACAAAACTGGGAGGAGTGGCAGACACACCTGAAGCCTGTGCTGCCATTCAGCTAGACCTGGGCAGGCTGGAGAGTTAGGCAGGGAGAAACTGAATGAAATCCAACCAGAACAAGTCCTGCATCTGGGAAAGAACAGCTCCATGGACCACTATAGGCTGGGGAGTGACGTGTTGGTGAGCAGCATAGGGGAAAGGGACCTGGGGGTCCTGATGGACCATGAGGCAGCAGTGTGCTCCTGTGGCCAAGAAGGCCAATGGCATCCTGGGGTGGATTAGAAGGGCTGTGGTTAGTAGGTCAAGAGAAGTTCTCCTGCCCCTCTACTCTGCCCTGGTGAGACCACATCTGGAATATTGTGTCCAGTTCTAGGCCACTCAGTTCAAGAATGGCCTCAGAGGAACTGCTTAAAACAGTCCAGTACTGAGCCACAAAGGTGATGAAGGCAGTGGAACATCTCCCTTGTGAAGAAAGGCTGAGGGAGCTGGGGCTATTTAGGTTGGAGAAGAAAAGACTGAGGGCTGACCTCATTCATATTTATGAAGATGTGAAGGGTGAGTGTCCGGAGGATGGAGCCAGACTCTGCTCAGTGATGTCCAGTGATAGGACAAGGGCCAATGGGTGCAAGCTGGAGCAGAGGAGGTTCCACAAGAACATAAGGAAAAACTTTTTCACTGTAAGGGTAACAGAGCCCTGGAGCAGGCTGCCCAGAGAGGTTGTGGAGTCTCTTTCTCTGGAGACTTTCAAAACCTTCCTGGATGTGTTTCTGTGTGACTTGCTCTAGGTGATCCTGCTCTGGCAGGGGGCTTGGACTGGATGATCTTTTGAGGTCCCTTCTAACTCCTAACATCCTGTGAGTCTGTCAGATTGGCCACAAACTTCAAGTTGCTTTATGACCACCTGCAAAGCCTAGACAATACAGAGAAGAAAACTGTGCAGAGTGGCTGGAGAGCAGCCAGGCAGAAAGGGACCTAGGGGTACTGGTTGACAGTAGGCTGAACATGAGCCAGCAGTGTGCCCAGGCAGCCAAGAAGGCCAATGGCATCCTGGCCTGCATCAGGAATAGTGTGGCCAGCAGGAGCAGGGAGGACACTCTGCCCCTGGACTCAGCACTGTTTAGGTCACACCTTGAGCACTGTGTCTAGTTCTGGGCCCCTCTGTTTAGGAAGGATGTTGAGCTGCTGGAATGTGTCCAGAGAAGGGCAACAAAGCTGGGGAGGGGTTTGGAGTACAAGCCCTGTGAGGAGAGGATGAGGCAGCTGGGATTGGTTATCCTGGAGAAGAGAAGGCTCACGGGAGACCTTATTGCTGTCTACAGCTACCTGAAGGGAGGTTGCAGTCAGGTGGGAGTTGGTCTTTTCTCCCAGGCAACCAGCAGCAGAACAAGAGGACACAGTCTCAAGATGTGCCAGGGGAAGTTTAGGCTGGATGTTAGGAAGAAGTTCTTCACAAAAAGAGAGATTGGCCATTGGAATGTGCTGCCTAAGGAGGTGGTGGAGTCACCGTGACTGGAGGTGCTTAGGAAGAGACTGGATGAGGCACTTGGTGCCATGGTTTAGTTGATTAGATGGTGTTGGGTGATAGGTTGGACTTGATGGTCTCAGAGGTCTTTTCCAACCTGGTTTATTCTATTCTATTCTAAAAATATGAAAAGCCAGCAAAGATAGAAATGTATTTGTCCAGGCTTCTTGTCTAAGAAGAACAGATACTGTGGTGATTTAGCCCTACACTGCTCTGCTGACAAGACGCCTGGAGGTCTTGCCTTCCTTTAACAGAGCTACAGGCTATAAATGTTATGCAACAGACAGGATCTGTTTAAGGCACACAAACAAATCTGACTCTCATGACTATCCTTCAACTAACAGCATGCCAGTAAACAGCAGGGGGAGGTGAGGAGAAAGACACACAAAACAGAAACAGTTAAGAAAACAGAATTGAGTTTTAAAGCTTTCAGGGTTATGGGGGTAAGAGGCTAAGTCTTGTTGCTGCTGGTCTTTGTTTTCCAATTCTAAACAAGACTCTTCTTCCCCAGTGAAGCCAGCTAAAAGCTCTGTATTATTCACAGGACAATAGACATTTCCTGTTAATTAGGCCATTTGTACCACTACTGAAAAGCAGCAGATGGTAAGATTTACCTCTTTACATTATTTTCATCACAGACAGTGGAGAGAGGCCTTACAGACAGGCTGAAATGGCAGGTTTCCAGCCATCAACATTAATATTTTTTTCTGGCTCCCAATTACTCTTCATCCCTCTCCAGACACCAGCTGATACAGCAGCGACCCATTTTGTCTAGTTAAGCTAGAAAACATGCAAGCTACACAAACAGGAGGCTGTGCAAATGTACCTTAAAAGCACTGGCTCTGGCACTCTCTTGACCACTTGAGAGAGAAGCTGGTGTAAACAGAACTAATGCTGGCTCAAACTGCCAACATTTCATAGGTTCATTCAGATTCATAGAATGAGTTAGGTGGGAAGGGACCTTGAAGATCATCTAGTTCCAAATGCCTTGCCATGGGCAGGGATACCTTCCACTAGAGCAGGCTGTTCAAGGCTTCATCCATCCTGGCCTTAAACACCTTCAGGAAGGGGGCATCCATGACCTTCCTGGGCAACCTGTTCCATTCTGGTAGAGGTCTCTAACAAGGAGCTGCCTTTCAGCATATGGAGAATCTAGCTCTAATCACACTACTCTGTAGGTCTCAGATGGACACCAGCTATTAACCAGACCCTGTATTTCTTGTAATATGCTCTTGACAGCTTGACCTTTCAACTGGACCTTTCCTCCTTTTGAGTTTCCCATTCTGACATTTAAGTCTTTGCTCAGAGCAGGTTAGATGGTGTGTGCAGTCTAACAGAGGGCTCCATAGGGGAAATGGCAAGCTCTTGCTGGTCAAAGGGAGCATTGAAATGGGGAATATCTGAAAACAACACTTAACTAGTCTAGTGTACCCAGCAGCTGCTTATCTTGGCATATCAATGAGGGTGAAGGTGGAGGAGGCACTGCCAGAAATCAAGCCGAAGGAAGAGGAACAAGGAAAGAAATTGGGTAGGTGTGCTTGCAGAAAAATGAGTCACTGGTGTATCTATAAATAAATTCTTTTGCAAAGGGGAGGAGGAGGAGGGGATTGGTGCTAGGGAACAAGCCTGAAAAGGAGATAGGCTGAAGTGGGGAGTATTGAAGTGCAAAGAAGCCTTCATACAAGTATCTGACACCTACACCGGTATCTTGATCTTTGATCCTGAAAGCTAGAAGCTGAAGTTTCAATAGATCTGAATTCCAATCAGGTACTATCAGAAGGCCACTGAATTCAGTGGCACTGACTCAGTGGAGTCCCTCATAAGAATAACAGCTGCAATACTGGCTGCATCTTTTGTCCCCTCAGGACCATTAAAGAATCAGGCCTGAGCTGCTGAGGGTCCTTGAGGAAGGTTTTTTTTAACTTAGAAACAAAGCAAAGAAACCTCCCAGAGGTCCAGTGTACCACTTTCCTTCCTGTAGATGAAGACACCCACCAGTTCCCCAGATACCAAAGCATTGGCTCATGTAAATCCCCCAAACAAAGCAATCCTATAACGTACAAGAGTTTTGACTATGAGTTCAAAAAGGTGTGTTAGTGCTGTAGCTTTCTGCCTGTTTGTAACTGGGTTCAAAATGTGGTATTTAAACTGAGGGGGGTGAGATACTGGAACAGGCTGCCCAGAGAGGTCATGGATGACTCTGCCCTGGAAGGTGTTAAAGGCCAGGTTGGATGAGACCTTGAGCAAGCTGGTCTAATGGAAGGTGTCCCTGCCAATGGCAAGGATGGAATTAGATGATCTTGAAGGTCACTTCCAACCTAAACCATTCTATGAATCTGTGACGTGGTGTAGTGATGAACTTGGCAGTGTTAGATTAATGGTGGAACTTGATGACCTTGGAGGCCTTTTCCAATCATAAGGATTCCATTATTTAAATCATGAACCATTTTAACAACTTTACATTCTTCTAATTCATGCAAATCATTCGAGTCTCAGATACATGAAATCCTGCCAGCAGGCATGCTTTGTACATCAAAAGCAGAAGTGCTGTAGGTCAACCAGACCAGGCTAGCTGGGGCTAGCACAGCTCACAGCATACTTGGCTTATAGCAGAACTGGTAGTTCCATGTTATGAACACTAACAGGCATCTGTATCCAAGATGTGAATGTACCAAGGTGTACCTCTAAAGCAGGGTATTTGTATACTTGTAATCAATACAGAGGGAAACAAGTGAAATATACACACTGCTGTTACTGAATCCTTTAGGCTCTGGAATTATCACCTGAATGTGCTGCTGTCCCTCTATATGGGACACTAAAGTGAAACCCTGGTTTCACCTAGTGACAGGAATCTATCCACTGTGGTCATATTCTTGGTGCTGTGACACTACTGATGAGGAGAATGACTTGTCACAAGTCAGTCAACTGTAATCTCACACCCTCATGATTTTGCTAAGTGTTCCCTACTCTAACCAGTCCTTTGAACTCTGCTCCTCCAAGCAGTGTGTCAGCAGGCCAGTGCTCTAAGTGGTGTAAAATGCTCATCTGACAGGGTGCAAGCTACCATTCTTCCTCCAGCTACAATTAAACTAAATTACACTTCTGCTTCCTCAATAAAACAAGCCTACAGTTTGAATGACAAGCATTTCCTGGAGAATGACAGATTTATACCTCAGTCTGTTTTATATCTCTTTTTTCTTGGCTGTTTTTCCCCACAAATGCATTTTTCTTCTTTGGCTTTCTTGATCTTTCAAAGGAGAAGAGAAGTATCTGATCCTACAAGTTTATTTATCCTATTGCTTAGCACAGAATGTGTGTTGTTAGACATTTGTCTGAAACTTTAAGTACTTGTTCACACTTATTAGCCTTGAACCTGCCAGAAGATGGGGCAGGGGGAGATGTTGGATGATGGTTTGATTTAGTTTGGTTTGTTCAGGGCTTTTTTTCACTCACAAATTTCTGTATGGACAAAAAGCAACTTGTATCAGTCACCTCCTGAACAGAACAGGAGTTGTTAAGGAACTTCTGTCAACCCCAAGGACATTCATTCATTTATGAATGACATGAAAGGGGGAAAAAGCTGCTGTAAAGACATGAAATAAGAAAACAAAAGAGCCTTTTGGTGGTAGTGTTGCTCCAGAAATTTAAAAAAATGAGTTAGGCAAAATCATAACTTTGAAGTAGATGACATAGTTTTAAGTCCTACGTCAAAAAAGTATGAAATAAAGACACTCCTCTAAACAACAAGGAGGAGCAGTATTTATATCTGCTTAATAGAGGAGATCATAGAATAATTTGGGTTAAAGGGACCTCCAAAGGTCATCTTGTCCAACCTTCCTGCAGTCACCAGTGACATCTTCCACTAGATCAGGTTGCTCAGAGCCTTGTCTAGCCTTACCCTGAGTATCTCCAGGGATGGGGCCTCAACTATCTCCCTGGGCATCCTGTTGCAGTGTTCCACCACCCTCATGGTGCAGAATTTGTTCCTAACATTCAATCTAAATCTGCTCTCTCTAATTTCAAACCATTGCCCCTCATCCTATCACTGCAGACCTTTGTAAACAGTCCCTCTGCAGCCTTCAGGTATGGGAAGGCCCTCAACCTGCTGGCCACACTCATAATACACCCCAGGATGCCATTAGCCCTCTGGGCCATGAGGGCACATTGCTGGGTCATGGTGAACTTGTCCACTAGGACTCACAGGTCCTTCTATGTGGAGCGGCTTTCCAGCAGGTCAACCACTAACCTGCACTAATGCAGAAGATACTCCTCCCTTTGTATAAAGTTAAATCAAAGTTGTTATTGGAGAAATGTGTCTGTTCTATCCAGCTGTAAGCAACATTTCACACTTGCACAAGACCCTTTTACCCAGCACCTAAACACAGATTCTTCAAAGGAAAAAGGAAACACATGCATTACTTATAAATTAATATAAGCTGCTTCTTATTTTTGAGGCTCAAGTGTGCATTCAGTGTGTAGTATTACTGCACATTCTTTTGAGTAGTGACTATATCCAACACTTTAAAAGATCAAAAAAAATCACTTTGTGATGAAAAATTGCTTGCTATTTACCCAGATGAGATATGGAATGGGAGAAAAAGAACTGCATTGTTCTGGCCCTGGTCTATTCCAATCATTGGCAATAAAATGAGAAGCTATAAAAGGAACCTTTGTCACCAACAACCCTTTGGTCATGATGAGGGGGAAAGGGAGTTTAGCTTTTTAAACTATTTTTTAAGATTATAATTTGACACAACTGACTGGAATTCACATTGTGTGCTTTTACAGAGGAATATTCTTGTCTAAGTAGAGCCACTGACAATCCCACAGGACTCAACACAGGAAGGACATGGGCCTGATGGAGTGGGTCCAGGGGAGCACAATGAAAATGATCAGTGGGCAGGAACACCTCTGCTATGAGGACAGGCTGAGGGAGCTGAGGTTCTTCAGCCTGGAGAAGGGAAGGCTCCAGGCCTAAGAGCAGCCTTCCAGTATCTGAAGGGGGCCTACAGGAAGGCTGCAGAGGGACTGTTTCCAAAGGCCTGCAGTGACAGGATGAGAGGCAATGGTTTGAAATTAGAGAAGAGCAGATTTAGACTGGATGTTAGAACAAGTTCTTTAGCATGAGGGCGGTGGAACACCGGATTGTCCAGAGAGTAGTTGAGGTCACATCCCTGGAGATGTTCAAGGTGAGGCTCAACAAGACTCTGAGCAACCTGCTCTAGTGGAGGATGTCCCTGCTCACTGCAGATTGGGTTGGACTGGATGACCTTTGGAGGTCCCTTCCAATCCAAACCATTCTATGATTGCGTAACTATATGTGAGAATCTGAAGTTCCCAGTTCAGTGTTTTCTGGTGTTATACAGTATTAGTTATGTTAATAAGACTAAGTTCTGCCTCAGGTTAAGGAAGTACAGAACCAGACTTAAGATCTCTTAACAAAAGCAACATAGAAGGCATTACCTCCAGCTGCTGATTGGCAAAAGCAGAACCATCTTGCTTTAATTTTTTAACAATTTCTTCCATGGTATTTCCTGAAAAAAGACTACAAGAAAAAAAAAAAAATCAATGAAACAATAAATGAATGAAGTGTTTCAGCTTTCCTCTTCCCCATGAAGTACAAGTAACACAGAGATTGGAAACTGAGTGTAACCACCTGATCCAGCTTCTCTTAGCAGTGTTCCCTGTCGTTCACTTTTAAGTAACTCACTTGACAGGCATCTCCTCTTCCTTAAAAACTCTTTTCAGCAAACCTCACCTACAAACTTTCACTATTGCTATCAGTCTTACCTGGCTCCCAGAAGGTGCTCAAGGCCTCATCCAGCCTTGCCTTGAACAAGCTGGTCTAGTGGAAGGTGTCCCTGCCCCCGGCAGGGGGTTTGGAACTAGATGATCTTCAAGGTCCCTTCCAACTCAAACCATTCTATGACTCTCTGAACCTGTATTTTTATAGCACATCAAAACTTTATCTATCAGCTCCACTCTGCTAGTTTGGTGTCAACATTTTTTGTCTCTGAACTCAGTTACTGACATCCTTCTTTGGGAGTTTTAGCTGCTGTTTATCATTCTCACTTATTTCTCCTCATTCCCCTTCTGATACAGAGAAGTTCCAACCATTAGAGAAATGTCTTTATTCCAATAAGTATGAACATGCTGTGTAACATCTCCTGTCCAACTGAATAATTATTCTCACCAATCCCCCCCCATATCTCCATGAAAAATGTTCATTTTAATGTGCCATGGGGTAGTTGCTCAGTACAATGGTGTATGAATCAGGATTTAATATACTGGTGAAAGAAATATTTAATGGGCTTCAGATAAAGCACCCCAGAAACAAAAAAGTTTAAAGGATCAACTTGGATTTCATTTCTATCACCTTCTCTGTGGAACACTGATACTAATACTTCATGCTCCCTACCCAAAAGAATATAAAAGAAGAGAGATTGCTGAATACCTGTTAATCTTCTCCATATGTTCATCAAGTACAAATGGCTTGTCTTGATCAGTTTTGCTCTGTTTAAAAAACAAATACAAATTTTCCTTGATTATTTTAGACTGGAAAGGTTATCAGAACTGAAAAATTCAATGATTTGTGTTACAGAAATAGATTATCAATATCTGAAGGGGACCTACAGGAAGACTGGGGAGGGACAGTTTAGAAGGGCTTATAGTGATAGGATGAGGGGCAATGGTTTGAAACTGGAGCAGGGCAGATTTAAGTTGGACATAATGAAGAAGCTCTTTACAATGAGAGGGGCGAAATAATGGAACAGGTTGCCCAGGGATGTGGTTGAGGCCCTGACCCTGGAGACATTCAGACTCTCTGCAGCCCTGGGCAGCCTGCTGTTGTTGGAGGTGTTCTGGCTGACTGCACTGAGGTTGGACAAGATGACCTCTGAGGGTCTCTTCCAACCCAATGCAATCTGTGAATAGTCATAAGATACTGACATTTGTAATGAATGACAATTGTGCAGTGTGTATAAATGACTTGAACTTGTCACTTTATCTTGTGACTGTTCAAAATGTCACCTCGTAATGCAGTGCTTACTTTCAGCTACTATCTATATGTGGTTGACTGGGTGTTAGCTTGTATACAAGTAATGAATTATTCCATCAGTGTATTTCTATCAAACACACTGAGAAAGCCACTGTACATAAATCTACTCAAAAAGCTGAGAACAGTTTAGAAAACCAGGTTTGATTTCCTTAAATACACAGGCATGTGTATTTGTATGTAAAACAACCAACCACAAATCCACCACCAACTAAAAGAAACACCACAACAAACCCCACATTTCTCTTTATCTATTCCCTGTCATTTCACACCATTTTATTTAGCCAGCTAAAGAGTGTGAAAGACCTGTTGACCTCATGTGGAAAGGCTGTCAACTGTCTCCTATCTTCTGGCATTAATGGGTTTAGGATGTACGCAGATGTTTCAGTAAGAGCAGCTGAAGCTGTCATTTCAGCTCTGGGAACTAAAAATACACAGCTTCCTCTTCCATTCAGTGCCATCCTGTTAAGCAGCCCACTGCAACATATAATCACTCTCATTTCATAGCTTTCTATTTTGTCCAAATAATCAGTGCTACTATGTAAATTAGCTTATCCCATTTAGTTTTCTAATTAATTCTTTATATGTGAACTTTATCAATCCAAAACAGAAGTAACAAGAGTAGACACTGCTGATTTTAAAGCCAAACAACTGGGGAGTGATAGGGGGATTGACTGAATATACTGAATTTGGCTCCAGAAGTTTCCTTTCCTTTGAAACACAATTACAATGTGCATCTAAACAACTAAAATGGCCACTGGATAAACTGATTCTAAAGCCCAACCCTTTTATTTTCATGCCCATGGGGATAATAAAATAACTTATGTATTATTAATACAGTGACATTCACCTCCAAAATGACAACAGAGAACTATGGGGTTGTCCACTGGGAAAGCAGCACCTTTCTGCCCCTTCAACCCCGAGAGGTTGTGGAGTTTCCTTCTCTGGAGACTTTCAAAACATGCCTGGATGCTTTCCTATAAAGCCTGCCCTAGATGATCCTGTACTAGTGGGGGTGGGGGTTGACCCAGATGATCTCCAGAGGTCCCTTCCAACCCCTAACATTCTGTGAGTCTGTGAAAATACTGCTTTAAGACCTCAAATGCTTTCCTTACAACACATCTGCACTCTGCTGATACTTGCCCTATTGAGACCTGCTGTGCTTATCCAGTCTTTCATTCCTCTCAGGGTTACAGACAAACAAAGTAAGTGGGAGATTAAACCAACAACTTAAGCCCTTTAAATTCAGGCTTCACATCTGGAGTGCCAGTGGTCTGCATTAAAATAATGCTAACATTTACATCCAGGGCATCAAGCTAGTTCAGGTTGATAAAGGGAGGGAAACAAAACAGTGAGCAGCGTAGCAACTTCTGCAGCCTCCAGGCTAGCTCCATAGCTCCACCCTTGCTGCTTGCGTTTGTCAGAAGCCCTACATTTCAGGCCAACTCCCCACACTGCAATTGCCATCACATGCAGCTCCCAGCCTGCTAGAGCCTGTTTTGCCTTTTGAAAAGCATGCTAGAAATCCAGAAATAACAGGTGGGAAAAATAAGCAGCAAAATCTTTTCTGCATCATCATGGCTGGAAATCTATATCCACACGTAAAAAGAGAGCAAGCTGGTCACGAGAGGACTTCGAGGGGTACCCAAAATGAATAGCAGTTAAGAAAAACACTTTTAATTTTGACCACTGTAGGCATTAGTGCTACAAATTAGTATTTCATAGACTAACAGAGCAGACTAGCAAAAGTCTGGAAATTCCTTGTGTTTTTAACCATAAAGCCAATGATCAGTAGCACAGATAAAACAGTCTGTGCTTACTTTACAGCTCTGCTTGATTTCAGTAACAGATCAGATTACCTTTTCATGGTAAGAGTTCAGTAAGTCTGCAATATTTTCTGTTGAAGGAGATTTCAGGGCTGTCAGGTCCTTCTCCAAGGCAGGCAGCTATTAAAAACAAGATTTAGTTAAAAGTAAGTAAATCAAAATGTATTTCTTGGATTACTACTGCTACGGTAATGGTACTATAGAGTATACTCCCCAATTTTCAGGCAGATCTTAAAGAGGTACCAAGAAAACAATCTAAGCAGCAAGAGTTCACTTAGTGTTGAATCATTTGGGTTTTATTATGTCAGTAAAGAATCCTGCTTCCCAAGGGCTACATCTGTACTAAGTAAAGCCAGCCTACAACAGTCTGACAGGAAAGAGCAGAAGTCTGGCAAGCCATGCAATGCTCAGAATAGTATCCAACCAGGGTCTTCAGAGAGAGAAGGAAAGAAAGTCATTGTTTGTCCTGCACTTAGGTCCAGGCAGGTTGCTGGAGCACATTGACTCTTAGCACATACACTACTTTTCACACTTTCTTACAGCCTCTGTAAGAAACAAATTAGGTATCTGTTAAGGAGACTGACACAACACACGAGGGGGGCCAATGGCATCCTGGGGTGGTTTAAGAACAATGTGGCCAGCAGGTCAAGGGAGGTTCTTCTTCCCCTCTACTCTGCCCTAGTGAGACCACATCTGGAGTACTGGGTCCAGTTTCAGGGTCGCCAGGTCAAGAGAGACAGGGAACTAACTACTGGAGAGAGTCCAATGGAGGTTGCAAAGATGCTGAGGGGTCTGGAGCATCTCTCCAAGAAGAGGCTGAGAGACCTGGGGCTGTTCAGCCTGGAGAAGAGCAGACTGAGAGGGGATCTTCTCAATCCTGAGCAACAGCTGAAGAGTGGGGGCAAGAGGATGGGGCCAGACTCTTTTCAGTGGTGCCCAGTGACAGAACAAGGGGAAATGGGCACAAACTGGAGCACAGGAAGTTCCCCCTAAACATAAGGAAAAACTTCCTTGTTGTGAGGATGCTGAAGCCCTGCAGCAGGCTGCCCAGAGAAGTTATGGAGTCTCTTTCATTGGAGAGAGTCCAAACCCACCTGGTAACTGTCAACCTACATAACCTGCTATGGGTGACCCTGCTATACTAGGAAGGTTGGACTAGACGATCTCCAGAGGTCTCTTCCAACCCCCACCATGCTGGGATTCTGTACTACCTAGATTAAAAACTTTGCAGTTGTACAAATAACACCAGTTTTCAGACACTGTTGTTTAAATTGTACAATTTTTGAAGCAACTTCAGTTATGCTCAGTAAATCATGACCTTCAGCTGTAGAATCACAAAGACAGCAACATTTGCTCCCTCTACCAAGGGAAGAGGGAAACTACTGTTAGTAGCTGGCAAGTGTTATAAACAACAGCTTGAGAGCATCTTGTGACCCCCATCCACAATGCATGGCCAGCTGCTGTAAATATGCCTCTGAAGTTGGTAGACGCATACTGGTACGCTGCACAACCCAAACTTGGCATGCTGACTGCAGGCTGTGCCCTTGCTAGCACTGGGGAGCACCTTACCTTTTCAGAGTCCACAAAATGCGTAGCGATGCCAGCTTTTAGCACGTCTCTTCCTTTCAGCCTGCTTCCAGTGAGCGCAAGGTAATAGCCAATCCTTCCTGATAATCTTGGCAAGAAATATCCTCCCCCTACATCAGGAAAGAGGCCTGGAATAAACAAAACAAAACAAAACAGCAACCATGAACGGCAAAGTACTCATCCTAATTGTGCATCTAGCTTAGTAGCTATTTCCTCTTTTATCACTTTGATCTCCCTGACTCAGACACAGCTCTCTTGCCCAAGTTTCTCCTTGACTTGGTTTGACTTTTCTCTATCATCAAAACCCTTCCTAAAGCAAATTCTTGAGCTCTTTTCAAGCTGTATCACTTCCACTGGCACATAATTTACAAACACATCCCAGACAAGGGTGTTCATTCTATCTGCCAACCACTTAAGATGTTTTCAGTTGCCTGAACAGTCAACCATGCTCTCAGCAAAAACCAGAAGTGACAGCAAGAATTGTGAAGGAATTTGTGCAAACTCAAACTGGATGCTGCTTTTGCTCTGAGATCTTTTCTTATGATAAAAACATCAAATGGCAATCAAGTGCCTCTTGCTGATTTTGGGGCTGAGAATTAACAGACCAAAAATATTGCCAGGGTCTTCCTGACAGTGGGGGCATGAGATGCTGACCTCATACCTGGCTTGCTCCAGGATTAGGGTTGATGTAAAAATAAATTAGGGTTAATTTAAAAACCAATTCTCAAACTTTCCAGTTTAGTGACTCAAATTTATTTTCTTTTAAAAGATATACAGGGCAGGGGGATTTTTAAAACTTCAAAGCTGCAAATAGAATTTAAAATACTTTTTAAAGTTGAAATTGATAAATATATACCTGCTTTTATCAAAGTTTCAACCTCTGGGTTATATTCATAGAATCAATAAGGTTGGAAGAGACCTCAAAGATCATCAAGTCCAACCTGTCACCACAGACCTCATGACTACTAAACCATGGCACCAAGTGCCATGTCAAATCCCAGCTTGAACACCTCCAGGGATGGTGACTCCATCACCTCCCTGGGCAGCACATTCCAACAGCTAACAACTCCCTCTGTGAAGAACTTCCTCCCCACCTTGAGGCTAAACTTCCCCTGGCACAACTTGAGACTGTGTCCTTTTGTTGTGGTGCTGGTTGCCTGGGAGAGAAGAGACCAACCCCCTCCTGGCTACAACCTCCCTTCAGGTAGTTGTAGACATCAGTAAGGTCTCCCCTGAGCCTCCTCTTCTCCAGGCTAAACAACCCCAGCTGCCTCAGCCTCTCCTCATAGGGCTTGTGCTCAAGACCCCCCTTCCCCAGCCTTGTTACCCTTCTCTGGACATGTTCAAGAGTCTCTATGTCCTTCTTAAACTGAGGGGCCCAGAACTGTAGACAGTACTAAATGTGTGGCCTAACCAGTGCTGAGTACAGGGGCACAATGACTTCCCTGCTCCTGCTGGCCACACTATTCTTGATGCAGGCCAGGATGCCATTGGCCTTCTTGGCCACCTGGGCACACTGCTGGCTCATGTTCAGCCAGCTGTCAATCAGTACCCCCAGGTCCCTTTCTGTTTGGCTGCTTTCCAGCAGGTTAGTAGGTCAAGAGAAGTTCTCCTGCCCCTCTACTCTGCCCTGCTGAGGTCACATCTGGAATATTGTGTCTAGTTCTGGGCTCCTCAGCTCAAGAAGGACCTCAGGGAACTGCTTGAAAGAGCCCAACATAGAGCCACAAAGATGCTGAAGGCATTGGAACATCCCCCTCGTGAGGAAAGGCTGAGGGAGCTGGGGCTCTTTAGCTCGGAGGAGACTGAGCAGTGACCTCATTCATGTTTATGAAGATGTGAAGGGTGAGTGTTGGGAGGACAGAGCCAGGCTCTGGTCAGTGATGTCCAATGATAGGACAAGGGGCAATGGGTGCAAACTAGAACACAGGAGGTTCCACAAGAACATGAGGAAAAGCTTTTTCACTGTGAGGGTGACAGAGCCCTGAAACAGGCTGCTCAGAGAGGTTGTGAAGTCTCCTTTTCTGGAGACATCCCAAACCTGCCTGGATGCATTCCTACGTGACCTACTCCAGGTCATGCTGCTTTGGCAGAGGGTTGAACTGGATGATCTTTTGAGGACCTGCCCCTCCTAAATCCGTATTGGCTAGGTCTGATCCCTCGGCCATCCTGCAGGTGTGCTGTGATTGCCCTCAAGATGATCTGCTCCATGATCTTGCTTGGCACTGAAGTCAGGTGACAAGCCTGCTGAATGTCTTGTTGGCACTTTTTAAGTAAGAAGTCCCAAGCTGTATTGACCCCAATTCATCATTTACCTTCTTTTTCATCTGCAGTTACTCTGCACTTTAGCTTCTCAGTTTAGCCATCATATCAATAACGTTAATGTCAAGCCTGTCATTTAATTTTATGTTTCTATTCAGCTGTCTCCCTTTGGACATCCTACTGCTACAAAAAAATCCTTAATTTCAAAATTTAACTTCCTTTGAATATGCCCTCCAAAGCCACAGGGTCACTATATTATTCTCCCCACCCACCAGCACTGCAACAGCAACTACCTTTTCCTTTGTGGCAATTAAAAGACCAGGCTGGATGAGGCTCTGGCCAGCCTGATCTAGTGTGGGGTGTCCCTGCCCATGGCAGGGGGGTTGGAACTAGATGATCCTTGTGGTCCCTTCCAACCCTGATACTATGATACTAAAATACCAGTCGCAGAATATTAGGGTTTGGAATTGACTTCCAGTGATCGAGTCCAAACCCCCTGCCAGAGCAGGATCACCTAGAGTAGGCCTCCAGGGAATGCATCCAGGTGGGTTTTGAAAGTCTCCAGAGAAGGAGACTCCACAACCTCTCTGGGCAGCCTGTTCCAGGGCTCCATCACCCACACTGTAAACAAGTTTCTTCTCATGTTGAGGTGGAGCCTCCTGTGTTCTAGCTAGTACCCATTGTTCCTTGTCCTGTCACTGGGCACCACTGAAAATAGCCTGGCACTTTCATCCTGACACCCATCTCTCAGATGTTTATAGACATTGGTGAGATCCCCTCTCAGCCTTCTCTTCTCCAGACTAAGCAGCCCTAGGTTTTTCAGTGTTTCTTTCTAGGAGGGATGTTCAAGTCCCCCAGTCATCCTTGTAGCTCTCTGTTGGACTCTCTCCAGCAGATCCCTATGTGTCTTGAAGTGGGGACCCCAAAACTGGACACAGTATTTCAGGTGTGGTCTCACCAGTGCAGAGTGGGAGAAGAACCTCCCTAGACCTGCTCAACACACAGGATGTACAGGTTAGGGACTGCCCTGCTGGAAAGCAGCTCCATGGAGAAAGACCTTGCAGTCCTAGTGGACAGCAAGTTCTTCATGGGACAGCAATGTGCCCTTGTGGCCAAGAGAGCAAATGGTATCCTAGGGCGCATCAAGAAAAGTGTGTCCAGCAGGTCTAAGGAGGTTCTTCTCCCCCTCTAATCTGCCCTGGTGAGACCACACCTGGAATGCTGTGTCCAGTTTTGGGCTCCCCAGTTCAAGAGAGATGGGGACCTGCTGGAGAGAGTCCCAAGGAGAGCCACAAGGATGATTAGGGGGATCGAACATCTTCCCTGTGGAAAACAGTGGTCAAGCATTGGAACAGGCTGCCCAGAGATGTTGTGGAGTCTCCTTCTCTGGACACATTGAAAACCTACCTGGATGCATTCATGTGCAGACTACCCTAGGTGACCCTGCTTTGGCAGGGGAATTGGACTCAGTGATCTCTGGAGGTCTCTTCCAACCTCTAATGTACTGTGATACTCTTCTTCCTGTGGTCCAGTAAGTTTCCAGAGGAAATGCCATCTTGCTGTTGGAATCTAGAGGACCCTTCCACATGGCCACACACAGGGAATTAATCCTACATAAACTGTGAAGTTGATCAGCTTAAGTTGCTTTAGAGGCAAATAAAACTAAACTGAATGAAGGTTTCTTTAATTACAAAGGCATTTACAAACAGGATTAGTGAGGGTGTAACTAATCCACTTTAAAGTCACTTGGTTGCATAAACACAGCCTGCTTCTACTGTATCCTTGTCTTAGAGAATTCTTTTGGCTGTAAAAGACCTCTATCATTGAGCCCATCTTTCAACCTAAGCCCACCATGGCCATTAAATCACATCCCCAAGTGCCATGTCCAAAAGCCTCTTGAACACCTCCAGGGATGGTGAGTCTACCACCTCCCGGAGCAGCCTGTTCCAATGCCTGACCACTCTTTTCCATAAAGAAATTTTTCCTAATCTCCAACATAAACCTCCTCTAGCACAATTTCAGGCCATTTTCTCTCATTGTATCCCCTGATAGTAGGGAGAAGAGACCGACCCCCACCTCACTCCAATCTCCTTTCAAGGAGTTGCAGAGAGCAATGAGCTCTCCCTTCAGCCTCCTCTTCTCCAGACTAAACAACCCCAGTTCCCTCTGCCATTACTCATGACACTTTTGTTCTCTGTACCTTTCCTCAGCTTCCTTGCCCTTCTCTGAACACTCTCCAGCACCTCAATGTCATTCTTGTCATCAGTGGCCCAAAACTAAACAGGGTCTTCCTTCTTATAATTTTTTTTCTCCTGTTCCTGCCTTATGTATTCCTTTCAATGCTCTCAATAATGCCCCCTTATGTTCCTTCTTGCTATTGGGTTTCTCTTAATTTATTCCATGTACCAGTTTTTTGGGTTTGTTTGATTTTGTGGGGTTTTTTGTTTCGTTGGTTTGGGGGTTTTTATCTTTTTATGGCATTTTCCAACTATTTTTCAAATCCCTACTTAAATAAGAGAAGAGCTGAATGTGTGCTGGGCTAACCAGGCTAAAAGCCTATGCCAGTAATGCTGACTTGCAATCTGTGCTCTGTGACAGATGCAGCACGCTTCCCTGCAACCCCAGCTGTGAAACTCTGCAGTTGCCAAGTGTAAGATAAAAGCAGTGCTACTCCAGGCCTACCTTCTCTTGCAGAAGTGCTTGGAGGTTTATTAGTAAATGACTTCTACAAAACTAAAAACTCACAGATTCACAGATTGCATTGGGTTGGAAGGGACCCTTAAAGGTCATCTTGTCCAACAGGGACATCTTGTCAGCAGGGACACCTCCAACTATAGCAGGCTGCTCAGGACTGCATCAAGTCTGATCTTGAATGTCTCTAGGGATGGGGCCTCAACCACACCCCAAGGCAACCTGTTCCAGTATTTCACCAAAACAATTCTATGATTCTGTGATTCTATAGAGGTAAGAACAATTGCAATCACCCTTCAGCTGCCTTGTCTTGGAAATATGTAGAAACTAGAAATTCTGCAGGAGAGAAATGCAGGACAGGTTACAGGTTTTGAGCACTCTCCATAGACATAGGCAGGGAGAAGGGATTTGGACACTGATGAGAGAATTAATGGAGTCTACACACCAGACAGTAATAGGTTCAGTGTGGATACCCTCTTGGTGCCAGGATTGTGTTGCAGGGAAACAGGAATGATTCCATAGGAGGGTTCACTTTAATCTGACTGATTTGCATCATACCAACACCTTCATATAGCTCTGAGACACAACATTTCTTTTGTACAACTCAGAGTTGACAAAGAACCTGTAGGATCAAACACAAGAATGCACAAGATACTCATAGTGAGCTGCTGCAGTGTGTTCAGGGAAGGGCAACAAAGGTGGGAAAGGGTATAGAGAACAGGTCTGGTGAGGAGCAGTTGAGGGAACTGGGGTTGTTCAGCCTGGAGAAGATGAGGCTGAGGGGAGACCTCATTGCTCTCTACAGCTCCCTAAAATAAGGTTGGAGTGAGGTGGGGGTCAGTCTCTTCTCCCTTCTATGAGGTAATAGAACAAGACAAAATGGCCTGAAATTGTGCCAGGGAGGTTTATGCTGGAGATGAGGAAAAGTTTCTTTATGGAAAAGAATGGTCAGGCATTGGAGTGGAGTGGAGTCACCACCCCCTGGAGGTTTTAAATGTGTGAACATGACACTTGGAGACACGATCTAATGGCCATGGTGGTCTTAGGTTGATGGTTGGACTCGATCTTAAAGGTCCTCTCCAACCCAAGTAATGTTGTGATTCTATGCTGTTATTGAAAAGAAACCAAAAATTGACAACACTGCTGTCACCTGCACACAGTCTCATAGTATCGTAGTATCATAGTATCAGTCAGGGTTGGAAGGGACCACAAGGATCATCTAGTTCCAACCCCCCTGCCATGGGCAGGGACACCCCACACTACATCAGGCTGGCCAGAGCCTCATCCAGCCTGCTCTTAAACGCCTCCAGGGACAGGGCCTCGACCACCTCCCTGGACAGCCCATTCCAGGGCTTCACCACTCTCATGGTGAAGAACCTCCTCCTCACATCCAGCCTGAATCTCCCCACCTCCAGCTTCATTCCATTCCCCCTAGTCCTATCACTACCCGAGATCCTGAGAAGTCCTTCCCCAGCCTTCCTGTAGGCCCCCTTCAGATACTGGAAGGCCACAATTAGGTCACCTCGGAGCCTTCTCTTCTGCAGACTGAACAGCCCCAACTCCCTCAGTCTGTCCTCATAGGAGAGGTGCTCCAGCCCTCTGATCATCCTTGTGGCCCTTCTCTGGACATGTTCCGTCTGTACACTGCTGTAATGGGTCTAGATCAATAATCTGTAAGGAAAGCTGGAATTCCAAAATCTGTCTCATTAACACTGCAGAGCAGCTTGCAGTACAGCCAGTTTGACTCACAGTGACTTCCAGACATCAAGCTGGCACCGGCACCTTCAGAGTATCTGCCTACATCTGCAGCAAAGACTTCGTTCCTCAGATCTACTTCCATTGTATCCTGTGACACAGTCTTTGTGGCAATCTAGAGAGCAACCCTGAGGTTCAGAACCTCAATGAGCAACCTCCCAGGGTGCAGCCAAGCTTCTGTTAATTGAATGGAAAAGACTTTCTGTACAAGGTCATTTCCAATTCCTTTTTGCAATTCTTTGATTAGTGCCACGGCTTTTAGTCAAAGCCAGAGTACTCAGCCAGTGAAAGTGTCAGCAGGTTAGCCTGTGATCACCTGTCACAATACTTGCCTATTGCTGTTTCTGGCATTGCAAAAAGTGTCTTTTCTGTAGCCACTCGGAAATGTCCATGGACTGAGACACCAACTCCCTAAGAGAGAAGCACAAGCAAAGGACACTGTTAGAAAATTACTGGTAAAAATAATCATAACCATGACCCCATTTTCTCTTTTAAACTACTAATAGCTAAAAAGCCTTCAGCATTAGTGATTCAAGTTCACTTCTTTAACCTGGGAACTTTTGCTCTCCAAAGCAGAAGGAACATTCACATTTCTAAGTATCCAGCCCTCTTCTCTAGCAGTCCTTCCAGACCCTTCAGTTTAGGAAAGACGTTTAGTTGCTGGAACGTGTCCAGAGAAGGGCAACAAAGCTGGGGAGGGGTTTGGAGTACAAGCCCTATGAGGAGAGGCTGAGGGAGCTGGGGCTGTTTAGCCCGGAGAAGAGGAGGCTCAGAGGACACCTTATTGCTGGCTACAACTACCTGAAGGGAGGTTGTAGCCAGGTGGGAGCTGGTCTCTTCTCCCAGGCAACCAGCAGCAGAACAAGAGGACACAGTCTCAAGCTGTGCCAGGGGAGATTTAGGCTGGATGTTAGGAAGAAGTTCTTCACAAAAAGAGAGATTGGCCATTGGAATGTGCTGCCCAGGGAGGTGGTGGAGTCACCATCACTGGAAGTGTTTAAGAAGAGACTGGATGAGGCACTCGGTGCCATGGTTTAGTTGATTAGATGGTGTTAGGTTGGACTTGATGATCTTGAAGGTCTTTTCCAACCTGGTCTGGTCTCTTCTATTCTATTCTAATTCTATTCTATAACACAGATTCACAGACTGCATCAGGTTGGAAGGGACCCTCAAAGGTCATCCTGTCCAACTGCCCAGCAGTCAGCAGGGACACCTCTAACTAGAGCAGGCTGCCCAGGGCCACATCAAGTATGACCTTGAATGTCCCCAGGAACAGGGCCTTAGCTACATCTCTGGCAGTATTTTACCACTCTCATTGTAAAGAGCTTTCTCCATATGTCCAACCCAAATCTGCCCTGCTCCAGTTTCAAACCATTTTCCCCTGTCCTATCGCTTCAAGCCCTTTTAAACAGTTCCTCCCCAGCCTTCCTGTAGGTCCCCTTCAGACATTGAAATGCAGCTCTAACATCTCCCTGAAGCTTTCACTTCTCCAGGTTGAACCACCCCAATTCTTTCAGCCTCTATTCATAGGAGAGGTGCTTCATCTTGGTGGCCCTCCTTTGGAACCACTACAGTAGGTCCATGACTTTCTTGTGTTGGGAGCCACAGAGCTGGGTGCAGTACTCCAGGTGGGGTCTCACCAGAGCAGAGCGGCAGAATCACCTCTCTCAAGCTGCTGGCCTTGCTTCTTTTGATTCTTAGGAATTGGCCTTCTGGGCTGCAAATGCACGCTGCTGGTTCACATTCAGCTTCTCATCCACCAGCATCCCTAAGTCTTTTTCTGCATGGCTGCACTCAATTTCATCATTCCCCAGCCTGTAGTGATATCTAGGATTGCCCCAATATAGGTGTAGGACCTTGCACTTTGCCTTATTGAACCTCTCCAGACTGCCCAGGTCCCTCTGGATGCCATCCTGTCCTTCAGCTTTACCAACCACACCACTCTGCTTGGTATCATCTGCAAACTCGTTGAAGCTGCACTCAGCCTCAGTGTTGATAGCACTGATGAAGGTATTGAACAGCACTGGTCCCAATACAGACCACTGAGGGACACCACTTGTCACCTGTCTCCAACTGGACATTGAGCCATTGACCACTGCCCTTTGTATGCAACCATCCAGCCAATTCTTTATCCACTGGACAGTTCACACATCAAATCCATATCTCTCCATGTTGGAGAGATGGATGTTGTGGGGAACTGTGGACACTTCCCCCAAGAGCAAAACAACTCCTCACATATTTTCTGAGTTAGGTAGTGTGCAGAAGGCAAGGCCCAATAAAAATATTAAATTCATACAAAATTAATTCAATTTAGATAAATGTTCAGGAGGCCAGCTGACAAAGTTGAAGAAAGATTATCTGACAAAGTTACTGTTATTTAGTAATGCTATTAGAAATAATCCAAGAATATTTGGATTACTGGGCACAACCACAACATTCATGCATTCATAGATCCACAGAATGGTTTAGGTTGGAAGAGTCCTTAAAGATCATCTAGTTACAACCCCCTGCCATGGGCAGGGACAGCTTCCATCAGATGAGGTTGCTCAAGGCCTCATCCAACCTGGCCTTGACCACCACCAGGCAGGGGGCATCCACTAGTTCCAGTTTCTCACCACCCTCGCTGTAAAGAATTTCTTTCTAATCTCCAGTCTCAATCTGCCCTCCTCAAACTTCATTCCCTCTCATCACTACAAGCCCTTGTAAAAAGTCCCTTCCCAGCTTTCTTGTAGGCCCCCTTCAGGTACCAGAAGTCTGCTTTAAGGTCTGCCCAGGGCCTCCTTTTCTCCTGGCTCAACAGCCCCAACTCTCTCAGCCTGTCCCCAGCAGGGTAAAGAAATCTCACTTCTCAAAGCTTAGCTACATGATACACATCAACAGAAACAACAGCTAGACCCTACCTGGAGACAAAACCTTTTACCCAATACTTCACAAGAAGTTTCTTCATACAAATAATTTCTTTCTTATCCCTCTCATTTTTCCATCTTACTTTCCTTCCTCACTGTTAAATTTCCCTTTGCTTAGTCCTTTCATCCATTCATTTCTTTCTATTCTAACTGAGATATGATAGAATAGAATAGAATAGACCAGACCAGACCAGACCAGGTTGGAAGAGACCTTCAAGATCATCGCGTCCAACCTATCATCCAACACGACCTTATCAACTAAACTATGGCACCAAGTGCCCTATCAAGTCTCCTCCTGAACACCTCCAATGATGGTGACTCCACCACCTCCCCAGGCAGCCCATTCCAATGGGCAATCACTCTCTCTGTGCAGAACTTTTTCCTAACCTCCAGCCTAAACCTCCCCTGGTGCAGCTTGAGACTGTGTCCTCTTGTTGTGGTGCTGGTTGCCTGGGAGAAGAGACCAACCTCTGCCTGTCTACAACCTCCCTTAAGGTAGTTGTAAAGAGCAATAAGGTCACCCCTGAGTCTCCTCTTCTCCAGGCTAAGCAACCCCAGCTCCTTCCCTTCAGCCTCTCCTCATAGGGCTTGTGTTCCAAACCCCTCACCAACTTTTTTGCCCTTCTCTGGACACATTCCTGCAAGTCAACACCCTTCTTAAACTGAGGGGCCCAGAACTGGACACAGTAGTCAAGGTGTGGCTTAACCAGTGCAGTGTACAGGGGCAGAATGACTTCCCTGCTCCTGCTGGCCACACTGTTCCTGATGCAAGCCAGGATGCCATGGGCTCTCCTGGATCGCTTAAATATCATTGGCCAGAAGAAGTCAGTGTCTCTTGAAGATTAAAATAGATGTTTGAGTGACATTTGTGATGGTTTAGATCCTTGAAAATGGCATTTCATCTAACTAAGGCCACCAGTTTTTACAAACATCTTTACAGTACCTCATACTTTCTATCCAAACCAGGCATGTTAATTGGGTAAGTAACTGGACAAGCACTTTACACTTGATAGGCTTTGAAGGAGAGCAAAGAACATAGCAGAGCATCTTTTTATTTTGCTTATCTGCAGAGATCTTTGGGTGGGTTTCTACATTAAAGTTTTAAAAACATATCTCAATTTAATAAAAATTAGCTCCATTTCCTCACACCATTCCTGTGCATCCTTCCCTGGCTTCTCTTGACATTCTGCCCAGCGAGAAATTAATTGTCACTGCTCATTCCATTAGGGTGATGCATGACTACATTTGAGAGTATCTTCAAGCTCTTTTCTCTGTAAAATTCATATCTGGCAGTCTTGGGTTTTAATAGAAACATTTTTAAGATTCCAATCTAATTTCCTGATAAATGGACACTTAGGGTAAGAGGCTATCACATGAGTTTGTGTCCAGAGACAAAGCCAAATCCACAGACGTGAAGTGTTGCTCTCTCAAGGAGGCAAATACTATTTCAAGAACTATTTGAAGCTTATTCATATCTTTGGTCTTGTCCCTCAGCTGTCCTTCAGCCCTTTCACTTGAGGACTGGTGAGAGGTTGTAAAGCTGAGTAGCAGCAGCAAGGGTGGTGGCCATGTATGTAGTCCTCTTGCAAATGCAAAGCTTCTGTAAAGCTACCTTCACTCCTAAACAGCTGGATGACTCTTAAAAGAAATGGAAATGTGACTTCATCACTTCCAGCTTTTCTTTTCATAACACCATGTTTTCACTACACTTGGGAAAGCCTGTTGTTATGTGTATGCATGTACAGCAATAACGACCTTTGTATACTGACTTTTAAAAGATATCATATCCATTTTGCTCTTTCTAATGATTGGGAGCACTGGGGAGTGGAACATCTCCCTTATGAGGAGAGACTGAGGGAGCTGGGTCTCTTTAGCTTGGAGAAGAGGAGACTCAGATCTCTAGCTTGGAGGAGACTGAGGGGTGACCTCACTCATGTTTATAAATATATAAAGGGTGAGTGCCAAGAGGATGGACTCAGGCTCTGCTCAGTGATGCCCAATGACAGCACAAGGGGCAATGGGTGGAAGCTGAGGCACAGGAAGTTCCATGGAAACACAGGAAAAAATTTTCACTGTGAATAGAACAGAACAGACCAGACCAGGTTGGAATAGACCTTCAAGATCATTGCGTCCAACCTATCATCCAACCCAGCTAATCAACTAAACCATGCAACCAAGCACCTTATCAAGTCTCCTCCTGAACACCTCCAGTGATGGTGACTCCACCACCTCCCTGGGCAACCCATTCCAATGGGCAATCACTCTCTCTGTGTAGAACTTCTTCCTAACCTCCAGCCTAAACCTCCCCTGGCACAGCTTGAGACTGTGTCCTCTTGTTCTGGTGCTGGTTGCCTGGGAGGGTGACAGAACACTGGAACAGGCTGCCCAGGGGGGTTGTGGAGTCTCCCTCTCTGGAGATATCCAAGACCTGCCTGGGTCTGTTCCTGTGTGATGTGGTATAGGTGATCCTTCTCTGGCAGGGGGGTTGGACTGGATGGTCCCTTCCAGCCCCTAACACTCTGTGATTCTGTATGATTTTATGTTAATCCCATTTCTAAAAATACAAAAATTATTATAAAGCATTTTTTCTGGTTTATTTTCTAGACAATCATAAATTTGTATAAGGACCCAAATTTTCAGTTTGAGTATTAAGTAACAAGGACTTGAGTGTGAACTCCCTGAAGAGAGCTTCTCTTCCAGGCTTGCTCTTTTTGTAGTGATAAAAATAACTGTAGAGTTTTAATAATAAAAAGTTGAAAGAGGTAATTTTCTTTTGAAAGAAGTAATTAAATCACATTTCACCTGTCTCAAGTGCTTAAGTCATAACTGGATTTGTTTTCTAGATAGACTTCAAGTTTTATAGTATAGAATCACAGAATGGGTTGGAACCGACCTCCAAAGATTATCTAGTCCAACTCCCCTGTAGTCAGCAGGGACATCCTCCACTAGGTCAGGTTACTCAGAAGCTTGTTGGGCCTGACCTTGAATATGTCCAGGCATGGGGCCTCAACTACCTCCTTGGACAACCTGTTGTTTGGATCTTCTTTAGTAGGCTGGTAAAGAATTCGGATTTAATAAAGCATAGAACGTGCTGGACCAGGGCCAGAGGAGGGCAACAATGATGATCAGAGGGCTGGAGCACCTCTTGAGAGTGAGATGAAAAAACTGGGGCTGTTCAACCTAGAGAAGGCTCTGGGGAGAACATTTCAATATCTGATGGGGACCTACAAGGAGGCTGGGGAAGGACTGTTTAGATGGGCTTGTGGTAATAGGATGAGGGGCAATGTTTGAAACTGGAGCAGGGCAGATTTAGGTTGGACATAAGGAAGAAGTTCTTTACAATGAGAGTGGTGAAATACTGGAACAGGTTGCCCAGGGATGTGGTTGAGGCACTATCTCTGGAGACCTTCAAGGTCAAAATTGATGTGGCCCTGAGCAACTTGATCTAACTGGAGATGTCCTTGCTCACTGCAGGGTCCTTGGTCAAGATGAACTTCGAGGGTCCCTCCCAACTCCATGCATTCTGTGCTTTGTGATTTTTGGCTCTTAAAGCAAGCAACTGAATGATAATACCAACATTAATGCTGTCTGCAATGAAAGTCCTGCTGTAACAGCTCACAACCAATTGATTACATTCACTTTTAACTACACAATTCAGTTCTGGTAGGGCTAGAGCCATTCAAGAAATGTGACAATCAACAAACAAACTGAGCATGACACAACAAAGGGCAACTATGTCTGAATAGAGATGTGTAAAGACAGCCAAGGTGCAGCAAAACTGTTTTCAAAAGCATCAGCTGGCAAAGCAAGTGACTGGAATTGATTTGGGAAGCAGCAGGAGCTTATAGCTATGTTAGATCAAAAATCACTGCTGTAAGAGCATTACCCCCTGCATCCAGACATGGCAAATCTTAAACCCAATCACAATTAATCTTCACTCATCATTAATGTTATAGACCACTGCAAAGAGTATAATCCTTTTTTATCTGTAGATAGTAATAGACAAGATGACTTAGTTAACCAGAGCAATGCAGCACAACAGATCAATCTGGACCAAGAATATAATTTTCTCTGGTGATGACCATACAAATGAACCCTATGTGGGTATCTGAAAAGCAGCATCAAGAAACAGTGGGTTTTGTCATTTAGCAGAGCAAAGGGGCAGAATGCCCTCCCCTGACCTGCTGTGCACACTGCTTTGGATGCCATCATCCCCTCAGCTGTGAGTGCACATTGCTGGCTCAGGCCCAGCTTTTCATCCACCAGAACCCCCAAGTCCTTCTCTGCAAGGCTGTTCTCAATCACATCATCTCCTAGCCTCTATTAATATTGAAGATTGTCTCAAAGCAGCTGTAAGATCTTGCACACACATAAAAAGCCCTACCAAGGTTTCCTCCTGATTACCCAGAATTTAGAATGCTTTCCTCATGCCTTCTTCAGCACTGGAAAGTCTCTGTCCCTTTGTTCCTCTGTATCACCTGAAAAAGTGCCTACTGCAAGAAATCTCTATGACCAACACAGTAAAATCTGCAGGGAGTGCAGGGGAAGCAGGAGGGAAACCCCATCAACACCTGCCTAAGCTCTGAGGTTATATCTTAACACCAAAGACACACTTCCTGTTCTTGAAGACAGGCCCTTGCAACAGGACTGTTCTTAAGCAGATGCAGAGTTATTTGGGATGACATAAGTAAACTAAGGGGATTTTGGAGTGATGTTCTGTTTTTCTGGGAAAAAAAAATGCTTAGAAAGTAGAAAACAGATTAAGACTAACTTGAGGAGAAAATGAGCATTCCACTTCCTCTGGAAAAGAGAAAAAATAGAGAAAATATGAAAGGGCAGAGAAGCAGACAAAGATAATTCTCTTCAGAGCTTTTTTCCTTGATCTATGATAAAGGGAAGGAGAGAGAAATGAGATAACACTTGATGTGAGACTAGGTATCTGCATGAAGGAATTAGAGACAAATAGTGGAACATTAAGCAAGAAAGGAGTCTGGTGTTAAATGGAATGAACAAATCTGTGCAGAAGCCTGCAAAAATGGCTTTAAGCTTGAGAAGTCAAGATTTAGACTGGGTATTACCAAGAAACTCTGTACAGTGAGAGTGGTGAGACACTGGAACAGGCTGCCTAGGGAGGTGATGGGTGTGCCCTCTGTTGAGGTGTTCAAGGCCATTTTGGATGAGGCCTTGAGCAACCTGGTCTAGTGGAAGGTGTCCCTGCCTGTGGCAGCGGGGCTGGAAGCAGATGCTCATCAGGGTCCCTTTCAACCATTCTAAACCAGTCTATGAATCTATGAAAAATCTCTCCAACAACAGTCCACATTGCAGGGGTAGAAAAGCTTTGCATAAAGCCACAAATAAAACCTCATTTAGACAGACACAGGTTGCAGGGGAAAACAAAATCAGGAAAGTAGAGCTTAAAACTTGAGCTTTAGTCTCAGAGAGAGCTTGCTTTGTTGTGCGGCCTATATGTGCAGGAATGCAAACACTTATTCTGTAATTCTAAATATTAAATGCAGTACAACTATGTATCATCAACAATGTACATGTACAATGAACATTAAGGAAGTCTGCCTTTATCTTCTGGGTCTAAAACAGTGGTATCTATTCCTTTTCACGGCATACACTATGCAATTCAGTCACTGTAGAGTTGGGAGAGGGAGCAGAGAGGAGTTGTACTGACCCTGAATTTAAAGTTCCTGTTTTCAAGGCAGTGCTTTCTGACAAGCCCTTTGGGGAATAACACCACATGCAAAACTGCCCATCAGTGGGGTTTTTTTGTTAATGTCAAGAGCTGCTGATACTGTAGTAGAGATAGATTAGCTACAAAATGAAGTGCAGCTTTTGTGGCTAGGATCAGATGCAGCAGGAGCTTAGCAGGCAGCCCAGCGTGCCAGATGGCAAATACACTGGAACATCAGCAGAGTGAGTCCTGGTTTAGTATTGCCTCAGCATTGTTTTCAGCATCCTACATTACAGAAGCTGTGGAGTCAGTCTCACAAAGATTTGTCTCAATGCACAACATTCTGTTTTACAGTAAAGTTGCCTTCAGTTTTAAAACACTGGCAACAAAACAGGCCACAGGCTTCTAAGTGGTGCACATCAGTGAGTTTCCAGAGGAAGGGGGAGAGAGAACTGGAAAGCAGCTTATCGAGGTTTAGTTTGACTTTTACTTCAGGGCAGATTTTAGAGCATAAATTAAAACAAAGCCAGAGATGTTCATGTTTCAGAGCATGATGACTGACAAGAGGCACAACATAAAAAGGAAGACAAAGAAGAATCAGAACTCCCAAGAAGCACATGGCTCATTTTTAAGTTCCAGTTTCCCAGCAGCAAAAAAGGAGTAGTAATGTCCAGCACAGAAGTGCTGTGCTATGTAAAATAATCATTCTTCATCAAATCTATGTGCTGCAGTCACTCAAAGCACATGACATGGATAAATGTCTATTAATAACAAATAAGCAGAATTTCTGTAATGAATAGCTGTTTGTTCTGTGAGCAACATCCACCTGAAACTGCCACAGCACTTCATGAAGGAACATTCCTCTGATGAAAAAACATCTCACAAGTGGGCAACGAATAGGAGATTTACTGAGATGGTTCATTCTAATGTTCCCTGGGTTTTGAATGTTGGTCTTAGATGCTGTCATCTACACCTCTGATTAAAAGCTATATTCACACAACTTAAATGAATGCATCCTAAAAGCAAATAAATAAAAATACAGATAGAAAGATATAGTGCAATGTGGAAGAAATAGGGAACTTCCCCCACCCCACTCCATAATATTTTATCAGAATCATAGAATCACAACACAGTTTGAGTTGGAAGGGACTTCCAAAGGTCATCAAGTCCAACTGCCCTCCAGTCAGCAGGAACATCCTCCTAGATCAGGCTGCTCAGAGCCTTTTTTGGCCTGACCTTGAATATCTCCAGGGATGGGGCTTCAACTACATCCCTGGGCAACCTGTTGCAGTGTTCTACCACCTTCATGGTAAAAAATTTGTCCCTAACGTTTTCCCCTCAACAATATTTCAGTTGAAGTCATTTAGACTTTAGAAGTCATTTAGATGTGGCTGATTCTTTGAATACTGAATTACAAAACTTTTTAGATGTTTGGTTTATTATGTTTTTATTAAAAGAAGCATTAGAAAAAAGCCTTAATCCAAACAGTACACCTTAAATTACATGTGAACACTGCAAAAGAGTTAGAGGCCTGAGAGGTGGGCCCAAGCCAAACTCATGAAGTTCAACAAGGCCAAGCGTTTGACATGGGTCAGGGCAATCCCAAGTACAAATACAGGCTGGGTGAGGAATAGCTTGGGAGCAATCTCCAGGAGAAGGTCCTGGGGGTGTCAGTTGATGAAAAACTCACTGTGAGCCTGCAACAGTTGCTGGCAGCCCACAAGGCAGCTGTGTGCTGGGCTGTATCCAAAGCAGCATGAGCAGCAGCACATGAGAGGAGATTCTGCTCCTCTAATCTGCCTTTGTGAGACCTCAGCATGAGGGACATGGAACTCTTGGAGTGGGTCCAGAGAAGGCCACAAAGATGGACAGAAGGGTGAAGCACCTCTGCTATGAGGACAGGCTGAGAGAGATGGGGCTGGAGAAAAGAAGACTCCAGGGAGACCTTAGAGCAGCCTTCCAGGACCTGTAATGGGCTCTACAAGGAAGCTGGGAAGGGACATTTTACAAGGGGTTGTAGTGACAGGATGAGAGGAAATGGATTGAAGCTTGAGGAAGGCAGATTTAGACTGGAGATTAGGAAGAAATTCTTTAGTGTGGTTGGTGGAACACTGGGACAGGCTGCCCAGGAAGGTTGTGGATACCCCCTCCCTGGATGTGTTCAAGGATATGCTGCATGAGGCCTTCAGCAAGCTGGTCTAGAGGAAGGTGTCCCTGACCATGGCATAGAGGTTAGAACATCATGATCTTAAGGTCCCTTCCAACCTAAACCATTCTATGAATATTGCTGAATATTGACATGAGCTGTCTTTGTAAGAAATGTTTTTATTTCAGGAACTGATCTTTTCACAGAATTCTCATTTCTGTGGTTTCCTTTAGAAATACTGATTCTGGGACAGAAAAAGACAACCTCATATGATATCTTTGGAGCAAATTCTTCCACAGCTTTCAGCTACTTATTCTATGCAAGAACCTCAAACAGCTAAGAAAAAAGCAACAATGTTTTTTTCCATACAGGGCAACCATGGGAAGTAGGCCAACTCCTATTGTGGCATGCCAACATGCATTTTCTGGCAGCAAACATCCCTAAACACACACAGGAGCATGGGGACTGATTCGGTTTTTAATCTGTTTTCAAAAGCTGCTGATTGATTTCAGTAGCACCTGCAGTTACTCTGATATTTTGCATGTCAGGCATTAACCTTCACCTACTGAAGACCATCACTACAAAGAGAAATTACACATCTGATGTAAATGCCCATCAAGTCTTTCTCCTTAGATCTCAGAACACTGGAAATACACAAAGCATTGCTGAACAAACTTTGTACTTATAAAACCTTTTCAGAATCTGCAAGGTAAAATTTCCCAAATATGTCAAGCTAAAATTGACATAAATCACAACAAACTCCCTCTGGAAAATTATTCATTAAAATTGAAGTCTTCATTGATTAAAGCACAGTGAAAGTTTAACACAGAGGAATATTCTGTTGGTTTTTTCCCCAGAAGCCACTTAAGATGACATCATTCCCCACAAGTCAAATCTTTCTTAAACCCTTAATAAGATAAATGGACTTCACATGATGCAACAGACACAAGGATGCAAATTCAACTGAGCAGATTTCTACCTCAAGACCAACATATCAGGTCCTGAGATCTGATTTACAAGGAAAGTAACACTCCTCTAACAACGTTAGGCCTCTGGCATCTTTTGCTGAAAATGAAGTGGCACTGACATGAAACAGAAGTAAAGCGAAACATGAGGTACTCAACTCAGATCCCTCAGCAGGCAGCACTCTGGGAAAGCTTCATGTTTTGAACTGAGATGCTTCTGATGCTTCCCCAAGAACACAGCAGAGTTTCCTCTCATAAACAAACTACTGAACTGCAGCCTAGGTGGTATCACTATGAAACAGTGGACACAATCATCTGAAAGCATACTAAGACTCACCAGCAGTTTGCAATTTTCTGAGATCACACAGAAGCCAACGGTTAACTTTTATTTGATACTATCTGCTTGGCTGATGAAGTAAAGGATTGCTATCATTCACAGGTTATGTTTTGTGAAGGCAAACACTTTGGTGGACAAGATCAGACTTCAAAACCATCTCACTTTAGAGATCAGATAGGAACTAGCAAAGTGAGGCCAGATTAGATGGGGCCTTGAGCAAGCTGGTCTAGCAGGTGTCCCTGGCCACGGCAGGGGGGTTGGAACCACATGATCTTTAAGACCCCTTCCAACCATTCTATGATGCTCTAATTCTATGAAGAGAACTAAGAACACTTAAGAAAGCAAAAGCAAATGTAGAGGTGGCAAGTATGTTTTCTAAGGGACTAATACCTTCCTATTTATCTATTCCTATTAAATATTAATAGCAACCATGAACTTAACACAAATAATCATGCTGCAGTGCTGCTGCAAAAAGAACCACTCAAAGTATTAGGCTGTAACAGTCTCTAGAAGGAGGCACCAAAAGGCTGAAGCCTAGATTCAATACACCTGGCTCAGTCATGGGGTTATAAAAGACAACGCCAGCTGCTGGAGAACTCAGGTTTCTGGGGGCAGAAATTGAGTACTTCCTTGTAGTCTTTGAAGGCTTGAAGTGAAAGGATGAGAAGGACTGGATTGAAGCTTGAGGAGGGCAGATTTAGACTGGAGATTAGAAAGAATTTATTTACAGAGAGGATGGTGAGACACTGGAACAGGCTGCCCAGGGAGATGATGGATGCCCCCTCACTGGAGATGTTCAGAGCCAGTTTGGATGAGGCCTTGAGCGACCTGGTCTAGTGGAAGGTGTCCCTGCCTGTGACAAGGGAGTGGGAACTAGATGATCTTTAAGGTCCTTTCCAACCTAAACCATTCTATGAGTCTATGAAAAGGGTAGCTCCACAAGACTGACTCTTCAACAAAGAAGTTCTCATTCAAGGTGGATTTAAACACTGGTAAAAGGTAAGTGAAAAAGAAATGCACTGGGGTGGAAGCTTGTGGTCACTTCCAGGCACCTGATGCTTTGACAAACTGCTATTTATGTGGGATGTTTGTGGCAGAATATCTCTGTAATATATAGATGGAAATTATTCTGCTCTACTTGGTGCTGATGAATCCTCCATCTGAAATAGTGCCTGGTCTCTGGTAACGAACTGTAAAGTACACAAAGTGGAGAGATTCCAGAGGATTGCAGGAAGACCCAGGAGACCTAATCTATAGTAAAGGCTGAATAACTATCCTTATCCCTATTAAAGAGAGATGGCTAGGGGCAAGGAATGCAAGCATCTGAAAATGTTCTTAAAGAACTGTGACTAAGACAGAAATACATTGGTTACACATGTCCAATTTAAGCTGCTTGTACTAGAGAATCTTAACTAGAAAGAATAAGCACTGAGGAGGAACATCTAGGAAAGACAACACAATTTCTGCTGTTGGAGAGTTCTGAATGCATTAGGTGACAATCTGCTAAGCAATCATCTTGCTACATTTAACCCTACTTCAGGTGCAACAAAATAATCCTGAGGCTCCTCTCAGCTCTATGCTTCTGTGCAGTCTAAAGCTGAATGCGTTTGACCTTACTACCTGAGTGACTAACAGTCTCAAACAGTTCTTTACAAAATTCTGCTCTCTAATAATAACCTTAAAGATGTCTGTGTTAACTCAGATGTAGAATTTCAATTAAGAAATCAATTAAGAAGGAATTCAGGGCCCTTGGACAATTGATTGTTGGGGCAGGAGCTCAAGTGGTGTTCTGCTCAATTCCTTCAGTGTCAGGGGTGTACACTGAGAGGAATGGGAGAACCCACACCATCAACAATTGGCTCAGGGGATGGTGCCAGCGGCAGAACTTTAGGTTCTATGACCACGGGGCAACTTTCACTTCACCTGACCTGCTGGGTCCTGATGGGGTGCATCTATCTAGAAGGGGTACGAGAGTCCTGGCACTGGAGTTGGCAGGGCTCATTAGGAGGGCTTTAAACTAGGTCTGAAGGGGGTGGGTGAGGCAATCGGTCCCTCTGCAGAGGTAAGAGTAGGGCGCAAGGTAGGGTCAGTTGAGAAGTCAGGAACCCAGCTGCGATGCATGTACACCAATGCACACAGCCTGGGCAACAAGCAAGAGGAGTTGGAGGTCCTAATCCATCAGGGCGACTATGATGTAGTCGCCATCTCAGAAACTTGGTGGGACAGCACCCACGATTGGAGTGCTACAGTGGGGGGTTACAGGCTCTTTAGGAGAGACAGGCGAGGGAGAAGAGGAGGAGGGGTGGCTCTGTATATTAGAGAGTCAATCTCTGCCACACAACTTGTGGTGGAAGATGAGGTAGTTGAGAGCCTGTGGGTCAAAATCAGAGGACAACCTAACAAGTCTGACATCCTGATTGGAATCTGTTACAGACCACCCAACCAGGATGAGGCGGCTGATGAGTTGTTCTACAAGCAACTGGAGGCTGTCTCAAGATCATCTGATCTTGTCCTTGTTGGTGACTTCAACCTCCCAGATATCTGCTGGGAACTTAATTCAGCAGGGAGGAGGCAGTCCAGAAGATTCCTGGAGCGAATGGAGGACTGCTTCCTGACACAGCTGTTAAGCGAGCCTACCAGGGGCCAGGCTCTGCTTGACCTGCTGTTCTGCAATAGGGAAGGGCTGGTGGGAGATGTGATCGTGGGAGGCTGCCTAGGGTGCAGTGACCACGAGATAGTGAAGTTTTCAATATGCAGGGAGATTGGGAGGAGCACCAACAGAACCTTCACCTTGGACTTCCGAAGGGCGAACTTCAGCCTATTTAAAAAACTTGTCTGCAAAGTCCCCTGGGTACCAGCCCTCATGAACCAAGGGGTTCAGGAGGGTTGGACCTACTTCAAACAGGAGCTCTTGAAGGCACAGGAATTGGCGGTTCCCACGTGCCGGAAGGCAAGCCGGCGGGGAAGGCGACCGGCCTGGATGAGCAAGCAGCTCCTGGAGGATTTAAGGGGGAAGAGGAGGCTGTATCACCTTTGGAAGGAGGGGAAGGCTTCTCGAGGTATGTTCAAGGAAGCTGTTAGATTATGTAGGAATAAAATTAGGGAGGCTAAGGCCCAGCTGGAACTGAAGCTGGCCACCTCAGTCAAAGATAATAAAAAGCATTTTTATAAATATATTAATAATAAGAAGAAGGGCAGGAAGAACCTGCACTCCCTAGTGGACCTGGAGGGGAACACAGTTACTGAGGATGAGGATAAAGCTGAGGTCCTGAACACCTTCTTTGCCTCAATGTTTAACAGCAAGGCAGGAGTTCAGGACGAGTGGTCTCCGGAGCTGGGCGTTGGGGTCGGGGAGCAGAGTAATACCCTGGAAATCCATGAGGAGTTAGTTCGGGACCTGCTGAGCCACTTGGATATCCACAAGTCCATGGGACCAGATGGGATCCATCCTAGGGTGCTGAGAGAGCTGGCGGATGTGCTAGCTAGGCCACTCTCCATCATTTTCCTCCAGTCCTGGCTCACCGGTGAGGTCCCAGATGACTGGAAACTGGCCAACGTGGTCCCCATCCACAAGAAGGGTCGGATGGAGGAACCTGGAAACTACAGGCCAGTCAGCCTGACCTCAGTGCCAGGGAAAGTGATGGAGCAGATTATCCTGGCGGCAATAACTGCGCACCTGAAGGATGGCCAAGGGCTCAGGTCCAGCCAACATGGATTTAGGAAGGGCAGATCCTGCCTCTCCAACCTGATCTCTTTCTATGATCAGGTGATCCGCCTGGTGGATGTGGGGAGGCCTGTGGATGTGGTCTACCTAGACTTCAGCAAGGCCTTTGACACCGTCCCCCACAGCAAACTGCTGACTAAGCTGTCAGCCCATGGATTGGACCATTACACTCTGTGCTGGGTTAGGAACTGGCTGGAGGGCCGGGCCCAGAGAGTGGTCATGAACGGTGCCACATCCAGCTGGAGGCCAGTCACCAGTGGTGTCCCCCAGGGATCAGTGCTGGGCCCTGTCCTCTTCAACATATTCGTTGATGATCTGGATGAAGGGGTAGAGTCAGTCATCAGCAAGTTTGCAGATGACACAAAGTTAGGGGCAGATGTTAGTCAGTTAGAGGGTAGAAAGGCTCTGCAGAGGGACCTCAACCGACTGGACAGATGGGCAGAGTCCAATGGGATGGCTTTCAACAAGTCCAAGTGCCGAGTGCTGCACTTTGGCTACGGCAATCCCATGCAGAGCTATAGGCTGGGGTCGGAGTGGCTGGAGAGCTCCCAAACAGAGAGGGACCTGGGGGTGCTGATCGACAGCCACCTGAATATGAGCCTGCAGTGTGCCCAGGTGGCCAGGAGGGCCAATAGCATACTGGCCTGCATTAGGAATAGTGTGGCCAGCAGGAGCAGGGAGGTCATAGTGCCCCTGTACTCTGCTCTGGTTAGGCCGCACCTTGAGTACTGTGTCCAGTTCTGGGCTCCTCAGTTTAAGAAGGACATTGAAACACTTGAGTGTGTCCAGAGAAGGGCAACAAGGCTGGTGAGAGGCCTTGAACACAAGCCCTATGAGGAGAGGCTGAGGGAGCTGGGATTGTTTAGCCTGGAGAAGAGGAGGCTCAGGGGTGACCTCATTGCCCTCTACAACTACCTGAAGGGTGGTTGTAGCCAGGAGGGGGTTGGTCTCTTCTCCCAGGCAACCAGCACCAGAACAAGGGGACACAGTCTCAAGCTGTGCCAGGGGAGGTTCAGACTCGAGGTGAGGAGGAAGTTCTTCACTGAGCGAGTCATTTGGCATTGGAACCGGTTGCCCAGGGAGGTGGTTGAGTCATCGACCCTGGAGGCATTCAAGGGGAGATTGGACGTGGCACTTGGTGCCATGGTCTAGTCATGGGGTCTGTGTTGATAGGTTGGACTCGATGATCCTCGAGGTCCTTTCCAACCTAAGTGATACTGTGATACCTCATCTACAAAACCTGTACTGCTAGGTGTGTTCACAAAAGTACTGGAAAGCCACTCATGAACCCCAAGGCTCAGTTAACAGGGTGTCTTCTCATACACCCAGTCTGTATACCACAGGTTCTTCTCTACTGAGGAGAGAGAAAGGCAGTCAGTACTAGATACTGCTATTGCTCTCACAAAGTGAGCCCCAGGCACTTAAGGGAGCTGGGAATGGAAATAAGGTTGGGTGAACTTTACCTCCAGTACCTGAAGGGGGCCTACAAGAAGGTTGCAGAGGGACTGTTTACAAAGGCCTGCAGTGATAGAATGAGGAGCAATGGTTTGAAATGTGAGAAGGTAAGATTTAGACTGGATGCCAGGAACATGCTCTTTACCAGGAGGGTGGTGGAACACCTGACTGGAACAGGTTGCCCAGGGAGGTAGTTGAGGCCACACCCCTGGATATATTCAAGGTCAGGCTCCACAAGTCTCTGAGTAACCTCATGTGGTGGAGAATGTCCCTGCTGACTGCAGAGGGGGTTGGGCTAGATGACCTTTGGAGGTCCCTTCCAACCCAAACCATTCTATGATTCTTTTAGTCTGTGAGAGTATCTGACACAATAAAATATTCTGTGCCAAAGTTCTATTTAAAACTACAGATTTAGGTTGGGCTTACACAGCATACTTCTAATCATCTCCAAAGAGCTCTGGAAAAGATTTGGACTTTTCTACAACCAAGAAGTCCAAACTTAGACCCTTATTTCTAGACAATAATGTCAAACAAAAAGGTTTAAATTCCTTTTTTGTGTATTGTTCAGGTATTTAATTTCAAGGAAATAATCTATGGATAGAAGTCAACTAAAATAATCTGAATAGAAGGTTTTAGCAACATAAGAGCATGTGCCCAGTGTTACCTTCAACAGTATCATAAAATCATGAAATGCTTTAGGTTGGAAGGGACCTTTCAAGGTCATGTAATCCATCCTCCCCTGCAGTGAGCAGCAACTTCTTCAACTCCACCACATTGCTCAGAACCCCATCCAACCTGACACGGAATGTTTCCAGGTATGAGGCTTCTACTATCTCTCTGGGCAACGTCTCTCACTACCCTCAGAGGAAAACGTTCCCTTCTCATATCTAGTTTAAAACACCTCATTTTTAGTTTCACGCTACGACGTCTTGTCCTGCTATCCTTGAAGTTAAACTGAGGCAGTGTGGTCTGGATGATCAGGTAGGGAGGTGGATTGAGAACTGGTTGAAGGGAAGGAGTCAGAGTTGTGGTCAATGGGATGGAGTCTAGTTGGAGGCCTGTGTCTAGTGGTGTCCCTCAGGGGTCAGTACTGGGACCAGTGCTGTTCAATACACTCATTGATGACCTGGATGAGGGAACAGAGAGCACTGTCAGCAAGTTTGCTGACATCACCAAGCTGGGTGGAGTGGCTGACACACCAGAAGATTGTGCTGCCATTCAGCGAGACTTGGACAGGCTGGAGTGCTGGGCAGGGAGAAATTTGAAGTTCAACAAGGGTTAAGTGTAGAGTCTTCAACCTGGGAAGGAAGAACTCCATGCACTAGTATAGGTTGGGGATGGACCTGGTGGAGAGCAGTCAAAGCGAAAGAGACCTGGGGGTCCTGGTGGATGGAAGGATGACCATGAGCCAGCAATGTGCCCTTGTGGCTGGGAAGGCCAATGCCATTCTAGGGTGGATTAGAAAGGGTGTGACCTCACCCTCTACTCTGCACTGGTGAGACTGCATCTGGAATATTGTGTCCGGTTCTGGGCCCCTCAGTTCAAGAAAGACAGTGAACTACTTGAAACAGTCCAATGCAGAGCCACGAGGATGATGAAGGGAGTGGAACATCTTCTGTAAGAGGAGAGACTGAGGGAGCTGAAGCTCTTCAGCTTGGAGAACAGGAGACTGAGAGGTGACCTCATCATGTTTATAAATATGTAAAGGGTGAGTCCCAAGAGGATGGAGCCAGGCTCTTCTCGGTGGTGTCCAATGACAGGACTAGGGGCAATGGGTGGAAGTTGAAGCATAGGAAGTTTCAGGTAAATATGAGGGGAAAAAAAATTTCACTGTGAGGGTGACTGGAACAGGCTGCCTAGGGAGATTGTGGAGTCTCCCTCTCTGGAGATATTCAAGACTTGCCTGGATGTGTTCCTGTGTAAACTGGTGCAGGCAATCCTGCTCTGGCAGGGGGGTTAGACTAGATGATCTTTTGAGGTCCCTTCCAGCTCCTGAAATTCTGTGATACAACAGGCCAACAGGGTCTACATCACCCTTTAGCTGTAAATGTGGTATTCATGATTTATTTCACTATTCTTCAGTAAAGTGCAGAGTGATATTTGCTTCATCACACATACCTGTCACTTGAACTTACTGCTCTGAGCAAGTACAAAAAGATGTACACACACATTTCTCTTGAATACCAATTTTTTATCAACTACAGGAGCGTTGAAAGGAGATGCAGCAAATAAGCTCTACAGCCCCATCTGTTGGCAAATGAAGCCCTCAGGAAAGCCATCTATCAACAGCCTTCAGCCAACACTGCTGAAATACAACCAGGTCTTTTTTTTCTTGTCTGATTCAGAGTGTTCCCAGCATAGATCCATGCTATCTGCACAGCAGTAGTGATTTTAACTACCTGAGTGTATTAGAAACTCAGTTGTTAAAACTTGTGTGATTTATTTTTTTGTGTTCTGAGCAACCTGATCTAGTTGAGGATGTCCCTGCTGACTGCAGGGGGTTTGGACTAGATGACCTTTGAAGGTCCCTTGCAACTCAAAACATTCTATGATTCTATCACGTAGTGTTCCATTTCTTGCACCCTGTCTTTGACAAACTTAAATAGGCTGTAAACCAATATAGTGATGTGCAAGAAAATAACGTAAATTTAAGGGACAATAATTTCTGGGCCACTCAATTTAAGAACATTGAGACTCTTGAATGTGTCCAGAGAAGGGCAATGAGGCTGGGGAGAGGCCTCGAGCACAAGCCCTATGAGGCAAGGCCAAGGGAGCTGGGGTTGTTTAGCCTGGAGAAGAGGAGGCTCAGGGGAGATGTTATTGCTCCCTACAACTACCTGAAGGGAGGTTGTAGCCAGGAGGGGGTTGGTCTCTTCTCCCAGGCAACCAGCTTCACAACAAGAGGACACAGTCTCAAGCTGTACCAGGGGAAATTTAGGCTTGAGGTGAGGAGAAAGTTCTTCAAAGAGAGAGTTGTTGGCCATTGGAATGTGCTGCCCAGGGAGGTGGTGGAGTCACTGTCCCTGGAGGTGTTCAAAAAGGGACTGGACATGGCACTTGAAGCCATGGTTTAGTAGTCATGAGGCGCTGGGCGATATGTTGGACTCGATGATCTTTGAGGTCTCTTCCAACCTTATTGATTCTATGATTCTAATATGGCAAATGGACTTCAGTGTCAAACTCACTGCTCAAAACAGCTTCAGATCATTGTATTCTACTCTGTTGTGGTGCAAATCTGTCCAACAGATGCCCAACTGAAGAGCATTTTACCATATAGAAAAGGCATGGTATTGCCCTTTTAACTACCTACTCATGGTGCTTAGAGCCAGGAACTGCTGAAACAATTATTAGCACTGAGTATAATTAGGAATGAGATGGAGTCTTCTCCATGTTGCTTTAGGAGCCTTGGGAGCATGGATGATAATCAGGATCTTATAACTCATGTCACAGGAACACAGGTGAGAAAGAAGATGCATTTCCAGATTATTTGTTGGGAAAATACTTGTGAATGTCTGCTAAAAGTTTAGCTTAGGATAGTATTTTTCCAGTTTTTCAGTGTTTACACTTAATTATATTATCATTTTTGAGTGGAAAACTCTTCTTAGCTCTTCTATGATCTACAAAGTCACACTTCAGTGTTCTGAAAAAAACTTGTTGAGGGCCATTTCCTGTTCTTTTAGTCACCACAATAATAGATCCTCAGAGAAAGGAGCTGTACTAGCTGTCAAAGAACAGAGGAGCACTTAGAAGAGGAGCACTCTAACCTGGCAGGCAAGAGACAAGGGTTCAGATCACAATGCTTGTTCTTAAATTGAAATATTTGAACTGCCCCATGTGTGCTTCGTTCAAATCAAGTACAGAATAGGACATTATATCAGGTAGCACACCAAGGTGCCAAACTTACCCCTCCCATTGTAATGCCATCAATGAGTGCCACATATGGCTTCTTGCAAGTGCCTGTAAGAAATATTTAAAAAAAAAAACATTAGGTCCATTCTTCTGAAAGAAAGCCTTATGTCTAACTACACATGACACACTTCCCCATGCCTTACTACAGCAAGAGCAGCACAACATAAATGGTATATTAAACAGTGAAGTATCAGCTTACAATGAAGGTACTTCATGTAATTCTTAAGCACTGAAAAGAAACACCAGTTACTGACTTACTGCATTCTGAGTGTTGTAAGACAACATTGAACAACCAGCAAATGGCAGAGTTTGCTATGTGAGTATCTGACAATGTAGCCATCACAGATTTAGCTTATCACAGAATCCCATCATGGTGTGAGGTGGATGAGACCTCTGAAGATTATCTAGTCCAACCCCTTGGTAAAGCAGGGACACCCACAGCAGCAGCTTGCCCAGGATCACAATATCCTGGGGGGGACTGGAGTGCTTCCAAAGAAGGAGACTCCACAATGTCTCTGGGCATCCTGTTCCATGGCTCTGTTGCCCTCACAGCAAAGTTTTTCCTTATGTTTAGGTGGAAGATACTATAAATAGCTTTGTAGGATGCTGGGACACAATGATTTCCCTTTCACCCCATTTTGCAGCCTGGATTACCAGCACAGAGCATGTACCTGCACTCCAGAACTTCACTATAAAGCCAGATGCACAGGTAGGTTTAAGCCATGCAATGCAAACATGTTCTGTCTTGCCAACTCTGCTGCTTATTTCAACCCTGTGGAGGCAGGTTGAGATGATAATCTAAAGTACCATAGTTCTATCAGTCAGATTCATCTGTTTGGGCCTTTAAGAGGCATAAATCTGAAAACTTTTCAATTACCACTCATGGAAAGATTCAGAAGCTCACTGTGAATGAAACTGCTGCCTCACTGCATCTTTTCAGGTCAGGCTTATCACTGTCAGGTTGCTGAGACCAGTATCCACTGCAACCATGTTGCAAAGCTTTTCGGTAGTAACTACAGATCCTTGATTTAAAAATTAACCATTTTAAAAGGCAGATCAATCCTTCACATTAGTAGCCATTCAGCCAGGCCTGGACAGGTGGGTAGGGAGAAACTGAAACGGAAATCTTTAACAGCAATTTGATCATCTGCTTTCTGCCTGAATATTAGTGATTTTCCATGCAGCTTTTTTTAATCTCAGCTCTTTTCTGAAGTAGATCAATGATACTTAGTACAGAACTGCACTTTCTGCATCATAGACTTAATTCATCCACATTACACTACTGCTATTGAACCTGGTAAACAAACAAACATTTTCAAAAGTACTAGTTACCATAGCTAAGAAAGGGAATTTACATTCAAGTCCACTATTATGAAAACAGAAGTTGCTATCAGACATACCAACAGCATTGTTCAGGGCATATTCTTCTTTGAAGAAATCTTGTGCCAGTCTATCACCAACTTTTCCTGCATCTCTGATGGCTTAAAAGAAATAAGAATGATAAAGATTACTACAAGCTTAATAGAAGATATAAGCACAAAAATTAAAATTACATGATAATAGTTTGGGGTTTTTTCCTTGCACCAACTTGATCCTAATTTATTTTGAGAAAATTTTCTTCCATTAGAATGTGTTCTTCTATAGGTTTTCATCACCTAACCCCACACTGAAGTAACTCTTTTTTTCCTCACTCACTGAAATGAGTGAGTCAGTGAACTGCTTTAAGAGACCTTTTAAGATCATGAAGTCCAACTATCAACCCAGACCGGCCAGGTCAACACTAAACCATGTCCCTCAGCACCACATCTACACAGCTTTGAAACCCCTCCAGGGGTGGGGACTTCACCACTGGCCTGGGTGGCCAGGTTCAGGACTTGACAACCCTCAAGGGGAACTGTTTCTCATATCCAACCTAAACCTCTCCTGGTGTAACTTAAGGCTATTTCCTCTTGTCCTATGGTTTGTTCCTTGGGAGAAGAGACTGACACCCACCTTGCTCCAAGCTTCTTTCAGGGAGTTGTATGAGTTGAATGACTTGGGGGGAGCTGAATTATCCCAGCACCCCATTTTTGTCTTCACCAGAGAGCTCCTGAGATTCCCCAGCAACAAGGCTGCTGGCAAATTTTGTGCCTTGGCAGTACCAAACCCCAGAGTGAGGGGTGGGGGATGCCAGCCCAGTGGTACTCAGCCTGCTCCCCATCTCTCTTCCATTATTATCATGCTGCAGACTTGGTCACATTTGTGAGTCTATTTTCTTCACAATGCAACCCCCTCCTAATGTAGTCTTGTTTGTGGTATTTCATATTAATATCTGAACAGTCATTTAAAAGTGATTATACTGAAGACTGGATACTAAAAAGGAGAAGCCACTTAGAGCAGGACATAATTGAACAATAACCTGTGCTGCTGGTTTACCTAAAATTTAAAGCAACTGCTTATTTTAACAGTTGGGAGATCTTCTAGAGTCCATAGCTATAAAATAACCACAGGTGTATTGATCACCATTGTCACCTCTGTATTTAACCATCTCAAACATCTGACATAAATTCCCTAGTAGTGACAGAGGGCCCCACTGACACCTTTCAAATTTCTTGCAAATAAGCTGTAAATCTGGGAAGAAAAAAAGTAGACACAAGAATCCTCTCTTCCTAGGAATGACTGGCTGCTATTACCAGTTATTGATTTTAAAAAACCCACCATTTTGACTCTTTTATACCATATTCCAGCAGCTGTTTCCTGACAAATAAACACCATCTGCCCGAGGAGGTGGTGGAGTCACCATCACTGGAGGTGTTCAGGACGAGACTTGATAGGGTGCTTGGTTGCATGGTTTAGTTGGTTGGGTGGTGCTGGATGATAGGTTGGACATGATGATCTTGAAGGTCTCTTCCAACCTGGTTTATTTTATTCTACCAAGGTGTCGTCAGAAATCAGCACAAGTAATCACAGAATGGCTTAGGGTGGAAGGGACCTCAGAGATCCTCTACTCCAACCTCCCTGACATGGGCAGGGATGCCTCTCAACTAGACTCAGCTGCTTAAGGCCTCATTCAACCTGACCTTGAAAACCTTCAGGGAGAAGGCATCCACAACCTCCCTGGGCAACCTATCCCAGAGTTTTACCACACTTATACCAAAGAACTTCATCCTAAGATGCAGTCTGAACCTACTCTCCCTCAGCTTGTGGTGTAGTAAGCCTCTGTTAAGCTGAGTCACAGTAAATAAAGGAAATCAATGCAAAGTAGCAACTGGCAAAGAAAAGTCAAATATTTAAGAGACTATAGTCCTTACCTCTGACATCACCCCCAGCACAAAAAGCTTTTTCTCCAGTTCCCTTTATAATTATTAGACAAGTTTCAGGATCTTGTTCCCAAGTCTAAAAAGAAATAAACATTTCCATGTAAGATTTAAATCTGTGCAAAACCTGCTTTTTTTCTGAATACTTTTTCAAAAAGCAAATCAAACCACACTTAAAAGTTTGTCTTAAAATGAAGTTTGAGAGTTAAATGCTTTTCTGCTACTCCTGTGTCCTGTTCACACCTGACATCAGAGATCAGCAGAGCTGCCTTTCACAGTTCAGAATAACGCCTGAAGAAAGGCAGTGGGACCTGACACAAACTTCAACGGGAACACAATGCTGGGGCAGAAAGCTTCCAATATCTAAAGATACATCAAAAATGTTTCAGACCAAATAATGAAGTGTTTAAATCTAAGATGCATGGCAATGACAACAGCATTTAACTTGTTGGAGTGTTTTGTTGAAATGACTACAACCAGTGCTACTCAAGAACTGGATCAAACCAATTTGTGCATAGATGTTTTGCTAGGTACCAAGACTGTGGTGGGTTTGTTTCTTTTCCTGAGGGAAATACACTGGTAACAAGACTTCAGCAGCAGTGCAACCACAGTGAGAAAAGGATGCCTTTTACAGGCTTTCCCTCCACACTAAAATTATGCTTATATATGTTTATGTATCCCTTATTCAAGTGAGTGTACCCAGATACAAGAAAAACAAGATAGCCAAAAAGCAGGCAACTATCCAACAAATACTGGTATCTAGTAAGTTTGACTTTGCCTATATAATAAATATCATTAACCTAAAAAGCAGTATTTGCATGCTTGAAATTTCATAGCCTGTAGAAACAGTGCCTGCAAATCCACAAATTTCATCTTTAATGAATGACACTGGCAACACCTTCCTTCCCAATGGCTTGTATCTTTTATTTCAGGCATGCAGACTTCCCACAAAACATGCACCCAGTGCAGAGGCAACACCACTACATAGCCTGCTGTGTTACCAAAGGGAACCATAAACCCTGAGTGCTGCTTGCTTTGCATTCAGTTCTGGGTTTAATATGGGTGTCTCTTTATCTATCCAGATGGTAGATTTAACTTTGTTTGACAGCTTATTTCTTTGATGTCTCCTCCTCTAACTTGCTTTAAACTGTTCTTTCCCATCCTATATATCTGGCCAATGCACTCAGAGAGACTTTCATTCCTTCAACCAGTACACCTAGAAGTGTCAGAGTGAGTTTTAAAATTGGTTTTAGGTAACATACAGGTGAGTAGAAGCAAGGCCACTAACCTTTATTTGTGGATAGATTTGTCGGATCATAGAAATATTTATTGCATTGAGAGCCTTGGGTCTATTCAAAGTTATTACTCCTGCACAGCCTTTCTTCTCCAACAACACTTCAGCTGTGGAATCTGTGTGCTTAGACATCTTCTGCACATGCAAAGGCAAATAAATTAAACATATGTCATCAGCCACCTTGAGTAACATACAAGAATTTGCAACATACTCTCAAAGCTCACTGTATAAGATCATAAACCATGCATTTTGTAATTGTACTTGCAAGATTCATTTGCATTTCCTAAACAGTTCTTTCAAAACCATTTTGAGCTCTTTAGAGTACAACAAATTTCAGACAAGCTTTTGAGCCACACACTTTGTTGACAGTGACAATTCATTTAAAAATAAAACAAAGGGGGAAAAAAACCAACAACAAATCCCACAACATAACAAAATACAAAACCAAGGTTCTTTAAGGCTGATATTCTGAAAGTACCTGCCACAATTTAAACAGTAACAGATCCAGGCGTCCCTACTGGCAGTGTGACACTGCAAACCCCAAAGTACACATTGCTTTTTCTGTAAGTGACTTTAGCAGCAGATAAACTGCTGAAGTAGTTTCACAACTGATTTCAAACTCACTGTTGAATATCTAGGAAAAGAACATAGACACTAGCTATAAATGTAGGTAAGGCCAAAATAATTAAGCTTTAATTTACAGTGTAACGGAAACTTGTAGCAAAGTGCTCAAAGATACGGGCAACATTATGCCTGAGCAATAAATGATGGCTTTCACAACCACTGTGAGCAGGCACATTGTAAGTATCATGTGCTGTATCAGGAGAGTTAAGAGTCATAGAATCGGTCAGGTTGGAAAAGACTTCAGAGATCATCGAGTCCAATGTATCACCCAACCCCTCATGACCACTAAACCATGGCCTCAAGCACCACATCCAACCCCTTTTTGAACACCTCCAGGGACAGTGACTCCACCACCTCCCTGGGCAGCACATTCCAATGGCCCAAAAGCTTCCAGCTCGAACAAGATACAGTTCTTACCAAATGTTGTAGTATTACTTGCAGTCTGTTGAGTGGCCTCAGCCTGAAAAAGAAATATTAAAAACACCTAAAACCCCAAACCAGCCGTGCAATCCCCAGACATATGACAGCTCAGTTAAGCAAAGCTGTGTCAGGAAAATTTCTGAAAGCAACCTCCTTTATAAATCCAAGTAACTCCAAGTACAATTTTGATATCAAAACAGTTGGAAACGCCTTACTTAGTAAATAGACAGGAGATGCCCATGCCAACTAATATTTTGAAGTTAGAAGAAGCTGGAAATAATAAGACAAAGAGTTTGGGGGATATGTTCCTATGATACTTAGCAGTGTATGCCTTTAAAAGATTTTCAACCTTTTCCCAGATGAACACTAGCATATTTTGTTGGGGTTTTTTTCACGGTCTTGTAAAAAAACAAGCGTGCCTTTCCAAAGCCTCCGTTACAACATGTCCTTGTGTGTGCACACAAGCGCATAGGCCTTATGTAACAGCTTGAACCAGGCTCCTGCTTCTGTTGCTGACAGGAGATGGCCACGCTGGAACGTTTTGGGAACACGTCACTTTAAGTAATGAGGCTGTTACTTATTAATTATCACGGTACTCCGAGGAAGGAAGACGGCTAACAAGGCCATTCGCTGGAGTTCAGACACATGGCTGCTGTCAACTTTAACGAGCAAGTTTCTCGGCTGCTCGAGAGGACAAACAGAGCCCGGGAACATGCTACATGCCAACAGCCTAGGCTCCTTTTGCAGTACGTGCCCGGTTTAGAACGGGGAAATTAAACCAGGCCTGGCTAATCTACGACTGAATTATTTGTTACACCTGTTCGGGGGGGTTACCATCCGCAGCCTCAGGGGCCTGCCCAAACTACCGCGCCCTGCCGCAGGGCTGAGGGCTCTGCTGGCCCGGCGCCATTTCAAGCCCCCCGGCGCCATTTCAAGCCCCTCAGCGCCAAGCCAGCGAAGCTCTGCCGCTCTTCAGGACAGTCGCAGCCGCCTCCCCATTACCTGGGCAGCGGCCTCAGAACCCGGGCCGCCATGGCAGCAGCCGGCGCGGTCGATCGCCGTCACCGGGACGGGTACGAAAGCGGCGGGCGGGGTAGGACGCATGCGCGGGCAAGCGGCGGGATGGGCTGGGATCCGATCCCCTCTGTTCCACCCCGTTGCGCTCCCTTGCGGCTCAGCGCCCCTCGCTGTGGCGTGCCGCCCGATCCCCTCAGGGGACCCGTCCTACGGCTCCCTCCGAATAGTCCTTTTCGACTCAAGTTAGCGACTAACAAAGGCAGAGTATCCGGCAGACTGCATGGGGTCTGTAAGCAGGGCTGCAGGCCCCTTGCTCAGCAGTTTTAGGATGAGTTTTCCTTACCTTCTCAGGATCTGGGGTGAAACGGTGCTGCGATGCATCCTGGATTAGGGGTGTGAGGGCGCGAGGTGAGGCTGTCCCTTTGTGGGCGAAGCAAATGATGCCGGGTGTAGCAATAATACAAGTTCTGGGGGTTGATGTCCGAGGTAGAGAAAACCTTGGGAGCTGAGCTTTGTGGACTGAAATCGTGTTTTGACAACGTGCTGTTTTCAATGGCTAAACCACTTTCTTAATTTCTCACCTGCTGGGTTGTTTTTTCCCCCCTCATCTTTTACACCTGTGGCCACACCTGTGCTGCCCTCTTAGCTTCTGGCAGAATCATCGTGTTGGTTGGAAAAGACCTCTTAAGATCATTGAGTCCAATCATTATCTAACTCCTAACAAGTCTGGTGCCAAGACAGGTCCCTCAGCACCACATCTGTCTCTTTTAACCATCTCCAGGGATGGGGATTCAACCACCTCCCTGGGGATCCTGTTCCACTGTTGGAGAACCCTTTCAGTTGAAGAAAGTTCTTTAGGTTGGAGATTTCCAACCTAAACGTCTCCTTTTGCAACTTGAGGCCATTTTCCCCATCTCAATCATCATTAAGGGATTAAGGAGCTGCTCTAATGTAACATCCCACCAAAACCTGGTTATCCTAGGAGGTAAATGTAAAGATTAAGCAACTAGCACGGTTACTGCCCTGGCAGTAGCTGCAGGCAGAATTCAGCTAGCACGGTCACTGCCCTGGCAGTAGCTGCAGGCAGAACTGTGAGCTCAAACACTGTGTGCAGTGTAAACAGATACAGAAGTTGTGACCAGGAAATTTGCCATTTTAAAAAACAGATAAGATTAAGGCATGTGAGAATTTATGGACATCATAATAGGAGTCTATAATGCTAAATTAACTTTTGATTTCAGTAACTATGCCAGACCTGATTTTTCTAGGCTGGCGCATACCAGCATGAGACTGATACTGAAAGTGTGATGAACCATGGAGTAAATGAGAATACAGTGCAGCAGGCAGAAATGTAGCTTCATCACCTCACGACATAGCAAGTTCTTAGCATTGGCTGCCTGGATTCACATTCATATTTAACAAAAACAAAAATAATCTTAAACCCTTGTAGCAAAATTACTTTGCTGGAGCAAAAAAAATCCCAGCTGGCTGAAGCACTTCTAGAGACGTCCCCAGGGGGCAACCTTGCTCTTCGTTTCAAGAAACCATTCAGCCCCCCCTTGATGAATCTCTCCTCTGTATTGGCATTTCTGTTGCAGTAACTCTCAGAGTATATTAAGTTTGGTTGTAAAAATCTTAAACTGAATAGGCAGGGGAAAAAAATAATTATTTTTTCTGTATGATGCAGTCTCAGTTTTCAATCTTGTACACTGTGAACCAAACAGGACATGAGGTGCTTTTGCATGTACTGGGAGACTTTACTGCAAACTGATTAATTGCAGAATTCATCAGATAAATCCAGACAATGGGAACTTTTACCTACTGGTGATATGTTCATCAAGGATGCAGCCTATTAGTGTCTTCTTTGTATACTGTTCCACTGCAAGTACAGTGAAATTAAATCTAACCCTGTCTAAATAACACCAGATTACCATACTTAGGATAACTGCATCTCTCATCCAGGAATAACCCAATCAAGGGAAGTTTAACAAAGGGGAGTTTAATAAGCAGGCAGCATTTTTGTATTTCCTATGTCTGAAAGTCATTTTTCAGACAAATATGAACTGAACCTTTCTGAAGGGTAATCTTTTTAGAAGTGTGGTTGTGGAAATGAAGAAATCAGCTTGTGGAGGCTAACCTTGGGTAAGAGCAGGTGGAGGCCTCTGCAAAGCTCTTAATAAATTCCACCTGCACATGGTGCACATGGGCAAGGCTGTGAACAGGACATGATTACATAGAGATGGCTGTTTCTAGAGTCCAAAATAGAAGTCAGTGGTCTGATTCATCTTTCATTTGAGATGATTTTAATCTTTTCCCCCTTCCTAGCTTAAGTATAAATTACGGTGTAGACCCTCTCTTTGCTGTCTTCCACCTGTATGTCTGCTTTAGAACAACAGTGAGGCCTGCTCATTTATACACAGTGAAGTACCAGAAAGCATTGCCTTGCCACAGACACTGATTCCTTTCCATGGTACTGACACAATTTACATTTCATGTTTTCTTTAAATTGTTTCCCTTTTAAAATACTATGTGGTTTCAAGAAGGAATGGTGACAGAAAAAGCCATTTTTTTTCTTGAGCCAGGTGTTCTTCATTTTAAAACATGCTGGAGATGGGTTGACTTTACCTATTTTATTTTTTTTTTGGGGTGGGGGGCAGGTAGGGAGGTGGCAGGTGTTAGCAAATGGCAATTTTCTCACAGCCAGCAAGGCAGTTCAAAAAGAACTGGGATGTCATTCTAGGCTGCACACCTAGTTAATTTTTTTCCCTTTTTTTTCCCAAGTGAAATATCAAACTGAAAATGTTTTCTAAAAAGTGAATAAAAGGTTTCTATAAGCAAGAAATAGGAAAACAGAGTGAAAATCATAGAGTCACAGAATGTTAGGCGTTGAAAGGGACCTCTAGAGATCACCGAGGCCAAGCCCCACTGCCAGAGCAGGATCACCTGGAGCAGGTCACACAGGAACACATCCTGGCAGGTTTTGAATGTCTCCTGAGAAGGAGACTACAAAACTACTCTGGGCAGCCTGTTCCAGGGCTCTGGCACTCTCACAGTGAAAAATTTTGTCTTTATGTTCATGTGGAACCTCCTCTGCTCCTGCCTGCACCAGTTGCCCCTTTGTCCTATTGTTGGACATAACTGAGCAGAGCCTAGCTCCCTCCTCCTGAGGCTGAAGTGACCCTGGAGCAAGGAGGGAGCAGCCTCTTCTCCTTGGTGGCAAGCAACAGGACTAGAGGAAATGGTTACAAGCTGTGCCAGGGGAAGTTTAGGCTGGATATATTTCAGTTAAGATGGGAATATTTCTTCACTGGAAGGGTTCTCAAACATTGGAATGGTCTGCTCAGGGCAATGCTGGAGTCACCATCTCCAGGGGTGTTCAGGCAGCATGTGGACCTGGTGCTTAGGCACATGGTTTGGTGTTGACCCTTCAGTGCTGAATTGAAGGTTGAACTGTATGATCTTTGAGGTCTCTTCCAACCAGATATATTCTGTAATTTTGAGACACTTGTCCTTCACATATTCATAAACATGAATGAGGTCTCTTCGCAGTCTCCTCCAAGCTAAACAGCCCCAGCTCCCTCAGCCTTTCCTCACAAGGGAGACATTCCATTTCCTCCATCATCTTTGTGGCTCTGCACTGGACTCTTTCAAGCAGTTCCCCGAGGTCCTTTTTGAACTGAGGAGCCCAGAACTGGACACAGATGTGGCCTCAGCAGGGCAGAGCAGAGGGGGAGAAGAACCTCTCTCAACCTACGAACCACATCCCCTCTAATCCACCCCCAGGATCCCATTTGGCCTTCTTGGCATGAGGACACATTGCTGGCTTATGGTTATCCTTCTGTCCACGAGGACCCCTACACTGGTCTCCAACAGGTCAGTCCCCAACCTATACTGGTCCAGGGAGTTGTTCTTTCCCCCTTGTTGTTTTTTATTAAATATGAAAATAAGTCATGTGAGAATAAGTGAAATGACCTTTAACCAGGGAGTTTATAGATGATGTTACTAATATAAAAGAGGGCTGTGGGAGATTGGATATACATGGAACTCAGGGAATGTAATTGCAATAGCCAGAAGGATAGGCAGCTTGCAGTTCCTCCACTTAGAGAGATTTCTTGACAGTGTTTTTCAGCAGGTTTGGGAAGAGAAAACAAATTGCAGACTGTAGGAGGACTTTAGAACTGAGCAGATGTTTTCAGGTTTTGTTTCTGGGGCTTTTTGGTTTCTTTTCCAGAAGAAAACACAACTTTGAAATGTGGGAGCTCTTCCCGAGGAGGATTCCAAGAGCATCTCTGATGTGTACTCTATGCCACTTACATACCCCTAATTAATCCTTCATTTGTACCTCTCCCTTTGCCTCTGAGAGCTCCTGGTGTAGTTCACCAAGACTAGATGATAAATGGTACAATAATTCATTGTGTCCTGTTTTCCTGCTTTCAGGCTTGCTGTAAATTTAATCTTTTCATCTGCTGGCCTAACAGCCTCCAGTTTCTCTGTGTGGGTAGTAGCTGCATCTTTGCAGTGTATGAAGGTAAGGAAAAATGACTCTGTGAAGGTTTGAGGAATAGAATGGTTATTACTATTGTGGCAAACAATTCTTGGATTGTTTTTCCTCTGTCCAAGCTCAGGTGACAATACTCTAAAATGCCTCCACTAATGACAGAGGTTCAAATGTTCCTTGCACCAGTGCGATCACCAAGTGCTAAAGGCTTAGATCTGCCATGGAGAGTCTTCCACTGGTATCAGTGAGAGTAGAAGTAGACTTAAAATAAGTGGAAAAATGAATCTTTTTCCACTCTCTACTAAGCTTGGCCAGGGAAAGACTGAACCAGAGGAAATGCATCTGTAATATGGAGAAGCAGATTTTTGCCTTTGTCTGCAACATGAGTGATCCCCTGGGAACACTGTGCCTTCCCCAGGGCTTCTGGTCAAAGACTTCAGATAATGCCTCCATGAAGTCATAGATTTGGGATGAGAGCACAGCTAATGGCACACAGTAGTGAATTGCTTCAGTAAAAAGTGTGTTTGAGGGTAAAATCACACTTTTCCCCCACCCCCCTTTCTTACCAGTTAATTTGCATCTTATCAGTGGGGAACTAGAAGTGTTTGGAAAAGGATGAAAGCAAATCCATAATGAAACTGTGTGAGTGAAGTAATTTCCATTTTCTTTCGGCCTCAGAGGGCACTGTAGGGAAAGTGTGTGGGTGGCTGGGTGCTGCTGCAGACGCTGCGGTGCTGATGAGGCTGGGAGAGAGGCCCCAGGCAAGGTCCATCCACCAGTGGGTTCCTGCCCTCCCACCGCCCCGGCTTAGATTTACCTCTGGCGCTGCATCCACCCTGGCAGCACCCCCTTAGGTTAGACAGGACCCTGGGCAAACACCCTCCTACATCTTTCTTCCCTGCTGCCACAAGCAATCTGTCACTCCTCCCCTCGAACCACCCTCCACCCACGTACAAACCCAGAACTGTAAGGAACGCCCTCTTCCCTCCCCTCTTCCCTCCCCACGGGTCTGTTCTTTTTCGTGGGTGAAAAATGCTCTCTTCCAGAGATCCTGGTCAGCCCTGAATTTGGCTTTGAGACCCAAGCTCTTTGATACCTTTTAGGGTCACAGCTTGGAGAGCTGTGCTTGCAGATCTATTGTGTTAGTTTTTCATTTGCATATAATTGCATATGTGCGGGTGGGAAGGGGCTATTTGCTTCCCACTTGCTTTGATATGCCTCCCTTCCTAAGAGGACTGCTTCCTTCCCTTCCTGCTCCCGGCCTCCCACGCATCCAGCGATGAGAAATGCTGCAGAAAACTGACCAGCTACCAACCCGCCCACCTGAGGAGGAGGAGCACTAGCAGCAGCAGCAGCACATTTCTCTCTCAGCTTTTTAAACACGGTTAAAAAGAGCTGTGGCGTGGGTGGAAATAGCTGTAGGGAGTGTGTGTGGGAATGGGGCCAAAAGAAAGTGAATTTTCTCTTGGTAGGACAGTTAACTTCTAGTGGACCAGAAAAATCCCCCAAGGATATCTTGCTGCTGAGGGTGGTTTTGGATGTATAATTAGTTTTTAAGGTTATGTTTCTCAGGTCTGGAAAGAATGCAGCTGAGTTTCTTTGTCCCTGGTAGTGCAAGTGGTGGAACAGTGGTAGCCAGCACACTGCTCAGGGAAGCTTGCTTATCAAGTGGTGTTTTGTTGTTGTTGTTTTGTCGGTTTTTTTTTCCCACCTGCTTAGCAAATGATGTTTCATTGCACCCCTTGTGCCATCACATCTCTTGTTCTGGTCATGATGCATATGCTTGATTCTATGAGAGTCAGAGCTGCCTGTATGTAGGAAGAGAAAGAGGCATGTGGTTGTCACACAGTGTAGCTATGTATTTCGAAATACCATCCCTGTTGGACCTCTTGAAATAGCACTATCCCAGAATATCAGTTAATTCAAGATTCACTCTAAATTTGTGCTTCTATAAGAGATTAAATTCAAGCTTATTTACGTGGTAAAAGATGTTATTTGAGGTGCTTTGCTTGTATTATATTAAAATAGCAGTGAAACTAGTACAGGAAAATAGAACTTGTAAGACTAGTGGTGTAGAGTGCAAAGTGCTGCTGCTGCTTAAGCAATCTCACAGACTCCCAGAACCAAGGGTACAGAACAGCTTTCAGGTCCTGATTTGGTTTGACCTAGCTGTCTGGAGTACAGGTTTTACAATATGTAATCCCAACCTGTCCTAGTTTGCTATCCTAGTTTGAGATTGTTACATGCATTCTTCTCAATCCAAAGCTCTACCTAGACATTTATTTTGGTTAGATTTCTCATCAGCATCAGACTTTCCATGTATATTACGATCATAGAATCTCAGAAAGGTTTGGGTTTCAACATTCTTGCCATGGGCAGGGACACCTCCTACTAGACCAGGTTGCTCAAGACCCCATCCAACCTAGCTTTCAACACTTCCAGGCTTGGAGCCTCCACCACTTCTCAGGGCAACCTGTTCCAGTACCTCACCATCCTCATCACAGGGATGAATTTCATCTTAACATCTAATCTAAATCAAACTCCTTCCAGTTTGAAGCTGTTACCTCTCAGCCCGTCCCCACATGGCTTTGTAGAAAGTCCTTCCCCAGCTCTTCTGTAGGCCCCCTTGATCCAGCATCTTCTTTCAAGATGTGTTCCCTAATGGTTCAGATACAGTAACAGCCAGTTAATGAACTGTGACTCTCATGCTTAGGGCATGTGATTTTCCCCTAGTGAGATGATATTTGCCTGTTTTTAGCCCTGTGCAGTAACTTCCTTCATGGAACAGGAGTGCACACTGAAGTGTGAAATCCTGTCACAAGGCAACTTGCCTTCCAGTCGAGACACAGCAGTTTGCCAGCCTCGTTTCACAGGACCACACAGATAAAGTGCAGTAGGGAACTGGTCTCACCGACTTCAGTGCCTCCTCCCCTGCCAGCCTATCTCCTGTAGCTCTGGGAGATCTTACCCTAAAGCAAGAATTAAAAATGCAGGTTTAGTTCCTACAGTGATGAGCTCAGAAACAAAGGAAGTTGTGAGTAAGGCTAATTAACACATCTGCATGTGACACAACATAAGAATCAGCTGATGGATTTATGTTAGAACAGTATGAATAGAGATATAACCTCAATGGAACTTCTTATCCTGGCATTTTAGAAGTCTTGGTACTAAATGGTGATTAATATTTTAAATATATCCTTATAAGCTTCCATTGAATCTTGTGTAACTCACCATCATCATCTGCTGCCATTGGGTAGCAGCCCTGAGGATGAACAATACTCCAAGTAGGAAGTTCATGTCACTTGCCTGATTTCCTTTAAAACATTGCAGCAATTCCTTTGGCAGCAGCATTTTGAAGCACTGTTGGCTCACTTGTAACCCTGTCTCTCATTTAACTTTGGTTCATTTAACTTTAAAGGTAGTGCTTTGCCTACCTTTCATATCAATGAATGCACATCAGATTTCAAATGCAGCTTACATTCTTTTCTTGCCAACTACTGTTAGCCTGGAATTTTCCTTCTATGATCCATTGTGAGAAGAATGATATTATTCCAGAAGCAGTGGAAAAAAAATTAACAAAACCTTTTTAATCATTAAAAACCTATTTTAGGAGCTTGGCTCTGGGTGGAACATTCCTGTTGGCCTCCCTGTGTAATCTGGTGTAGGTGATCCTGCTCTGGCAGGAGGATTGGACTAGATGATCTTTTGAGGTCCCTTCCAGCCCCTGAAATTCTGTGATCTATTGTTCAGCTGGAATGTTACACACTTTGATGTTGAGCTATCTAGTCCTGAACCCTTCTTTCTTGAGGGTTGTAGTAAACATCTTCTTACCTCACTTTGTTTCAGTCAGAATCAGTGAGCTAAGCACAAAAGCATTTGATGGTAATTAGTAGCTTTCTGACAGTCCAGGGATTTGAGTGGCACCTGGAGCACCTCAGATGTTTATTTTAAGAATTTGTTGCTCCAAATTAAAGAGAGGCTCTTCAGCAGGGCAGTTTGGCTGACAGAGTGACAGTCAGGATCTTATTAAATGGATGTGTGTGTATTCAAACCTTTCCATGCTACTCATCTGACGCCCCACACGGGTATTCATTTTCACTTGGAAAGATCTACATTTGATTTGAAAAGTCACTATTAAGAATGTTTTTCAAAAATTCCTTCTATTTTACTAGATTCTGGGGTACAAATAAAACTGTTCATCAAAATAATGCCTTTGGAGAACATTGCCTAGGGAAAGAACTCATTGAATGCTACAAATGATGTGGCTGACTGGAACAATTAAAAATGAGAGGGGAAAAAATAAAAAGTAGGTAGGCAAAATAAATCACAGTATCACACAGAATGGTGGGGGTCAGAAGGAACCTCTGGAGATCATCTAGCCCAACTCCCCTGATAAAGCAGGGTCACACCTGGGCAGGTTTGCAATCTCTCCAGAGCAGGAGACTCCACAACCTCTCTGGGCAGCCTCATCCGGTATATTGGCATCTGCACAGCAAAGTTTTTTTTTTCTCATGCTTAGGTAGAACTTGCTGTGTTCTAATTTGTGCCCCCTGCCCCTTGTCCTGTCACTGGGCACCGCTGAAAAGAGCCCAGCCCCATCCTCTTGATCCCCACCCTTACACGTATTGATCAGTCTGCTCTTCTCCAGGCTAAACAGCCCCAGGTCCCTCAGCTTGTCATAGAGGTGCTCCAGTCCCCTCAGCAAAGACTTGTAGCCTCTGCTGGACCCTCTTCAGACTCTTGAACTGGGGAGCCCAAAAATGGACCCAGTAATCCAGATGTGTTTAATCTGGGGCACAGTATCACAGTATCACCAAGGTTGGAAGAGACCTCAAAGATCATCGAGTCCAACCTGTCACCACAGACCTCATGACTAGACCATGGCAGCAAGTGCTATGTCCAATCCTCTCTTGAACACCTAGAGGGGGAGGAGACCCTCCCTTGACCTGCTGGCTAAAAGCTTCTTAATGCACCCCAGGATACCACTGATTTTGTGGCCACAAGAGCACATTTCTGGCTCACAGTGATTTTTTTTTTTGTCCACCACCACTCCCAGGTTCTTCTCTATGGAGCTTCATTCCATCAGTCCCTGACCTGTTCTAGTGCAGGGAGTTATTCTTCCCCAGGAGCAGGACTCTCTGCTTGCCCATGTTGAACTTCATGAGGTCCCCATATAGAGTCCTTTAGGCTATTGAAAAAAAAACCCCACCATCTCTGATTGCTGCTCTCCTGTTCTGTGTGTGTCAGTATCAGGGATCAGCCTCCAGCTTGGGCTATTTGCGAGGAAATGCTTGCTTCAGTGCAACTCAGTTTACCAGCCCTGTGTGTAATTATTAACCCAATGGGAAGGACCTGTAGCAAGTCAGAAGGAAAAGTGTTTTTTACAAAGAAATAGGGTCATCCTGGAACACAAACACTTCAAATGGAAGTGGCAGAGTACTTGGTTCCTAGAGCCCCCACTCAGGGAGTATTCTTTCCCAGGGATCCACTGCATGGTGAAGAAAGGCAGTGGCAGCCATGGCAGGGCACAGTATAGATCTAAGTTCTTCACAAGGAAGTACATGGTCTCTGGTAATGTTAGTTCCTCGCTGTAATCTCAATCTTCCTTCTGCCCCATGGCTTGCATGATTGCATTGGTTCTTCTGTCCAGACATTGGCAGTGCCACCTCTTCTCTCATCATCTCTCTGTGACAGCAAGACTGGAACAGAGGTTCATGCTGCTTAGAGCAGGATATGGGAATGTATAATTTCAGAAATAACACGCAACACAGTGTGATTTAGTCATACTTTGACACACCTCTGTCTGCCAAGAAAAATGCACTGCCTTACAGAGCTGTTGCTAAGAGCACTCCTCCCTCCAGGCTCTAGGAGTGAGAAGATGCTTTATTGTATGGTTAGCTGCAGGAGTTAACAGCAGGGTTTCAATCTGGGAACTGCCAAGATATTAAAGCACACAAATCTGTTGCTTGAATTAAGGGCTGAGCTTCTGCTTAGGAGATGTAGCTCCATGTAGAATTAGCCTAGGGCATGATTTCATAGATTTGAGACAATTTGAAAAGCCATTCTGTTGACATTTGTATTGTAAAGGGGGGAAAAAAAAAAAATTAAGATGTTGTTTTGGCCAGCTCCAAGAAGAAAGGTCTTTTCTTTGGCTTATGTGAAAGCTCAACAGTTTTCTAAGAAAGAAGTTGGGGAAAAAAAAATCAAAGAAAAATCCAGTTTCAGTCTGAAATCATAGAATAGCTTTAGGTTGAGAGGGACCTTTCAAGGTCATCTAGTCCAACCTCCCTGCCCTGACTGAGCAGGCACATCCTCATTTAGAGCAGGTTCCTCAGAATTCCAAACAACCTGACCTGGAATGGTTCCAGGGATGTGGTTTCTACCACCTCTCTGCCAAGGTTTCACCACCATCACTGTACAAAATTCTTCCTTCTATCTAATCCAAATCTCCCCCTTTTAGTTTCAATCCATCACACCTTGTCCTGTCACAACAGGCCCTCCTAAAAACTCTGTTCCCAGCTTTCCACTTGGCCCTTTATACATCCTGAAAGGCCACAATAAGGTGTCTCTGGATCCTTCTGTAGTCTGAACAACCTCAACTCTCTCAGCCTGTCCTTGCAGCAGAGGTGCTCCAGCCTTCAGGGGAGGAGAGGGGAGGGGAGAAAAGAGGAGAGGCTCTTTTTTCCTAAACAAATAACCTAACAATGGCTTCACTGCAAGCCTGTAGTGCTCTCAGCTGCTACCCATCTCTACAGGAGGATACAAGGGATTCTTTTAGCCCAGGACAAACAAATCCATGCTGTATTAAAATGTCTGTCTTTTTTTTTTTTTTCCCTAAGAAAAGATCCAACCTATCTGAGAATTTTCCACCTGCTTCAGTTTTTAAGTGGAAAGAACAAACCAAAGCAATACAATATTTACCCAAGTAAAAACACCAAACTTTTATCAGGTCCTCCAGCAGAGTTTCAGGAGGTTGCAAGGTTTTTCAACAAGCAGTCGGCTTTCTGCTTCACAGTAACTCCTTTGCTTCTGTCAGTTGCTCTCAACAAGCCCTCATAATGCTTGTAGGTAATAGAATTACCTGCAACAAAATTACTGTAACAACAGATTGTGACTTCGTCCCAGCATAATAACAGCCAGAAGCACATCTCTCAGGAGTTAAGTGGAGTTATTTCAAGAAGGTGAAAGGAAAACATCCTCCCTAGAAGATGTCTCTTCATCTTATACCTAGAAACTTTTTGCCAAAGATTTCAGTGCCCTGTGCTGTGTAACCTTCACCTTTCTTGTTCAGGAAGGGGGACTGTGTCTAGCTGTGTCTTAACCTTCCACTCCTCATAGGATGTGGGCAGTATTTACCTGTCTGATAAAAACCCCATAGTTCAGCCTTGTTTTAAACTGCTTCAACTTGGAAAGTTCAACAACAGTTTGGTTCACTTTCTGTCTCTGTTTTCCAGACAGGTCCGAGTTAATTAGTAGCTAACTTTCCAGTGGCCATTTCCTCCTTTCAAGATTTTTTGTATATAAACCATGTGTTATTTGTTCAGCCACTGTTGTCACAAGGAGATCACCTTCACCCAGCTCAGAGTCCAAAGGTTTACCAGGTATTTTTAGCTCATAAATCTAAAGCATAGACAGGCTTTGTAAACCAGTTCCTGCATTCTAGTTTAGTGCTACTGCATTGGCTTAAAATTCAGTGCTGTTGGGTCAAAATTTAAACTATATTGCAGTCTGGTGCCTTGAGAAGTCTTCTCCAGCAATGCTGTTTGGAATGGTAGTTGATGCTGAAGTTACTGATTTAGAAAGCAAGAGAGGCACAGAAGGTAGTCAGGCAACCTGTGTGTCATGTGCAAGTTTCGTCCATGTACGTTTTGATTGGTGCAGTTGACACTGCACCAGATGGGTGGGATAACATCCAGAGGGGCCCGGAGAAGCTTGAGAAGTGGCCTTCTAGAGGTTCAAAAAGGCCAAGTGCCAAGTCCTACACATGGGTTGGGGCAATCCCTGCTCTCAATACAGACTGTGGGATGATGTAATTGAGAGCAGCCCTGTGGAGAAAGACTTGGAGGTACTGGTGTATGGAAAAGCTGGATGTGAGCCAACAATGTGCACACAGCCCAGAAGCCAGCTGCATCCAAAGCAGTGTGGGAAGCAGGTCAAGGGAGTGGATTCTGCCCCTCTGCTCTGGTGAGACCTCACCTCGAGTAGTGTCCAGCTCTGAAGTTCTCAGCAACAGAAGGACGTAGAATTGTTGGAGCAGGGCCAGCTGTTTCAGTGTTCCACCCTCATTGTAAAGAACTTCCTCCTTGTGTCTAACCTGAATCTGCTTTGCTCCAGTTTCAAACCATTGCTCCCTGTCCTATCACTACAAGCCCTTCTAAACAGTCTCTTCCCAGCTTTCCTATAGGTCCCCTTCAGAGATTGAAATACAGCTATAAGGTCTTCCCAGAGCCTTCTCTTCTCCAGGCTGAACAGGCACATCTCAGCCCATCTGAAGAGGTGCTCCAGCCCTCTGATCATCTCTGTGGCCTGGTCCAGCAGGTCCGTGTCTGTATTGCGCTGGGGACCCCAGAGTTGGACACAGTGCTTCAGCTGAGGTGTCAGAAGAGCAGAGAGGCAGAATCACCTCTCTTGACCTCCTGGCCACGCTTCTTTTGTTGCAGCCCAGGATGTTAGTGGCCTTCTGGGCTGCAAGTACACATTGTTGGCTCATGTCCAGTTTCTCATCCATCAGCACCCTCAAGTTCTTTTCTGCAGGGCTGCTCCTGTCTCCTCCTAGCTTCATTTGATGTTCCCTAATCCATGCAAGAGAAAAAAAAGCAAATTAACCTACTTTCTCCAGTGCATGACTTTGTAAATCTATATCCCTGCTAAGATGCCTCCTTTCCTGACTGGTGAAATATAGACTACTTGGCTCTTCCAAGCACAGAATTCATTCCAAACTTCTGAGCACTTCTCTGAACCCTTTCCAAATCTAATATATTCTTTTTTGAAACAAGGAGACCATACTGATCTCTTCACCCCTCCCCCCCAAATTCATATGGGATCTATGTCTGAAAAATCCATTTATTATGCTAAAATAGAATTCTTTCTTTGCAATTGGTTTTGCACTTAACAGTCTTTCTCTTTTTTTGTCCCCCCTTTGACAGCTTTGAACCTTATGGTAATAAACAGCTGATGCCACACTGTAGCAATACAAAGAATCCTCAGGGAGCTTGGTTTTACCTCCTAAAAGTGGAGAAAATTTGCCCAACCCTGCAGGCAACAGACTTTTTCTCAACTATGAATAGATGAAGGGGAAGAGAGGAGAAAGAAGAAAAGGAATTAGTAAATGAATTTAAAAAAACCCTTTAGGATTGATAGTTGATGTGCTGGTTTAGGAAGGCATAGGGAAAAATAGTGTTACACAGACAAAAAACTAGTTTTTTGTTCTGCTTTTTGTCACCTTCCTCTCTGTTGTGTTTCTTTTCCTCTCTTTTCCCACCCAACTGTTTCAAAGGCATCTCCTTCCAATGATGCATCAATTTTCTGTCTGCTTGAGGTTTAGAAATAGCTGAACTGTTATAAATAGATCCCAATCTGCAGGAGACAAAGGGAATGGAAATCTTGTAAAAAGTTAGATGGAAAAAAAAAAAATGTAGATGTGGATTGAGATTCAGATGTCTCCCAGAGTGGAAGTACTCACTTTGAGATGCTTTATTAACTGCTGCACAGGAACTCGTGCTCCTTGTGCAGCAGCAGGGAACAACCAGGTGGAACCAGGTGGTACTTTTGGTCTCAGTGCCAAGCAGAGAATGACATCCAACCCTGTCTCCAGGAGCTGACAGAAGAAGGCACCTTGCAGTTCCTTACTGTGAAGCTAAAAGAGAGCAGGCAATTAAATATTGCAACCCCTTAGAGCCACTAAATTGGAATGTTTCACTTTGGCATTGGAATTGTTTTGGAAGTACTGATGCACTCCTAATTGTTAGCCTTGTGGGATTAAGTGCACCCTCAGAAAGTTTATTGGCAATGCCAAGCTGTGTGGTCAACATGCTGGAGGGAAGGGATGGCATCCAGAGGGACCTTGACAGGCTTGAGAGGTGGGCCTAAGCCACTTTCATGAAGTTCAACAAAGCCAAGTGCAAGGTCCTGCACCTGGGTCAGTGCAATGGCAAGCACAAAGGCAGACTAGGTGGAGAGTGGATGGAAAGTAGTCCTGAGGAGAAGGACTGGGGACACTGGTGGATGAAAAGCTCAATGTGAGCCAGCAATGTGTGCTCACAGACCAGACACCAGCTGTACCCTTATCTGCATCACAAAGGAGCGTAGGCAGCAGGTCAAGGGAGGGGATTCTGTCCTTCTGCTCTGCTCTGGTGAGACCCCCCTGGAATATTGTGTCTAGCTCTGGAGCTCTCAGCAGAAGGAAGACATAAAACTGTTAGAGTGGGTCCAGATAAGGTCACAAAACTGATCAGAGGGATGGAGCACCTCTGCTACAGAGACAGGCTGATAGGGTTGGGGTTGTTCAGCCTGGAGAAAAGAAGGCTCAGGGGAGACCTTAGAGCAGCCTTCCAGTATTTGAATAGGGCTACAGGAGAGCTGGAGAGGGACATTTTCCAAAGGCATTGAGTGACAGAGCAAGGGGTAACAGCTTCAAACTGGAAGAAGTTCAATTTAAATTAGACAGTAGGAGGAAATTCTTCCCTATGAGGATGGTGAGGCACTGGAACAGGTTGCCCAGAGAAACTGGGGAGGCACCAAGCCTGGAAGTGGTGAAAGCCGTGTGGAATGGGGCCTTGAGCAACCTAGTCAAGTAGGAGGTGTTCCTACCCATGGCAGGGGTTTGGAGGTAGATGATCTTCAAAGTTTTTTCAACCCAAACTATTCTATGATTCATCAGGTTTACTCCCCTAGTACACTTTGCCTCCAAATTCCCTTAATCTCAGGGAAGTGTCTTAGCATATGGTTGAAATCATCTTCTTGTCCAACAAGGCAGTGCAAAAATCAAAACTGGGAAACAGTCTAATATCCTTTTGTTTCTGTCTGAGTCCTCCTTTGTAAGGTCATTTAGAGCCTGCTGATACTTCCAAACAGACTTCAGGACAAGTAGTTGTTCTGCACTGAAACCTGACAGCTGGGGGTGGTATTCTTCCAGCCATATACATATAGCTGCAGGCCACTTTCTTATCCTTTGAGTAGGTAATTTTGTTAAAATCTCTGTGAGCAAGATGGTTTGGTAACTGTGGGAAAAATATGGCCTTAAATGGAAGGGACAAACTTTTCTATGATATGTTTCTGTTTTGAAGAGAAGCCCCATCCTGAAACCAGGCTGAGTTTCACAGTAGCTACATGGAACCACCCAGGTTGGAAGAGACCTCTAAAGCTCATCTAGTCCAACAGCCTTGTAGTGAGCAATGACACCCTCAACTAGATCAGGTTGCTCAGAGCCTCGTTGAGCCTCACCTTAAATATCTCCATGGATGTGGCCTCAGTCACCTCTCTCAGCAACCTGCTCAGCCACCTTCGTTGTAAAGAACTTGTTCCTAACATCCAATCTAAATCTGCTCTTCTCTCATTTCAAACCATTGCCCCTCATCTTATCACTGCAGGCCTTTTGAAACAGTCCTTCTGCATCCTTCTTGTAGGCTCTCTTCAGGTACTGGAAGGTTGTTATTAGGTCTCCCTGGAGCCTTCGCTTCTCCAGGCTGAACACCCCCAGCTCCCTCAGCCTGTCCTCAAAGCAGAGGTGCTCCAGCCCCCTGATCATTTTCATGTCACTCCTCTGGACTCGCTCCATCAGGTCCATGTCCTTCCTGTGTTGAGGGCTTCAGAGCTGGACACAGTACTCCAGGTGTGGTCTTACAAGAGCAAAGTGGTAGAATCATGGCAAGCACCTTGCCATAGCCTATAGATTCCTCCATCTTGGCCAAATACAGTGTCACACCTCTAACAAAGGACCTGTAGGACCTTTGCTTGAAAAGTGTCTCCAGCTGTCATTGTTTTAATTGAAATTTCAAGCAATGTACACTGCAGAATCAGGTTTTTCAAACCTAAATTAACATTCTATTGAAAGCTAAACATATGTTGTTGTGGGGTTTTTTCACTGTCAACAATTTGGTTTCCAGGTTTGGAAAAGAAACATTGCTGGGGAGGAATCCAATAAATGCATTAATGAACTCAGGGAGTATGGAACTATTAATATCTTCTGCAGATTTGTTTTTCTTATTTTTATCTTCCCCTTCAGACTCTGAAACAAACAGATGTTCTGAAGCTTTCCACTGAGACTGCTACGGTATGTTGAGTCCTACCTTAAATACATTGTGATTATTGGGATGCTGTAGGGAACAGGTGGATAGCTGTGTACAATCTCTCTGAGACAATTTGTACCATTGCATGAAATCTTTATATCACTGACAGCCCTAAAGAGAAAACATCTGAAACATTTCTTATATGTTAGTAATTATTTTTATTTCCAGCCAGGATTCTGAATAGAAACATTGCTTTATCCTTTAATATTCTCAGAGAACATTAAAGCTGCTATTACTGTTCTATGGCATGACTGACAACATAGTTTCCCTGTCCTAAGAACATTTAAAATAGCTGAGTATTTGTTTGTCTGAAAAGGTTCTATTTATTGCTCAGTCATTTTTGATCAGATAGTGCTTTGCATCTCAGTGTAAAATGAGTCTATGGCAATCTTCCTGCTGCTGCCACTGAAGTAATAGAATCATAGAATGGGTTGGGATGGGAGGGAACTCCAAAGGTCATCTAGTCCAAGTACCCTGTAGTCAGCAGGGACATCCTCCACTAGCTCAGGTTGCTCAGAGCCTGGTGGAGCCTGATCTTGAATATCTCCAGGCATGGGGTGTCAACTACATCCCTGGGCAAGCTGTTGCAGTGTTCCACTGCCCTCACAGTAAAGAATTTGTTCATAACATCCAGTCTAAACCTGCACTTCTCTAATTTCAAACCATTGCCCCTCATCCTTTCACACAGGACCTCTGCAGCCTTCTCAGAGGCCCCCTTCAGGTACTGGAAGACTGCTATTAGGTCTGCCCAGAGCCTTCTCTTCTCTAGGCTCAACAACCCCAGCACTCTTAGCCTGTCCTCATAGCAGAGGCACTCCAGTCCCCTGATCATTTTCATGACCCTCCTCTGGACCTGCTCCATCAGATCCATGTCCTTCCTGCATTGAAGGTTCCAGAAAATTAAAAACATTGGTTCACTGAACATCCAGTGCACAGTGTCAAGGATTTGCTTGTTGATAGTTCTTCCAAATGTGACTTGTACAACTGCAGTTAATGTTTTTCTGACCCACTAGACCACTCCTCACAGCTCAAAAATCTCTCCAGTCAGCATGAAACACAGTTCACCAAGAGATTCCCTTGCCCCATCCACCTCTTCTCTCTAGTAAGTCAGGTCTAAGGTACATTGTTCTGTATAGTAAGGAATATCATCGGGAGGCTCTGTGAAGGGTATCACTAAATTGCTCATTGTTTTCAAACTTTAGGGGGGAGGGACTGTTTGAAATTCATCTTGAAAGTGACTTCCAGTAATCAGTATTGCATGGATGATCTCATATTAACCAAGAAGCTAAAAACAGCTTAACCCAGCAGTTATGCAGGAGGTCCTGAGATGAAATACAAACTGAAAAAGATCAGTTTGCTTTCTGGGGAAACATGTTAGCTGGCTTGGCTAACATCATGCCTCACTTCTGTGGGAAAAGTGACATTTGCTGCTCCTATTCATCATGAAGCAAACTCAGCCCTAGACAGAGATGGATGTGAAGCTTCTGAAGTCAGCAGCTAGCCTTGGCCTCAGCATGGTGCAGTGTGTCCCTCAGTACAAAAGGTGATTTCACTGCTGGTGCTGCTCGGAAATCAGACTTGTGCATACTAAATAAAAATGCCTATCTTAGTCTGGGCTTGGGTTTGCAAAGCTAAGTTGTAGAAGGCTTGAGGAGAAACTGAGGGAGCTGGGGCTATTTAAGTTGGAGAGGAGCAGACTGAGGGGTGACCTCAATATTGATGAATATGTCAAGTGTGAGTGCCACGCTCTTCCCCGTGATGCCCAGTGAAAGGACAAGGCGCAGTGGGTGGAAGGTGAGGTGTAGGAAGCTCTATGGAAACATGAGGAAGAATTTTTTCATTGTGAGGGTGGAACAGTGAAACAGGCTGCCCGGGGGGGTGTGGAGTCTCCCTCTCTGGAGATATTCAAGACCTGCCTGGAGGCATTCCTATATGATCTGCTTTAGGGGATCCTGCTCTGGCAGAGGGGTTGGACTGGATGATCTTTCCTGGTCCCTTCCAGCCTCTAACATTCTGTGATTCTGTGAACCTTCCTGAATGCATTCCTGTGCAGACTACCCTAGGTGATCCTGCTTTGGCAGGGGGGTTGAACCTGATGGTATCTGGAGGTCCCTTCCAACCTCTAATTTCTGTGGCTCTGTGATTCAGTTCTGTGAATTTAATCAGGCAGATAAGATCATATGACTATACTTGTATCTCATTCAAAAAAAGCCCAGTTAAAAACTGCTTTGAGCACTTGGACATTTTTTTTTCTAGCCACATCAATGATGAGCTAGTCTTTGGATCAAAGGAGCAGAATATGTAACACTGTGTAAATCAGAGGTAATTTTCTTCAGTAATCTTTCAATTCTGAACCTCAAATAAAACTTGGTTTGGCTGTGCAGTGATACTGTATTGCCTTTAAAAGCTGTTCACAGAAACTTAGTCAAAAGCTGAGAACTCAAGTTCCCATTGACCTCAAGTCACTGACTAGCAATTAGGAAAACAGGGATATCTGACCCTATATGTGAGCTTTTGGTGAATGTAAAGGACAATGCTAGAAAATCTCTTGCTTGAAGGTCTAGAGGAGGCCACAAAGATGATCAGAGGGCTGGAGAACTCCTCCTATGAAGACAGGCTGAAAGGATTGGGGGCCATTCAGCCTGGAGAAGAAAAAGCTCCAGGGTGACCTTAGAGCTGCATTTCAATATCTCAAGGGGACCTACAGGAAGGTTGGGGAGTGTGGTGGGTTAACACCTTTTTCTGAAAAACAAAAGAAGAAAGCAGGGTGGAGGGCTTGTGGGTACTTTACACTCCCTGAAGGGCGTCTCCCCCCTGGGAAAGCTGAGTCTGTTCCACTCCCCCCTCCCTGCCCAGCAAGGGTATAAAAAGCAGGACCTCATAGCTGTTGAATCTGCTTTTTGGCTCCTGCCTCTGCTGGATGAGAGCTACTGCAGCTGCTCTCCTGATCCTCAGCCACGTGGCCGGACCTGATCTTTCTCCCTGCTGCCTCTGCGCCTCCTCAGAGACAGACTGGTTTTGTATTATTCTTTTTCTATCCCCCTCCCATCCATTCTTGTTCCTTGCCCTTGTGAACCTTTTTCCCTGTTATTGCTATATATATATATATTTTGAAGGAAAAAAAATTATTTGCCTCTCTACTTCCAAGCTGACTCCAGATTGTTGCTTAGTGGATTTGCTCCTTACCTTTTTTTTTTTTTCCCCTCCTCTCCCTGTTTGGAGGGAGGAGGTGGGGAGGAAGTGGGGAAGAGATTCTCAGCCTTTTCCCCATTTGAGCTTTTAACTCTCAGTTAAGGCTCAAACCACTACAGGGAGGGACTGTACAGAGGGGTTTATAGTGATAGGATGAGGGGCAATGGTTTGAAACTGGAGCATGGCAGATTTAGGTTGGACATGAGGAAGTTCTTTACAATGAGAGTGGTGGAATACTTGAGCAGGCTGCCCAAGGATGTGGTTGAAGACATTCCCTGGAGACATTCCAAATCAGAGTCACTGCAGCTCTGGGCAGCCAGCTCTAGTTGAAGGTGCCCCTGCTGACTGTAAGGAGGTTGGACAAGATGACCTTTGAGGGTCCCTTCCAACCCAATGCAATCTGTGAATCACTTTAAAAGTCTCCAGTTCCTTCCTATATTCACTTACCCCACCCCCAGTTCTTCACAGGCTAACTTCACTGCTGCTCAGGCACAATGATTCCCTGCCAAAAGATGGTGGAATTCACGCAGAGGGCTTTCCTCCCATGAAGGGCAATGCCCTTCTTTTCTTTGCAACTGATACTCACACAGCCTTGTAGGAATTCAGTATTTGTGCACCACACATCAAATATGATACCTGCCAGTGGGTTCAAAGGTTCTTGGGGTGAGGAAAGGTGGGGGAGCCTACCCAGTAGGCAGAAGTACATATATAGACCCCCAGTAAACACAGCATCAGTAAGCCCAGCTTTTGTAACTAGTATTTTCTTCTGGTTTGTCTTCTCTTTGCTAATGAACAGAATACTTCTACAAGTGTTAGATTAAATATCAAAGGAAGAGAATCTGTTTCCCTGCCAGACCAGACAGACCACTGCAATCATGGCTTGCTCTCTTACCGGCTTGTGACTGTTTTGTCCCCAGTTACCACAAACATTGCTTGCAGCTGTGTCTGATGTGTTGATTCACTGGGTGCCTATTTCCCAGTTCCTCTGGCTTTTTCTCTTACTGGTTGCTTTTAGTCTTTGAAACAGTGGGAAAAGTCATTTTGTTCTTCATACTGATTCAACTTCTTCCCAAGTTTACACTGGGATACATACAAGCTGTTGTATTACAAAGAACTTCCTAAAGAGAAAGAAATTAATGCTTTAACTGCCTTAATGCAATGCCTCTCCTAGCAAAGGATTAATAAAAAAGGTCATTTTGTTCATGTTATGCAAAATATATTACAGGTCTGATGGAAAGGAAAGATTTGTTGTTGTCTTCACTGTGCTCTGGAGCAAGTCCTAGCAGCATCAATCTAACCTTCAATTTATCTTTCTCATCTGACTGATGTAAATGATTTCATTTATTTATTTATTTATTGCCTCAGAGTTAAAAACTGCTGAAGGACAGCAGAATATTTTGTGTCAACCAGAAATTCTTGTTTTCAAAGCCCTAGCTTATGAAGGAAACCAAGAAGGGTTTTTTTTGTGTATACATTAAAATTTAAGCTTCTAGTAACCATTTCCATGAGATGGGGCTCCTTTGCCATTGCTGGGAAAAGAGCTGAAGCACAAGATGCATTTGTCATACATATACCAGAGGGTTTTATGTGCATGAATGCTAGGTTTGCTTTATTTTCCTCTAACCTAAGGAACAAACCACTGAGTCAGCTGATACCACTGAGTGCTCTTCAAGCACAATGTATTACAGTGAGCAAGGTTCAGTTTCAGCAGGTCTTTCGATAGAGTTTTGTTTATTTTACCTTCCAAAGATACAACTTTGATTTATTTTTTCAGTTCACCTGGAGCGTTTAAATATTAAATTATCTTGGTTTTAAGCAGTGGGGCATCTGTAACTGATTTTAGTGGGTATTCTCACCATGATATAAGGTACCAGTGGTATGAGACTGTCTCAGTCCTGAGGAAGAGAGAGACTTGGTTCTTTTTTGAACGTTCCCGCGTTGTGAAATTAAAGGCACAAACGAGGCCAAATATCCAAAAGGCTATTTATTAAAGGAGAAAGAGAGAGAGAGCAGAAGAGCAGGAAAAGAACTATATTACCACCTCACCCCCACAAGATGCTTTGGCTGGGTGCTGCCGCTTTGGCTGGGAGGAAAGGAGGGAGAAGAGATATCTTTGTCTTGAGTTCTCCTCGGCTGGAAGAGAGAGGGGAGGGATCCCACCTCCTCTGAGCGGCCTCCAGCATGTGGTGTCTTCAGTAAAGATGTCTTTTCTCTCCACCAGTAGTTCTTCTTTTCTTCATGGTGAAGAGAGGGTTCTTGTGATGCTTTCTCTGTCTCAAGCAGCCATCATTCAGTGTCTTTTATTCAGTTAATGGCAGCTCACCCGGCCCACACCCCAGTCACGTTAATGTATATGCGACTGCCAGGTGTGCTATCCGTAGGGAGAGCTGACCCATCAGGAAGGGCGTTCACAACAATCTTACCTTTTGTTGGACATTGCAGAGGATCTTTTCACCGTTCCCTCCCTGGGCAGCTCTTGTCTAGGCATGGAGCAAAGGTGATTTTATCTTTGTTGATTTACATCAAGAGAGACAAGATTTAGTCTCTTACAGGGACACATAAAGTGACACTTTTGTAAGGTCACATGCATTGAACCATAACTACCTGAAGGGTGGTTGTAGCCAGGAAGGGGTTGGTCTCTTCTCCCAGGCAACCAGCACCAGAACAAGGGGACACAGTCTCAAGCTGCGCCAGGGGAAGTTTAGGCTGGAGGTGAGGAGAAAGTTCTTCATTGGTCACTGGAATGGGCTGCCCGGGGAGGTGGTGGAGTCACCATCCCTCGAGGTGTTCAAGAGGAGATTGGACGTGGCACTTGGTGCCATGGTCTAGTCATGGGTCTGTGGTGACAGGTTGGACTCGATGATCCTTGAGATATCTTCCAACCTTGGCAATACTGTGATACTGTGAAAAGCCTAGAAATCTACAGGTATTTCACAGGTAGATTTAACCTAGGTGTGGGTTTATGGAACAGAGTTTCTTCTATGGCATATATTATGTATGAATTTCTCCCAGGTAACAAGCAATAGGATGAGAGGAAATGGCCTCAAGTTGTGCCAAGGGAGGTTTAGGCTGGGCATTAGGAAAATATTTTTCACTGAAAGAGTGGTTAAGCCCTGGAACAGGCTGCCCAGGGAATGACTGGCATCACTATCCCAGGAAGCATTCACAAAATACATGTATGTGGCACTTAGGGACATGGTTTAGTGGTGACTTGGCAGTGCGGGGTTTAACGGTTGGACTTGATGTTGGAGGTCTTTTCCAACATTAATGGTTCTATGGTTCTAGGAATTCTGTTTCTTTTAGAAAGCATTATTTCTGAATATTCTAATCTCCAGTGGTCAGGTGTGTATTCATTAGTGTCAGAGTATTAGTTAAGAGAAAAAAAGTTGTTGTTTGGTTTACCCCATTTATATATCACATTTTACTGTGAGTCAGAGCTTGATGTACTTTTTGCTAATCCTCATTTTCACCACTTAAATAACAGAGAAAGAGCTCCCTGAGCAAGTGTAGTAATTTCTTAACAGGCTGTAATCCAGATCTTCACACAAAGCCTCACTGAAAGAAAGAGCCATGCAGAGCCCTGTTATCTTCAGTTCTGCTCATGCTGGAGGAGCTGGTCAGGTTGGAATGACACTGTTAAGTGTTGAGGCTTTTTGCAGCTCCCACTTTATGATGCTTACCAGACAGAGGCAGCTGCTCTCAGTCTGTAACCAAACTCAGTCCATGCTGGACTGGGCTTTTAAACCCAGTAAGAAACCATATACAAAATAATATACATGTTCATTCTGTTATATATGCATATAATGCCTTTATATATGAAGAAAACAATGTAAATTACTCTGTATTTATCTTAATACTGATAAAGAGGATACTAATGGTGGGGACTGGATCATCTCTCTGATGAGGACAAGTTGAGAGACCTAGGGCTGTTTAGTCTGGAGAAGAGCAGCCCGAGCGAGGGTCATCTCAGTGCATATAAATATCTAAAGGACAGGTGTGAAAAGGATGGGGCCAGGCTCTTTTCAGTGGTGCCTGACAAGGGACAAAGAGCACAAACAAAAGTTCCACCTAAAGAGAAGGAAAAACTCCTTTCCTGTGAGGGTGCCAGAAGGTGCCAAAACTCAGAGAGGTTTTGAAGTCTCCCTACATGGAGACTTAAAAAACCCCACCTGGACATTGCAATCCTGGGCAACCTGCCCTGGGTGACCCTACTTTAGCAGAGGGGTTGGGCTAGATGATCCCCAGAGGTCCCTTCCAACCCCCACCATGCTGGGATTCTGTGATGTTCTATACTCTGGTCCTCAGTTGCAAGCTCTTGTTCATATATGTGATTATGCAACAGCCTCCAGAGAAATGTTACATGTTTTGTCTTAATTCCTCCATTCAAAGAACTTTTTTTTTTTTTAATTATTTGTTTAAGGAAATATCCCTGGCACCCTTGAAACAAAGTAGAAGGAATGGGGATGATCAGGGTGTAACTCCTCAGAAACACTGCTCCAAGAAAAGGTAATGCAAGCAAAGCTGCAGGGGATGGTCATATTCTTAGTGTGTGGTGGGCAGTGTTGACAGAGTTCAAGGAAAGACTGCTTTTATGGCTTCAGTCGATGCAGCCTGTGACTACAAAGATGAGTTTCACTTTTCAGTTCATCAGCAATGACTGGAAGTGATCTCAAATGCATGTTCTCCTTAAAAGCATTTGTAATTTGCCCAAAAGTCTCCATCAAGATTAACTAATTTTGGCTGGAGCTGGCATCTGTTTTATTCCAGTGGTAGTTGGGAATAAAACTGCATGTGCTGAGCCTTGTCTGTCTGTGAATTCTGCAAGATTACAGGAGGCTTCCTCAGACACTGTTTCTCTCTGTGGTTAATTAGCTGGGGGGGAGAGTCTGAAAGGTGAAGACTGGAAAATCCTTCCAGAGACAGAAGATAATATACAAGCCTTCTCCTGCCCCAGGTCATCTCCCCTATGAAATGCAGCTGTTGTCTGCTGCCTCCTTCAGGTGAGGCCTTCACTGTAGGTGGGGGTAGGCAAGATTTTAATCAGATGGGCTCCTTGGTGGCCTTCATATCTACATACAAAGATCGCATCCCATTGGTATGTTGGCATGGTAGAGGAATGACCTGGGGAGAGCACTGTTTTCCAGGAGGACTGGTATCCCCTTTGCTTTGGTGAGGACTCCAGTTAAGTGGGTTGAATGCCACTGGTGCCCTCATTCCTCTCTAGCTGCCCCGATGACACCAACATGCAATCTTTTCTCACGGGCAAAATAATGCAAATTTGGTTTTGCTTTTTCTTTGAGGAAAGGAGGATCCTCTGTCAGCAAAGGGTGACAGAAAGGTGCATGTGAGTGCCCTGTGCTATCCCTGTTGACATCTTCCGCAGCCAGGTCAGCATCCTGGGCAGAAGCTGCCTGTGCTGTGGAGCCTACTCCTCTTTATTGACTCTTCTTGGGCTATGGCCCAGTCTGAGCTCCATTGTGCAGAACACCAGCACTTCAGCTTAATCCTCAAACAAGTTTACTGCCTCCTGTTCAGCTCAGGGCAGATAAACACCCCCAGTCTCAGCCAGGCCTTTTGCTTTCTGGCCTTCTTCAGCCTCAACACCGCTGACTTTTCCATAATGGAACAGGGCTGAGCTGCTGCTCTGGAGGTTACCCTCCCTGCCGGGGTTTTTCTGCCTCCTTAATTAAAGCTTGTTTTTTTTGTTGTTGTAAGCATTTACGTAATTTTATTTGTATATGATTCTAGAAACAGTATTACCAAAGGGATGCTGCCAGTGGCCAGGGAAGGCACCACAGGTCATAATTGAATTCTTTATGCTGTAAAACGTGTTTGGAACTTCTGAGGAGCAGGAAGCACCGTGAACGCTGACTTCGGTTGTTGACGGTGCACGAATGCTCCCCAGACACTAATTTTAAACCTAGTGTCCAGCCTGTGGCCCAGCGTAGGCACAGAACCGGCAGCCCCAGCCTCGCCGCACCACGTAAGTACAACGACTCTTCCCCCGCCTGCCGTCCGACCGGGCTGGCACTGCCCGGGGGGGGCGCGGAGGCGGCGCCGGGCGGGCGGTACGCGGTTCCCCCCCTCCCGCGGCGGGAGGCGGCTCCGTCCCTCCCCGCAGCGCCCCGGCACAGCACGGCACGACCGGGACGGGGGGGCGGGTAGAGGGTGCGCGGAGCCGCGGCGGCAGGAGGCGGCGGCGGGAGGGGGCTGCGATGCGCCCGGCTGAGCGCCCCCCCGGAGCCGCCCCCGGGCGAGGTGAGTCAGCGCGGCCCGGCGGTGCGCGGGGGGCCGGGCCGGCAGCCAGGCCCGCGGCAGGCCTCCAGCCTGGGTGCCGTCGCCTACATGCATCCGCGCTCCGCGGCCCCGGCTGCGGGCCGGCGGGTACCGACCCGGGGGTGGCTGCGGGGCAGCGGGCGGGGAAGGCGGCCGGCGGGCCGGCTGTGGCGCATCTCACCGCTGGCGGCTGGGCAGCAGCCGGGCCGGTGAGGCCGCTTCCACCGAGCCCCGGTCTCTGACCTGGCGCCGGCTGCATCTCCCTCCCCACCGGGGGCGACAGGCCTTGTCCCCGCAGCCATCCAGGATGCTGCCGTTGGGCCCTCGCTTCAGCCTTTTCCTTAACGGGCGCGGTGCCGAGCGTTCCCTTTTGGGAGGTGTTTCCTGCCCGCGCCGCGCTGGGGCCGATCAGCTGCGCCTGAGCCGAGCCCGCCGGTGCGCTGGCACCGCGCTTGTGGAGGTCCCCTGACGTGACTTCTGTCAGAGCGGTGACCTCCTTAGGACGCCGGCACTCAGCGCCAGCAGCTCAGCCTTGTGGACTGTAACCACCCGTGACAAATGTCCCAGGAACACTGGAGACGTTGTTTGGGCCTCCGAAGGTGGCCGCCGGCAGGGCTGTGTCCCATGGGAACTTCTGTACCGGTATCTCCGTGCTTGTGCCTGCTGCCAGCAACCGGGCAGGCTGTTGTGTATGGCTGTCACTCGGTTTCTGAACCCTTACATCTTTAAAACACCGCGATTTTTGGCAAGCAGTTGCTGCTTTGTTTATTAAAACAAGCACAGGAATAGGAGCTGGTGTGAGAAATCAGTGCTGCAGGTACCAGAGGCATTGTGGGTGTTCTAGGATGGAGTTTAAAACCCATATTTGGTAGCAACTCTGAAGTTGTTCCAGCAAACTCTTTTAAAATGCTGTGTTAATGAGAAGTGCAGTGTTGGAGTGATGAACTCAGGAGAGGTGAGCAGCTGTGTGCTAGTAACACTGAAGCATTCCAGCAAAAGCTTGCCCGAAACATTCAGTTACTAAGAAATACAGGATGTGGTCATGCTCTGCGTTTAGTGATGTCCAAGGAACAAGAAAACCCCTAGTTTTCTAGCTTGGTTATTGTTTTGCTGCATATAAATAGTGGACAAAGGCTACATTTGTGTTATTGTTTGTATTCTCTGAAGACTGGAGTGGCAGCAGCTGGTCCCTGAGGCTGGGTATCTCCTGGCAGGCCTCCTCTTTCTTTTGAAACCACCACTGTTCCTGCCGGTGCCAGACTCTGTAGTGCAGCTGGGTGCCCACATCCCTCCTTGGTGTTCTCACTCTGGACACCTCCCTCCTTGTAGCCGAAGGCATGCTTGTTGTTTTGGCATCATTAATGAAATGTAAACCTTGGCAGTGTGGGCATGTAGTTGGTAAATTAAAAATTGGTCAAAAAAATCCGAGTCTGATACTGACTAAAAATAAACTGATTAAAAAAAGGAGCCAAGTAGGACGTTGTGATTAGATGGAAAAGAAAGCAGGAGGTCTAAGATGTGAGTTAATGTGTTTTTTTTTTCTTTAACAGATGAGGAGCTGATAGTGTTCTTTTCTTCTTTGATGTTAATTCTAGCACTGTTGTATCAACTTATCAATTCCAGACTGATTATAAAGTGTTTTAAACCTATTACAAGCTCGATCTTGCCATATTTAAGACATGCTGCTGTCTCTCAATCTAGTTGACTGAATGTGTCACAGTGTGGGGGGGTTTTAAATGAGTACTGAATAAAGTAGGAAACCTATAAACCAAGGTTTTAAGGAAGTGAACACCCAGCAACACAAGATAAAGCAGTTTTAGGAGTCCAGTGTTGTACTTCATGGAAACCCTGAGTATGGTGGTGAACGTTACAACACGAAATGTCTCACTTCAGACCTGAGGCAAATGTATTTCCCAGCACCAAGTTAATTCACTAAATGTGAGTCGTTCCTGACTTTAGAAGCTCTGAGTAAGGCGACCATGCTGGGGCATCGCAGGGGATGGTGAGGTAGGGCAGGTGGGTCAACCTGTGGCATGTGGCTGTATAGCTTGACAGGGGACAGACCCTTCAAAGGCTCTGCCTCGAGGTTGGCCTCCTTGGGAGGGGTTTGGTGACCTGATGCAAGAGTAAACGAAGGCAGTGCACTCCTCTGTCATGACGCAAGTTGTTTGCATAACATTCTCCTTTTTGGCATAGACACAGGTGACAGCACCAGGCTGTTCTTTATGGGTGAAACTTGCTTGGAAATGGAAAGCATGGTCTGTTACTGGTGTTTATTACACCACTGCCTCATAGGCCTCCTGATGCAGGGCTTCGTTCTTAGACATGCTGCCCAGATGCTGTGGCAGAAAGTCTTTGATCCAGAGGTTTTGTAGTTTAGATCAGTGAGATGAGGAGGGCTGAGGAGGAGGCAGTGTGCATGAGCAGTATGATGAGTGCACTCATTGTGGCAGTCCCAGCAGCCCAGGGGATGAGTGAGGTGAGAGTGATGGGTAGTTTTTCAGTCTAATTCTCTACCACAGACCTGTTCTGGATCGAGCCATAATTAGCGGCTCTTAACAAAAAGGTTTATTCAGGAAACATGCTTTCTGTTAGTAGATTTTAAAATGTTGCTATGCAAACTTTGTGTGGAACTTGATGTGTTTGCTACCAAGTCAGTTTCCTAGTCAGTGAAAGTCTGAAAGGGGTAAAATAAGATGTGATGCATGTTGGCTGGCATTGATTTATCCACACAATGCAAACAGCAAGATGGTCTGCCCCTTTCTTACAGCAGTGTGTTGCCTGAGAGACTAATGAATTATTCCTGCTTTGAAATACTCTTAAGAGTATTTTTTTTCTGAGACTATATATAAATATAAATCTTCTACCCATTATTTTCTAGCTATTTATTGGGTTAAACTATTCATGGTCATTTGCACTGTCTTGTGATGAACTGCCCTGGGGGGCATTTTCGGTTGTTTCTTTACATCCACTGTAGATCTAAACCCTGATTTTGAAGCTCCTCTTTGTGAGTCTTAACTATACTTTAATTCTCAAAGCCCAGTAAATGGAATATTTGTGCTGAATTGAACTTTATTAAAGTCCAGCGGTTCTCCTTCACCCTAAATCTTTCTCTTGGTCTCCAAGTGAAGTTTTAATGCCTTGTGCTGTAAGTAGCATGATGCTTTCCTTAAGAGGTTTAGGGATTTGCTGCCCCAGTCTGATCTGCTGATTGGCTTTATATATATATATATATATATGATACAGTCCACACCAGGTATTGTGAGATGTTTTGGGAAGAGTGACCCCAGGGAGAGAGCTTTTAGTATCCTGTATTATTATTTTCCTTGCTACTGTTTTCTTTTGTCTTGTGGGGAACTTGTTGTAGGGTCAGGTTGTCTTGAATAGATTAGCTTTTTATCCTTTCTCATCTTGAAATCTTCCTGATTAGTAGGAGAGCCAGTGTAAATGAGGATCAATTTAAGAAATAAAATAGACAACAATGCCAGGAAGATACTTAACTAAATGTAGAATACCCATATTTGGCTCTTTCCACCCACCTGCCAAAGAGCCTCCTTACAGTCATTAAAGTGACCATTGCATTCTCATCACTGAATTCCTTGGGTCAAATGGTTTTTCCTCTGTTCCTCAGATTGTGACTCAAAGGTGCAATACTGCAGGGAAGTTTAAGAAGGACATTGAGACTCTTGAACGTGTCCAGAGAAGGGCAACAAGGCTGGGGAGAGGCATTGAGCACAAGCCCCATGAGGAGAGGCTGAGGGAGCTGGGATTGTTTAGCCTGGAGAAGAGGAGGCTCAGGGGTGACCTCATTGCTCTCTACAACTCCCTGAAAGGTGGTTGTAGCTAGGGAAGGGGTTGGTCTCTTCTCCCAGGCAACCAGCACCAGAACAAGGGGACGCAGTCTCAAGCTGCGCCAGGGGAGGTTTAGACTTGAGGTGAGGAGAAAGTTCTTCACCAAGCGAGTCGTTCGTCATTGGAATGGGCTGCCCAGGGAGGTGGTGGAGTCACTGTCCCTGGAGGTGTTCAAGAGGAGATTGGATGTGGCACTTGGGGCCACGGTCTAGTCATGGGTCTGTGGTGATAGGTTGGACTCAATGATCCTCGGGTCTCTTCCAACCTTAGTTATACTGTGATACTGTGAAGTTGCTGTAGTTGGCAGAAGATGACTCAATGAAGGATGTGTCTTAGATGTAAGGGTTTTAAAATGGGTTTTGACTTGCTGGAGTGATAAAAACCAGGCAGCAGCAACCTGTATCAGGAAGCTTAGGAAAAATAATAGACTCTATGTGGCAGTTATAGGCTGTGCCTAGGAAAGTTTTCCACAGATTGAGTAGGAAAGTGGTAGAATAGAAATAAATTACTGTTGGATGCAAAAGAAAAATACTTATAAGGTCTCAATAATCTCATTGGTCTCATATCTCACATAAAGTTAGTTGTGTAAACTACCTCTTCCTGTGTTTGGTTTCTTCACTCTAGCAGATACTTGCTGGTTTTTTTGCTTAACTGTTGCTGACCTTGGCTGCATTCTTTGTTTTGGCTAAGTACTAATAAGCTATTATCTGCTTTTCTCTTTTTTTTCTCTTGTCCTGTGTACAGGGGAGATGAGGAGGAAGCTGCTGGCAACCCCTTTGTCCAGGGGGGTTCTTGTGTTGTTCATTAATTGTAAATATTGTATATTTTGTGCATATTCATGGCATTCCTTATTTCTAGATTTTGGTATGCTTGTAAATACAGCTTCATCTGCTTTCCATCTGAGCTAGTTTGCCAATTCTATTGGGGGGGGGGGGGGGTAATTTCAACTCACCACACTCTACCATTTGGGTAAAAAAAAAATCCAACCTTATCTGTGCAAAGCTTGAAGGAAGAATAGTCTTGTGGTTACCAAGTATTAATCTGAAAGGAAGCACGAGCACTTATGCATGAACAGGCTGAAAGCATGAGTGATCTTGCAGAATAATCCCCATTCTGAGCGAGCTGAGTTGGCCACAAGCTTCCTGTGCTGCTGTGAGCAAGGTTCTGATGCTCCAGGGCTGGTAGAATAGGATCAGGGGTTGGGGGGAAGTGGGCAGTTCAGATTTGAATTAAGTCTTTTTTTGCATTGTAGCCATGTCATGAGGCATGGTGGGATGATGAGGGAACAACGACTTGATTGCCTGATCTGAGTTCTGTAGTGGTTTGGAAACATAAACCTGTGGGAAGACAAACTCTTGTTTGTTTGCCAGAGGACCTAGATGCTTTCTTGTGGCGCACATCTACTGCACCTCTTCCCATTCCATTTGCAGGGATCTTTGCAGAAGTTTCCATTTGTAGATCATCTTTGCGGTTCAGGATCTTTGCAGACGTTTCTTCTAATTTTCTTATTAAGGCTTTGCTGAATGTTTGTGCACTTGCTTAAACTTAGTCTTCAACCCCCTTACTCCTGTTTTTTAGAGTAATGTCACCAGTTTGCTTACCTCTCTGGTCTCACTTGTCTTGGCTGAACTGATGATGTTCAACAGACCACTACCAAAACATTGTGCTCTGTTTTGCTTCAGATGAGTTTGAGGCAGAACAGTCTGGGGGATGATGAAATTGAGAGCAGCCCTCTAGAAAAGGACTTGGGAGTGCTGGTGGATGAGAAGCTGGGCATCAGCCAACAATGTGCACTTGCAGCCCAGAAGGCCAATGGCATCCTGGGCTGCGTCAAAAGAAGCATGGCCAGCAGCTTGAGAGAGGTGTGTCTGCCACTCTGCTCTGACCTGCTCTGGTGAGACCTCACCTGGAGTACTGTGTTTAGTCTGGGGCCCCCAACACAAGAGAGACATGGACCTGATGGAGCAGGTCCAAAGGAGGGCCATGAAAATGTTCAGAGGGCTGGAGCACCTCTCCTGTGAAGACAGACTGAAAGAATTGGGGCTGTTCATCCTGGAGAAGAGAAAGGTCCAGGGAGACTTTACAGCAGCTTTCCAGTACCCGAAGTGGGGCATACAAGAAGACTGGCATAGGACTGTTTAGAAGATCATGTAGCAATAGGACAAGGGGCAGTGGTTTGAAACTGGAGCAGGGCAGATGTGTGTTGGACATAAGGAGGAAGTCCTTTACAGTGAAAGTGGTGAAATACAGGAACAGGCTGCCCAGGGATGTGGTTGAGGCCCTGTCCCCTCGATGTGTCCCTGGGCAGCCTGCTCTAGTCGCAGGTGTCCCTGCTCACTGCTGCAGGGACGTTGGACAAGATAACCTTTGAGGATCTCTTCCAACCCAAAGCATGCTGTGAATCTGTGATCTTAAATAGTTGGAGTTGATGATCTTAAGGGTCTTTTTGCAACCAAAAGAATTCTGTGATTCTACAATTTATATTAATTCTGAAATCCATTGTTTGCTCTCCTGATCTTTTCTTCCTTACTCCTGTTCTCTGTTGTTCATTTTGAACCTGCCAGTAGTGCTGTCTTCAGTCCTTCTCCTCTCGTGTGGATCAGAAAATGTTTTTTTACAAGTGATGTGATAGTATTTGAAGGCTGTGGTTAAAATAACCAGTAGATAAGTAGTCTCTTCTCACTCATAAGTGCATGTTTTTTCCATCTGTTTGATTTGCTGCACATTCCGTCCCTGGCTGGTGTGCTATTTTTGTCAGGAGAAGGAAAGCCCCAGAGATTATTAAGCTTTTTGTGGATTTTTCAGTAACAATGCCACTCTCTTGGTTTTTCTCATTCTCAGTCATTTATTTTTGGAACTTAAAAAAGCTAAATGAAATGGCTTTCAAAAACCTGACTCCTAAACAAACTAGTGATCAAAACATTAAAGAATGCCATATGGCTCCTACCAGTCATGGTGCTGTTATAGTTCTGAAGAGTATATTCTGTGTTGTTAATAATACTCAGTGAAGCACCCTCAGGGTGGGAAAATATTTACTGGAATTATTATGAAATATACTTTTCATAGCATTCTAATGCAAGATGTTCTAGTCAGAATACTAGGAGTGGATCTTTTGGATTTATCATTGCACAGAGTGGGTTAGGAGAAGGTGGAAGCTAGGGCAGATGGAAGGTAGGGTGGGGAGAAGAAGATGAAGTGACTGCAGTGTTCAGGGATCAGCAGTATAAATTTTTTAATATCCCCACTGTTTATACAGCATACAAAATTGAAGTCCCATGCCAAGGGAAAAGGGAAAGTGAATTTTAAAAGACCAGTTACTACTTGTTCTAAAAACCTCCAGTATAATTTATATGAAACCAGATGGTTCAGAGCTCATATATAGCGGTAAGAAAAGTGGCTGTGTTGTTTAAATGATGCCCTGCAGAAAAGGATTTGGGGGTGCTGGTGGATGAGAAACTGGACACGAGCCAGCAACGTGCACTTGCAGCCCAGAAGGGAAATCGCATCCTGGGCTGCATCAAGAGAAGTGTGGCCAGCAGGTTGTGAGAGGTGATTCTGACACTCTGCTCTGGTGAGACCTCAGAGTCTACAGCTCTAGGGCCCCGAGCACTGGAGACATGGACCTTCTGGAATGGGTCCAGAGGAGAGCCACCAATATGATCAGGGGACTAGAGCACCTCTCCTGTGAAGACAGGCTGAGAGGACTGGGGCTGTTCAGCCTGGAGAAGAGGAGGCTCCAGGTAGACCTTAGAGCTACATTTCAATATCTGAAGGGGATCTGCAGGAAGGCTGGGGAGGGACAGTTTAGAAGGGCTTGGAGTGAAAGGATGGGGGGCAGTGGTTTGAAACTGGAGCAGGGCAGATGTATTGTGCACATCAGGAGGAAGTTCTTTACAATGAGAATGGTGAAATACTGCAACAGGCTGCCCAGGAATGTGGTTGAAGCCCTGTTCCTGGAGACATTCAAGATCAGACTTGCTGTGACCCTGGGCAGCCTGCTCTAGTTGGAGGTGTCCCTGGTGACTGCAAGGGTATTGGACAAGATGACCTTTGAAGCTCCCTTCTAACCCAATGTAGTCTGTGAATTTCAATTCATACTTGCAAAGAAGTTGTCCTAATATGCGAGTAGTTAAAATGTGAGTTCTGTGTTGTCATGCCATGGGAACAGGGGAGGAAATTTATTCTTCAGAAGGAAATGTTGTAAAGCTCTGACAGAGCTGATAAGCAAGTGCTTTGAAATAGAGGAGCCTATACTGCTTTTGGTAGGGCACACAAACAGCACTGATACCTCAGTTATGTCCCCTTGAAACAAGGAATCTTTGTTGTACAAGCAAAGTGAGGCCTAAAGAAAATAAAAGCACTTTGCATTAGCAGCATTTAGTGTATGGATAGAGAAGCCAAAAAAGGGCAAATAGAGGAGCAAAAACCTCACAGCCCTGCTAACTGCCAGGTGGAAGTGATTGACTGAACTGAAAGTGGCGGGAGCTGACTAGACAGCTGCTGGGTTTTGGTTCACGTGTTTGTGATGGTAGCAGGTATGAGCAAGAAAATGTGTTTTCACGTGTTCTAACAACTTAATGAGGACTTTTTCTAATCTTTTGACAGCTGCAATCCTTTTTGTTAAATCAGATTATCTCTGAAGAAACTGGAGAAAAGCAGCAGCCTGTGTCTCTGTGTTGGCATCAGTTTGATTAACTTCTGTCCTTGAATAAATGAATACTTAAAGTACCAAGATTTTTTATGCAGCCTTTTTGAAGTGAAACCAGAGATCCTCCTAGATAGTATCCCATAGAAATGACCTTTAAAAGTGAAACACACAAACCTTGTGAGCATTTGAGATTTTAATGCTGGTATTTTTAGACTTGTCTGTCACTGAACTGTGTAAGGTTTCATTTGTTTTAATGGATTGCTGGTTTTATAGGTGTCCATGATTACTTCTGTCAGCTGTTATGTGTAGGATCAGTAAGAAACGATTAATTTAACGTACTGGTGAATCATGGAATCATAGAATGGTTTGCTTTGGAAGGGACCTCCAAAGGCCATCCTTTCTAACCCTCCTGCAGTGAACAAGGACATCCTTCACCACATCAGATTGCTCAGCCTTGTGGAGCCTGACCTTGAATATCCCTGGGGATGAGTCCTCAACTACCTCCCTGGGCAACCTGTTCTAGTATTTCACCACCCTTGCAGTAAAGAACTTGTTTTAACATGCAGTCTAAAGCCTTTCTAATTTCAAATCATTGTCACTCGTCCTTTCACTGCAGGCCTTTGTAAACAGTCCCTCTGCAGCCTTCTTGTAGGCCCCCCTTCAGATACTGGAAGGCTGCTGTCAGGTGTCCCTGGAGCCTTCCTCTTCTCCAGGCTGAACAACCCCAGCTCCCTCAGTCTGTCCTTGTGGGAGAGGTGCTCCAGCCCCCTGATCATCCATTTTCTTGGTCCTCCTCTGCACCCACTTGATTGGGTCCATGTCCTTCCTGTTTTGAGTGCCCCACAGCTGGGTGCAGCGCTCCAGGTGAGGGGTCACCAGAGCAAAGTGGCAGAATCACCTCTCTTGATCTGCTGGCCATTCTTTTGATGCAGCTCAGGATGTGACTAGACTTTTGGGCTGCAAGTGAACACTGAATGTTAGAGTCTCTTTTCTGTCATTAGCTTTGCATTGTTTTTTGAAGCTGTTGTATTTAAGTACATTCTGAATTATAATGAAGAATTTAAAGGCACTGCATATATCAATGCATGACTACTTTGAAGGGGGCAATACTGGGCTTTCTGTTGAGTTTTGACAGACTGTGGCTTCATTTCTAGTGGGAATACAGTGCAGACTTGCCAAAAAATACCTCACATTCCTTGGGATGATATTCCCAATTGTAAACTGAACGCTCACAGAGAAATGTCAGGCTTTGCTGGAATAAAATGCTCTTTTCAAATGTAGGTCCTTGAAAAGGTTCCTGTTCCTGTGTGATAATAACACTAATCCAAACCACAAAGGCATGGCAAAGCTGAGATATATTAAGCATTCAACGTTCTCATATTGAACATGAGCTAATCATCCTAGGTTAAATTTACAGATGTATTAATATAGCAAAAGTCGTTGTCTAATGGAAGGTTTTTGAGCTGATAGCCTGCTGGTAGAGCTTTTATTTTATCTCTTGAAAGGAAAGCTGCTGTTAGCTGGCCTAGCTTATTAGAATGGTTTGTCATTTTTAAATATGAAAGCTGCTTGATCAAATCACAGTCTCTGTAGTGGTGAATTTATCTTTCAGTGTTGCTTGTCAGTCCTGCAGTCTTTTCCTTCTGCATAGGATCTGTGTGGGCAGCTGCAGTGCACTTACCTGCCAATCCACCTTCTTTGGATTTCAGAATTTGACTTGAAGAGATTGTTGTAGGGCCTGTACTTACCCTCTACTCCTTTTTTGCTCCCAGGTCTTTAATGCCTTTGAAGTTGTTAGCCTAATTCTGAGGATCCCTTATTTTAACACTGAAGCCCCATCCTAGGTAGAATCATGGAATTGTTTTGGTCAGAAAGGACCTTTAAGATCATCAAGCCACCTCTCTTCCCGTCCAGCCTAGAAGCTCAAACTTCCTGCCTATTTCTGCTGCGGTTGTGAAATGCTTGGAAAATCATATTTGAAGCAGAGATTGATGAACCTTTTGAAGGCCTCATGAGGCTTGGGATAATAATTTGGTTTGATAATTAAAAAAAGCTGGGTATATGTGTGGCTGCATTATTTAATTATGAAGTCATGGCTATTCTTTGGTATAATAGGGAAGCAGTTACCCTTGAGGGAGAAAAGCCAACTTGAAAGAAAAGACTTGCCAATACTAGCACTTAATTGCCACAATAACTTTTAATATAGAAATTACTTTCTGCCCTAAACATGAAAGGGGTTTTATGGCACAATATGAAAGCTGCTGTTGGGAGAGCTTCACAGAAGTGGTCATAAAGCACGTTTTTATTGATGCTCCCATGTACCACTAGTCTAGACAAATGACCTTCCCCACCCTGGTACTGCATTTATTGCTCAGGAATGTCGCTTACAAAAAAGAAGCTGTCTTTGTCCTTGGTGGCTGGCACTGCAGGTCTGTTCCCCTGTGCTACCTTCACCATCTCATGTTTGCTTTGTTCGCAGGGTAGCCCAAGTTCCTTGAGAGCGCACCAGATAGCAGATGCTTGTGGTAAACCATGGCAGCTGATGATAAGGTTGCCATTCTAACTGATGACGAAGAAGAACAGAAGAGGAAGTATGTGCTTGCTGATCCTTTCAATGGCATTTCCAAGGATCAAGACTTGCCACCCCACAATGAATCCCCGTCGACAGAGACAACTGCTGTCCCAGAGGAAGAGCTTGACTGGTTGGAAAAGCACTGTGTCAAGATAAACAATGACCTTCTGATCTCTAAGGTCTTTTATTTTTTCTTCTATTCAGCTTATGGCTCTCTCTACCCCTTGCTGCCTGTGTATTACAAGCAGCTGGGAATGTCCCCCAGTCAGAGCGGACTTCTGGTGGGCATCAGGTACTTTATTGAGTTTTGCAGTGCTCCCTTCTGGGGAGTGGTGGCAGATCGCTTCAAGAAAGGGAAGATAGTCCTCCTGTTCTCACTTTTATGTTGGGTTTTATTTAACCTGGGGATTGGATTTGTTAGACCAGCCACCTTAAGATGTGTACCAAAGGGCTTTCCCCCAGCACATCCCACCAACGCGAGCAGCCTTTTAACAGCAGCTCCACAAAATGCCTCCATGTCTTCTCCACTGCCCACAGCCAGTACTACACCCCCAAAAGTTCGTGGGAAGAGAGACCTGCCCACTTCCAGTCCAGCCACTTCTGAAACAACAGGGACACCTAATCCTGAAATAATTTCCCTGGTACCTACACAGAGCAGCGATGTGGAGTTTGTCTTGGAGAACAGTACTCATGTGATTTTGAAGAACACCACCCTTAGCCCAGTCTCACCGGGGAACGTGACTCCAAGTAGCACCTCAGCTGCCATCACCGCAAAGCCGATGCCTTCTGACCAAGCCGTGCTGGTTTATGACCAACAAGAAGTAGAAGCCATCTTTCTACTCATTCTGCTGGTTGTCATCATAGGAGAGTTTTTCAGTGCTTCCTCTGTTACTATTGTGGACACTGTAACTCTGCAGTACCTTGGCAAGCACAGGGACCGGTATGGATTGCAGCGTATGTGGGGCTCTCTGGGCTGGGGGCTGGCCATGCTCTCTGTGGGGATTGGCATTGACTACACCCATACAGAAGTTGCCATTGAAGGTCAAGGATGTAAAGCCCCTGAGTACAAGAATTACAGGATAGTCTTCATCGTTTTTGGTGTTCTGATGACAATGGCATTGATTGTGGCCACCCAGTTCCGATTTCATTACACGCACTTCAAGCAAGATGAAAACAAGAGGAAAGAGGTGGAAATCTCACAGGCAGACAGAAGTGCCTCCAACGACTCCTCTGATAACACTCCCACCAATGTCAGCCAGTCCCAGTCTTTCAGTTTTTGGGACCTCATAAAGCTGCTGTGTAGTATCCAGTATGGCTCAGTGCTCTTCGTGGCATGGTTCATGGGGTTTGGATATGGCTTTGTGTTCACCTTTCTTTACTGGCACTTGGAAGACCTGAATGGCACCACCACTCTTTTTGGAGTTTGTTCTGTGCTCAGTCATGTCTCTGAGCTGACTGCCTACTTCTTCAGCCACAAACTGATTGAATTGGTTGGTCATATCAGGTAAGATGTTAGCAATCATGAAAGCTATTTAGGACATGTTGAATTTTAGGTTTAGCCTCATCTTACAAAATGAAATTCAAGCAAATCCTTTTATTTTACAATTTTAAGTCCTCAGTTATGTGGCTTGCATGATGGGGTTTGTGATTACAACTTTAGGAGCTGAAAATGCTCTGCCGTGTTTCCTTTGCATTTGAGTTGCATATTAGTTCCATGAATTATGCCTGGGACTCTAACCTTTTGCAGACTGTTCCAGAAGACATCCTAGTTCAGTGCTGCAGAGCTTTGTTAGAGATCTTTACAAATTGCCACCCACTCAGGGACTCTCTGTTTTGACATAGAAATACCATTAATTTTGCATGTTTTTTTTTTTCTGTGAGTAGCAGCATTCTGGAGCCCTCTTTGCCTCCACAGCAGCCTGGAAAGGCATCACTTGCACACTGTGAGGGCTGGGTGAGTCGAATCAGCGAGGCGAGCACCTTCTGTGCACATGCCCTTCTGATGAGACTCTGGGTGTTGGCAGAATGAGGTTGCAGCCTGGTAGTGTCACTTACCAGTTCAGTTCCTCCCTCTCTTCCTTCAGTTGCAGCTGCCTGTGTTAGCTACTGAAGTGAGATGGCTTCTGCAGGGCTTCTCCTATAGTTCTTAAGTTCGTGTTGCTGATTACTTCCAGCACATCAGTGAATGTTGTTTTGCACCAAATTCACAACTGGCTCATTCTTGTGTGTTCTGATTCCCTTCACTACTCTTTAAAAAAACCTCTTGACATTAAAAATGAGGAAATCAGAGTTAATGAAGTTGAAAAAGAAGTTTTTTGTATCTAGTGAGGTACTCTGCAGCTGAGCACAGGGCTCTGCCTTCTGTTAGCATCATGTCCTTTCTGAGTATTGTAGAATCATAGAACAGGTTGGGTTGAAAGGGACTTCCAAAGGTCATCTAGTCCAACCTCCCTGCAGTTTGTTGGTTTTAGAGGTGTCTGTGACTACTTCTGTCAGCTGTCACATGTAGGATCAGTAAGAAACAATTAATTTAACATACTTACAAATCACAGAATGGTGTGAGTTGGAAGGGACCTCCATCTTGCTAAACCCCCTGCAGTAATCAGGGACATCCTTCATTACGTCAGGAGGTGACCTAATTGTGGCCTTCCAGTATCTGAAGGGGGCCTACAGGAAGGCTGGGGAAGGACTTCTCAGGATCTCAGGTAGTGATAGGACTAGGGGGAATGGAATGAAGCTGGAGGTGGGGAGATTCAAATGGCTGGATGTGAGGAGGAGGTTCTTCACCATGAGAGTGGTGAAGCCCTGGAATGGGTTGTCCAGGGAGGTGGTTGGGGCCCCATCCCTGGAGGTGTTTAAGAGCAGGCTGGATGAGGCTCTGTCCAGCCTGATGTAGTGTGGGGTGTCCCTGCCCATGGCAGGGGGGTTGGAACTAGATGATCCTTGTGGTCCCTTCCAACCCTGAATGATACTATGATAGGTTGCCCTGACTTTGAATATCTCCAGGTATGGGGCCTCAACCAGCTTCCTGGGCAACCTGTTTCAGTGTTCCACCTCTCTTACGGTACAGAACTTGTGCCTAACATCCAATCTAAATCTGCCCTTCTCTAATTTCAACCCACTCTCCCTTGTCCTATTACTACAGCCCTTTGTCCCTCTACAGCCTAAAAGGAAATATTCCTGCTTCTAATCATACAGTTATTGAGATATAAAATATTTTTCATACACTGCTCTTCTTGTGCTCTCTGTTCTGTGGTTTTGCTGCGCGATTATTTTTATTCATTTCGCTTTTGTTGGGATGATATTTTGATTTGTTTGACCTTGACTAAACAGGTTTGAGGTTCTTGGGATAATTGGAGAGATTACTTAAAAGATTTATATATTTTTTCCCCCCTTGCTTTAAACTGAGGAAGATCTCTTTGTTTTGAGTCTCTGTCTTTGACGATAATTAGTATGAGAAAAATCTGACACCTCGCATGCGGAGACTGGAGGAAGGACATGGTGATGGAGGAGTGGTGAGAACAGATCACAATCTCGATAGCTAAAGATAGCCTGGGTGTGCTTTTTTAATGTATATTGTTAGAGTGTAAAATTCAGGCTTGCATTCAACTGGAGAAAGAGTGAAAACCAAAAGGATGGCAGGGTTGTGAGAAAAAGTGAAGAGGTTAGAAGCATTGGCCCATAGAAAGAAAGATTATCATAGTATCATAGTGTCAGTCAGGGTTGGAAGGGACCACAAGGATCTTCTAGTTCCAACCCCCCTGCCATGGGCAGGGACACCCCACACTAGATCAGGCTGGCCAGAGCCTCACCCAGCCTGGTCTTAAACACCTCCAGGGGTGCGGCCTCAACCACCTCCCTGGACAACCCATTCCAGGGCTTCACCACTCTCATGGTGAAGAACCTCCTCCTCACATCCAGCCTGATGCACAGCATTAACTTTTTCCCTCTGCACTGTTAGACCTGTGAAGCCAAGACTGGATCAAGAAGTTGTTGTTCAGACACTTGCTCTTATTCACAGTGAAATAGCTTTCTTTATACCTCCACCTGGGACATGCACATTAGTCATAGTTTAATGTTACCTAATGCTTACTTGTATTTAGTCATCACAGTTTGAGATCTTAGAATCATAGAACTGTCAGGGTTGGAAGGGACCTCAAGGATCATCCAGTTCCAACTCCCCTGCAGGGACACTTTCAACTAGATCAGGTTGCTCAGAGCCCCATCCAGCCTGGCCTTAAAAACTTCCAGAGGTGGCTCCTCCTGGTTGCCTGTTGAAGAGGAGATAAATTTCACACAGTTGCTTTAGTTTGGTTATTTTTCAACTAATACTCTAATTATTGTCCAGGCATTTAAAGTATGATCACACAAAATGTGTCTTGATTAGAAAGCCTGATTCATGGATTGGTTTAGGTTGGAAGGAATGCTGAAGACCATCTAATTACAACCCCTGTGCCATGGCCGGGGACACCTTCTGCTAGACCAGGTTGCTCCAAGGCCTTATCCAACCTCATCCACAACCTCCCTGGGCAACTTGTTCCAGTGTCTCACTGCCCTCACTGTAAATAATTTCTTCCTAATCAGCAATCTAAATCTGTCCTCTTCAAGCTGCAGTCCACCCTTTCTCATCCTATCACTCCAAGCCCTTGTAAAAAGTCCCTTCCCAAGTTTCTTGTAGGCCCTCTTCAGGTACTGGAAGGCTGTTGGGAGGTCTCCCCAGAGTCTTCTCTTCTCCAGACTGAACAGCCCCAGCTCTCCCAGCCTGTCCCCACAGGGGAGGCTCTCCAGCCTTCTGATCATCTTTGTGGCCCTCCTCTGGATCAGCTCCAGTAGTTCTGTGTCCTTCTTATGCTGGGGGCACCAGAACTGGATGCAGTGCTCCATGTGGGGTCTCACAAGAGCAGAGTCGAGGGGGCAAATTCCCTCCCTCTTCCTGATGCACTCACTGCTTTGGATACAGCCTGGCACACAGCTGCTTTCTGGGCTGCCAGCAACCATTGTTGGCTCATGGTGAATTTTTCATCAACCAACATTGCCAAGATCTTCTCCTGAAGAATGCTCTCAAGCCCCTCCTCACCCACCCTATATTTGTGCTTGGGATTACCCTGACCTGGGTGTAAGAAACTCACACTTGGCCTTGTTGAACTTCAGGAGATTGGTTTTGGCCCCACCTCTCAAGCCTGCCCAAGGCCCTCTGGATGCCATCCCTTCCCTGCATCATGTCAACCAGGTCATAGAGTTTGGTGTCATCTGCAGACTTGTTCCTCCTTTCCCTGTCACTGACAAAGATGTTACATGGCATTGGTCCCAGTACTAACCCCTGAGGGATGCCACTTGTTGCTGGTCTCCATCTGAACATTGAACCATTGACTGCAGATCTCTGGTTTCTGACTTCATCAGCTTTACTGTTCATTCACAGGAGCCCTGCTTGTGTTCCCAACACTGTGTATTAGCAGGTCACCTGGAATCATGACAGTGATTGCTTCAGCTAGAAAGCTGCTTGGTGTCTGCACAGATTCAGGAGGGGAAGGAATATTGCAGATGTTGGAAGGGGTGGTTTTTACCTTGCCTCCTCCAGCCACCTTCTGAGAGACCACAGAGTAGATCTCTATTTAAAATCAGAGTGATGAGTAACTCACTCATCAGAAAGTGTTGTGAAGGCCAGGAGTGCTTTGAGCAGAAACTGTGATGGAAAAGCACACAAAACTGGCTATCAAATACATAGACATCATTGTTGACTGGTATCCTGTATAGAAGCTCTCTTAGCTGCCATTGAGTTTAGGAAGGTGATGTTAACCTCTGTAAATAACCTTCTGTTTGAGGTTAAGAATGAATATGTTTTTCTGACCATAATTCTAGCATGTGGGTTCTTATAGGAAGCAGAGGCTGGTAGTCATGGTGTAAACAGCTTCATCTCCTTAACATCAATGCAGATTCAGTGCTTTAAATGTTTAAACCCATACACTGAAGAGGCTATCTCTCTGTGTTCTGCACACAGGGTTCATAAGAAACATCCATTTTACATTGATCAAAGCTTAAGTAACTGTTAAAAACAGGTTTTTTAAATGCCACTGCAAATACATAAGTGCTGATGTGACATAGTCCTCCAAAAGCATAATTACACAACACTTGATAAACTGTAATTTACCTCAAACTCAGTACATATTCCAACAAATCAAAAGGTAGAACCTGACTAAATTGTTGCTCTGTGACAAGCAGGACGAGCGAAATGATTGTCTTCCTGTGCTCAACAGTATTGAGGCCACACCTTGAGTACAGCCTTCACTTTTGGGGCCCTTAATCCAAGAAAGATACTGAGGTGCTGGAGCATGTCCAGAGAAGGGCAATGAAGATGGTGAAGGGTTTAGAGCACAAGTCTTACGAGGAACAGCTAAGGGACCTGGGGTTGTTTAGTCTGGAGAAAAGAGGGCTTGGAGGAGAGCTTCTTGCTCTCTACAACTACCTGAAAGGAGGTTGGAGTGAGGTGAGTCTCTTCTCCCAAGCAGCAAGTGATAGGTTGGGAGGAAACGGCCTCAAGTTGCACCAGGGGAGGTTTAGGTTGGATGTGAGAAGAAACTTCTTCCCTGAAAGGGTTCTCAAACACTGCAACAGGCTCTCCAGGGAGGTGGTTGAAGCCCCGTCCCCAGACGTACTTAGAAGAGGCAGAGGTGTGGTGCTGAGGGACATGGTTTAGCACCAGCCTTGGTAGACTTAGATCATGATTGAACTTGGTGCTGGTAAAGGTCTTTTCCAACCAAAATGATTCTGTGATTCTGTTCTTAAGCTCTGAATTCAAATCTTTCTGCAAGCAGAACATGATAGAAAAGCACAGGTGGCTCAGTGTGTTAGTGCTGACGAAAAAAATGTGAAGCAGGAAGAGACCTCTTCGTATCTCTGGACTGGCTGTGTAGGGCACAGCTGAGATGGGAAGGTCTTGGTGCACAGGCAGAGGTTTTGCTGGACAAAAGTGAAACAAAGCTAGCAAGAACAGGTCCTAAGCAAAGAGCTGTTTGCATCTGTACCTCTGATGAGGAAAACCAAGAATATGTTGAGGTGATGGCTTTGTATGCCGAAGAGCATGCATCACACTGGGCCTTACTGATAGGGAATGAAGAAAGGAGCCTGCAAACCTCGTGTGTTTGCTTATCTTTTGTGACAGGTGTGGCCCAATATACTTCAGAAATGTCCTTGTGCACAGGACTTTCATTAAGTTGTAGCTATGAAAGGAAGTAAGTTTTGGAACAGAAGACATTCATGAAAAGGGGAGATGACATTTCTGACACAAAGCACAAAGAGCAAGTTTGTTTTCTTTGTTGTGTAATAATGAACGTTTTCATGGCTTCCCATGATTTCTTTAAAGAATGCTTGGATTTGTTTTGCCTAAAGGCAGCTTAAATCAGCTGTCTGTGGACCTTGCATCTATCTGGAAGCAACATGGCTTGGTCAGACGTGTGACTAGGAGGAGGAATGTCCTTCAAGCTTACCCAGCCTATTGAAAGTAAAACATAGACTCATAGAACAGTTTGGGTTGGAAGGGGTCTCCAAAGGTGATCTTGTCCAACCCCCTGAAGTCAGCAGGGACATTCTCCACCAGATGAGATTGCTCAGAGCTTTGTCACACCTGACCTTGAATATCTCCAGGTATGGGACCTAAACTACCTCCCTGGGCAACCTGTTGTGGTGTTCCACCACCTTCATGGTGCAGAACTTGTTCCTAACATCCAATCTAAATCTGCTCTTCTCTAACTTCAAACCATTGCCCCTCATCCTATCACTGCAGGCCTTTGGAAACAGTCCCTCTGCAGCTTTCTTGTAGCTTCATTCTGGAAGGCTGCTATTATGTCTCCCCAGAGCCTTCTCTTTTCTGGGCTGAACAATCCCAGCTCCCTCAGCCTGTCCTTGTAGGAGAGGTTCTCCAGCCCTCTGATCATCTCTGTGGCTCTGCTCTGCACCTACTCCATCAGGTCCTTGCCCAATGTAGTACTCCAGGTGAGGTCTTACCAGGGCAGAGTAGCAGAATCATCTCTCTCGACCTGCTGGCCATGCTTCTTTTGACACAGCCCGGGATGGGATTTGCCTTCTGGGCTGCAAGTGCACGTTACTGGCTCATGTCCAGCTTCTCCTCCAGCACTCCCAAGTCCTTTTCTGCAGGCCTGCTCTCAATTTCATCATCCCTTAGCCTGTATTGATATTGAGGGCTGCCCCAGCCTAGGTTCAGGACCTTGCACTTTGTGTTATTGAGCATCCTGAGATTCATTCTCCTCAGCCCACCTCTGCAGCCTGTCTGGGTCCCTCTGGATGGCATTTTGTTCTTCAGTCTTATCAACTGCACCACTCAGCTTGGTGTCATCTGCAAACTTGCTGATAGTGATTTCCGTACATCTGTCTCGTGGCAAAATGCTCAAACTCAGCCTTCTAATGGGGAATGTTTTTTTGGTATCACTGTCATAATGAAAACTCTGGCAGTAGGCTTTGAGCTGTCAGCTAAAAGGTGTCTTTGGAGACCTCAGATGTTAACAAGATGCATTTTTGTGATTGCATCTCACTCGAGATGAATTTCAGTCTGCTTTTATAGAACAACTGAGAAAGCAGCACAAAGAAGCAGCCCTTTCACGGTGTCTGTTCTCACACCTTAATGATCAATTGCATTGACTTCACTTGTGCCAAACCAGGAGTCAACCAAGGAGCCATGTTTGGATGATAAATTATCCTTGTCCCCAAACAAAATCTTTAAAGGTTCCAATGGCATCTTTTTTTTTCAAGCTAAAATGACATTATGAGTGAAGTCTTTTGTTTCCTAAATCCATCTGAAAATAAGGCAAAGGTAGCCGGATGCATAGGCACCCTGGAGGGGAGCTAAACTGGATCTGAAAAGTGGAAGGGGAGGAGACACCAGGGTAAAAGTGCAATGGGAAATGCACTTTCACAAATAGCCTTTGTGCTTCATTGTTTTAAAACTGTTAGAGGAGCTTTTTTCTCTTCCTTCTGAGATGCAGCATCTGCTGCTTTTCAACAGGATGGTGAAGTTTTTATCCTGAGGCATGTTGTTGTGAACCATATTGCTTCTGTGGGATGTGTTTGGAGAGTAGTTCTGAGCAGTTTGCAGATACTTGGGCTATCAACTTAGATTGATTGGGGTGAAATTAATTCATCTAATTGAAACCTGCACCAGGCTTCCATGAAAACAGAAGAATGAATCTTGGAACAGTTAGACAAGAAGATTGGAAGGGCTGTTGAATGTGCTTAGGAAGGATCACTCTGAAATACTGGAAGTGTGACCAGCAGGATGAGAGAGGTGATTTTCTTCCTCTACTCTGCTCTGGTGAGATCCCACCTAGAGTACTGTGTCCAGTTCTGGGGGCCCCCAACACAAGAAGGACATCAAATTGCTGGAGCAGAGGAGGCCCAGAGGAGGTCATGAAGATCATCAGAGGCCTGGAGAACTTCATCTATGGGGCAGGCTGGGAGATTTGGGGATGTTCAGCCTGGAGAAAAGAAGGCTCCAGGGAGACCTTAGAACAGCCTTCCAGTACCTGAAGGGGGACCTACAAGAAAGCCAAGAAGGGACTTTTTACAAGGGCTTGGAGTGATAGGAGAGGAAATGGATTGAAGCTTGAGGAGGGCAGATTTAGGCTGGTGATTAGGAAGAAATTCTTGATGGTGAAGGTGGTGAGACACTGGAACAGATTGCCCTTGGGGGTGGTGGATGCCCCCTGTCTGGAGGTGTTGAAGGCCAGGTTGGATGAGGCCTTGAGAAACCTGGTCTAGTGGAAGGTGTCCCTGCCCTTGGTAGGGGGGTTGGAGCTAGATGATCTTGAAGGACCCTTCCAACCCAAACCATTCTATGAATCTGTGAAATACAATCTTGTGTAGAGCGTGGTGTGGAGCTGTAGAGTTTAGTTAAAAGCTCTGTGGATCTGCTGTCCCTCAGAATACTTTTTTTTTGCCATTGGGATTTTGAAGAGAGTCTTAACTTCAGCCTTGGTTTGAATACGTGTTTGGAGTGGGCAAGAAAACAGTTGATGTTTGGGTGTAGGATGTATTCTGTGTTGAGCAGACTGGCAAAGTGCATGTGTACAAATGATTTCTGAAGCAGGCCAGGTATGTTGCAACATGCCAAAAAAGTCAAGTGCAAACAGATTCACATGTTGCATTGGATTGGAAGAGACTCTCGAAAGTCATCTTGTCCAACACCCCTGCAGTAGTGAGCAGGAACACCTGCAATTAGAGCAGGCTGCCCAGGGACACATTGAGTCTGATCTTGAATGTCTCCAGGGATGGGGCCTCAACCACATCCCTGGGCAGCCTGTTCCTGTGTTTCACCACTTTTGCCATAAAGGACTTCCTCCTTATGTCCAGCATACATTTGCCCTGCTCCAGTTTCAAACCACTGGCCCTCATCCTCCAAGCCCTTCTAAACAGTCCCTCCCCAGCCTTCTTGTAGGTCCCCTTCAGATACTGAAATGCTGCTCTAATGCCTCTCCGGAGCCTTTTCTCCTTCAGGATGAACAGCCCAAATTCTTTCAGCCTGCCTTCATAGGAGAGGTGCTGCTGCCCTCTGATCATCTTGGTGGCCCTGCTGTCCTGACTTCTCTTTTCCTTCCTTCCTGTAGAGTGCTGTACATTGGCCTTGCCTGCAACACAGCTCGATACATTTACATCTCCTACCTGGAAAACGCCTGGACTGTTCTCCCAATGGAAGTGCTTCAAGGTAAGGCAGTGCAGAAGCACCCTGCCGGTAGAAGACAGGTGTCTTGTTTTGAAGCAAACTATGATTGAGTCCAAATTGGATATTTCTCTTGATTTCCCCCTCCCTCCCCCCCACATGCCCCAGCATACCCAGTTCCATAAAACCTTGCTGTTTATCTCAGGAAATAGTTGACGTCAGAAGGGTGTGGTTTGGGTTTGATTGTGCACAGTTCTGTGTATATTCAAACAGAACTGCGTGAGACCAGCACACCCTTTAACCAAACAAAGGGGCAGGGGCAGGAGCTGGCTGCACAACTACTGCAAATCCTGTTTGGTGGTAAACAGGAGCTTCCTTGCCTGCAGAAGGTCACAGCTCTTGAAAGGATGCCATCAAAATAAGGAACACAGTCTGCAACATTCTCTCTCTGTTAAAATATTGTATAGTTCTTAAGGGCATTGTTCAATCAATACCTTTAGACTATAACATTTTCTTTTTTTAATAGCTTGAGGGGAATTTATTTCAGAGCCAGCAATGTGCTTTTGTGGCCAAGAAGGCCAATGGTATCCTGGGTTGTATTAGAAGGGGTGTGGTCAGTAGGTTGAGAGAGGTTCTCCCTTTCTGCTCTGCCCTGGTGAGGCCATATCTGAAATATTGTGTCCAGTTCAAGAAGGACCTCAGGGAACTGCTTGAAAGAGTCCAGCACAGAGCCATGAAAATGACAAAGGCAGTGGAACATCTTCCTTACAAGTAGAGACTGAGGGAGCTGGGCCTCTTTAGCTTGGAGAAGAGGAGTCTAAGAGGTGACCTCACTCATGTTTATAAAGATATGAAAGGAGAGTGCCGAGAGGATGGAGTCAGGCTCTGCTGAGTGATGCCCAGTGACAGGACAAGGGACACTTGGGGAGAAGTTGAGGCATAGGAAATTCCATGGAAACATGAGGAAAATGTATTTTGCTGTGAGGGTGACAGAACACTGGAACAGGCTGCCCAGAGTGAGTGTGGAGTCTCCCTCTCTGGAGATACTCAAAACCCACCTGGATGTGTTCCTGTGTGATCTGCTCTAGGTGATCCTGCTCTGGCAGGGGCGTTGGATTGGATGACCCTTCAGGGTCCCTTCCAGCCCCTAACATTCTATGGTTCTGTGAATCCTAGAACAGTTTGAGTTGGAAGGGATCTTAGAGATCATCTAGTTCCATAGGCAGGGACACCTCCCACCAGACCAGACTGCCCAAGACTCTGTCCAACCAGGGAGAGGGTATCTACAATCTCTGTGAGCAACCTGTTCCAGTTTCTCACCACCCTTGCTACAAAGAATTTGTTTACAATATCCAGTCTAAATCTCCCCTCTTCCAACTCCCAGCCATTGCCCCTTGTCTCACTACCACAAGCTCATGTCAAAAGTCCCTCCCATGCAGCCCCACTTAGGTACTTGAAGGCTGCTCTGGGGTCTCCCCAGAGTCTCCTCCAGCTGAAACAGACCCAATTCTCTCGGCCCATCTGTACAAGGGAGGTGTTCCAGCCCCCCGATCATCCTTGTGGCCTCCTTTAGTAGCTCTGTCTGTGTTAACAGCACTTTTTTAAGTTACTTGCCCTTTAATTTATTTGGAAGGACAGAGGTGTAGTCTACAAAAAATGATTTCAACTGCTTTCAAGTCAAAGAAGTATTTAAGATCTTCATTTCATTGCAATGTTAAGTTGTTCTAACTTCAATTTTACAGCAGTTTTGGTGTCTTTGTAGTGGATACCACTTCTCAAACCCAGGAAAAATCTAAGCTGTTCTCCTCTCTGTGTCTTTATCCCTGAAGAATACTGAAGTATTTGGGTTTGCGAGCTTGCAAAAGAACTCTTAAGAGCAGAAAATGTTTTCCCTGCCCTTAAAATGAGTGGTAGCATCTCTGTTAAAGCCAGTATTTTGTCCTTATTTCTCCAATTAACTGGCACTAACTTTTTCTACAGAAGTCTTTGCAAAGTAGATTGGAGTTCTAAAAAGGCCAGTGGGGAGCGCTGCGTCCATCTCTCCACACGCACAGCAAGAAATCTGTGTCCTGGCTCCTTCCCTCCCTGCTAACCAAACCAGTTTATTGTATTAAAGTTTCCACAACAGCAAACTCCTGCATTCTGCTGTTAAACCCCAAGCCCAAACTCTTGAATTGCTGCTTCAGTGTTAAAATCAGCAAATATCAGAGAAAACCTGAAGAATGTGTGTGTGCTATACTCTTGCCTGCCTAAGCATCTAGAGGGAGCAAATGATGAATACAAAGCTTCGGATATTACCTTTCTAGGTAATCCTCTTTTAAAGACACCTTAACTCAAAAATAGAGGGGAAAAAACTCAAGCTTTTGTTTTCACAGTACAGGCATAATTTTGTGCCCAGAAGCATCCTGTAGTCATAGAATCACCCAGATTAGAAGGGACCTCCAAAGGTCATCAAGTCCAACCGCCCTGCAGTGGGAAGGGACATCCTCAACTAGATCAGGTCGCCCACAGCCCCATCAAGCCTCAGCTTGAATATCTGCAGGGATGGGGCCTCAACCACTTCACCTCATAGCTGAGAGAGAAGTTTCTTTCATTTTGAATCATGGTTTTATTCAGCTGAAATTTCAGTATGAGTTGCTTAATATATGTAGGTTTGGTTTTACAGCAAGGCTGTGAGGGAGGTGTTTGTGGGGTGTAGTCCTGAGTAATTGACATGTATGCAAAAAAAAAAACCAAAACGATAAAAGACCTTCCAAATAATTATTTCTCATAAATCTATCTGCCAGACTTTCTATATCTAGCCACTGCTGAATCATGGACATTTGGGCTAATCTTGCTATGTGCTGTTATTTATAGTCTGGAATGAGAAAGTTGAAAAGAAAACACACACATGCGTGCACACACAGCCCTGCACTCCAGGCCCCAAAACCTCTTTGTGTTCTGCAAGCACTTTTCAGCCTACATTTAAAACAGATTCATAGATGCATAGAATGGGTTGGGTTGGTAGGTACCTTAAAAATCATCTAGTTCCAATACCCCTGCCATGGGCAGAGGCATCTTCTGCTAGATCAGGTTGCTCAAGCCCTCATCCATGGTTTATTAGTGTCCATGAAATCCATATGTAAACTATGTGTGTGTATCTTAATTACTGCCGCTACTTTGCTTACCTTCTGGTTATTCTGTTCTGTTCTATTCTATTCTAGTGATGCTGAATGGGATATCTAAGTTTGTATACTCAGAACTGAAAGCTGAATCTTTTTCTCCTCTTTGTTCTTTTCCCTTCCTTGTCCCTACTGGTTTGAATCTCTTCTTGATTCATTCCTTTTGCAGCAGTTACCAAATCTTGTTTCTATGGGCTCTGCTTCCTTTCCTACACATCCACTGAAACTATTGGTAGGGCTAAGGTTTAGTGGATCAATGGGCCAAGGCCAATGGTATGAGGTTCAACAAAGCCAAGTACTGGGTCCTGCACCTGGGTCACAACAACCCCGTGAACACTACAGGCTTGGGGAAGAGTGCCTGGAAACTGTACAGCAGAAAAGGGTGTTGGTCAGCAGCTGGCTGAAGATGAGCCAGTAGTCTGCCCAGGTAGCCAAGAAGGCCAGGAGCATCCTGGCCTGGAGCAGCAATAGTATGGTCAGCAGGACCAGGGATGTGATTGTCCCCCTGTACTCAGCATTGTTGGGGCCACACCTTGAGAACTCAGTTCAATTTTAGGTCCCTCACTACAAGAAAGACACTGAGGTGCTGAAGCAGGTCCAGAGAGGGGCAACAAAGCTGGTGAAGGATCTGGAGAACAGGGCTGGAGAGGAGCAGCTGAGGGAACTGGGGCTGTTCAGCCGAGAGAAGAGGAGCCTGAGGGGATACCTTCTCACTCTCTACAACTACCTGAAAGGAGGCTGCTGCTGTTCTCTTCTTCCTAGGAACAAGTAGGAGAGGAAACAGCCTGAAATTTTACCAGGGGAGGTTTAGGTTGGATATTGGAAGAAACATCTTCACTGAAAGAGTTCTCAGATACTGGAACAGGCTGCCCAGGATTGAATCTCCATCCCTGGAGGTGTTTAAAAGAGGCAGTGATGTGGTGCTGAGGGACATGGTTTATCACCAGACTTGGTAGGACTCGATGATCTAACCAACACTATCCTACAATTCTGGAAGAGGTGACATCTCATATGAAATGTGGTGAGGTGGAAGCTCTGTTTTTGTTCAGTGAGGTTTTGACAGGGGGAGCTAAGAGTTGTAGCTGCCTTGCATATTTAAGAGTTAGGAGTATTAAAAAAGAGAATAATAGGTTATGCAGAAGGTGCAGGTGCCACATGACTGCATCAAGTTGGTAGTCTTTCAAATAAATCCCTTGGCAAAGTCCTTGTTATAATGGTCCAGAACTCTTTTTTTTCCCAAGATATGAAATTCTGTGTTAAATTCCAGTTCCATCAGCTGGAGGGGCTTTCATCTCAACAGCATACTCAGCTGAGTTTTACAAAGAGCTTACTTTTCTTTGTAATGTTTCTGCAATAGGACATAGAGCTTGAAACTAGAAGAAGCTTGATTTAGATTAGACACTAAAAGAAATTCTTCCCCATGGGGGTGGTGAGGCACTGGAACAGGTTGCACAGCGAAGGTGATGGAGGTTCCAAGGCTGGAAGTGTTCTAAGCCAGGTTGGATGGGGCCTGGTAGGAGGCCTCGCTGCCCATGGCAAGGAGGGGGTTGGGACTAGATGATCTTGAAGGTCCCTTCCAGCCCCAGCCATTCTGTGATTCTATGAATAAAAGGAGGATTGTCCCATGTGCAGTGCTGAAGGGCACAGAGAGGTTTCTGTAGGATGACTCTGCAGACTTCTATTGATTGTAACAAGAACCCAGCTGCTGTCTGTATCTGGGATGGGGAGGACTCTTAAGTGCAGTAGGGAGTAAATGAGCAAATTTAAACTCCTTAGTTCAGAGCTTTGAATCCATGTGTTGTATTGGTTTGCAAATGGATGCATAGGAAAGAAAAGAGCTTAGGCTGCACCTCAACAGCAGAAAATGTCAAGACACACTTGTAGGTAGCTGCACAGAGTGTGCAAGTGTCATCAGTGTGAACACACAAGCAGTCCTCTTCACCTTGTTGGTTTCCAAACAAACCAGGGATACTGTGCTTCACAGGTCAAATAGTTTCTGATGTATTTTTGATTTGCCTGGCTTTAAAACTTAGTAATGGAATGTTTGGCACTAATTGATATCCTTCTGAAAACAAACCCACATTATCTCTGTTAGACTGGCTTTGCTTTGTTACTAGGACATTACTTAGTTGCTACTAGATTAGGCATTAGGAGGAAATTCATTACTATGAGGGCGTTGAGGCATTGGAACAGGTTGCCCAGAGAAGTTCTGGAAGCTGCAAGCCTTGAGCTGTTCAATGCCAGGGTGGATGAGGAGGCCTTGAGCAAACTTGTCTGTAGGAGGTGTCCCTGCCTATGGCAGGAGGCTGGAATTAGATGATCTTAAGGGTTCCTTCCAACCCAAACCATTCTACACTGATGTGATTTTCAGCACATACACAGCCCTGCATTAAAACCCAGTGTCAGTATTCAGTGAGTTTGAAACGCTGTGCTTTTGGCATGGAAAAAACTTGTGAGTTTTAAAGCCATAAATTGCAAATGGGAGGGTGAAACACCTTCATCCTTTTGTAAGAACTGTATTTTTTACCAAGATGATAACACAGGTCCCTTCCCTTCTGGAGCCCCTTTTACAAGAAAGACATGGACATGCTGGAACGTGTCCAGAGAAGGGCCACAAGGATTATCAGAGGGCTGGAACACGTGACTGCAGGAATGGCATCTCCATGCTTATCCAGCATTCATCCCACTTGTAACTGTGCTGTACAACTGCATTTCCATTCACCCCCCTCTGACATTTAGACATCTTGCGACAGGAAATTTCATCAGGTGCCCAGGTGCTGTGTAAAGTGGCACCTTTCATTTGTCTGACACTGCCATGATGGTAATTCATTGTTCAACCTCCTCATTTTCTTGTTATGAATCAATAGAAAAAGGAGAGATGGATCATTTTCTGATTATGCCGTTCATCATCTGGAGACAAACTGAGAGAGTTGGGGCTGTTCAGTCTGGAGAGGAGAAGGCTCAAGGAGACCTTATTGTGGCCTTCCAGTATCTGAAGGGGGCTTAGAAGAAAGCTGGGGAGGGACTCTTTAGGATGTCAGGTAGTGATAGGAGTAGGGGGAATGGAGCAAAACTGAAAGTGTGGATATTCAAATTGGATGTTAGGAAGAAGTTCTTCCCCATGAGGGCGGTGAGACACTGGAACAGGTTGCCCAGGGAGATGGTAGAAGCCTCATGCCTGGAAGTTTTTAAGGCCAGGCTGGATGTGGCTCTGGGCAATCTGATCTAGTGTGAGGTGTCCCTGCCCATGGCAGGGGGGTTGTAACTCGATGATCCTTGAGGTCCTTTCCAACCCTGACAATTCTATCATTCCAGCTTGCCATTCTGTGACTCTGTGACTGTTACTAACCCCAGCTGTGCAATGTATGACGGAGGCCTTTACCAGCCCAGAGCTTGAGACTTTTGCATTTAGATGCCTCATGGACATCCGACATGTCTGTGCCTGAGCTGTTTGAATACCACACAGTGCTCTTTAGCATTCTACAGCTAAGCAAAATCCAAATTAACTGGCAGTGTGTTACAAACCCACATTCTTCAGCCTAAATGCTCAAGTAATTATTGAGTGTCCAGCTCTTAGTAAGTCAAGTGTAGAGGACAGAAACATGTTGACTGAATCATCACTTATGACAACTTTTTTATTTAAACTGAGGTAGTAGAGCTTAGGCTTTTGTAAGCTGTGAGGACTATTTTTAATACCACTCAAATAAGAAAAAAAATGTTCCCACTCAGTCTGAGGGTGGCAAAATAGTTCAGGCTTATTGAATGTGTGACGAGCTACAGAGCTGTTTTGTTTTCCCAGCTTCTCCATGACCCTGCTTTTCCCTGTCCTGTTTTCTTCCCACTCCACAAGAAGCCCACCATATGTTTGCTCAAAAACCTGCTCCTCTTGCAGCATCTTCCTGTGTACTCATGGTCATTCACTGTCTTACCCTTTAGCTGTTATCCTTCTGTTGGTGTTGAGTACAGAGGGAGTTTGTGTGGAGAAGGTTGGTTTCCATGGGGAGTGAGAAGGGAGGAAGAGGATTAGTTCTTGCCTCTGAAATTTATAGATTCGTGGAATGGTTCAGGTTGGAAGGGACCTTAAAGATCATCTAGTTCAAATTTCCCTGCCATGGCCAGAGACACCTTCCATTAGACCAGGCTGCTCAATGCCTCATCCAACCTGGCCTTGAATACTTCCAGCTACGGGGCATCTTCCCTGGGCAACCTATTCCAGTGTGTCACCACCCTCACTGTAAAGAATTTCTTCCTAATATGATATGTATGGCTCTGAAAAGACACAGATGTCTCTGACATTGGATTTTGTGACCTTTGCACTGCCTCCATCGTGGCAGTAAGGAGACTGCTGAGAGGTACCAATGATGTAGTTGCCTGCAGCTTGTGAAATCAGGACCATATTTCAAAAGCCCTGGGTCACTCTTGAAGGAGGAATCTGGCAGATTATTTTATCTTCCTAGGGACTGTGTCTTAAGAAGAGAAGTGAGATCATTGCAGAGGGGGAAAGAGCTATTGACAGACTCTGCAGGAGTCATGTCTCACTGTGGCATGGTTGCTGGTGTCCCATTACCCAGAGCTGGTTTGTGCCTCACAGACATTTGCCAGTGAAGGGATTTTGTAGTGTTTCTCCAATGGGTGCTTCAGCTGCTGAGTGCAGTTGCTATGATGTGGTGACAGCCACATGCTGTGAATGAACCCTGTGCTCTTCACAGTGTTTCCTTCTAGGGGTGCTGGTTGACAGTAGGCTGAACATGAGCCAGCAGTGTGCCCAGGTGGCCAAGAAGGCCAATGGCATCCTGGCCTGCATCAGAAATAGTGTGGCCAGCAGGAGCAGGGAAGTCATTGTGCCCCTGTACTCAGCACTGGTTAGGCCACACCTTGAGTCCTGTGTCCAGTTCTGGGCCCCTCAGTTTAGGAAAGTTGAGTTGCTGGAATGTGTCCAGAGATGGGCAACAAAGCTGGTGAGGAGGGGGTTGGAGCACAAGCCCTGTGAGGAGAGGCTGAGGGGAGCTGGGGTTGCTTAGCCTGGAGAAGAGGAGGCTCAGAGGAGACCTTACTGCTGTCTAGAACTACCTGAAGGGAGCTTGTAGCCAGATGGGGGTCAGTCTCTTCTCCCAGGCAAGCAGCACCAGAACAAGAGGACACAGTCTCAAGCTGCACCAGGGGAGATTCAGGCTGGATGTTAGGAAGAAATTCTTCACAGAAAGAGTGAATAGCCATTGGGAGGTGGTGGAGTCACCATCACTGGAAGTGTTTAAAAAGAGACTGGATGGGGCACTTGGTGCCATGGTTTATTGATTAGATAGTTGGATAGTTGATTAGATAGTGGTGGGTGATAGGTTGGACTTGATGATCTCGAAGGTCTTTTCCAACCTGGTCTGGTCTGGTGTGGTTTGGTCTATTCTATTCTATTCTATTCTATTCTATTCTATTCTATTCTATTCTATTCTAATCTAATTCTGTGTTCTCTCTCCAGGTGTCACACATGCAGCTATATGGGCGGCTTGTATCTCCTACCTTAGTGCAGCAGTGCCACCAGAGCTGAGGACATCAGCCCAGGGAATCCTCCAAGGGCTCCACCTGGGCCTGGGCAGAGGATGTGGCGCTATGGTTGGAGGGGTTCTGGTCAATTACTTTGGTAAGCAAAAACTATATTGAATTTTTTATTCATTGAAGTTTTGGGTTTTTTACTCAACTACCAGCCTTAAACTTACTTCTTGTTAAGGTATTGTTGTGTTTTAAAGAGTAATGGGCATTAAGTCTTGGAATCATATAATTGCTTAGGCTGGGAGGGATCTGAGGAGATCTCCATCCCAGGCCGCTGATCAAAGCAAGGTCAGCACTGAATTCAGAGCAGAGTGCTCATGGCTTTGTCCTGTCAGAGTTCCAGATTGATTAACTGTGTTATGCCTAGATATTTTTAGTGTTGTCTGAGCAAAGCTCTCCAGCCTGATCCTTAAATAGGATGAATGAATCCTTTGCAAGAGAACAGGTTGATACTGTGCAGCCTCTTGATGAACAAAGGAGAATCTAATTACTTGCTTATAAATCCTTTACAAAGCCTGCTGAAGAAACGTTGGGGGAGGAAGATACAATGAATCAAGCTAATAAGAGTCTGCATGGGACAATGCTTACCCAAGGAGCATACAGTGCTGACTCATTTTAGTAAGTAAGTAGATTTTCCAAGGAGGAAAAAAAAACAACCCAATCTCATTACAGGCCCTGCTGCCACATTCAGAGGAATAGGGATGGCTTGTTTAGTGATCCTTCTGCTGTTTGCACTGATCCAGTGGATGTTGGTTCCTGATGAAGAAGAAGGTAAATATTCATGTCACTGAAACACTACAAAAGTAGAGCTGGTGAAAAAAAGGCCTCTGAAGCTGCTCCCTGCAGCTATCATTTTGTATGCTTGGTGTGCTCACAAAACTGGTTGTTTGCAAGTGAGACCTCTTTTCCTGACCAATGATAGAAACTGAAGTGGTGTGCTGCTGGTGTAAGGACAGGATTGAGCTCTTGGATGTCAATAGGAGGAGAGCATAACAAATTTTAGTACCTGTAGGTCCTCTCAGTTCTGGGAATCCCTTAGGCTACTCCTAACAGCTGGAGTGAGTAATTTCAGTTGCATCAGTTCTTTAAGGTCTCTTTGACCACTGTGTGTGCATTCTACCAGTGCAAAACACCTTTTGCTAGAAACCAGAGATGGCTTCAGAGAACACAGACTTTTGTAGCTGCTTCAGTTCTGTTCTGGTACCTGGGAAGCTTCCCCTCAGGTGGAACTTTTTCATGTCTACCTTTATTAACATAAAGGCTAACCAGAAATTAAATATTGTGGTGCAGAGTTAAGGATTTAACATAAATCTAATTCTTGCCAGACAATAAAACTAAAAATCTTTAAAATAATGAATTTTGGAGCTGCTTTTTACCCAAAGGTTACTTTCCAGTGTAAGCTTTGAGTGTGAAATGAAAGTTAGTTCTCGATAGCTGGGTATTAAATTAATTGCCCTTGGCTTGGAACACTTCTGTAGAAGCAACTTGGTAACAAGTATTCATTTTTATAGCAATTTCTTCACCTCTGTTCAAATGATAGTAGCAAAAAGAAAAGAAAAGATGAAGAGGATATTTGCTGCTTCAGTTTCTCATCAACTTCAGGTTAATTACACCTCAGCCTTCAGAAGAATAGTTTGTTCCTAGTGGCCTCACTCTAGTTAGTTTGTGTCAGTCTTTGGTTTCCCTTTGATGCACACACAATCACAGAATGTCAGGGGTTGGAAGGGACCTCACAAACTGCAGAACTCCATCTTAGCTATGGAGGGGTAGTTTGCTTCTTAAAGAAAGTGATGCAGATGTAGTACAACTTCTTTCAAGGCGGCAAATCAGTAGGTTTAGAATTGTCCAGATCAGAAATGGCTGCTCTGATGATGTGAGCCACACAGCCTTGCTCCATGAGGTGATTCCTGTTTGCAGCCACTGTCTAGGTACCAGTGAGTTGTAAGGTGAAAAGAGGGGTATCTAATAGCTAGCTGGGAACTAATGGAGCACTTCACACTCCTTACCCCTTCCTGTTTCTGCAGACTTCTAACACAGCTCCCTGCAGCCTGCAGGACAGGTGACGTCCACATGGTGTTCCCTTAACCAGAGTGTGGTATGGCTCACTTGTGGCCCCTTGTTCTGGTGTTCTGCTTTCAGTACAGTGGTAGCCATGTTATGAAAGCAGGCAGCATTCCACTGGCAGCTTTGTGGGCCTTGTAAGTTTGTTTGCTTTGCCAGTGATTGTTTTGTTTTAAACTTCAGAAAAGACAATGCTGGCGGAAAGGATCCCAGTGCCTTCCAGTCCTGTTCCCATAGCAACTATTGACCTTGTGCAGCAGCAAGCAGAAGACATCATGCCTCGAACTGAGCCCAGGCTCCCTCTAAAGAAAACAAAACACCAGGAGGAGCAAGAGGATGTGAACAAGCCTGCCTGGGGCATCAGCTCTTCTCCTTGGGTCACCTTAGCTTATGCTATCTACCAGATAAAAGAGATGGTTAAACTGTCCAAAACCAACCCAACGCCTGAGAATCAGCCTTTGCAGGTAATCTTCTAACCTACAGGAAGCTTTCAAGTATTTGTTAGGTGCTTGAAAACCCATCTAGTTGTGTAAATCTCTTAGCACCTGGCAGGTATTCTCTGTCAGCTTGTAACAAATACGGAGCTGTGACACACCAGTTGAACTACTGTGTGAAACAGAGTGGGTTTCTGTGTATAGGACAGCAGGAATAACTTTCTGCAAGTGGTATCTTCCTGAAGATGGGAGCAGAGGGAGAGACAGAGAAAGGCATGGCTGGGATATACTTGAATTCCCTTTAAGCTTACATTTGGTTTCATAGAAGTTGGAATCTGTGGGTTATGCATCCTGCAAAATTCACAAGGTAATTGAACACAAAGATGCACAGCTGCTTAACAGTGTGTAAAATGACTTCTGTTTAGTTTTGCTTTCTTGGCTGGTGCTGTCAAATGTCTGCATGGTAGCTAAAGTAGCTGTTCCAGATAACTGCTGATGGGATACAGAGCCTTCTGATCTCCTTTTTATCTACAATTCACCAGATAAGAGCCATTCTGTGACTTAAAATGCCTGGTTGCTGGTGCTTGCTTTACGCCATTTCCCTTCAGTCCCTCTCCCCAGAATGCCTTTTAATAGGTTCATCAGGATGGGCTGGGATCTTGAACTATCTCCTAATGCTTTGGCCAAGCCTTTCAGAATGCTTTGGCCACGCCTTTCAGAATGGGGCTGAAGCACACCGCTAAGCAAAGTAGGGAAGCGCTGTCAGTGCGAGTTCCAGAGCAGTGCAGTTCATGTTAAAACCATGGTGCTTGCCTGTCTGTAAGGAGTGGCTGACCTTCCTTCTTACGTATCCAGCTGTGCCTGAACACAGAAGTGGCTGCCTTTACAATTGCCTCATTTGGGACAGCAGCATGAATCAGCAGAGCAGTGTGTGGAAGAATTTCACCCAGTTAGCTGTTTCCTGCCTTTATTTGGCTTTATGCTTAAAGATATATTTATAAGCATGTCTGCTTTAGGTTGGTTGGGGTTTTTGTTTGGTTTTGAACTCCCTGAGTCAAAGAAATGTGTTTTTATAGTGACTCTGAAGATCTCACATGGTCTGTGACATCAAAGTATTTTTTCCAGCCAAACTGTTCTGCATCCTGCTGGTAAATGTCCTCAGGGTGGTGGTTAGCATAAGCTGTACCCTTTAAAACCAGAGAAAAGCAGTTGCACAGAACTTCCACAGTGAAAAAGAATGGTTTGTAGTTGTGTGGTGTCTGAGGGGTACTTGTCCCACACTGCTGGACACCACCCAGCTGCTTTACTGAGAACTGTGAAGAGGCCAGAAAGGCTCTCGTGCCTGTCCTCTGTGGTACATGATCTCATCATGGGTCTTTCCTTCCTGAAAACACACAGTGCTGATAGAAAAGCAGTTTCATAGATTAATAAAATGGTTGAGGTTGGAAAGGACCTTGAAGATTATCTAGTTCCAACCCACCCTGCCATGGGCAGGAACACCTTCCACTAGACCAGATTGCTCTCGAGGCCTCATCCAAACTGGCCTTGAACACCTCCAGGGAGGGGGTTGTTGTTGATTGCCAAAATTCAGTTCACCCCACTGTATTATCCTCTCCATCATCTCTATTCTCCACAAATCTCTTATCACTCTTATCCCCAAAAGGACAAAGATGCTCCAAAACATGTTTGTGCCTAGTCATTTATTTTGGGCTGCTGGTACTGAAATACCAAAAGTAGAAACAAAGGCTGCCTAGCTCTCTTACTAAATTGGTTAAACAGCCTCCTTCAAATGAAAATGGATTATCTGGAAGGAGAGTCAGTGCACAGGAAATGGAATTAGTGACAAAAATTACTTTGTCTTCATTCAGATTTGGCTTGGTTTTGCTGCTGCTTGCTTCAAGCAAAGAGTCATACTTGTCATATTCTGTATTCTTAAGTGCAGAATGAATAATCCTAGCTTGTGTGTCATAGAATGGTCTGGGTTGGAAGGCACCTCCAAAGGTCATCTAGTCCAAACCCCTCTGCAGTAAGCAGGGACATCCTCAACTAGATCAGGTTGCCTAGAGCCTTATTGAGCCCCGCCTGGAATATGTCCAGGGATGGGGCCTCAACTACCTCCCTGGGCAAGCTGCTGCAGTGTTCCACCACCCTTCTGATGTGCAGCGTATGAGTGTGAAGGCTTGCTGCTTCACCCTGGGCAACGTGACCGGTGTTTAAATGTGCTCATGGTGTCCCTTAGTGAGGCCTGTTTCAGTAGAATGGTCCATCAGCACTGCAGAAGGTCTGCCATGCAGAAAGTCTGAGCAGTGTCTCGGGGAGGGAGGGAGGGAGGAAGGGTGCTGTTGAGGAAAGCATTGAAAAAACAGGCTATAAATTGTTTGGTCAAAAGAATGATCTTGTCTGAACACTTTGAAGTCCAGTTAATTGTGGTTTTTTTCCCCTTGAAACACAACAAGTTTGTTTTTTGCATGCTTCTTGGGAAAGTGCAGTTAGGAAAAGAGATGGAAGGTAAGTGACTGTCCTGCTTGCTCTTGGTGTCCTCTGGGTTTCAATGTACTACTTTTGCTTTGCTGCTTTGAGTTTGATTTGTTATGTTGCGGGCATCCGAAGTCAGTGCTTTGTGACTTTCCAGAAGTGCCTGAATGCATTGGGGGTAGTATCCCGCTGGGGACAGTGCTGTGAGGGTCTGTCCTTACTTTGTGCATGCCATCCTTTCCCCTCTCTCTAGAAAACCAGTGAGAACTGCGGCGCTTCATCAGCCAGCTCAGCAGGACAACCCCCAGGTCCGACAGATTCTGGGCAGTTCAGAACTTGTTCAGCACCAACACCTCCAGCAACATCCGACCCCCAGGCGGATGGCGACCGCGCTGCGTCGGATCGTGCTGCTCAGCCTGCTGCTGCGGGGCCCTGAGGGGCTCTCACCTTACCAAATCCCCTGCATGGAATTCTGCTTCTCACCTGGGAAAACGCTGGAGTAGGAGCTCAAAAGTAGGACTTCCTTCATCTTAACGATCATAATGTGATGCAGTGCAAGCTTTTAACTATATAAAGAATATTCATATGACTACACAGAGCAACGTGAGCAGGGAAGCCAAAAGTTTGGAGTTCTAGAGGGAAGTGCTGTGGCCTGGATCTGATGGCAGGAAGAATTCTTGGCCGCTTTGCTGAAGCTGAGTCAAGCGCGATGAGATTCCTTTGCAGCCTGTGAAAGAAGGGGAGTTCACTCCTCGTTTGTCGAGGCACAGAGTGTCTGACTGCCACTGAGTGATTATTTTTCATTTTATTTATTTTTTTTCTTCTTCTTCTTTGAATTTGTTCTACAGACAAAATTAAAAGACTTTTCAGGAGAGAAACGGAGTTTCCCTGCATTGTCTGTTAAGAAAAATCTCGCTCCATTAAATGCAGGAACAGCATGAAACTGTCTCTGCAAAGATTTCTCAGCAACAGAGTAGCTGCAGGAAGTATTCTGGTGATGGATGGAGTCACACACACAGATGCATTCAGAGTATGATTGTGAAGCTAAAGTGATCTCGTTTGAGATCAAGGTTTAGTTCTGCAAAGCAAAGGTTTGGAACTGAAGGAAGGCTTCTGAAGAAGGTCACCTCCGCGCTCACAGCCCTCTGCGCTCACAGCCCTGGGCTTGGGCGCAGGTTGTGTGCGTTGGGGTCATTTGAGATTTGATGCTGTGTTGGGAGTAGCTCAGGATTGCACAGCCTGAGACTGATGAAGGGTTTCAACGGTCAGGCTGCCGTTTGGGGTTTTATTTCATCATCTAGACAATGGTTTATTTAATGCAGTGTGGTTACTGTGGTTATTTATTAAGAAAACTGTAAGCTTTAAGTGCCTAGGGAAGGTGGAAGGTAGGGAGGAATCATGTAAAACTCTTTAGGATTATAGAAGCAAAGCTGTGGAGCAGAGTGAGAGATTCTCAGGAGGAAGCAAATGTAAGTCAGCTGCAGTATGTTTAGGAAATTGCTTTGCCTGATGTCCAGACACTGGAAGACTTGGGATGCTGTTGTGTTTTGCAGCCAGCTGACTGGCTGCAGCATGGTGACAGATGCTGCTGGAGGGGAATGCTTGGGCTCAGGGAGGAGTTGGGGGGGTTAGTCAGGAGTGCTTTGGCCCTTTAGCTTTTATTAAGAGCTGCTTCCCAGGAGATTCTGAGTGCTCAGCTCCTACAGGACTGCATGCAGCTCAGCCCTCCTTGAAGTCAGATGTATTTTGTGTCAGGGAAGGTGTGTGGTGGGGCTGTGCTGTGATCCAGAGGGAGGACTACTGGGAGCATGGGGTCAGGGGAAAGGAAGCAGGAGAGAGCAGCAAAGCAGGAGACATCCTGCACTTTGTCGTGTAGCTAGCTTGACCAAAGCAGGAGACATCCTGCACATTGACATCCAGCTGGCTTGATGGAAGGGGTATCCCATAGCTGTGCTTTAGCTGTGCTTTTAGAACAACTCATGTTCTGGTGGTGCCTGGGACCAACACCATAGACAAGAAGAAACATTGATGACTAGCCACTAGTTACTTTTTTTGCACTCAAACTTAAATGTACTGTACTCACATAAATCCTCATGACTTGTCTTAAGTGTCCTTTAAAATCAGAAATGTATTTATTGTATCTTTGTATATCTGGGGGGGGAGAGATAAAGACTGAACAGGTGACAGGATGGAAGGATGCTAGAAACCATCTGGAGGCAAAGCAAGCACCTGTTGAGTTGCTGCTGTGTTCCCTGGGCTGCTGGTGCACAGCAGCTGGATGGAAGAAGCTTGCCTGCTGTGCTGCCACCTCGGAATCATGTGTTGAAAATGGCTGCTCCTGGGGGAATTGTTTTGTCGTTCTGTGTTGCGCAAGGGCCGTGTACACCTGGGGTTTGGTGTTTGTGACACTGTACAAGCTGTGGTAAGAAATATAAAATATCCATAAGGTGTTGGCTTCTCTCCTTGTCCACTGCTCTTACTTGTGCTCCCACAACAGTGCCAGCAGCCCACAGAGTCACCTGCACTGAAAATAATTCACTGAGGATGACCCTTTGCTTTGTACACTGAGGGACGCTGCCTGCAGGACAGTCAGCCTAGAGCCTGGGAACTGCTCTTAGAATTGGAGAAGCATTTTGGTTGGACCTTTAAGATCATTGGGTCCAACCATTCTCTAACTCTACAAAGTCTGGTGCTAAACCATGTCCCTCAGCACATCTCTGCCTTTTTTAAACACCTTTAGGGATGGGGATTCAACCACCTCCCTGGGGAGCCTGTTGCAGTGTTTGAGAACTCTTTCAGGGAAGAAGCTTCTTCTCATACTCAACCTAAACCTCCCCTGGTGCAATTTGAGGCCACTTCCTCCCATCCTATCACTTGCTGCCTGGGAGGAGAGACCAACACCCACCTCACTTCAACCTTCTTTCAGGTAATTGTAGAGAACAAGGTCTCTACTCAGCCTCCCTTTTTCCAGACTAAACAACCCCAGTTCCCTTAGCTGCTCCTCATCAGGCGTGTTCTCTAAACCCTTCACCAGTTTTGTTGCCCTTTTCTGGACACACTTCAGCTCCTCAATGTCTTTCTTGGTGTGAGGGTCCCCCAGAACTGAACCTGGTACTTAAGGTGCAGCCTCAAGCGCTGAGTACAGGGGGATGACACTATTGCTGATCCAGGCCAGGACGCTGTTGGCCTTCTTGGCCACCTGAACACACTACTGGCTTGTGTCCAGCTGACTGTCAACCAATACCCCCAGGTTATTTTCCACTGGGCAATTGCCAGCCTCTCTGCCTTCAGCCTGGAGCATTCATGGGATTATTGTGACCCAAGCAAGTCCGGGACCTGGCACTTGGCCTTGTTGAACCGCACACAGTATCCTCATCCCATTGATCCAGCCTGTCGAGATCCTTCTGCAGAGCCCTCCTTGCAAAACATATAAAATCTCTTTAAGTCCCAGCTGTAAGCAAAAATTCCTTTCTGTGGGGTGAGGACAACATAAGGGACGCACACAATGCACAGCACAAACAGGCTGGTATAGAAGCCTACAGGACATTGTGAGTGACAGTCTGAACTAGATTGCATTTGTCACCTCACAGTCCTGAGGTGGAGGCTGCCCAGTGCAGGGTCAAGTATAGCAGTACTTCCACTTTCTGATCAAGGAGATGTTTGCAGTGTTGCACTTGCCTGTACACTGGCACGTCTGTCTGCAGTTGTTTTACCTCAGGTATATGATGGTGGGAGGTTCCCCGTTCCAGTTGCTGAACTTGACCATGCACCAAGTGATGGCAGGGAGAGATCTTTGTTCTGCTTTGCTGTATGTGTGCCTGTGACTGCCAGGCCTCACTGCTACCTTAGGAATTTGGCTTCAGGCTGGTATGGATCTGCCAAGAGTGGAGAATGAGAATGGCAGGTTCCTTCAAGGAGCTATGCTGGAGGGAGAGGGGAGAGGAAATTCATCAGGAAGGAGAAGCACATAGCTGAAAAACACGTTTATTTTAAAAACCATACAAGAGTTTATCAAGTGTGCCATGACCTGAATACAAAACAATGATGGAGTTCTAACTTTAAACACCATGAAACAGAAGATGGATGTAGCTCATCCTTCATTAGGGAAGAAAGGCAGGTTAGGGTTAAGGCAATGGATTCACACCAGATTTCCTGGCTGGACAGCAGACAGTACTTAACAAGTGTGTGTCAGTCAACCTCTGCCATTGCCATCTGTCACAGGAGGAGCACTGTGCCAGGATCTCAGTGCAGGCAGAGGGCTCAATGGCAGGGGTTGGTTGGGGGGGGGAAGGGGCTTTGCTTACAAAATGCTCCCAGCATTGGAACAGGCTTGGGAGGCTTTTTAAGGTCAGTATCAGCTGTTTGCTAAAGCAGTCATCATCTTGCATATTGCTGTCCTGTCTTGGATGTACTCAGCTTCCTGCTCTGCACCCCTGGCAAATGATGGACTTCACAGCGGCTTAAAATGTGAGTTGATTATTTTTATTTGGTATTATTTTTTTTCCCTTTGTTGGAGTGGGTGTGCCTGGTGGTGGTCTCAAGAACTCAGGGAAAGGGACAGCAGCCAAAATATGGAATTGCCTGTATTTGGAGGGCTTTTTTCCATTAATATATGTAAAACATCCTCTTAATGTATCTGGGCTGCTGTATCTAAATACTTGTCACTTACAGCAGGATAATCATCGCTGCCTCAGCAAAGAGAAGGAATCCACAAAAACTGAGTTTAAGTTAGGACAAATCTGATTCTCCTCCCTTGCCTCAAGTCAGATGGATGGAAGTTCTTAGCTAACTAAAAAGTACACTGAGTAAAACCTGTGCATATTAAAACATGCAAAAAACCACTTCAGACATCTTTTCCAGTAGCTTTTTGTAAGCAACCTGTCACAATTTTAAGTACTTCACTTTCACAGTGGACACAGGTCTTACGTCACAGATAGCACTGGGTTGGAAGGGACCCTCAAAGGTCATCTTGCCCAGCCCCCCTGTACTCAGCAGGGACACTTCCAACTACATCAGGCTGTCCTGGGCTACACTGAGTCCGATCTTGAATGTCTCCAGGGACAGGGCCTCAACCACATCCCTGGGAAAGCTGTTCCAGTATTTACTCTTCAGTCTACTAAGATTATTGTTTGGGACAAGGAGTTTCCATTCTTCTCCCAAACCACCAGCAATAGTGAGGCTTCCCTCCATTTTCACAACTGTTTCTTGCTTGTGACAGAACCCTGCAAGCCAAGCCTGATTTCCAGAGGGTGGGTGTCATTTAAATGTGACTCCGGTAGCAGCAGCCTCTCTCATAAGCGAGTCTTACAGCTGGTGGCCTTCCTGAGCAGAACTCCTGCTCTGTGTTTAAAGAGTGTGGACTTACCAGGGAGTGTATTTTGGATCCCCTGCCTGACCAGGCTTCTTTCTGCTGCGTGTGCTGTAGGTTCTGCATATGTATTTATACATTACAGCACTGGAGGGCATGGAGTGTCTCCTGGCTGTAAAATGGAAGAGTTCCTTCTAGAATGAAGTTGAAGCAATACAAAAGAAGGAGGACCTTATAAGGCTTTCACACACTGACTCTGAGTCAGTTACACAGAGGAGCTCTTGAACTATGGTAAGGCATTAGCACTGCTTAGCTCTGTTAGAGGAGACAGGTTTTCTCCCTTGCCCAGCAGCAGACAACCAGAACTACAGCAGTGCATGTTGAAGGCACACTGCATCACTGGGCATCTTACAGAGAGCAAACACACCCTGGTCTGAGGTGCCCTTCTGGAGAGAGTGGCTTCCCACCACTGGCAATTCTTGGAAGGTTTGTAAGAGCAGTGACAGAAAGATTCAGCTTTTGTTTTCTGCAGTTTGGAAGACAGTAAAGGAAAACAGTGAGGTGAGGAGAGAGGAATCCAGGGATAGTCTAAAGTACAAAAGGAAATGACCTCTGGAGGTGGAAGAGCTGACAGCATAGGACTCAATACATAAACTGAAAGACATTTGACTGTTTAGATTTCTCTGCCTGTTCTGTTCTCTTTCTCCCCACACCTCTGCCCATGGCAAGTCTCAGGAGAAAGTAGGAAGCAGGTATCCCTCCCTTCTTGTCTGGCCCAGAATGACTTGCCACACATTACTCAATGAGCAAACTACTGAGTACTCCAAGGAGCAGAGGAGCTGTGTGAGGGTTATCTGCATTCCCAACTACATGGTTACAAGCATTGCTCCTGTTCCTCCAAGCAGCTAAAACAGCCTCAGCTTTTCCTGTCTTTCCTGGTTTGTTGAGAGGCCTGGAATGGGTCAAGTACCTGTCTGAGATAAGGTGACAGTGAAACTGAAATGTAAAACTGCACTTGGGGATGGAAATCCTCTCCTAAATCTTCTGCAGTTGTCAGAGATGGAGAAAAAGGATCAGCAGAGGGACAGGTAGAGAAGAGTATGTGAAGAAATTAAGGCATGGAAAGCACCGAGTCCAGTGTAACTAGAGCAGAATATAAGCAAAGGGTAAAAAGTCAGGCAGGGTTCTGCAGAGTAAAAGGAGCTCCAAACAACCATGGAGAGGCAAAGTGAAGCTGACAGCAAGCTTAGGCAGAAGAGCAAACGACCCCCATTCAGCTGTGTTCTCTCTCTACTGTGAAGTCTCACAATCAATAAAAATGGTTTATCAGCATGCTAAAAGCATTATCACAATTGTTGACACGCAGGGTACTTAGTAAAAGTAGAGTGCTGATAATGAGTTCTCCTCCCTCTAGTGCTCAGCACAGAGGACTTGACAATGAAAACAGATTCTCTGTTTTCTGGAGGTAGTATCTATGGAAGGACAAAGCATCCTGGTGGGAAGGCTGACGCCAGTTCTTCCTGTGGAAATAGGCAACGTTTACTTCCCCCGTTAAAAGTATGAACAGGAGGAGAATCCTCTTCACTGAAGCAGCCCCTCTAGTCTCCTGTTGCTCTCTCACTAGGAGATGTCAGTGACACAGGAAAGTTTTTTCAGCAGTCCTTGTTTGTCCAGTAGCAACCACAAGAAATCACCACACAGGAGTTATCCGCATCCTTCCTTCCTAGGATGAATGTATTTTCCCTCTCCTATGTTTGGTTACTTCCCAAAGCTCAGAGCAACTCAGCAGCATATGGAAATGCAGTTTGTTTAGGCCTTTCATCTTCATCTTCCTCATCTCTCTCATGGATGGAATTGACTGGGTTGTCCTGCTCGGATTCTGCCCTTGGCTCAAAGAGCTGCTCCTCCAGGAAGCAACTCCAAATGCTGTATTCCTCATCATGTGCCCTTGCTTCTGCAGGTGAGATGTGGGGAGCTCCCAGGACAAAAGCTGCAAACCTGACAGATTATTAGAAGAAGAAAAACAAATTACTGTAAAGCCAAGGATACTGCCGGTTAAGCAGGGATGTTGTAAGGATTTATCCACAGGCAGAGCAGACAAGGGGAAGTTGCAGTCTGAGCTAGGGAGTCCTGAACAAGAGAGTAAATTACAACAGGTGGCAACAACCTTGAGGATTTGTTCTGCCTCATCTTTTCAGCTTGTTCTATAAAAGTAATTTTTTGTTCTTCTGGAGGCCATCTGCAAGGTCTTGTGACTAAGCAAGAGGATCTGGCTTAGTTTTCACGTCTTGTCAGTATTCGTGGGGTAATCCAGAGTGAGCATTTGTACAGTTGGATAGATGGAGCTTTAGCTCCTAAAAATAAAGCTGTGGTGGATCTGAGAGAAGGGCTGAGAGAGTTCAGGTAAGCTGGCAGTGCTAATGGAAGGGAAAATGAGGAGAAATTCACAGTCCTACCTTGCTATGCTATCACCTTGCATCTAGTGCTGCAGGCATGCTCTGGGCAAGCTGAGCTAAAGTCTTGCCAAAGAGCAGGGGACTGGAGCATCTCTGAGGAGGAGAGGCTGAGAGACCTGGGGCTGTTCAGCCTGAGGGGGATCAGCTCAGTGCTGAGCAATAGCTAAAGGGTACAGCCATACTCCTCAGTGTTGCCCAGTGACAGGACAGCAGGCAATGGGCACAAACTGGAGCCCAGGAGGTTCCACTGAAACATGAGGGAAAAAAAAAAAATCTTTGCTGTGAGGGTGCTGGAGCCCTGGAGCAGGCTGCTCAGAAAGGCTGTGGAATCTCCTCTGGAGAGATTCCAAACCCACCTGGACACTGTGATCCTGGACAACCCGCTGTGAGTGACCCTGCTGTAGCAGGCAGGTTGCATTGAATGCTCTTCAGAGGTCACTTCCAACTCCTACCCTCCTGTGAGTCTCTAATTCCTGCTTTGGGTGTATCTGGAGCCGCAGACTGGAAATTCTGCAGCTGCTCTAAGTAAATGCCCAACTGGAGGTCTTGCAGGACAAAGCCTGAACTTAGCACCATTCCTACATTTCAGTTGGCCATGGATTGACTTTCAGTGGGCAGCTACACTGAGGAGAGAGAATGGAGCTGGAGGTTTCTGGCAAGCATGTGGAAACAGACGGCAGTTCTGACACCTGGGTAAGTGTCGACAGCATCAGAGAAATGTAAGAAGAAGGAAATGCAGCTACATTCTGGAGTTCTGGTAAACTGATCAATAATTTACATCTTAGACTTCACATTTCTGCAAGATGAGCGTTGTCACCTCGCTCTTCTTGGAAGCACTGCTAGTCTAAATGGGGAACAGAGTTGGACTGGCTGTGTTTGACAGGTTTGCTTTGAGCTTGAACTGTCTTCTGATGCTTAACGGAAGCTTGAAGAGGTGCTCAACTCAATCAGGCTGCTGCTGGTTCTCCTTTTTGTATTTTTATAATGAACAGCTTACAAGAACTGTGTTAACTAAGCTATGACTAAAGAATACATCTCAGTTGTTTGTGCATGTGGCAGTATTTTGTGTCACAATACTGCAGTTAGCTTTTGTTTTGCGTGTCTTTGAAGCCTGCTACCTCTAAAACCTGGCAAAGAGGCTGGCTGTGTGCCCATCCAAGGAAGAAAAATGGTTCTGAAACTCAGTTTACCTTTTTATTGATTAAATTCTGAGCTGAATGGGGCTCCTCTGGAACTGTGACACTTGGCTCTGTGGGGCTGCTCTGGAACTTAACACTTGGTTCTATGTCAAGAGCCAAGTCTTTGTGGCCATGTGAAACTCTGCTGATATGCTAAAGTTTTGGGGTGGACAGAAATGTGCTGCTATTATGATTGATTTTATACTCTGCAAGACTCTTTGATCTGACCCTTCCCAACCCATCTGTCTAGGGTATGTCTCTTGAACTACACCTGGAATAGCTCTTCTACCTGTTATACCTCCTAGGTGCAGGTATTGATTTCCTTTTCTGCATTCTTAGCCTTAGATATTGGTTGCTCCTTCAAGCAGTAAGATTCCTTGGCTGTGCAGCTGCAGTTGGAAAGCTGAATGCAGACAGTATTTTTGAGCAGGTATCTTCAGGCTGCCCCAGCCTCACACAGTGCACAAGTGCACTGCTCTAAAAAATGAAGGGGCATGCCACTGCCTCGGCCACCTGGATCACCCTGAAGGAACTTAAGATGCACTGTAGGAAGGGTTTTAAGGCAAGCTGCCATCACCATGAATTACCTGTGAACGTCTGCAAACTCTCAGAGTAATTAATGGTCAGGGAGGAACAAACAATGGGTTTATTACCACCAGCAAATAATATCCTTGAGAGGTGTGGCTGGGATCTTTAGTGGGACTGCTCAGGAAGGTAAAGCTGTCTGCGTGTGAGATAAAGGCAGCTGCGACGGTGCCTGCAGTAGTGTTTGGGTTTGCTGTGCAGCAGGAGCTGCACAATGTGTTTGCTGCTCAAGAGTAAGACAGAGGTCCTTACCTGTGTGGGGACTGCAGCTTGGATACAGCTAACCACGACGGGAAGTGAGGGTTCCTGCAGAAAGAGCGTAGCTCCTCCAGGGCTCTGATGGTTTCTGCTTCGCCTTGTTCCCGAAACTCCTCTTCAGTCAGGAATTTAAACTCCAACTTTTTAGGTTGAAAGCATTTTTTCATTTTTCTGGAATGAAACAAAATCAGTTAGTGTTTCTGAGGTCTTCTGGCAGAGAATTATGGTCTTTTTTCCTCTACTACCTGCTATTAACATTCATTAATCACTTTTATCCTTTCAAGAGCAGCAGCTACACTCCTGCATGAAAGTTTTCAGATAAGATGTCTGCAGTTTGCTAGCTTGTTTACCCCCTAAGTCTCAAATCATTCAGAATCTTTTTGGTTGGAAAAACCCTTTAAGATCATTTGAGTCCAACCATGATCTAGCCCTGCCAAGACTGGTGCTAAACCATGTCCCTTAGCACATCTCTGCCTACTTTCACAGAATCACAGAAACATTCAGATTGGAAAAGACCCTTGGGATCATCAAATCCAACCAATAACTCTGCTCTACAAGGTTTAGCCCTAAACCATATCCCCAAGCACCACATCCAAACCACCTTTAAACACATCCAGGGTTGATGGCTCAACCACCTTCCTGGGCAGCACATTCCAATGCCTGACCTCCCATTCTATGAAAAAACATTTCCTAGTGTCAGTCTAAACCTACCCAGTCACAGCTTGAGGCCATGCCTTCTTGTTCTATCACTAATTACCTGTGAGAAGAGACCAACACCAGCCTCTCCACAATGTCCCCTCGGCCTCCTCTTCTTCAAACTAAACAGCCCCAGCTTCTTCATTTGCTCTGCATAAGATTTATTCTGCAACATTTTAAACACCTCCAGGGATGGGGATTCGACCACCTCTTGTGAGCCTGTTCCACTGTTGGAGAACCCTTCCGGTGAAGAAGTTTCTTCTTATATTCAACCTAGACCTACCCTGGTGCAAACCGAAGCCATTTCCTCTCCTACTACTTTTTACTAGGGAGAACAGACAGACTCCCACCTGGCTCCAACCTCCTTCCAGGAAATTATGGACAGCAATGAAGTCTCCCCTCAGCTTCCTCTTCTCCAGACTAAACAACCCCAGTTCCCACAGCTACTCCTCACCACTCCTGTTCTCCAGACCCTTCACCAGCTTTGTTGCCCTTCTCTGGATCTGCTCCAGCAACTCAACATCTTTTTTTGTAGTGAAGGCCCCAAATCTGAACCCAGTTCTCAAGGTGTGCCCTTGCCAGTACTGCAGGAAATGACACCTAATGAGCGTCAAATGATCTTTGGATCAGGTCCTTAGTGTGTATGCAAGGACTAAAATCTCACAGAATTCAAGAGATGGCTGCTTGCTCAGCCATTTTTAGGTGCAATATGCAAAATGTGTCTGTGCAGAGGCACAGGCTGAATCAAACCCCAGGCTGCATGTGTAACTTAGAAGATAAGCAGCAAGCTGAGTCTGTGAGGAGTTGTTCACGTTGTTTACTGGATCGCTTCTTTCAAATCTCACTTTAAGTTACAAAACTGAGTAGTCTGAGGCCAAACTGTTTACAATCTGATGGTTTTTTAGCTGCTGCGCAGCAATGTATAATCTAATTAGCTATCAATTAGAAAATGTGCCATGTTCTGCTCCCTTCTGTCGACTGCTGTTGATTTAAATGTTGTGATGAGTTAAGAAAAGCAAGGGCTGGATGCCTGCAAGTTTCAGCTCTGTATAGAAACACCTGCTCCCAACAGCAGCCTTTGGCTTCCCTCCTTGTTTGCCTGTAGGGTAAGAATGAACTCTAGCTCAGGTCAGATGGTGAAGGCCTTGCTGGCTCAGTGGGACCACTACTGAGCTTAACAACAAATAATGAAGGAATCTTAGTCGTTTTGATTCATCTGCTGCTCTGAAGTGTGTAGCTGGCATCATGACCTTACAGGCTGGTACTGCTCCTTCATAGAATCACAGAATTGTTAGGGTTGGAAGGGTCTTAAAGGATCATCTAGTTCCAACCTCCCCTGCCATGTTTTGAACCAGGGCAAAACCCACCCAAATCCTTACTGTTCTTCTAAGAGATTTGTAGAGCTGTAGTTCAGTGCTTTATAGAAACATCAGTTAATGAAACACAAGAGGCTCACATGAGGAACAAACCAGTGTTCCAGAGTATTCTGAGCCAGTAACAGGACAAGGAATAATGCATACGAGCTAGAACACAAGTTCCACCTCAACATGAGGAGAAACTTCTGTACAGTGAGGGTGAGAGAGCCCTGGAACAGGCTGCCCAGAGGGGTTGTGGCGTTTCCTTCTCTGGAGACTTTCAAAGCCAACCTGGACATGTTCCTGTGCAGCCTTGTCCTAGGTGATCCTGCTTTGGCAGAGGGGTTGGACTTGATGATCTCTGGAGGTTCCTTCCAACCCCTAACATTCTGTGATTCTTTGACTTCTTCAGCCTAGTCTTACTGACTTCAGTGAACTGAACCTGCTTACGTCAGGTACATACTGATCCTCTATATTGCCTTTTTTTGGGTGCTTCTCAGCTGCAGGCAAAACAAAAATAAAATCAGTCTTCAATAAATGACAACTTCTACCTACAACAAAAAAGCTCTGACCCAGTCCATACCTCATCTAAAAAGGACACAAGAGCAGAGGAACATGTTCTTCAAAACTAAACAATGTGTAAAAGACTGAGAAAGAAATTACTTGGGCTTTTTTTCTTTTGGTTATGCCAGTTCTAACCTTTGCCGCCTCCTGGTTCACTGCTACAGGGTAGTCTACACTAAAGATTCTGAATCTGGATGCTATCACTGAAGGTAAAAAAAATCCCATGTAAATTGGCAAGATCTTTTAGAATCCTCCTTTTGAGCGTTGCATTTGTGTTTCCTTATTTGAGGGTGTACTTGTATTTATGCCTCCAACTCAAGGATGAGCAAACATCTTGATCCTATGTTGCTAATGCCCTCAGCAAACAAAGGTCTATACATTGCAGGTAGTTCCCACTCTGGATGCCACAGTGTAAATGGAGATCTGGGAAAACAGGGGAATGTCTCCACAGATTGTTTCCACCAATCAAAGGTAGAATAATAACCTCAGAAAACTAGAGTCAGTGGAACACCTCTGCTACAAAGACAGGCTCAGGGAGCTAGGATTATTCAGCCTGGAGAAGGTGTCAGGGAGACCTAATAGCAGCCTTGCAGTACCTGAAGGGGGCCTACAAAAAGGCTGCAGAGGGACTGTTTACAAAAGCCTGCAGTGATAGGACAAGGGGCAATGGTTTTACATTAGAGAAGCGCATATTTAGATTGGATGTAGGAACAAGTTCTGCACCATGAGGATGGTGGAACACTGAAATAGGTTGCTCAGGGAGGTGGTTGGGGACTCATCCCTGGAGATTTTCAAGGTGAGGCTTGATATGGCTCTGGGTGACCTGATCCAGTTGAGGATGCCCCTGCTTACTGCAAGGGGTTGGGCTAGGTGACCTTTGGAGGTCCCTTCCAACTCAGACCATTCTGTGATTCTATGAAACTGCTGGTTTTGTGGACACGGGTTTTTAGTCTCTAAACTTGACGCTATCTAACCTACAAGGACTGTCACTTCTTAACATCCGCTCACTTGGTGATAGGACATTGTTTTATCCTCTCAGATTCTGCAGATTGTCTCCCTACACATGAGATACCTATGTACCAACCTGCCTATGTGAGAGGCAGCACCAAGGGGGTAGCCCAGGCCTTTGGAACCGAGGCTGACTGCTATCACTGCATACGCGACGTGAGGGATGGTGACGCCACAGTAGATCAGGAGAAAGGCTGTCAGCTGGAGCGTCCACGTGAACAAGGTTATGCTCAGGTCAGTGGTCAGTGGTCCATGCTGATAGCAAACAGCAAAGCTGGCAATTCCAACAGCCAGAAAATACCCTGTAGAAGCAGAACAGAAGGACTTGGAGAAAAGGTGCCAACTACTCATATAAACATCATTAGTTTAGGTCACAAAGCTTGCAACTACTGTGAAGCTGAGGCTACCGCTTCTTGTGTTGTCTTGCAACATACTGCAGATATCTCTGTGTGCTTTGCCTTTCTAAAGTGTGCTAAGAGTTCAGGAGGTGACCTGTGAGTGGCCTTTAGCTCCCCAGGCAAGAATGCTGAGGCAGGTGCCAGCCAATACATCTGTCAACCCCTGTAGATACATTGACTCACAGAAGGCTTTAGGTTGGAAGAGACCTTTCAAGGTTATCTAGGCCAAACCCCTTGCACTGAGCAGGGACAACTTCACCTAGAGTAGGTTGTGCAGAGACTCAAACAACCTGATCTGGAAGGTTCGAGGGATGGGGCATCTACCACCTCTCTGGGCAACCTAGGACAGTATCTCACCACCCTCACTGTGGAAAATTCTTCATTGTATCTAGTCTAAATCTCTTTTAGCTTCAAACCATTACCCCTCATCCTGTCACAACAGGCCGTACTAAAAAGTCTGTTCACAGCTTTCTTATTGGTCCCCTGAAGTACTGAAAGGTCCCCATGAGCCTTCCTAAACATGAGCCAGCAGTATGCCCAGGTGGCCAAGAAGACCAATGGCATCCTGGCCTGCATCAGGAATAGTGTGGCCAGTAGGGAGGTCATTCTGCCCTGTACTCAGCACTGGTTAGGCCACACCTTGAGTCCTGTGTCCAGTTCTGGACCCCTAAGTTTAGGAAAGATGTTGAATTGCTGGCATGTGTCCAGAGAAGGGCAACAAAGCTGGTGAGGGGTTTGGAGCACAAGCCCTATGAGGAGAGGGTGAGGGAGTTGGGGTTGCTTAGTCTGGAGAAGAGGAGGCTCAGGGGTGACCTTCTTGCTCTCTACAACTACCTGAAGGGAGGTTGTAGCCAGGTGGGGCTGGTCTCTTCTCTGAGGCAACCAGCACCAGAACAAGGGGACACCAGGGGAGGTTTAGGTTGGATGTTAGGAAGAAGTTCTTCATAGAAAGAGTGATTGGCCATTGGAATAGGCTGCCCAGGGAGGTGTTTAGGAGGAGATTGGATGGGGTGCTTGATGCCATGGTTTAGTTGATTTAGTTGATTAGATGGTGTTGGATGATAGGTTGGACTCAATGATCTCAAAGGTCTCTTCCAACCTGGTTAATTCTATTTCTAACTCTCTCAGTCTGTCCCCACAGAAGAGGTGCTCCAGCCCTTGGATCAATCCTGCGTCCTCTGGCTCTGCTCCAAGAGGTTCACGTCTTTGTGCTGAGAACTCCAGAGCTGGACCTAGCACTGCAGGTGGGGTCTCACTAGAGTGGAGTAACATCCCCTTAGCAACTTATGCATCCAGTTCCCAGATCCAGCAACATACAAACCAGCATGGCTGCCCTTTTGCTATTACAGAGTAGGTTTATAATGGCAAATCAGTGAACAAACAATACAGAAGTCTGCTCTTGCAGCTGCCACTGGCCCCCTGTATCAACCTCCTTCTTTAATGATGCAACGTGAGCAAATGCTCAGTTGAGTGCATTTGAAATATTCCAACATCAGTGGCTTGGGAGAAAAAAAAAAGTACTCCATAAATGAGTCACTCGATTTTGGATTTTTTATGGGCAGGTATTCACCTAACCACTAAATTAACCCAAAATCTGCAGCACATTTTCTGGTAATTGTCTTACCCAGTAAGTAGTTTCTGTGTTCAGACCACAACCACTGCATATTCTCTTTGAAGCAGTAAATTAAATAGAGGGAGAACATCCAGCAGCCACTCATTAAGATCCAGAAGGTACTGTGCTGGAAATTTAAAAAAAAATATTAAAAATCAAAACCTTTTTAAAAAGATGAAAACATTTCATATCAGAATTGGGTCCACTGTGTGCAAGGGAACTCGCAGGCCAAACCAGATGCGACACCTGGTAGAGCTACAGGGCTTACGATCTGTATTAGACTCCCACTGTAGTACTCTGCAACTAAACGACCTCAGTTCTAAGTGGAGCAACTGCTTCTGTGTGTCATGTCCCCGTGGCATGGTGAAGCCCCCTGCAGTGTATTCCAAGTGAGCAGATCTCAGCAACATTGTGGGAATGCACAGACTCTGTCAAGGTAAAATTCACGTCTGCCTTGCAATGAATTGCCTCTGGTGGACAGACAAGAATCTCTCCCAGTTGCCACCGAAACTCCATTCTGATTTATACTGCTTCATAAATTCAAAAGTAAGCTTAGCTCCACTCCTATAAAAATAATTTATGTTTCAGAATGAACAATTTTTGCACATCAGCAGTCTCCTGTTTAGTTTGAACTCAGGAGCAAGCTAACTACAACTTGATTCTGACCTAATTATATTTACTTGGTGCAAGCAATCCTGCACTCATGGCAGAGCAGTTACCTGGCCACAAAACCAGAGCACGGTCAGAATCTGGCTCTCTGCTCTTCACTTCTATATTATGAGGTTGATGACTATTGGTATTTTGGTTTAGAAATGTAGATTTACCCTTGGAATAAACCTTCTAAGTGCCAACAGGACAAAGACTAGCAGAGCAAGAACACCCAGTATTACTCCAGAAAGGTAAAAGAACTTGGTACTCCTGTAAGAGAAGAAGAGAGATCACTGTGAGAAGCATCATTTGTGCTTGGTTAAGATGCCAACATTCATAGGGGCAGCCGGGATCTTCAGTAAGGACTGAACACAGCTTGAAGGAAGTGCTGTAGGTACACAGTTAACAGGCCCAGTTTAGATATTAAATCCCTTTGAGGGAGTTCCATATACACGAGGAAAAAAATTTCACTGTGAGGTGACAGAACACTGGAACAGGCTGCCCAGGGGGGGTTGTGGAGTCTCCCACTCTGAAGATATTCAAGACCCTCCTGGATGTGTTCCTGCGTGATCTGGTGTAGGTGATCCTGCTCTGGCAGGGGGTTTGGACTGGATGAGCTTTCAAGATCCCTTCCAGCCCCTAACATTCTGTGATTCTGCAATTCCCAGCAGAGCTTTAAAGGCCACTGGATCACAGAACGTTAGGGATTGGAAGGGACCTCTGGAGATCACGTCCAAGCCCTCTGCCAAAGCAATTTAAATTTTCTTGACCTTCCAGTTACCAGTAATATTTTTCTTTAATTTACTGAAATGGTGCTGCACTGCAAAAAAGAAAACCTTTTACTTTTGTAATGAAAAATGTTACAAAAACCCCTCCATGCATCCCAACCCTCCCCCCCCCGCCCAGTGCCTTTATAAAGCCTGACTTTTGATTCAGAGTTCACTCTATGAAACCTGTGGCTGCTCTCCTTGTCTTAGAGGAGCCTCCTGACAATTTGTGACTCATTTTGGAGTCACAGGACGCCCGTTTTGCTGCAACAACAAATATCCTCCCTTGCTTGCTATGCATCAAGAGAAAGGAGGAGAAAGGTTGGCACAAAGGCGGAGGGTGATGAGGTCCTAAGTGTTTTTTGCTGCAGAAAAGCATGATTTGTAACACTTGCTGCATTATTTAGCATTCAGCCAACCTCAAGTGGCCTGGAAAACACAGAGAACATCTTTCTGCAGCCACACACTGCTCACTGAGCATTGTCTTGGTGTCACCCAGTGCAGGAAGCTTAGCTACAAGAACCCTAACACAGCTAAGCAATTAGAGTGCAGTACTCCAAGGTATGTCACAATCTATCCAAACACAAACGGTATGAAGAAGTTTTAAATGGAATGTTTGCTTTCCTTGTTTCACCTTCCCAAAGAAATGCCTTCTTCAGCTTAGAAAAGAGACCAAAGATGTACAGGCTTTGGGAAAGGAGGTCAAGAATCAGCAGCTAGTACTCACCTGCTCAGGCTGTTTGCAAAATGGAACAGAAAAATTCCAGCTACAAACAAAAACAAGAGCTTTCCATCTAGCACTAAAAAGGGGGGAAGAAAAAAAGACAACAGAAATGGACTTTAGACTAATTCAATCTGACTTGTTGATTACATAAAGCATCAGCAGAAATGTCCCAAGGATCTACACCATCATCTCTGCTGAGACCTCACTGGAGTACTGCATCCAGCTCTGGAGCCCTCAACACAGGAAGGACATGGACCTGATGGAGCAGGTCCAGAAGAGGGCCCCAAAAATTATCAGAGGGCTGGAGCACTTCTGCTATTAGGACAGGCTGAAGGGACCTGGGATTGTTCAGACTGGAGAAAGCTCCAAGGGAGACATAAGAGTGGCCTTCCAGTACCTGAAGGGGGCCTGCAAGAAGGCTGCAGAGGGTGTCAGGTAATGATAGGACTAAGGGGAATGGAAAAAAAATAGAAGTGGGTAGATTCAGATTGGATGTTAGGAAGCTCTTCACCATGAGAGTGGCAACACACTGGAACAGGTTGCCTAGGGAGGTGGTAGAAGCCCCATCCCTGGAGGTTTTTAAAGCCAGGCTGGATGTGGCTCTGAGCAGCCTGATCTAGGGTGAGGGGTCCCTGCCCATGGCAGGGGGGTTGGAACTGGATGATCCTTAAGGTCCCTTCCAACCCTAACAAGTCTATGATTTTACTAGTGTTTACAACAGCCTGCAGTGATAAGACAAGGGGCAATGGTTTGAAATGAGAGAAGAGCAGATTTAGATTGGATGTTAGGAACAAGTTCTTTACCATGGGGGTAGTGGAACACAACAGGTTGCCCAGTGAAGTAGTTGAGACCCCATCCCTGGAGATATTCAAAGTCAGGCTTGACAAGGCTCTGAGCAATCTGATCTAGTGGAGGATGTCCCTGCTGACTGCACAGGGAGTTGGACTAGATGACCTTAAGAGGTCCCTTCCAACCCAAACCATTCTATGATTCTATGATCATAAAATCATAGCATTGTTTGGGTAGGAAAAGACCTTTAAGATCGTTGAGTCCAACCATTATCTAATTCTCCCAAGTCTGGTGCTAAACCATGTTTCTCAGCACCATAGCTCTGCATCTTTTAAACACCACCAGGGATAGTGGTGAATTCAAGATGGTGCTTTCAGTACCACTGGAAACACCAATCTAAAGGTGAAGCTCCTGTACTTACTTTCTCGTTCCACAGTGAGGGTGTAGGGTTCGGTTCTGAATGGCTTTATCTTGAAACAAAGATCCTCTCCATATTGTTGGATGCTTAGGGAAGTTTCTGTAGATGTCTCTGGTTTCCAGAAGATCTGAACAGCACACACAGCAAACTCAAGAACAGTTTCTGCATGGCGACAGTTGCTTTTTTCTGAAATGGGCTCAAACCTGAATGTTTCTGTGCTGTTCACTTTCACCTACAACCAAACAGAATCCACAGAGAAATAGCTCAGAACCACTGGGGGCTTTTGGGTTTCTGAACTATACAGCATGAGCCATGCAGGTGATAATGGAAATTAGTACAGAGGGAACAAAAGGCAAGTACAATTCTTAGTTGTTTAATTATTATGCAAAGAGTAATGGTTTAGGCCTTACAAAATGATTCCACAAAGTCAGCATCAGCAAAGTTCTCTAGAGGGGTTCATTAGGCTTGGTCCGACCATGACACCTGCCCACAAATTCCATGGAATCATAGAATGGTTTAGGTTGGAAGGAACCTTAAAGATCATCTAGTTCCAAACCCCTGCCATGGACAGGGACACCTTCTGCTAGATCAGCTTGCTCAAGGCCTCACCCAGCATGGCCTTGAACACCTCCAGGGAGAAGGCATCCATGACCTCCCTGTTCAGTGTCTTACCTGGCAACCTGTTCCAGTGTCTCACCACCCTGTCAAGAATTTCTTCTTAATCCCCAGTCTAAATCTGCCCTCCTCAAGCTTCAATCCATTCCCTCTCATCCTATCACTACAAGCCCTTGTAAAAAGTCCCTTCCCAGCTTTCTTGTAGGGCCCATCAAGTACTAGAAGACCACAATAAGGTCTCCCTGAAGCCTCCTCCAGGTTGAACAGCCCCAGATCTCTCAGCCTGTCCCTGTAAGAGAGGTTCTCCAAGCCTCTGATCATCTTTGGGGCTATCCTCTTGCATGTCCCTCTTATGCTGGAGGCACCAGAACCAGATGTAGTGCTCCAGGTGGGGTCTCACAAGAGTAGAGTAATGGGACAGAATCCCCTCCCTGTCCTGCTGCTCACTGCTTTGGATGCCACCCAGCACACAGCTGCCTTCTGGGCTGCCAGCAGCCATTGCCGGCTCCTGTTGAGTAGCTCATCAATGGACACCTCCAAGTCCTTCTCCTTGAGTCTTGTAGGATGCCTTGCTATTAGTCAGAAAAAGAGAAATTCACTTCTCCTGCTGCTTTCTGGTTAGTCACAACTGTACCTCTGGTTCCTGTGCTGTGGCCTGGTGTGTGGGCGAGTCACGGAGCTGCCTTTTATCCTCACCTTTACAAGTTCCATAAAGGTGTTTGTGACAGACAAGAACATTGGTTCCAGAGATGAGCAGCAGTGGTCCATCAAAGGAAAAAGCATGGAACAAAACACCACACAATACTAAGTTCTTGCTTATGTGGCATCATGCTATTAGCCTGCCTGACACCCTTCTACTAGAGGGAGACCTGCATCCAGAGTGGAGGATCACAACTGCTTACATGACTTATTCCCCCAGGGATCAGCACTGGGGCCAATTTTGTTCAGTATCTTCATCAATGACCTCTATGAGGGGTAGAGTGGACCCTCAGCAAGTTCACTGGTGATAACACCAGAAAGCTGTGCAGCCATCCAATGAGATCTGGACAGGCTGGAAAGTTGGGCAAAGGGATACCTCATGAAGTTCAATAACAGGAAGTGTAGGTTCTGCATCTTGGGAGAAATAACAACAGGCACCAGTACAGGTTAGGTGCTGCCCTGCTTGGAAAGCTGCTCCATGGAGAAAAATCTTGGAGTCCTAGTAGACAGCAAGTTCTGCATGGGACAAGAGAGCCAATGGTGTCATGGGGTGCATCAAGAAAAGTGTGTCCAGCAGTGTAGGGAAGTTCTCCTCCCACTCTGCTCTGCCCTAGTGAGACCACTCCTGGAATATTCTATCTAGTTTTGGGCTCCCTAATTCAATAGAGACAGGGACCTGCTGGAGAGAGCTCAACAGAGAGCTACAAGGATGATAAATTGACTTGAACACCCCTCCTGTGAAGAAAGACTGAGGGTCCTAGGGCTGTTTAGTCTGGAGAAGGCTGAGAGGAGATCTTACCAATGTCTATACATATCCGAGGGGTGGGTGTCAAGCTAAGGTGCCAGGGTCTTTATGGTGGTGCCCAGTGACAGGACAAGCAACAACAGGGGCAAGATGCATCGCAGGAGGTTCCACCTCAATACACAGAGACACTTCTTCACTGTGAGGATGACAAAGCACTGGAGCAGGCTGCCCAGAGAGGCGGTTGAGTCTCCTTCTCTGGAGATTTTCAAGACCTCCCTGTATGCGTTCCAGTGTGACCTAATCTAGGTGATCCTGCTGTGGCAGGGTGTTGGACTGGATGATCTTGAGAGGTCCCTTCCAACCCCTAACATTCTGTGATTCTACGAATTACAGAGAGATACTGCTTCGATCTCGACGGAACTTGATCAGGAGTTGATGTGAAAACTATCATCTATCTGAATGATCCCCAACATGGCCTCTTACCTGAAGAGTTGACCAAATGTACTGTAAGCGAAGAGTTCTGTTTTGCACATAGCAGAAACAGTTTTCACCCTGTTTCTGGATGACAGCCATCTCCTGCAGCAAGTCACAGTTTCCAGCTGGGGAGGAAGGGCAGAAAAGTTCATTCTAAGCATTAAATATTTTGCCCAGGGAGGTGGTGGAGTCACCGTCCCCGGAGGTACTCAAAAAAATGTGTGGACACAGCACTTCAGGACATGGTTTAATGGCTATGGCGGTCTTAGGCTGATAGTTGGATGTGATGATCTTAGAGGTCTTTTCCAACCAAAACAGTTCTGTGATGCTCTGTATCAAATGCATGATGTTCTGTATGCTGAGGGAACCACAAGGAATTGACAGATAATCAAACCTGAGAACCAGGCTGCAGGGTGGCACGTTGGATGTGACTACAATTCAATTTAGACTCCTAATCAAGTCACTAAGGCTCCAGGAGTAAACTGCAACACCTCTGGGGGAGGCAGAATTAATAATCTAGAGTGATGTTTATAAAAAAGGTAATCCATAAAAACTTGGCTTTGGTATTAGTGTTTTGATGGCACTGGAGTAGGCCCTCTGGGCCAAATTCACTGCTGGCATGAGTGGGTGTAACTCCACTCTTACACCAATGGTGAATGCAACTGTGGGAGTCTGAGCAGGTAAACAGGCTCATGTATCAAAATAGTCACCATGCACATGACACAGCTGCTGATCAAGAAACCAAACTCCTCTCCCCAGGAAATATTTCTAATGTCAACAAACTCCTTTTTTATTTTCTTTTCCCAACAGATTTGCCTGATGCAGTTCAGCCATGCCATGGAATAAGGCAACTGCACTAATAGCTTGCCATGAAGTCCTTTAATTAGGGATGCTAATTGGTCTAACTCTCCTGAAATGTTAAGTGAACTTCTGAGCAGAAATGCACCTAAAAGATTTATCATCGAATGCTTTTGGTTGGAAAGGACCTTTAAAGGCCATCTAATCCAACCTCCTGCTGTGAGAAGAGACATCTCCAACTACAGCAGGTTACTCAGAGACCCAAACAACCTGAGCTGGAATGTTTCTAGGGATGGGGCATCTACCACCTCTCTGGGCAACCTCTGACCCCACCCCAACTAAAACATTTCTGCCTTGTATCTAGTCTAAATCTCCCTCTTTTAGTTTCAAACCATCACCCTTTGTCCTGTCACAATAGGCCCTGCTAAAAACCCTGTCCCTATCTCTCTTATTGGACCCTTTAAGTACTGAAAGGCCCCAATAAGGTCTCCCCAGAGCCTTCCCTTCTCCAGGCTAAACAACCTCAACTCTATCAGTCTGTCACAGTATCACAGTATCACTAAGGTTGGAAGAGACCTCGAGGATCATCGAGTCCAACCTGTCAACACAGACCTCATGACTAGACCATGGCACCAAGTGCCACGTCCAATCTCCTCTTGAACACCTCCAGGGATGGTGACTCCACCACCTCCCTGGGCAGCCCATTCCAATGACTAATGACTCTCTTGCTGAAGAACTTTCTCCTCACCTCCAGTCTAAACTTCCCCTGGCACAGCTTGAGACTGTGTCGCCTTGTTCTGGTGCTGGTTGCCTGGGAGAAGAGGCCAACCCCTTCCTGGCTACAACCACCCCTCAGGTAGTTGTAGAGGGCAATGAGGTCACCCCTGAGCCTCCTCTTCTCCAGGCTAAACAAACCCAGCTCCCTCAGCCTCTCCTCATAGGGTTTGTGTTCAAGGCCTCTCCCCAGCCTTGTTGCCCTTCTCTGGACATGTTCAAGTGTTTCGATGTCCTTCTTAAACTGAGGGGCCCAGAACTGGACACAGGACTCAAGGTGCGGCCTAACCAATGCAGAGTACAGGGGCACTATGACCTCCCTGCTCCTGCTGGCCACACTATTCCTAATGCAGGCCAGGATGCCATTGGCCTTCTTGGCCACCTAGGCACACTGCTGGCTCATGTTTAGGCGGCTGTCAATCACTACCCCCAGCTCTGTTTGGGAGCTCTCCAGCCACTGTGACCCCAGCCTGTAGCTCTGCATGGGGTTGCCATGGCCAAAGTGCAGCACTCGGCACTTGGACTTGTTAAATGCCATCCCATTGGACTCTGCCCATCTGTCCAATCAGGTCAAGGTCCCTTTGCAGAGCCCTTCTACCCTCTAACTGACCAACCTCTGCTCTCAACTTGGTGTCATCCGCAAATTTGCTGACGACTGACTCAATCCCCTCATCCAGATCATCAATGAATTACATAGAATTACACAGAATAAACCAGGTTGGAAGAGACCTTCAAGATCATCGTGTCCAACCCATCAACCAATCCAACCCACCCAAACAACTAACCCATGGCACCAAGCACCCCATCAAGTCTCCTCCTGAAAACCTCCAATGACAGCAACTCCACCACCTCCCCAGGCAGCCCATTCCAATGGGCAATCACTCTTTCTGTACAGAACTTCTTCCTAACATCCAACCTAAACCTCCCCTGGTGCAGCCTGACACTGTGTCCTCTTGTTCTGGTACTGGCTGCCTGGAAGAAGAGACCAACCTCTGCCTGTCTACAACCTCCCTTCAGGTAGTTGTAGAGAGTAATAAGGTCACCCCTGAGTCTCCTCTTCTCCAGGCTAATCAATCCCAGCTCCCTCAGTCTTTCCTCATAGGGCTTGTGTTCCAAACCCCTCACCAACTTTGTTGCCCTTCTCTGGACTCGTTCCAGCAATGAAGATATTAAAGAGGATGGGGCCCAGCACTGATCCCTTGGAGACACCACTGGTGACTGGCCGCCAGCTGGATGTGGCACCATTCACCGCCACTCTCTGGGCTCAGCCCTCCAGCCAGTTCCTAACCCAGCATAGAGTGTTGTGGTCCAAGCCATGAGCTGACAGTTTAGACAGCAGTTTGCTGTGGGGGACAGTGTCAAAGGCCTTGCTGAAATCCAAGTAGACCACATCCACAGGCCTCCCCACATCCACCAGACAGGTCACCTGATCATAGAAGGAGATCAGGTTGGAGAGGCAGGACCTGCCCTTCCTAAATCCATGTTGGCTGGACCCCAGCCCTTGGCCATCCTTCAGGTAAGCAGTTATTGCTGCTGTCCTCACAGCAGAGGTGCTCCAGCTCTTGGATCATTGCTGTGGCCTCTCCTTTGGCACTGCTCCAACAGGTCCATGTCTCTCCTGTGCTGAGGGCTCCAGAGCTGGACCCAGCACTGTGGGTTGGGTCTCACCAGAGCAGAGGGGCAGAATAATTTCCCTCCACCTGCTGCCCACACTGCTTTGGATGCAGTCCAGGACACAGTTGGCTTCTGGGCTGCGAGTGCACATTGTTGGCTCATGCTGAGTTTTTCATCTACCAGTACCCTAAGGTCCTTTTCCACAGGGCTGCTCTCTATCCCCCAGTCTGCAGTGATAGCAGGGAATGCCCTGACCTAGGTACAGAACCTTGCACACGGAGCAAACTTTGACAAGTACCAAACATTCCGATCTGTATACATGTATAAAATATACCCTACAGTGCACTACCACAGTGTTCCAGGAACATAATTAAAGAGAAGAATAAAGGAAATAATTACAGATCTGAACAGAGGGAATCATCTGGCTCACTGAATAGAAAACATAGGTCTAAGCCAAGCTCACTAATAACTGCTAAAACACTGTCACAGTCAGAGCGGCAAAATGAGTACATGCAAAACAGTCTCAATCTGGACAAGGAGACACTGTTTGCAGGTAAAAACCTGCCCTGTATCTGTGAGGGAGCTGAACTTAGGCTAAATTGATTTTTAACCAACTTAATTAAGCCAATGAAAAATACCTATGTGGATGTTCTTACAGAAGTTTATTACATTATTCTAGATCTAAAGCATCCACACGTGATCCTGCTCAAAGTAAACTGGTTTAGAATGAGGGCATTTTTATTGTGAAAAATTAACCACCTGATTTCCATCCATGGCAAATCCAGCAGGAGGGAGCACAACCCATGAGGCCAAGGGCTGGCTCTGCCTTTTGATGGGCACTTCCACATACATGGTGAACTGACACAGCAAACAGGTGAGGCTGATGGCCCAGGACTAAACCCAAGATAATCCAGCAACAGGGAACAGCAGTGCCTGAGCAGGTCCAAAATGCATCTGAGTGCCCAACACCTTCCCTGCAGGATGTATAAGGGCTTTCCACCACTACAGGCAAACTATCATAGAACCCTTTCTGTTGGAAAAGGCCTTTAAGATCATTGAATCCAACCATTCTCTGACAAGTGGGGTGCTAAACCACGCCCCTCAGCACTACATCTAAGCATCTTTTAAATACCTCCAGGGATGGGGATTCAACCACCAGTGCCTAAGAATCCTTTCAGTGAAGAAGTTTCTCCTAATGTCCAATACAAACATCCCCTGGGGCTACTTGAGGCCATTTCCTCTCACACTATCGCTTGTTCCTAGGGTGAACAGCCCACCGCAAACCTCGCTTCAGCCTCCTTTCAGGGAGCTGGAGAGAGGAACGAGGTCTCCCTTCAACCTCCACTTCTCCAGGCTAAACAAACCCACTTCCATCAGCCACTCTTCATAACGATGCGAATCCATATCCTCCATAGACAACACTAGCAAACATTTCCTTACTCTTGACTTTTAAGGCATTTTCTTGAGAAAAATAAATTGCTTCAGACATGACATCAGCTCCATAAAGTAAAACATTCACATTCCTAAAGGAAAAATGCTTTTGAACAGGAAACTGTGAGATGGAGGAGGATTTTAGCTACTGTGAAACCAGAGAGGACAACTCTCAGGTTCTGAGATCGTGAGCAGTGGAGAGAATCCAGATGCCACCCAAGGCTCAGGAACATCAAGGCAACGGGGGGGAAGCAGTTTTTTTAGTTGTTACCACTACAACCTCTGGGCTTTTCACTGCCCTCATTAACAACAGACACGTTCTGTACCTAACTCTCCTGAACCAGGCTAAGGAGAAAGCCAGCACAGGTGGGTTTCCCATGGCAGCGGAACCCAGCCCACTGACGGGGGACAGAGAAGCACACGAGGCCGCTCTGCTCCTGCCGGGTCTCCCGGACCGGCCCCCGGTGCCTGTCCCACCGAGGCACCACGCAGAATATTCTTGCGGAAACCAAAACGAGCTGGAACAAGCGGGACAAAAGAGCAAATCCCCTGAGGGGCGCGCCCGTCCCCTGAAAGGCCGTTAGCTGTGGGCCGCAGGCGGGCGGGGTGGCGGCGGCCCCAGCCTCTCCCCAGGGCAGCGCCATTTTGGGCAGGAGCGGGAGGCAGGAGGTCGCGCTGGGGCGGTGGAGAATGAAGGAAACGGGGCGGGGGAAGGACAGCCTATTCTCCCGGGCACGGGGGTTGAAGAACCCTGCCCCAGTCTGTGACCACCCGGACAGGGGAAAGGGACACACACAGCCCCCCACACCGCCAGGACCGCCACCCCGCCCGCGGTCTGCTCGGCTCTGCCCCGCCGTTGCCCGCGGAGCTCTCCCGGCCCTTTTGGGGGCGGGAGGGGAAGGCCTGTACCTGCTGATGGCGCTTTCCCGTTTCCCCCGGCCGCCCCGGCCAGTGCCAGGAGCAGCAGCCCCGGACCCAGCCGGGCCCGGGGCCGCAGCCAACAGCAGTGCGACCGCACCGGACCCATGCGGCGGCTGCCGGCTCCAGCCTCTAACCGCGGCGAGGGCGGGAAAGGGGCGGTGCGGCCCTCAACTCCCCCCGCCGCCCAGGCACGGACGTTGGGGCTCGGAGTGACCAGCAGTGAACGAGGGGTTCACCCCGCGTTGTTCTAAATATTTGTGCAGGGAGCTGGCTGGAGCCCCAGCCGCAGGCAGCGGCCTGACCGCGGGCCGAGGCCGCCCCGCCGGCAGCGCTTCTGGGATGTTACCGGCTGCCTGGGGTCCCTCTGTTGCGTTCATAGAATGGTTTGGGTTGCGAGGGACCTGGAAGATCATCTAGTCCCAGCCCCTACCATGGTCAGGGACACCTTTCACTAGACCAGATTGCTCAAGGCCTCCAAAGGATCCATTTCCACCCGAAAATGGTAGATTTCACCCCGTGTGAAACAATTCCCTCTTAGAAGATGGTCTAGAAACCAGATCTCTAGGGATGCAGCTCACAACACTCAGCTCTAAGGGGAGCACTGGGGGGGTGACACCCCCCCACCCCCCAAATGATACATTTCCCGCCCTAAATGATCCACTTCCATCCCCAAAGGATCCATTTCCACCCCAAAAAGATCCATTTACCCGTTACGGGGTGCTCCAAACCCCCTTCCCCCACCTGCATCAGTGGAGGTTTGATGGGGGAAGACAAAGTCAGGAAACTTCCTTCCCCTCCCCCCGTGGGACAGGTAAAAGGCTCCATTCTTCCCGCTGGGAATTGACCCGTGGGGAGAAGCCCGCGCTGGGATTTGGAGCTGTGACTGGCTGGGTTATTCGCGCCCAGAATTATATTGGCATTGGACACATTGTCTAGGAGAATCTTAACTAGAGTGACCAGAAAAGCAGTCTGCTCTCTCATTTTGGCGCTCATGTTGGCCTCGCTCTGGACTTGCGGTGAAATTGGAGAGATCAGCACTCGGACCTGGCTTCTTCCTACACCTGCCTGCCTGGGGTGCTGCTCCCTGCCAGCCGTAACACTGCTGCTGTTGGCTGGGGCAGGCCGGCAGCGCGGCTTCTGTTGCCCTGCTCACACAGTGCTACTGCACGAGTTTTGCCTCGTGGTGGCCACGTTTAAGGACACTTTGATTTTGGCGGGTCCCTTTGCCTTTGGATTTGTGCCATGTTATCCACACACTGGATTATAAACTTGCGGTTCTGGAGCCTGCTACTGAAGAGAGACCTGGGGACTATCTGCAAGTTCCTGCTCCCTTCTCGTGAGTACAACCGACATTCTCTTTGGCTTTCCCTAAGGTCCCGGCTGGCCTCCGTTTTATAAGTGGGGTAAAGCTATTTTGTGGCTTAGCCCTTTCCATTTCCTGAATTCTCTAAATTGTACTGAAGTTGCCCATAAGCATCCCTGTAGAATTCACGACTGAATAGAACTGGTAAATAAAATCTGACTCGTTTGTACATCATTTTGGGGCAGGTTTTTTTTTGTTTGTTTTTTAATAAAGATAACTATATTTTTATAATTCTCACCTCATTAATTTAATCCCAATCAAAACATTACTTCCATCCCCAAAGGATCCGTTTACCCCTCTAGGCTCAGTTGGGGGGGGGGGGGGGGAGGAAACAGGAAAAAGAGAGATTGGGAAGAGAGGGGAAATAAAAGACCGGAGAGGGAAGGAAATAACCCCAAAGGGACAAATAATAACCCCAAAAGAGGGGAAATAACTCCAGGGTGGAGAAATAACCCTGGAGAGGAGGAAATAACCTCCAAGGGACAGTAAAATAACACCCCTGTGGATGTAACAGCTCAGCAAAAGTGTTTCCTTGGGTTGTGGTCCTGCCTCTGCTTGGCTTACTAATAAATGTTGACTGTCCTTGTTGGTCAAGGTATAAATTGATCCAAAAGCAAAGGCCTGTGTGAACAGCTTGTGACACTTCCAAACCTCATCCACCAAGTCAGCTCTCTTACCTGAACAGAAAACCACTTTAGTACTTGCTTCCTTGTACACCCTGTTCCTGTGTCCCTTTCCCCATCCAACCTGAGGGAAAGCTCAGCTCACCAGCATACTTGAGTCAGCCATTGAAGGGTATACTGCCCTCCCAGAGGAACTCCCTGGATGAAATGTTGCTAGATGCTTTGATGGGAGTGAACACCCACAGCTTTTCCATATGCCCTAGGCAGCCACCAGAAGAGCCTGGAGCAGGACACACCATTCCCCCATTAGTGCTGTGAAGGCATGAGTGAGGTCCAACTCAGCTCAGTCCCTGCTTGCTCACTGCAGTTGTTTTAGATCACTTGTGAGTCACAGTAAGCAGTCAGGGGTGGAAAGGCCTGGAGCTTTTTCCCTATTCTATGAAAATCAATAAGCACAGTTTTGCCAAGGCATCACCAACATCTGTTTTCATACTGAGCCCTGCATTTGGCTTTTCCAACCTACTTGCTTTGCTACAATACATTCCCTTCCTTGTTCTTAAAACTGTGCCATTTCTCTGCATGAAGATGCATGGCTTTTTGGTTTTATTTTTTCGATTGTTTCAGGCTAGATCAAATTCCTGGGGGTGCCAAGATAGGCTTTTTTTAACACCTGAAGGGGTGCTGCCCACTGCCTCGCACCTTGTCTTGGCGCTTACATCTGTGGGGAGTGGGCGGTATGGGGCTCGGGCTCGCCTCGCCTCCTACGCCCACTCGGCTCTGGCTGGGCTCACGTGTAACTGTGGATTATTCCTTGCAAGCGCTGAGGAAGCAGAGAATAAGGGCAAAAATAGTTGGGATTCGGTAGCATGTGCAACATCTGATAAACTTCAGTCTCCAAAGGAAGCAGCGACTGATTTATATCTTTCTTTCTCTTTATGTAATTTGGGTGTTGCCTTTATATAACTTTTCAGGAGCTTTCTCCAGTGAATGTGGTAACAAAAGAACTGGTGGGGTTTGGGCTTACCTGGCTCCCTAATAAACCCTTAAAAGTATACTACCTCTTGGTTGTGTGGCTGAACAGCAAGAGGCAATCCCAGCTGAGCTTTTACAGGAATCCCTTTCCCATTTTCAATTTGCAATATATTTTTTCGGCTATGTTAACCTTCTTGATGGCATTTTTTTCTGGGAAAGGAGACACTCCACGTTCACTTCTTACTTATATTTTCATTCCTAGAACTCTTTGCACTTCACTGTTAATTAATTTTCAATAACTGTCGTAGGGTTACAGTCAGTCAGCATGAATCAGACAGAAAATGCAGCTTTAGGGGACCTCACTCTGTCAAAAGCGACTGGAAACCTTTGCTTGATTTGCAAGAAGAACGCATTTGCAGGACAGAGCAGCTATTAGGCAGCCTTCTACTGCAGTGAGAGATCCTTAATAAAAGAGACTCAGTGCTTTTGCCACAGCCCTCCTTCCAGGGTGGCTCTGAGTAGTCATGCACTATCGTTTTGTTTGTTTTGCTTCTTAAATGGTGGCTTTGCTCAGGCCAAATCTTGGGTTCTGCGCTCCAAGGTGGTATTTTTAACTGTTCAATCACATACAGAATCAGAGAATTGTCAGGGTTGGAAGGGACTTCAAAAATCATCCAGTTCCAACCTGCCCCCCTGCCATGGGCAAGGACACCTCACACTAGATCAGGTTGCTCACAGCCGCATCCAGCCTGGCCTTGAAAACTGCCAGGGATGGGCTTCTACCACCTTCCTGGGCAACCTGTTCCAGTGTCTCACCACCCTCATGGCGAAGAACTTCTTCCTAACATCCAATCTCAATCTACCTACTTCTAGTTTCACTCCATTCCCCTTAATCCTATCACTGCCTGACATCCTAAAAAGTCCCCCCCCCAGCTTTCTTGTGGGCCCCCTTCAGATACTGGAAGGCCACAATATGGTCTTCTTGGAGCCTCCTCTTCTCCAGACTGAATAGCCTCAACTCTCAGTCTGTCTCCATAGGAGAAGTGCTCCAGCCCTCTGAGCAGCTTCGTGGCCCTTCTCTAGACACACTGCAGCATGCCCATGTCTTTCTTGTAATAGGGACTCCAGAACTGGATGCAGTAATTCAAAACAGGGGAGAAGAGGGAGGTTGCTTCCAGGTGCAGCTCAGCTTGTGGAAGCTCTGCCCTTCCCAGGTCTCATAAGCTGGGGAGAGTTAACAAGACCAGCTTTTGGCTTAGGAGAGCTTGAGGGAAGACCTGTCTGTAGCAGGCAGTGGTGCTGATGGACCTGGGAACAGGTCACATTCTCAGGATGCAGAGCTTTCAAGCTCCATGCTTTTGACAAATTGCCACTTTAGTAACTGGGAAGGTGGTAGGTAGGTGAGCAGTGCAGAGCTTCATCCCCAGCATGTGTTTTCCTCTCAGGCTTTGGGTGCTCTGGGTTATTTCACCCAATATCACCTATCCTCCAAAACAATCCTTAATATCATCCCCAATACCCTTGTCTAGCTGCTTAAAAGCTGACTGCAATGTAAGCTGTAATACCAAATCCTCTTTGTGCTGCTGAATCATTTTTCTTCTACAAAGATTCCAGCTCCTCACCACTGTATGATTTATTTGGCCTGTGCAGCCATAGAAATAGGCTACAGCTGCAGAAGGTACTGATGGGAAGATCTTTTAGGTTCCTCAAAGCCTCACCTACATTGGGCCCTAGTGCTGTTGGAGACAGCCCCTCTTTCCTGCAGCATCTGTAACCCCAACCTGGGGACAAGGCACTTGGGGTCTCATTTCCCATCTTACAAGTTGATTTTCCTTATCCATTCACAGCCTACTCTTTACTTCTTAACTGTAGCTACTACAAGCTTTTAATTTCCAGGTGTGCAGTAAAAGCTCAACATGTGCTGTGGATGATTGCTCTCCCTTCCTCCTCCTGACATCAGCAAAGGCTGTAATTTGTTTGCAGAGTTCCAGGGCATTTTCTGGTTCTTTGGCCAGCCCCAAGTGGATGGGGGTTTGTTAAAGCCATGGTATTCTTGCCTTCTTAGGGCTGCCACGTGGGCGTTGGATTGTGTCATTTGTAGGAGGTGAACATCAGAGGAAGTGGGATCAACTGCTAGAGGAGGTTTTTTAAGCTAGGTGCTTAATATTTGGGTTCTTGGAAAAGGGGGGGGAAGGGATAGCAAACCAGGCAGCCTTTGTGTCGTTGGTGTTCCCTTGTAATCAGAGTGACAGGATACCTGTGTGTGCTTAAGCACAAGATGGGGTTGGTTTGGCTTGTTGGTTGGTTTGGTTTGGTTTGGTTTTGGTTTTTTGGTTGGTTTGTGTTTTTTTTTTCCTTTTGCTTTGGTTTACTCAGGATGGAGAGCTATTGTGTTTCCATATAAAGAGTTTCACATGTTTTGGTGGATTCTGTTGACTGTTTATTCCAGTGATACAAATAATCTGTGTTCCGTGAGTGCCCTCGCAAATAATGCGATTTATTATCAGGTACATTATGTTGTCTTTTTACTTGATGTAAAATGGTCTCCTAGAGTTAAAATTAGACAGAAGAGCCATTTGAGACTGTTTTGTTCTTCTCCAACTGTTGTTTTTGTTGTGGGGCTGGGGGTTTTCGGGTTTTGTTGGTGTTTTGTGGTTTTTTTTTCAGAGTGCATTAGCCTGAAGTATTTCACAGGCAAACTACTGAGTTATTTTGAGGGGAGAGAAATGATCTACGAAAGAGAGTTGTAGCTCCTTATTTTTACAGTAGTTTTATGGTAATTGCTCTTTTAGTTGATGTGTGGAGAGAGTGAGGCACATATTGCTCTGCTAGGAATATTTCTCTCTCTTTTTTTATTTTTTTCCTTAAGTTACCTGTGTGTCATCAGCCTAAAGGACCTTTTTAAAATCCATTATGCTCAGTTCTCCCCCCTACCCCCCATTTAATTATAGAATGAGACACTCCCTCTAATTAAAGAATGAGACACTTTATCTGACCCTGCTTTTGAAAAACCTATGTGCTATACCTCCTGTTTTCCTGTTGCATCACTAGTGGGGTTTGGGGATGTCCATGATGACTGCAATCCAAACGATTTTAGATAAAGCCCTCTGAGTAAAGCAGCTTTTTCCTTCTTGCGTGGCTTCTGATTTAACACAGCTTTCTTCTGCTCGTTTTCCCTCCGCCGTCAAAGGGTCAGGAGGAAGGAAAGCTCGGTCAGCTGATGGCTGAGCGTTCACAGGAGGATGTGTCTGCGGGGTCCCTCCCTCTGTCTTCAGCAAAGCATTCTGGTGTAAATTCATTGATCTCACGGATGTTGCTCCCGATTTACACAACAGTAAGCAAGCATAACAGTAAGCTGAGTAGCTGTAGGCCTTAAATATTTATTAGTTTTATTTTTAGCATGCCAGTTGCAGCGATTTATATAGCAAGGAAGCAGTGAGACAAACCTGACCGGATTCCTCCTTTGCTTTGAATCTACAATAGAGAGGCAGCATGAGCTCTTACTTACTATTTGCTCTGATTAATATGTTATAGACTTCATTTTTTTCAAGGGCCTCTTAACTTACACTCCTAAGCATAAGGGATCTTATTACTTATCTAAAGGAGCAATGAAGCAGCCTAAGATCAACCATGAGGTTGCCCTGTGGTGCTGTGCAGGCACTGATACCTTACATGGATTTATCCACCCCCAAATTTTGAGAAGACCCCTCAACAGAGCAGACAGTTTGAAAGGAGATGGCACTCTTTAGTGGCATCTGATACAACAAAGACAACCAACATGTTTGTGGTTGGTTATCTGCTTGCTATCAAGATCTAGAAAAAAATATATCCTCCTATAGGAGGGGCTTTCACTGAAAAGAATAGAATAAACCAGGTTGGAAGAGACCTTCAAGATCATCAAGTCCAACACCATCTAATCAACTAAACCATGGCACCAAGCACTCCATCAAGTCTCCTCCTAAACACCTCAAGTGACAGTGACTACACCACCTCCCTGGGCAGCCCATTCCAATGGGCAATCACTCTCTCTATAAAGAATTTCTTCCTAACATCCAGCCTAAACCTCCCCTGGTGCAGCTTGAGACTGTGTCCTCATGTTCTGGTGCTGGTTGCCTGGAAGAAGAGACCAGCCCCCACCTGGCTACAACCTCCCTTCAGGTAGTTCTAGACAGCAGTAAGGTCTCCCCTGAGCCTCCTCTTCTCCAGGCTAAGCAACCCCAGCTTCCTCAGCCTCTCCTCACAGGGCTTGTGCTCCAAACCCCTCACCAACTTTGTTGCCCTGTAGGGCAGGCAGATGGTGGTGCAGGTGGGAGCAAGCTCCAATCTGTGCCAGTGTGGTGGGCAAGGATGTTTCCTCCGAAAAGACATGTGAAAGGTATGATGAATGGAGATGCTGCTAAGTAGTGTAGTTGTACATGCTGGCTGAGAAATGAGCCTTTGGCTCTTAGGCCACTAGTTCATATGTGGCTTAGCTTCATAGCTACCAAAATCTATTTATTTCTTTTGATTACAGATGGTCTGCGGTAACCAGACTGGCCTTTAGCTGCCCAAGAAATGTATCACAAAAGCCAAGCCCTACTACTAACGTCATTCTGACTGAGTCTCAGACAGGTAGTTGACAGTGGATTGAATGTGAATCAGCATTGTGCCCAGGTGGCCAAGAAAGCCAATGGCATCCTGGCTTGGAGTAGAAACACTGTGGCCAGCAGGAGCAGGGAGGTGATCATCGCCCTGTGCTCAGCACTGGTGAGGCCACACCTTCAATACTGTGTTCAGTTCTGGGCCCCTCACTACAGAAAGGACATTGAGGTGCTGGAGCATGTCCAGAGAAGGGCAGTGAGGCTGGTGAAGGGCCTGGAGCACATGGCTTATGAGGAGCATCTGAGAGAGCTGGGGATGTTCAGTCTGGAGAAGAGGAGGCTGAGGGGAGACCTCATTGCTCTCTACAACTACCTGAAGGGAGGTTGGAGCGAGGGGCGGGCAGCCTCTTCTCCTTGGTGGCAAGTGACAGAACTAGAGGAAATGGTTTCAAGCTGCACCAGGGGAGGTTTAGGTTGGATGTTAGGATATATTTCTTTACCAAAAGGGTTCCTAAATGTTGGAATGGTCTGCCCAGGGCAGTGGTGGAGTCACCATCCCTGGGGGTGTTCAAGCAGCCCGTGGACTTGGCACTTAAGGATGTGGTTTCTACCTTCAGACTGACGTTTGTATTAACTGGTGGTGCTTGTTACTACATTTAGACTGTAGCCTCTAGTAATTGTCCTGGGCTTTGACAAAGCACTCTTGGAAGAATGAACTGCTGGCAGTGTTAAGCAAATGTGTAAAGAGTTACTCTCTTTCTAGTGGTTCTTGGAATTAAGTATTAGCCCCAGTGTGCTCAGCTTCATGATTAATCTCAGTATTGTCAGAGGAACCTGTCAAGCTCTTTTAGATCAAAGGAGGCTGGTTTATAGATTCCAATAGTGTCTTCCAGCTATTGTATAATGACACTCCTGTGTGAACGCTGCCACGGTGCTGGTGTGCTGGTCAGGGCAAATGATCAGCCTGGTACACATTTGATAGGCACCCCTTCCGAGCTGTGTCTGCCCCCAAGCCAGTGACAGAGTCAAACCAGATCAAAACCTAGTCCTTTGTGTTGATAAGTAATTTGTTAATAGCCAGTTGGTTAATGGAAACCTTCTTGTGAGGCTTCACGTGAGGAAAATGCTCCCCAGAGATTTTCAAGAGTCTGGTTTAACCAAGGTATGGAGGGCAGAGGAATTCCAGGCACCTGCTGCTCTACTCCCACTCTGGAATGGCCCAGCATGGTGCTGAGAACCACCTCAGCAGGACCAGCCCTGCTTCTGCTTGAAACAGTTGTCACTGTTAAGTAAAAGGTGAGAGAGGGCAGCCTAAGCCATCCTGACTGTGCAGGTCCAAAGCAAAGTTAGAAAGGCAGCCTGTGGCTCTCTGCTCCCATTTGTGCCTTATGGTTTTGGGTGTCTTGCTGCTTTCTATTTTCTTCTGTGTGCATGCTCAGGCTGGCAGCTGTTAGCACACCCATAACCAAGCACTTCCAAACTACCTAAAGCACCCCCTTGCCCTCTCAGAGCCTGGCTGGTTTGGGTTGTTGACCACTGCTTTTTGCAGCCTGCTATTGCTTACCTGTGCTCCACTGTGCACCTTCACCCTGCACCCACATGAAATCCACTGCTATGCAGTGCCATTACCAGCCAAGTATGCCAGCTTGGCATGCATCCCCTCCCTTCCCAGCACACCTGGCATTCTTTAATGTCTACTTTTCCTGCTTTCAGATGTGTCATCCTTTCTATGCATCTCTGAGCAGGCTGCTTAGTGACTTTTTTTTTTTTCCCCTCATCAGCTCAGAATTTTGACTGCTGCATTTTTTCCTATTTAAATATAAACATGGGAGAGGCAAGGAATTAAGTGCTATTGAATGATTAGGTAGAGATAGGCTGGTGCCTTTGCTTGATTAATGGATTTACATTGTGCATTACCCCGAGGCAGCTTTCCAGTGTCTTTCCCTAGAAGAGGGTGATTGGCTTGCAGGGCTATCTTTTGTAAAGCACCAATAAGCAAGAGGTGTTCAGTGTATGTGGGAGTGGCTAGGTTGGGAAAGCCAGGACGTACATTCATTCTGCCCCTGCTCCTGCAGGCACTTGAGGATTGCAGGAAGTGCCCCAAACAGGTCTTTACAAATATTCCCATTTCACAGAATCACAGAATGTTAGGGGCTGGAGCAGACCTTGAAAGATCATCCAGTCCAACCTCTCTGCCAGAGCAGGATCACCTAGAGCAGATCACACAGGAACACATCCAGGTGGGTTTTGAATACCTCCAGAGAAGAAAACTCCACAACCCCTCTGGGCAGCCTGTTCCAGTGTTCCATCACCCTCACAGGGAAAAATTTTGCCTCGTGTTTCCATAGAACTTCCTGTGCCTCATTGTCCCTTGTCCTGTCATTGGGCATCACCAAGAACCTGACTCCATCCTCTTGGCACTCACCCTTTGCATATTTATAAACATTAATGAGGTCACCTCTTAATCTTCTCTTCTCTAATCTGAAGAGCCCCAGCTCCCTCAGTCTCTCCTCATAAGGAAGATGTTCCACTCAGTTTTGTGGCTCTGTGCTGGACTCTCTCAAGCAGTTCCCTGAGGTCCTTCTTGAACTGAGGGGCCCAGACCTGGACACAATATTCCAGATGTGGCCTCACCAGGGTAGAGTAGAGGGGGAGAAGAACCTCTCTGACTGTTTAACCACAGCCCTTTTAATCCACTCCAGAATGGCCCTGACCTTCTTGGCCACAAGAGCACATTGGTGGCTCATGGTCAACGTTCCATCCACTAGGACCCCCAGCATTTGTCTCAGCTCTTGCTGACAAAACCAGTGATGGTGGTTGCAGCAGAGTAGAAATAGTTTTGGGTGTTTTCCCCCCCCTTTAATGCCAGCTGGAAAGTGAAGGTAAAGACTTGCTATATTGACTCAGATGAAAGGTTGAACAAGTCTGGGCTCCTGTCTCTGGCAGTGGCCAGAGAAGCTTCAGGAGAGCTATAGAATTATAGAATCACTTTGTCTGGAAGAGACCTTTAGGATCATTGAGTCCAACCATTATCTGACTCTCTCAAATCAAGTCAAAGAACGCAAAACCATAAAGTAAGATTTCTCCCCCCCACTCCCCATCCTCCTTGGAAAGTGAGTGCTTTCAGTTCTGGCATCTATTTGAAGAGGAGAAAGAATAACTTCAAGAAATGGGGTGCTGAAGTGAGAAGCCTTCTTTTCAAAGTTACTGACAGGGATTTGCCTCTGATCTGATGCCAAACACAACAGAGGTACTTGCCCAGTGACCTTGCAATGGGGCTTGCTGTCTGAGGCTGGGCCAGGACGTCAATGCAGCACAGGGAGACAGCTTCTTTCACTGTCCTGTGTCATTCACTGCAGTGACCAGCTGCTGAAAGTCAGGGTAGATGCTGGGCTGGTCCCTGTGGTTCCCACCATCTAATCGTAACCAGTTTTGTATCGTACTCCACATAGTTATAGGTCTGCTAAAGGTTGTGGCCTCCTCTGAGGCACTGGTGATAGGACATTCCCACCTTAGGACTAGACCTGATGGACTTTGTATGCATTTACTGCAGAAAAAAAGAAAAAAGAGAGCTAGAGACACAAGAGTGACTGTTTTCATGAGACACCAACTTTAACTGCACAGTGATCTTCTGACCTTTCTACTCTTGTATAACATGGGTATTAAAGCCAAGGCATATTTTGTGTGTCTCTCTGTCCATTTTAATGTCAAAGAGTTAAAGTTAATTGGAGAGCAAGCTTCTGACATTTTCTTTCACTCCGGGGGGGGGGGGAACCTTTTTAAGCTTTTAATCTCAAAGGTAGCATAGGCTGGCTGCACCAGGTTTTCTGTCTCATGAAACCTCAAGTCTAAATTCCCAGAACTCTGTTTCCAAAGGAAAGCATCCACAGGCAGGTGTTCCTTGCCAGCTGTCTAGGACCTTTGGCAGCTCCTAGCTCTGAGCAGGCTTCCTCAGCATGGAGATGCAGAAGTGGTAAGCTGGCCAACACCATTCTCTGCTTCAAAGAAGCTGCAAACAGACTGAGGGATCCTGCCAGCTCCATGAGCCAAACAGACCCAAACAGGAGGTCAGAAATAACTTTAGACACACCTGGCAATACTCATAAAACACTGGAGCAGCATCACTGTTGCACAAGGTGTCCAGAAGATCTGTGAACAGTCAAACAATGTCTGACCCAGACAGGTGTGGCTTCAGGAGCTTGGATGCCCGAAGAAACTCGTTAGGCTAAAATCACACAGCTAAAGCTTCTCTCTTTCTTAATTTGTCCACGTTTATGCTTCTATGGCTTTTGTGTGGGAAGATAAGATCCCAGCTCTTCCAGGTACTCAGATGCAGAAAGGACAGAATAAAACCATCATAGAATCATACGGGATGGCATTCAACAAGTCCAAGTGCTGGGTGCTGCACTTTGGCTATGGCAATCCTATGCAGAGCTACAGGCTGGGGTCAGAGTGGCTGGAGAGCTCCCAAACAGAGAGGGACCTGGGGGTGCTGGTTGACAGCTGCCTAAACATGAGCCAACAGTGTGCCCAGGTGGCCAAGAGAGCCAATGGCATCCTGGCCTGCATTAGGAATAGTGTGGCCAGCAGGAGCAGGGAAGTCATTGTGCCTCTGTACTCTGCATTGGTTAGGCCACACCTTGAGTCCTGTGTCCACTTCTGGGCCCCTCAGTTTAAGAAGGACATCGAAACACTTGAACGTGTCCAGAGAAGGGCAACAAGGCTGGGGAGAGGCCTTGAACACAAGCCCTATGAGGAGAGGCTGAGGGAGCTGGGATTGTTTAGCCTGGAGAAGAGGAGGCTCAGGGGTGACCTCATTGCCCCCTACAACTACCTGAAAGGTGGTTGTAGCCAGGAAGGGGTTGGTCTCTTCTCCCAGGCAACCAGCACCGGAACAAGGGGACACAGTCTCAAGCTGTGCCAGGGGAAGTTTAGGCTGGAGGTGAGGAGAAAGTTCTTCACGGTGAGAGTCATTTGCCATTGGAATGTGCTGCCCAGGGAGGTGGTGGAGTCACCGTCCCTGGAGGTGTTCAAGAGGGGATTGGATATGGCACTTGGTGCCATGGTCTAGTCATGAGGTCTGTGGTGACAGGTTGGACTCGATGATCCTCAAGGTCTCTTCCAACCTTGGTGATACTGTGATACTGTAATTGTTAGGGTTGGAAGGGGCCTCAATAATCATCTAGTTCCAACCCCTCTGCCATGGGCAGGAACACCTCACACTACATCAGGTTGCTCACAGCCACATCCAACCTGGCCTCAAAAACCTCCAGGGATGAGGCTTCTACCACCTCCCTGGGCAACCTGTTCCTGTGTCTCACCACCCACATGGGGAAGAACTTCTTTCTAACATCCAATCTGAATCAACCTATTTCTAGTTTTGCTTCATTTCCCCTAGTCCTATCACTGCCTGACACCCTAAAAAGTCCCTCACCAGCTTTCTTGTAGCCCCCTCTAGGTACTGGAAGGCCACAATAAGGTCTCCTCAGAGCCCTCTCTTCTCCAGACTGAATAGCCCCAACTCTCTCAGTCTGTCTCCATAGGAGAGGAGCTCTAGCCTTCTAATCATCCTCATGGCCCTTCTCTGGACATGTTCCAGCACCTCCACATCCTTCCTGTAATAGGGGTGGGGTCTCACCAGAGTGGACTAGAGGGGAAGAATCACCTCCTTTGACCTGCTGGCTATGCTTCTCTTGATGCAGCCAAGGATGTGATTTGCTTTCTGGGCTGTAAGTACACACTGGTGGCTCATATTGAGCTTCTCTTCCACCAGCACCCCCAAGTCCTTTTCTTCAGGGCTGCTCTCAAGCCAGTCACTGCCCAGCCTGTAGTACAGCTCTGCTCCTGCCCTTGCCATCTGCCATGTCCACCATTGGCAGCAGCATACTGCAGCCCAAAATGTTCTCCTGGGCTGATCTTGTGTGGCAATGGGACTCCTTTAGAAGGCTTTTAAACGTCTCTAAGTGACCCAGACTTGCAATGCTGAAAATCATTGGCCAATGTAGGCATATGTTGCTGTGCAGATGTTTACTGCTGCTGCATTTATTTCCTGACTGTGCCAGGTGTTGTATTAGTCTCTTTTGCTGAGTCACAGCACCACAGCCTTGAGAGAGACTATTCTTATGTCCACTGAACTATGGAGGGTTCAGACCTTGGAAGAACAGCAGCAGAAATCAGTGTGGTGCAGGGGTTACCTATCATATGCACAGAATCTACCAGTTGGGGGAAGTGGCAACAGAGCAATGGCTAAAGTGCTTCTCAGCCTCTTCCAGCAGAAGGGTAGGATAAATCTGGGTTCACTTACACTCCTTTTGTTTGAAGGATAATGAACTGTTGAGCTCTGAAGTCTTACCTATGTATCGAATGAGTAGTTAGGATGCTCAGTAATGGAGCTGAGTGCTAAGGCAGCCCCTACTACTTGGGGTTTCTACTGGTGTGCTACAGCTGGAACCAGCTTTCAGCAGGCATCTGCAGCAGCTCCTGCTGCTTTTGTTCTGAGCGCTCATAAGTAGACTTTTTCTCCCTCTTGATAAATTCTGATGAGATTTAAATGGTTTTGGTGATTTTTATTTTTTTTTAATGTGGAGCAATGGTACTGCAGATACTCTGCTGGCTGCTTTTTGAATAACATTCATTTTCACCATCACTAACAGGTAGCCAGTGCAAATCTCCCTGTGCATTGCTTTGATGCTCATCAGAAGGCAGATGTTCTCTGGGTAGACTTTCTTGCATCCTGACTCTGCAATGTTCTTTCCACTGCAAAGGCAGCATCACTCCTTTATTTTCTCCTGGCATCTGCAGGAAAGAAAATCTTTAGTTGCAGGCTGAAATAATTCCTGTTCTGTGGTAGCTGTATGCTGTTGGTGCTTTGGGAGTAGTACATCAAACTGGAACAAGGCCTTCTGCTAAACTGCCTTTAGCACTAGCCATGATTTTTAACAACCAGGGGGACATTGAGCACCCTGGCTAAGGAGTTACCTCACATTTCACACTTGTGCTTTTACACAAGTTCTCTGCAGCATTGCATCCTACAGTTTGGCTTCCTGCTATTGTGTGGATCTGCAGGACCTTGTTTGACTTTTGGTGCTTTTTGTTATTACAAGTAATAATACTCTTTGTTAGCCTGCAGAAGACTGAGAGGGGATCTTCTCAATGCTGGTCAGTATCTAGAATGGCTTAGGTTGGAAGAGACCTCAGAGATCATCTACTCCAACCCCCCTGCCATAGGCAGGGTTGCCTCTCAACTAGACTTGGTTGCCCAAGGCCTCACTAGTCTGACCTTTAACAGTGCCAAGGAGAAGGCATTCACAACCACTCTGGGCAGCCTATTCCAGAGTCTCACTAGCCTTGTACTGAAGAACTTCTTCCTAAGATCCAGTCTAAACTTACTTTCCCTCAGCTTAAAACCTTTCCACCTTGGCCTGCTGCTAGACACCTTTATGAAAAGTGCCTCTCCAGCCTTCCTGTAGGAGCCCTTCAGGTATTGGAAGACAGCCCTAAGGTCCCCCCTGGAGCCTTCTCTAGGTTGAACAACCCCAGCTTCCTCAGCCTATCCTCATAGGAGAGGTGCTCTAGGTCTCTTCTGAACTCACTCCAGCAGCTCTTGTGTCCTTCTTATGATGGGGACACCAGAACTGGATGCAGTATTCCAGATGGGGTCTCACAAGAGCAAAGAGGCAGAATCCCCTCTCTTGACCTTCTGGCCATACTCTTCTTGATGCAGCCCAGGACAAGATTTGCCTACTGGGCTGCATGAGGGCACTGCTGGCTCATGATGAGCTTCTCATCAATCAGTACACCCAAGTCTCTTTCTTTGGATCAAGAGGATGGGGCCAGACTCTTTTCAGTCATGCCCAGTGACAGGGCAATTGGTACCAACTGGAGCACAGGAAGTTCCACCTCAACATGTCGAAAAACATCTTTGCTGTGAGGGTGCTGCAGGTCTGGACCAGGCTGCCCAGAGAGTTCTCTGGAGACTTTAAAAATCCACCTGGAGGTGTTCCTGGGCAACCTGCTCTGGATGACCCTGCTTTAGCAGCAGGGTGTGACTAGATGATCTCCAGAGGTCCCTTCCAACCCCCACCATGCTGGGTTTCTGTGATGTGTCAGCATCATACCTGAAATGAAACTGCTTGTAAAGAAGTCAGGCAAGCTTTGTTCTGATGTCCTTGGTCCTATTGCCAGCACTGTTGTAAGAGAGGTTAGAACATCTTGAAGGAGCTAGCTGGGGCAGAGGAAAGGTGATGCTAGGACTGGGCAGAGTGAGGGTGAGGCAATGCAGTTACACCATGGACACAATATGAGTTAGATGAGTCTTAAAGAGTCTTGATTTGGCTGCCAGTCCTCTTGAGGGAGGCTTGACTAGAAAATGTGAATGCCAGGCAGCTGGGAACGGTGATTTCTGGCTAAAAGCTGGTACATCCCTGCCACACAAGCTGCATTAACTCCTTTAGTGACAGTTTGCAGCACAAATCCTGGCTGTTTAATTGGATTTATCACGGCTATTGGGAGCATAAATGTGTTTACAGATTTGTTGTGAAAGCTTTTTTTGTGTGTTTTTCTCATAGCAAGTCAACTTCCATGTGGTGCAATTATGTTCAAGATGTTCCCTGTAGCACTGGAATAATGTCAGCTTGTGCAGCGGGCGCGAGCTGTTCCACAGGAGGATTGCTCTGAGGCATGGTGGAAGGAGAAAGGGAGCCCAGCCTTGCTCTGAGAAAGGCATGCAAAGCTTAAAACACAAGAAATTCTGTCAGATCTCCTCTTCTAGAGAAATACTTGTCTCTGTCTTCTGAGACGTGAAACTTTTTCCTCGTTAGCTTCCTTCCTGCTCCGTCCAGCTCTGCCAGGACCCACCTGCAGCTTTGTGTTTTAGCCTTTTCAGTGCTGAAAGGTTGAAGCAAGGGCTGTGAGGTGTTTCAGGGATGAGAGTCTAGGAGGACAGGGAGAGGAGGAGGAGAGGCAGAAAGGAAAGATTGCTCTGACTTGGAAGGTTTCTTCGTGTTCAGTTTGTCATCCTGTAGAGCTTGGCCTAGGAGCATGCAGCACGTAGGAGCCCTGTGTGATGCCTGCTCACATCCACAGTCATGGGGCTGCTACTGAAGGGATGCTGTGGAACAGGAACTACTGTCAGCTGCTGAGGGCTACAGCAGACAGTGCTGAGCTAGAGGCCATAGAGTTGTTTAGGCTGGAAAAGACCTTTAAGATCATCAAGTCGAACCATTAACCCAACACTGCCAAGTGACTAAATCATGTCCCTCAGCACCACTTCTACACAGCTTTTGAATTGCTTCAGGGATGGGGACTCCACTGCTTCCCTGGACAGCCTGTTCCAGGGCTTGAAAAAGCTTTTGGTGAATATTTTTTCCCTAATGTCCCACTTAAACCTCCCCTGGTGCAACTTTGGTGCCACTTGAGGCATTTGCTCTTGTCCTGTCACTTGTTACTGAGAGAAGAGACCAACTCCCACCTTGCTCTAACCTCCTTTCAGGTAGTTGTAGAGAGCCTCCTTTTCTCCAGGCTGAACAACCCCAGTTCTCTCAGCTGCTCCTCTCCAGCCCTGTTCTCCAGACCCTTCACCAGCTTCATTGCCCTTCTCTGGACCCACTCTTTCAGTGCTGTCCCCAAAACTGAACCTAGTACTCAAGGTGTGGTCTCAGCTGTGCTGACTACAGGGTGACAATCACTGCCCTGGTCATGCTGATCATACTAATTCTGACGCAAGCCAGGATGCTCTTGGCCTTCTTGGCCACCAGGCACACACTGGCTGATCTTCAGCTAGCTCTTGATCAACACCCCCAAGGCTTTCTCTGCTGAAGCAGCTTTCCAGGTGCTTTTCCCCCAAGCCTGTAGCATTCATGGGGTTGTTGTGACCCAAGTGCAGAACTCAGCACTTGGCCTTATCGACCCTCATCCCACTGGCCTTGGCCTGTCAATCCAGGCTGCAAAGCGTTCCTACCCTCAAGCTGATCAACACTCCTGCCCAACAGAATCACAGCACTTCTACAAGAGACAAGAGTTGCAAGATGTTTCATTCTCTGCTGAATGATAGTCAGAAACACACATTTGCTCTGTGACCCATTATTATCACTAATAATTGTTGTTTTCCTCTGTGTATTGGTCACAGATTGTCTTTTTCAAAGCCATGTTGAAGGACCATTTCCAGGGACATGCCTCTGCTCTCTCTTGATGCCTCCTTACAAAACCCCTCTGCACAAGGGAGCCCTTGGCTGAAGATTTCAATGCAGGCATTTGAAAACTAGAAGGCTCAAAACTCATCTTCCTGTGACCAGAGAGATGGATTGGAAGATCAGAGAGGAAGACACACTACTTGAGAGGGCATAGTGGGCTCTGGTGCTGTAGGAAGCAAACAGAAGATGGGCTTGGTGCCTGCAAAGCCCAGAGCATTGCTGTTGCAACAGATAAGATATCTCTACCACAAAAATGCATTTAGAAAGGCATGAAGAGCTTGCAGCTGTGCAAGGAGGTCCCATCTACATGGAACTTCCTCTGTTCCAGCTTGCACCCATTGCCCCCTGTCTTGTCACTGGACATCACTGAGCAGAGCCTGGCTCCATCCTCCTGACACTCACCCTTCACATCTTTATAAGCATGAATGAGGTCACCCCTCAGTCTCCTCCAAGCTAAAGAGGCCCATCTCCCCCAGTTGAGTGTTCTCTGGCAATCAGGTTTGTGGTGGCCCTATTGCACATTCATGCCAGCTGAGAATGTGGGCCCAGAAGCTCAGAGCAGAGTAACCAGGTATGCAAGCTTCACGTAAATATTTCTCACTGGCTTGGTAAAGCCAGATTTGCAGATCTACTTTGCAGGTTGAAAACTTGGCCTTGATTTTAAAGAAGGGAGGAAGAAAAGGGGGGGAAAAAAGGAAAAAAAATAAAGAGGCAAAACCAAGCCTGAAGCTGTGTGCAGGTATGTAAGGATGTACCAAATAATGGAGAAGCACACCTTTGTGGATTTAATTGGGTAGATACTTGCCAGATGTTGTATACTCAGAAGAAAATCACCTCTCAAAAGCCCAAAGTATACTTTACAGGCCAGGGCATTTTGCAGAAGTCAGGTTTTGACTCTGCTTCAGTCTGGTTAAAAAGCCTGGAGGATGAACCATTTCAAAGTGTTTCACAAGACCCGTGAGTCATGCAAAAAATCCAGTCCCATTTTTCCCTCTGGTTGAAATTGCAGAAGTGAGGGACGGTAAAAGAGCTGTGAAGTCACAGATGAAGAATGCTGCACAAAGGGCTGGGGAGAAGAAATCAGTGAAACCCCCTAGTTTTGCTCCAGCTTCTAATTACTTGGGCATGAATTCAGTAGGTAAGAGCTAAGTATTGCAGCTCACCCTCAAAAAGGAGTGGCGTGCAGCTGCATCCCTTGCAGAGCTGTGATTCCTTCTCTGGGTTTCTTTACTGCTCCAGGCAAAGGGAGATAGCAACGCCACTCCTTTATCTCCCAGAATTAACTTCCCCACCCTGTACCAGCTCAACTTCTCCAGCAGGTATGTTGGGGGATGGTGGACCCAAGCTTTTATCTGCTCCCAAGTCTTCTGCTCACAAAATTACCAATCTGTGATCCCACAGAACCTGCTCTGGGCAGGCAGATAGGAAGTGGCACCGTGGCTGTATAACTTGGCTCTTACCAGTGCTGCTGCTTCTGTAGTGTCAGGATACCTCTATCCCCTAGGTGTTTTTATTACTAGACTAAATCCTGCCTGGAACTACTGCTGGGAGCTGTGGGTAAGTGCTAAGATGACCTTTAAGCTATTTCTGCTCCCCACTCCCCTGCCTCCCCCCCCCCCCCCCCCCCCCCCAATTTCTTTCTTATGCTACTGTAATTGCTGAAATCCTTCTCCTTCTGGTTTCTTTTCCCTGAAACATTGTGGTCAGATTTCCCAGACCTTGTTGGCCAGGAATTCCTAAAGACCAAGAAGGAATTGAAGGAAACCATTAGGCAGGGGGTTGGGGTCTTCTGTGACCATAAAACATTAAGAACATATATTCAAAGTCTTGCTTAATATCTCAGTCACCATTTTTGGAGCATTTATGGGAGGTCAGAAATCACTTCTGGCCTTAAAGATAAATTCTAATAGCAGGGGGGAAAAAAAAAGAGCCATTTTGGCTATTATTTTGTGACAAAAAATGGAGGGGAAATCATTATTTTTCATGGCTTTAATGGTTGAAATCTATGTGATTAATCTGGCTTTTAGCTGAGGGGAAATAGTGTGGTTCAGCAGTTCTGCTTGTGGCACAGAGAGGAATACTTCTGCTTCCCAACAGCCCTGAAACATTCTCGCTGTTCAAGAGATTTCCAATGACTTCTCATTGCTTCTTTTTTCAGGTTCCCATTTTCACACTTTTTTTTCCCTTTCTTTCTTTCCCACAGTCACTTCATCTTCTCTCTAACTAGTTCCTGCTGGAGAAAAGACAATGGAAAACAAGAAAAGAAACCCAAATCACTGTAAGTCATGAAGTCAGAGTTGCATTGTTTTCAGTGACATCCCTCAGAGCTAGATCATTACCACCAGACATACAAGGGACAGCAAGCTGCCACAAACCCTATTCTCAGCTAATGGGGTGGGGAAAAGGCAGGGCTTACAGAATGGTTTGAGTTGGAAGGGACCATCTAGTTCCAGCTCCCCTGCCTTTGGCTGGGAAGCCTTTCACTAGACCAGATTGCTGAGGTTAAGAGAAACAGTATCACAGTGTCACAGTATCACTTCGGTTGGAAAGGACCTCGAGGATCATCGAGTCCAACCTATCAACACAGACCCCCATGACTAGACCATGGCACCAAGTGCCACATCCAATCTCCCCTTGAACGCCTCCAGGGTCGATGACTCAACCACCTCCCTGGGCAACCCGTTCCAATGATGAATGACTCGCTCGGTGAAGAACTTCCTCCTCACCTCGAGTCTAAACCTCCCCTGGCACAGCTTGAGACTGTGTCCTCTTGTTCTGGTGCTGGTTGCCTGGGAGAAGAGACCAACCCCTTCCTGGCTACAACCACCCCTCAGGTAGTTGTAGAGGGCAATGAGGTCACCCCTGAGCCTCCTCTTCTCCAGGCTAAGCAACCCCAGCTCCCTCAGCCTCTCCTCACAGGGCTGTGCTCAAGGCCTCTCCCCAGCCTTGTTGCCCTTCTCTGGACACGTTCAAGTGTTTCGATGTCCTTCTTAAACTGAGGGGCCCAGAACTGGACACAGGACTCAAGGTGCAGCCTAACCAAAGCAGAGTACAGGGGCACTATGACCTCCCTGCTCCTGCTGGCCACACTATTCCTAATGCAGGCCAGGATGCCATTGGCCCTCCTGGCCACCTGGGCACACTGTTGGCTCATATTCAGGTGGCTGTCGATCAGCACACCCAGGTCCCTCTCTGTTTGGGAGCTCTCCAGCCACTCCGACCCCAGCCTGTAGCTCTGCATGGGGTTGCCGTGGCCAAAGTGCAGCACTCAGCACTTGGACTTGTTGAATGACATCCCATTGGACTCTGCCCATCTGTCCAGTCGGTTGAGGTCCCTCTGCAGAGCCTTTCTACCCTCTAACTGACTAACATCTGCCCCTAACTTGGTGTCATCTGCAAACTTGCTGATGACTGACTCTACCCCTTCATCCAGATCATCGATGAATATGTTGAAGAGGACAGGGCCCAGCACTGATCCCTGGGGGACACCACTGGTGACTGGCCTCCAGCTGGATGTGGCACCATTCACCACCACTCTCTGGGCCCGGCCCTCCAGCCAGTTCCTAACCCAGCACAGAGTGTAATGGTCCAATCCACGGGCTGACAGCTTAGTCAGCAGTTTGCTGTGGGGGACGGTGTCAAAGGCCTTGCTGAAGTCAAACAAGCACCTGGGGCTTCAACTGCCATCCTTAGTCATAGCAGATAGACCCAGCTGTGCTGTAGGTGGACCTGACGACGTTTTAGTGCTTCATACCGGTTCTCATGGCCAGATCATTCATGTTAGGCAGATTCTAGGTCTCATGTTAGGTAAGAGGTCTTAGGCCACTTCATGATACTGAAGTAACTCCAGCTCTCGAGCTGGACTCTTAAATGCACAATGAAGTTTAAACACATATACTCTAAAGATAAGAGCTGCCCACCACTGCAGCAACACCCCTTATGCTTATGTTTGGACTGTATCAGCCCAGGTCTGCCTGCCCAACAAGTCACAGCACAGGACTGAGCTCTACAACTCTGTGAAGCACAGACCAGCCTTACCATCCCAGCAGCCAGGGGGCCTTTTGGTGGCTTTAGCAAGATCAGAGCCATTAGCGCACTTCTGGGTTACACTGAAATCCTGTGTCGCTGGACTCACACCACATATGCTCATGCCATGTCCTCCTGCCAAAGGAGTCATCCAGAAGCCTGACAGGCAGAACAGTGGCCAGGCTCGTGCCTGCTTGGACCACAAGTTGTACCTGACCAAGCATAGAATCATATGAATCACCCAGGTTGGAAGGGACCTCTAAAGGTCATCTAGTCCAACTGCCCTGCAGTAAGCAAGGACATCCTCAACTAGATCAGGTTGCTTAGAGCCTTGTTGAGCCCCACCTGGAACATCTCCAGGGATGGGGCCTCGACTACATCTCTGGGTGATGTGTTTCAGTGCTCAACTACCCTTATTGTAAAGAATTTGCTCCTAACATCCAGTCTGTGGGGTCATCTTCTATTATCTTGTGATGGTTGATCTAGAGCCTAATCTACTCTGTACAGTGTAAAGGGAGAAAACAGCAAGCTTTGGGCATTCAGCTTCTTCTTTGTTCCCTACTGTTGTGTAGGACCTGCCATCTGATTTTTCCCTTTAGCAATATATCTGAAGGGTCCTTGAAACGTTCTTCCATGTAAAACTGCACACATCCTGCTTTCAGATGATTGCAGAATTCCACACATTATAATGAGCTGAGCTGCAACACTCATTTGTTATAAAGCATTTTTCATGTGCCTCAACTTAATGAGCTAGGTTTTGCCAATGCTAAAAATAACTCTCAGTGTAGAAAAGGCTTATGGAATGAGCAAAATGGCTCAGTCCCACAAGAACTCTGCTGCTCTCAAAACCCATCTGATCATCTTGGAGACCTCAGAGCTACATTTCAATATCTGAAGGGGACCTATGAGAAGGACTGTTTAGAAGGGGTTGTGGGCTGCATCAGGAGAAGTGTGGCTAGCAGGTCGAGGGAGGTGATCCTCCCCCTCTACTCAGCCCTGGTGAGACCCCACCTGGAGTACTGTGTCCAGTTCTGGAGCCCCTATTACAAGAGGGATGTGGAGGTGCTGGAACGTGTCCAGAGAAGGGCCACAAGGATGATCAGAGGGCTGGAGCACCTCTCCTATGAGGACAGACTGAAGGAGTTGGGGCTGTTCAGTCTGCAGAAGAGAAGGCTCCGAGGTGACCTAATTGTGGCCTTCCAGTATCTGAAGGGGGCCTACAGGAAGGCTGGGGAAGGACTTCTCAGGATCTCAGGCAGTGATAGGACTAGGGGGAATGGAATGAAGCTAGAGGTGGGGAGATTCAGGCTGGATGTGAGGAGGAGGTTCTTCACCATGAGAGTGGTGAAGCCCTGGAATGGGTTGTCCAGGGAGGTGGTCGAGGCCCCGTCCCTGGAGGTGTTTAAGCCCAGGTTGGATGAGGCTCTGTCCAGCCTGATCTAGTGTGGGGTGTCCCTGCCCATGGCAGGGGGGTTGGAACTAGATGATCCTTGTGGTCCCTTCCAACCCTGAATGATACTATGATACTATGATAGGTTGAGGGGCAATGGTTTGAAACTGGAGCAGAGCAGATGTAGACTGGACATAGGGATGAAGTTCTTTACAATGAGAGTGGTGAAATAGTGGAACAGGTTGCCCAGGAATATGGTTGAATATCTCCTGTCCCTGGAGATATTTAAGATCAGACTCCTAGTTGGAGGTGTCCCTGCTGACTGCAGGGGGGTTGGACAAGATAACCTTTGAGGGTCCCATTCCAACCCAATGCAATCTGTGTATCTAACATCTCTAGCTCTCTGTTTCTTGTGGATTTACACCAGACCTACTTGTCCCTGCTCCTGCAAGTTCAGTGAGCAATTTTAATGTCTTATGTAGTGAGGATGCTGATGTAAGACCTCTGAAGATGGGTACAAAGATGTGTTGATTTTTAAAATATCATCTCGAGGTAAATATCTGGCATGGAAAACTTCAATACAAATGATTAAAGTTTAGCAAGATCAAAGCAGCTCAAAACAGGGCATCATTACAGGAAATGTTAGGTAAGAGATGAAGCGCACAGCCCTGCTAGCAATCATCACCTTAAGATGGATCAACAGCTTAAGAAGATCATATATTGTTGTGTCTTTGAAAAGTGACAGCTAATTTTGAAAACAAAAGGCCTGTAGAGCAATTACTGGAGAGAACCTTGCAGCTATCCCCATGGTACTCAGAGGTGACAATGTCTTTTCTGCTTTGTTCTTTAGCAAACCCCTTGGAACAGGTTCTGGACGTATTTCAGTTGTGTTCAGTATCTTTATGTGACCTTTCTCACCTATGTCCAATTTGCACAGAAGAAAGCAAGCTGCAGTCTGTCTGTTGCAAAAGCCCAAGTTTCACATGTCTGTGTTTGCCACCAGCTGCTTCCTAACACATCACAAAGCTAGTCTTTGTTCCAGTTCATCCAGCTGTCACTGGTGCTCTCTGAGGCACCACCACTGGGGCCACATAGCAGGCAAAGACAAAACTGGCTGCTCTTCCTCAAGGAAGCAATGAGAAAAAAAAAAAGATGGGATTCCTTATTCTACAGTCAGTGCAGGTGGTCATTCAGACTAGCCAGAGCTGTCAGAGCTGGTGATGTTTGAGCACAAGCCCTATGAGGAGAGGCTAAGATTGCTGGGGTTGTTTAGCCTGGAGAAGAGGAGGCTCAGGGGAGACCTTATTGCTCTCTACAACTACTGGAAAGGAGGTTGTAGCCAGGTGGGGGTTGGTCTCTTCTCCCAGGCAACCAGTGGCAGAACAAGAGGATACAATCTCAAGCTGTGCCAGGGGCAGTTTAGGCTCGAGGTGAGGAGAAAGTTCTTCAGAGAGTAATTTGAGTAATTTGCCACTGGAATGTACTGCCCTGGGAGGTGGTGGAGTCACCATTCCTGAAGGTGTTCAAAAAAGGATTGGATGTGGCACTTAGAGCCATGATTTAGTTGTCAGGAGGTGTTAGGTATTAGGTATTAGGTTGAACTTGATGATCTCTGAGGTCTTTTCCAACCTGGTTGATTCTGTGATTCTGCTGTGATACATGCTTCCAGCTGCCTCAGAGGGGTTTGCTTTGATGCAAGGACATGAGGTGACCAGCTGACTTTGTGGTTTACTAGTGTGTCAGTAGCAGCAGGATAGCCCAAGCATGGGTGAGGACCCTGCTGTGCTGGATCCTGTTGATGGGACAAAGGCAGTTTTAGGAGACGGAAGTATGAAGACAGACTGAGAGAGTTGGAGCTGTTCAGTCTGGAGAAGAGAAGGCTCTGAGGAGACCTTATTGTGGCTTTCCAGTATCTGGAGGGGGCTTACAAGAAAGATGGGGAGTGATTTTTTAGGGTGTCAGGCAGTGATAGGACTAGAGGGAAGGGAGCAAAACTAGAAATGGGTAGATTCAAATTGGATGTTAGGAAGAAATTCTTCACTGTGAGGGTGGTGAGACACTGGAACAGGTTGCCCAGGGAGATGGTAGAAGCCTCATCCCTGGAGGTTTTTGAGGCCAGGCTGGATGTGGCTGTGGCTGTGAGCAACTTGATGTAGTGTGAGGTGTCTCTGCCCATGGCAGGGGTGTTGGAACTGGATGAGCCTTAAGGTCTCTTCCAACCCTGACAATTCTATGATTCTATGCTGTGTGGATTCAGCAGGTTCAGACAGTGGGAATCAGTTTGATGAGCAGAGTTTAGCAGAAAAAATAAAATCCCTCTTTCCGAAGACAAGTGACTTGTAAGCATTGTGGCAGGACTGCCTTCAAAGACAGCCAGATGCCCGCTTCATACCTTGGCAGAGGTGTTTTGCCAAATGAAGAGTGCTCTCTGAAACTCAGAGTGCATGTTTCTTGCTTATTGTGCACTGGATTTTCCCTCTGCTGGCTTGTCACCATGGTGCTGGACTAGGAGAGCTGCAGATCAAAAGCCTTAGGGAACTGTATGGCTGAATTGCTTCTTCTTTCATCTTCCATAAAACAAAATCTAAGTGGAAGATGAGAACCTGCAGGGTTTAGCTTCATATGCAAGTGATGATAGGACCAGGCAGCAGCAAGGTACTCTATAAAACAGGAGTAGATGGTTGGCCTCTTCAGAAGATCTGCAGCAAACAGGTCATTCAAAGACAGCTGTGTGAGGCTATGGACAAGTGAGTGAAAAGAGCTAGCTGGTGAAAAGGAGAAAACACTGATGAAAGGAAATATTTTCTCTGATACCATAAACTGTCAGCTTTCATTCTGATCCTGTTGGGTTTTCTGTATATAGCTTTTATAATCCCCTTGAGTCTCCTCAAAAGATTACTTTTTCCAGAAAGGCTCAGATGGTATTTCCAATGAGGGTAAGTGACTCTCTGGAGGTTTGGCACCCACAGCTCCAGATTATCTGCAAATGCACTGAAAATCAGCGCTTCTTGGCCCTGCATGCTCCAGAGAAGCCAACCTAAGCTTTGTGAGTAGGACCAGAGCAGGAACACAGCATATGTCACACAAGGGACATAGGTCTGGATAAATGAAGTCATTCCAAATGAATGCCAGTTCATAAGGCCTCATGTGTTGTTTTGTTTGGTTGGTTTTGTGTGGTTTTTGTTTGTGTGTGTGTTTGTTTGTTTTCAGTCCAGGCTATTTCATCTGTGGAAGTTAGGAAAGCTCTGTAGCTGGTGGCATTGATGAGAACAGTGAGACTTCCCTCATTGGTATTAGTTTTGGCTGATCAGAGACATAATTCTGACACACTTCTGTAACTTAGATTCACTTCAGGTTTCCAATTCTCAAACTAAAAGAACTCTATGGATAATAAAGTCCAGATTAGATTAAAGCAATGATTGCTAATTCAGAACTGTTTCTTGTGATGCTTCATAAGTAAGGAGATGGTTTCAACCACGACGAGGTGAAAGGCTGAGGAGGACCTGGCAGCCAAAAAAGCAGTGCAGAGGACAAAAGGATGATGCCAGTGAGGGCTGTGTATATACGCACTCCCATACACAGAGCTGTATCTCAGTGGTACAGAAATGTTTCCTGCCTCACCAAACACTTACTCACCACTCTCCTTCCAGATAGCAAATCCTTGACAGACTTGAAGTGATGAGTAATGACTCTACTTTTTTCCATTCCAGCTGTCATACAGGCACATACATTGGTCCCTTGTTGGCCCAGCAAATTTGAATATCTGGGTTTTTTTTTCTGTTGTCCCATGTCTAGCCTATCCCTTGCTTGCTGTTGTGGTGCGGCAGGGTCTTCTCTCAGCAGACACACAATTCTTTGTACAAGAAAATACTGATAAGCAGCGGTACACGTTTAGGGAATATGTCAGCACTTAAAGCTGAAACTTGCCTTTTTTCCCTCTGAGTTGTCATTGCTGGATCCTCTGCCCTTCCTTACAAGTGGGTTTGAGGAGGTGGTTGTTTTGGCTGGAATTGGAGAGGCACAGGTGGTACCACCAGCTGTAAATTGGAGGAGGCACTTCCTGATTATGACCACTGCCTACACACAGATCACTGCCAAGAGAGGAGCTGGAAGGCACAGAAGCCTTCTCCTTACTTGGAATAAAGGCCTGGAGGATAATCATCTCTCCCCTCTCCCACAGGCTTTCACCTGTAGGCTTTGGGCTACAAGTGCTTGCAAGTGCTTGGCTTCCCAAAACACTGTGATGTGATAGCCCTCAGCCATCACTGAGTGATGGATAAACTGAGGCACTGAGTCAATTCATGCATCTGACATTCAGGCACTCAGGGCTGCATAAAGGAACCTGGAGCTCAGGAGATGCACATGCACAGCACATTGGAAAATGGCTTGCTTTCTTTAAGGGAATTCAGCATGGATTCAGCTGCCTGCTCAGCCACAGCAAGAAGAGTGGCGAATGCTTCCTGACCAAGTCCAAGGTTTTGTCTTTTGGTGTTAAATGTCAGTGAGGAGAGGCTTGTACCAAGCTGCAGAGCAAGTGTGCACCAAGCTCTCCTGTCAGGAGTTTGGGATGTTGGTGTTTCTGGAGGGCACTGCCTGCTATTGGCATAGGCAGGATCACAGGATTGGTTCAGTTGGAAAAGACCTCTCAGATCATCATATGGCCTAACACTGCCATAGCCACTCAACCATGTCCTGAAGTGCCACGTATACACATTTTTTTTAACACCTCCAGGGATGGCGCCTCCATCACCTTCCTGGACAGCCTGTTCCAACACCTGACCACTCCTTCAGGAAAGACATTTTGCCTAATATCCAAGGTTTACCTGGACCATCCCGCTCTCAGCCGCGAGCACATGGCACCATTGGCAGTTATTTGGTTTTGTTGCAAGGTTACAATTTTTTAATTATTGTCTGGTGCTCACATTTTGACTTTCACACAAAGGGGACCACTGCTGCTGACCCTAACCTCAGGAAATTTGAGGTGCCTTGTGTCTTCCTTTACTGAAAGCCCTTTCCTCGGACGATCCCTTGGTGCGTCGCCGCCTCATGGCCTTGATTTTCGTCTGGTGTGGGTCTGCTGCATGGCGAGCAGCTAGCGACGGAGAGGCCTCAGAAGCTCAACCCACCACCGCGTGCTCCTCACCCACGCAGAGGAGGAGAGAGCCAGATTAAAAGATTAAAGTTACAAACTGAAACCCCCCTCAGGCTACTGATGAGATCTGAGCGCCTGGCTGTGAAGCCAAACTCCCACTCCGGAGGTGCGGTGCCACGCACGCTGTCGCTCACGCTGGAGCTGCTGGCTCCTGCTGTCCCTTCCTGCCACCAGCTCCAGCTATTTTTATGTGTCCACAACTAAAGACGACAGCAGTTTTGCCCAGAAGAAAGGTCCTGAGGGATGGCTCAGGAGGGATGGGTGTGTGTTCCCCATCACTGCACTCCTGACCTTTTGGGGCTTGCGGCTTCTACTGGCACTTGGTTTGCTGGGGTGAGGGCCAAGACTGATGCAGGTTACCACTGATGATGGCAGCCATGCAGGGAGGGTCACAAGTTCCCTTTCCTGATCCTTCATAGAGGTCTCATACAAGCCTCACCCCAGCAAACTCTGCTAGATATGCTTGCAGTTAGTGTGTTTTCTTGGCTTTTTCTCCTCTCATATCTTCCCTAGGACTGGACAAAATTGGCCTTCTTGGTTTTACAGCTAAAGGGCACAGAATTAAAACTGTGTCCCTAACCACAAGCACTACTGCCATGCCTGTATTTTTGATATGACCAAAGCAGTGAGTCTGAGCCACGACAATCACTCTGCCCTCATCACAATGCTTGGTGTGCTGAACTTTCAAAAGTAATTTTCCCCTATTTTTTATTTTTAACATTTTGGGGTGCTTTTTTATCAGAAACAGGTTGGTTCAAAGCAAAAAGTTCAGCTCTGCTATTCTGAATATGTTGACATGGTGTATCTTGACATCTCAGCAGTTGTTCCACTTCCCTGTGCTTGTCAGATGAAGCTCTTCATCACAGACTGAACCTGTGAAGATGTTCAATTCCTCCAGGGCACCATGTCTCATCACATTCCCCAGCTATCTGATGTTCTGCCCAGCCCTCTCCAAGTGCTTAGGTGACACCGGAGTGGAGTGAGCACTAGTACCTTTTCACCCCTGAAAGGAATAGTGTGGGTGGCCAGAAAAGCAGTTGCTGCTTTGACTATCAAGTGCCCGTTGTGCAGCCCTTCCCAACCTTCAGCTGTAGAAGCCTGTATTGCTTGGGTTTGTGCCTCAAGGGAGAACAGCAGCAGGACCTGTGTTTCCTGAGGGACTGAAATGGGCAGGCACAACTCTAAAATGGAGTAATTTCCAGCTTTGTGCCTGTTTTGATGAAGGCTAAATAAGACGTTTTAGCCCAAGTCATGTTCTATGAACTGTATGCTTGCTCAAGTCATTGTCTGTGATGTATCTGTATCCTCTAACTGGTGGTAATTAGCACACTATTTTAGTTACATAGGATTAATTCAAATGATGAGATGGAACTCTTTGATCTTCAAGGGTACAAGAGGTGAGTCTGATGATTTTTAAACCATTGCTCCTGGCCATACAATCTGTTCATTTGAAAATCCGTAGAAAGATATCACTTGCTGTCTTGATGAGATAATTTTCTCTGACACTCAGCCCTGACCCTACTCTCCTGGATTTTACCTTCCTGTCAGGTTTGCATCTCTTTATTATTATTATTTATTGTTTTTCCTGGAAGCTCCACCCCACCCTTCACAGCTTTCTGTGTGTGATGGGTGCTGCCCTTTTCATCTGAAGCCACTTTCTGATTTACGTGCCTCAAGCACGCAAACTCTTCTTTAGACCTCTCTTTCCCAACCATTCAGTCAGGTGTTGTGGCTGCCAAGAAGACATCTTGCTCCATATTTGCTCTTTGTTGTACTGGAGGAATCCATAGCTACAGTGTTTTGGAGAGTGGAAACTTTCTTGGGCATGGTCTTGAACGAGTGCTGTTGTCTGTTCAGTGCATCCTGCCTGTTGCACAAGGGTATGAATATTTTTGATGCCAAATAATAATCTGTGCCTCTGACCCAGCACTCTTCATAAGCAGATCTCAAATTGCTTCATTGAGGAAGCAGTCAAATTGCTCTGATTTCCAGATGGGGAAACCGAGGCATTGTGAGGTGAAGTCAGCAGCAGGTTGAGAGAATTGATTCTGACATCCTTACTCTGCTCTGGTGAGACCTCACCTGGGGTACTGTGTCCAGCTATGGAGTCATCAACACAGGAAGGATATGGACCTGATGCCGTGGGTCCAGAGGAGGGCCACAAAAATGATCAGGGGCCTGGAGCACCTCTCCTATGAGGACAGGCTGAAGGAGCTGGAGTTGTTCAGCCTGGAGAAGAAAAGGCTCCAAGTAGCTGAAGGGTGCAGAGGGACTGTTTACAAAGGCCTGCAATGATAGGATGAGGGACAATGGTGTGACATGAGAGAAGAGCAGATTTAGATTGGACATTAGGAACAAGTTCTTTTCTGTGAGGGTGGTGAACACTGCCACAGATTCCCCAGGGAGGCAGTTGAGGTCCCATCCCTGGAAATATTAATGGTGAGGCTCGACAAGGCTCTGAGTAATCTGACCTAGTGGAGGATGTTCCTGCTGACTGCAGTGGGGTTGGGATAGGTGACTTTTGGAGGTCCCTTCCAACCCAAACCATTCTATGATTCTATGAAATGACTTGTCCTTCTTTGGCAGAGGAGAGCTAGAAAGGGAGTGCAGTCCTCCCTGGCCCCAGCTACATGGTCCAGCCACTAGAGCCTGTGGCCTCCTCAAGGGCAGCTAATAAAACTTGTGTTTAAGTGATGCATTTTTCTCTTCTCCCCTAGCAGCGACCAATTCAAGTGTTTTCTTCACAGGCATTAACAATCTCCCTGAGAAATATGTTTCAACATGCTTTTTCAGCAATACTTCTGCCTGCCTTGTGACCCAGCTAGCAGCTGTGACCTGCTGGAAGGAGGCAGATCGGGGAGAGGTGGCACCTACACTCCCACGCTCTGCTCATCCTCCTCCGCTCCTCCGGTGGCAGTCGGGGAGGCTGGGGACCAACCACAGAGACATTCTGTGTGGAGCTCCTCAGGGAGATGTACCAGCTGCTGTGTTGGCAGCCTTGGAGCTGCCTCTGAGTCTGACTTGCCGTCTTCTCTCCCTGATTATAATTGTTCACTCCTCATTTTTTTTTCCCCCTTTCCTTTTCCCCTTTGATTCTGTGGCACTCGTGACCTACTCAGATTTCTGGTCAGTCTTGCAGGCTGGGCAGTCTGAGGAAGGAGAGAACTGCAGATTTCTTCTGTGTGTTATGGAAGTGTCCCCAGGGCGTGTGTAATTCCAGGCTTTTTGTTTGTTTGTTTAATCAGACAGAACATCAGAGAGTCAGAGTGTGCCGGTGAGGTCTGTGAACCAAGCAGAGAAGGAAGGGGCTGATCCTGCGTAGATGCTCCTGATTCAGTAGAGGTGAAGGTGGCACCACATCTATTTCTTCCCTCTTCCTAACCCTGTGCTTTATCTCCCCACATCCACACTGCTCAGCCTTGCCAATTTTCTGTGGCAGTGCACACTATCTCTCTTCGAGAGCCACTGGGGCAGGACTGTTGGAACAGCAATGGCTACAGTGAATCCCTGAGGAGCTTGTCTTCCTGGGAATCTGCATGTACCATGGATGAATTCATTTCTCATCCCTCAGAGGTCTTGAGGTACCCAATCCCTTCATGGACTCAGCCAGACTTTGAATGATACACATGAAGGTACCTTAGCACAGTGATAGAAAAAGCTTGTGTTGAGGTTGGGTGAGTTTATTTGGCTACAGTTGTGTGTGCCCTCTTTGTGCTCAGAGGCCTATTCCAGCCTCAATAATTCTGTGATTCTGTGAAGAGGAGTGTGGGCAGCAGGTCAAGAGTGGTGATTCTGCCCCTTTACTCTGATCTTGTGATACTGCACCTCAAATACTGTATCCAGTTCTGGTGTTCCCATCATAAGAAGGACATAGAACTGTTGGAGCAAGTCCTGAGGAGGCCACGAAGATGATCCGATGGATAGAGCACCTCTGCCATGAGGATAGGCTGAGGGAGCTGAGACTGTTCAGCCTGGGGAAGGGAAGACTCCAGGGGGACCAGGGAAACCTTTAGATGCCTTCCAATACCTGAAAAGAACCTACAGAAAGGCAGGAGAGGGACTTTTCATAAGGGTGTCTGGCAGTAGGACAAGGGGGAATGTTTTTAAGATGAGGGAGAGTAGGTTTAGACTGGATCTTAGGAAGTTCTTCAGTATAAGGGTGGTGAGACTCTGGAATCAGTTGCCCTGAGGAAGTGTGGACTCAAGTCTAATTGAGAGGCGTCCCTGCCCACAGCAGGAGTTTGGAGTAGGTGATCTCTGAGGTCACTTCCAACATAAGCCATTCTATGGTGAATGTTCTTCACAAGCTTTTCAGTGCCCTGTAGTGCCTGTGTCCTGAAGAAGCTCAGACTAGATAGTCCTCACATTAGCTATGGATCTTAAAAGTGTGCATTTATTCCCTAGCTTGCAGGCATTTGGCAAAAGAAAGGAGATCTGAAATAGAGGTCATGGTCATCTTCTGAGCTGAACTTCTGCTGCCTCCATCACTGGATCCCCTTCATTTATTTACTTCCTCGGTGTTACAATTCCTTGCTTCCACTTACTTACTCTCAGTACACTACAACCATTTCAAAATCAAAATGTAACAGCAGGAAAACATCTACTGAATTACCAGATCTCTCTTTATCCTACCCTTCCCATTTGTGCAGCGCAGATATCTTGGGAGGATGCTTCTACCTCCAGGCACAAGAACATCTGGGAGAGAGATTAGAGTCAGCACTGGTTTGTCATCTGTGGGCTGTAAGCAGAAACATGGTACCTGGGCAGGAAAGTAGCTGAATGTGAATGACAGGACAGTGGTAAAAACCACTGTAAAAAGGCTTGCTTTTCACTAGGGAAGTCTCAGTTTGTTTCATTGGCTGGCTCTGGCTTTTTGCCCAGCATTCTCAGATCTGCTGGTGAAGAGAGACAGCAGAGCACATTTGTCCTATTCCTCTTCCCCAGTATGAGATGCCAGACTGGAGTAGATATTCCACCGTTCCTGGTCTAAGCACGCCCTGCAGAGTAGGCTACAATCTGCTTAGCTCTCTCCTACTGTTGTTCCACCTGGAGAAAAGAAAGTTGAAAGGGAGACCTTCTCATTCTCCACAACTGCCTGAAAGGAAGTTTGAATAAGGTAGGGGTCTGTCTCTCCTTCCAAGTAACAAGCAATAGGACAAGAGGAAACATCCTCAGGTTGTACTGGGGGAAGCTTATGTTGGATATTGGGGGAAATTTCTAATCCTATAAAGGGTTGTCAAGGCCTGGAACAGGCTGCCTAGGGAGGTAGTGGAGTCCCCATCCTTGTGGATGTGGTGCTGAGGGACATGGTTTAGTGGTGACCTGGCAGTGCTGGGTTAGTGATTTGACTTGATGATCTTAAAGGTTTCTTTTCATCCAAAATGATTGTATGGTTCAAGAGCCCAGGACAGGCTGAGCTACACCTCATTCACTGGCAGCTGTCAGGAGCATGAGTGTGTGTTGGAAGCCTCTTTGCGACTCCATCTGAACACTCCCAAAGAAGTGACGTTAGCCTCTCTGGGATAGGCATGCACAACTCTAGGTAAGTTCATTCTCTGCCTTGGTCCCTGAGTGGACCTCAGAGATGTCCTGAGAGTTTTGTGCTGAAGAATGGATTTGCATCAAGCATCCCTGGTGAAAATTTGACTTCCCCTCTTGATGTGCACCACGTATGGCCTTTCCCTCCATAGGAGCAGCAGCGTGGCTATTGCCCTGTCTGCATTCAGGCCGAGAAGCCTATAGAAGGGTGATATTAATAATATTTTCCCGCTGTAATTACCACAATTGTGGTGCCTAGAGGCGTATGCAAAAACTTTTTGAGTGGGAGGAGAGGAGGCAGCACTGTGAACATTTTTGTGGTTTTGCTGGGCAATGTGCAGTTGAGTTTTCTCATGGGAACTACAGCATGCCAGGGAGGAGAGCTGCCTCTGCCTCCTCGGCTGGCAGGCTGGGTCACACCCCAAACTCCAGGAGGCAACCACTGGCACTCTGGTGTCACGCCACAGCAGGGCTGGTCATGCTTCTGTGTGACAGAAGGCCTCCCCATAACGCCCATTTCTGCAGGCACCAGGTATTGCCCCTTGGACAAGGTCCTCTCTGTGCAGTCTGTGGCAGCTTTGCCCTTGGGGCAAGTTCAGGATTGGGAAACTGCTGGTTTGTGGCAGGGGTTTGCTCAAGAGCAGTGTGCCTGTTTCCCAGCTAGAGGTGTGATGCAGATGGAGCCCCTGCTCCCACCCATCTCTCCATGCCATGTGTACCTGGGCAGGGGGAAATTCGAGGGGACTGACAGAGAGGCCTCATATGTTTGTCCCTTTGCTGATGATACCAAACTGGGAGAAGCAGCTGATGCACCATCAGATTGTGCTGGAATTCTGCAAGACCTGGACAGGCTGGAGAGCTGGGCAGAGTGGAACCTTGTGAAGTTCATCAAGGTCAAGTGTAGGGTCCTGCACCTGAGGAGGAGTAACCTTGCACCAGTAGAGGTTAGGGGAGGACCTGATGGAAAGCAGCTCTGGTGGCCAACAAGCTCACAGTGAGCCAAGCAATGGGCTCTTGTGGCCAAGAAGGCCAGTGGTCTCCTGGGGTGCATGAAGAAGTGTGTGGCCAGCAGGGCAAGGGATGTTCTCCTCCCCCCTACTCTGCCCTAGAGAGGCCACATCTGGAGTATTGTGTCCAGTTCTGGGCTCCCTGGTTCAAGGGGAGCTGGAACATCTTTCTCCTCTTTCTATTGTTCTGTTCTTTCTATTGCTCTATTATCTGCAGTGAGGACACAGTCTCAGGCTGCGCCAGGGGAGGTTTAGGTTGGATGTTAGGAAGAAGTTCTATACAGAGAGAGTGATTGCCCATTGGAATGGGCTGCCCGGGGAGGTGGTGGAGTCGCCGTCATTGGAGGTGTTCAGGAGGAGACTTGATGGGGTGCTTGGTGCCATGGGTTAGTTGTTTAGGTGGGTTGGATTGGTTGATGGGTTGGACACGATGATCTTGAAGGTCTCTTCCAACCTGGTTTATTCTACGTATTCTATGTAAATATGCTTTATATTATTAAAAACTCCTGCTTTAATCAACTCTCCGACAGTTAAATGCAGGGTCTCATTTGTCTTCTTGACATGATATTTTGCACAGATATTTTTTTTCCATCTGTATTTTGCAGACACAAGAACCTAAAATAAGGAATTCTGGTGAAAGCCCAGCATCTTCAAAAAGGGACCAGGTTTTGACCAACGTTCCTGTGAGCAGCACAAATGCGATCTCCCATCATCATATTAGGTGTTGTCTGTCAAGTGTTCACAAAGAAGAAAAATCTAACTCGAGTGATGGACCTGCTCATGGAGATGAGTAAGGCTGCAGATGGAGATCCTCAGCATGGCCACCTAAAGTAACCTGAGCTGCTGCCTTTAGCTGGTGTCACTGTTACACCCCAGAAGAACAAAAGGTAGGCTTGTTTCTGCTCACTGCTTTGAATTCTGCCACTTGTACTACCCAACACATCTCACAAGCTGTAGGGTACCCTCATCTCATGTACTACTGTTCCTCACAAGGTCTAAGGGTGTCCTTCTGGGGGGCACCTCCTGAACAGTGGCTGTGCAGCTGCTTTCACAGAGGGCATGTGAGCAGCTCCCCAGGTGTGGGGCAGTTCACGACTGTGTATGTGGTAACACCACATACAGTTTCATCAATGACTAGACCAGTTCACAGGGCTGGGGCATTTTGGATACGTGGGCAGGGTGAAGGAGGAGGAAGAACTCCAGAGTTCTCAGTGCAAGGAGACAGACCTGCTGGAGCAGGTCCAAAGGAAGCCACAGAAATGAATTGAGGGCTGAAGCACTTCTGCTGTGAGGAGAGACTGACAACTGCAGTTGTTCAGCCTGGAGAAGGGAAGGCTCCAGGGGGCCCTTCTTATGGCTTTGCATTAAAGGGGCTGATTGGAAAGCTCGGGACAGACTTTTTTAGCAGGGCCTGTTGTGACAGGACAAGGGGTGATGGCTTGAAGCTAGACGATGGAGATTCAGACTAGGTATAAGGGTGATAGAATATTTATTTTTAAACTGAGGGTGGCAAAGCACTGGCCCAGGTTGCCCAGAGAGGTGGTAGGTGCCCTGTCCCTGGAACCATTCCAGGGTCTCTGAGCAGCCGGATCTAGTTGATATCCTGCTCACTGTGGAAGGGTTGGACTAGATGACCCTAAAAGGTGTCTTCCAAGTTAAAGTCTTTTGTGAAGAGGAAAGTGTTGTTCACCCTTGTGAGGTGATGTACAGGCTCCTGCAACCTGAGCAAAGGGCGACTCGGGCCGGTCCCTTCTCCTGGCCTGTCCCCGAGCCCAGCCGCTGGCTGGCTAGAAGCAGTAGAAGCAGCGAGCAGGGTTCGGCCGTAACTAGCCCGCAGGGGCGAGTGGCATAAGCAGCGGCTCCCGCCCGTGCGAGCGGCAAATTCGAACCCGCCTTTTCTAGCGGGCCCTCCCCGGGCAGGGGCCGGGCGCGGGGTCCGGCGTGGCGCGGGCAGGCCGCAGCAGGGCGCGCTGCCGGGTGCCGGTGCCACCCACGCCGAGCCGAGGCACCGCGTCACGATCTCCCCATGTGACTGCGCGGGCGGGGGCGGTGTGTGTGTGTCTGTGTGCGGGGCGGGGGCCGCCGGCGGCGGGGCCCGGCAAGGGCGGGGGCGCTGTTAGGCCGCTCCCTCCCGCCCGCCTCCTCGCCCGCTCGGCCTGCGCGCACGGCAAGGAGCGGCCGCGGCGAGGCGAGCTGCGCGGGGCGGTGGGGCGGCCGCACGCCCCCCCACCCCCCTCCCGGCGGCCGCAGTAGCGGCAGCGAGGCGGTGGCGGGGACTGGGTCCGGCTCGCCCACCCGCCCCGTCGATGGGAAAGGAGGAGCCTGGGCCGGCGGCGCGCAGGCGGGGGGGGCGCTGGCAGGAACTTCGGCGGGGCTGAGTGTGCGGCCCCGGGACGGCGGCGAAGGAAGCCCCGGGCTGCCGGCGGCGGCTGCAGCAACCTACTGCAGAGTACGTGCGGCGCGGGCGCGGGGCAAGGGCAGCCGGGGCAGCCCGGCCCCAGCCCCTAGCCGGGGGACAGCCGGAAGGAGCAGGCGGGTCGTGCGTGGGTGATTCCCGGAGAAATCCGGCGCGGGGGGAGGACGACGACGGGGAGTGGGTGGAAAGTGGATAACCATCCCCGCCGTGCCTGTTGAAGCGGGGGCGGCGGAGCGGGACGGGACAGGAGGGGGAGGCGCCTCGGCGGCGGGCTACCGGCCTGCGCGGGGGTACCGGGGAGGGGGGCTGTGCTGTGGCACCGGCCGCCCCCTCCCGCCTTCTTTCTCCCTGGTGTTCACCCGCTCTTCCCGCCCCGCGGCCGTTCGTGGGACGTGACGGGTTGTCCCGGTGGCTCCAGGCCTGGCCTGGCCTGGCCTGGCCCGGGACAGGCGGAGACGGCCGCGCCTGCCCGTCGCCCGGCACCCGAGCCCCTCGGTGCGGCAGAAGCAGCCCTTGGGGAGCTTTCCCGCGGGCGGCTGCCGTCGCCTCCTCCCGGGTTCCCGGCTCGGGGGGTTCCTGCCAGCGACTGCGAAGTTGGTGTCGGGACCGTGGACCCCCCCATTGCCCGCCGCATTCGTGCCCTTCGCCGTGGCTGGCATGAGGTAACTCCCCGGGCCGGGCGGGACGTGGTTACCCAGTGAGCGTGAAACGTGAAGTGTTTGGATGCTTTTGGCTCTTTTATTTTATTTTTTAACCTTACGGGATTTTTTTTTTTCCTTTTGCACGTTTGAAGTTTCTTATTAGTTGCGGGAAGATACACATCTGTATTCGATCGTGAAACTCGTTTAATAGGGTGTGTTTTGGCACATCTCGGAGCTAGACAAGACTTAGTTAATTTGTGAAGTCTCGCTTCTGCAGCTACATGTAATTTTCTTCTGCTAAGAGTCCTTTGGAAACGCTGCAAAAATGTAATGAATATGCAAAGAAGCCAGCGCTCCGCTCCAAATCCGGTTTGTCTTCAGAGACTTTGCAAAACGCCCAAAGTGATCAGGATGTATTATGGAATAATCACTTTTGCTTAAAATACAGAGATGTGATGTTTCACACTTCTCCTGGTGCGTATTCCTAACTTAATTGGTGACAGCTCAAATAGAATTCACCTGAAGTAAAAAAAAAAAAAATAAATAAAAAGAAAATCTTTCCAGATCAGTTACGGCTGCTCAATCTCTTTCGCTCTTAGCGCAGCCTTAAAAAGCAAGGAAACTACTGGTGAAGTGCTTACCCCATGCTTTCGTCCCACAACTCCGGAGCTTTCCTTCTCCTAGTGCTTCACCCGCATCCACCACCTGCTTTGAGCAACCGCGTATCTTCTTGTCACTGAAGGGCAATGTACAGCTTGGAATTCAAAACCAGTCCGAAGGGGAAGAAATGGGTGTTTGCCCGTGGTGAAAAAGATGCTGAGCTGGGCTCCTGCCGCCGTGCATTGTCTGGGTAGAGGGAGCCGGTTGCTGGAATAGGGTTGTGATTCCTGTGCTGGTTGTTTACAAATATTTAGTAGTGCTGTGTGGTGTCCCTGTGCGTTTGGTTCTCCTTTTTCCAGGGAGTTGTGTGGTCAAAAGTTAAGGTGGCATGCAGCGTTTCGAGGGGAGGGCACGGCATGTGGGGTGATAGGTAGTGGATGTGAACCAGGTCATGTGGAAAATGAGAATGCAAGGGTTGTGGGTTGCAAAGGCTGAGTGAAAATCTAACGTGGTGATTTCCTGGTTCTTCTGTGGCTGTAACATATGCAACCTTGCATGTATTTTCAGCAGCTTGGTCTGTTAATGGGGAATTTCCTAGCTTCTTTCTTTGTTCTGTTGTGTATGTGCAAAATAAAAGGCTCTTCCCTGTGTTGTCCTTACCGGTGTGGACAACGAGAAGGGGGAGTAGCGCAACTGCCATCACTGGGTTAATTTATTCTTACACACCTTCTCATGCCAGCTCTGTGTTCTGGTTGTTTGCTGTGTAAGGGTTTGCAGTTACCTTAGAAGCTCTACTTGCTCACTCCTAAGGCAGGAGATAGTTCTGGTTAGCGTCTTAGGGCTTGCTAGAGGATGTTGCCAGGATGTTGCTTCTGAACCGTTTTTTTGGGGGGGATCATGAATTAGAAAACCTAGGGCTTATCTGGAGGTTCCTCTGCTTTGAGAAGAGTGGTAACACACATGGTACTCCAAGGTCATGCCCGATGTGCTTTTGCCTGGGAGGAGCATGCAGAAGTGTCCTGCTTGTGAGCTTGCCCCGTGCCTTCTCGTTGTGTAACCTCTTCTTGTGCTCAGCCTTTGCCCCAAAAGCACAGCCCCTAAGCGCAGCACTAAGAAATGAGAACAGGAGTGGTGGAAAGCAGTACTTCAGTTCACTCAGATGCAGCTTAAAGGTCACCTAAAAGAAGTGTGGTGTTGAGACTTGAGTGGGTGTGCTAAGGCTTTGTTGTAGCGGAGTAGGTGAGCAGAGCCAGGCAGCAGTAGCGGTGTCAAGTGTCCTTTGGGTTAACGGTCTCTTCTGACTCAGGAAGTGCTGCCCTGCTTTCTCAGCAAACCTTGCTGGTTGTCCTCTTCCACAGTCTCATCTCAGTCTTCCACGTTGACCAGCATACCTGCTTTCCTGGCCCTCCAGCCTGTCAGCTGAACCAGCAGCCCAGAGCGGTTGTGTCTGGAGAAGGCAGCGTAGCTGGTGGTGTGGTGAAGCTGCTTCGGAAATGGGAAGGAGCCTTTCCCTTGTAAAAGTTTAGAAATACCTGGGATGTTGTTGAAGTGAGTGCAGGAGGAAAGAGGTCAAGAGGAGGACTGTTTGAATATGCCTTCTCTGCAGAGTTGGTCAGCAGTGGTAAATGGAAAATTTGCGTGGCCCTCTCAGGAGTTACTGTGTTAAATTTGGAAGACAGAAATGGTGTTTAAATTGCAAAACAAAGGGATTTCAGTCTTGCTCTAAATGCAGATTTCAGTGCAGTCTGAACGGTGGACTGACGCCTCCATAGTCCATATTAATCCAGTTTATCTGTCAGAAGGAGATTTGTTGATTAGAAGCCTCCAGGTAAAGGCTGCTTGTGGACTCTTCTAGCCTATGGGCTGGAAAAATGAGCTCCATGCCTTGCCTGGAGCTCTTAGGCTGTGTGTAATTTCCCTGCCACCGCCCTCCCAGGATTCCATTTAGCTTTCTGCACAGAGTCCATTTATGTAGATATATGTAGATTCTGTGCTGAGATGAATGTCTTCCAGAGCAAATGGCTCTTCTTTTAACAGTTCCCTAAGTTAATTAGTGGTATTGATGGTGGAAAGGCAGCATCATTTGAAATGGGAGGGTAGGAACTGCTGGGTGAAATTGCCGCTAAACCCTAAGTTTGTGTTGTCAAAGTTTGTATGGACTGGAAGGATTTTTTTCCTAAGAAATTGAAGTTATAACACAGAATCACAGAGTGTTAGGGGTTGGAAGGGACCTTGAAAGATCATCCAGTCCAACCTCCCTGCCAGAGCAGGATGACCTATACCAGATCATACAGGAATGCATCCAGGTGGGTTTTGAATACCTCCAGAGAGGGAGGCTACACAACCTCCCTGGGCAGCCTGTTCCCATGTTCTGTCACCTTTGTCATTAAAATACTGAATTATGTACAATTTAACAGGTTACCTGAAGTGCTTTTCCTCATTGCCTGCCACATCTTTGAGTGCAGACAGTGCTTCATTGTTTTTCTGCAATTAGCTTTATTTTTAAAAGCTAAACTGTCTCCAAAATAGGCAGCTCTAAAATGTTTCCAGTTTCACCCTAAGTTCCAAAGTGTGTGGTTCATCAGCTCTGGAGCTCACCAGCAGCTCCTTGAGGTGGCTGCTCGGATCTGAATGGCTCTTGCTGGCCTTTCTGGTTTCCAAACACCAGCCTACAAAGAATATGTGCAGCTGGTGGTTTGGGCTTAAGTATTTTTCTAGTTTTATTTGTTTGTTTTTCCCAGGGCTTCACCTCACTTCCTGAAACCATTGTTTGCAGGTAACCTGTACTGCCACTTACATCTTTGTCAGGTTTCTGTTTGCCTCCTAATTTTACTTTCCTCTGGTCGAGTTTATTCCATTTTTTGTAGCAAAAGCCTGAGCTTTTTAGATGCCTTCTGAACAGAAGCTGTGTTCTGTTTGTATATTCAAGTTGCTGAAGAAAAAGCACATACTGTAAAAATATTTTCTGCCTTGGTTTTACTTTCGATTGCCAGTCTCTCAGTGCCCCTAAGCATGCACAGATATTCTTGCATCAGAGAGTTTTGGAGGGCAGAGGGTTGCACGTGGTTTAGATGACTTCCCCCTCCCCTCCCCCAGCATCTGCAAATCTTTCTGTAAATGCTGTTCTTCAGGTTACTACTGTACGTTATTTAAAATGCAGTCTGATAGCAGAGCCCCAGAGCAACGTTAGCAGACCAGCTCCATGTTTTAGCTGTGGTTTTTTCCCAATCAGCTATAAATTACACGCTTTACACATTATTGATTGGTAGTTTGGCTTAATATAGTAATCCTGGAAATGACCTGCTCATAGCTGTGAAAGCCATTGCTGAGTGAAAAGGTATATGAGAGAGATCTTAGAATTCTCTGAAGGGTGTATTATTGGCAAGAGGAGTGAGTTTAGGAAGTTGACACTTGTGCAAATCTTTTTCTCCCCACGGCCATAAGGGTAGCAAACTACTACAATTTGCCTGTTGGGAGCCCTTAAGGCACACAGGCTATATAGCTGAGTGATACTTGGGACACAGAACACCAATGACATGCAGGCCTGTTAGCAGGTGAATTCAAAACAGTGTGGTAAAGCTCTCTGCATTGAAATCCGCTGCTTTGTCTGCAAATGTTGCTGCCGTAATTAAGATCAGCAGAGACATTGGATCCTTTTCATGTGAAATGGGGGAAACTGCAGAAATACTTGGTTCTCAAATACTGTTTTTCTGCTCAAGCTTTCTTAATACTCTGGGGTTCTGTGGAGCACTTTTCTTCTGTGCTTTCCTTTTACAGTCCTCCACACTGCTTTGGGGAGAAGTGATTTGAGAATTAAGAATCGAAACTTCTTTTCTTCAGGGGATCAAGTGTTCAGTAATTCTTTAGTGTGTTTCGTGATCATTTTGTTCTGAAGATATAAAAGAGAGTGGAGTAGAAAGCAGTAAGCAATACTGAATGACATTCTTGGGAACAAACATGAAGTGGGATTGCCGAAAACAAGCAAGCTTCATGTTTGAATCATCTTTTTTTTATTATTTTGGTAGGTGCATCACAACTCTGCCTGTTTGTTTTGTTTTGTTTTCTCACAGAACTTTCCATTAACTTTCCACTTGACCATTACCTGGTCCAAAACCAGAACTTTTGCCCCTTTTTTCATTTCCACACACGTGCCTATAAAAAGGGAAAGAAAGAAATCCTGTCCCCTGCGTTGATAGCCGTATCCTTCCATAACTGTTGCGGGGGAAGGTATCTGGACATCAGTGCTCTGGTGCTCATCTATCTTTTTTCCTCTTTGCAGGTTCTGTCATCCGTGATGGCATCAGCTCTACCCAGAACCCTTGGGGAATTGCAGCTGTATCGAATATTACAAAAAGCAAATCTCTTGTTCTACTTTGATGCCTTCATTCAGCAGGGTGGTGACGATGTCCAGCAGCTCTGTGAAGCAGGTGAAGAAGAGTTTTTGGAGATAATGGCCCTTGTAGGCATGGCTAGCAAGCCACTTCATGTCCGAAGGCTGCAGAAAGCTTTGAGGGACTGGGTCACAAACCCTGGTCTGTTTAACCAGCCTCTCACCTCCTTACCAGTCAGCAGCATTCCAATATACAAGCTGCCGGAAGGTTCTCCTGCCTGGCTGGGTATATCCTGCAGCAGTTACGAAAGGAACAGCAGCACCAGAGAGCCTCACCTGAAGATTCCCAAATGCGCTGCCACAACGTGCGTGCAGAGCGTGGGTGCCAGCAAGTCCGACGTGGTGGGGAACTTACCGCTGCAGAGCAGCAGCGAACCCAGACTCTGGCAAGGCCACCACACGGCAGAGAGTGAGCACAGCCTTTCCCCTGCTGACCTCGGCTCTCCAGCTTCACCAAAGGAAAACAGCGAGACCCTGGATGCTGCGGCTGCTCTGTCAGTTGCTGAATGCGTAGAACGTATGGTCCCCTCCCTGCCCAAAAGTGACTCAAACGAAGTCAAGGAGTTACTGAAAACAAATAAGAAACTGGCAAAGATGATTGGGCACATCTTTGAGATGAGTGACGAGGACCCTCACAAAGAGGAGGAGATCAGGAAGTACAGTGCAATATATGGCAGATTTGATTCAAAAAGGAAAGATGGCAAACATCTCACCCTCCACGAGGTAAAACGCCTTGAGCGACAGTGACCTTCTTCCTGTCCTGTTCCCACACCTTTCATGAGATGCTGCTCACGGGGGGCATGTTTCATATGGGTGCTTCCTGCTGGGGGATGAGAGTTGTGTGTCTTACAGGAGCTGTAGGCAGCCTTGCCTCAGGGTAGAAATCTTGGGTGTAGCAAAAGTACCTTTTCTTGTGTTTGGGTCATCTTCCATGCAGTCATCACTTCGCTTGGTTTCATCGGACTGCATGGTCGCTGGTGTGGCCAGTTTGGCACTGACGTAGCAAACCAGCACAGACCTCGGGATTCAAAGCGTTTGGCACATTTTTAAAGCAGCCCTGTACTGATAGTCCCTCGCAGCTTTGAGGGCAGGCTGGTTGGTTGGAAGATTAGTAACTGAATTTGCTTGTCTCTGCCAACAGGATCACCTGGCTTGGTTACTATCCTCTACTGTCTTTCCTCACCTCAAGATCCTGCTCTGTAGCTTGTGCCCTTGAGGTGAAAAGGATTCTGCTGATGAGGTCCCTAAACTTTGCAGGGTGGGACTGTGTGTGTTTGAATTGGGATGAAACTTAATTATGCAACCTGTGACGTTGGGGTTTTTTTTTTTGGGCCGCAGTGGTCTTAAGCCACTCAAGTGCGGACTGTGAGGAGGAGGGGAAAGGACCACCTCCAGTACTGATGGGTGGCTGTAACTCCAAAGTTTGTCCTTTAATACCTACATAGCATCTGTTTCCCCTTGTCCTTAAGGACTCCTTCGCTTCTCCTCTGGCATTCTTGAGGCTCCTGCTGCATGTCTTGTAACTCAATAGGTGTGTCTGTGTGGGGAATAGTTCCTTGGTGCCAAAATACAGTACAAGAGGAGAACAAACATTAATTCCAAGCAGTGCCAAAACGCTGTTGGTACGAGTGCTGCATCAGCATTTTCATGGTTAACAGCGATTGCAAAACTGCAGTTGGATTTAAAATTTGGCATGGAAGGCTTAGCTCCCAAAAGGAAAGGCAATGTTTATGTTACAGGAGTGCCAGAAAAACTGTACTGGCTTTAGCCTTTTTTTTTCTCTCTCTCTTCTTTGCTTCAGGAAGTTTTGTAGGTGTGTGATCCATAGCATGAGACTAGGTTCTCTTTATGCTTCTGACTAGAAGGGCAGAAGGAACCAAGGCATATTTCTTTACCCTTTTGTTTATGTGTTTACATTTATAAGGCAACTTCGCATCACCAGCAGTGACTTTGCAAGGGCTTTTGCTTCAGACTGAGGAAATGCTACCAGGGAAACTCGTCAGTAGTCAGCCACATTTCTACCACACAGCTTCAGCTGTGCAGCTTTCACTTAGGTGCTCTATTGGATGCTTTCAGTCTCTGAATTCATCCAGTGTGTGCAGGAAAGGTGGCTCATCTTGCTCCCCTGACCTTGCAGAAGTCTTTCCTGTAACAGAACAAGTTGGGTATGAGATGGAGGCAGGGTTTGAAAGGGTTTGTTGTTTGGATGCCCTGTGTGTTGCTGCGGACTCAGCATTTGGAGAAAGGGGGTTCTCCCCACCTGAGGGTCTACAACGTGCTTTTGCAGTCTCTGGGATAGCAGCTGCAGATAATCCTCAGAAATCTGGGCAGGCTTCTCTCAGGATCCCCTCTCTGGCATCCAGCAGTGAAATGAGTGGTGGGTGCCAGGGGCAGCATCTGTGTCAGGCTGAAGGCTGGCTCTGCAGAGCTGGAGGAGTGAATGGTGAGGTGTTAGTTTGAAGGAGCAGGATAGCAACAAACTGGAAGAAAGGGCAACTGCTCTACCCTTCTTATTTATTTTTTTAGCACTGCACTACAGACCTTTACTGTATCATTCCAAAACCATGTTTAAAAATGGAATGAGAGCATGGTTTGGCTGTAGGAAATATTTCTATCACTATTAAGATTAAGGGCAGAAGATCAAAGGAGTTATGCGGTTGGCTCATGCCTCACTTACGCATGTGGGGCCTCGCTGAACTTGATGAGAACTGCACACATGCAAGCAAAAAGAATTTGCTCATAATTGGTTTACTGTTTGCTTAAAGAGGCCGGATTTCACCAAGTTTTGTCTTGAGCAGTGTTCTCTCCACTTCCATTTTAAAGCAGCAAACAGACAAATAGTAAAAACAAGGCCTGTTTTGTTTTGGTGAAAATCTGTTCAGAGTTTGCCTTTTATAAACTTGAGTGGATTTTCAGTTTTGATGGTGTAGACAATTTGCTGCTCAAAAAGGAAGGACCATAAGCAACCAGGGAGGTAAGTTTCTGCTTGTCCAGAGACTGTTTCTGCATGTGTTAATACATTCCAAGGCTGTCATTCTGCCTTGCAGTTCAAGGTTTCTTCTTGCAGCTGGCAATGAACAGCTGAATAAACTGCACTATGAATTAAAGTTTAAATAGTGGTTAGCTTCTTAATGTAAAGATCAGGTTTTCTGTGGCTTCTCAAGCAGAGTAGAGTTGCATGCAAATTAAAATCAAACTTGATGGACTTATTAGTGGTGAGTTAATGAGACTATTCTCTGTTTGAGTATGAATACTGCAGTGTCTCAGAGGGCTTGAGCAGCCATTAGAGGCCAGTGAAAGCTGTAGGCACTGAGCTGGTTTGGAAGTGTGCTGTTGGGAGGATTATCTGCATAAAGCACTGATCTAGCATAAAATCTTCCATGGAATCTCTCAGAGATGTTCCAAAACTAATAAGAGCACTGTCCTTAATCCATCCAGTTGTCTCAGTGTTACACAGCTTTTCAGGCACAGAGAGCACATGGTCTTTAAGGCTGGACCGCAGGAGGGATGAGAATGAGGCATGCTCTTGAACTTGGTGACCCATGCCTGTTTGAGTCAGATTTGTAATTTGTGTGTTAATATTTCACTGCTTGCCTAGGTACCTATAAAACCCCCAAAATTCCTGTTTAATAGTGTGAGAAACATGAGGAAGACATGCAAATAATAAATCTTGTCTAGCTTGGTCTCTTCCTTTTTCTTTTGCTGACTCACCAAAACCATAGGGCTTGGTATTTAATTATGGGGTTTTGTTTGGGGGGGGGGGATGCATGAACCCCATTAGATGGGAATATACCCATCTCTCTCCGTAGAGTCTATGTGGTTATGTGCTGCTCTGTATCATTAAAGCTTCCAGCAGACAGATTCTTCTTTTTTTTGGCATGCAGAACTTTGGATCTGCATTATTAAGCTTCCTGAAAAGGCAGGAAGCCATGATGTGCTTCAGTTCAGTAAGTCTGGATGTGACCTGAAAGAGGAAAACAGAAAAACAACCACCAAACAAACATTTGGCTTTTCTCCTATATTTGGATAAACAGCATTTGCCTACAACTACCCAAAGCATTTTCAGTCATTTCAGCTCTTTGCAACCTTTTCAAACACTTTGTTGAGGGATAATGAAACATTTTGAATTACTTTGTAAGCATTAGCCATATTATTCATCCTCAACAAAGTAATAGCTATCAATGTTACAGACATTAATGCCTGCTTTGGATGGTAATTCTTTTCATCAGTGCTGTAGTCATCTTTTTTTGGTATATATTTTTTGTGTCTGTTTTTTGTTTGTTTGCTTTCTGAAAAGATAAGGCACTGTAGAACAACTGAACAACTGTTCCTGTCTGAGGAGTAATACTTGGCTTGTTGGGTTTTTTTAGTACATTGTATTGCACGAACATAGTAACCTAGAGATGTTTCACATATTAAACCTAAACGTCCCAGCCTTGTACAGCTGATCTCTGCGGTGATTTTGCCTGTGTGGAGCCTGAAGGATCAGGCGGCATATCTGGTTTGCCTGTTAAAAGACTCCCGTTAGCATTCAGATACTGCAGGAAATGCCTCACTTGGATTAAACACAGGAAAAACAATCTTGTGAAATACTGGGAACAGCAATTCTGTGTGAGGCTTCACTAGATAGACACAGGCTGCTGAGAGGATCTCAGCTCTCCTGATCCTTCTTTGTTTTTCTAACCTCTCTGGAAAGCAAGTGTCACATTAGGCAAAATGCAGTTGTTTTATTTTCTGATGTGGATGACATCAAGCACCATGGTGAGGGACAGCGTGGTTGTGTGCTGCTCATGTCTTCTGACAGCTTCCATCCTCCAGGGATGGTGTGTGTGGTGTTTGGGCTGAGCTGCTGGCCTCCTTCTCTGATTTAATTCCCAAGTAACACTCTGCAGCGTGGTCAGCAGCAGGCTAAGAGGAGCAAGTTTTTTAGGCTGCTCCGGGAAGACGCCGTTTGGCTGCGGACCTGCTGTTCCAAGCTTCACCTTCTGTCTGCTTCTATGAAAATCACTTCTTGGAGGAGCAGTGCTTTTGGAGCTCCCACGTGATGTCCTGCCTGTCTTTGGCCCTGCAGCCCTGTGTGCTGAATGGTGGCTGTCCTGTGCCCTGCCAGGCCAAGGGTGGCATTTCTCAACCCATTGTGAAGGTGCTCTAAAAACCTGGCTGCTCCATGGTGTTCACTAGGCTCAGACAGATCCAGAACATACTGTTGACAGTAGCAGCAGCAAAGCAGCTGTGCTCATTTGCAAGGAGCCAAGCCTGCTCAGAGCAGCTTCTCTTCTAGAAAGAGCAGAAGAGATGTGGGCACTGTGGATAGAGCACCTGTAGTGATCTGTTGGTCTCTTGCTGTTACACCTCACTACAAGTGCTGACTGTTACTCAGTTGAGGAAGCTATGAAAATGGCTCTTCAGCTCCTGCTCACCATGGAAGAAGCATGGAATCTGCTCTCCAGCGTAGGTTCACAGAATGGTTTGGGTGGGAAGGGACCTTTAAGTTCCAACCCCCCTGCCATGGACAGGGACCCTTTCCACTAGACCAACTTGCTCAAGGCCTCATCCAGCCTGGCCTTGAACATCTCAAGGGAGGGGTCATTCATGACCTCTCTGGGCAACCTGTTCCAGTGTCTCGCCACCCTCACTGAGAAGTATTTCTTCCTAACCCCCAGGCTAAATCTGCCCTCCTCAAGCTTCAATCCATTCCCTCTCATCCTATGACTACAAGCCCTTGTAAAAAGCCCCTCAGCTTGCATCTCTTGCCATATTCGTAGCTTTGTTGTTTGTCCACACTGCTGCGCGCAGGCTTGCCAGACAGCAACATTAAGCTGATAAAATTCATGATGGTATCGCCCCTTCCTCTAGGCTTCTAAAGAGCATTGCAAAACCATTTTGAGCATTTTTTTTCTCCCCCCTCCATCCCTTTCTCTTTTATGAAACTATTGCCAGTAGCACAGACACTAGAAATGTGTCTCAGCAGGCTCAGGAAAACATCCTTGAAACAAGTTCCATTTGATTCATGCCTGAAGATAGTCTTCACAAACACTGGGGTGAGAAACGCAGCTAAAAAAAGTTTAATCGTTTCTTAAACCATCACCTTCCACTGAATTTATGCTGTATTCACCAGGGAAAGCCATCTGTACCCACACTGTCAGGGTACTGGGTTGGTGTTTCTCCCTCCTCCTCCCCCCCCACCCTCCCCCCTCCCAAAGTCCTGGGCATATTGCGTTTATAAAAATAGTATTCCCTGTTAACCAGGCTTTGGGAGCCAAACACTGTGAACGTTCAGAGTACTGTTGTATGCTGAGATTTAATTAATGCTGCGAGGAGGCACGAGCAGTGCACACTTGAGAGAGTCTCACAATAGCTCTTTACTTTAAAGGACATAAAATACAGCGACTACATTTAGATCCTCTCTCTCTTTCCCAGCGCGTTACCTGGCTTCGAAAGGGTAGAAATAAGCTGAAGAAACTCTCCAGGGTTTAATATACAATTATAGGTAATTTTGCTGGCGGCTGGAATTTGTTTCTCCAGAAGAAAGAGGGAGCCTGACAAGCATGCACCATCCTCAGGGCCTGTTTGTGTGTTTTGTTTCCAGCTAACAGTGAACGAAGCAGCTGCTCAGCTGTGCGTGAAAGACAACGCCTTGCTGACCAGGAGAGATGAACTCTTCGCCCTAGCTCGGCAGATTTCTCGAGAAGTTACCTACAAGTATACTTACAGGACCACCAAGTAAGCTTTTAATTAACTCAAAGGACCTTTACTTTCAGGCAACTAATGAGTCTAATAGCATTTCTTCCAGAGCACCGGAGATGGCTTTTCTTCGCTTGCAGAGCACTCTTCTGAGGAGGGTATAGGGAAATGCCATTAAAACCGCAAATCTTTCACACCGCTAAGGTTTAGCTGCCTTGAATTTGGCTTTTGATTTCATAGAATCATAGAATTGTTAGGGTTGGAAGGGACCTCAGTGATCATCTAGTTGCAACCCCCCTGCCATGGGCAGGGACACCTCACACTCAGGGCCGCATCCAGCCTGGCCTTAATCTCCAGGGGTGAGGCTTCTACCAGCTCCCTGGGCAATCTGTTCCAGTGTCTCACTACCCTCATGGTGAAGAACTTCCTAATATCCAATCTGAATCTACCCATTTCTTTTTTTGTTCCATTCCCCCTAGTCCTATGACTACCTGACACCCTAAAAAGTCATAGAATCAACCAGGTTGGAAGAGACCTCCAAGATTATCCACTCCAGCCTATCACCCAGCCCTATCCAAACAACTAGACCATGGTACTTAGTGCCTCATCCAGTCTTTCTTGAAGATCTCTAGGGACAGCAGCTCTACCACCTCCCTGGGTAGCCCATTCCAATGGCAAATCACTCTCTCTGTGAAGAACTTCTTCTAATATCCAGCCTGAACCTCCTCTGGCACAACTTCAGCCTGTGTCCCTTCGTTCTGTTGCTGGTTGCCAGGGAGAACAGACTGACCCCCACCTGGCTACAACCTCCTTTCAGGTAGTTGTAGACAACAATGAAGTCTCCCCTGAGCCTTCTCCAGGCTAAACAACCCCAGCTCCCTCAGCCTCTCCTCAAAGGAGGTTGGTGAGACCCCTCACCAGTTTTGTCGCCCATCTCTGGACTCATTCCAGTACCTAAACATCTCTGTTGAATTGAGGGGCCCAGAACTGGACACAGTACTCAAGGTGTAGCCTGACCAGTGCTGAGTACAGGGCAAGAATAACCTCCCTTGTCCTGTTTGCCACACTATTCCTGATGCCGGCCAGGATGCCATTGGCCTTCTTGGCCAGCTGGTCACACTGCTGGCTCATGTTCAGCCTACTATCAACTAGTACCTCAAGGTCCCTTTCTATCTGGCTGCTCTCCAGCTACTCTGTCCCCAGCCTATAGCACTGCTTGGGGTTGTTGTGGCCAAAGGGTAGAACCCTGCATTTAACCTTATTAAATCTCATGCCATTGGCCTCTGCCCACCCATCCAGCCTGTCAAGGTCGCTCTGCAGGGCCTTCCTACCCTCTAACAGATTGACACCTGCCCCTAACTTGGTGTCATCTGCAAACTTACTGATGATGGACTCAATACCCTCGTCCAGATCATCAGTAAAGATACAGAACAGGATGGGGCCCAGCACTGATCCCTGGGGTCACCACTAGTGACTGGCTGCCAACTGGATGTGGCACCATTCATCGCCAACTGGATATGGCACCTTTCACACCTCTCTCTGGGCCTGGCCCTCCAGCCAGTTCTTGACCCAAAAGTCTCTCCCCATCTTTCTTGTACCCCCTTCAGATACTGGAAGGCCAAAACAAGGTCTCCTCAGAGCCTTCTCTTCTCCAGACTGAACAGCCCCAACTCTCAATCTGTCATCATAGGCAATTTGCTCTCTGGTTTTCCAGATTTTATGATGAGAGGCATCTCAGAGACTGGTGTTGCAAGTTTTAGAGGCATTTGTGCATTTCAGGGTTAATGTATATAGGCAGAGTAGCCAAAGATGCCTAATTCATCATTAAAAAAAAAATATTCTTTTTCCATGCAAGATTTGTTTTGATAGTGTCCAGGAAACAGAAAAGATAAGGTCAGAAGGAGTGACTTACAAGCTTGCTTTAAAGAAACTGAAGCTGAGTCCTGATTTCAGTTGTTGCTGTTCTATTGAATGAACTGTTCTATTGAATGAATTGTTATGAAGAATAACAAAAGCTTAACAGCTTTTAAATGCACTAATTTTTAAGTACTCTTTTGTTGTTTGGAAGAAGAGTGCATGACTGCAAATAACACAAAGTGCATGTATTCTTCTACACTTGAGTGACATTTACTGCCGTGGCCAAGTGAATTGAGGGCTTTTTCTGTGCATTTCACTCGTTCTTGCCTGCTCTATTCTATTTGTTTTTTCACTCTTGTTTCCTTGACTCTGCTTTTTGCTGTTATTTCTAGTGGTCAGGGTTAATGTGCTATTTACTGATGGTGTATGTGTCTTCTGTTGTAGATCTAAATGCGGAGAAAGGGATGAGCTGTCACCAAAGAGAATCAAGATAGAGGTATGGTATTGTGGTTTCTGGGTCTTGACCTCTGCATGCTAAAAATTGCTTCTGTTTTGAAGGGATCTGCCTGCAGGAAATTTGTCAGAAAAACGTTTGACAGTTGATGGGTTTTGGGGGAGAGAGCGTCACCATCATCTCTGCAAATGTAAATGCTTGACAGAGAAACCTTGAGGAACACGGGGGAAAGAGTAGGATTTGCTTAATGGTGAAGCTACTCTGTGTTTGGCACTCTGAGTGAGTAGGAAGGGGAGGAGTGGGACTGACTGATTTCCTGTGGTGGAATAATCTCCATGAAATGTCTTCCCATGAATCTCCTGCCTCTAAGTCAGTATGAGGTGGGGTTTGCTTAACTTGCTTGAGTCAGCTTTTGATCATATCCTGGCTTCCTAGTTGTGGATTAGGATGGATGGCAGAATAACAGCCTTCTGTGACTGTGCAATAAATGAGCAAACTGATTGTATTGAGAAGTCAAAAGCTAACTAAAAGCCACATAGGTCAACACAAATGCTTGTGCCTGCAGGTATTCATTTACCTTCTTTTTGGTGAGAAGTTTGTGTAAAAATCACATGGATATGTGGCCAATGTAAACACCCGCACAAGATCATAGAATTGTCAGAGTAGGAAGGGACCTCAAGGATCATCTAGTTCCAGCCTCCCTGCCATGGGCAGGGACGCCTCACACTGCATCGGGTTTCTCAGAGATCTCCAGGGATGAGGCTTCTACCACCTCCCTGGGCAACCTGTTCCAGTGTCTCACCACCCTCACAATGAAGAATTTCTTCCTAACGTTAATCTGAATCTACCCACTTCTAGTTTTGCTCCAAAATGTTGCTTAGGGAGCTGCTGGCAGTTTCTTGTTTGGAGGGCAGGAGCCACATACATGGAGTTTACCTATTTCTTCAGCTACCACTGCTGAGAAAGTATATTTGAAATCTTTTAAAAAGACTTTTATTAAAAGATGAAATTGTAAATATTTATACCTATATGCCTCATAAGAATAGAAGATCTTTCTTAAACTAATTAGTGTTTCATTGCTCTGTGAGTATCTAAATTCATCCTTGGTGGTGCGGTGTTTGTATTGTATTGTCTTTGCCAAAAGGTGTTCTGCACATCAGATTAAAGGTTAAATGCACATCAGAATAATGTGAGCTAGGACTGAGGTCTGTTAGTGTGTGACACAAATGTAGAGGAAAGTGGCAGCATATTGTGGAGTGCATTTCTCCTATGTAACTCACTCTGAAATAAATGATGCATAAGGCTTTCATTTTTTTCCAGTAGTGTGATGCTTTGTTACCTGTACAAAGGCTTTTCCTGAGAGGCAGACCCTGATGACAGCAGTGAGTTTTGAAAAGGCAGTTCTGAATAGGTATAAAGGAGTTCATCTTCTCTCTGTATTTATTAAGTTCCATCAGTCTGTGTACAGTAGGGATTTTTATGTCATACAGAATAGACGTGCATTGAGGATTTACTGGTCGCTGTGATGATTTCATCCACCTTCACCAGCATTTGCCACATCCAGCAGGTTGCAGGGTAGTTGCTTGAGTCTCTCCTCTTCTATCCAGTCTACCTTACTCTAGTAGAGCTGGTGGGGAGCTGCTGCTTCTCAGCTGGAAGTAGTATTTTGCTGCTGATTAGATTTCACCATTAAGTTTTTCCTTCATTCAGCAATGATTGATGAGCAAGTATCTAAAGTGAGACACTGCAAGGGAGGTGCTTTTTTGCCCTTTTTTTTTTCCTTGTTTTCTACAAGATCTTCATTGAAAGAAAGAGTAAAATTAACATCCTGAAAAATACAGACTGAAGTGTCAGGGTGGTATTTTGGTTTTTTTTGGAGAGCAGGAGATTTAGACAGCCTTAGGGGATGTGCAGTCTCGTATTTTCTGCAGGCTGAAATCTTCAGAATCTAAAGGCTTGCTTTCTCTAGATGCTTTTTAGCTGAGTGATTCTGAGAGAGGATGTTTGCTTGGGTTTCTTTTTATCTAAGATTACTTTAAAATGGTTGTGAAAATTTTGTGTCCTAACTGTACAACCGTTTCAGAAATAAGACTTTTCCAAAATAAGAAATTGCAAGTGGGGACTGGGGCACCTCTGCTATGAGGACGGGTGGAGGGAGCTGGAGATGTTCAGCCTGGAGAAGAGAAGGCTCCAGGGAGACCTAATAGCAGCCTTGCAGTACCTGAGGCAGGGCTAAAGAAGGCTGCAGAAGGACTGTTTCTAAAGGCCTGCAGTGATAGGATGAGGAGCAATGGTTTGAAATTAGAGCAGAGCAGATTTAGATTGGGTGTTAGGAGCATCTTTACCATGAGGGTGGTGGAACACTGGAACAGGTTTCCTAGGGAGGTAGTTGAGGCTCCATCCCTGGAGATGTTCACAGTCAGGCTCAGTCCCTGAGCAACCTGATCTAGTGGAGGATGTCCCTGCTGACTGGAGGGGAATTGGAGGTCACTTCCAACCCAGACCATTCTATAATTCTATTTTATGGGATTTTCATTTGTTTTTTAGAAAGCTAGATGTAAAAATGGTAGCAGATGCTGCTGATCTTTCCTTCTGTGTTGGGCAAGAATTTCTTCCCATTTTTAAAGTTCCAATGCTTTGTTATGGCTCTGCTAGCTCCCTGTCATAATGAGTATCATGCAGAGGGTCTGAAGAGGGGTGATTTTTTTTGTTGTTGTAACTCACTCAGTGTGTTTTTCCTTTTTATTCTTCTGAGGGAAGGGGCTGTGTGTGTGTGTAAAGGTCATTCTGCTTTTCTGTTTCAAAGCCGAGATATGTATTTTGTTTCTCCATTCTTTCGCCCATTAGTCATTAACATCTCTGCAAAGCGTGGTCTGCAATACTAGCACTCAGATTTGGAAAGGCTTCACACCCTGTTTGCATAGTGTAGAGGATTACTTGGGGGGAAAAAAAAAAACCATGAAAAAAAAAAAAAGATGAGTTAATTTCCTGAAACATAATAACCCTTAAAAATCCTCCCAAGAGAGACTCTGAAGGTCATCCATGAGCAGAGCTAGCAGAGCTGTGTGTGCAAGCTGCAAGATGGTCAGGTTACCATTGTGAATTTATCCTCTTCACGAATATGAGACTCACACAAGCATTACAAAGAAACAATGTGCCATGAATTACATCAAATTACCTGTAAAAAGCCTTTCTCTTCCCCTGCAAGCTCTCCCCCTCTTAGTCGTTGAGTGGGTGGGTGAGCTGTGGGAGTGAAGTGTAGAGAGAAGGGAAAAAAATTCCAGGCAAATGACAGACTGAAGGTGCCGAGGGAGTGAAAAAGGGAAGGGATTGAATTGGGATTTGGAAGCAGGTTATAAAGGAGGAGGCTATAGTTCCTAAATCTGCTCTGGACAGGTGAATAGGGATGGAAAGGGCACAGAGCAAGTATCACTCTTGCATGGGCGTTGCAGGCTGGGGGCACCCCTTATTTTGTCATCGTCTGTGACTCAGTCCCAGCACTGCTCAAAGCGATGAGCTGTTGTGGCACTGGCTTAGAAAGAAAAACAAGGCTTGGGTATCTCACAGAGGGAGAGGCTACTCTTTACTGCTGCTGCTTGGCGTTGAAGCTAGAGGAGTTCCCCTTCACAGCCCCTGCCAACAGCCAAGAGAACAAAGGGGGCTTAAGAATATTATTCTGTGGCAGAAAGGAATTGTTCTGTGTCAGTGTTTTCATTCAGCTGAACAAGAGGGGTGAGGAGAGCTGAGAAAGATGATTTCACAACGCTCGGTGGGAGTTGAGGGCGCAGGCAGGAGGACCTTAGCTGAGGCTGTGAGGAAGCATCTTCCCTTGATGCCAGTACAGGTGGAGGGAGAGGAGAGGGAAGTCCTACCTCTGTCAGAGGAGGAAGTTCAAAAGAAAACCAGTTCAGGTGTGGGATTGTGTTTTGTGGTTTCTTTTTTCCCCACATAGCCAGCAAAAGCAGTAGAATCTACTGTTTGCATAGGAAAAATGTCATTAGGGGGAGCGAACAAGCACATGTGGGACTGAGAACATCTGCTGCATGAAGCCGCTTGAAAAACAACTGAGCAGCAGCACAGCAAAACAAAAATGCTGCACTGCATGCAGCAGACCCTCCTGGCTGTGCAGCCAGAAGGCAGGCTGGGTGCTGAGCAGGGTGTGCCTGGCCCTTGCTGACAGGGCAGCATGGAAGAAAACAGGCAGCTGTGGGGAAGGGCTCAGGGAAAGGTGATCCAGAAATGCATCATCATCTGAGAGTGATCTGCTGGGCTGATGGGTGACAGTGACCGCATCAGGCAGCTGGCCCTGCTTTGGGAAGCAGCCTTTGGTTTTTGTTTGGCAAATGATCAAGGGTAAGCTCTAAAGAGCTACCTTACCTGTTTTGCTGCAAAAATAAGATTCTGAGTGATAGGTTTTTGTGTATGCAGTTTCTCATCTTCCTACACCTGATCGTTCTCCTCTCATAAACAAATTCAGGTTGAAGGATAAAAATGGTCAGTGCTGAGAGAAAGGTGCTGCCAAGCCTTTTGTTTCTAGGGGATGAGGTTTTGTGGCAGGTTAGTATATTTTGCATACCTGTATCATATTTATTTTTGCCCCGAGGAATGTTTTGGGTGGATAAAAGCTAGATGCAGTGCTCAGACAAGATGTATTTATTAATTTCTTTTCCTGAGCGTAAAGAACAGCTTTATTGGCATTGCATTGCCCTAAGGGTCTGGCCACCACTCTTGCTGGGTCAGTGGGCAGCCTGCATGGACCTTTTCTTTGTAGCCTAGCCTGGATAGAGAGGAGTGTGGCCAGCATGTCAGGAGAGGTGATTCTGCCCCTTTGATCTTGTGAGACCCTCACCTCAAGTACTACATCCAGTTCTGGTGTCCCTATCATAAGAAGGACATGGAACTGTTGGAGCAAGTCTAGAGGAGGGCCAGGAAGATGATCCAAGGGGTGGAGTGCCTCTGCTATGAGGATAGGCTGAGGGAATTAAGGTGGTTCAGCTTAGGGAAGAGAACACTCCAGAGGGACCTTACAGCTGCCTCCCAAATATCTGAAGGAAACCCACAAGAAGGCTGGAGAGGGACTTTTAATAAGGATGTCTAGCAACAGGCCAAGGGGGAATGGTTTTAAGCTGAGGGAGAGTAGGTTTGGAATGGACATTAGGAAGAAGTTCTTCAGTACAAGGCTGGTGAGACTCTGCAATTGGTTGCCCAGAGAGATTGTGGATACCTCCTCCCTGGAGGCATTTAGGCCAGATTGGATGAGGCCTTGGGCAACCAAGTCTAGTTGAAAGGCATCCCTGCCTGTGGCAGGGGCGTTGGAGTAGATGATCTGTGAGGTCCCTTCCAACCTGAGCTGTTGCACAATTCTCCATGTGGTTTCCCTGCAAGATGGCTGTTCTTGTTCTGGGGCTGTACCCCATTTGTGCAGCCATTGCCAGACATGCTACTGTTTCTGCACACATCCTTTAGAGTCACAAGAGCGGCAAGACCTAATTTGGTGTCCTGTTGATACCTGGGTCTGCAAATGCGCTGTGGTAGATGTCACGGCTTTCGGACTTGTATCTGTCATAAGATCTCTAGCTTCCTCTCACACAAACTAAGAGGTGACATCATTAATGTTTATAAAGATGGTAAAGGTGAGTACCAAGAGGATGGAGTCAAGCTCTGCTCAGTGATGTCCAGTGACAGCACAAGGGGCAATGGGTGGAAGCTGAGGCTTAGGAAGTTCCATAGAAAGATGAGGAAGAAATATTATTTCACTGTGAGGGTGATGGAGCACTGGAACAGGCTGCCTAGGGGGGCTGTAGAGTCTCCCTTTCTGGAGGTACTCAAAACCCACGTGGATGTGTTCCTGTGTGATCTGCTCTAGGTGATCCTGCTCTGGCAGGGGGGTTGGACTGGATGATCCCTCAGGGTCCCTTCCAGCCCCTAACATTCTGTGATTCTGTGATTTTAAGAGTCACCTATACTATGCCTTTGTAATTATTTCTGGATGTTCCTCTATTTTGAATGAGCTTTTTTATCCAAGCAGGATAAATTTTTCATCTTGAACCTTTGCTTTGATGATTAATTTATTTTAATGGAGTCTGGCAGGCTTTCACAGGAACTTTAGTTGCTTTATTGGTACATATGCAAGCTGCAAAAAAGATTTGCATGTCATAAGCTCTTGAGACTGAAGGAATTCTTGAATCATGATTTCTCATAGGATATAAAGTCTTTGCTACCCTACTTTTAAGATGGTGATGTTTCATTTTGTGATACCAGGATGGACTGTGTGAAGTATGTTGAGTTTCAGGAGGCTTTGCTCAGTTTCTCAAGGTCAGCGTATCCATCTGCTACGCTTTCATAGGTTCATAGAACGGTTTAGGTTGGAAGAGACTTTAAAGATCATCTAGTTCCAACCGCCTTGCTATGGCCAGGGACACCTCCTGCTAGACCAGATTGCTCAAGACCCTGTCCAACCTGGCCTTGAACACCTCCATGGAGGGGGCATCCACAACCTCCCTGGGCAACCTATTCCAGTGTCTCACCACCCTCACTGTGAAGAATTTCTTCCTAATTTCCAGTGCGAGGGTGTACATAGAAAAAGCCCTCTGAATACCCTAACCAGGAGTGACGCTTATTTGGTGAGCTGAGTACACGTATGGGCAAGAATAGGTAGATCCTGGCCTAGCTGCTTTTCAACTACATATATAAACTTAATTTCTTAAGAGTCTCTAGAGCTGCTGTATGTAACAAGTGGCAGAAACCACGGTGCTAAGTCTGCCTGATGAGGCTGAATATAAACCCATTTTAATGTCAGTGACAACAGTAGTCTGGATTCACCTGAAACTGTGAGGGAAGAGATTGGATGGTGCCTGCTATTTTAGCTACATAGCCATTGTAGAGGGACTTCAATGGATAGCATGAATGCATAAATTGCAGCCTGGATTGTTCACAGAAGTTCAGGAGCGTGGAGTTTGGTTGGTTTGGGGTTGTTTTTGTGTTTTTTTTGAGTATACAGAGAGGGTGAAGAGAAATCAATAATGTATCCCTCTTAATGTTTGGTTTCTTTTTCCAGGACGGGTATCCTGATTTCCAGGACACGGTCCAGACGCTCTATCAGCAAGACAAAATGCCACTTGCTTTGGCTAAAGGAAAGAGTGAAGACCCAACAGCTCTTAATTCCCAGGTAAACCCACTACACTCTGAATAATCCAGGTCATGTCTCCCTACATAGCTTTTGATGACTAAAGTAATTACCATCATTTTCTCAAAGGCTACCTGGCTTAGCTGTGACTGCACCACTCTTCATTTGGGTTTGCTTTCTGAAACTGTTCTGACACACTGCTGCAGCTCTACCCTTGTTAGTTCCAAGGAGGCAAGATGTAGAGTAGTAGGCTTGAAAATCTGTGACGTGCCTGCCTATTGGGAGCAAGTAGGATACTACTGGTACAGTACAAGCTGTGTGGCTTGTGTGTTATTATCTATAAATGGAAAGTTCAAGCTGCTGAGTCTAGAGGAATAGAGTAGGCGATCTTGGAGTCCTCAGCTCTGACGTTTCTTGTGAGAAGAAAGGCAAATATGTTTTGGAAATAGAGAACCTCTGGATTCATAGAAGGGTTTAGGGTGGAAGGGACCTTAAAGATCATCTAGTTCCAACCCCCCTCCCATGGGTAGGGACACCTTCCACTAGACCAGGTTGTTCAAGACTACGGGCATTCATGACCTCCCTGGCAAACTGTTCCAGTGTCACCACCCTCACTGTAAAAATTTCCTCCTAATCTCCAGTCTAAATCTGCCTTCCTCAATCTTCAATCCATTCCCTGTTGTCTTATTACTGCAAGCCCTCATAAAAAGTCCCTTCCTAGCATTCATGTAGGCCCCATTCAGGTACTGGGAGACCACTCTTAAGGTCTCCCCAGAGCTGTCTCTACTCCAGGCTGAACAGGAGAGGTGCTTCCACCTTCTGATGATCTTTGTGGCCTCCTCTGGACCTGCTCCAGCAGTTCAATGTCCCTCTTATGCAAGGGGATCCTTACCCAGGGGGATAAGTTTCCTTTGTAGCTAACACCAAGCCTGGTGGGTTTGCAGAGGTTTCAAGTATCCAAAAAGCTTTTTATAAATGAAGAGAGGTTTCTGATTCTTTCTTTCTCTTTTCTGTAGTGTATCCTGTCCTTGAGGCACAATACACATCCTCTACCAGTTGTTGCCAAGGAGGGATTTCAGGCTAAGTTGCAGACAATTCATTTTGTGTAGCTGGTGTGGGCAAGTGTAATCACCAAATTTTCACGTACGGTGACATTTAGGAGCTCCTCTCCTCTATTCTGAGACACTATGTGTTACACTGTCCTTTACCCTCTCTTGTTACAAAGTAGTGTTCAGACATTTAGACTGGAGATTAGGAAGAAATGCTTTACAGTGAGCGTGGTGAGACATTGGAACAGGTTGCCCAGGGAGGTGGTGGATTCCCCCCTCCCTGGAAGTGTTCAGGGCCAAGCCAAAGCCAAACTATGAATCTATACAAACCTGCTTGTGGTGAGGCATGAAAGAGCAATTATGCTGTGTGTTCTGATGTCACATCATGATTAAACTAACTTGATTTTTGTAAGCTTATTTTATCTTCTGCATGCCTTAAAAGTTTTCATTGGTTACTGCTATATAACAGTGGATTAGAGCTTTGTTTTAAGCTTAAGTAGAGCTTGTAGAGTTTTAAGCATATTCCATAGTGACAGAATAGCAAAATTAAAGCACACTTTAATAGTTTGATAATAGTATCCTAAGTGGCATTCAAAGCAGTGTGACCAACAGGATGAAGGTGATGATTCTCCCCCTCCACTCTGCTCTGACGAGACCACACCTGCAATACTGTGTCCATTTCTGGCGCCCAGGCATAAGAAGGACATGGAGCTGCTGGAGCAGGGCCAGAGGAGGGCCACAAAGATGACTGGAGGGCTGGAGCACCTCCCTTGTTGGGACAGGCTGTGAGAGTTGGGGCTGTTCAGCCTGTAGAAAAGGCGGCTCCTGTAGCAGCATTCCAGTACCTGAAGGGGGCCTACAAGAAAGCTAGGAAGGGGGCTTGTAGTGCTAGGATGCATTGAAGTTTGAGGAGGGCAGATTTAGACTGGACATTAGGAAGAAATTCTTTACAGTGAGGGTCGTGACACACTAGAATAGGTTGCTAAGGGATGTGTTAAAGGCCAGATTGGATGAGGCCTTGAGCAACCTGGTCCAGTGAAAGGTGTCCCTGCCCATGGCAGGTGGGATTGGAACTAGATGATCTAAGATCCATTCCAACCCAAACCGTTCTATGAACCTATGAAAATAGTTTCTGTTTTTTATTTAATCAATTATCCAAGACCAAGCTTGAGCTATTGGAGTTCTTCTGCAGAACCTGACGAGCTGTAAGCCAAAATGAGTAAGGGTCAGGTCATTAGCCTGCTGTCAGGGTCATCACTCTGCTGAAGATGCTTAGATTTTGCTGACCTGTTAAGCTGTCATCATATGTTCAGCCTGGAGAAGAGAAGGCTGTGGGGAGACCTTAGAGCAGCCTTGCAGTATTTGAAGAGGGCTACAGAAGAGCTGGAGAGGGGCACAGAGTGACAGGACAAGGGGTAATAGCTTGAAGGAGCTGGATTTAGATTAGGCATTAGGAAGAGATTAATCCCTGTGATGAGGATGGTGAGGCACTGGAACAGGCTGCCCTGAGAACTGGTAGAGGCTCCAAGCCTGGAAGTGCTGAAAGCCAGCTTGGATGGGGCCTTGAGCAAGTTTGACTAGTAGGAGGTGTCCCTGCCCGTGGCATGGGGGTTGACAAACGGGGTGATCATTAAGGTCCCTTCCAACCCAAACCTTTCTAGGGTTATATTGGCAAGCGGTGGAACTCTGCTGAATAGGTAGACTTTCTTGGGAGGTCAGGGCTTTCATCACCTTCCAAGAAGAGATCAGTGTTCTTCAGTTAATAGGCCTCTCTATGGGTGGTGACAATGATGGCATTACCTGAAAGAGAGAATTTTTTTCCCCTATCAATTGCAGATGTTAAGTTTGTACCTTTTCTGCTCTTGGGTTCATTGTGACTCTTCCAAAATCAACTTTCTTGAGTTGTGATTTTGTTAAGACTTTTTTTTTTTTTCCCTTGTCTTTTTTTTTTTTGGTTAATTGCAAGATGCTTATTTACATTTTTAAGAACAAGAGGATATGGAAAGTTAGATTTCTCTTGGCATTCAAGTCAATGACAAACATTCAGACGCCATTCCCTCCCACATCGTGCCGCATTGTTTTGCTTCAATCTCTAGAGGTGTATAGGTCTTGTTCTTCTTCTAGACAGACATTTCACACCTTTATCCCCCACAAACATACTGTCATCCTACACTTTCAGAATGGCAGATTTTGAAGCTTGTGTAGTGCTGTTGCCTAAAATAAAGATTCCAAGATGCCTGCTGAAATCTTGGCAGAAGTTTCTAGCAGATGTTGCCGTTGCCTCTTGGAATACTTTTTGCAATACTTTGTGAAGGCAGACACTTGAATAGTACTAACTGGGTAATTAAGAGGTTATTTTCTGCTTTTCTTGAGGTTCTCCTCATGTAACCTGCAGTCCAAAAGTGCAGAAAGTGATTCTGTGCGTGGTGTTCGTGAAGAGCAGGCTCTTAGCGTCGCCTTTTTCGCAGGGGTGACCCTCCAGCAGCTTGCATTTTAAGCGTTCTTGAGTGACTCAGATGCACAGTATGAAAATCTTAATGGGTGCAAAAACATTTTGTTTGCTTGATGGTTTTGAAGAAACTGTAAAGCACACATCTGTACATATGAGTCAACAAAAAAACCTATGTCTAGGCTGTTAGTCTTATCATCTGATATTGTTTTTCCTGTGTGTTTTGACTTGCTATATGTATGTATCCAGAGAGAAATTTTGCTTTGCTTTATTTGCAGTCAGAAAAGGTGATGGCAAAACAGATGGAGTTTCTCTGCAACCAGGCTGCGTTAGAGAGACGTCTTTCCACTGGGTGTTACAGGCAAAACTCAGAAGAGCACAGCCCCAATGGCATGTCACTAGATAATGCTGATGGACAAGGTATGGTAGCTTCCAGGCATGATGTTGCTGCCAGCAAATGCAGTTGATGTTATGCAACATTTGTCAGTGGTGTTATCTATCTAGTGCAGAACACTGAGTGGTCGAGACAAAAATCTCTGCCCTGAAGTGCTTGCAGTCTAAACAATGCCACCAGATGTACAGTCAGATTCTGCTCTCTTACTCTAATGCATCTTGGCAAGCAGCTTTCCCAATGGATAATATGGAGAGGGCAGAAAATGTATGTGTGGGGGGGGGGATGCACTGCTATTTCTGAGGGCTGAGCTTGGCTCTGGCTTTATCCCTAGCTTTGAAAACAGAGCAGAATGTTGCATTTCAGTGGTTTCCTTGCTTTGTGGAAACTGGAAGTAAAACAAGTAAGGCAGTTGGTGTTTTTTGTTTACCTGTTTGTGCAGTCGAGGAACAAAACTTGAGAAGCTGGCTATGTAAATTCATGTAGAATTAAGCGGATTCTAATGATGTTCTTAGTAGCTTGTTACTCTTCAAAAAGCTTACAGTTTTGTGGTTATCCCTTTGATTCACCAACTGGCTACTCCTTAGCTTAAATTAATTTTAGGAGTGTTTGTTTTGTTTGAGCACTTTCTGTTTGAATTCCCTTTGTTTTTGGTTGTTTTTTATAAACTGTTGTGAAATGAGGCAAAAATGTTACAAACACAAGAAATGCAACCAGAAGTTCTTGTGACTGTTTTTTGGGTTGTTTTGTTTTTTTGCTTAAGGCTTCTTAAGGAGGAGGAAGAGAAGCAGTAGAGGGAGGAAAGTAGGGGAATTGATGAAAGCAAGCCTTAAAACATAGCTTTTCATTTGTGTGTATTGGTCAAGTGATGTGGTACACAAATATGTAGGGAAAATTAGGTGTGTGGAGGGTGTAAGCTTCTTGATAACACTTACTCACTGGGCAGTGGAAGCTGGCATGTTTAAGGTCTCAAAGGGCTTGTGCAGTGAGAGTGGGAATGTTTGAGATCTCAAAGGGATTGTTGAGCAGAACAAGAGGTGTTTATTTCTTTGGGGATTGTCTTTGTATGGCTGAATGTCCCTTTCTGAATGTCAGTGCCTTTGGAACAGCAGCACGGTAACATTAGCCTTTCTCTGCTAGAAACCTTCCCCGAGCAGCTGGAATGTAGGATGCTCTTTTGCTGATGGAATTAGCACGTCTGTGGGTCTCTAGCTGTTTGCTTAGTGCTGGTTTGCTTGTAATGCATGGCCTTTTCACTTGCAGGTGAGAGGCCGCTGAACCTGCGGATGCCCAGCTTGCCGAGCAGGCAGCTGCAGCACATTGCACTCGATGGAGAGCAGCACATTGGGAAACCTCTGTGCAGTGACGTGATCCGGCTCTACCCCAGCGGGGAGGCAAAGTCCCAGTCCTCAGGTTAGTGCTGGGTTGCCCTGTCAGTTGCCCACCATTTCTTACAAAGCCTGGGGTGAACTCAGTAACTCATGATGTTTCTGAGGGAAGGAGATGGAGGCTTAGCCTGGCATGCTTGGTGTGTAACCTTTTCATCAAGGCTTTGGACAAAACATCAAGAGGAATGTTACTTGCTGATCTAGGATAAGATGGAGTTTTATTTGGGGAAAGCTTAGGGGTTGCAGGTTCAGATAAGCAAGTTCTGGCTTGTGTCTGTCCTCAGACTTGAGGGCCTGGGGCTTTTTAGTCTGCAGAAGGGAAGGCTGAGAAGGGATTTAATAAATGTTTCTAAATATCTGAGAGCTGAGTGTTAAGAGGGAGGGGAAAGGCTCTGCTCAGTTGTACACTGTTGATAGGACAAGGGGTAATGGATATAAACTACAACACAGGAGGTTCTTCACTGTGAGGGTGACAGAGCACTGGAACAGGCTGCCCGGGGAGGTTGTGGAGTCTCCTCCTCTGGAGACTTTAAGACCGATCTGGATGCATTCCTGTGTGACCTGCACTAGATTCTGTGATCCTGCTCTGGCAGGGGGGTTGGACTCGATCTCCTGAGGTCCCTTCCAGCCCCTAACATCCTATGATCAGAGAGCCCTTTTGACCCAAACTAATGCTGTTCAGTCCTTAGATTGCTGTCATTTTAATGAAGTTGGATTTTAACATGGTTTCACTCTGTATGAGGCAACCAGACACTTATTCTGGTTTAGAAGGACCTAGCAGGGTGAACCAAATCATGCAGTAGGTCTTTTGAACTGGGTTTCCCGTTTACTGAGTTGTACTCACTGACAATCTTGTCATTTATTTCTTGCATTGGGAGAAACTCATTCTGAGTTTGATAGAAGACAGCAAGAATCCTCTCTGAAGTCCTTATGTCAGTTTAATCCTTGGTGTACTGAGATAAAGCCAAGAATTCCTGCAGAGACGAAGTGAAGGAGTTGGGTCTCTTCAGCCTGGAGAAGAGAAGGCTGTGGGGAGACATTAGAGCAACCTTCCAGTATTTGAAGGGGGCTAAAGGAGAGCTGGAGGGGGACTTTTTACAAAGGCATGGAGTGACAGAGCGAGGTTGTAATGGCTTCAAACTGGAAGAAGCTTGATGTAGATTAGACTTTAAAAGGAAAATCATCCCTGTGATGAGGATGGTGAGACACTGGAATAGGTTGCCCAGAGAAGTGGTGGAGACTCCAAGCTGGGAGGTGTTGAAAGCCAGGTTGGATGGGGGGGATCTTGAGCAATCTGATCTAGAGGGAGGTGTCCCTGCCCATGGCAGGATCTTGAGGTCACTTCCAAGCCAAACCATTCCATGATTCTTGAGGCTCTCGGAAGTCAAGGAATAATAGCAAAGTCGCCCCTGAGTTTGGAAGATGCAGTGGGAAAGGAGCTTATTTGAAAGCCAAGCTGTAAAAGTAGTTGCTTTGAAAACTGAACAGGGTTTTGCATCTTGCCTTGAGCAACCTGCTCTAGTGGAGGGTGTCCCTGCCCATGGCAGGAGGGTTGGAATTAGGTAATCTTGAAGGCCCCTTCCAGCCTATGAACCATTCTATGAATCTTCCCTTCAGTATCTTGCAATCTCAGCTCATCTTTTTTGCAGTTTGTCCTAATCCCAGTGATAATTCACTTGGTGAAATGTCTACTTGGGTTTTTCTACCGGTTCCCTTTCAAAATGCAAGTGAAGAGTGCATCTCCACTAAGCCCTGAGAGAGCTGAAGTAAATCTGTGGTGATTACTCTGTCATCACTGCAGTGTAACTGAAGTGGTTCTAACCCAGCTGGGTTAAAGCCTGGGAGGGGGAGGCAGAATTTATGGCTTCAACTGTTAGGATCCATATGATTCATGAACCTTTTTCTTGAGCTAAGAACAGAATAGCTTTGCTTCCAATCATTGTTTTTAACACCTTTTTTTTTCCCTTCTTCTTTTCTTTCTCCTCTCAATGCAGAAGGCCTTGGTATTTTAAAGGATTTTCCTCATTCTGCTTTCAACAACATAGAAAGGAAGGTCATAAAAACAGAACCTGAAGACACAAGATAGTCATTCTGCTCTGGAAAACAGTGTCACAGTAAAGGATGAAACTTCACAAGAGAGAAAAACAAAAACAAAAAAAACAAAACCAAACAAAACCCAGCCTTAATAACCAGTGTTGCCTCATTCAAATAAGAGATTTCAATAGCCAAAGCCTACGAACTGGTCCAGTAATCTGCGGAAACAGGGAAGCAAGAGACACTGCAAACTCCAAACAGTGATACAGATGGATAAACATTCCTGTAAAAGTGGTTTTATAAACGTGGGAAGGTTCACAAATTAATATTGTGGGTCTTCATATTATTTAAGAATGTATTATGTATTTGTATAACTTATCAAAGTAAATCTAGATGTCGGGACGTGTATTGGAGTCCAGTAGATGTGGCTACAGTTCATTTTACTTGAAACTTCAATGTCTACTTCTAAGTGTACCTAGCATAGATATGGTTGTTTAAACATTTTGACTTAACAAATCCTTGGAGAATTAGGGTAATGCGAACCTCGTGGCACAACTAACAGCAAGTTTGCAACAATATTTGTAGAGAGAAAAAATAAAAAGGAAAAAAAAAAAAAGGAAGAACAAACACACAACACAAACAGGAAAACGCATCCACTATGTCATGGTTTAAAATGTTCTGTGGATATAGCGTTTGATAGACGTAGACCCTGAATCTGTATTATAGCAGACACCTAACTACAGTTACATCGCTCGGAATGGTTTCAGCAGCCTTTGTGTAACACACTTAACAGCATAATACCTACCTACAGTTCAGGAGTGTGGAAGATGCCAGGTTAGGGTATGGAAGAGTCCATGTGATTGGCTCCCATTTGGTTGGGAAAAGCTATGTTGGGATATACTGCACCATTCCTAACAACCTAATTTAGTAGGAAACCCAAGAGACCAAGTAGCGTGAACAGAGCTGCCAAAATAGTGGTTTCAGACCATGAGAACTTTTGGGACTTCTCTGTGGATCTTTAAAAAAAATAAAAGTCAAATCCAATCAAAAGCATCCTAGGTGTGGCAGAGGTGAAATCAGATGCAGGATTCATGCCTGGGTATAAAAGGTTGCACTTGATATCCAGAACCCAGCAGATCTTTCGGAGGAGAGAGACAAGGAGTTAGGTCCTTTGCATGCTGCTCCTCATTAAGTGCTGTCCACCCCTGATGGTTCTGTGAATATCCTGTATACTGCATACAGTATGCCACTCCCTTTCTTTATGTATGTGCTGAAATAGCAGCTGTATTCCTTATTTATTTGACACTTGGGTTGTTTTGTACGTGTTCACTTCTACAAATGTCTTTTTTGTTTTTTTATCTGAGGAGAAACGGTCAGCATATATAAGTCTGGAATTTACTGTGGTGCTTTTGTGTGCAGCCAGGCTCCCTCAAGAAGAGTTGCTTTCCTGCAGTCCCAACTGTTACATGCCTTGTTCTCTGAACAGAGTTTTTGTTGTGGAGGGAGAAGGGGAGGGCTGAAGAGAGCGAGTTACCACGTCAGTAGGTAAAGCTCCACGTTCGGGTGTGCGCTCCGTGTCTGCAGTTCGCTCCGTGTCATAGATGTGCGTTCAGGATCCGGTCACAGTCTGCGTCAGCAAAATGTGAGCTGAAATGTCTACACTGCAGTCTCTTATCACTGTACCTAATAATTTTATCACTTTGGATCTGTGGAACAACAAAAGCTTTATAGTAGAAACACCAGTAAACAACTTTTTTATACTATTAAAAACATTTTGGTTTTATAAGAAAAAAAGCCAACAAAACGCACCGTTTGTTGAACTGTATTGGTACTGTTTCACTTGCTGAAGTATCTTGAAGCAACAGAGTGGGCAGCTTTGGTGATAGAAATAAGAGATTGGCTGTGTAGTTCTATTTCTTCTTTTCCTGTTATGTCAGCTGGTAGCACAGAGAAGACATTCCTTCAGTTTGTAACCTCAGCTGGTGCCCTGGTGAGCATCTGAGTAGCTTTCCTGAGCCACGTATGGAACCTGTTAAAGGACAGCTTAAGGTTTGAACTGTGCAGCGTGAGTGGTGGAAGGTACCAAGCAACAAGGCTTTAGAGATGCAGGAAATGTTCTGAGTTTGGTTTTTGGTTGGGTTGTTTGGTTCTTTGGTTTGTTTTTTTTCCCCCCCCCGCCAACATCTGGCACGATAAGTCGTGCATGGATCACAGAAGAAGCTCTTAAGTAGTTAAAGTGAGAGGGAGGAGAAAGACCTTGCTAAGCAGCATGTTGTCAGTGGAGTCCAGAATCTATTTTGTAAACACTAATGTATTAAATTTGCTATAAATTAAAAGTATATAACAGTTCTATTTTTGAGTTGTAAATACAGTACTTTGTGTGGGTTCTCTCCAGAACGATATTTCAGTTCAATAGTCCAACAGGCCATTTCAGTCTCAATAAGCTGGAAGCAATTTATCTTATTTTATTTTTTTCTTTTCTTCTTTTTTTACTGGTCTGCAGCTGTATGATTTATTTTTTAATCTGGGAAGGTCTGGGGGGGTGGGAGGTGGGGGAGTTACATTCCAAGATTGCACATCCATCGGGTAATAAACAGCGAATACTCAAGCATTGGTCTTTCCATGACAAAGGTCTTGGTGGACTGCAACTTGGCCAGCCTCTGGAGTCACAGGTGGAGGCTTGCCCTCACCTGCTCTTGAAGGGTTGCTGGATTCAGGGTACTCTGGATCAAAGGGCAGCCCTGCAAACGATGCCTGTTCTTATTCACATGTTTATATTGTTGCTTACCGAATAAAATTCACCGTGAGAACTCTCCAGTTTCCCCGGGGTTTTTCCTGCTTTTATTTTTTGTGTGCGCTACAAGGAGATGTTAATTTGCTGGGGATAGGGGAGGAGGGAGTAGTTTGGACTGCAGCTTTCACCAGAGGAAGTTCTTTCCTGCTCTTGTGGTTGAATCTTCATTTATAGGGTGGCCTTGCTATGCTTCACGGCCTGTGGGGTTTTCGCGGGCCAAGGCAAAGGAGGAGGAACTAAAGCCCAGGAAGGGTCTGCAGCATGGCAGCCTCATTCACTGCCCTCACCAGCCCCTGCACTCCCGCTTTTGGGTATGCTTGCAGTGGCACAAGGCAAACAAAGCAGATCTGCTAGGCACTTAGAAGTAGGCTGTAGGTCTTCAGGTAGGAGACAAAGCCTCACTGCCCAGCCCTGTGTGCACCCTCAACAGTTGTCTTGGTGGTCCACTGTGTTTGAACATGCTCTGTGTAAACGGTGCCCCACATCTCCAGTCAAGTATCCTTGAAGGACAGAAACTGAGTGGGAGATAGGGTGCAAAAAGGGAAGAGAAACAGATTAGGGAGCAAAAAGAGCAGAGAACCCCACCAAAACCCCTCAAAAACATTGATGACAGGGTGTAGAAGTCAGGTATGATTTGAAGCAGAGGGGATAATCCACTCACCCCAGTGAGGCAAGGTCCAATCCCCTTGGCTTCTCCCAGCCCAGAGAACATAAATTACGGGGAAGTGGAACAAATGCCTTAATGTTTGCTGTTTGTCTGCATTTCCAGTGCAATCTTGCCCTGTTCTGGGAGAAGAAATAGCAGGAGGAAGGAAGGAGCTAGGCAGTGTTGTCTGCAAGGCGCAGGGATAGGACAGAATATTCTAGAAGTTGCTTACTTCCAGAGTGCATACAACTGGCAAAATTTCAGTGTTGGTGTTGTTTTGGGGGTTGGTGGGTTTGGTTTTTTTTGTTGTTTGGGTTGGTTTTTTGGGGGTTTTTTTGGGTGGGTTTTTTTTTTTTTTTTGGTTGGTTGGGTTTTTCTCTCACTTGATCTGAGCTAAGAAGGACATAGACCTGATGGAGTGGGTCCAGAGGAGAGCCACAAAGATGACTGGGGGGCCTCCCCTATCAGGACAGGCTTGAGGCTCTGAAGTCCTTTAACCTGGAGAAGAGAATGCTCTGGGGAGACCTAATAGCAGCCTTCCAGTGCTAGAAGGGGGCTTAAAAGGAGGCTGCAGAGGGACTATTTCTAAAGTCCTGCAGTGATAGGATGAGGGGCAATGGTTTAAAATTAGAGAAGGGCAGGTTTAGATTGGATGTTAGGAACAAGTTCTGCACTGTGAGATTTTTAAGGTCAGCCTCAACAAGGCTCTGAGCAACCTGCTCTAGTGGAGGGTTTCCCTGCTCACTGCAGGGGGTTGGACTAGGTGGCCTTTAAAGGTCCAGCCTAAACTGTTCTGTGATTCTCTGAAGTTCAATAAGGCTCAGTGATGCTGGACAGGCACAGTCCTGCTAGGTCCCACAGGCATGTGTCAGGCTTACCAGGTTCAGTGTCTCATCACAGTGCCTGTAACGCTGAGCATTTGGAAAGCCCTCACTTGGAAAGCGCTGCTGGGTTAAATAACTATTAGAGAAGGGTCATTAATGTTAGCCTGACATTTCAGGAGCTGCCTCCTGGTTCTCATGTAGCCAAAAAAAAAAATCATTGGTTACATTTTTATTGCTGACTACCTGTCTCAAGCTCCTTTGTTGTCCAAGTAAGCAATTTGTGTCAGGGTCAGCAGGGAAAGCACCTGCTCATGGCTGTGACCTTACTCATGGTGGTGGCTTTGACCTTGCCAGCAGCTGCAGAACTCATTTCCTCTGCTTTTTCTTTTCAAAATACAGAAAACTCAAACACCAGGCTTGGACATGGTGATGAAACATGCTCTGACAGCTCCCACTTGAAGCACCAATGCTGGAGCATGGCTGTGAGGAGAGGCTGAAGGACATGAGGCTATTCAGCCTGGAGAAGAGCAGACTTAGAGATCTTCTCAATGCTGATCAATAGCTAAAGGGCACGGAGCAAGAGAATGAGGCCAGACTCTTTTTCAGTGGTGCCCAGTGACAGGACAAGGAGCAATGGGCACAATCTAGAGACCATGAAGTTCCACCCAAACATGAGGAAAAAATTCTTCCCTGTGAGGGTGCCAAAGCCCTGGAGCGTCTCCATTGGAGAGATCCCAAACCCTCATGGACTTTGTCATCCTGGGAAACCTGCTATGGGTGACCCTGCTTTAGCAGGGGGGGTGGCCTGGATGATTCCCAGAGGTGCCTTCCAACTCCCACCATGCTGGGGTTCTGTTAATGCAGCAATTTGGTAACACTTTGGCTTGGACCTGGGTTCCTGAGGTGGAGCAGAGAGCACAGGCTCCAATTTTGGGGTGCCAGCTGGTTATGTGGCTTTCCTGCTCCTCAATGCATGGCTCTGGTGGGGCTAGGAGGGGTTGTGCTGCTTTGCTGTGGAGCTTGCTGTCTGTCTCCTTAAGCAGGAAAATGAGGAGAAATGCCATGAGGCTCTTTTCTGCTGTACAGAAGGGTTGAAAAGATGTTGTGCTGCAGTGATTCAGTGGGGAAAGGATAAATCCCTCACATACACCTACACACCACCACGAGAAAGAACTCCGTGGGCAGGGAAGGAGCAGAACATGAAATATGAATTTCCTCGAGCTGCTGGGGAGGGATGGCTTTCCAGAGCCCTGCCTCCAGTGGCTCTGCACTCCCCCTGCCCAGCTTTACTGGGATGAAGGTCTGCACCTGCCCAGAGAAGAACCCCAGGCAGAGCTGCCTGCTCTGCTCCACCCTGCCCTGTCTCACCCCAACCCATTGCTTGCACCTGCAGCCTTCAGGAAGGGCGAGGCCCCTTCTCACGTGGTTTTGGGCTGCAGAGCCTCCTCAAGGAGATGGATCAAGGCTGTCTGCCCTTCCTGCTGTCAGCTCCAGCAGGCAGCAGCCCAAGGGCTGATGGAGGTGGCGTAGGTGGTTCCCACTATGGAAAAGCTTGGGAAGCCCTAAGGTAGGTTGCTGCCAAGTCCTTAGGTCATCAGATGAGGCCCTGAACAACTGCTCACCCCAAACCACCACCCCCAGCCCAATCTGTGGCATACCCAACTCCTTTTTCTTTGGGTAATTCCACAGGGAATAGTACTGCTCTCAGGGGAAGGGGGCTGCTGTTTGGGATAGTCAAAGGACCATTGAATGCTTCTAGCCTTGGAACAAAATATTCAGAGGTCTTTGAAGCATGTTCATCAGAGATAGGCACCATCTGTGGTGGGTTCTGGTGGAGCAGGGACTATGCAGAGCTTGGTGCACGTGTGGAGTGCCCTGGTGCAGCGAAGGTGGCTGCTGCTGGTTTGGGTGGATTTAATTTACATAGCATAGGGTTTTAATTAAATTTTGTTTGCTTTCTTAAATATTTTATCTTGTGTCTCAGTGAATTGGAAATCCTTCTGTATCTGTGGAGGGTGTGTGTCTGCACTTAATTTCCTGTTACCTTGGGGATTTGAGACAGCTTCATTCTCTCAGCTACTTAGAAAATTATTTAATCACCTTGAAAAATCCTGTGTAGCCCCAAAAAATCTTGTGCTTGCTTACAGCTCAGCTGTAAACTGGTAGTGCAAACCAGGGCAGAGATGGACTTTAAGGGTGCATGGCAGCCTCCAGTGAAATCACAGAATCATAGAATATTAGGGGTTTGAAGTGACCTCAAAAGGTCATCCAGTCCAACTCCCCTGCTAGGGCAGGTCACACAGGAATACATCCAGGTGAGTTTGGAATGTCTCCAGTAGGAGACTACTCCACAACCTCTCTGGGCAGCCTGTTCCAGGGCTCTGCCACCCTCACAGTGAAAAACCTTTTTCCCATGTTTACATGGAACCTCTGCTCCAGCTTGCACCCACCGCCCCTTGTCCTATCATTGGACATCACTGAGCAGAGCCTGGCTCCATCCTCCTGACACTCTCCCTTCATGTCTTTATAAACATGAATGAGGTCATCCCTCAGTCTCCTCTTCAAGCTAAAGAGCCTCAGCTCCCTCAGCCTTTCCTTACAAGGGAGATGTTTCACTCCCTTCAGCATCTTTGTGGCTCTGCACTTGCCTCTTCCACTTGCTTGGAAGAGGTCATTCTTCAACTGAGTGGCCCAGAACTGGACACAATATTCCAGATGTGGCCTCACCAGGATAGAGTAGAGGGGGAGGAGAAGCTATCTTGATCTACTAACCTCAGCTCTTCTAATCCACTTCAGGATGCTATTGGCCTTCTTGGATGTAAGGGCACATTGCTGGCTCATGGTCATCCTTCTGTCCACCAGGACCCCCAGGTCCCTCTCCTCTGCACTGCTGTCTATCAGGTCAGTCCCCAACTTATCCTGGTCCATGGGGTTGGTCTTTCTCAGATTCAGGATTCCACTTTTGTTCTTGTTGCATTTCATTCAATTTCACCCTGCCCAGCATTCCAACCTGTCCAGGTCTGGCTGAATGGCAGCACAGCCACAGAATGCTCAAATGAACAAATCAGTACAATCATTAATGCAGTGACACAAATGTAAATGAGTTATTTTGTCTCAAGGGCAATGATGCTGGTGAGGGGTTTGGAGAGTAGGTCTTGTGAGGAGAGGCTGAGGGAACTGGGGTTGTTTAGCCTGATGAAGAGGCAGCTGAGGGGAAACCTCTACAGCTACCTGGGAGGAAGTTGTAGTGAGGCCAATGCTGGCCTCTTCTCTCAAGTAACTGACAACAGAACAGGAGAAAATGATCTCAAGCTGCACTAGGAAAGGTCTAGGATGTATATTAGGAACAATTTCTTCACTGAAGAGTGGTCAGGTATTGGAGCAGGCTGCCCAGGGAGGTGGTGGATTCACCATCCCTGGAGGTGTTCAAAAAATGAGAGTGCTTTGGGACATGGTTCAATGGTCATGGAGGTGCTGGGTAGAAGGTTGGACTTGATGGTCTTAGAGGTCCTTTTTTAACCTTAATGATTCCATTCTTCTGTGGCGGGGCAGGAATTTGTGAGGTTTCTGCAGAGCTGAGTAACCCCCACAGATTCTGGGTAGCTCATGGGTGACACATCAGGTTAGGATGTGATAGTATTTATGCATCTTCAAACTCTGTGGTGACTCACAGAATCATAGGGCTTGGAAAAGACCTCTAAGATTATTGAGTCCCACCATTAACCCAACACCACTATGCCCACTAAACCATGTCCCAAAGTGCCATCTCTACTTTGTTGGGTTTTTTTTAAACATCTCTAGAGATCCATAGGCCACGAAAAGTTGGTGCTCCATAAGTGCAATTGGCTGCTGAAAAGGGGCTGTATAGAACAAACATGGGATCCTGGGAAGAGCTCCAATGGGCAAAGCATGGAGGTGCAGGCACTGCGATGCTGTGACCTCAGCCTTCTTCCTGCCTGTCCCTGGAAGGAGATTTGCACAAGTACACAATCACTACCTAAGAGGCCCTTAGATTTGGCATTGCTGTGGTGTATAAAGAAATGTGAGTTGGTCACTGAGTGAAGGACAGACCTCAGAGATTTGTAATCAGTGGCACAGAGTCTAGCTGGAGGCCTGTGGCTAGTGGTATTCCCCCAGGGTCAGTGCTGGGTGCAGTCTTGTTCAACATTTTCATCAATGACCTGGGTGATGGCACAGAGTGTACCCTCAGCAAGTTAGCTGGTAATACCAAACTGGGAGGGGGGTCTGACACATCATCAGGCCGCATGGCCATTCAGCCAGACTTGAACAGGCTGGAAGGTGGGGAACTTCATGAAGTTCAACAAGGGCACCTAGGGAGGGATGACCTTCTGCACCAGCACAGGTTAAGGGTTGACTTGCTGGAAAGCACCTCCACAGAGAAGGAGCCAGGAGTGCTGGCTGGCTACAGGTTCACTGTGATCCAACAGTGTGCTCTTGTGGAGAAGAAGGTCAATGGTCTCCTGGGGTGCATTCAAATGTGTGGCCAGGTGGCCAGCAGGTCAAGGGAGGTTCTTCTCCCCTTCTGTTCTGCCGTACTGAGGCTGCATCTGGAATATGGGGCTCAGTTCTGGCCTCCCCAGTCCAAGACAGGGAGCTGCTGGTCTCTGGCTACAAAGATGCTGAGGGCCCTGGAGCATCTCTGTGAGGACATCTCTGGGGCTGTTTAGCCTGGAGAAGAGCAGCCTGAGAGGGGATCTAAAAGGTGGAGGTCATGGGGATGGGTTCTTATCAGTTGTGTCCAGTGGCAGTACAAGAGGCAATGGACGCAAACTGGAGCACATGAGGTTCCATCTAAACATAGGAAGAAAACTTCTTTCTGTGAGAGTGCTGGAGCCCTGGAGCAGGCTGCCTGGTGAGCTCATGAAGTTTCCTTCTCTGGAAAGATTCCAAACCCACCTAGACATTGCAATTCTGGGTAACCTGCTGTGGGTGACCCTGCTTTAGCAGGGGGGTTGGAGAGGTCCCTTCCAACCCACACCATTCTGTGGTTCTGGATGATGACCCCCTTAACACAGAAATACTGGGTGACACATTTTTGTATTACCCAAGGGCCTGATGATGTCACTTATCACTGCGTTGGCAGCACATTTTACTGGACCCAGGCCACGTGTCAGAACCACCTTGCTTATGAGAGGCAATATCCATCTTTTCCTCACACACATAATGAGACTCACCAGGTCCCTAGTGAGCCCCTGACTGAGCCCAGGAGGGGGCACAGCCCCATCCTGCTGATGACGCGTCCGAGGGCTTTTGTCGGAGCAGTGTCAGCCTCCCACCCACACCTCAGGATCCACCTCGCACTCATTCAAGAGCTCCAGCTCCTCCACCACGCAGGCACACAATGATCTCAGCAGCATCCCTCTGGTATCTCCCCTCTCTGGCTCCCTTCCAGCCCCTCCCGCGTGCGCCTGGTTATTACCGGAGCATCCAGTGTGTTTTACTTCATCTTCATCTCTTTTGCACATCCCGGCCCACTCGCAGATTACATCCCAAGCTTCTCCTCTCTCTCTTTTTTTCTCTTTTCCTTTTTTTTCCCCCTCTTTTTTTTTTTTCTCCTTTTTGTTGTTGTTGTTGCTCGCTGCTCAATAAAGCGGTGAGGCATGACACGCTGCATGTTGTGACACCTCCTGACAGGTCTTGGCAGCATGGCACCTAGCAGCTGCCTTATCTGTGCCCTGCTTGCTTTGCTGGCCAGAAGCAAAGCTCTCGGCAGCAACCCACCTCCAGGCAGATACTGGCCTTCCAGGATCTGAAGAGAGCGTGCAAGAAAGCTGGTGAGGGGCTTTTTAGGTTGTCAGGTAATGATAGGACTAGGGGGAATGGAAAAAAATACAAGAAATGGGCAGACTCAGATTGGAGATGCAAGCTGGGAAGGGACTTTTTACTAGGGCTTGTAGTGATAGGATAGGGGGAAATGGATTGAAGCTTGAGGAGGGCAGATTTAGCCTGGGGATTAGGAAGAAGCTCTTCCCCGTGAGGGTGGTGAGACACTGGAACAGATTGCTCAGGGAGGTGGTAGAAGCCCCATCCCTGGAGGTTTTTAAGGCCAGGCTGGATGTGGCTGTGAGCAACCTGATGTAGTGTGAGGTGTCCCTGCCCATGGCAGGGGGGTTGAAATTAGATCTTTGAAGTCCCTTCCAATCCCAACTGTGATTCTGTGATTCCCAGGATCCCAGCATGGCAGGGACCTCTGCAGATTGTCTGGTCCAAACAGGGTGCCTGCAATGTCCAGGTGGGTGTAGGAGAGCATTGGAGGATGATGGCACTGGATTTGTCTTGGCTTTTAATGTCATAGCATGGTTTGCGTTGTATGGCACCTCAAAGGTCATCTAGTTCTGGCGACACCTCCCACTAGCCCAGGTCACTCTAGGCCTCATCCAGCCTGCCCTTCCACACCTTCTGGGAGGGGGCATCCACCACCTCCCTGGACAACCTGTCCCAGTGTCTCACCACCCTCACTGGAAGGAACTTCTTCCTAATGCCCAGTCTAAATCTGCCCTCCTCAAGCTTCAGTCCATTCCCTCTCAGCCTATCACTCCAAGCCCTTGTGCAAAGCCCCTTCCTGCCTTTTTCGTAGGCTCCCTTCAGGTACCAGAAGGTTGCTCTGAGGTCTCCCCGGGGCCTTCTCTTCTCCAGAGATATGCACCTCTTGCCAAACCAGGGAGAAAGATCATGGACAGCCACACATTCAACATATCCAAAACCTTGCTGCAGTCTTTTTAGGTAACATTTTGGCCTTTCTTTCCCGTGTGTGGCAGCAGCCGTGCTGGCTGATGGTGACTGGGCTGGCTGGGGCCATGCTGTGTTGCTGGGGTGGAAAGGGGAAACGACAATGGTTGGAAGCATGCAGGCAGAGTTTTCAAATTGTTTTAGTGTGTTCAGTGTGTGGCCACTTTACAAGATCATCACTACACTTCTCAGAAAGGTAAGAACAGCTTTTAAACCTCAGCAGGTGGAATGAACTGCCAGTGGAGCAGGAGAGTGGATCCTGCTTGCTGTATCCTTGCTGGTGTGAGCAGCTGGGGAAGCCAGCACCACTTCCTGGCTTCAGCAGGAGCAGCATCCCTGTGGCTGGATTTTCCTCTGGATCTTCTGAAATATCATTTTTCTTTTTGCTGGTTTTCCTCTTCTGGAGTGATCCCACTCAAAAGAATCACAGAATTTCAGAGGCTGGAAGGGACCTCGAAAGATCATCCAGCCCAATCTCCCTGCCAGAGCAGGATCACCTACACCAGATCACACAGGAATGCATCCAGGAGAGTTTTGAGTATCTCCAGGGAGGGAGACTCCACAACCTCCCTGGGCAGCCCGTTCCAGTGACCTCAGGGTGACAAAAGGGGTGATCTCATTCATGTTTATAAAGATGAGAATGGAGTCAGGTCCTTCTTGGTGATGCCTAATGACAGGACAAGGGGCAATGGGCAGAAGCTGAGGCATAGAAAGTTCCATAGAAACATGAGGAAGAATGATTTCACTGTGAGTATGACAGAACACTGGAACAGGCTGCCCAGGGGGGTTGTGGAGTCTCCCTCTCTAGAGATATTCAAGACCTGCCTGGATGTGTTCCTGTGTGATCTGGTGTAGGTGATCCTGCTCTGGCAGGGGGGTTGGACTGGATGATCTTTCAAGATCCCTTCCAGTCCCTAACATTCTGTGATTCTGTGAAAAAAATCCATTATGCTGGTTAGTGGAGTCTGGGTTACATTTAAATTCATAGAGGAAAAAGGTTGGGGATGGCTTTAAAAGTGCCCATTTTAAAGTCTACATCCATTGCAGCAGACCTCTGAGGTAACTGTAGATGTTTTAGTTATGAGATGGAGAAGAATTCATGCCAGTACTTGAAACCAGGTTTAACTCTCATTGTCACATGAACAACTTTCCCTTGGTGTCTGAAATAATCCCCAGTGAGCAGTGTCCCATCTAATTTCCCAAAGGCACTTTGTTTCTTCCTTCACATAGAAGTTAACAGGCTTGAGGAGCAGCAGACACTGTGGAAATTGCCTTGCTGCCTCCTCACTTACCTGGAGCCATTTAATTCCACCCGTTGCTGTACAAACAGTAGCTGGATGGTGCTGGGTTAGACACTTGTTCAGATGGCTTTTTCTAGCCATTTCATGGAAGCATAGAATCATTTTGGTTGGAAAAGACCTTTAAGAGCACCCAGACCAACCGTTATCTGACTCTGCTAAGTTTGGTGCTAAATCAGGTCCCTCAGGACCACATCTCTGTGTCTTTTAAAGACCTCCAGGGATGGGGATCCAACCACCTCCCTGGGGAACCTGTTCTGGTGTTTGAGAACCCTTTCAGGAAAGAAGGTTCTTCTAATCTCCAACCTAAACCTCCCCTGGTGCAACTTGAGGCCATTTCCTCTCATCCTATTGTTTGTTCCACCTGGCTCCAAACCTTTTTTCAGGGAGCTGTAGAGAGTGAGAAGGTCTCACCTCAGCCTCCTTTTCTTCAGGCTAAACATGTTTTGGGGGGCAGTCAGAGAGGTTTGATGTGAACTCCACGGCTGAGACAGAGCTGGTGAAGCAGGTGGCAAGCCTGTGTTTGGCACAGGGAGAGGAAAAAAGCCCTGCAAACCAAAGGGAAAGGCTTTTAATTAAAACAACAAAAAAAAAAAGATGATTAGATCAGCGAAGCATTACAACAGGTAGTTAAATCCTGCGGCAAAACAGCCCAAGCTTTGTTCTGCAAGGGTGAGACATGAAGGGAAGCTGTCTACAGGGCAAACTAGGCATGGTGCATACGTGGCATGGAAAGCACATTGCTGGTGGCACAGCAGAACTGGCACCTGCTCCTCACTGGGAGGAAGCAGATACATGCAGAAGTCAAAAGTTTGCATTCCCATGGGATAGGACGAGAATGGTTTGGGTTGCTCCTCACTGCAGCTGTGCAAGGGGGCACCAGGGGCTGAGGCCATCAGATTCCCTGGCTGGCAGTGAGGCTTGGCATGGCCACCCAGCCCTCTGCCGAACACCCTGCTTGTTAAAGTAGTGTGAGAGATTTTGTTCCTCGTGGGCTGTGAAGTTTGCAAAGCACTTGTGGGCAAGGGCTTCTGGCCAGTTCTGCAGCCACACTGTGGCAGAGGCAGGGTGTGGTACCTGCTGCTCCTTACCCTGCTCACGACCCCATGAGGTGCTGCTGGGCTACCTGCCAGAGATGCCTCTGTAGATAAGCTACACCTTGATTTTCAGGACTGTTGAGCAATATTTCAGTCTCCTGATCCTGAGATCAGGACACTCAACCTCATGTACATAGGGGGAGATGATAAAGAGAAGCAGTGTGCACCCAACAGTGCATTCATCCAGTCTCCTAATATCCATGTGCACCTGCAGTATTCTGTCCAGTTTTGAGATCCTCGAGTTGTGAGAGACTTGGAACTGCTGGAGAGAGTTCAATGAAGAGCTACAAAGATGCTGAGGGGCCTGGAGCATCTCTTTGAGGAGAGGCTGAGAGAACTCAGTCTTCTTCATGCTAAACAGCTCCAGAGGTGGGGATCTTCTCAATGTTATCTAAAGGGTGAAGGTCACAAAGATGGGACTGGGTGCTTTTCAGTGGTGCTCAGTGACAGGACACAAACTGGAGCACAGGAAGTTCCATCTAAACATAAAGAAAATCTTCTTTGGTGTGAGGGTGCTGGAGCCTTGGAGCAGGCTGCCCAGAGACGTGGAGTTTCCTTCTCCGGAGAGATTCCAAACCCATCTGGATATTGGGATCCTGTGTGGCCTGCCGCAAATGATCCTGTTTTGGCAGAGAAGTTGGATTAGATGATCTCCAGAAGTGTCTTCCAGGCCCCACCATGCTGGGATTCTGTGATGTAGGCATTCCCTACAGCTTGTTGCTTTGCAAAGTTCAAGATGAGAAGTCTCCTGGCTCATGCTGGGCAACATGATTGGCGTGACAGGGGCCACCAGGGCCACCAGCATGCTTCTCCTTGATTGTGCCAGTAGGTTGCCACCCTCTTGAAGGACCTGTCTGTACTGTGTCCTCCCAGCTGCTGGGGGTCACCCCTGTGGCTCTGTGCACCAGCACATGCCAAGGCAAGCACAGGCAGAGTGAGGGTAAGTGATCCACGAGGTGTTGGCAGCTCCAGGGAATGAAGTCAGTGCAATGGGGACATGCCCTCACTGCACCCGAGCAGCACAGACAAGCCTGGAGGCATTCCCAGCACTGCTGGTGAGTCCTCCTGTAGTGCTGTGGGACCTAGGGCAATGGGGGAGTGTTGTTGCTGCTCTCATGACCACAAATGATAGCAGGAAACAGAATTGCTCTTCGGAGTCATGACAAATTTCCTTCAAAGTAAGGCTGGAGGGGGAAAAAAAAAAAAAAAGAAAAGGAAAAATGAGACCCACCATTGAACTGCTTGGTGGCTTTGCTCTACACTCTGCATTCTGCAGAACTTAGGGAATGCCAACCTGAGAGTCAAGCTTCTGTCTGACAAAAGTCCAACCCAAGCCTCTAGTGACATTGTTCCAGAGGGAGGAATTTGATCACCTATGGCTGTGTGCTGCCTGGAGTGATGTGTGTGGTGGTGGCGTCAGAGCTCTCATCTGAGGCTCTCAAAGCATCTGCTGAGCTGTTTTAGGAGGCAGGTAAGGATGGCAGGTCCCAGAGGAAGAGGGCTGCTCTCCTGCAGCATGGGCACCAGCAGGCACAGCCCCAGCTTGGAGCAGGAAACCCGAGGCTCGGCACCGCCTGCTATTTTTCGCGGGATGAGGAAAGCGCTTTTGCCTGACCCGGGGGCTCCTTCCCCCCAGGAGAGGACAGATGGTCTCCCAGTGAAGGCGTGGGACTGGGAATCGGGAGCTCTGGATTCCTTTCCCAGCTACATCAGAAACTTGCTATGTGGCACCACCTACTCCTGTGCCCACGTTTCCTCCTCCTTATTCCCTCTTGCTTGCTGCTTTTTTCCAGACCTTTCACCTTGCTGCTCAAATGTTGTTTTTTTTTTTTCTTCCTTTCATGGAGCACTTTTCACAGACTCAAAAGCCTCCTGACACATTGTCACCGGTACCTGGACCAGACACCCACTCCTGCCCAGGTTTCTCCACCCCCCCTCGTTCTTTGCATCAATCTCTCCCTTCCCCTTGCAGAGCTGCTGCCATTTGATGTCTTCTCTAGATACTGCTCACGGCCAAAACTTCTCCTCGCTCTACTTTTGAAGCAGTGCAATTGGTTTTGCCACAGACTTGGAGGGCACAGGTACATGGAATGGTGAGTGTTGGAAGGCATCTCTGGGGATCATCTAGTCCAAGAGTCCTGCTAAAGCAGGGTCACCCACAACAGGTTGCCCAGGATGCCGCTGTCCAGGTGAGTTTGGATCTCTCCAAAAGAGATTCCACAACCTCTTTGGGCAGCCTCCTTGGAGACTTTGGCACCCTTACAGGAAAGAAAGGTCTCCTTATGTTCAAGTGAAACCTCCTGGGTTCCTGTTTGTGCCCTTTGCCCCTTGTGCTATCACTGGGCACCACTGAAAAGAGCTGAGCGCCACCTTCATGACCTCCACCCTTTAGCATTGAGAAGATGCCCTCTCAGGCTGCTCTTCTTCAGGCTGAACAACCCCAGGTCTCTCCACATCTTTTCTTCACAGAGATGCTCCATATCCCTTCAGCACTTTTGTAGCCTCTGTTGAACTCTCTCCAGGAGTTTCCTGTTCTTGAGCTGCGGAGCCCAAAACTGGATGCAATAGGGTGCTGGGGGCCAGCACTAGTCAGAATTTAGCCATTGTTCATCAAGCTTGCTGGAAGGATTATCATGATATTGCTGTATGTGAGTCACAGCAGAGCAGCCTGACTCAACTCAGGGGTCTTCTGCTCTGGACTGAACAAAGCCTTTGGGGCTGGCTACTGCTTGTGCCAAGGCTCTGGGTTTTGCTGTGATTTGCTGCTTCACGGCAATGCTCTCCTTTTTTGGCTGAAAGTGTGTGCTTGGTGGAACAGGCACTGCCTAGCTAAGAAGTGAGAGCACAGTTTTTGGCTCCCCAAAGATGATGTGTGTGGTGTGACACTGTGCTTCCCCTTCCCCAGGGCTCCTTGCAGAGGCTTCACTTCCCATGCACCATCCAGACTGTGGCTGTCAACGTCAATGGATTTTCAGTGACTAATCTCAGTGCTGAGGTTATTTATTGCTGCCTCAAAAGGACAAGACACCCACCCCAAAGCTAAAACACTTACAAGATTTCTAAAGCTGGGTCTAGTCCTAGCTGCCCAGTGTGTGTTGCTGCTCATGGTCACCCAGGGGACAGATCAAAGTGACAAGCCATGATCAGCAGTGCCAAAATATCAGTGGTGTCAAACCCTTCAGGAACATCCTTGGCAGCTGCTGTTAGAGCTCGTCACCCACAGCAAGTCCCAGCAACCATTTGAGGCTGCATTGGAGGCACAGAGTGTTAGGGGCTGGAAGGGACCTTAAAAGATCCAACCCCACTGCAAGAACAGGATCACTTAAGGTAGGTCATGCAGGAAGGCCCTGTCCCACAGCCCATGGCCTGAGGTCCTCCTTGGTTAGTTTCCACCTTGGGCAGCCACTCCATATCTTAAAATCTCAGTGGAAGCCTCCCCTCAACAGACTGAGTGTAGCTCTGTGGGGGCACAGCAGCCACCCAGTGAACATAGTTTTTATCAGTGGTGAAGTCTGGGGGTGCAATAGATGCTGCAGTTCTCTCCTTCAGCAAGTTTTTTTGGTGGGATCCTACATGGCATTCATCGTGAGCAAGCTGGGAGAATGTCTTCTGGCCGCAAGTGTCCAGGAGTGCTGAAAACACCAGAGGAGAAAACACACTTGAAGAGGAGACCAGAGGCATTTCCTAGGATCACTGATCCTTCCTCCAAAACACAAGGATAAGGAAAACTAGCTCATCTAGCCTGCAGAAAAGGGTTGGGGATGAGGGAGAGGAGTGATGCCAGCAGAATGAGGATATGCCAGTATAGAAACCTTGAACCTACACCTTAAAGCTTTATTCTTTTTCAGGAGCAACCCAAATGTGGGATGAGCTCCACAGCACTGAGCACAGGGTTTGACAGGGCAATGTCCCTACATACTAAGGAAGAGCACATAGGGGAGAGCAGCTTGAAGAGCAAAAGGTGAACCTCAAGATGGGTTGAAAATATCTCTACTTTTCATAACCCTGTAACATGTCTTGCATGCAAATTAGCTGCCTGATGCGTTCCCACCACCATCAGCAGGATTTTTATCTGCCGGTGAGAAAAGGGAGCTGAGGAAGAGCCTTGTGTTACTGAATAATCCTACAAGAGAGGAGAAGACAAGAACTAATTAAATGAAATCTTGTTTAAGACTTGGCTCTGGGTCAGGATGGTAATAAAAGAAGGGAAACTATTTCCTCATTTTAATATGGTAGAGCATTAATTAAAAAAGCCCCAAACCTGCTCTGGTGCCAAGCTGCATTAACATCCAGCTGTTGTGCTTTGCATTTGCCCAAGTGCTGGAGCAGTCCTTCCAAATATCCAGCTTTAAGTTTGCATAAGTAAAAGCAACAATCAGGGCTCTGAGGGGGAGCAAATGAGGGAAAGCAGAGATGCTCTACAGTACAGGAGCAGCGCACAAAGCTGTAGTCTCCTTCCCACCTTTCCAGCAAGGGGAAGCTTCTTCCCAGTGGACATTCAGAGATTGCAATGGGATGAAAGGGACCTTCAAAGGTCATCTTATGCAACCCCACTGCAGTAAGCAGAGACACCTCCAGCTATATCAGGCTGCTCAGGGCCACATCAAATCTGATCTTTAATGTCTGCAGGGATGGGGCCTCAACCACATCCCTAGGTAAGGGGGGTGATGGGGCTTTTCTTGTCCCTGCTCATCAAAAGAGATGGCCAGGATAGCTGAGGAGAAAATGCAGGCAATGTTACTTCATCCCTAAACTTGTCATCTTCTGCTCTAAAAATTAAGGCTTCTGAAACACCTTTTGACCTTCTTATGACTTTGTTTTATGCAATTCATATAATAATACTCATTTTGATAATTTAATTAAAATATTTGTGCTCTTTTAACCTATAAATGTAAAGAAAAATCTTAGGTTCTTTATCTCTGGATCTTCTTCGTGTTACTGAAGTGTGCCTTTGAAATGCTCTGACTTCACTGAATCTTCATTTGGTTTAATGGCCATGGTGTTGTTAGGTGAATATTTGGACTCAATGATCTTGGATCTTTTCCAAAAGAAACCATCTGATGATTCTTATACATTCCCCCCCTCCATGTTGATGTGGTGGTTTAGAATCATAGAATGGTCTGGGTTGGAAGGGACCTCTAAAAGACATCTAGTCCAACCCCTCTGCAGTGAGCAGGGACATCCTCCACTAGATCAGGTTGGTCAGAGCCCTGTTGAACCTGACCTTGAATATGTGCAGGGACGAGGCTTCAACTACCACCTTGGGCATCCTGTTCTAGTGTGCCACCACCATGGCTTTCTTTGGGATAGCTGTTTGTGTGGGGTTCTCAGCTCCATTCCCTTTGTAACAAAAAGAGTTCAGGAAACCCATGTGATGACACAATGCTAACCAGATCGGGATTTAGCAGAAGTCATTTGAAGATGAGGGTTTTGGAAACCAGAGTTAGAGGCATAAAGTTCATCAGGCTTCAGGATTCTGAAGAAATGTCACAAATACTATAATCTATAGCTATTGAATTAGAAAATAAAAGTAAATATTTTCATTTTTCCATAAACTCAGATTTTGGAAAAGCTACTTCTAAAAATTAATTAATTAATTAATTAATTAATTAATTTATATATAGAAATTTGAGGGCTGGAGCACCTCTCCTATGAGGACAGACTGCAAGAATTCAGCCTGGAGAAGAGAAGGCTCCAGGGAGACCTTAGAGTGGCTTTCCAGTACCAGAAGGGGGCCTACAAGAAAGATGGGGAGGGACTTTTTCTAAGGACTTGTAGTGATAGGATGAGAGGGAATGGATTGAAGCTGGGAAAGGGGAGATGTAGACTGGAGATTAGGATGGTGAGACACTGGAACAGGTTGCCCAAGGCAATTGTGAATGCCCAAATCCTGGAAGTGTTCAAGGCCGGTTTGGATGAAGCCTTGAGCAAGCTGGTCTAGTAGGAGGTGTTTGGGTATCTCCAGCCTTACTTCATGCATGGGGTATGTTTTGTCTTGCCAGCTTTTCATGACGTACTGTTGAAGGTAGCGTATTACCTGCCTTACAACTACTGACACATAGTCACGTGACATCAAACTTCAATGACTTCTTTTTTTTAATGTATATATATATTTAATTAAGAATGGTTTGGGCTTGATACTGATGAAACTACCTCCCTTTGTTTCTAGATCAAAGCAGCTCTCATTCGTGTTGTAACAAAACAGCTTTGCTGGGGCACAAAGAGGAGCCGCTTTAGAGCTGGAAGGAGGAGAAGATGTCTCCAACAGCACCAGGTAACAGCTGCTCTTTGTGATTGTAATCAGAAGTATAATGGGACTATTTCAACTATTATTCTTGTCATAATATGACATGACACAGTAACTACTCCTGACACATAACTTAATAGGTAGAAATAATAGAAGGTAACTGTTGTGGTTTAAGCCCAGCCAGCAGCTCAGCCCCAACAGCAAATTGCTCACTCCCTACCAGTGGGGTGGTGGAGAAAATGGGAAGGGTAAAAGAGAGAAAACTCATGGGCTGAGAGAAATGCAGCTCAACAAGGAAAAACAGAAGCAGACTCAGGAATCTACTCACCCCTTCCCATCAGCAGGCAGGTGTCTGGCTATCTCCAGGAAAGCCAGACTCCCTCACACATAGCAGTGACTTGGAAAGACAAACACTATCACTTTGAATGTCCCCCTTTCCTTTCTCCCCAGCTTTTATTGCTAAGCATACTATCACATCCTCTGGTGTATCCCTTTGGGCAGTTGGGATCAGCTGTCCCAGTTGTGTCCACTTCCAAATTCTTGGGGACTTTTTGAGTAGAAAAGACTTTGACTCTGTGTAAGCTCTACCCAGCATAACAAAAGTATTCCTGCTTTTGCTATTGCAAAACCTAAGATCTCTCAAACCCTAAGCTCTAGGCACTCCCTGGAGCCTTCTCTTTTCCAGGCTGAAGAGCCCCAACTCCCTGTATGTGAGGTTCTCCAGCCCTCAAATTTCTAAACCCCCAATTATCATTACTGGTTTCAGCACGAATACAAAACGTGGCCCTGTACCAGCTGCTGTGAAGAAAGTCAGTTCCACTCCAGCCAAAACCAGGGCAAATAAGAATCTGCCTGTCTGTTTGTTTTTTCAATGGAGAATCTTTTATTTATAAAGTGGAAATTTTCATCAATACACATTTTCTCAACAACTGAATTCTGTTGCAAGTTTGGGGATGGAAAACCTGAACAGAAACTAAGAAAAGGGTCTTGTTAGTTTGAAGTCCTTGAAGCACAGCAGCCTGGGATGTAGAGATGTTCTTGCAGATTGGTCAGAGGACCATGCAAGAAGCTTTGCTGGAACTAGGAGGGAGATGTTGATGGGTATTAAAAAGTGGGGAAGCTGTAGGATTTCTTCACAAGTGGGTTTTACTTGCTCATTTTTTTTAATCCCCAAACTGCATGCAAACAGCCTTTGTGGTCTTAATTTATGACTTTGTGGTCTTGCTTTATTGCTTTGACTAATATCTCTCCATGCTGAAGAAAGCTGGTCTAGGAGGGAAAGTTTCCTCAGCTCACTGGAGCTCAAAGATTTCAGGCTGCCCTTGCATAGTGTAGCCACAACCATTAAATGTCCCTCCTTGTGCCTTCGCAGGCTGCTGGGGCAGGCAGGGGCCCAAAAGGACCCTTCCCCATGCCCCATAACACCCTGCCTCTCTAGCTTAGCTGCCAGAAGGTTTAGAGGCAGGGCCAGAGAAGCTTCTTGGAATTTGGGGAAGGAGCCAAGAGTCATAGTGTGATCCCAACCAGCTGGTGAAGTTAGCTGAAACTTCAGGAGCTGGCAGCAGGCTTTCTGGCCAGCCTTAGCCTTGGGAGCTCTGGAGAGGAGCAGCAAATAAAACCTTCATTATTTTGCATATGTAAATTGTCTCCTGAAACAGGCTTTTGGCAAACCTGATGGTTTTGTGCATGCCGGGGTGTAGCCAGGCACAAAAATAAGTCAGTCAGTAGGAGGGATGGGAGGTGGGAGATAGGGAAAACTCTTTTTATACTATTCCCCTTGCTATATTAAGAGTCATCATTCTCTTTCCTGGCTGGAGAAAAACCTCTCCCTTGCCTTGCTGTCTCTCATCCTGGTTTAACTGCCCAGAAACCAGGATTTAGAAATCTTCCTTCTTGGCATTGCCACCTGTAACTCTCTGATCCATAGGGGTTTGAGGAAGTCTTAGCTGAACCTCAGCTGCAGAGCAAGGTCCTGATGCTGCTGTCAGCTGATTCTGGGGCTTGGGTTCTGCCACACATCCTGACTCAGTGGCCAGTCACAGATGAAGAGAATCACAGAATTGTAGAATCATAGAATCATTAAGGTTGGAAAATACCTCTCAGATTACCAAGTCCAACTGTCAACACAATACCACCACGCCTACTAAACCACATCCCAAAGCAACAAAGACCCAAAGTCTACACTTTTTTTTTAATAAGTCTAGGGATGATGACTTCACTGCCTCCCTGGGCAGCTTGGTCCAATGCCTGACTACCCTTTCAGTGAAGAAATTGTTCCTAGTATCCAGCCTAAACCTCCCCTTGTACAATTTGAGGCCATTTCCTCATGTTCTGTCACTTGTTGCTTGGGAGAAGAGACTGACCCATACTTCACTCTAACATCCTTTCAGGTGCTTGGAGAGAGTAATGAGGCCTCCCCTCAGCCTTCTGTTCTCCAGACAAAAGAATCACAGTTCCTTCAGGTGCTCCTCATAAAACCTGTTCTCCAAGCCCTTCTGCAGCTTTGTTGCCCTTCTCTGGAACTGCTCCAGCACCTCAATGTCTTTCTTGTAGAGAGGGGCCCCAAATTGAACACAGAATTCAAGGTGTATCCTCACCAGTGTCAAGTACAGGGGGAGAATCATAGAATGATTGGGGTTGAAAGGGACCTTAAATATCATGTGGTTCCAGCCAGATGGAGCCATAGGCAGGGACACCTTCCACTAGACCAGGCTGCCTGAGGTCTCATTCAACTTCCAGGGAGGGGGGTATCCATCACCTCCCTGGGCGACCTGTTCCAGTGTCTCCCAGCCCTCACTGTAAAGAACTCCTTAATCTGCAGTCCTAATCTGCCTTCCTCAAGCTTCAATCCATTCCTTCTCATCACTGCCCTGGTCCTGCCTGCCACAAATATGAGGAGCTGGGAGTTATAGGGAGGTCCTGATCAACCCAGAGAAGGGGAGCATCAGGCACCAGGATTGCTTCTTGCTTTTCCCCCTTTTATTGTTTTCTCTTATTTTCCCCTCTTGAAGTCCACAGCTGCATGTTGCTGTGGGGTGGATGACTTTGGATGTGTGTGTTTTACATCATAGTGCCGAGCCCAGAATGGTTTGGATGGGCACCACCTTAGCATTGTGGAAATCCAGGGAAACAAATATCAAAGGAGCAACTCTGACATGCATTCTCTGCTCACAGCTGGTTACTCCTAGGTAAGACTTCCAAGCACTCCTACAGTGTCCACTCTTGGAGATGGATCAATGAGATGTTAAATCTGTGACCTCTTCACAACTATGGAGGTGTACCTTCTTGGCTACCATGACTTCCCTACCTGGCTAGAAGCCTGGCATGCTGCTGGAAGCCAACACAAGTGAGGAGAAACCAAGAGCAGGTTGGGTTTTTTTTCCTGAAGCTGAGTGGGAGCAGGCAGCGGGTGATGCTGCACCCCCGCCTGTCACGGATGTTGTTTTCCACCAGAGATGGTGGGGAGGAGATGCAGACAGTGCAAAAAGCTAGACTGCAGCAAACCTCTGTCCTCCCCTCCCACCCCCACAGCCTAAACCCATCCCAATCCATCACACTGCTCAGAACAGTGATTAATGAGTGTGCAGCACCAAAATAGAGGGATTGGGAGCAGAGGCTGTGCCCAGGGTCAGAAGATGCTGGATAATGCATCCCCATCCTGAGCCATTCCACTGAATGTAAAGATTTACTGTTGCTTTGGGGTTTTTTGATGACAGCAAACTGGGAGGAGTGGCAGTAATGCCATCAGGCTGTGCTACCATTCTGTGAGACCCAGACAGACTGGAGAGCTGGACAGAGGGAAAGCTCGTGAAGTTCAACACAGGCAAGCATTGAGTCCTGCACCTGTGTAGAAATAAGCTCCTGCACCAGTACAAGCTAGGGACTGACCTGCTGGAAAGCAGCTCCACACAGAAGAACCTGGGAGTCCTGGTTCACTATGAGCCAGCAGTGTACTCTTGTGGCCAGCAAGGCCAATGGGATTCTGGGGTGCATTAAGAAGAGTGTGACCAGCAGGTTGAAGGAGGTTCTCATTTTGTCTGTCCTGGTGAGGCCACATCTAGGGTCCTGGGCCAAATTCTGGGCTCCACAGTTCAGGTGAGACAGGGAACTACTGGAGAGAGTCCAGCAGAGGCTACAAAGATGCGGAGGAGGCTGGAGCATCTCTGTGAGGAGAGGCTGAGAGACCTGGGGCTATTTAGCCTGGAGAAGAGCAGTCTGAGAGGGGAGCTCCTCAATGCTTATCAATAGCTAAAGGGTGGAGATCAAGAGGATGGGACCAGACTCCTTTCAGTGGTGCCCAGGGACAGAACAAGGGGGGACAGACACAGGAAGTTCCATCTGAACATGAGGAAAAAAAAAAATCTTTGCTGTGAGGGTGTGGAAGCCCTGGAGCAGGCTGTCCAGAGAGGCTGTAGAGTCTCCTTCTCTGGAGAGATTCCAAACCTGTCTGGACATGATCCTGTGCACCCTGCTGTGGGTGACCCTGCTTATGCAGGGAACGGGGTTGGACAAGATGATCTCTACAGGTTGCTTCTAACCCCTACCATTGTGTGATGCTGTGATCAAGACTAACTTGATAATGATGAACTAACTTTGTATAATGGAGCTTTTCCAATGAGCTGATCCCTCAGTGTTGTTTAGAGAACTTTCCCCCTCTGCTCACTTTGTGTAGACACTGATTAACTCAGGAGCTCCAACATGTACTTTATAGCCTCATGCAGCATCATACTCTAAGTATTAATTTCAAGAATGATCCATTTCTATTGTTGGAAGTAAACCCCACCAGTTTTCCACCACAGGGGCTGTTTCCCTTGTGCTTCATATAAGAACAATGCATTCAGTATATCCTCCAAAAGTGAGAGACAAATGATCCAGTATTTTTCAAGAGCATGTCTCTTCAGGTAGCAAGTATGCCACTTGTCAGCTGTTACAGCTATGTAAGTGTCATCCTGTGTTTTATTCCCTTTTTTTCTCCTTCTTTCCCCAGTTACTCACTTCAGCTCTCTAGAGAGGGCCCCTAACACTGTCAACCTGACAGTGTCATTACTGAGTACATCCAAGATTTCTTCCTACAACATCAGGTGGGCTTTGGGGATCAGACAGCAGGGTCCTCACCAGATGACTTTGCTGTAATGCCTGGTGAAAGCTGCTCTGACAGGGGCAGGCGGTCCCTGCACAGAGCCTGCTCCCAGAGCTGACTGCCTTGTGATGCTCAGTTTTATTTTGGGACTGCTTGGAGTCTTGAACGTGTTAGGCTCTGAGATGCCATTTTGCTTCCTCCCAAAATAAATGTGCAGTCTTGGTGGCTGAGGGCAAAGCCACATGGTTTGTGGTTTTCTTTCCATTGTTAAATAGAAAAGACAGTCACAAAATCCCAGCATGGTGGGGATGGGAAGGGACTTCTGGGCATCATTCAGTCCAACCTGCCTGCTGAAGCAGGGTCACCCACAGCAGGTTATCCAGGATCACAATGTCCAGGAAGGTCTGGAATCTCTCCAGAGAACGAGACTCCACAACCTCACTGGGCAGCCTGCACAAGGGCTCCAGCATCCTCACAGCAAAGTTCTTCCTCATGCTCAGATGGAGCTTCTGGTGTTCCAGTCTGTGCCCACTGCCCATCACATCATCACTGCCACTGGGCATCCATCACTGGGCTCCACTGAAAAGAGCCTGGCCTCATCCTATTGACCCCTAGTCTTTAGCTATTGATCAGCATTGAGGAGATCTTTCCTCAGAATGCTCCTCACCAGGCTAAGCAGCTCCAGGGCTCTCACCATCTCCTCCTCACAGAGATGCTCCAGACCCCTTGTTCTCTGTTGGATTTCCATTGGACTATCTCCATTAATTACCTGATCTCTCTTGAACTGGGGAACCCAAAATTGGACACAGTCCTTGAGATGTGGCTTCAGTAGGGCAGAAGAGGAGCAGAAGCTCCCTCATCTTGCTGGTTGCACACAAACTTTAAATGCATCCTTTAAAACTATTTTTTATAAGTATTTGAAAGAAGGAAGAGGATGCAGGAGACCTTTTTTGCTCTGCAGGTCACTTTGAATTCCCACTTGCTGCACTCTCACCACCCTTTTGTGAATGGAACTAAATACACTCATTTATCTTCCCAGCTGAATTCAAAGTGGTGATAGTGGCAGAGCTGGGAGAAGGACAGGAGATGAGCTCCATTCTCCAGGGATTTTGCTGATTGCATTTCCTCTGGGTAGGGTGAGATTCAGTTGTCCATCCTTGAGCTCCAACCTCAGGGTCTTAGTTATAGTTTCTCTTCCCAAAAGAAGACAAAAGGCATGTTTAAAGCCATCACTACATTTTTACTTATTTTGTTCTTTGCTATGTTGAAGGTTTTCCTTGGGGAAGATGGAGACAGGAGGATGCAAGAGGATGGATGCCGTCACACTGCCAAGGCTTTGGTCAGATTAAAGTCTTCCTTGCTATCACTCCAAGTCTTCAGAAGATAAAGGTGGGTGAGACTAGCTTTTGCTTTATTGTTCATGTGAGCTTTGCCCACTGTCAGCTTGTGCTGTATGAGATTGATCTTCATGGTGGCAGGGCATCAGCAAGCAGTTCTACAACACCAGTCCAGGCTCTGTTTGTCGTCATGGGTATCCAGCAAGGGGCAGCCATTCTGCTGGCCAAACTAAAAAGCCACGTAATTTATTGTGAGTACAGCTGGGTCATGGATCATAACTATTGGAGATGATATGGGTGTCCTCACTGTTGTAACTAGATGGCAAGTAAGATTGGCCTCCTGTGGCTGACGCTGGTGAGGCTGCACTTTGAATGCTGGGTTCCTTTTTAGGCCTCTCACTACAAGGAAAGGCACTGAAGTGCTGGACTCTGTCCAGAGAAGGGCAATCAAGCTGGTGAAGGGTCTGGAGAACGGGTCTAGTGAGGAGTGGCTGTGGAGAAAAGGAGGTTGAGGGGAGACCTTCGCACTCCCTGCAACTCATTGGAAGGAGGGAGGAAAGTAGGGGGTGTGTTTCTTCTCCCACATAACAAGAGACAGAAAAAGAGGAAGAAGCCTCAAGTTGTACCAGGGGAGGTTTAGTGTTGTCGGGCCCAGAGAAGTGGTTGAACCATTATCCCTGGAGGGATTTAAAAACTGTGTGGATGTGGTGTTGAGGAACATGATCTAGTGGTGACCTGGCAGTGGTTAATGGTTGGACTTGATGGTCTTAAAGGTCTTTTCCAACCTAAACAGTTCTGTGATGCTGTGATTGTAAGGTACATATGGACATGGTTTAATGGTGGTGCTAGGTTAACAGTTGGACTCAAGGTTCTTTTCCAACCTAAACCACTCCATGATTCTAAGGTAAATAAGAAGAAAGACATTACTGAGGTGGGCTAACACCCCATAAGGTGTAGGCTACCACTGGGCTTTAATCTAAACGACTGGCTCTGCACAGATATGTGGAGGTGTTTATTTTAGGATTGTTTAATGGGGTTTGCTACTTTTGGCAGAAAGCGTTTCTGGCTGCTTTCCTTTGTTTAGAAAGGGAATTGATCCATGTTAGGATCACATTGACTAAGATCACATTGGAATTAGAATTCACTGATCTCACCCTAACTAAATGTTCAACAATGGGTTGGTGGTAGAGGGCAAACCATAACCTCCATCTCTGCATCAAGTCTCTGTGGGCTGCCTCCACTCTGGGGAGTGATGCTATGGCTGTAGAATCATGGAATGGTTTAGATTGGAAGGCACCTTTAAAGGTTATCCAGTCCAACTCCCTTGCAGTAAGCAGGGACATTCCCAACTAGATCATGGTGCTCAGAGCCCCATCAAGCCTGATCTGAATGTCTCCAGGCCCCAGGTACCTCTCTGGGCTCCAACATTCCACCACCCTCACTCTAAAGAACTTCTTCCTAACATCCAATCTGTATATCTGCTCTTCCCTAATTTCAAACCATTGCCCCTTGTCCTATCACTGCAGGCCTTTTGAAACAGTCCCTCTGCAGCCTTCTTGTGGAACCCCTTCACGTATTGGAAGGCTGCTATTAGGTCTCCCTGGAGAGTTCTCTAAGGTGAACAGACCCAACTCTCTCAGCCTGTCCTTATAGGAGAGGTTCTACATCTCTCTGATCATTTTGGTGGCCCTCCTCTGGACCCACTCCATCAGGTCCATGTCCCACTTGTGCGTCCTTCTTCTCCTTACAGTGTGGTGCTTCCCAACGAGCACATTTTCATCTCTCCAAACTGATTTAATTCCTGCCTCGAGCAGTGCCAGCTGTGCCCTCATCGTTAAAGACTACATTGGTTGGATTTTACATGCTGTGCTGATGTCGTTTCTTGACATGCTTTCTGCCTGCGCTGTTGTGAGTGGGAACAAAAGTTCCCTCTGTTCAGACGTGGCCAAGGTGCTTTCAGTGGCTCTGAATGGAGCTCATGGTGAGAGCAGTCAAGTGCCAAGACATTACGGGTGCAGAGGCAAGACTTGAAAATAGGTGTTCAAAGACCACAGGCGTGAGCCTCCACCCAAGAGAAACAAATATCTTGACTTAGCCCAAGGGGGGTTCAGCCCAACCCCCCAACAGTGTGCATCCTCATCACAAATGGAATTTGAAAAGGTATTTTTTAAAAACCTTAAAATATTTTTTTTAAAAAAAAGGTGGGGGGGGTGGGGGAGGGGGAAGGGGAAGAGGAGTGTTTTGGAAGACCTTAGGGAAAGGCACTGAATTTGCACATTCACATTGGCTTGCTCCAAGCCTCTGCTCCAACGGGCAAACGCCCACCTCCCTCCCTGCCTGCCCACGCATGCGGCTGTCGCGTTCCATCCACCTCCCGCACCCCTGGCAGCCTGGGATGCAGGAGATGATTAATGCCAGCAGAGCAGGCACGCGAGTAGTACTTGTCTTGATCTTAAATAAATAAGACGTGCATGAAAATAATTGAATAAACAACCACGTTTTAAACGCAGCTCCTCTGGGGTGTGTCGTTTGGAGCTGATGTATGAGGAGGAAAGAGGGGGAAACGGGCAGTTTCCCCACACGTCGTTATGATTCTTTTCTATGCTACTAATATATTACATAGCATTTAGAGACCTGTAAGACAAAAAGTCTCCCTCTTGAGCCTTGATTGCCTTACTGCTTCCCACTCAGATGCTGCGAGGGACCAGTGCGGGCTGTGGTGCCGCCTTCTGAGCACGACGCTCAGCGGTGCTGATGGCCATCGACTCACAAAAATTATTTCAGGCTGTTGAGATGGAAGTTGCCCCTTAATATATTTTTTTCTTAAAACACCCTGCATCACAGATTGCAGCTCTGCCTGTTCAAAGGACCTGATTCGCCTTCCAGTGAAGCTGGTAAAAATTTGGGTCAAGCCCAAGGCAATGTTTTCAGGCTGGTGAAATGTGCTCCTTGTCTCCGGCTGGCATGCATCGCTCCCACCGAGCAGGGTGGGGAAAAAGGCATGGGGAAAGCACAATGCAATTGAAATCGAATCACACAATGTTTTTTCTACCCCTTTCTCTTCCACCTCCTCCTCCCTCTGCTTCTCCTGAAAACAAACAAAACCAAAATGAACAAAAACAAGAAGGGAGGGGAAAAAGGTAGAAGGTGTTTGAAGTGCTGCATAGTGACAGGTTTCCTGGAAAAAACACCTGATGGGGCATTACCCTTGGCTGCTCTCAGGGCTGCTCAGCCTATTTTGGGCACTTTTTGGGGTGCCCAGGAGTGGGGCACAGCTGTATTTTCAGTAAGGGCTGGCCACCCTCCTGGTGGGGATGTTATTCTCATGACAAATGATCCAGTGGAAATTCATGCTTGGCTAGGCTGAGATGTTTAAAATACTGATCATCCCACTCCACCCCAGTGGAGCCTTCCCTGTCAGGCACCTTGCATTGCTCGCTGTACTGCTGGGGAGAGCTGGGATCAGCCCTGCCTGATGCAGTCAGTTGCCTTTGTTTAAATAAACTTCCAGCTCCCAGAGCTCCTATATGACTGGGCTGTGCTTTGCAGGGGGAGATGGATGTGCATGGGTACCCACCACCCACTAGAGCCAGGCGTGATGGCAATGTTGAGACCCATCAGGAAGATGGATTGGGAAAATAAAATGGTGAGCAGAAGCCTCAGGCACTGGGAAGCTTTGAACTAAGCAGCAAGATTTAGCTTTTGGTTACTAATCTGCTGTGCAGAAGGGAGCTAATCTGGATTTATACCCAGGGAGCCAAAGGAAGAGATTTGGTCTTGAGTTTCCCATCTTTAATTGCATGCCTGCAGCTCTCTTCTTGTGGGGAGATGAAGGAAGCTTTGTCACCAACTTCAGGAAGCTCAGGTGTAGGCTCCAAGTTAGAATCACAGAATCACTAAGGTTGGAAAGGACCTCTAAGATCATCAAGTCCAGTTGTCAATCAATCACCACCATGCCCACTAAACCATGTCCTCAAGTGCCATATCTATCTATATTTTTTAACACCTCCAGGGACAGTGACTCTACCACCTCCCTGGGCAGCCCGTTCCAATGCCTGACCACTCCTTCAGTGAAGAAATTGTTCCTAATATCCAACCTAAATCTCCCCTGCTACAACCTGAGTCCATTTTCTCTTGTTCTGTTACTTGGGATGAGAGACCAACCCCCCATCCTTGCTCCAACCTCCTTTCAGGGAGTTGTAGAGAGCAATGAGGTTGCCCCTCAGCCTCCCCTTCTCCAGACTAAACCATCCCAGTTCCCTCAGCTGCTCCTTAAAAGGCTTGTTCTCTAGACGCTTCACCACCTTCATTGCCCTTTGAAAGTTTTGCGTTCCCCCCCCCCATTAATATTTAACATTTTAGGCAAGTTTTGGAATGATCCTTGCAGTAACTTCATGAAACCCATCTGGCTTCTCTCTCCTTTTCTTTTTTTCCTTGTTTTTTTTTCCCCCCTCAAATGCATCTGTGCAAATATAAATAAGCTGTTGATAGGGATATAACACACCCTCCATGAAAGCATGAACTCCATGTGCTGGGTGCTTACACGATGCATAGCCACTAAGAAAGGCACGTCTAACCAGGCCTCCCATCCTTCGTAATTCAGGTGGCACTTGTGCAGATAAATCAGGGCACCAAAGCATTTATTTGCTTTTAGTGACAGGCACCATCTGCTACACGCCTGTGAAGCACTCAGGAAGGGATCCTGCCCGCTCGCCTGCTGCTCGCAGAGAGGCTGTGGCACTGGGGATAATAACAGTGGATTTAGCAGCAAGAAAAGAAAGATATTCACTACAAGGACATTGAGGTGCTGGAGCAGGTCCAGGGAGGGGTAGAAAAGCTGGTGAGGTGTGTAGAACACAAGTGCTATGAGGAGCAGCTGTGGGATCTGGGATTGATTAGTCTGAAGGAAAGGAGGCTGAGGGGAGGGCTGCTTATTCTCTACAACTACCTGAAAGGAGGTTGGAGCCTGGTGGATGTTTGGCTCTTCTGCCTAGTAACAAGTGAAAGGACAAGAGGAAATGGCCTCAAGTCACACCAGGGAAGGTTTAGGTTGGATATGAGAAGAAACTTTTCACTGAAAAGGGCTCTCAAATACAGGAAGTCTCCCAGGGAGGAGGTTGAATCCTCTCCCCTGGTGGTGTTCAAAAGACACAGAGATGGGGTGCTGAGGGATATGGTTTAGCACCATGAATAATGGTTGTAGTTGATGTTCTTAAAGGTCTTTTCCAACAAAAATGATTCTGTGATTCTATGATGGTTGCCGGGGGTGTGTCTGTGAGCCCAGGTGCAGAGGTACTGACTGCTGGGAGCAGAGGGACAGGGATGTGTTTGCTCAGCTACAGGCTGGTGTGACAGCATCCAGGTGGGAATGAGCATCCCCTGAGTATCCACATTTACCCACGTCAGCATCCACCCAAACCATGGCTTGAAGAGATTGGGGGGGCTTACAACTGGTCCCTGATGGCATTCATGCATTCACCCATGACTGCTATGTGGAGGAATTTGGGTACCCCTGGGGCACAGCTCTAGGGATTTGGGATAACAAGGAACCATCAGCAGTAGTCGTGAAGTCTTTGAGGAGTGCAGGACCTTGGTGGTAGCCTGGGAGTCATTGCTCCAGTCTTTTGTGACAGCAGCCAAATCACACAGCCCCTGAGGTGCTCAGGACTGGAACAGGTTGCCCAGAGAGGTGGTAGAAGCCCCACCCCTGGAGGTTTTTAAGGCCAGGCTGGATGTGGCTCTGAGCAACCTGATTTAGTCTGAGGTGTCCCTGCCCATGGCAGGGGAGTGGAACTAGATGGTCCTTGAGGTCCTTTCCAACCCTAACAATTCTATGATTCTATGATCCCTAATGCCTTAATTAAGCCATGCTGCCAGTGGCAAGCTGGCTCCTGCTGAAATGAGCACGTTAAGGTTTGGCAGCACCACAGTGCCATCTGCAAAGTGAGGGAGAGGGTATCCAGCTGGCAGGGGTGGGAAAAGGCTGTGTGATAAAGTGTGGCAATGGTGGGAAGGATTTCTGAGCACCTCTGTGACCTCATCTCTCAGAATAATGCTGTTCTTGAGATACTAAACATATTTTAATGTCTTTATTTTTAGCACAATTGGACTTTTTTAATAGGAAATAATTGCTCTAGGGCTTTTTATTATTATTATTATTAATTTTTTTCCCTAAGCAAGCAATTCAAAGCAATTCACTCCTGGAAGAAGTTCCCAGGCTTCCCCCCACTCCCCCCTTTTTTTTTTTCCCCTTTGGGTCTGCTCTCATCACAGCAGGGTCAACTCCCCGTTGCAAGTCAAATTGATGCAAAACAACATACATGTAGGCTCTAGTCTGCTGGGTGAAGATCAGAGCCGGATCAGATGACTCACAGGAATCTATGGAAATAGATCAAAGTAGCAGCACACGTTTGAAGGGCGCGTTTGCGTTCGGCGGGGAGCGGGGTAGGTTGGCTCGCCTGGGTTTTTTTTCCTTCTTTCCCCCCCCCCCCCCCCCCCCTTGACAGCGGCTGGGAGCATGAGTCAGAGCGTGGGCTGGCGTGGGTGGCTGCGTGGGAGGCCGCAGCTGTGGGTGTCGGACCGAGACAGACGCAGATAGATGGCTGCAATTAAGTCGTTAGTGAAATGACTGAGATAGTAAAAACGAATTTAAAGGCGCAGCTTGCAAAGGCGGCACTCCCGAAGGGCTCCTGCCTGACAGCTTGGTGTTTTCCTGTTGGGTGCTCCGCTCCGCCAGCAAGTTGCCTCCTACATCAGCAATGATAAGTTGGGTGGCCGCTTGCTGGAAACCGACTCATTTCCAGCTCTTGTGAAAACCCTGAGGAAAGCATGGGGCTGAGCGGTGAAGCACTGACCCTGGCAAACTCCTGCTGGGGAAAGCAAGCCAGGAAAAGGAAGGGGTGCCAAACAGAGCTGGGAAGGGAATAGGGAGAGGAGACTAGATCTGCATTTACTGGGAAAATGGTTGCAAAACTCCCACATACTTATGTGGGACTCGAATTATGCCCAGAGCTCACAGAAAACCTAAAGCTGGTGGGGTTATTTTCATGGTGCCCATCGCTATCACTTCTAAGTACTGGCACTGGATCCCACTCATGATGTGACCCTGGTCAACCAGCTCAGGCAGTCTCCTTTTGGGCTGCCTTTGCAGCCAGTGCAGGACACCTGAAACTAACTGCCCCTGAGGGATGCTATTCCTGGGATAGCATTAGTGTCCATATCACAGCAGCTTGCTGACTTTATTCCATGTGCCACCACCTCTCAGCAGCTCAGTTTGTGAGCTTTCAGAGGAAGATGTAAAGCAACACACCCTTCCTCACTGGTGGTTTTGGGTATTGCTATTTCATGCCCTGCCAATCAAACTTGGTAAGTCTGCACGGCATGAGTGACATCTGATTAATAAATGAATTAAGTCCTCATTCACTAAGCGATGAAGACAACACAAAGCTTGCAGCCACAAACCTGCTTACCCAGTTATCTCCACACATGACCTAGGAGGTTCCAGATCTCTACTTCGGACTCACATCCCTGCTTTTGGTCTTTAAGCTTCATTTCCACATAATGGTGCCATTGGCATATTTGATAGCATCAATTTACTTGAGTCTATTAGAGGTTTTTATTGTTTGGGAGGCGGGGAGAAATTAAAGGACTCATCCTCCAAGGCCAGTTTTGCTTTCTAAAAATGAGATGAGAAGGAAATCTTTTGGCCTGCCACATTTAATGATGAATTGTAATTAAATCTGCTGCCAACAGGGGCAAATGGTTTGGGCATCTGATGAGTCATGAGGATCTTGTGTGCTGAAACACAGCTCTCAGAGATGTCCTACAAGTGAGTTCCTGAATGTCTCCAGTCTGAGAAGATCTACCAGTTTGGGATTACTTATCCCAGAAAACCTCTTAATTTCTGGTGGAAACCACCCATGACTGTCAGCAGTATCTTAATAAAGAACTTCCATGGGTGCCCAGCTGAAGAACTTCAGTGGTGCTCAGTAACAGGACAAGAGGTAACAGGCACAAACTTGAACATAGGAAATTCCAACTAAACATGAGAAGGAGCTCCTTTACTTTGAGGGTGACAAGAGCCCTGAAGCAGGCTGCCCAGAGACTCTGTCTCTGGAGTCATTCAAAACCTACCTGCACAGCATTCTCTACGTGAAACTGCTCTGGCAGAGCAGTTGGAGTAGATGATCTCCAGAGGTCCCTTCTGACCTCTAACAGTCTACAGTTCTGTGGGGTTTCTTTAATATATTTCTTGGCAAATAGCTATTATTGCCCTACACCCTCCTCAGCTGGCCCTGCAAGGAGACATGTCTAGTGGGGATTTCCTTCTCTGAGCAGATGGCTGCTGTGTGGAAAGGAGAATTTATAATTTATTGCCTTTTTTTTTTGTTGTTTTTGTTGAGATCTTTTGCACAGACGAGGCACCAGAGGACTGCTTTTCAGTCTGATTGCTACACCAGGCACATTTTAGCAGGGAGAAAGGGTGTTATTGTGAATAATTAACAAAAAAAAAAAAAAAAATAAGGCAAACCAACCAACTCCTGAAGTAGTAGATGTGCAAAATTCCTGTATTTTTAAGTGTTAGTAGAAGTGCTTCTAAATGTGTCCACTCTAGCAAGCGCTGCCCACACAGCTGCAGCGTTCCCCAGCACGTGTGAGCAGCACTCCCCTCTGCTGAGTGGCATCAGAGCTGGCCACAGCTCCAGCAGCCAAATCTCACAGTGCTTCTGGAGAAGTCCTGGCTGCAACAATTGGCTTGGTGTAGCTGAACAAGGTCTCACTGAAACGATTGCCCAGCCCGCTATCATTACAGCCAGTTAGCCCTGCCAGCAGGGAGGACAAGCACCCGCTGATGAGTGGGGAGAAGTTCCACAGAGACAGACCTGGGATACAAGTAGTTCACCATGAGCCATCAGTGTGCTCTTGTGGCCAAGAAGGTTGGAGGTCTTCTGGGGTGCGTTAAGGAGAGTGTGGCCAGCAGGTCAAGAGAGGTTCTCCTACCCTTCTACTCTGCCTCAGTGAGGGCATATCTAGAGGACTAGGTCCAGTTCTGGGGTCCCAAGTTCAAGAGAGACAGAGAATTGCTGGAGAGAGTCTGACAGAGGCTACAAAGATGCTGAGGGCCCTGAAGCATCTCTGTGAGGAGAAGACGCTGTGAGACCTGAGGCTGTTTAGCCTGGAAGGGATCTTCTCAATGCTGATCAAGAGCTAAAAGGGGAGAGGCAAGAGGATGGGACCAGACTTTTTTCAGTGGTGCCCATCAATAGGACAAGAGGCAAATGACACAAACTGGAACCCAAGAGGCTTCATCTAAACATGAGAAGAAAACTTCTTTGCTGTAAGGGTGCTAGGACCCTGGAGCAGGCTGCCCAGAGAGGCTGTGGAGTCTCCTCCTCTGGAAAGATTCCAAACCCACTCAGATATTGTGATCCTGAACAACCTGCTGTGGGCAACCCTGCTTTAGCAGTGGGGTTGGACCAGATGATTCCCAGACGTCCCTTTCAATCCCCGCTGTGCTGGGATTCCTTGGGAGATTTTCAGGCAGGGTGGTGGATATCCCATATAGAGGTGAGCTGAATCTCTGACAGCTTCAGCTCCCCTGCTTCTCTGCTTGCTTGCTGCAATTCTTGGGATACTGCCTGCAGGAAATTTCATGGAGTGTGAATGACCAGAGATAGTGCAGGTTTACTCATTACACAGCTTTTTATTTTCTGTGTTGATTTTCAGCAGTCTTTGGTTTCTGGAGTTATTACCTATCATCACCTAAAACACTTGAGGACTTGAAAAGGTCTGAAGTGAAATGACAACATTAATTTTTGTTGGAAGCAAATGACTGTTTCTGTCTGTTCTCAGGCTGGGGACAGTTACAGGGTATTGGAGCGCAGAGTTTCATTGGCCATGGCTGATTGTCAGGTGCATGCCTGCATTCCCCACCCCTCAGACCTGTAATTTAGCTTCTGCTGGGCCATGATACTCAACTCTGTTTTAATTACAATGATAACTTCATTGCAAAAGTTCTTTGGGGGGGGGGGGGGGGGGGGAGGGGGGGAGGGGGCATTCGTGGATTCATAGAATGGTTTGGGTTAGAAGGGACCTTAAAGATCACCTAGTTCCAAGCCCTCTGCTGTGGCTAGGGATGCCTTCCACTAGACCAGGTTGCTCAATGCCTCATCCAACCTGGCCTTGAACACCTCCAGGGAGGGGGCATCCACATTCTTCCTGGGAAACCTGTTCCAGTGTCTCCCTACCCTCACTGGAAAGAATTTCTTCCCATTTAGAGCCCTGTACTGCTTGGAGGCTTTCCCCAAAGCCACAACTGCCTCCCAAAAGCTTTACCCTGTGGTGGCCTGTGACTGTTTGAGGTTGTGCCTTTAAGAAAAGGACAGTACTGGGGCACTGTGGCTGAATGTTTTGTAAACAAAAGACAGGTCTAAACGAATTTCATTGGTAGATTGGTAGAATGCAACTTTAAGTTTTGAGTGCAGCTGAGACTTTCCTCAGTTCGCTCTTCCCTCCCTTTCCAGCTTGTCTGCTTCTAGGTTCTCTGCCAGACTGACCTTGGACAGATAAGCGTGTGGCCTACTAACACTTTGCTCTAATTTATAACTGCTTTAATTAACAATTGCTCTTTTTCTCTCTTTCTAACCCTCTTTGGGGAAAAATGGGAGAGGAGGAGGTACGGGGGGGAACCCTCCTCCAGGGGGGGTGGAATTTCATTCCTGTATTATTGGTTTTTTACTTTGCTGTATATTTCTGTGTATATATTGTAAATACTGTAAATTGTGTGTATATATCTTGCATTCCCTAAAAATTGCTTGTAAATATAGCATTTCCCTTTTCGCTTCTCTGGCTGTGGCTAGCTGTGGGTTTTATTTCTTTTTCTCTTTGTGGGGGGAGAAGGCTGGGCCTTCCTCTCAAACCCACGACATGGCCATGCGGTCAGATTTGGCGTCTCACAGAATCCCAGCATGGTGGGGTTTGGAAGGGGATTCTGGGCATCATGAAGGTCAATCCCCTTGCTAAAGAAGGTCACCCACAGCAGATCGACTAGGATCACAATATCCATGTGGGTTTGGAATCTCTCCAGAGGAGGCTCCACAACTTCTTGAACGGCCTGCTCCAGGACTGCAGCACTATCACAGCAAAGAAATTTTTCCTTAAGTTCAAGTGAAACTGTCTCATGGGAGAAGCAGTGTGGGTTTAAACCCAGGCTGAGATGACCACAAAACTGCCCAGGGTCTGGGATGCAGGACAGAGCCTGGAGCCATTAACTAGTGGCATTTTCTGTTTTCTAGATCTGTTCATAATCAGGTTGTATTATTTTTCCATATGGCAGTTGGAGCAGATGTGTTTTGCAAGGACCCTGAGTGACAACTCACCCAGTCACACTGCCCAGCAGCCTTCCTGACCCATGGGGCTGTGCCAGTGTTGTGCCATGCTGTGCCGTGCCACCCATGTTCCTGTTTCTTCAGGCCCACACGTGGGCTCTTCCTCACCCCAGCACTAATTCATCTTTCTGCTGCTGCACCTTCACAGGCTGCTGTTTGCTGCTTCTCCACTCCCTGTCTCTGTCTGTCTTCGTGTTCTGGGTTGGTTTTTTGTTTGGTTGGTTTTGGGGATTTTTTGGGTTTGGTTTGTTTTGGTTTTGTTTTGTTTGTTTGTTTGGTTGGTTGTTTTTTTAAAGGCTCTTGAAGCAGTTAAACATTAAACCCATTTTTTCTCACTGCTCCCTTCAGCCAACAGCAGCCTCTCAGCATGATGGCTCTTAACCCAGTACTGTGTGCAGTTCAGTTGATATGTCCACTGGCTTGTGGATCTGTCAAGATGCTTCAGAGGATGGTGCCTAGAGCCCTGTGATCTTCAAAAATTCTGGGTGCCTTAGTTCTAGAATCCCACTGTCCATTGGGGCCAGCACCTGCCTTGACTTGGAGAGTCAAGCAGGTAACCCCATGAAGTTCAATATGGGCAAGTATAGGGACCTGCACCTGAGGAATAATAACCCCCCTGCACCAGTACAGGTGAGGGGTGACCTGCTGGAAAGCGGCTTCGTGGAGAAGGACCCAGGAGTGCTGGCAGACAAGAAGTTCACCATGAGCCATCTATGTGCCCTTATGGCCAAGAAGGCCAACAGAACACTGGAATGCATCAAGAAGAATGTGGCTAGCAGGTCCAGGGAGGTTCTCCTGTGTGCCCTGGTGAGGCCACACCTGGAGTATTGTGTCCAGTTCTGGGCTCCCCACTTCAGGAGATGCAAGGAACTACTGGAGAGAGTCCAATGGGGGCTACAAAGTGCTGAAGGGCCTGGAGCGTCTCTGTGAGGAGGAGAGGCTGAGATAGCTATGGCTGTTTAGTGTAGAGAAGAGCAGCCTGAGAGGGATCTTCTCAATGCTGTTTGAGAGTTAAAGGGCAGAGGTCAAGAAGATGGGGCCAGACTCTTTTCAGTGATGCCCAGTGATAGGACAAGGGGTAATGGGCACAAACTTGAATGGTATTTCATTTTCTTCTGATACTTCCTTTTCCCTTCTCCTCTGTTTTTTCAGTTCCAAACACTTTTATCTCTGCCCTCTCACAAGGGCTGGGGCTTTTATCTCTGAGCAAATATACTCTGCTGATATGCTTTGTGCCAGCAGAGCAGCAGCTCCATGTGCTTTGTGAGATCCAGTTAGGCCACACATTGCATTTTCAGAGTGAATTTATTTAAATAACTTTCTTGTTCTGGAAGAGGCTGCCCAGGGAGATGGTGGAGTCACCATCTCTGGTGGTGTTCAAAAAACACGTAGATATGGCACTTTGGGACATGGTTTAGTGGGCATGGTGGTGCTGGGCTGATGGTTGGACTTTATGATCTTAGAGGTCTTTTGCAACCTTAATGATTCTATGATTCTTATTTTCTCCCTGCTTGGGCACTGGTAGATGTTGGGGTGTTAAAGTGAGTTGTTCTCTGAAGAGGAAGATGGAAACAGCTGGGGTTTTGCCTTCTGGCTGTAGCCACAGACTTGCATGAGGATACATTCTCTGCTGTAAGCCTCCTGGAGCTGTTGGTCCCAGCATGAGTGAGGGCTGGAAAGGGAGAGCTGGAAATGGTGGGGAAGTAGCTGGATGTTGAGATGATATAAATGATGATGCCATGAAGCACTTGAGCAAAGCTACTGGGGCTGTGCAAACACTTTTCTGTCTGCTCCTCTCCCTCGTGTGCCTGTTGTGTGTGTGTGTGTGTATGTGTGTGTGTGTGTGTGTGTGCGTGCATGGGAAATCCCACCCTGCATCCCTGACAGAGTATCTCCATCCTGAGATGATTGCTTCAGTTGTGAGCTTGCTTCTTTTCTGGCAGAAAGGACTGTTATTTCCATCCCAGTGCTGAGGAGCAGTGCCAGGGCCACGTGCATTTCTGTGCCCCCTTTGCCACTCAGGCTGGGCTCTTTGCTTGCTCCAAGCCAGCGAAGCACAAATTTCTTGTGTTTTGCTTTCCTGAGGTCTGCACTGGTGACCTGCCAACTGTCCTGTTGTGGAAGCACAAGAGGGGAGGACTGGCTCCTGTCAGGCTGGCCTCTTGCAGAGCAGAGGAGGTGCCGGCCACAGGAGGACTGGCAACTCAAACCTGAGGTGAAGCAAGTGCTGGGACAACCCTGAACTGGCACCACCAGGAGCAAAAGGTGCTGCAAAGCAGTAACAAAAATGCTTGGGAAGTCTAGGTGAAGTGTTGGACGCATCTAGAGGAGATTGAGAAAGGAAAACAAAGCCTGTGACCAACAGGTAGAGCAAAGGCCAGCAATTTAAACCTCCTCCTTTTTTTCATCTTTCCCTTTCTCCTAGCTGTGGTGACTGTGTTGGCCACTTTATAATGTTATCCTCATGTTTTAAAGTTTTGCTGGAGCATTTCACAGTGGTAAAACTTCAGCTTTTCTTGGTCCTGTGTTTGTTTTGTTGAGCATCTTTTCTCTTGCTTAGAGAAGACTGATGAAAGCAACCCTAGCCACCAGTTCTTAGAAATGAATCATTTCTCTTTCAAGGTATTTCAGGTTAGCATAGGCTGATGGAGCCTGTAAGCAGTAGATGGGCCTGAGGATGCTTGAAGCTATTGCAGGGGGATGTCAGACATTCAGACTCCCACGCTTGCACAGGGCTGTTGAAAATTGTTTTCTATGAAGCATCCATCCTCCCCTTTCTATTTGTTCCAGAAAGGGAACAAAACACAAGGCTGTATGGATTCTGGAAAGGATATCCACTTCCCAAACTTAGAAGCAGAGCCCATCTCCAAAGCAAGGTAATATGGCATAATTCAAGAAGACTCCTGACTTTATGAACCTTATTAATCAAAGTTTATACTGCATAGAGTTATAATTGTCTTCACTTGTTTCATTCCTGGTCATTCAGCAGATAGGCTTTGTGGTCAGGGGTCTGCTTAACTGGAGAGTTCTCACAGGTAACGCTGTATTTCCAGGTGGTCATGAACTAAAGCTCCTGTATCTCATTTTGGGCCAAGCAATAGTTGCCCCTCCCTCTCACCAGTACTCCAGCAGAGCTGAAGGCACGTACCCAGAGCCAAATTTCTTTCATCTTGGTGCTACTCTCCAACAGAAAGTTTCCTGTGGCATGGCTGTCCCTGAGGAGCCCCATCCTGTGGTCCACCCATGGACAGTTTTGAAGGCCTTTTGTGCAAAGTTCTTGGGAGCAGAGAGTCTGCAGTGCAAGTGGTGGTAGAGGTTTGGATGAGTTCTGGGCTCCACAGTTCAAGAGAGACAAGGAACTACTGGAGAGAGTCCAGTGAAGGCTACAAAGATGCTGAGAGGACTGAACCATCTCTCTGAGGAGGAAAGGCTGAGACACCTGGGGCAGTTCAGACTGAGAGGGGATCTTCTCAGTGCCGATCAAAAGCTAAAGGGGGAGAGGCAAGAGGATGGGACCAGGCTCTTTTCAGTGGTGCCCAGTCATAGGACAAGGGGAAGCAGGTACAAACTGGAGCACAGGAAATTCCACCTAAACACGAGGAAAAAATTTCTTTGCTGTGAGAGTGCTGGAGCTCTGGAGCAGGCTGCCCAGAGAGGTTGTGGAGTCTCTGGAGAGATTTCAAACATACTTGGACAATGAAATCCTGGACAACCTGCTATGGTGTGATCCTGCTTTAGCTTGAGGTTTGGATTGGATGATCCCCAGAGGTCCCTTCCAATGCCTACCATGCTGGGATTCTGTGAGTTCCTGGCACACAGCCATGAAGGTTTCCTTCCAGGAGATGATGTTCTGAGAGTGGTGGGGGTTAGTGTAGCTACTGTGAAACCATGCTGAAGCCCACTGTGCTTCTGGCAGGCTGATTGAGAGGGGATCTGGGCTCCGCAAGATTCCACTGAGTGAGAGCAGCTGCTGAAGTGCTTTAAAAAATGACCTAGATGATATTTTTGCTTGAAGCTTAGAAATTCTTGTGAGAGGAGAAATCATTATCTGCCTGTTGTTTTTTCACTCCTCTTTCACAGCTGGCAACTCAGAAAGGGATGCTTTGGGAATCTCAGTCCTTCAAAAGAAACACCATTCAAACCTTTGTTCTCTGTGCCCTGCTAAAATTCCCTATTCATGTATTGCTGCAATATTTCCAGGAAAAAGCTGACAAGACAGCTGTAAGGCAATGTTAATTCTCCCAGTGAAGTAGATTTGTGGTCTGATGTCTTTGCCCCGTATCAGTAATGATTCATAGATTCCTAGAATGATTTAGGTTTAAAGGGACTTTAAAGATCATCTAGTTCCAACCTCCCTGCCATGGGCAGGGACACCTTAAACTAGACCACCTTGCTCAAGTTCTCATTCAACCTTGCCTTGAACAGCTCCAGAGAGAATGCATCCATCACCTCCCTGGGCAACCTGTTCCAGTGTCTCATCACCCTCACTGTAAAAAATTTCTTCCTAATCTCCAGTCTAAATCTGCCCTCCTCAAGCTTCAATCCATTTCCTCTTGTCCTATCACTACAAGCCCTTGTATAAAGTCCCTCCCCAGCTCTCCTGTAGCCCTCTTTCAGATGCTGGAAGGCTTCTCTAAGATCTCCCTGGAGCCTTCTCTTCTCCAGGCTCAATAGCCCCAACTCTTTCAGCCTGTCCCCACAGGGGAAGTGCTCCAGCTGTCTGGCCATCTTTCTTCTGGACCCACTCCAGCAGTTTCATGTCCCTCTTATGCTGGGGGCACGAGAACTGAATGCAGTAAGGCAGATGTGGCCTTAGCAGAGCAGAGCAGAGGGGCAGAATGCCCTCCCTCGTCTTGATGGTCACACTGCTTTTGTTGCAGCCCAGCACACAATCTCACATTCATATCACAGAGAAGGGTGTTGTACTCTGTTAGAGAATTGCCTGGTGAGAGGTGACTTCTGAAATGCTCCCCAGGTCACCTACACGGGATGTAACACTTCTGTGAATAACCATGGTCCTTGTCTGGATGAATGATAGCTCCATTTATCTCCGCGTACCCCAGAGACCTTTAACTGGGGACAGGCAGGGGATACAGCGTCACTTGAAACGACATCTTATATCCATGTGACATCTGCTGGTAAAAAAAGGCATGGCTGCCCCTTAGAGAGTAGGTCTGCTCTGTGGCTTTTTTATTGTTCCCTGAAGGATGCATCTCTTATCTCTTGCTATCTCCCACCACCTGCCCGTACAGGGTTTTCTCGTGCTCTTAGTTGGTGACCTCAGTACTCTGACTCCAAGGCACTTACCTATTTCTCTAGAGGTTAGATTTCCTTGATGCTGCAGAAGATGAGCTTTCAAAAAGCCCCCACCCCTAAACTGGTTATACCGCAAGTTATTTCAGTGGCAAGAGAAACTGCTCTGAATGTGGAAGCAATGCAATGTAGCTTAATGCATTGCCATCAAGGAAGTTTGACCATTCATTTAACATTGAAACAGAGCTCTTGAACATCACCACATTGTATTTTTTGCCTTTCCACTTGTTTGTACATATGTGATCAGCTTTTTGCAAGCTCTGCCCTCTGCTACCTTACTCATCAGTTGTGCTGGTGGGAGGAAGGCAGTAGTGATGGAAAGTAGGAACATGGGGATCCCCATGACTACAAACTTGTAACCTCCAGGGATCCCAGCAAAAATCACAGAATGCATTGGCTTGAAGGGACCTGTAAAGGTCATCTAGCCATGGAGCAGGTCAAGTGCCATTATGCAGCCTGTGCAGGGCAGCCAGAAGATCATGCCCAGTCACCATGGGCTCAAGAAGGGCAGGTCCTGCTTAATCAACCTGATCTCCTCCTACAACAGGGTGACCCACTTAATGGATGAAGGGAAGGCTATGGACAGTAAAGCCTTTGCCACTGTTTCCCACAGCATCCTCCTGGAGAAACTGGCTGCTGATATCTTGGATGGGTGGATGCTTCATGGGGTTGAGAACTGGCTGGATGGCCAGTCCCAGAGAGTGGTGGGGGAATGGAGCTGGTGATCAGGTGTCCCCAGGGCTCAGTACTGGGGCCAGTTCTCTTTAATACCTTTATCAATGATCTGTACAAAGGAATTGAGTGCAGCCTTGGTAAGTTTGCAGGAGTCACTACACTGGGTGGGAGTGTTGATCTGCTCAGAGGTAGGAAGGCTCTGCAGAGGGATCTGGACAGGCTGTATCAATGGGCCCAGGACAGTTGTATGAGGTGTAACAAAACCAAGTGTTGGGTCCTGCACTGGGGTCACACAAACCCCATGAACGCTACAGGCTTGGGGCAGATTGTCTGAAAAATTGCATAGCAGGAAAGGACCTGGGAGTGTTGGTTGACAGCCAGCTGAACATGAGCCAGCAGTGTGCTCAGGTGGCCAAGGTCACCAGCATCCTGGATCAGCAATAGTGTACCCTGCTTACTGCAGTGGGGTTGGACTGGAATAATAGAATTGTTTTGGTTGGAAAAGATATCTAAGATCATTTGGTCCAGCCACCATGGGCATTAAACCATGTCCCAAATCCTTTTAGAATTCTTCTGAGGCTGAGCTGCTATCTGCTGGTGCTGCTTTTATTTGTGCTTTTAGTTTGTTGTTTTCTTTACACCTTATTCCTTCTATGATTCTATGATCTTTACAATGTAGAAATATAAATGGGAATGAGGGTGGGTATTATAATTTTGGTAAATATTCCTGTTCCAGATCCCTCTCTTGAATAAAGAACAAAAACTAAACCACAAACCAAAAGAGAAGTAACTCAGCAGTGCAATGTAACAACACAAATAGCATTCCAACAGCTCCATAGATTCAAATACCATCTTGCTGAAGGCTTCTCTGCTTATGCAAACCCTCTTAAGCTTATTCTTAAATCCAGCATTACCCTGAGTGCACTGGTGGGTTGCAAATCACAGAATCACAGAATGTTAGGAGTTGAAAGGGACCTCGAGGGATCATTGAGTCCAATACCCCTGCATAAGCAGGGGCAGGTTGCACAGGAATGCATCCAGGCAGGTTTGGAAAGTCTCCAGAGAAGACTCTGCAGCCTCTCTGGGCAGCCTGTTTCAGGGCTCTGGCACCCTCACCATGAAAAAGTTTCTCCGCACATTGACTTAGAACCTCCTGTGTTCTATTATGTGCCTATTCCTTTCCCTATCACTGGGCACCACTGAAAAGAGCCTGGCCCCTTTATCCTCACACCCACCCCTCAGATATTTATAGACACTGATCAGATCCACTCTCAACCTTCTCTTCAAGACTAAACAGCCCCAGGTCTCTCAGTCTTTCTTCATAGCAGAGATGTTTAAGTCTCCCAGTCATCCTCATAGCTCTCCATTGGACTCTCTCCAGCAGATCCCTGTGTCTCTTGAACCGCGGAGCCCAAAACCGGACACAGTATTCCAGGTGTTTCTCACCAGGGCAGAAGAGAGGGGGAGGAGAACCTCCTTAGACCTGCGGGACACACTGTTCTTAATGCACCCCAGCATGCTATTGGCCCTCTTGGCCACAAGGGCACATTGCTGTCCCATGGATAACTTGCTGTCCACTAGGACTCCAAGGTTTTTCTCCATGGAGCTGCTTTCCAGCAGGACAAACCTTAGTCTGTACTGGTACCTGGTATTATTCCTCCCCAGATGCAAGACTCTGCACTTGTCCTTATTGAACTTCCTGAGGTTTGCCTTTGCCCAGCTCTCCAGCCTGTCCAGCTGTCACTGGATGGCAGCACAGCCTGATGAGGTGTCAGCTACCCCTCCTAGTTTGGTATCATCATAGAACTTGCTATGAACATGGTCTTGAGCTCTGCAAAGGTGGCAAACCCTGGATTTGCAGTGTCACTATATTCTTTGGCTGGCTGTGTAAGAAGAATATAACTCAACAAACAGTAGTTGAGTGTATTTCATGTCAAGCAAAATCATTCCTTTAGGAGGTTTAGTTGTCAGGTATTCATTAAAGAGGATTTCACATCAAAATGATAGTCACTAATACAGTGAAAACATCTTTTATAGCTTCCAGGATTTTTATGGTGTGTTGTAAAAATGCCATATCTCCACTGGTAGAAGAATGTATTTCTGGACCTACACAGTAGTTACAAGACTGCATTACCCTGGTATCCTTCATAGAATCATAGAATGCTTTGAGTTGGAAGAGACCTCCAAAGGTCACCTAGTCCAACCCCCCTGCTGTCATCAGGGACATCCTCAACTAGATCAGGGGATGCTCAGAGCCCCTGATCTAGTTTGACCTTGCATGTCTCCAGGGTTGGGGCCTCCACATCCTCCCTGGGCATCTTGGGCCAGTGTCTCCTGACGTCCAATCTGAATCAACCCTTCTCTAGTTTAAAACTGCTGCCCCTTGTCCTGTTGCTACTTTCCCTTGTAAGCAGTCCCTCAACATCTTTCTTGTAGGCCCCCTTTAAGTGCTGGAAGGTTCAGAAGAATTGAATATGGTGATGAATCAGCACCATAGGAGCAAGGACATTCCTGAAAGCCCTGTATGTAAATAGGCCTAAACTGCAGCTGCAAATTTAGCATAGCATTCCCATTGCTCCTGCAAACCATTTTGCACCTTGCAAACGCTAACGTTGGAGTTTCTCTTTTATTATCCTGGTAATTAAAAAAAATACCATCCTAACTTTTTTTTTTCCCCCCACCCCCAAGTGACTGCTTAAGAAATTGGAAGTCAGTAGCAATCTGGTTGCATAGATTCACAGGTTTAAAGAATGGTTTAGGTTGGAAAGGACCTTAAAGTTCACCTACCTCCAACCCCCCTGCCATGGGCAGAGACACCTTCCACTAGCCCAGGTTGCTCAAAGCCTCATCCAGCCTGGCCTTGAACACCTCCAGGGACGGGTTACCCATGGCCTCCCTGGGCAACCTGTCCCAGTGTCACACCACCCTCACTGTAAACAATTCCATCCTAATCTCCAGTCTGAATCTGCCCTCCTCAAGCTTAAAGCTGTTGCTTCAAACTGTGTTTGTTTGGATGCCCAAAAGAATGTCACTCATCTGGGAGACTGCTAAATCAGCATTTAGTACAACCCAGTCCTTTCTTGCTAGTCCCCAGTCTGGAGAGACCCACAGGACACTGCCAAGGCCATGGGCACAGAATTCAGGTCAAGGTTAAGAGAAGCTCATCTCTCTTTGATAGTCAGACAGGTGCCTGAATGTGGATGGAGGCATCTCACTTCAGCCTAGCTATTTTTGAAATGCCTAGCCTCAGTGTGTGAATTGATGGCATTTCAGTTGCAAAGAGCAGATGGTTCTCCCTGGTGATCCAGGACAGCTTTTCATGCATTAGTGTCAAAAATAGATCAAATGCCAGCTGTAGCTTTTTTGGGTCAGTAGAGGTGAATTCAGAGAGAGGTGGTGTAATATCACCACGTGCAGCAGCAGGGAAAAGAATCAGGTGTTCATTTTAGCAGCATAAAGTACCTTGAAATCATAGAATCAGAAAGTCATTACCTTTGGAAAAGACCTCTGAGATCAAGTCCAGCCATCAACCCAACACTACTGTGCCCACTAAAACACACCCCGGAGTGCCATGTCTACATGTTTTTGGAATACCTCCAGGGATGGAGACTCCACTGCCTCCCTGGGCAGCCGGTTCCACTGCCTTACCAAATGGCTTGAAATGCTGTTTCTTGTGCCGAGTGGGTCTCACTCAGCAGCAAACTGAATAACCTGATACTCTAAAAGTATTCTTTTGCATGGATTTAGCTTTTGACCTGGCACAATTCTGCATGAGAAGGTACAGAAAAGGGCTACAAGGATGATTAGGGGGAAAGGCTGAGGGAACTGGGGCTTTTTAGGCTAGAGAAGACTGAGAGGGGAATCTCATCAGTGCTCATAAATACTTAAGGGGTGGGTGTCAGGAGGGTGGGTCCAGTCTGCTTTCTGTGGTGCACAGTGACAGGACAGGAGTTAACAGGCACAACCTTGAAGTTCTATCTAAATATGAGGAGGAGGGTGCTGGAGCACAGGAACAAGCTACCCAGAGAGAGCCTCTAGACAACCTGCTTTAGGTGAATCTGCCCTGGCAGAGGGGTTGAACTGGGTGGTCTCTAGAAGTCCCTTCCAACCCTTACCATTCTGTAATTCTGTTTGCATCAAATTCTTGGAGGCAGCTTTGGCTGTGCTGTTAATAGGGCACTTGAAAGAAGCATGGTCTCTTGTCAACTCCATTATCTGGAGAACTCATTAAATTCAGTGGTGTTAAGCAGGGACTGGTTAACACCTGGGGCAGACGAGGGAGCTGCAGTGCCCTTGTTTGCCTTCCAAGGAAAGCTGGTTGTAGAGGTTGTGGTGGGAAGGCTGCTATGTTGATTCACCTATGAGCAGGCAGCATGAAGAGGTGTTTGAGGGTCTTTTGTGTTTATTAGAAGACCAGAGATGGTGTCCCCTTGTCACTGCTGCTTCTTGGTGCTGCTCACTGTACTTGTTCCTGAAGTTTAGTTGTACTCTCAGGGAGAAACTACAGACAGGGGTTGTGGTGACAGCAAGGATGATCTTTTTTTTATAGTTAATCAGGAGAATGCTATGATGCAGAAAGAAGAGAGCTGGCATCATTTAGAACCAAAAAAAGATGAATGTGTTGTGCATATGTAAGAAAGCTGGTCTGCAGGCACACCCTGCTGGTGTGCAGGGAGAGTGCAAAGGAATTGAATATAAATATATAAATTATGAGATTAAAATCCAAATTTCCTATTCCCTGTCTTTTAAAATCTGCTTCAGCTCCCCCCCCCCCCCCCCCCCCCCCCCGATGGTATCTCTCTCTTGGTTTTCCTTTCTGAGAACATGAGCAGTGATGCACCAGCTGCTTAGGAGGGATCTGTAGAAGTCAGGGAGGTTGCCTGATCTGGATGATTCCCAGTGCTTTTGGAAATGTCTACTGGATTTGGGGGTCTACCAGAACCACTTTTTCACATGTGTAGCTGAATTGCCTTGGATCTAAAGCAGGCTGTAGGTGACACCTCTCCATGCTCTAAGAGAGGTAATCAACACCACGAGCCCAACCTGGGTCAGGATTTTTCCACATGAAGAACATGACTGGGATAGGAACAGAGAGGGGAAAAAAAAACCCTAACAAACCAAAAACAAACCTGTTCTGTGATTCTGCTCTGGAATCTTTCCCAGATGCCCGTGTGATGATTGCCTCCATATGACTTTTCATTCCCCAAAAACCAGAGAAAAGAATCAGGGAAATAATGGTGCCTTTATCCCTGAACAAAATATCTGCAGTCATTTGGAAACAGTTATTGTGGTGGATTTCCGCCGGCAGACCTGCTGCTGTTACCAGTGTGACTGAGTTACCTGTGAGCAGGAAAGGGCTTCACATTGTGCCTGAGCCTCACAGGACAAACAATGCTGATGTTTTGAAGAGATGCAGGCTGTTCCATTTGAAACCTCTCAAGTGGAGCTGAAAATCATTGGGGTTTGGTGGTGGTGTTTGTTTTTTTCAGAGACATCAGACCCTTGTCCATTAGTTCTGGAGGGGCTAACTGCTTCCTTTTTTCCAGACACATATTTTCATATATTTTGGAGTCATAAGAGAGAGCTGCCGAGGGAGAGTGGGGTGGAAAAGACCTTTTGTTGCTGGTGTATGACCCCCAGGGAGCATTGCTGTCTGAGAATTAGCATCCACCAGGGTGTCTGCTCTCCTTGCCCCACCCATAATTTGGATAACAAGCCACATCCAGCTCCAGAGCCCTCAACACAAGAGAGATATGGACTCACTGGAGCAGGTCTCAAGGAGGGCCACAAAGATGATGAGAGGGCACCTCTTCTACACAGGCAAGCCAGAAGAATGGGGCTGTTCAGACTGGGGAAGGGAAGGCTCTGAAGAGACTCTAGAGCTACATGTCAATATCTGAAGGGATCTAGAGGAAGGCTGGAGAGGGACTGTTTAGAAGCGCTTGTAACAATAGGATGAGGAGCAATGGTTTGAAACTGGAGCAGGGCAGATTTCGATTGGGCATAAGAAAGAAGTTCTTTACAGTGAGAGTGGTGAAATACTGGGACAGGTTGTCCAGGGATGTGGTTGAGGCCCTGCCCCTGGAGACACTCAAGATCAGAATCACTGTGGCCGTGGGCAGCCTGATCTGTTTGGAGGTGTCCCTGCTGACTGCAAGGGGGTTGGACAAGATGACCTTTGAGGCTCCCTTCCAATCCAATGCAGTCTGTGAATCTGAGAAACCTGTTACCAGAACAACCCTGCCCATGATAGGTGGGTGCCCTACAACCCCCAGGCCCCCTGGCTGGGTTCATGATCAAGTTTGTTGGCCCTGGGTACATCAGTAGAAATAGACAAAGCCACTGGGTTCTTTTGGGTCCTGTCTGGTAACAAAAGTTTTGTCCTGGGGATGCAGGAATCTGCAGTTTGGACTTGTCCCTGTGAAATGGAGGGATTAGCCAGCTGGGTGAGCAGGCTGCATGAAGAGCTACTTAGGAAGCTCCTTGAAGACTAGGAGCCTCACCTAAAGGTAAGCCACATTTCCTTTGGCTATGTTGGGTTAATGGTTGGACTTGATGATCTTTCAGCCAGAGCAATTCTCTGATTTATTCTTACTGTGCCTGGTATAAATCATGCTCATGTGGCCTCCAAGTTTTTCTGACTTGTTGGAGGATATGATATTACAAGTTATGGTGCCTAACTCACTTCAAGGGAAAAAAAGAACTTCAAGGAAAATGTCATCATTAATGTGCTGACTGAACCTTCATTCACCTTTTTCTCCAGTACACCATGCTTGTGTTTGGAACTGGTTTGGAAACCCAAATCAGTTGGCTCCTGTGAGGCTGTATTTAGAGAATAGAATAGAATAGAATAGAATAGAATAGAATAGAATAGAATAGAATAGAATAGAATAGAATAGACCAGACCAGGTTGGAAGAGACCTTCAAGATCATCATGTCCAACCTATCATCCAACAACACCCAACCAACTAAACCATGCAACCAAGCACCCTGTCAAGTCTCCTCCTGAACACCTCCAGTGATGGTGACTCCACCACCTCCCCGGGCAGCCCATTCCAATGGGCAATCACTCTCTCTGTGTAAAACTTCCTCCTGACCTCCAGCCTGAACTTCCCCTGGCGCAGCCTGAGACTGTGTCCTCTTGTTCTGGTACTGGCTGCCTGGGAGAAGAGACCAACCTCTGCTTGTCTACAACTCCCCTTCAGGTAGTTGTAGAGAGCAAGAAGGTCTCCCCTGAGCCTCCTCTTCTCCAGGCTAAGCAGCCCCAGCTCCCTCAGCCTCTCCTCATAGGGCTTGTGTTCCAAGCCCCTCATCAACTTTGTTGCCCTTCTCTGGACTCATTCCAGCAAGTCAACATCCTTCCTAAACTGAGGGGCCCAGAACTGGACACAGTACTCGAGGTGTGGCCTAGCCAGTGCAGTGTACAGAGGCAGAATGACCTCCCTGCTCCTGCTGGCTACACTGTTCCTGATGTAGGCCAGGATGCCATTGGCCCTCCTGGCCGCCTGGGCACACTGCAGGCTCATGTTCAGCCTACCATCAACCAGCATCCCCAGGTCCCTCTCTGCCTGGCTGCTCTCCAGCCACTCTGACCCCAGCCTGTAGCACTGCATGGGGTTGTTGTGGCCAATGTGCAGAACCCAGCACTTGGATGTGTTAAATCTCATGCTGTTGGACTCTGCCCGTCTGTCCAGCCTGTCGAGGTCCCTCTGCAGAGCCTCTCTACCCTCCAGCAGACCAACTCCTGTCCCAAGCTTGGTGTCATCTACAAATTTACTACACTCTGAGAACTCTGAAACTTGTATCCCTTTCACATCCATAACCCATTTTGCCCAGAAAGGAGGACTTCACCTTCATGAACAAATTGGTTTTCCATTAAGGAGGAGCTTGGGTTGGACCCTGAATCTTGAAGTGTGCTATCAGCTTATACCTGTAGGTTGTGCCTCTGGACAGCTTTTCACATCAGCTACAACTGCTTTGCCGTGTAAAATTACTCACTTCCTATCTTCTGACAGATTATATCTGTTGAGGAAATGATTAATGGCTTGTATTTACTTGATTACCTTTGCATTTGTATAAACCTATAATGAGCTTATAATAAATGGGGGGGGGGGGAAGGAGGAGGAGAGGAGATAGCCACAGCAAATTCACTGTCACATATAGCCCCAGCCTCAACAATCTGTGCAGAGATAGGCTTGTGTTTGATCATGCCAGCAGTGTGCTAAGTACTTCAGAGCCTGAGAAGGCAGATCTTTGCCCTTGCAGATCAAACAGCTATTTGGTGGGAAGGGCAGCAAGGAAGGAGTTTGGGCAGTAATGTTACTGCTTGCATCATGAACACTTGGGGGAAATGCTGGGGCTGATCCATACTTCTGTGGCTGAGGGGGTGGGGTGTGTGTATGTGTGCGTGTTTTGGTTTCACCTGTTTTTCCTGATGAAAGAGCCCTGTCAGTGGCCACACCTGCCTATGGGCCAGGTTTCAAGCCTTCTGAAGTACAGTGGAGATGGCTTTGCTGTTGTAGTAAGGAAGGGTTGTGACTCGTGCTGCTAAAAGGAGCTTGGATGTGGCAGGTGCAGGAGGAAATAGGCTCCAAACAAGCTGAATTTGGTTACAATAAGGTTTAATTTGTTTTGCTTAATGACTTTAGGGAGGAAAAAAAAATATCCCTTGTTTCTGCATATCTAGTTTTTATTGTTTCTACAGTATTTTCCCTCCTCAGCTCTTCTCCTTTCTCACACACACACAAAAGTTATTTGGGACGAATTTATCAGTGTCATGGTGGTACTTGAGGTACCAAGTGCACCACAACTCTCCTCCTCACACTACAAACCCACCAGTCAGACCCCATTTTTATTGTCCTCCAGTAGCATTTATGTACTTCAGGCCTTTGTTCTCATTGCTGTGATAGCATTTTTATGACAACCCATAAAAGCCATGGGAGATCCTACACACCCAGCCTCCCATAACACAGTAGCCCTGGCTGTTATCTAGAGTGAAGCACACGCTGATGTGCAAATACCTTGGATTGTGATGAGATTAATTTGGGGTGGAGCAGCAAATCCCCCGTTGACTGCACATGCCTAGGCTCATGTGCTGTGGCAGCCCTTCTCTTCCAGCTTCCTCCTCCTTGCTGCATAGCTATTTTGCTGGGAAGGAAAAAGATCACATGACTCTAGAGGAAGAGACTGTTCTGTGCTGGTTTTCAAAGCACACATCAGTGTCCTTTCAAGAAGGAAACGCTTGGTAAGTTGATGTTCCACCAAGCAGATAACAAATAAAGAGGGTGAGCAGCCACAAGGTGGCAAATTTCAACTTGTCCCTTCAGCTGACATGACTCCCCCCCCCCCCCCCCCCCCCGCCATGACATTATTCCAAGAGAATGTTCCTGGGATTTGAGAAACCACCACATAACTAATGGCATTTCAGCTTCAGAAGTGAGTCATCTCCAAGCGAAGGAGCACACAATGACCCCTTTCAATTGCCTGGCAGAGCAGGGTGACTTGCATTTGCAGCTCCAGCTGTCAACCTCTAAGCAGACCAGTGGCAGGCGTACAGAAAAATCAATGGGGATGTTGCTCTTCATTTCCAAATGAATGATCAATTCTGCTCTTTTGCTGTCCCAGAGGAACTGCTATTGCCTAGGCAGAGGAGGCTGAAGGCTAAAGATACTCTTGGCTGCTGGCTTGCTATCCTCAGCTGCCCTGTCTGCTGCAAATTCTCATCTTTTCTGTGGCCCTGCTTTGATAGTTTATTGAATCTGTGCCCAAAACTGAATTTGGGCTAAAGATTTTCTTTGGGAACAGCACATTTTTTAAGGCAAATGTTTAATCCATTCTAAAAAGCAGTGAGATGTTAATTGTTTCAGGGTTAGGAAGGTTGACACGGAGTAATTTTACCCAGAGCAACACAATCATGTGCAGAACAAGGTCCAAACTTCCATCTCTGCAGCTTCTTAAAAATTTAGGAATCACATCCCCTGGCCTGAGCCTTATCAGTTTAGGTATGAACATGATCAAACTTACACCTGTTATCCAGCTGGAGTGAAGTATAGATAGATAGGTACTCACCTTCTGAATAATCTTCTGTCCCTTCTTTTTGCTTCTTGGGGTTTCTACTGCAGAAACTGGGGTGCATCAAGAAGAGTGTGACCAGCAGGTCGAGGGAGGATCATCTCCCTCTCTACTCTGACCTAGTGAATCCACATCTTAAGGACTTGGTTCGGTTCTGAGCTCTCCAGTTCAAGAGAGACAGGCAACTACCAGAGAGAGTCCAGTGGGGGCTACAGAGTGCTGAAGGGATTGAAGCATCTCTGTGAGGAGGAGAGGCTGAGAGACCCAGGGCTGTTTAGCCTGGAGAAGAGCAGCCTGAGAGGAGATCTTTTCAATTCTGATCCATAATCTAAAGGGTTGGGGGCAGGAGGATGGGGCCAGACTCTTCTCAGTGCTGTCCAGTGACATGACAAGGAGCAATGAGCACAAACTGGAGCACAGGAAGTTCCACCTAAGATGAGAAGAAACTTCTTTGCTATGAGGGTGCCAGAGCCCTGGAGCAGGCTGCCCAGAGAGGTTGTGAAGTTTCTTTCTCTGGAGATATTCCCAACCTTTGTGATCCTGGGCAACCTGCTGTGGGTTTTAGCAGGGAATTTGGACCAGAAGATTCCCAGAAGTCTCTTCCAAGCCTCACCATGCTGGGATTCTGTAATTTGAAGCACTTGCCATTTTCCAGTTACTGTGCAGTCCCTGGACTGGAGACAGTAGCTGGTTTTGGCTAAAGGCTCAAAGGGGAGTTCCTTGGGCTGGTGCACACTGTTACCTTTTCTCTGGTACCCTTTGTGAGAGGGCTTCTGGGAGGGTTGAATAAGGACCCAACCCCATCTCCTGGGCATTGTTTGATGGGGCATTCCCTATTTTCTGTAATGCTTACATGACTGTAATGGACAGGGATCAGGACAGAGCTCTGTCGAGTTAAGCACTGAATGAACATGTGATGGAGACAGGGGCTGAAGAGTTTGCAAGCTATTGTTGGTGGTACAAATGTTACACACTCTCTGCACTCTTTGGGTTGGGGGGGATGGGCTGGTGGCTTTTTGTTGTTTTGGTTTGGGGTTTTTTGGTTTTTTTTTTGAATGGTGAAGTCAGCTGGCATTTAGCAAAGGGAAAAAAAGGAATTCTGTTGTCTTCAGTTTGACACTGGTACAATGGATATCAGAGAGCAGGACTATTTTTGCAATGGGGACTAAAGACTAAGGGAATGGCTAAGCCCAGCTGAGCCTGGAGCTTTGCCTTTTTAGGGAACTGCTGTAAAGTGCAGCTCTCCAGCGAGCCTCTCCTCGGCAGAGAAATCCACAGAGCAACGTGGTGATGTGTCAGAAAGGAGGTTGGAGGGGTGGCCAGAAAACCCACACTCCTTTAAATAACTCTGGAAAACTTCAGCATGAAGGAGGCCACCAGCTTCCCTCTGAGGAACAGTGTGTGCAGTCATGCCAAAGAAACATCTCCAAGTTTGCCTCTACAGGAGGCTTCTCTGTAAGAGCCAGTGCAAAGAGTTTCTGTTGCAGAGTGGTGCTTTAGCTGATTTCTCCTCAGCTGGAAGCTATAAACACCTTTTGGACTGCCAGGCACTTTCAGCTGGATGGGGGGAGCTCCTTCCCCTGGTTTAGGGAATATTCCTAGCTCTAGTTCTGCATAACCATCCCATCAAAGCTGTCTTCTGCAACCCCTGGGGCAGATAATTCATGCTGTGGTCCATAAGAGCCTCATAGAATCATGAAGGTTGGAAAAGAACTCTAAAATCATCAAGTCCAACCAACAACGCAGCACCACCATGCCCACTACACCATGTTCTCAAGTGCCATGTCTACATGTTCCATCTCCAGACACACCTGAGCAGCCTGTTCAAGGGGAAAACTGCACCTAGGGCAGGGCAGCCCTCAATATCAATATAGGCTGGGGGGTTGTGAGATTGAGAGCAGCATTGCAGAAAAGGACTTGAGGCTGCTGCTGGGTGAGAAGCTGAACATGAGCCAGCAATGTGCACTTGCAGCCCAGAAGGCAAATGTCATTCTGGGCTGCATCAAAAGCAGCGTGACCAGCAGGTCAAGAGAGGTGATTCTGCCACTCTGCTCTGCACTGGTGAGACCTCACCTGGAGTACTGCATCCAGCTCTGGAGCCCTCAGCACAAAAGAGTAAGGAACCTGCTGGATTGGGTCCCAAAGAGGGCTGTGAAAATGATCAGAGTGCTGGGCACCTCTCCTATGAAGACAGGCTGAAAGAATTGGGGTTGTTCAGCTTGGAGAAGAGAAGGCTCTGGGGAGACCTTAGATCTACATTTCAGTATCTGAAGGGGACCTACAGGAAGGCTGGGGAGGGACTGTTTAGAAGCGCTTGTAACAATAGGATGAGTGGCAATGGTTAAAAACTGGAGCAGGGCAGGTGTAAACTGGTCAGCAGGATGACGTTCTTTACAATGAGAGTCGTGAAACACTGCAACAGGTTGTCCAGGGATGTGATTGAGGTCCCGTCCCTGGAGACATTCAAGATCAGAATCACTGTGGCCGTGGGCAGCCTGATCTGTTTGGAGGTGTCCCTGCTGACTGCAAGGGGGTTGGACAAGATGACCTTTGAGGCTCCCTTCCAGCCTGATGCAATCTGTGGATCTGTGTGAATGTGTGAAGTGGGCTGATAGGTCCTTTCTTGTGCTATGGGTCCCTTCCCGAGTTAAGACAGTGTTGGAGAGACAGCAAAGACCCTTTGCAAAGAAAGAGTGCTGGCTCAGCCAGGAAGGTAGTACAGACCTTTGAATTCAAAAGGTAAGCAGCTGTGAAACGTTCCTGAGGCCTAAATGTGAGCAGACATCCACAGCACCAGTTTTGTTTGAAGCATAATCAATTTAAATAGATCTGCTAATGTCTGCCACAAAGCCATGCAACTCCCCTGGGTTTTTGGCATCTTGGCTGCAAGGCAGCAGTCGCAGAGGTCTTTCTGGGACGGGGCAGGATGAAACACAGCTTTGATGGGAGAGTATAAGGTCAGCTTTGTACAGAAGGCAGCCTCTCAAAGCAGAGCATTGTGGCAGCGCTCCAGCTCCCAGCTCTGCTTGTGCTTCCTCCGGTGCTGTGGTCCTGGGCCAGTGAAACATGCTGTCAGACAGAAAAGGCATTTTCAGATGAGCAGATGCGAGGAACTTGCCTGGCTTGTTTTAGAAGGGCCAAAACTGAGAAACCACCACCAGCTTGTTGTGTGCAGACCATCATCCAACAGAAGCCCTTCACCTGATCTTACCTGGTGTTAAGCCCAACTCTGAAGACCACAACACAGGGCAGAGACTTCCAACATTTTGGGAATTCATCCTCATCAGGCTCTCTGCTTTGGAGTTTAAATGGATCCTTCCTGAAGGCAAGAGGTACCTCCAAAGGAAAGTGTTTAGTGCAGATCATCAGAAATGCTCTGAACCTAGGTATTGCTTTGGGGGGAGCAGGTTCAGAACACAACTTGAGGGCAAGTGGTCATGTAACTTGTGAGAGCACCTGCCTACCATTCGCTGCTGTGACTAGGTATGGGTGATGTTACTCTGGCACATAGCCATAGAGATGGGATAAATTTAGGAGGCTGCAGGAGAAGGGCTGTTTTCAGATAGCTTTGAAAGGCTATGGGGAAGATTTGCCTTTGCTTGTATTAGAGAGGGTTATGTTTGGTCTCTGACTTGGAAAAGAATGTAAACATCTTGTGACTGAGGAGAAGAAATTGGGCAGAATTTGGTTGGACGTGTTAAAATATTGGTTTGTTATTTTAGCCTATTGTATGCCTTAGTTACACACATGCCAGTAGAAAATAACCAATTAAGATGTAATAATAATAATAATAATAATAATAATAATAATAATAATAATAATAATAATAATAATAATAATAAACAACTAGGTTGGAAGAGACCTTCAAGATCATCGTGTCCAACCCATCAACGTGACACATGTGCCTTCTGATAGACTATATAACTTTGCTGTATAATGTAGTAAATGTCTTTGCCTGCTTACATCTTGTCCTGGAAGCTGTGCTCAGGGTGGTTGAACACCTAGACAGCAACAAATGCTGATCCACGACAGCAACGCTGTATTGCAACAGGAGGCACTGATAAAAAGCTGGCACTAGGAAATGACAGCTGCAACTCCCCTCACTATAGGAGCAATGGCATAAAATACTAACTACAAATACAAACATCTGTGCATGGAGAAACTTTATTTGTGCAGGAATATCTGATATCCAAGAGCTCAATTAGGTCTGATGATTGAGCCTAAAGTTATACTTCAAGAGCAGCCTTCAGAAGTGCAAAGATGTCTCCCCACATACTGAAGTGGCTCTTTGGAGGTCTGAAGCATCACCCACTAAGCACAGGTGCAGGAACATTGCACATTGCCAAAATCTCTCAGCAGGTTTTAGCAAAACCTAAATGAATGTAAATTAAAGCAATCCTTATCCTATCCCCATCAGTACTTAGTGCAGAGTCCTTTCTCCCAGTGGCACTGCACTGTGTGCTGGTGGTATCTAACCACCTGTGTGGGAGCAAGCCACACTAGAACCTGTCAGATCTTGTCCCTCAGGAAAGTTAAACCTGTATGCTTCCATCTGGGGCTGGAGTTAATGATTTTCCTCAGATGCAAGCTACATGTTTCTGAGAAAACAGCAACAAATATACATTTCTGTTCTGGACATATGTCCCTGTGTCTGAACATGAGCTGCTAATGAGTAACTTCAGCACGTGGCTGGGGAAACAGGGCATAAGCTCTCTGCTGTGAGTCTTGGTTAAAACCCTCAGTTTCATCTTTTGAAAGTATGGCAATGTCTTAAAAAACCCAAAAAAATGTAAGCATTTTTTTTTCTAACCTGTGCTTTCTCTGTGAGCTTTTCCTAACCACTCTTCTCCACCCTCAGTGTAGCTTTTTGGAGTGGACAATCATGCAGATGTGCTGTTTCAGTCTGAATCTGCCCTGCTCAATCTTCAATTCATTCCCCCTCATCTTATCACTTCAAGCCCTTGTAAAAAGACCCTTCCTGGCTTTCTTGCAGGCCCTCTTCAGGTACTGGAAGGCTGCTCTAAGGTCTCCCCAGAGTCTTCTTTTCTCCAGGCTGAACAGCCTCAACTCTCTCAGCCTGTTCCCATAGTGGAGGTTCTCCAGTCCTCTGATCATCTCTGGACCCACCCCAGCAGCTCCATGCCCCTCTTATGCTGGGGGCAGCAGAACTGGACAAAGTACTGTAGGTGGGGTCCCATGAGAGCAGAGGGACAGAATCCCCTCCCTGTCCTGTTCACAGTTTTTCATGCAGCCAGGCACATAGTTGCCATCTGGGCTCCCAGTGACCACTGCAGGCTCATGTTCAGTTTTTTATCAGCTGACACCCCCAAGTCTTTCTCCTGCATGCCAAGTGCTGTTGCACACTCTAGCAAGGTAATTTCTCTGCCAAAGGTGGAATTTCCTTCCAAACGTGGTGTGAGGAGCAGCTGATGGAACTGAGGTTGTTTAACCTGGAGAAAAGGAGGCTGAGGGGAGACCTTATCACTCTCTACAAGTGTCTGAAAAGAGCTTGGAGCCTGATGGAGTTTACCTTTTTTCTCCCAGGTAACAAGCAGCAGGATGACAGCAAACAGCCTCAAGGTGCTTCAGGGGAGGTTTAGGTAGGTAGGTGTATTTTGGCTGTGTTGATACACACTTCCCTATCCAGACAGCTCTGTAAATAATGTTTGTGGTATGAATCTCGTCTGGTGCTGCCACTCTAGGAGGGGATGATAACTAGCAAGTCAGTTAAGTTGCTGTACATGCATCTTTTGGTGGCTTCACCATCTTGTGTGTTCTGTATGTCAATGCTGACTCTGGGCAGCAAGAAAGAGAAGAATGTTCCTTTGGTGCTGCCCAAGCACATGAGTTACACCGGACACAGGCAGTATTAGGAGATGACTCACAGGATGCTATGTCAGCTATGTGACCTTGGGAGCTGGGGCTTGGAGCTGGTCAGAGGGCACAGACCAGCTTGCTTAAGATAGCTTGTACTTTCTTTGTTATTGTCATTGTCATGCATTCTCTTTCATGTCATGGCTGATGTCTTCTACATGTCCTGAAGTACCTGAGGAAGCACTTGACCTCTGGTAGTCCTCTCAGCAGAGACTGACTACTGAAACAAGCATCTCATCTACTTTGCCTCTGTCAGAGCTCTTGGGATGATTTTGCACATCCAAAAATGCAAGTGGTTGAGAACACCATCCCTGTTACTGCAAATGCCTTCCAGACACCAGGCATTGCATCTGTGTTGCTACAGCTATAGCATTACAGCCTCTTTTATCATGCAGCCTTTTTGGGGCAGGGAAAGCTTGCTTTGTGAATTTGCAGCACTGTCAGACAGCTGGAAGCCCTCACTTCATTTATCTTCAGCCCCTGGAAGTGCTGATGGCCATCAGCCAGGCTGCAAAAGATGGCTGCTAGGTGAGGATGGTCATGCCACTCTCCCAGCAGCATCTAGGAAGGATGTTTTTGTGGTAAGGGGGAGCCAGGCACATAGCACAGGTCCATGGACAGCTGAGAACACCAAGGGGAAGCCTCATCTGGTTTGATCCTTTGAGTTTAGAGCCAAAGAGCTGTAGGGGTTCATGAGCACATCAGTCCTGCATGCAGGAAGGCTGCCCAGAAGTGTGGAAACATGCCAGTAACTCTTATTTCAAGTGCCTGAATAGGTCATATCTGTGGTGTAACAGTCTGAGCCACGCTCACTTCTGTATCCTCCCCGCGTCTGACCCAGCACTGCCACAGGCATCCAAGAAATCCTTTCTACTGAGTCACAGAAGGGACTCTGTTGTGTAACATAGGGTTTGCACTCTGTCATGGCTTCCACAGAGGATTAGGAGAGCATCTGCACTTTCCCCAAGCTAATCCTCAAGTATTCTAGCACAGCCACGGATGCCAGCCTTCATGAGGGTGTCCCCAACAGCATAAAGTGAATGAAAGTGACACTGAAGCCCTGTTGCACAGGCACTTGCCAGGAAGAGCCAGCAACCTCCAGTGTCCAGCTGCTTCTAATTATTCCCATTTCCTGGATAATGGTGTTCATTTCCTTTCAGATTTTGCTTGTCTGGGAACACATTAACATCTGTTCCCCCAGCTTTTGTGAAAGGTGAACTTCCTCTTGGCAGAAAAAGCTTTTAAAGGCTCCTTTCATTGGTTTTTCTGTTTTCCCCCCCTTGGTTTGTGTAGGTTTTTCTGTCGTTCTCAGAACAATTGCTTTAAGCAAGGTTTAGCCCTGAAAGACAATGATAAAATGAGAAGCTTTTCTTTCTGCTTGGCTATTTGCTGAACAATTTCTGCTTCTACTGATTCATGACACCACCTCCAGCTCTGAAAGCTCAACTGCCCTCCCCTCATGGTGTCCACCCCTCATGGTGTCCACCCCTCATGGTGTCCACCTTCCCTCCCCTTGGTGTCCATCTTCCCCCCATGTCCACCTTCCCCAGTGTCCCAGGCAGCATGCACAGCACTGATGGCTGTATCTGTGCCAGAAGCAGAGCTCCCATGTGCTGCCTCGTGTCTCACAAAAGCTGAACAGATTGGCAGTGCCACTAAAACATAGCCATGTGGTAGCCAACTCTACTGAGGATGGAGAAAATGCCAGGGAAATAAATCTTTCCCACACAGAGGTGTGCACGATCTGCTGCACTAGGGAGAGTAAAAATGGAAACAATGAGAGTGAGCGGGTTATGTGCTGAGTAAAAAACCACCTCTTTAAATGGGTGCTCTTCTTTAAGCTTGCACTTAAAGACTGCTAGATTAATGGAATGGTTTAGGTTGGAAGGGACCTTAAAGATCATCTAGTTTCAACACCCCTCCCACAGGGAGGTATACCTTCCACTAGAGCAGCTTGCTCAAGGCCTCATCCAACATAGCCTTGAACATCTCCAGGGAAGGGGCATTCACAACCTACCTGGGCAATCTGTTCCAGTGTCTCACCACCCTCACTGTAAAGAATTTCTTCCTAATCTCCAGTCTAAATCTGCCCTCCTCAAACTCTAATCCATTGCCTCTCATCCTATCACAACAAGCCCTTGTAAAAAGTCCCTTCCCAACTTTCTTGTAGCCCCCTTCAGGTACTGGAAGGCTGCTATAAGATCTTCCTGGAGCCTTCTCTTCTCCAAGCTGAACAGCCACAACTCTCTCAGCCTGTCCCCATAGGGCATGTGCTCCAGTCCTCTGATCATATTCATGGCCCTCTTCTGCACCAGCTCCAGCACTTCTATGCCCCTCTTATGCTTGGGGGCCCAGAATTGGATACAGTAGTGCAGGTGGGGCCTCATGAGAGCAGAGCAGAGGGGCAGAATCACTTTCCTTGTCCTGCTGGTCACTCTTCTTTTGATGCAGCCCAGGACATGGCTGCCTTCTAGTCTGCAAGTACACATTGCTGGCTCACACACTGACAAGAGTTCTGGGTTATTTCTCTGTTAGCAGAATATGGCATCATTTCTCCACAGAATCACTTATGGAGAATTGATCATGGAGGTTTTGCTTAAAATAAAAACTAATCCACTAGGTTAAAAATGCTCCCTTCTTCAAGATGACCAATAATGCCATTCCTCATCACTGTACTAGATAGATCCCTTTAAGGAGGAAGAGAAATGGTTAAGAACAATTTCATCCTCCTGCCACTCACATCTAAAGAATTTCAAGCACCTTATTTTCTTGCTGTCTTGAGCAGAAGACTACCATCTGCTACAGCTTCTTGGCCTCTCTTTGGGCACTACATGGCCAAAGAATTCCAAGCACTTCACTCTCTTACTGCCTTCACCAGAAGCCTAGCATCTCCTACACCTTTCCAACCCCTCTCTTTGGGCATGACCTGGCCTTTCAACATACTCAATCCCGTGGACTGTTTCCTAGGAGAGACTTTTGGGCATCCTGCCATCCCTCTGCCCACTCCACTTTGAGATAATGTGTAACAGACTGCTGGGCCTTCTGGAAATAGCCTTCTCCACTTGTTTGCAGGTCCAGTCTGAAAGCTTCAGAGAGGTGAAGGTTAAGCAGTTCAAGTTCCAGCTGGAATAAGCAGGCTGACTTTATTCCTGAACTCTGAAAAATGCATTCAAAGGTTACACCTGTAACTTCACAGCACAGCTGCATCTTACACATGCCCTTGCACTCAGAAGACCAGTAGATAGCAGAGGTTTGGAGAAACTAGCCTTGTCTTGCTATGAGTGACCTGAAGCCAGCCTGCTCTGCCGCTGCTGCTGCTCTTTTTGGAACGCAATATTCCCTATGCTGAGTTTCAACAGTGCTTAGAATTTGGTTCATGACTATCCAGCAAGGGGACAGCCTTCCAGTGACTACACAAGGGGAGGTGCCCCTGGATATGCAGCCATCTCACACATGCGATGGTCTTCCAGTTTTTAACATGTAAGTCTCGAGATACCAATAAATGTTCCCTAAACATCATTTCTGTCCTCTGCACCCTTGTAAGCAGAGCTGTAATGCCCCTCAAGATGCTCACTCCTTTTCGCCTCCCTGTGCTGTCTGCGAGAGGGTGTCAGTGCCAGTTGTGTGCGATCTATTCAGGGAAGCAAAAACCATGCCGGCAATCTTTTTTCAGAACTCCTGCGTGGGAAGAGCCCCATTCCTCGTGGCTTTCTTTTTCCCAACAACCACTCAAGCCAGTGGAAAGCCTGAGCAGAGCTGAATGCCGTTCAGCTGGGGTGCATTGAGCATCCAGAAGTGGTACAAACTCTCGGGAAGTGATCAGCGGCGTTCCTTCCCCAAGGACTGGGTCACGGGGTGCAGCTGGTGGATGTTCCAGTTCATTAGCTTCATAAGTTAATGGTTCTTGTTAGGCAAATTTTTATAGAGACGTAAATTAACCTGTTCCTTGTTAGCCATTAGAATGAAGGGGATAATCTGTAGATTCAGGATGTTTGTAGAAGGTTATTACTCACTGGCACGTGGATTTTGATTGGATATTTCCACTTCTAGTAATCATTAACAGCTACTGGTAGTTTAATAATTACTTTTTTATTACCAAGGGTAGAAATGATATGGTTCTACAACAAGGTAGATTGTATAAACCATACTGAGCAGCTATCATCTTTCTCTTTAATCATACTGCTGTGCAAAGAGGCAAAACTTTCTGCTGCTTCTGCTTTTTCAGCTTTGCATTTCACCTTTAACAGCAATAAAATATGTTGACATATTAAACAAGACAACTAACAGGTACAGAAGAACAAAATGAGTCAGTCACTATTTAAACTCCTCCTTTTAGGTTATGCTTTCTCTATTGAAGTATATAGGTCAAATGACAAACAGATACAACTTGGAAGACAGATAACCAGAGGAAGAACTTGCAGGAAGGTACAAGGTGAGATAAACTGAGCAGTAGAAATGCATCACAATACATGTCATGAAAGGCCAAGAAATAAACTAGATGGACTGCTTGGTTAAAGATGACTGAATGGGAAGACATGTGCTCTAATTTAAGAGTTCTGGTGCAGTAAGTAAAAGCTGGGGAGGAAATGGGAAAGCAGCTGGGTGATGGTTTCCTAAGCATAGACACATGAGTAATTACATGGGTCTCTTCTGTTTGCCCTGTGGCCCAAAATACTCTACACAGCTAATTTTTAATTTGTTTTCTTAAAGTCTTTTTGGCTCAAAATATCCTTCCTCATAAAGTTTGGTTCTGGGCTCATCACTCAGACTTTGTTTTATCAAAGTTTATCCTCAAGTGTCTAATGAGACTTGAGTCTAATGCAGCATGTTAGAAGACCAAAAATCAAATGGGCCACTGGTGGACACTACTAGATTTGTTCTTCAAGGTAGGTTCATGATGACTCAAGTGATTACTGTAGGCTATTACATGGTTAAAGTAAGTGCAAGTGTGTGGCAGGATAAGGGGTGTTCTAGTAATAGTAGGGCCATTCATATTTCATCCTAAAATCCTGGCCAGATCCCTTTGCAGAGCAATGCTCCCACCAGTTTAGTGTCATCTACAAATTTACTGAAGGTGCACTTAGTTCCCTTGTCCAGTTCATTGATAAAGGTATTAAAGAGAACTGGCCCCAGTACTGATCCCTGAGGAGCAACTCTTGTGACTGGCCACCAAGCAGATTTAACTCCATTCTCCACCACTCTTTGGACCTGACCATCCAGTCACTTCTCAACACAACAACAAGTTTACCCATCCAAGCCATGAGCAAACAGTTTCTCCAGGAGGATGCTGTGAGAAACAGTGTCAAAAGGTTTACCAAAGTCCAGATAAACAACATCCACAGCCTGTCCCTCATGGATTAAGCAGGTGACCTTGTCACAGAAGGAGATCACGTTGGTTAAGCAGGACCTGCCCTTCATGAACCCGTAAGTCCAACTGTCAGCATTACTGTGACCACTAAATCATGTCCCTAAGTGCCACATCCACATATTTATTATTTTTCAACATCTCCAGAGATGGTGACTCCACCAGCTCTCTGGGCAGCCTGTTCCAATGTCTGACCACTCTTGCAGGAAAGAAATTTTTCCTAGTATCCAACCTGAACCTCCCCTGGTGCAATTTGAAACCATTTCCTCTTGTCACTGGTTTACTTGAGAGAAGACACTAACCGCCACTCCACTACAAGATCCTTTTGGGGAGCTGTAGAGAGCAATGAGGTCTCACCTGAGCCTCCTCTTCTCCAGACTAAATGATCCCAGCTCCCTCAGCCACTCAATATGATTGTTATCCAGACAGGATAGGTTAGGATACACAATGGTTAGACTTCACAATTTGTTATTTGTCTGAAGCTCTGCTCACTGATTGAGGTACCAAAGGAAATTTAAGTATTCTAAACACCCAAGCACTTGCTCATGGTTTAAAAATGGCCTGTGACGGGAAGGCTGTGGAGCTTGCTGTCTGACAACACCCCTTTCCTGTGGTACAAGGCCAAGTACAGAGAGAGAGAGAAACTAAATGATCAACATTTCTTGACTACTGCTCTTCCTTTGAGTCATCCCATGGCACATGTAATTCAAAGCTCCTCAAGACACCTTTTGCACATTTATTATGTGAAATTCCTCCTTCTCAGAGAGGAGAATTATCACTCGTCAATTTTTAACCCAGGCTGTTTCATTGGTGCAGTTTACAGTATGTCCCAGTTCAAAAGTTGCCTCATAAGAACTGAGGGGGTGACAAGCCACGGCATGTGCGTGGGATCAAGTGACTTTGCCACCAGAGATCAGTCATGTTAGAAACAGTCAGAATTTCAGCAGTACAACCCAGTCAGATAAGGCATGAGCCCACATAATTTGGTCTAATACTGCTATGGAAACTATGCTGAGGGCTAAGAATACTACTTTAAAAGTAGAGATTCTGTTCTTTTGTGTTTTTTTCCATCATTTCCTCACTTCAGTGAGAGCTGTTTCAAGCCCTGTCTGAAAAGATGGAGCATTGTGGAGCAGTTACATAGGATCATAGAATTCGTTGGGTTGGAAGGGACCTTTAATGGTCATTTAGTCCAAACTCCCTGCAATCAGCAGGGACATCCTCCACTAGATCAGGTTGCTCAGAGCCCTGTTGAGTCTGACCTTGAATATCTCCAGGAACAAGGCCTCAACTACCTCCCTGGGCAACCTGTTCCACTGTTCACTACTCTCATGGTAATGAGCTGCTTCCTAATGTCCAAGGTGTTGGGAAGACATGCTGTGACAACAGTTAATGAAGGAAACACAAATCTTGTGCTTGCACAAACATTCCAAAAGCACCAAAAATACCTCTCAAGAATTTTGAATATTTGTCTTCTCGGAAGTCAGGCTGAACATGGAAACATTTAAGCACTATTTTAAAACCATGATTCATAGAATAATAGCATGGCTCAGGTTGGAAGGGACCTCAGAGATCATCTACTCCATCCCCCTTGCAATGGGTGGGAACACCTCGCAACTAGACTCATCTGCTCAAGGCCTCATCCAGTCTGGCCTTAATTTCTCCATTTTGTTTTTACATCTCTGAATTCAGCGTTGCAGATCTTCAGTGCCCCTGGCCTATTGCTGTGGAACCGTTAAAAAGCCTTTGTCTAAAGAGTAAATACCCTTGGAGTGCTGAGGGTACATTGTGTGCCTCTGGTAGCATAACTGCAGCCACCAGCAACCTGTTGGCACCCCCACTGGTACCAAGCAAATCTGCTTTGCTGTGCTTCCTTGCCTTCTTCCTTCAAAGTTACATCCTTCAAGAGTTAAAAAACATCAGGTATTTTCCCGTTAGTCTTTATGGGACTGTTTGTTTCTGAGTCAACAAGAGACATAAGAGTCTTGCAACCTGCAAGAAACCCATGGTGGCTGCAAAGGATGGCTGAGCCCTAAGTCACCTGAGACATCTGTTCCTCTTCCCTCTGTGCAGCAGCGGAAATGAGAACATGCCAAAAATATCAGGGCAGAAAGAACCTTGTGGCTTTGCTCATTAGTTTGCCATTTCAGAAGTGCCTGGGTTTTTGTTCGGGTTACTGTTTTTCCTTGCTGCACTTCATCAGAGTGGTTTCTGCGTATTCCAGAGGAGCCTTCTAGAGGTTGGAGACTTTTAACCTGTTTGGATCGCTACTTGTGATGAGAAAGTTTCCATTACTGCTTGTTTTGCTTGCTTGATTTTTACCTTGGTTTTGTTTTGCTTTGCTTTTTGTTGCTTTTTCTTTTCCCCCTCTCCAGGATGGGTGGAAAGGCTTTTCCTCTAGGTCTGTGTGTTCTTGCAAGCTTCAGTGTCTATGTGATTATGAGGAATTTCAACCTCAGTTTGTGAAAGGGCAAGTCCAGATGTGTGAAATAAGATTTTCCCTACATGGGACCATTAGATGAGATTCTCTAGTGTGTCTTTGCTTGAAAGATTGCATCTCTCCAAGTGCTGGAATTCAGACCTGAAAGCAACCAGCTTGGGATGAGTCATGGCTGTCATCTCCATCACTTTAGGGTTGGGGGGGGGAGGAAAGGGCACACACAGATGGTAATGATCCAGTTTGTGGTCAGCCTAAGTGCTCTGACCTTTACTTAAGTGCAGGCAACAATTTTATGTTCTCAGAAGCAGCTAGACATGAATTCACAGACCCCCCTGAGCTCCTAGGTGCTCTCAGGCACGACCAGCACAGACATCTGGGGTATGATGGAGCAGCCAGATAACATTATTGCTTGTTTCTATTTGCTAGAACAAGGTTACCAAGGTTAGTATTTGAGGACAGGGAACAGGCACAGAAGATCCAAGCTTTCTCCCACACACTAGGCTGCTGTACTATTAAGAGCTGGATTGCATTTGGGCAGGTGTCATCAGAATTAAGAATCAAATATGATTGTGGGTGGAATTTATGGGATTTGTTAACTATGACTTAAGCATATTATAGTACAAATCATGAGCAGCAGTGTGCTGGATGCAGCACAGGATGCTTCTCTGGTAGGTAAGCTGATGGTGAATGTTCTGACATGTAAAGAATTTTGCATCAGAAAAGTCCTATAACTGACAATGTGCATGGGGAACAATGGTTGCGTCTCACTGGTGAAGACGAAAGGAAATGAGTTAACAAAGAGAGTAATGGGGAAAAAATGTGCCTGTCTTCACAGATCACCCTCACTAAACCTACTTCTATTGCATGCTTGCTCTGCCATATACGCTAGAAAACATCTCATATTGGCTCTCAGTTATGCTAGGAATGTCTCAGGCACTCCTAGTCTCTTTTTACGTTGGTCTCAACAAAACCCCCAAATATTCTTGTTGCTTTCATTTGAATTAATTCCTCATTGACCTTATTTCTCTGGAATTAATATGATGAGAAATTATCTATAGTCTCACTGATGCACTATATAGGGATGATTATTTTGAATTGTTGCTGTTCCTTACCATTTGAAGACACTCCCTCAACTATTACCTTCCAGGTGAATTATTCCTCTGAATATGTTCCTTCTGGTTGGATTTTGGAGCTATCATAGAATGGTTTGGGTTGAAAGTGCCCTCCAAAGGTCATCTAGTCCAACCTCCTTTGCAGTCAGCAAGGACATCATCCACTAGGTCAGGTTGCTCAGAGTGTTGTCAAGCGTGACCTTGAAGATCTCCAAGGATGGGGCCTCAACCACCTCCCTGGGCAACCTGTTGCAGTGTTCCACCACCCGCACGGTAAAGAAATTCCAGTCTAAATCTGCTGTTCTCTCATTTCAAACCATTTGAACAAAGGCAAATCTTCCCCAGTAAAGTCTCACCAGAAGAGAGTGGCAGAATCACCTCTGTCAACCTGCTGGCCATGCTGCTTTTGATGCAGCCCAGGATGCCATTGGCCTTCTGGGCTGCAAATGCACACTGTTGGCTCGTGTCTAGCTTTTCATCCAGCAGCACCCTCAAGTCCTTTCCTGCAGAGCTGCTCTCAATCTCATCATGCCCCAGACTGTATTGATACTGAGGGTTGCCCTGACCTATGTGCAAGACCTTGCACTTTGCATTATTGAACCTCATGGGATTCTCCTCAGCCCACCTCTCCAGCCTGTCCAGGTCCCTCTGGATGCCATCCCATCCTTCAATCTTAACAACTGCACCATTTATCTTGGTATCATCTGCAAATTTGCTGAGAGTGCACTCAATCTCACTGTCAATATCATTGCTGAGGATACAGAATATCATGCCTAAACCATTTTACCTTTCATTTTCTTAGGTTAGATAGTAACTTTATTTACTGCTGCTGTGCTCAGTGGAGCAGGTCTGTATCCTCTGTACAATCCAACAGGAAATCTGTGCTGTGACTGAGCACCTTTTGTTTGAATCAGCATCAAAATGTCACCCAAAGGTGCAGCAAGTGAGCCTCAGAAAGGAAAAAAAAAATGTATTTTTTAGGGACTGCTGTTTGAATTGGTCAGAACACTTGAGTCAAAATTGCAGTGTCTGCTCCTTGGTTCTCTTTTGGAAAGCATTACCCAGCAACAAATGAAATGGAGCCAACATAACCATTTAAAATAGCAAAGTAAACAGTTCATGGCGTAGTCAAGATAATCCTTAATTTCTGCTGCTTATCTGAGATCTGCCCTGCCGATCTGATGGGAGGATTTAACCTTCCTGAAAGCTGTTATCAGTTGATGTGCTTGAACTGGGAAGACCTCTTCCCACCTGCCTTTCACAGCCCTCTCTCCTAGACGATTAACACTGCTATGCCCCTTTTGGAAAGAAAAACCCATGAAACGTGGATTATTTTTAGAGGGATATGCTGGGAACCACTTGCTGCAATACAGCTTAAGGGAAATACTTAAAAAACAACCTTTATTTTCAAGACTCTCTTCTTTCCACTTTTCTTTTCTTTTATGGAAAACCCACTTTATTTGAAATTTGTGGAAATTAAAAGAGGAGAACCTTTGCCTTATGGTGGCTGCCAGTTGTGTAACCGGCTCAGAAGCTAAGGGGAGTTTTGGTTTTGAGTCTCTTTGCGCTGTGCTGGAAACACAGTTTTGTGATTTTTGTCTTTCTCTTGGGGTACTGTGTGAAACAGCACAGCAGGGCAGATGGGCTGCCTTCTCCAAAGAGATGAGTAATGCCGCTCTGTGCAAGAGGAAAGGCTAAAGGGGGTCTTGCTGAGGTATGGAAAAGCCTGTCTTATCAGAGAATCATAGATTGGTTTGGGTTGGAAGGGACATTAAAATGTCATTTCATCCAACATCTCCCCAGCAAGGAGGGACGTCTTCAGCTGGGGCAAGTTGCTCAAAGCCTCATCCAACCTGACCTGGGATGAGGCTTCCACTACCTCTCTGGGCAACCTGGGCTAGTGTTTCACTGCCCTCATTCTAAAAACATCCTTCCTTGTATCTAGTATTTTAGTTTCAAAGTATCATCCCTTGTCTTGTCACAACAGTCCCTGCTGAAATGTCTGTCTCCATCATTCTGGTAGATCCCTTTATGTATTGAAAGGTCACAGTAAAGTGCTTCTGGAGCCTTCTCTTCTCCAGGCTGAACACGCCCAACTCCCTCAGCCTGTCCTCATAGCAGAGGTGCTCCATCCCTTGGATCATTTTCATGGCCTCCTCTGCACCTGCTCTAACAGTTATGTGTCCTTGTGCAGGGGGCTCCAGAGTTAAACACATTACTGGAAGTGATGACTCACCAGAGCAGAGTGGCACAATCACCTCCTTCAACCTGCTGCCCACGCTGATTTGGATGCAGCCCAGGACATGGTTGGCATCTGGGTTGTGTGTGCACATTCATCCACCAGTATCCCCAAGTCCTTCTCTGCAGGGCTGCTCTCAATGTCATCACCCACCAGCTTGTATCAATATCAGGAAATGCCCTGACCCAGGTGCAGAACCTTGAACTTGGGCTTGTTGAACCTCATGAAGTTCACACAAGCCCACTTCTTGAGCTTGTGCAGATCTCTCTGGATGACATCCCATCCCTCAGGCATGTCAGCTGCACCACTCATCTGTGAATTTGCTGAAGGTGCCCTTGATTCTGCTGTGTCATGGATGAACATATTAAACACCTGGATCCAAACAAAACCCACAACGTGTTTAACAGGTTCTGGGTGTATTTCTGGTCTCATCTTTACTACCTTTTTTTAAAGGCTTATTTCAAGAGTAGTAAAAAACAAAGCAACAAAACGTCTATCCCTAAATTAGGACTCCCTAGTGTACCTGCGTCTTTCAGAAAGAATCACTGGGTGAAACTTCTCAGGCTTAGTCATAGCAGGAACAAGGAGTGATGGCCTGAAATATGCTGTAAAAATTCTCAGAATAGGGGATGAGTCACTATTGCCCTTGAACTTTGTGAATCTGAAGCTATATTTATCATTTCACATTGTTCCTGAGCTGGGTGTTTGTAGGTCCACGCTCAGAGCAATGATCTGCCTTGTGGACATAAAAATGTAGAAAAGGGAAATTCCAGGGAGGGAAGCTGAGAATTAATTTCTCCAAGAGAGTTTTAATAAAAGCTTTATTGAGGAATACTCCTATTGGGAGATTACTAATGTGAAGGAGATATTAACAGGTTACATAAAGGAATAAGGCAACAGCATCTGAAGCAAAATGAAAGAGAGAAAAGGAAATGAGTAAAATAAAAGAGTTCACACAGGGTCAAGAATGTGTAACCCAGGGTACTGTTATGAAAGGCAAATATTTTTTGCTAGTGTAGGGATTTTTTTTTTCTTCCCTTCCCACAACCTTATTTCTGAACAGAAACAACAGCACTGAAAGATCCAGGTCATTACATCTGGCATCGTCCCTCGTCTTCCCCCTCAATGGTCTATGAGATGAATTAGATATGTTTTTGAACCAGGTCTTTTGGCTTGTGAAAAAGCACAGCTGTTCCACAAAAAATACCACCTTGGCACTTATAATCAGTAGAGAATCTTGCATCTGCAGAAGAGGGCATTCAAGGAGTGACCCAACACATGGACTGGAAGAGCAATGGCTGTCTCTGGGCTTACAGCAAGTAGAGAGAATGGAAAAGGTGCTGAGAGGCTTATGCCTTTATTTTATGTAACAGAGTTTGAAAAATGAAAACTACCATTGAATGGCAGGGTAAAAGAGGCAGTTCTTCAGAGATTCATAGAATGGTTTGGGTTGGAAGGGACATTAAAGATCATCTACTTCCAAGTCCACTGTCATGGACAGGGACACCTTCCACTAGACCAGCTTCCTCAAGGCCTCATCCAACCTGTCCTTGAACACTTTCAGGGAGGGAGCATCCACAACCTTCCTGGGCAACCTGTTCCTCACTGTAAAAATTTCCTCCTAATCTCCAGTCTAAATCTGCCCTGCTCAAGCTTCAATCCATTCCTTCTCTTCTTATCACAACAAGCCCTTGTAAAAAAATCCCTTCCTGGCTTTCTTCTAAGCCCCCTTCAGGTACTGGAAGGCTGTTCTAAGGTCTCCCCAGAGCCTTCTCTTCTCCAGACTCAACAGCCCCAGCTCCCTCAGCCTGTCCTTGTAGCTGAGGTGCTCCAGACTCCACTCATTTTTGTGGCCTACTCTGGACCCACTCCAGCAGCTCCATGTCCCTAGCTGTGGGCCCCAGCACTGGAAGCAGTACTGCAGGTGGGGGCTCACAAGAGTACAGCACGAGGGCAGAATTACCTCCCTGGTCCTGCTGGTCACATTTCTTTTGATGCAGCCGAGGACATGGCTGCCTTCTGGGCTGCCCTTGCCCATTGCTGGCTCACGTTGAGTTTTGCATCAGCTGACACCCCCAAGTCCTTCTCCTTGAGACTGCTCTCAAGCCACTACTCACCCAGCCTATATTTGTGCTTGGGATTGCACCAACCCAGGTACAGGACCTTGCACCTGGCCTTGCTGAACCTCATGAAGTTGGGTTGTGCCCACCTCTCAAGTCTGTCCAAGTCCCTTTGAATGCCATCCTTTCCCTCCAGCTTGTCAGCCAGGCCACACTGCTTGGTATCGTCTGCAAACCTGCTGAGGGTGCCTCAATCCCACTGCCCATGCCCCTGACAAAGACGTGCAGAGTCTTGCCAAAAAGCCTTATCACGTGGCAATCCAGAATTACTTCCAGGAAATATGATCAGGAATGTAAAAATCACATCAGAAACACAGGTACTTTGCATTTTTCAATGTAAAGTATGCAGGTTCTTTGCATTTTTGTATGTGAAGTAGCTGCAGCACAGGATTACACATCCCACGCTGGTATTGCCGGTTTCCTACTTCAGGGGGAAGGAAAAACCATGAGTTGAGGCTCATTTTGTAGGCACAGATTGTCAAATATCTTTAAATCTGCTTCAAAACCCCCTCATGGCTGCTGTGACAATTTATTAGCACAGGGAGCTCCAGTTGGCATTTGCACTGCAGTGTAAATACAAGCAAAGGCTACTCTGAATATCTGTCAGCTCAAGTTGGAGCACATAAGCAACAGGTAACAAAGCCCTCTCTGTGTTTGGCATGAGTCTTTAAGAGCAGTTCACTGTGTCTCTCTTCTCCTGCTACCCACAATGGACACCATTTACTAACTTAGATTTGCAGTCATCTAGGACCAGTTTAGCAATTGGTTATTGCTGGCTTGTGGCCAGTGGGACCAGGGAAGAGATCATTCCCCTGTATTCAGCACTGGTGAGGCTACACCTTGAATACTAGGTTCAGTTCTGGGCTCCTCACTACAAAGATGACATTGAGGTGCTGGAGCATGTCCAGAGAAGGGCAAGGAAGCTGGTGAAGGATCTGGAGCACAGGTCTTGTGAGGAGCAGCTGAGGGAGATGGGGTTGTTCAGCCTGGAGAAGAGGAGGCTGAGGGGAGAACTTCTCATTCTCTACAATTCCCTGAAAGGAGGTTGTAACCAGATGGGTATTGGTCTCTTTTCACATATAACAAGTTACAGGACAAGAGGAAATAGCCTCAGGTTGCACCAAGGGAGATTGTATATTAGGAAAAATGTCTTCAGTAAAAGGGTTATCAAGTTCTGGATCAGGCTGCTCAGGGAGGTGGTAGAGTCACCAGCTCTAGAGGAATTTAAAACCCATGTAGATATGGTGCTTAGAGGCATCATTTCATAGTGGACTTAACAGTGTTGGGATAATGGTTGGACTCAATGTCTTAAAAGCCTCCTCCATCCAGAATAATTCCACAATTCTGTGTGAGAAAAGGGTTTCATCAAGAAACTGCAAAATCCGTGGCCTCCAAGATACTGTGTAGTGGCAAGCAGCACATTGGGATGCTGTGACAGAAGATTAAGGCACATGTAAGAAGTGACATTTACACCTCGTGCTGAAGCCCTACGGTTATTTTCCCAGTTTGACCTTGGCATTACATTACTATGGGTTAGTAGTTCCCCAGCTGGGAACTGTGGATGAGCAAGAACAAAATTTTCATGCTCTGATTTAACTTTTGATGATGTGAACATCTAGAGCAACAACTCCACCCTATTCATCTAGGTGTCCAGGTGGTTCACTCCTCATCTGTTTCGTTGTGGTTGTTTTTTTTCTTTGGTTGAAGTTTTATGGCTGGGCTCCTCACAGGAAGCTTTGGGAATGGGCTCCCCAGTTGAACTTTGATAGAATCATAGAATTATTTTGGTTGGAAAAGACTTCTAAGATCATCAATTCCCACACCATGCCCATTAAAACACATTCTGAAGTGGCATGTCCACATGTTGGTTTTTTTTTAACAACTCCAGGGATGGAGACTTCACCACCTCCCTGGGCAGCCTGTTCCAATACTTGACCACTCTTCCAGGAAAGAAATTTTTCCTAATATCCAACCTAAAACTCTCCTAGCACACTTTGTGACCATTTCATCTTGTTCTGTTACCTGATACTAGGGAAAAGAGATCAACCCCCACCTCACTCCAACCTCCTTTCAGGGAGTTGTAGAGAGCAATGAGGTCTCCTCTCAGCCTCCTCTTCCCCAAACTAAACAATCCCAGTTCCCTCAGCCATTACTCCCAGGACTTGCTCTTTAGACTCTTCCCCAGCTTTGCTGCCCTTCTCTGGATCTGCTCCTACATCTCAATGTCCTTATTGGAGTGAGGGGCTCAAAACTGAGTCCAGTATTTGAGGTGTGACCACATCAGTGCTGAGTACAGGGAGACAATCACTTCCCTACTCCTGCTGGTCACACCATTTTTGATCCCACCCAGCATGCTGTTAGCCTTCTTGGCCACCTGAGCACACTGCTGGCTCACCTTTAGCACCCCAGGTCCCTTCCAACCCCTAACATCCTGTGATCCTATGATGGAAAGCCATCAGTAGACTTGGGCATGAGCAGTAGCATTTAGCCAAAAGGTTTTGGGAACCTGCTGAGGGCATTTCTAACACGCTCCCATCTTTCCAGCCCTCTCCCACTTCTCACAGGTAATTAGTGATAGAACGAGAGGGAATGGCCTCAAGCTGCAACTGGGTAGGTTTAGACTGGACATTAGGTAAAATTTTTTCACAGCAAGAGTAGTTGGCATTGGAATGTGCTGCCCAGGGGGGTGGTTGAGTCACCAGCCTTGGATGTATTTAAAGGTCATTTGGATGTGATGCTCGGGGATATGGTTTAGGGGTGAACTTTTGTAGAGTAGTGTTATCAGTTGGACTTGATGATCCTGAGGGTCTTTTCCAACCTGAATGTTTCTGTGAGTCTGTGATTCAGGGATGGGGACACCACCGTGCCGCCCAGCGTGGCTCCAGGGTGGGACAATCCTGCTCGCACCAGTGACCGCCCGCTCTCCCTATGCCGGTGGAGGTGTGGAACTCGATAGTTAAAACCAGAAAATGTTTAGAAATCGTCTGTCTCCATGGCAACGTCAACCAGACACCGCTGCAGACCTGCCTGTTTCTGACCCCTCTACACGCCCCGAGGCCCGGGGAGAGCCGCAGGCGCCCCCGTTTCCACCCCATAGGTGCCGGCCTCACCCTGCATCCCTTCCCCACCGCCGCCACTGGCCATGGCCCGGGCCCTCCCGTGCTGCCGGCGCGGGCGCGGCGGTTACTCAAACTTTCCCTTTCTCTAAAGCCTCAGAAAATGGAGTCGGCGGGAAGGGCGGGGTGCCCTCGGTAGCGACGGTGGCCGTGGCCCCGGCCCCGCTACCAGCCGCCGCCCGGCCCCTACGGCGAGTCCGCCCGCTGGGGGGCGCTGCTCCAGCCCCGCCGGCCGCGCGCGCCCAGACCCTGGCGGCCCCGCGGGCGGCTCAGTCAGTCCCGCAACCGGCGAGCGAGGGTGTGGAGGCGTGGCCCAGTGGGAGTGACGTCCCTGTTGGCCAATGAGCATACCTCTTCTCTGACAGTTAAGTGCGAGCCGCCAATGGGGTGAGCGGGTGGGGCGGGCGCGGCGGGACGCGAGCGGCGCCGCAGGCCGCCGCGTTGGGGCAGTCGGCGGAGGGAAGTGGCGCAGCATGATGCGGCTGTGGCGCTCGGCGCTGCTGCGGGAGCTGCTGCTGCTCGGCCCACCTGGGGCCGGCGGGACGGCTCCCGCCGCCGGTTCCAGGCGCCTGCCGCCCCCGCTGGCAGCCTTCGGCGCGAGCCCGCCCGCTTCTCGACGCGGCCCGGGTTTGGCGACGCCACCGCCTTCGGCGCGAGGTTTGTGCACTCGCTCGGAGGGAGCCTTGGAGGAACCGGGGAAGGGGGCGCCGTCGCCGACCGCTGGAGAGCCCCCCGCGGATAGCGGCCACAACAATAACCACGGCGGCGGCAAGGAGCTGGTCGGAACCGGCGGCGGGGAGAAGTGAGTCTGAAGCGGAGTGGTGGGGCTGGGCCGGGCCGGGCCGGGCGGCGGGGGATGCGGAGGCGCCATCTGAGCGCCGCCTTCCCCTCACACGCGTGGTGCCTGCGGAAGGGGGACGGGCCATGCCACCCCGGGCGGGGCTCGGGAAGCGGCGGGCCGCTGCCTCGGCAGGTGCGAGGGTCGGGCCGCCGCTGTGCCCAGGCATCGCCGCCTCTCCCGCGGGCCCCAAGGCTCCTAGCTCTGTGGGCTGGGGTCTGTCGGAGCAGGCCCGGCTGCCGCTTTTCTCTGGGTGCGTGCTTGGGCCACCCGCCCGGCGCCCTGGTGTGGTCCGGCGGGTCGTGGAGCGCGGGCTGGGAGGGGGAAGGAAGCGCAGACGTGTGACGTGGGCTCCCCAAGCTCCGTGTGGGCTTCGCGGGGCTGCCCTCACTGCTGCTTGTGGTCCTGTCCGCGCCCTGAGCTTCCACTTAACTGGAGATATGTCGGGGGGGAGTGGTGCTCGTGTGCTGGCTCGCTGAGAAGAGCATATCGTAGTAGTCCGCTGTAGATTTTTTGTCCTAGCGCTGCTGCTTGCATCAAAGATTTTTTTTATAAAGACCGTGAAAGCTGTGTCATTTCGCATTAATTATTAAAGGCAATATACGTGATGAGTAGTTCTGTTGGAAGTTTTGCAGCGCTATCATCTCCACGCCTATGTCTAGTGCAGTTAAGGATAGATATTATCACCCGTCAGTGGTGTGTGCAGGTGTTGATAGGTGCTGCAGAACATGTCCCTGTCCCAAGAGGTCCTGATTTCCCATAAATGCAAAGGTGCATGCAGGTAATAGAATGATAGGACTGTATGTGGTTATGAAGTTAATGTTCCTTCACTCAGAACCTGAAATACTCTTTTAAAAGAAGATCAGGGACAGGTATATGAGCTTCACTCTGTGTCCCAGGTAATGGCCAGTGCTGAATATGGGGAGTAGAGTGTAATGGTGAGGTAAATGGATTGATGGTTCTCCTTAAAGCTGTGCTCTTCTAGTCCTCAGCATTATTCAGTTTTTGAAAACCTTTTGTTCATTTCCTTCCCCGCCCCTCACGACAGTTTGCCTGTTGCTTGTTGCGAGTGCGGGCAACTTGGAACCTCTGATAGCATTCAACGTTCAACAGTTGTGCTGCAAACCTCTTGGAGCCTCATCTCCTTTGTGTGTATATGGAATGTGCCCCTTGGCTTTCCTGTAGGCAGCCCATGTGTCTTCTTTGCACTGCTTATACAGTGGCATAATTAAACCCCAACCCACTTTCCCAGGCTTTGCTATGCTTATTAACTAGATGAGAAAGGCAGAAGACAGAGGAAGTAAGGCCAAGAATGGAGTACCTTGTTTTAACACCAAGCAAAGCCTCTGCTAGCCTAATGCTAAGAGGAAGGTCTGGAAAAGATTCCACAGGGCCAGTCAGGAAGGCTTCAGCCCTTAGCTTGTTAATAGTTCTGCTTTTTGCGTTGTGGTTTTAGTTTTGTTGGGGCATTTTTGTTGTTGTTGGGTTTTTTTTTTTAGCATGAACTTGTACTCCTTCGGCATGGCAAGTGGGGAAGGAAGTTATCTTATTCTCCTCTTTACCCACCAAATGTCATAGCTGCTCAGCTTGGCTGAAGCCTTTTGTTTCAGTGGGGTCTAACCTTCTGTAAAGGCACTCTTGTAATTTCTGCTGTCAAACTGCTTAGAAAATGTATGAGGTTATATAACCATCTATAACATACTACACAGATGTGTGTTATTGTACTGCTGATCAACATATGAAGTCTTCTCTCTGAATTAGCTCAATACATAATCTTTAGAATTGAAAAATGATCCACCTCTGGCTCAAGTTGGCTTGGTTTGTAAAGGTTGTACTTCCATTTTCAATGAGAAGTACAGACAGTACCATGAAACACTTGGGAAAACCCAGTATGCCTCCCATAAGAGGGTCTGGGGGATGTTGAAAAGGTGGCTTTAAAAAATATACTCTTTACAGAGGTAGCATTTTTCTGAAACAGCTTTTCTTAACAGCTTCCTGCAGTAGCACAGGCAGGTAAACTATGTGATTTCTAATACATCTGCAGCCACAAACCAGTTAGACATTTCTGATGATTTTGGCTTTTGCCAGAAGAATGTACTTGAAAGTCAGAGGCGTGTTCTTTGATCCTTACTGCAAAATGAACAAGGAAGATAAAACATAAGTTATGAACAAGGAAGAAGCTGGAAATTTTCTTTTCAGTTCAGGCTGTGCAGGAATTCCTGGTGGTACGTTAACCAGACTGCTGCATACTTTCATTCTTCACTTTTTTTTTTAATGCAGAATGGTGAAAGTCTTCCTTGAGCATGAGTAAGTGATACATTACATATGGAAATCATGGCTGTATTAAGACAAAGTGCAGTGTTCAGAGGAAAAGTGAAGTTCTTCCAAAGACAGGTTTCTGGACTAAATTGACAACTGGGCTAAGTCAGTACAATCTGCCTGAGCTGCTGATTCCAGCACTTTGTCATCCAGCAGTATATAATGTTAGAGTTGTGTTTGGCAGATGGTTTGTGGACTCAACTGAGAAGATAATTGTCCTTTTTGCCTTTCTTTCTGATTGTTTTGGGGGATTATTTATTTTTCTCTATTTGGTTGTAAGGTTCTGGGATACAGGAATAAGGTACAGCGGCAAAAGGCTAAGGTTTTCTTGCTTATTTGCTTGCCTCACAGTCCTCAGGTACAGAGAGTTACAAGTGAAAAACTAAAGTGTTTTGTGCAGAGACTGTAGAGAGATTTAGAACAGTTTAATACCTTATAGAGGGAAAAAGTTCTGAGGTCTGTGGCTGATGAAATAACTAGGAGCACATTGCATAACCAGGTTCTCTTCCATACATCTCCTGTCACCACCTTATCCCTTCTTTGCAGCCTGCATTCTCTGTATCCACCTAAAACTGAATATATTTTGGAAAATAAAAATACCTGAGCTTAAACTTTAGGGGAAAAAAAATAAAATTTGGTCTTTCCCTGAGAGTGATCATAGACCAGTTATTTTGATTACTGAAGGTTGGGGATTAAAATGCAATCACATCCCACATTTGTGCCTAAATAATTAAAACGTGATAGCGTAGTCTAGGCCTAAATCCTAATCTTGTGTAATGTTTAATAGTGTTTACTTCAACTTTCAATAGAACTGTGCAAAAGTGAACAACTTTCAATATGTGTGCGTTGTTCTTACATTGTACACTGGATAGTAGTAGGATTAAACCTAATTAATCTTAGTATTTCTAAGATACAAAGACCTTTTAATATTAGTTTTTCTTTTGCACCTGGGCTAGAGTCCAGATGGATAACTGTATGGCTACCAGGCAGTGGTTCATCTTTGCTGTTAGACCTGTTGGATGTGGCTACGATTCTCACAGACGCCAGAAACTTTAAGTAGTACATTTTCAATAGACCTTTCACAACTTAGAGGCTGGGGTTTTGAACCAGCAGTGCTTGGTTTTGCCATAGCACTTTGATATCTACTAAAACATACCTGAGACAGCTTAGATCTAAATTTAGAAGTAATGTAGTTTTGTCTGAGTCTTGGTATGCTCTCAGGTAAATGGTTACCCACCACTATTAATGGGATTGGTGTCCAATTATGCCAGTTGACAGAAACACCACACTTGACAGGTGCTTGCATCTCTTACTACAGATAACCGATCTCCAGGTATGGTGACAACTTCTTCAGGATGCCTGTTTGAGATAGCCTAGCTACCAATTGTGTGTTGCAGCCCTTGCAGCTTTCATAGAAATGTAGAATGTTTCAGGTTGGAAGAGACCTTTAACTATCACTTAGTCCCGTTCCCCCTCAGTGAGCAGGGGTATCCTCAACAGAGCAGGTTGCTCAGAGCCCAATCCAACCTGACCTGGAATGTGAGGGAATTGGGCATCTACCACCTCTCTGTGCAACCCAGGCCAGTGTCTCACCTGTCACAACAGGCCCTGCTAAAATGTTTGTCCCTATCTTTCTGATTAGGCCCCTGAAATAATTACTGAAAGGCCACAATAAGGTCTCCCTGTAGCCTTTTCTTCTCCAGGCTGAACAATCCCTGTCCTCACAGCAGAGATGCTCCAGTGATCAGGTAATTTTTCTGGCCTTCTCTGGACTTGCACCCATGTCCTTGTGCTGGGGGCTTCAGAACTGGACACAGTACTCTAGGTGAGGTCTCACCAGAGCAGAGTGGCAGAATCCCCTCCCTTGACCTACTGCTGCTGTTGCTTTGGATGCAGCCCAGGACATGGTTGGCTTCTGGGTTGTGAGGTCGTGTTATTGGCTCCTGTTTGCCAGGACCCCCAAGACCTCTGAAGGGCTGCTCGCAATCACATTATCCCCCAGTCTGTATTTATATTGAGGGTTGTCTCCTTCCTGGTGCAGGACTTTGCACTTGGCGATGCACAGAGGCCAACTTCTCAAGCTTGTCCAGGTCTCTGGATGTTATCCTGTCCCTAGGGCAGGACGGCTTGGTGTCATCTGCAAACTTGCTGAGGGTGCACTTGATCCCAGTATGTTGTTGATTAAGGCATTAAACAGTAGTAGTCCCAGTACAGGCCTCTGAGGATGTGTCAGTTGTGACCTCATATTTTTAGGACTGGTGTCTTATGGTTAATAATGAGCCTGAAATGATGATTAATAACATCTTATCTATATGGCTTTTGTTGTTCTGTGTATCCTGTTCTGCATTTGCCACTTATATCCACCGGGGCATTTCACTATGTTTGTAATTTAATCTCTTTGATATTGTAGAAATGATAAGCTGGCTTTTGTTAAAATGAAACCCTTGCTGGAATCTGCTGTATGCATCATTCTGATGCCAAAGGAAGAGCTGAAGGAAGGAATTTATATGGAGCACAAAGTCCTTGTGCTTGGAATTCCTGCTTGCTTTTTTTCTTGATATTTAAATGAAAAAAAAAAAAAAAGTGTGGATGTCTGCCAGGGTTCTGGTGTACAGGTTAGAGAACTGCTGAAGGAATCTGGTTATGTAAGTGTCTGGTGCTTAATTATTTTATTTTTTTTAAGAAGGAGGGGAGTAAGTATCAAAAATCATTATTCATGAAATGGAATAAACTGGAATTTCCACTTTAATTTGACTGTGGAAACTGCGAGTGCCCTGACTTGAAAAACAGCTTTTTACCATGTGCTGAACAGTGCTATCTTGCTAAGTGTGCTCACGGTGCCAAAACATGGCTTTTAGGTTAAGCAAACATCAGTTACTCACATCACTGACCTGATAACTGCAGAGCAAGCCTTTCTACTGCTATTTAGCTGATAAACTTCATCAAAAGATGGACTATATGACAAAGAGCCATTTTCTGTAAATATATTGAATGCCACCCTCTCTGCTTTGGTCATCAGTGCAGACCCACTGTTCACTTAGGCTGGCTGATGCAACACTGAACAGCAGTAGATGTGAAAGATATGAAAGCAATGTCAAGAGAGAATTTGTGCTGTGAAAGGTGCACATCTCTTTCATAGATAGAGGCAGATAAAAGTCTTGGTCAAGCATCTGAAGGGGGATTTTTTTGTACTCTGTCAAGGATTCGGTTGAGCTGGCCATTAGACAAGTGACGGAGGCTCTCTATGAAACCCCTCTGCCATGCCAAAGAAAATAGGCTGATGGGGTGAGAAAGAAATGAAGCCAGATGAGAAGTCACTGCACTGAAGGGAGAATTGGTTTTGTTCTAGCTCAAACCATGACATGCTTCCAGATAGAAATTCCACATTTGGAACAGCTGTAAGAGTCTGAGTAGTAACTCTGAAACTTGTAATTAAATAGATTATCAATTAAAAAGTCTCAGTGTGTTTGCTGGCTTGTTTTGTTGGGAGTGAAATATGGAAGTTTCCTCTGGTAGACCTGCAATCCGGTGATGAGTCTTAGAATCATAGAATGGTTAGGGTTGGAAGGGACCTCAAGGATCATCTAGTTCCAACCCCCCTGCCATGGCCAGGGACACCTCACACTAGATCAAGCTGCTCAGAGCCATGTCCAGCCTGGCCTTAAAAACATCCAGGGATGGGGCTTCCACCACCTCCCTGGGCAACCTGTTCCAATGTCTCACCACCCTCATGGGGAACAACTTCTTCCTAACATCCAATCTGAATCTACCCATTTCTAGTTTCGTTCTATTCCCCTTAGTCCTGTCACTACCTGACACCCTAAAAAGTCCCTCCCCAGCTTTCTTGTAGGCCCTCTTCAGATACTGGAAGGTCACAATAAGGCCCTCTTGGAGCCTTCTCTTCTCAAGAGTGAACAGCCTCAACTCCCTCAGTCTGTCCTCATTAAAGAGGTGCTCCAGCCCTCTGATTATCCTTGTGACCCTTCTTTGGACATATTCCAGCACAGTCAGGTCCTTCCTGTAACAGGGACTCCAGAACTGGATGCAGTAGTCCAGGTGGGGTCTCACGAGAGTAGAGTAGAGGGGAAGAATCACTTCCCTCAACCTGCTGGCTATGCTTCTCTTGATGCAGCCCAGGATGTGATTGGTAAAACAGCAAATCTCAACCCTTTGGGGAGCTTAGTTAAATTCTGTGTGTAAACAGGGAAAACATAGGGGTGTGGATCGAAAGACCTTTAAAAATGCATGTAGCTGCAGAAGGAGATGCAGGATGAAGCTTTAAGTGGGGTGTTGGTGATTCTGTTTCTGTTGGCCTGATTGGACAGTGGTCTCAGAAGACTTGAAAGCACAACATGCTGTATGGAAGACTTGATTTTTCTTTAGAAAAAAGGGTGTGCAGTAATTTGCTTGAGGTAGTTGCAAGTGTTTGTCTCAGCTGAATTGCCAGCCTGTCTGTATATTAGTCATCCAGCATCATCTGAAAAAGAAGTAATAAAAAAAATATCCAGGCTGGAAGACAAGGAAAGTTCTGTTGGCTTACAAAGCTGTCTTCTGTTCTTAGTTTGGAAGTACAGTGTTTTAAATACATTGGAAAATGAGAAGTGAGATTGATTTTTTTTTTTTTTTTACACTACTGCTTTTCGCTGCTGGCTAAGAGGAAGGGAGGGAGGCAAGCACAGCATGAATGCTGTCTTAAATGTAGAAGGATATTTGGATATATAATCAGGTTTTTATAAAACATAATTGTAAGTCTGACCTGTTGTTGAGCTAGAGTAAAGCTTGCATTGGGAAAGGAGGGAGGATTAAATGTCAGTCTGTGAGACTGGTTTGGCCGACCTAAGGTCTGGGCTTCGTTGCATTTTATTTTTGTAGATATAACCCTGAGTAGTGATACTGAAAGAATTGCTCATCTTGTGAAAACCTTCTTCACAGCTAGGATTTAGACCTACTTTTTGTACATGCACCTATGCAAATCAGTTGCTACCAAACATTCTAGTTTGGGGCAATAACTTGTATACATTACAGTATAGTAACAAAATATTACCAATATTATTAGACTGAGCTTTAAAATTGATGGCTAAAATTAAGTAAGACTGCCCACTCTGCGTTTTATTCATGGCTTCATTTACCAGAGAACTCTCTTGGTTTTAACTTGTTGAACACCAGAACATGGGCTTTCTCCAAACTGACTTGGCTGGAAAAAATTCTGAGCACTTCAGGGGACTAAAAGGCATTGATCCAGAGTCTTTTGCTGGCCCTAGCAGTCTGGAAGTCTATGTTCTAGCTGTGTGCTGTGATCTCATACTGCCAGGGGGAAACACGTGCTTCTGCTTGCTGCAGGGTGCTTTGGAATATCAGGAAAGGGTAGAACTTGGAGGTTAAACCTACAGAGAACTTCCAAAAGCTTTGAGGGCAAGTTGTCAGACTTGGAAGGAATCTTGATGCTTAATCTGATAGGTTTCCTTCACATTTTGCTTACTGCAGGCATGCAGGAAATGTGTCTGAGAGTAAAACAGTTACTGCATGGAATGCTTGGAGAGCCAGTGGATTAACTTTGATAATCATAGTGACCATTTCAGGTGGAGAAGAGACGGCTCTGAGGAGGCCTAATAGCGGCCTTCCAGTACCTGAAGGGGCCTACAAGAAGGCTGCAGAGGGACTGTTTCCAAAGGCCTGCAGTGATAGGATGATAGGCAAAACTTTGAAATTAGAGAAGAGCAGATTGAGGCTGGATGTTAGGAACAAGTTCTGCACCATGAGGGTGGTAGAATACTGGAACAGGTTGCCCAGGGGTGGAGTTGGGGCACCATCCCTGGAGATACTGAAAGTGAGCCTTCACAAGGCTCTGAGCAACCTGATCTAGTGGATGATGTCCCTGTTGATTTCACGGGGACTGAACTAGATGACCTTTGGAGGTCCCTTCTAACCCAAACCATTCTGTGGGTCTATGAACTGCACTGCACGTGATCTTTGCCAAGTAGGCACAATGAGAGTTGCTGTTTCTGGTGCCTGCGCTGGTTCAGGTTACTGTATTGTGCAGCAGATAGCTTTGCTTGCTTTCACTGTGACTAGTGTGGCTTATATAAGCTTCTGGAAGGACAAGGACTTTAGGACTTCTCCTAGGAGTCCCTAAAATGGGCTGATCTTGCAGAAATTATCCATTCATTGTATCTTTCTCTTGCCTGTGGAACCATTGGGTCCCTCTGTTCTACAGCTTTATTATGAGGCCTGTGGGTCTTCTGAGTCTTATAAATACTTTATCTTCTGTTCAAGTCACATGTCTATCCTCTGTAGCATCAAGAAGAGGGAAGTGTGCTGAATCTGCTCCAAAAACCTTCTAAATATATCCTCAGCAATAAACATACGTCAGTGAAATGCGTGACTGTGTTGCAGTCAGCGTTTGCTATTGTAAAGTATGTGTGTACTACTTTAAATGTTACCATTTTTCCCCCTACCTAAGCAGACTTGGAATTCACTGATAGCAGTGGTTTTAGAAATTCATGGCAGCAGTTACCTTGTTATTGAAAATGTTTCCTTATGAATGATGCAAAAATGGGTATAAATAAAAATAGACACTAAACTAATCTATATATGTGTTTTTTTTGTTTTCTTTTTTCCAGTAAAGTGAAGCAAGGTCTCCTTCCTAGCTTAGAAGATCTGCTTTTCTATACCATTGCAGAAGGACAAGAAAAAATACCAGTTCATAAATTCATAACTGTAAGTTTACTGCTGTATGAAAGCTAACTACTGCAAGGGGTTTTGCCATTAAAAATAACAAAGCAAAGAATTTCAGTTACATGTGCTTAACTGCAGCAAGGAATGTCACTGTGGGTTTTTACCCCAACACTATTTCTGTAGTTAAGTAAGAGAATGAATGCTCTGGTATTGTTATTAATTCCTTTGTTGTGCAAAAGAGGGTACTTGAAAGCATCTGTGTCTGTGTGAGGGCTGGGTGATATTTCCACTTGCGTAAAATGTAGTTGGACCACTCTGGATTTCAAATTCCGTTAATCCTTGCCAAAAGAATCAGTGTCAAAAAGTCTCTGTGTTGATAATGACAGGTGACCCATATCTTGATAAATGAAAACTTGAGTGTAACAGCACTTTTTTTTTGTATTTCTTTCATGTCAGTAATTATTGTTTTACTGTTCTGTTGTGATAGGCACTCAAATCTACAGGGTTACGTACATCTGACCCCCGGTTGAAAGAGTGCATGGATATGTTAAGACTGACCCTTCAGACAACTTCGGATGGCGTTATGCTGGACAAAGACCTCTTTAAAAAGTAAACTTTCTGTCAATAACCTAATTGTATAATTCTGAATGAATGTTATCTGTGTGTGACTGCTGTCCTAGGAAAGAGGTGAGGTATATAAAAGGGAGTCAAGCACCCTCCTACTGATGCTGTTTTCATATGAATTTGTTCTCTTGTTTTGTGCAGCAGACAAATTGATCTCCACAAGGGTTTAATGCATCAATGTTGTTTGCTTGTGTATCTGACCCCAGACTAGAACTCTTGGTCAGATGCCAAATAAATGAACTGATGCAGCATGCAGTAACAAAAACCTCTCTTTCACTGCTTTTAGTGTAGTGAGATGTTCAAAGGAGGTGTATGGCTCATTCAGAAGCAAGTATATAAAAAAATTATGTTCTAGGGGAGCATAGAGATGACAACAGTTAGGACTGTGGGCTCTGCTTTGGAAGAGATTTGTGCCATGTTTTAGGGATGTTTTTTTGTTAAGAGAAGCCTGGTCAGTTAGCTGAATAATATAAGCACTGTTTGGGCTATCTCAGTGGCTAAGTGCTTCCCAGGCTGCCCAGAGAAGTGGTGGAATCACTGTCCTTGGAAGTGTTCAAAAACATGGATGTGGTGCTGAGGGATGTGGTGGACTTGGTAGTGCTGAGTTGATGGACCTGATGATCTTGGAGATCTTTCCCAACTGAAATGATTCTGTGATTCTGAATGGCAAGATTAGCAGTGTTCTACATCATGTCTCTAGGACTTGATACTCTGTATTGAGTTAGTAGTCGTTACTATGATAATTTGTAAAAAGCTTGCATGGTTGCCTCCTGTGCAGAAAGAAGAGTTTTGAACAGAAAGACTACCCAGAGGGTAAAGAGGTGACTTTTTTTCATGCAGCAGATTTTCCCTCACAGCAGCAGATGTTAGTTAACCTTTTTAATAAATTAGCACCCCTCCCCCTACAACGTGAGTTGCCTATTCCTCCTGAGCACACTGCATTTGCTGTGTAGAGACTCCTACAAGGGACCTGTATTGTTTCTTCTCCAAGTGTTTAAGGTGGGAAATAGAATAATGTAGCTGCTGAACTGTACTTACCTGAGGGCTTTGAGGTTTCAGTTCCCTAAATGTAGAAGCCAGTGGTGTGATTCGCTGTTGAATTTGAATTCAAATAAAGCATCAAGAATAAGTCACGTGGAGTAGTGATAGCATAAGCTTGACAAGATAAATCAAATTCAGTAGGAAAGAAACCTGTAAAATCTCTTCACTCAAGCATGTATTGTCTGTTTCTAACAGAACTTTCAGCCCCTTTTTGGTGGTGCCAAACATTTGACTGAAATTGATTTGTTGTGAAGAATTTTTGGCTTTTCAGTGCTGTCCACTTAAATAAAAATTCAGGAAGGCAGAGCAACTTGAGCTTTTAATATTTCCTCTCCAGAGCTTCTTGAATTGAAGCCTTCACTGGTGCACACTTCAGAGAGTGCTTGACAAATTTCTTGAATTAGGTCTTCGTGTGACATCTATAACACAACACTTGGTCTTTGCAGCATGAGTGATTCCTTGCTGAGAGCAGCCTGCTTACTGAAAGCACCTCAGCATGCTTGTTAGCTTCCTGGTTTTGTGCTACTCTATCTATGGTACTAAATAAAGTATCACAGTACATTAGAGGTTGGAAGGGACCTCCAGGGATCATCAGGTATTAGTACTGTCTAACTACTATCAGATGAAACTTAGGCAAGTTAAGAGATATAGAGGATAATACACACTATTCTTCTTCATGAGGTGTGCACATTTTGATCTATCCTATATTTTAGACCTGTTTTTGTGGAATTGTAGCTAATTTGTAGGGAAAACCCCCTTATAATAGTAAGGAATTGTACTATCCCCCATTTAGCTTTTCCTTTAACTTGCAAGCTTCTTACAAACAAAACTAGAAGACGTGCAAAAAGGTCTATTTCTTAACTAGCTGTGTTTTGTTGTGAGGGGGTGGTGGGAAGGCCTGAGGCAATTGGAATTGAGCTATTTTGGAAATGGTGTACCCTTGAATGGGATGGGAGCTACTTGAGGAGCAATTAAAACTGAGGTTTAAACGCAGTTCTCTTTTCAGAGTGGCTTTGTAGGTGTAGTCTTTGTCACAAGGTGCTGTCTGTCCATCTTTATTGCCTCAGAAGGATGGTCTTGCTAGTCACATCTCCTCTGATGTGCATGTAGGAAGCAGCAATCTGGATATGTTCTGTTCTAAGCCTAAACCTGACAATCTGTTGCTGGATCTCTATTTGCTGCCGAGCAGCTGAGCTGCTCTTTCAATCTAGTTAGCAAATCCTCAGGAAAACTTTCATTTTTAGATATGCTTAACTTAGCTATTAATAAATGTTTTTATCCTGTTGGAGTGCTTAGAAAGCTTTTGACAGAAGATGCAGAGGGCTTCTGCTATGTTATAATATTAATACCCCACTTGTCAAAATAATGTCACTTTTTCCCCCTAAAATGTCTAAATATGTTGAATGCTTCTGCAGACATAGTCTTGCTAGTTGGAGGCTAAGTTTCACATTCTTTTCTGTGACGCTTATACTGTAGCATTTTAAACAGGGGAAAAGAGTGTCCTTGGAGCTAGGGAGTTGATAGCCAAACAGTTTTTCAGGACCATGGAAGCTGAGACTGTTTTTAGCAGGTTATCAGCTTTGTGAAGGGAAGCAATAATCAGTAATCTAAGCCAGAACTTAAAGAAGAATGGGTGGAGGTAACAAGTTGATAAATGAAGAAAAATAGTGCTGTATGCTAGAGATCAAAAACTCAGCTTCATCACCCTCCCTCACCTCCCCAACCTGTTGCTTTGAGGTCATACAAGTCACTGAAAGTTAATGTAGAGAAGATTTGCACCATAGTCTTCCCAGCTCACACTTATCAGGGAAGTTTTATAGTTTGAAAAGGCTTAGTTTCAAATTGGAGAGAAAATGCTTGGATTGTCGTTTGGCAAAATACAATGTTTTAGGGTAAGATCATTAAAGTTTGGAGAAATGGAAGAAATTGAGGTTGGAGGTTTTTAGTGTACCTATCTTGAACACTGCTAAGGTATGTGGGAGATGAGGATTAAGTTGGTAGTAGTAAAATTTGACTATAGAAAGATTTTTATTTATCAGCATATTAATTTACTTAAGTTCCTTGCTGTGGTCCTTTCCTATGGCTCCACTGCTGAGGCTGAGACACCTTGGCAGAAGTCTGAGAACAAGAGCTTCTTGCAGAAGTAGCTAATGTCCTTAAATGTAATTGGAGGCTCTTGGGTACAAAACCAAACAGGATTTTTTTTGCAGGATATGGGGAAAAAAGGATAGGACAAGCATGACAAATTTCAGCAAATCCAACTAAATTGCAGTTTTAACACAGACTAACAAATCTAATACAGACAAAGCAATTCTGAAGATGTGCCTACAGCAGAAACTTCTCTGCTCTTTCACTTTTGGAAAGTAGCATTTGAAATGGCTGTCAGCTGAATTTGGGATGAAGTCTCCTAAGTACAAAGGACTGAAGGCTTAATAGAAGAAAGGGAGATTCAAAGAAAGATAATTCTATCTTTCAATAATCTTCATGTATCTTCATTTTGAACTGATAATGACTTTTAATAACAGGGTTATTGGAAATTTCTATTCCAGGTGAAAATTAGTTTTTTACTTTTCCCAGTAAGTCTTCACTGGAAGGATCTGATCACCTCCATAGCGTGGGTCGACATGTTCTCAACTTTCCACTTTGTCCTGACAAAGTGTGTTTCTGCTTTTGTCAAGGATGCCAGAAAGCAGTGTTAATGAAAGGGTTTGGTGTTAAACCTCCCTTTTTTGACCTTGCACTTGGATAGGGCTATTGATAGCCTTTATCAGGTCATATTTCAACTGATGTGATAAGAGCTCCTAATTTCTACCCTTGCTCCTGCTTGCCTCTTCACAGACAGACCACTTTCAGCAGCCTGTCTCAGCTTGTGTTCTGATCATTCCATTCTTCTGTTTCTCCTAGATAAGCTGTTTCCTTTTTACCTGATGAGTTTTTAAAATGTTCCAGATGGGCTGTTGTTTAGAGGGTGTGGATGATAACTGTTCTGGGTTAAAAGGCAACAAAAATTCCTTAACTGCTGGTAGTCTGAAGCAAGAGGCTTGCACTGCTGCTCACTTTTGCTCAGTTTAGAAGATGTTACCAAGTATTTCCATGGAGTTTTGCTCTTACTGGAGTGGAAGTGTGGATTTAGATTGGGTGTTAGGAATCAGTTCTTTACCATGAGGGTGGGGGAGTGTTGGAACAGGTTGCCCAGGGAGGTAGTTCAGGCCCCTTCTCTGGGGATACTCAAAGTGGGGCTGGACAAGGCTCTGAGCAACCTGATCTAGTGGAGGATGTCCCTGCTGACTGCAGGGGGGATTGGACATCTAGACCTCTGGAGGTCCCTTCCAACCCCTAACGTTTTGTGATTCTGTGAAATCTTTCTCATAAAGACTTGTTCTCATAGCCATGTAACTTCAAGGGACTTGCTTAAATAGCCTATAACTGTTATTCAAGTAGGTTGCTGGGTTGTTTTTTTTTGAGTGCTTCTTGAGTACACTAATAAACTCTTTTAACTTCTTGCAGGTGTGTACAAAGTAACATTGTGTTGCTCACTCAAGCTTTCAGGAGGAAGTTTGTCATTCCAGATTTCATGTCCTTTACTTCACATATTGATGAGCTGTATGAAAGTGCTAAAAAACAATCTGGAGGAAAGGTAACCTGCTTGTAAATTCAAAGTTGTATAGATTCCTTGATACCAAGCAGCTGCATACTCTTAAGAAGTCAGCTTGTGGGTTTTTGATTTGTTTCTTTCCTAACAAAGTGCCAAACTGATAACTTGATAAAATAGCTACGGAGGTTCAGTTATGCCTGCAACTTGTGAACCGTGTTAGAAACAGCTCTTTAACAATCTTACAGTTTTGAGGTTAGAATGAGAAAATAGTGTTGTTCTTTCTCTTTTTTTAATGTAAACTATAAAACTGCCATATACTTTATCTTATTAAACTTAGTCTATAAAAGAATTCTGCTCATCTACACAGTGAGCTAGGTTGTGTGACAGAAATAATAGTCAGCATCGTACCTGTCTTACTACAGTTGAAAAGCCCTGAAAGCTTTTTACAAGCTAAAATTTTATATGCTTTAGACTGGATATTAAAAAGAAATTCTTTACACTGAGCAACAGGTTGCCCAGGGTGGTTGTGGATGCCCCCTCCCTGGAAGAGTTCAAGGCCAGGTTGGATGAGGCCTCAAGCAACCTGCTCTAGTGGAAGGTGTCCCTGCCTATGTCAGGGGGGTTGGAACTAGATGATCTTTAAGATCCCTTCCAACCCAAACCATTCTATGAATCTATGATTCAGAAAGGCCAAACATACCATATCACAGAACAGAGATTCCTCTTAGAACATGCTGAAGTTTGTACGTTGAAAACATGCCTTGTTTGATAATGGTCTAGTGAAGATAATAGTTTGTAGTGAAAGTTTAGCTGTATCGTGTAACTGTCCATGGAATCATTCAGTTGTACCTTGTTTGTCCTTTCCACAGACATTTATTTTAATTAATGTGTATTAACATACAGTTCAGTATTTTGGATGTTGTAATGTGTCTTTCTCCCTTTCACATTGTGACAGGTTGCTGACTATATTCCACAACTGGCCAAGTTCAGCCCTGATTTGTGGGGTGTCTCACTTTGCACAGTGGATGGACAGAGGTATATTCTAACTTTTGGAATTTGCTATTTCACTTGTTTGAGCTGTCTGGCATAGCACTTCATGATATCTCATGGTGTAGTAAATAAAAAGCTTTGCTGGAGTTGTTTAAGAAGTAAAATCCACTTGGTCATCAACTTGTTTTCAACTTCTTTGTTTAACTGAATTATTTTGCTGCTGTTATGAAATACTGCTTGAATAATGTTTGTAAATAATATATTTAAAGCTCTTTACGATTCAAGCTCAGTATGTGATTACCAGAGGACAAGATAGAAGCAATGCTTACATACTGGCGTCCCCCAGGGATCAGTGCTGGGCCTCGTCCTCTTTAACATCATCACTGATGATCTCGATGAGGGGGTTGAGTCAGTATCAGCAAGTTTGCAGATGACACCAAGTTAGGAGCAGATGTTAGTCAGTTAGAGGGTAGAAAGGCTCTACAGAGGGACCTCGACCGACTGGACAGATGGGCAGAGTTCAATGGGATGGCATTTAACAAGTCCAAGTGCCGAGTGCTGCACTTTGGCCACAGCAGTCCCCTGCAGAGCTACAGGCTGGGGTCAGAGTGGCTGGAGAGCTGCCAAACAGAGAGGCACCTGGGGGTACTGATCGACAGCTGCCTGAATATGAGCCAGCAGTGTGCCCAGATGGCCAAGAGGGCCAATGGCATCCTGGCCTGCATCAGGAATAGTGTGGCCATCAGGAGCAGGGAGGTCATTGTGCCTCTGTACTCTGCATTGGTTAGGCCACACCTTGAGTACTGTGTCTAGTTCTGGGCCCCTCAGTTTAAGAAGGACATCAAGACACTTGAACGTGTCCAGAGAAGGGCAACAAAGCTGGGGAGAGGCCTTGAGCACAAGCCCTATGAGGAGAGGCTGAGGGAGCTGGGATTGTTTAGCCTGGAGAAGAGGAGGCTCAGGGGTGACCTCATTGCCCTCTACAACTACCTGAAAGGTGGTTGTAGCCGGGAAAGGGTTGGTCTCTTCTCCCAGGCAACCAGCACCAGAACAAGGGGGCACAGTCTCAAGCTGTGCCAGGGGAGGTTTAGAGTCGAGGTGAGGAGAAAGTTCTTCACGGAGAAAGTCCTTAGTCATTGGAATGTGCTGCCCGGGGAGGTGGTGGAGTCACCGTCCCTGGAGGTGTTCGGGAGGGGATTGGACGTGGCACTTGGTGCCATGGTCTAGTCATGAGGTCTGTGGTGACAGGTTGGACTCGATGATCTTCGAGGTCTCTTCCAACCTTAGTGATACTGTGATAGTGTGAGTTTTAGTCTCTGGAAATTGAAGAGTTTTGTCTGCTTGTGCCTCAAATGATGTTACTTTTCCTATAGGTCACATGTACTTAATGAGTTCTTTTTCTGCATTTTAATGTTTGTGCTGTAGCTTTGTTTTACAATTTCTGCACATCACCAGAAAAATAAGATTCATATTCTTCAAAAAGAAAATGGAAACTGGACAGAACTTAACATGGTTTTGCTTTTTAGGCTTATTAAACTTTCTTCCCTAAAGGTGTTTGTAGGTTTTGGATATAGCTAGAGTGATCTTGCATTTTTTTCTTTCTTAGTAACTTAGTGTAGCAGAGACAGTTCTGAGGCTAAATGTGAAGGTGTATCTCACACCATCTAGCTGAGCTGGTTTCATGAGTTTCTCTGAAACCTTCTTACATTTGTGCAAAGAAAAGCAGCAAATACACTTTTGGTTTTGCCATCAGACCCGTGCTTGCTTGGAGCCTTTTGCTCTACACTGAGCAGATGCTGCGTTTATGAGTCACTCTTTGATGCAATCTGTCTTAGATGTTGAAAGTAAACTTTCCAAAGGCATTTAATAATTGTAATAAAATGCCTATGCCATTATCCAAAGGAATGTAAATATGGTTACTTAATTACTGCCCTTGAATTCCAAAACCTAATTGTATCTCATCTTTGTTTATGTAGTCATAAATCTGTACAGTAGCTATATTCAGGTCAGCTGTAGTCTCTGTACTCTGAGTATGTGGTTTGTGATTGAGTAGGGTGGGTGTGATACTAGAGGTGTGAGGTGATTTTTTTGGGGTTTTTTTGCTCTGGTACAGACCTGTTTCTGAAGTTGCTTTTATTTTATTGCCTCAGCAGCTGACTTCATAATGCTTAGTTTGTGGATGCCATTGGCAAAACCTTTAAATCTTGTATGTTAGTTCTTTAAAAGACTTAGTAATAGTGTTCTTTTGGGTTTTGGGGTATTTTCATTAATAGCCTTAGTATATTGAAGACTCGATGAAGCATGTAACACTCAAACCAGGAGATTTCAAATCTTTTCATCTCTGTTTTTCCCAGGCATTCCGTTGGTGATACCAAAGTTCCATTTTGTCTTCAGTCCTGTGTAAAGCCTCTGAAATATGCTATTGCTGTTAATGATCTCGGGACAGAATATGTGCACAGATACGTTGGTAAAGAGCCCAGTGGATTAAGATTCAACAAATTGTTCCTGAATGAAGATGGTAAGAGATAGAGAACATTTGGTCTTGCAAATACTTCTGTTTAGAAAATCATTAAAAATGCTACACAGTTGTTTGATTTTCCCCCCCCTCCCAGTCATTTTACTATGTCCTCTTAACTCTTATTATTAGACAATATCCCAAAATATTTTGCCATCAGCAGGGTAGACTTATCCTTCCTCACTCACTTTTGCCTAATTTGGAATGCTAGTAAAATATACTTTCATAGATTCATCGAGTGGTTTAGTTTGGAAGGGATCTTAAAGACCATCTAGTTGTATCCCCCCTGCCATGGGCAGGGACACCTTTCACTAAAGCAGGTTCCTCAAAGCCCCATCTCACTTGGCCTTGAACACTTCCAGGGAGGGGGAAAATACACAATCTTCTCTGGGCAACATGTTCCAATGTCTCACCACACTCACTGTAAAGAATTTCTTCCTAATCTCCAGTCTAAATCTGCCCTCCTTAAGCTTCAATCCATTGCCTCTTGTCCTGTCCCTACAAGCCCTTTTAAAAAGTCCCTTCTTAGCTTTCTTGTATGCCCCTTTATTGTTTCTGTTTTATTTGCTTGTTATCCAGCTGTAGGGGAAAAAATGAAATAACTTTGATAATGCAGGTATTTGAAATGTGTATTTCTTCAGTTGAGTTGGTAGCAAGTGTTCCTCAAGCATGCCTGTGTGAAGTGCTGATGATTTAACATCTTTCATTCTTTTGAATTGAAGATACACGTATATCACCTCCCTCCATGGCCTTCTGAGAAGCAGGTGCTGGTGCCAAATACCAGCACTGCCTAGTTTCCAGAAGGAAAAACTGAAAATATTTTGGGTCACAACAAGCCCATACAGTGGTACAGGGTTGGGAGAGAGTGGCTGGAAAGCTGCCCAGTGGAAAAAGACAACAGTTGTCTGAATTTGAGCCACCATGTTTCCAGGTGGCCAAGAAGGACGGTAGCATCTTGGCCTGGATCAGTAGTAGTGTGGCCAGCAAGACCAGAGAGGTCATTGTCCCCCTGTACTGGTGAGGCCACACCTTGAATACTGGGTTCAGTTTTGGGCCCCTCACTACAAGAAGGAGGTGCTGGAGTGTGTCCAGAGAAGAACAAGAAAGCTGGGGAAGGGCCCGGAGAACAGGTCTGGTGAGAAAAGGCTGAGGAAACTGGGGCTGTTCAGCCTGGAGAAAAGGAGACTGAGGGGAGACCTCCTTGCTCTTTACAACTACCTGAAAGAAGGTTGTAGTGAGGTAGGTGTTGGTCTCTTCTTCTTAGTAACTAGTGACAGGATGAGAGGAAATGGCCTCAAGTTGTGCCAGGGGAGGTTTAAATTGGGTGTTAGGAAAAATTTCTTCACTTCAAGGCTTGTCAAACGCTGGAACAGTCTAGCCTGGGAAGTGGTGAAGTCACCATCCCTGTGGGTGTTTAAAATACGTGTGGACATGGTGCTTAGGGGCATGGTTTAGCAGCAGACTTGGTAGTGCTGGATTAATGGTTGAACTTGATGATCTTCAAGATCTTTTCCAGCCTAAAGGATTGTATGATTCCCACAGATTATCCTAAGCTGATTATTTCTGTTTCATATTACATCAATTCTCAGGCATGAAGATGTTATTTTTAAAAACATGATGCCAAAATTCTGCAAAAGATGACTCATGTAGCCTTAGAGGAAATACTGGATGTTATCTCTGCAACACAAATGTTTCTTCTAGCAGATCTTTCTCAGTGAGAGAGCAGACAATGTTTCTGTTGCCATGGTATTGCAATTAATATTTAATTAACAGCATAAGGTTTGGTTGATATTTTGTGTCAAGGGCTGTGTTGAATTCTGACTTAAATATCCATATTATAATATATTAATGATAGAGGAGTTTACTCAGTACAGACTTGAAAATCAGCTTTCCAAACTTACAGCCCTGCTGTCTTGCTTATGCTTTCCTAGTTTGTCCAAATCAGATGTACAGTGTGAAGAAGACTGCTTTTTGTGTCCTAAGGAAGCTTTCACATAAAAAAAGTTTTGATAGGGCTAAAAATGGACTTTTTCAGATTTCATGAGTTTTGTGTTTTTCATGCAATGGCAGAAAATATAGTAATTATTTTTTTGGTTTTATTGCTACTTTAAAGATGGAACTATGAAAGAAGAAGAATGTCTAGGCTATGGTCTTTTATGATGTTACTGCTCAAATTAGGAGTGTTTGTAAGGCTGCTCTGCAGTAAGACAATTGGGGTTATTTAAAGCATGCATTAAATTAAGAGACTAGGTCCAATGACAGAAATATTAAGTGTGTGCTGTCATGAGAAAACTGTTTAGAACTAACTTGAACAGCCTCTTGCCTATACAGTGCTTAAATGAAAGACTAAAACAAAGTAGAAGCTTAGTACAAGGAAAGAAAGGGAAGGGACCCTTGAAGGTCATCTTGTCCAATGTCAGCAGGGACACCTCCAACTAGAGCAGGCTGCCCAGGGCCACAGCAAGTCTGATCTTCAATGTCTCCAAGGATGGGACCTCAACCACATCCCTGGGCAGCCTGTGCCAGTATTTCACCACCCTCATTGGGAAGAATTTCCTCCTAATGTCCAGTCTAAATCTGCCCTGCCCCAGTTTCAAACCATTGCCCTTTGTCCTAGCACTCCAATCCCTCACCAACCTCCCTGTAGGTCTCCTTCAGATACTGAAATGCAGGTCCAATGTCTCCCCAGCCCCTTCTCTTCTCCAGGCTGAACAGCCTCAATTCTTTCAGCCTGCCTTCACAGGAGAGGTGCTCTGCCTACTAACCACAGCCCTTATAATACACCCCAGGATGCCCTTGGCCTTCGTGGCTACAAGGGCACATTACTGGCTCATGGTCATCACTCTGTCCCCAAGGACCCCCAGGTCCTGCTGCTCTCCTGTATGCTGCTCCCCAACAGGTCAGTCCCCAGCCTATACTGGTCCAGTAACATAATTGTTTGTGGAACTTAGTCAAGTAATAAATATTGCATTGCAGTTGGATAAGACATTGCCAGGAAAATGTTTATTCTGCTGAAAGATTTTATTGTAGCCTTGTTTTAGTTGGAAAAGACCTTGAAGATCATCGAGTCCAACCATGACCTAATTCTACCTTAAAGTCTGGTGCTAAACCACGTCCCTCAGCATGACATCTCTGCCTCTTTTAACACCTCCAGGATGGACATTCAACCATCTCCCTGGGGAGCTTGTTCCAGTGTTTGAGAACCCCGTTCAGTGAAGAGGTTTCTCCTAATATCCAGGCTAAACAGCTGTACAAGCTACACGTAGGGCCAGGGACCAACAAAGTCTGTTTCTTGTATAACTGGTCGGAAGAACTGAGAGAAAAGAAGCACTGTCATTAGAGCTGATTAGGGAAAGGGTCTGGTTTGCATAATTGCATGGCAGCTTGCTAGGGCCATCATGCTAATTGTCAAACAGTTTTGAGGTATTAAAAAACGCTCTGGTTTTTACTACTGATATCCAGTGGAGAGAATTTCAGGTAACTTATCTCTCACATAGAGACTTGCAGTATGTTTAAAGGGCTGTTCCAGACATGTATCTCCTTTCCACAATGAAAACAGTCTTGATGAAGAATAGATTTACTATTCCTGGGCTGTTAGGTGGGTTGTTTACCCATGAGAATAAGTGTTAGACTTAATCAGGGCACCCCAGTTACAGTGGAAGGGTTATTATGACTTGTGCTTTTCATTACAGATGAAAACAGGAATTTACTGCAAAGTAGAATGAGAAGATAAAGCAGTAGAAGAGACATGCAGAGGAGCTGCATAAAAGATTAATTTAGATTTGGGATTTTTTTGAGCCTTATTAGATGACTACCTTTATTGTTTGATTGTATACAGAGAGTGTGATGTGTGTGTGCTTTGGTTAGTGATGTGTGTCACATACCTTTGCAGAGTTTGATACCTCTTTCTTAAAGCCTTTTCTTCTCCAGGCTGAACAACCCCAGCTCCCTCATCCTGTCCTATAGTAGAGATGCTTCAGGGCCCCAGTCATCTTTGTGGCCCTCCTCTGGATCCACTTTATCAGGTCCATGTCCTTCCTGTGTTGAGAACTCGAAAGCTGGATGCAGTACTCCAGGTGTGGTCTCACTAGAGCAGAGTGGCAGAATCATCTCTCATAACCTGCTGGCCATTTGCCTTCGGGGCAGCAAGTGCCCATTGCTGGCTCATGCCTAGCTTCTCATCCAGCAGCACCCACAAGTCCTTTTCTGTGGGGCTGCTCTCAATTTCATCATGCCCCAGGATTGCCCTGACCTAGGTGCAGGACCTTGCCCTTTGCCTTATTGAAGCTCATGAGATTATCCTCAGCCTACCTCTCCAGATTGTCCAGGTCCTCCTGGATGCTACCCTGTCCTTCAGCCTTAGCAACTATACCACTTAGCTGTGTATCATTTGCAAACTTGCTGAAGGTGCACTCAATCTCCCTGCTTTTATCATTGATACTGAACAGCACTGTTCCTGGTGCAGACCCTTGAGGGACACCCCTTACCACCCATCTCCATTTGGACATTAAGCCTTTGACCACTACCCTTACTGAACCCCTTTGCTGATAGCACCCATTGTGAGGTACATCAGTAGTTTCTGCTGCTTTAGAGGAGACCTATCTATGCCTTCCCTGAAAAAATTAATGTAGTATCAGAACCTACACACCTCAAAGAGACAAAAACATACCTGGAAATAGAAGTATTATTGACAGCAGTAGTATAGCTGTGGAAGAAATGAGAAGGTATCTTTCAGAGTGTAAGATTTTACTGATGTATCCTGGCCCTTGTAAAAGGCACAGTGTTTCTTAAGTCTCTGGAGAGATTGTTTCAATGGGCTCAGTTGGTAGCGCATCAGACCTTTAATGGGAAGGTCATGAGTTCAAGCCTGCAGCGGGCAGTGGTGTCCTCTCTACTCTAGTCATGAGGTCTGTGGTGACAGGTTGGACTCGATGATCTTTGAGGTCTCTTCCAACCTTAGGAATACTGAAATACTGAAATATTATTGATATGGTGCTGAGGGATGTGGCTTAGCACCAGACTTGGTAGAGTTAGACAATGGTTTCACTCAATGATCTTAAAGGTCTTTTTCAATTGAAATGCTTCCATGATCCTTCACTGTAGAATAGACTGTAGCAGTTGGAAGGGACCTACAATGATCATCAAGACCAGCTGCCTGACAACATCAGGGCTAACCTTAATTTAAAGCATGCTATTGCAGTCCAAATACCTCTTAAATGTAACTGAGAGGCTTGGGGCATCAACCACCTCTCTAGGAAGCCTGTAGCTATTGTGATGAGATAAAAGGCTTATCTGCCAATTACACATATCTATGCTTAGGAAGTGTTTGGCCAGTGTTATCTGCTGCTGTGTAGATAATAGTGAAAACTGCTTTCTGGGGACCTAGATACCCCAACAGTCTATTCTGCTTAGAAGAGGTAGCAGTGGATTAGTGGAAGGTGTTCTGCTCAGCTCTGTGATTAGGCAGCAGTAGGAGAGACCCTCAATGAAGGGCTTTTCTGTGTGGCAAACTTGCCTGCTCTACCTTCCTTAGCTGTTAAGGCTCCTACAGTGATTGTCCCTTGTTGACTTGTCAAGGGGGGGAACAAAACACAACGATTTCAGAAGCACATTCAGGAAAGCCCATGTTCCATTTCCTCAGAAGGTTCTTGCTATTTTTCGTGCAAGGGCGGCACATGGAGGTGTGCCAGCAGATTGAGGGGATTCTGCCACTTTGTTCTGGTGAGACCTTATCTGGAGTACCATGTCCAGTTGTGGAGCCCTCAACACAGGAAGGATGGACCAGGTCCAGAGGAGGGCCGTGAAGATGATTGGTCGTCTGGAACACTTCTCCATGAGGGCAGGCTGAGGGAGCTGGAGTTGTTCAGACTGGAGAAGAGAAGGCTTCAGGGAGACCTAATAGCAGCCTTGCAATACCTGAAGGGGGCCTGCAAGAAGGCTGCAAAGGGACTGTTTCAAAAGGCCTGCAGTGATAGAACAAAGGGCAATGGTTTGAAATTAGAGAAGAGCAGATTTAGACTGGATGTTAGGAACAAATTCTGTACTAGGAAGGTGGTGAAATGCTTCTACTGGTTGCCCAGGGAGGTGGTGGAGGCCCTGACCCTGGAGATATTCAAGGTCAGGCTTGAAGCCAGGTGAGGGTTGGTCTTTTCTTCCTAGAAACAAGTGATTAAATGAGAGGAAATGGCCTGAAATTGTGCCAAGCGAAATTTAGGTTGGAGATCAGGAAAAATTTCTTTCCTGAAAGCGGTGAGGCATTGGACCAGGCTGCCCAGGGAGGTGGTGGAATCTCCATCCCTGGAGGTGTTGAAGAAATGTGGGGATATGGCACTTGAGAGCATGGTTTGATGGTCATGGTGGTGTTAGGTCGATGGTTGGACTCAATCTTAGAGGGTTTTTCCAACTGATCCAAGAAGAGTTACACAAATCTTCACAGAACCATGGAATTGTAAGTTGCAAGTGATGTTACAAGGGCCAGTGGCTTCACACTGTGGCTTGGGAGATACAGGTTGGATGGTAGATTAAATGTGTCCTCTAGTAAGAATGGCATTGCTGGAAAGGTAGGAGATTTGCCATGCTTGGAGTGAGAGGGTAGAGGAGATGACGTCCAGATAGGCTTTTCTGTCCAGGAGTCTGTGATGCTGAGACGAGTCGTAAGACTTGTAACACCTTATGACTAGAGTACCCAGCAATAGGGCAAGGAACTGGTACAAGCTGGAACATCAGAGGTTCTACCTCAACACAGAGAGGCACTTCTTTACAGTGAGGGTGCCAAAGCCCTGGAGCAGGCTGCCCAGAGAGGTTGTGGAGTCTCCTGGAGACTTTCAAAACCCACCTGGATGTGTTCCTGTGTGACCTGCCCAAGGTGATCCTGCTTTTCCTGCAGGGTTGGACTGGATGATCTCTAGAGGTCCCTTTCCAACCTATAACATTCTGTGTTTAGTTTGAGAGATGATTTGATAGTCACAGAGGGTGAAGTGCCACTGACCATGATCACTGTAATTTTCAGGGGAAAATGTGTGTGTGTTGTATGAGTATCAGGCTAATCTCCAAAAGCAATCATCTCAAGTTTCTTTCAGTGTGTGTGAGATGTGTATAAATAATGAATACTTTGTGGGTTTGGGGTTTTTCTAATTAATACTTCTTTTCAGACTTGGTGATAAAGAGGGAAAAAAAGACTTCCCACCAGTCACAATAACCACGTTTTGAGAATTGGTTGAGGTTTTTCAGGCACCAGAAGCCTCAAAAATCAACCTTCTTGTTAAAAGGCACAACAATAATGTTGGTTAAAAATAAAATAACAGCAGGAGGTAGATGTTAAAGAATGAAAACTTGTATTTGGAGAACAGAAAGATAACTGATAAGGGAAGCTTTATTGGAAAAAGGAGAGGGGGGGAAAAAAGGTAATTAATTCACTTGAGCAGCCATGAATGACTGGGAATGCAAAACCACTCTTAATATGGAAATCAGTGCTAAGAAAGAAAAACTCCAGTGTAGCAGGTATAGGCAAGTCAATTATAAAGAGAGTTAAATTCTAGTGAGGATGAGTTGAAGTGTTATTTTGGATGCTATAAGAGGAACCTCTGATCCTTAAAAAGAATCAGGATTTTGTGTTCATGTGCAGCAACAAGGATTTTTGAGAACTGGAATTTGTGTTTAGTTATGTGGGGTTTTTATAAAGGGCCTGTTGAACACTTCTGAAATTCCTGAGGTTTGATACCTTGGAAAAAAAAAAAACAACTGGAATTCCTTTTGGGGTTATTCTTCTTGCAAATGCTACAGTGATCAAATCTTGGAATGCTGGAGAGGATTCACAAGTCTGCTGAAAAGAAATTATGCCAAACAAATAATTTTATTGGGCTGTTAATTAGGCCAAGTGTGGTCTAGGTTGTAAGAAACTTTGCTCAAAATCACAAAAAATTGTCTAAGGTAGGATTACAGTATTCTTGATTTAGGATTATATGCCATAATCATAGCTTTAAGTCATGGTTAAATGTCACCTCAAGAAAGGTGATTCTTTCCCTTTGCTCTGCTTTGGTGAGACCCCACCTCCAATGCTGTGTCCAGTTCTGATGTCCCCACCATGAGAAGGACACAGAGCTGTTGGAGTGAGTCCAGATGAAGGTCACAAAAATAATCCAAGGGCTGGAGCACTTGTGCTATGAGGATAGGCTGAGAAATCTGGGGTTGTTCAGCCTGGGGAAGTCTCTGGTGGGGAATTTATAGCTGCCTTCCAATACCTGAAGGGAGCCTACAGGAAGGCTGAAGAGGGACTTTTCATAAGAGTGTCAAGAGACAGGACAAATTGGGGGAATGGTTTTAAGCTGAGGGGAAAGTAGGTTTAGAGTGGACCTTAGGAAGAAGTTCCTCAGTATGAGGGTGGTGAGACTCTGAAATAGATTGCTCAGAGTGGTTGTGGATGTCCCCTTCCTGGAGGTGTTTTAAGGCCAGGTTGGATGAGGCTTTGATCAACCAAGTCTAGTTGAGAGGTGTCTCTGCCCATGGCAGGGGGATTGATATAGATCTCCAAGATCCTTTCCAACCTGAACCATTCTCTTTCTATGATTTATAATTTTTCACAGACACTTGACTGGTTTTGTTTTGGGCTGTTTTTGTAATCAAAACATTTCTTCCACAGACAGGCCTCATAATCCTATGGTGAATGCTGGAGCAATTGTGATCACATCTTTAATCAAGGTAAAAAAATCTATTTTTAGTTTTGGTATTTTAACAGAATATAGAGAGAGTATCTTGTGCAGATTATGAACCATTTCCATTTTCTGTGTGCAGTATCTGCTGGCAGCTTACTCATTAGCAGGTAGATGAGCTCTGATATTTTGGAAATAGTAACACAAAGACTAGCAGCTGAAAAAAGTGAGGAGTGCAGCTGAAAGCCTTTTTTTTAACCTCAGTGGTTTTAGTTCTGTTTCCTCCTTTAACTGCCCAACACTTGATATTCTCTTGGGAGAATTGCCTCATACTTGTTAAATGCTAAGAGTATGTCCTTGGGAATATGCTTTATAGCACTCAGAATAAGTTTCTGAATGTCTAATGCTCTTAAAGAGCACAAAGTTGCAAGAGTATTTCTTGCTGTGCAGAAGAAATGGAAGATAGTCCAGTTTGTACAGGAGCAGTGCAGCTAAATTCACACTGAATTTGTCCGCTTTTAACATACCATACAAATAAATGATGTGCAACTTCTCTATTCCATCGTTTCTGGTGGGGTGGTAAATGCGCTTCCTTCAATTAATGTGCTTGGAAACAATTACTCATATTCTGCTGAGTAAACCACAGCTGAATAATGACTTGGCATCTTGAGACTTTTGGAAAGCTGTCTTTTATTTTTCCTTAGTCTTGGAAGTTGTAAGTGACATCAATTCCATGTAATGCTGATGATTGCCAGGTGTTTCTGTTTTCTGTCTTTTTCTGGTAGCTGCTGTGCAAAAATAAAATAAAAATATGTGCATTATTTTTTATTTTTTTTTTCCCTTAAGGGTACCTGCTTAGAATCCTGGGGAACATGTCAGTCCCCTGGAGTTTTGAAGTAGAAAACTTAATGCTGTTACTTCCGAGGTCTACAAATCTTGTTTACAGCCTTTTCCTTGGTTATGTTTCAAACTCCCATTAGCTGTAGTGTGTTTCCTACCTCCTATTTCCAATTTGTTTATTTTAAAATTACTTAGATCATGCTTCTCTGTTATTTTATATTTAAAGAAGGTGTAAAAGAACTCCTGCTTAAAGACATTTATCTTTAATAGCTGTAGGTGAAAGAAAATGGCCTTAAGTATGACAGGTAAATTTATTCACATTTATTTTATTTTTTTTTAAAGGTTGAGCATTGAAATTCACTTGGATCACAGTGAATTTTACAATCTGACTTAACACATTTGTCTGATATGTCAAAATGTTAGTTCCTACTACAACTACTAGTCCTAAGGCAAATGCCGAGCATGTGCCTCTTGCAAAAGGCACTTAGTTCTAGATAAATGGTGTACTTCTGAGTAGATAATGTGGGTTTGTTGACTGCATGCAATTGTGATTCTTGTTAGAAGGTTGGGGGATTGTTTTTGCTGGGTGGATTTGGTTTTGGTGGGTTTTTTTCCCCCTCTTTATTTGCTGTAATGTTCTTACAAAGAGTATTGCATTGCACTAATATTTTTGCATGTGGTAACTGCACGCCTAACAGACACCTCTCTTACTTATCACACTCCATTATTTGTTTTCAGTGTGATTCAAATGTAGGTTATTTTTTATACTGCTCCACTAAGATACCATTTATCATTTGGATAACTAACCAAACTAAACACAGTCCAAAGAAAACTACAGAGAGGCTCACGGGTACAGAGTGACATCATAGTTGTGCTTTCTGTGAAATAACTTGGTTAAAATCTTCAGTTTAACAGTATTCCTACTAACTATCCAGTGATTAATTTATATCTGAACTAATCTAGGACTTGTTTTACAAAGGTGGCTTCATTAACCCATGCTTTGCCCTCAGTTCCTCTGCATTCATTCTGTTTATTTACTTGCATATTCTGAAGGCTATGTATGACTCCAAGAAAAATCAAGGGATTGTTAAGCATGGAGTAATTTACAGTATACCCCAGATTTATCTCATGATAGCCTGTTGATAATTACAGAGAGTTTGTTGTTGTATTTCAGTGTTAATGTTAACCTTCTTTGATCGTCCTTATTTTGTCTGTGAGAAATTGATACCAGGAGTCTTTCAAAATTTCCATCCATTGAACTAAGTTCAGCAGCTGTTAGTATGCACTGCAAATTCTGATTACTTGTGGATAAGGAATGATGCTTGGAGTGATCTTTTTACCAGAATATGGAATATGTTAGAATTTAAGGAGGTAAAAAGGATTCTCAGCATTACATACCCAGTTCTGACTGCCTTATGAATTTGCTATACACACCTTAGAACAGAGCATAGGCCTAAACTGTAACGTTATGTTTAGTCTTTGCTACTCAGAATAATAAAGCCTGTGTGCGTGTTGAGTTGCACATTCTGGCTTACTTAGGCATGACTGTATCCTACTTTCACCAGCTTAAATGATTCTCCTACTGTTACATGCCTGGAACTCTCATGTATTTACATTTTGGTGCCTTAAGGCACGGCTCTGTTCCAGCTGTACTTGCATTACACTCCTCACACTGTTCAGCAATTTAAAACATAGCTAAATAAAAATGCTTTAGCAAAAGGACATCCATCCTGTGGGACAGTATTAATGAAAGAAAAGGTCCACAGGAGTGCCACAGAAATGATCAGAGGGATGGAATGCCTGCCCTGTGGGAACAGGCTGAAAGAGCTGGGGCTGTTCAGCCTGGAGAAGAGAAGGCTCTGTGGAGACCTTGCAGCAACCTTCCAGTACCTGAAGAGGGGAAGGGACTTTTTACAAGAGCTTGTAGCGATAGGACAAGGGGGAATGGGTTGAAGTTTAAGGAGGGTAGATTTATACTGGAGCTTAGGAAGAAATTCTTTACAGTGAGGGTGGTGAGACACTGGTTGTGGAGGGAGGTCATGCATGTCCCCTCCCTGGAGGTGTTCAAAGACAGGTTGGATAATGCCTTGAACAAGCTGGTCTAGTGGAAGGTGTCCTTGCCTGTGGCAGGGAGATTGGAACTATGTATGACCTTCAAGGTCGCTTCCAACCCAAACCATTCTATGATTCTTCAAAACCCCTAAGGACCTTTTCCTGTGTTTGTAAATTTGCCTTTAATACTAGTTAAGGAAATGGCACAGTTAGAACAATTTTCAAATAATTGTTGTAGAAAGAAAATTGTAGTGGCAGTCACAGAAGCTTGTGGATAGGTGATATTAGCTTAAATGGTAGTCTTCTGTGCCTCCAAGGAAGTAGAGGTGCTTGAGGTAAGAAGGTTCAGCTCCTGTGCAGCTTTAGTACAGATTCAGTGCTCTGTAAACACAGAGCTTTCTGCCTGTCACATTAACAGGGAAAAGTCTTTATTGCCTGTGGTATGAATAGATTTTCATGCTTTGATCTGTTTTTTCTTAAACCTTAAACTCCATTCTCAAAGCTTGTCAACTCCAGGAGTATCTGTGGTTGTGTCACCAAGTGCCCACTTGCACGTATCTTTACTGACTGGGGAGGATAACATACTAGAGGTGCCAATGAGATGATGAGGAAGAGTTCAGAGTGAAATATGCAGAAGGCAGATGGCTGTGGAAGGAATCACCAGAGGCCAAGGGATTAATCTTAAGTAATTTTTATTGTATGCTTCAAGATTCCATCTGTAGATAAAAGCTTTTCTAGTATAACAGCGGAGGGGTGGGCAAATGCAGCATATTTAACTCCTGTCAGTGCTGACAGCAAAATGCAGGAGCTCACAAAGCAGTGGTAGGATGAAGGGAGATACTCTGTGGTGATGAATCAGTGTGGGAAGCATTCAGACATCTTGTAGGGGGCACAGCAATATTCATAGTCCTTGCAGAAAACTTGGTGTACAAGGAAATCAGCTTGGTGATCTCACTGACCCTGAAAGCCCAATTCTATGACAGGTTTTTGTTTTAGTATGAAACAAAAAGAGGTGTAGCTGATACACTTAAGAGCATTCTAAATAGGCTGATATCAAATAAGTGAGATATAATACGATGTAATAATACAAGTCAGGCAAAGAATGATGGAAGAACCTGTCCATCTGTGCCAAGGATCAGTTTGCTGTTAAGATACAGTTAGTAGGAAACCTGCCCAGTTAAGATCTAACACTTGAGGGGTGGGGAAAATGCATGGTTTATTTGATTTATTTAGCAGTATAGTTAGAATAAGTAATAGAGAGTTAACTAAATTGCTCTATGCTACCCCCTCCACTTACCAGGACATTGTAAATGTACATACATACCACTTTAAGTCATGTGTTGGCATTGTGATTTTGCTCTGCCAGATACTTGATTTTGGTGTCATTTCCTCTCCTCCTGGGTTATTAATTTTCTTGGATGAACTAATTTTTGGATAGAACATGTGTTCACGTTCCTCTGCACGTGGGTTTTGTTGTAACTCAAATGTATAGGATGTTATTTGACATAAAATATGTGGTAATGATATTTGAAATCAGTGGCCACATAGGCAAGTATTTGAAACATGAAGGACACAAAAATAATTCTTATGTGTATTTTAAAGAGTCTCTATTGCTTTTAGAGGGCCAAATACTGCCTGTACCAGCGTACAAGTAACTCAGAGCTGAAAATGGCACACCAAGCACACAAGGCAGCAGTTCTCACAGCAAAGGCTCAGATGAACAAATAAAATCCAAATATCTCCAAGTCCAGAAAACTAAAATAAAGACATTAATAGTTAATGTAAAATGCAGAAATATAAAAAAAGAAAAGCTATTTCTTAATACTCTGATGTAGTGTTACAAATACATTTTTTTTTTTCCCCTGGATGTTTTCATTAGGGTGAATTGTTAGGTTATAAATTCATCTTTAAGATACCCAGAAATGAATTTTTTTAAAATAGTCATCTATTATAATATAATAAAGTTGTTTTCATTAGCTTGGCTTAGATTCAGAACTGGCACATTGTTCTAACATGAGACACATGGTAAGAGCTTTTGTATAACCACTGAATGTTGATCCAAGGAGATGTTTTCCAATAAACTTTGCTTAATTTTGTTGTTGCAAGTTCTGGCAAGTATCCATGGGTCTCTTCTTTGCTGTGTACACGTACAGATGCAACCCTTGCAACTATAGAAATGCAACTAATGGAAGGACTTTTTCTTTCTTTCTTTTTTCTTTTTTCTCTCCTTTAAAAGAAAGGGAAGTTCACCAAAATCTGACAAAGTCCAAAAATTCAAATTTCTGATGGACAGCCACAGTGTCCATTGTGGGTTTACGCAGTCACAAAATAGTTCTGAGCTGTGTCCTGCAAGTTTGAATTTTCTGCCTAGCAAACTCCTTTGACCTTAACTTTTTCAGTTTCATTTTGTATTTCTGTAGAAGTGTTCTTTCATCTATATATATATATACACACAAGCATGTCTGCAGTGTGCATATGGACATGTGCTCCAGTAAATGTTCTGACTGTTTGTGGAGTTCAAACTGTGATGTTCTAGGCAAATGAATCTCATCTGAGCGAAAAAGTGCTTTTGAAGAACCCACTCTCATACTGCCCCAGCCTCATAGGCTTGTACAGTGTAGCTCAAAATAAGAAGCCCTTGTGCAAGAACAGAAGTTTTTCGTGTCCCTTGTTTAAATGATTTAAGGGAAAGTTTCTTGTTGGATTCTGAATGTTAGGATTTGATATCTGCATATCAATTTGATACCGTGTGTTGCTTCTGTGTCTCTTCAGCTGTTTAGGAGGAGCAGTCTACCTCTGTCAGCTGCTAAAGAGGAAAACTACTACGTGGGGGTTTTTAGCCATGTGTATGGAAGTAAAGTTTTCTGCTTTAGCTCCATGTTATGTTAAATCCCTGCTGAAGTGTTGGTTGTATGATTACGTAGGCAAATATTTTAGGTTGTTTATGTAACAGTAGACTTTTGGGGGGTCAGGTATTTAAGTAACTGGGATTATTTTATTTTTTTTTAGGCATTTAAGTAAGAGTGGAATTTAAGTAACAATGCTGTTGTGTTTGATATAAAAGTACCTGTGCAAGTGTGTGGAACATCAAGGACATCATCTGAGTTAGTGTATACAAGACTTTCTTCCCAAAATATGAGATTAGATGTGAACTTGAAACCTTTTTTACAACAAGTCGATGCGGGGGGGAAAAAATGGGCATTGAGTCTCTCGCCCACTGACTTTACGTTCTGCTAGTTAAAGCAGGTTTTTGTTGAAGGGCTAGGGAAGTTTTTTTTCAACTGGGCAAACCAAAAAAAGAAGTGGGGTATTATGTATTTATATTTTTGCCAACAGCATGATCCCTTCCTCCGTCTTCCTTTTTTTTTTTTTGGTTGTTGTTTTGTTTTTAACAAAAAGAACTTGTTTCAATTTATTATACATGTCTAACCATACAACTATCAATGCAGCATCCCATAACTAATGCTGACCCACTTTTCCCAGGGGGAAAAAAGAAAAACAATTAAGATGTTCATTGTGCATTTGAAAGGTTGAAAAAAAAAAAAAGGTTTTTGTGGTTTAAATGTTGTTACATATTTTCCAGCATTAGGATCTATGGAATATTTTGACAACTGCAACAGTTCAATGAAGTTGGTAATTTCTTCTTTTAATTATTTTTTTTTTCATTGAACAGATTTGGAGTTAAATTTTTAAGGCTTGTGTTCTGGTATATTATACAGGAACATTTTGGTGAAATGTATCATGACCCTTTTGGGGTTTGGTTTTGGTTTTGTTTTTTTTTGTCTTAGTGCAAACTAGCTAGAGGTGATTGCCTTTAAGAGTGAGGATCATTAGTCTTTAAGCGTAAGATAACCACTGGCACATAGCTTTGACCAAACAGTGTGGTGTTCCTTCCAGCTAGCGATCGTACGTGTATGACTGCACATCCTGTTGCAGATGAGCCGATGCATGGGCTTCAAAGATTATCTGCAACACCCTAATCCAAGTACAGAGTGGGAAATGAGCCTGGCTTTACGCATTTCATTAAGTAAAACACTGGTTGATAGAAAGCTTCAGGTTTTTTTCCACTTCTTTCCCCCACCCCCCCTACTAAATGCAGTGCAAGTAAGCATCTGGAATTGCTTGAGAGATGTCAAACAGAGTTTTGTAACTTAAGAAGAGTTCTCTTTAAAATAATCTCTAAAACTATCTTCTGCAGATATTGTTTCCACTTGTGTATGTGATGCCATCGTTTTTTTAAACAGCCTCAAAAAATTCTGCCTGGCTACTTCCAAAAATTAACAATTTTCCCCCAATTGACCATACCTTTTTTTTTTTTTCTATTTTAAATCTCCCACTCGTCTTTCAGGGTCTTGCTATAGGAATTTGTGGAAGGTCACCTATGGGAGACCTGTAAAGAATAATTACATCCTTAACTGGCAGCTATTAAATTTTGAGAATGTTCTTAAACAGAGAAGGGTGGGGAAAAAAAAGCCCCAGAATAACACCCTTTGTCCTCCCCAACACCACCAACCAAACCAACCCTCAGCTTTCACTAGCATCCTGATTAACTTGGCTTATTATTATTATTTTCCTTACCTTGTTAGCACAGTGATGTACTCTGGGATCTGAAAAATCTTATTTTTCAGTTTAATTTTTAATAGGTAAGCCACGAATCAGAGCTGAAGGAAATCAGATTTTTTTGATTGAATTCAGTTCTTTTCTTTTTCATAGTTAGGGGTAACACTTTAAGTCTTTTAAATCTAAATTCTTAGGATGGGTGCTAGCCATGGAAATATTTTTAATTTCAGTAGCCTGAACTTCCCTGTGCTCAGCTCTGTTGGTAATACAAGAATACCTTTGGGGTTACTAATCCATAAAAAAGTTAGCGCTTTTGTTATCATTATCCTAATTGTAGTTCCTGTTGTGGGGGTTTTGGTTTAGCTGCTAGATTTACTTATGCTAAACACCTAAAGCTGAATAGAGAGCAATGTAAAATAAAACATACCTTTTCCAGTTTAAATCCATTGCCAACATAAAGGTGTTTGATAAGGCTCCTAGAGGATTATTTAATTTAAATGATAATTAAAGATTTACTTATCTAACACCTTAATATTCTCATTAATATATGAAATGATTGTAGTACCTTAATTAGCCTCATACCTTAGTTATATGCATTAAAAATCCTAATCCTGTTAAGTGAACTAACTTTATTCTTATGTTAACAGTTTGTGTAAAATATTTTTTCTTTTCTTGCAGCAAGGAGCAAATAACGCAGAAAAATTTGACTACGTAAGTTCATGTTTTTCCTTTTGAGCTAAATTTGGGGCGGGGGGAGGTCTGAACAGCAAGGGAATTGCAAGGGAAGCTTAGTGATTTCAAAGAACCATTGGTTGGGCTGGAAGACACCTCCAAAAGTCATCTGTCATCTAGTCAACCTCCCTGCAGTCAGCAGGGACACCTTCCACTGGATCAGGTTGCTCAGAGCTTTGTTGAGTCTCACCTTGAATATCTTCAGGGATGGGGCCTCCACTACCTCCCTGGGCAACCTCTTCCAGTATTCTACCACTCTCATCGTAAAGAATTTGTTCTTAACATCTAGTCTAAATCATCTCTAATTTCAAACCTCTGCCCCTTGTCCTGTCCCTACAGGCCTTTGTGAACAGTCCCTCTGCAGCCTTCTTGTAGGCCCCCTTCAGGTACTGGAAGGCTACTATTAGGTCTACCTGGAGCTGTTTCTTCTCCAGGTTGGACAACCCCAGCTCCCTCAGCCCATCCTCGAAGCAGAGGTGTTCCAGCCCCCTGTCATTTTTGTGGCCCTCCTCTGGGCCCACTCCATCAGGTCCATGTCCTTCTTGTGTTGAGGGCCTCAGAGCTGGACACATTACTCCAGGTGAGGTCTCACCAGAGCAGAATCACCTCTCAATCTACTGGCCACACTTCTTTTGATGCAGTCCAGGCTGTGATTTGCCTTTTGGGCTGCAAGTGCACCTTGTTGGCTCATGTTCAGCTTCTCATTCACCAGAGCTCCCAAGTCCTTTTCCTCAGGGCTGCTTTCTACCTCATTTCTCAGCCTGTATTGATAATGAGGATTGTTCTGACCCAGGTGCATGACCCTGCCCTTGATCTTGTTGAACCTCATGAGGTTCACCTGGGCCCTCCTCTCCAGCTTGTCCAGGACCTTCTGGATGACATCCCATCTCTCTGGCATATTGACAGATATTTCACACGTTTTGTCTTTTTATCTTTGTTATTTAAACATTTAGTGATTTTTGGGTTTCATTTGTAAAATTGTATTAGAAGATTTAGGGTGAAGCTGGATTGACAACTTCATCAGTGTCATCTTTTTCCTGTCTGAAAATGTTAGCATGCTTTTCTCCCCTCCTCTCTCTCTTAACAGGTGATGCAGTTCATGAATAAGATGGCTGGTAATGAGTATGTTGGATTTAGTAATGCTACGTAAGTATCGTTGATACTCAGGAGTTAGGTGGAAAATGTCTCAACCGGTAGCTGGCATATTGGCAAGGTTTAGCTGTTTACCTTGAAAACACCATCTCATCCCTCAGGTTAGAGGGTGTCTTTAACTTAACATCTATAAGAACTCCAGTTGTGCACGTCTCTGACATCAGCATGGCTAAATCTCATATAAAAGGGTTGCTTACCTCTTTGAAATGTCATTATTTGGTGTTGGTGCTGAGGCAGTGAGAGCTGTAATTGCAGCTCAGCTTCCTGGCATTCAGATTAAAAATTAAACTCTGCATGTTGATGGCTGCGTATCAAATGTTTGGAAAGCACACCTTATACCATTGGGACTCCCTGGGCCTCTTTACTTTGCATGTTTAAATTATTTCCTAGAACCACTCCACTCTAACTCAATGTATAGGGTTCTAAAAATTCTCGAGAGCCTTTTGAAAGCAGCACTGGGAAAATCATCAAGATTCCATAGACCAGAGTTGCTTCCAGGTTGTTGGCATGCACGTGCAGAGAAAGTGAGATAACTAGTGTTCTTCCTGAGCCTTTTTAACAGAATCCCAGAATGGTAGGGGTTGGAAGGGACCTCGAAAGATCACCAGGTCCAACCCCCTGCCAAAGCAGGATCACCTAGAGTAGGTCACACAGGAACCGATACAGGCAGGTTTGGAGTGTCTCCAGAGGAGGAGACTCAGAGGGAGATTCCACAACCTCTCTGGGCAGCCTGTTCTAGGACTCTCTCACCCTCACAAAGCTTTTCCTTATTTTCACATGGAGCTTCCTATGCTCCAGCTTGCACCCACTGCCCCTTGTCCTATTACTGCGCATCACAACCCCAGCTCCTTCAGCCTGTCCTTGTAGGAGAGGTGCTCCAGCCCCCGATCATTTTCATCAGGAGCATGTTTGTGTTCAAAGTTATATTTTCCATGTGATTTAATTGAATTACAGGCTGAAGATCTCTAAAGTTGACCATCTTTGGGAAGGTTTGATGTGTTGTCTTGTCCTCTTTTTTTAATTTACATTTGTGTTTTTTTTAACCTTAAGGTTCCAGTCCGAAAGAGAGAGTGGAGATAGAAACTTTGCAATCGGCTATTACTTGAAAGAAAAAAAGGTTGATCCCTTTTGTTTCTTGTGCTTTATGTGGTGGGATTTTATTTTTTTTTCATAGTCTGTGAAGACTTTTTTTATTCATTTACTATACAGAAGGCCACAAATCACTGCAGTAGTGTATCTTTCCATACTGTTACTTAAAAATGCTGTAATTTAAGATGTGTAATTGCTCTAATTGAATACCTGAGATATTTTTTCTGCATCATAGCCATGATCATTTATTTTCTTGGTCTTAAAAGGGATTACCTGTGCTGTGCAGCTGACTTTAGAAAACTTCTAGCTGCAGTTTGCTGATTTGAAGCTATTGATAGCTGGGCTGAAAAATACTTTCAACAGCTAGCTTATTGACTCTTCTGTCACTGTGTTATCTTTAAGTCTGATCTGATTGAATATTTCCACTTCTGACACTTACGTAAAGATTTAATTTAAATCTGCCTAATGCTTAACATGCTGACCAGAATATATCTTTGTCTGTAAAAGTGATAGTGAAAAATCCATGATAATTGAACCTAAATACTCTCTCTATTTTTCTTCCCCAGTGCTTTCCTGAAGGCACGGATATGGTTGCTATACTAGACTTCTATTTTCAGGTAACTGATTTTAAAGTTGAGACTCATTAACTGCTGCAAGCAGTAGAAACTGATTTATTGACATAGATATAAAGATTTTAATAGCCTATAGTTAAACTTGCCAGCTTCTGTTAAATTCTGGGACTACAATGATGTACATTTCATGCATGGAGATTGGCTTTTGTTTAGGTGATGTACTTTAGGTGTCTTTACAAGGAATAATTTTTAAACCACTAGTAGATAGAAGCTTAAAATGTCTTCTGTTACTTGAGTTTGACAAAATATTTCTTCTTTGGGTTGCTGCTACTTATTGTACTGTGAAGTACTTTAAAACTTGTGTGTAGCTAAAAGGAGAATATGCATGCTCTTGTAAGCTTGAAGGCAGTGGCATAAATGAAATAATATCAAAATCTCCTTTTAATTCAGTGCTTATGGGTAAAACAGAATCTGGTCACATGCATTCCTCCTCCCCCTCTCTTTTATTTTATTTTATTTTTTAACTGTCAGTGAGTTATTTGGAACTGTCACAAAGTGAGAACTTGGCAAGTGTGAGGTTATTTCCTCAGTAAGGGTTTCCTAATGTTAAAATGTTCACAGTTGGGTCAGCTCTGCTGCATAGACTTCTCAAGAGGCAGTTCAAGTTGTGTTACTGGTTCAGTCTGTCTGGGATAGTTGAAATTAAAATCTAGAATGTAGTTCTCAGAATGAAACTGGTTTTGATTGATGAGACTTGCTCTTGCTTATGCAAATGATAATATTCTTGTTAATGCAAGTTCTGAGTTCTTTGTATTGGAATGCCCCTGCTCAAATGACTCTCTGTGAAGTAAGGCATATGTGATTAGCCTCAGCTGATGTCTTGTTGAGTTGGAAATTTAGGAATAAGCTAATAGTCTGCTCTGCAGTTCTGTTATTGCAGGACAACCAAGTCTAGTTGATAGGCATCCCAGCCCATGGCAGGGGGGTTGAAGTAGATGATCTCTGAGGTCCCTTACAACCTGAGCTATTCTATAATTCTATCACAGAATGTTAGGGCTTGGCAGGGACCTTGAAAGATCAGCCAGTCCAACCCCCCTGCTAGAGCAGGACCACCTGTGATAGGATTATATGAACAAAACTGCTAATTTATTTGACTTTTCAATGTTTCTTATCCCACTGCCTCCACTCCTGAAATGCTGAGTGCAAAGCTGGTCATAAAGTTAAGAAATGCCCCAAATGACTTTTCTGTTGTGATTTGATTTGGCCTCGTATTCCTGCGTTATGATCTCTGATTTCCTGACTGCGCGTTGTTTTCATTCACTTGTTTATTTCCCCTTGCAAGATCCCCTTTTCACTCCATACTCCCAAAAAAGCGCAGAAATTCTGTTTTCTTCTCACTCTCCAAGGCTTACTTCCCAACACTACCCAGATGCCACTTCAATGACTTAGTTATTTCTTTGGGTTTTCTCTAGTGCTCCTTGCTCCCTTGTGTCATTGGGAACTTTCTGAACAGGAATAAGCTTCTTTTCCTGTAATCTCTGTAAAGTGAGGATGGATTATTCTCATTTTTAGAGAACCAAGGTACAAAATGAGAAGCTAGAAAGACTTTTTCTTTCCAAGCAGGTGATATTATGTATTACTTCCTATGTTTAAAACACAGTTGCCATTTTAGATGCGTCTCTGACAATCTCTTGATTTGCAACTCCAGTTGATTGGACTAGGATGTATTGAGTTTGGCACCCGGAAAATAAGAATTCCAGGTAGTAACCACTCATGCAAACTTGGCTTAGGTAACTTCATGAAGTATCATGTAATGACTGTTTGGCAAAAGCAAGAGTGCAAGCGCTAGTTTGTTTACTTTTCAGAGCAGCATTTCAGCTTCAGGTTGAAACCAATTTATCTTTTGGTTTCTGCAGAAATGAGGCAGCATCAGGTGATGGCATCTTATCACATTTCCTGATGTGTCACCAAAGTATGTATAGTCTGTACTGAAGCAGGGATCCTGGGAGAAGCTGTGGTGTGGTTGGATCATTAATATCTGGTATATACGAGAGAAAGGTGAAATGAGGCTGCAGCAGCAGGAGATGCTGGCGTTAAGACTTGCATGTGCTAGAGTTTGCAGCTTTCAGATGTCCTTTTAATAATGTGTGGGGTCTTCTAAGGCTTTAAACAACCCACCACACAAAACAAACTCAAAGTGGGGAAAAGAACCCAAACAGTCATTTTGTGGCTTTTGCCATTTTTATGCAGATGCAAAATACTGAGATTGTTATCCAGACCTCTACCTCTCAAAGGAACATAAGGGGAGGGGGTGGTGGGGGAATCAAACAGAGACACTAACCTTTAAAAACTGTCCCAAACTATTAAGAGGGCTTACAAACAGTGTCACTGGGATCTTTATAGTAGGAAAATTCAGACCATATTAATTGATGCTCCTGGCATCATCTGTAACAAATGTTATGCTGCAGGTTATTTTATGAGATGTTATTTCTGTAGAGGCATAATGTTGAGCCTGCTGTAGATGGTCTTTATTATACTAGAGGTACCAGTTCTTATAATCTCTCATTCTTTCTCATAAGCTTTGCTCAATAGAAGTAACATGTGAATCTGCAAGTGTGATGGCAGCAACCCTGGCCAATGGTGGCTTTTGCCCAATCACTGGTGAAAGAGTGCTGAGTCCCGAAGCAGTCCGGAATACCTTGAGTTTAATGCATTCCTGTGGCATGTATGACTTCTCAGGGCAGTTTGCCTTCCATGTAAGTACTCTTCAGGTATTAATTCTAGCTAACCAGGAAGATTAATCTTTTCCTTGTTGCAGGGCTGGCTGGCTTGCTTGTGGAGGAGGGATTGTTTAGAAATTGAACACACCACATGGTGAAACCTCAACAAGGATTCATGGCTCCACTAGTACACCATACCGTCTAGCTCTTACTATGCTCTGCCACTTCACGTTTGGGAATCCATATCATGTCAGAATGTAAATGCTGTCCTTTAGGAAAGGCTGTTCCTGAGAGAAACAGGTCATGGTGCAGATGTGACAGGAAATAACATAACTGAGTAAGACCTGCTGTAGGGGAGTGAGGAACAGCAGAAAGCCTTTGTGGATAGATACCTTTTCTTCACTAACTCAGGCTCACGAGGTGTCCTTGTGTGTTGTAAAAGTGGCTGTTGTACACAGCATATGTACCATGCTTCTATTTCCCAGCAGAATGTTTCTTGCATGAAAGCATTGCAAGATGTACTGCATCTTAGTTGTGTTTTCAGCATTATGGTTTTAGCATTTTGAGTTTTCCCTTATTGCACAGAAATAAAATTCATTGTGGTGCTTTGTGTGACCTGAAAGTTACTGCTTACAGAGCTATGAGGATAGAGCTTGGGGACTGACCTGTGGAAGAGCAGCACAGGGGAAAGGGTCCTGGGGGTCATGGTAGACAGAAAGATGACCATGAGCCAGCAATGTGCCTTTGTGGGCAAGAAGCCCAGCAGCCTCTTGGGGTGGATTAAAAGGGGTGTGGTTGAGAGAGGTTCTCCTCCCCTTCTACTCTGCCCTGCTGAGGCCACATCTGGAATATTGTGTCCAGTTCTGGGCCCCTCAGTTTAAGAGGAAACAGTTCAGGCAACTGCTTGGAGGGGTCCAGCACAGAACCACAAAGATGCTGAAGGTAGTGGAACATCTTCCTTCTGTGGAAAGGCTGAGGGAGCTGGGGCTCTTTAGCTTGGAGAGGAGGAGTCTGAGGGGTGACCTCATTCATGTTTATAAAGATGTGAAGGATGAGTGTCAGGAGGACAGAGCCAGGCTTTGCTCAGTGATGTCCAGTGATAGGACACGGAGCAATGGGTGCAAGCTGGAGCAGAGGAGGTTCCACATGAACATAAGGAAAAAGCATCACTCTTGAGTTCTTGACCCCTCAGTTCAAGAGGGACCTCAGGGAAACAGCAGTGTCTTTATCTAGGTTGTAGTCAAGGAAGTTACTGTGTGCTGTCATGGAGACTTTTATATATAATAGCTTTGTACTACTACCTTGTTTAGAAGCATTAGAGATCCACTTGTGTACTACTGCTTACAGATTCATAGATTCACAGATTGCTCTGGGTTGGAAGGGACCCTCAAAGGTCATCCTGTCCAACCACCCTGCAGTCAGCAGGGACACCTCCAACTAGAGAAGGTTGCCCAGAGGTAACATCAAGTCTTGAATGTCTCCAGGGATGGGGCCTCAACTGCATTCCCAGGCAACCTGATTGAGTACTTCACCACTGTCATTGTAAAGAACTTCATCCTGATGACCAGTCTACACCTGTCCTGCTCCAGTGTCAAACCATTGCCCCTCCTCTTCTCGCTGCAAGCCCTTCTAAATGTTCCCTCTCCAGCTTTCTTGTAGGTCCCCTTCAGTTATTGAAATGTAACTCTAAGGTCTCCCCAGAGCCCTCTCCAGGCTGAACCTCACAGGAGAGGTGTTTCAGCCCTATGATGATCTCTGTGTCATTCCTCTGGACCTGCTCCAGCAGGTTCATCTCTCTTGTGTTGGGGTCCCCAGAACTGGACACTTAGTCATAATTGCTTGAAATTCTTTTTCACTGTATGGCTGACTGTGTAGTACTGAAAGCAAATAACTCTACAGTCATGTACTCAAGATTGCCACCAACTGTGCTTCACGTTATTGTCTGTCTAAAAAGAAGTGAAGAATAATGTTTTACCAGGTTAGAGTGCTTTTCAGATCTACATTTTCTATAATGATCTTCAGTGAAATGCTGATGGATTGTATTACAACAGTGAAGAGTAATTCTCTGCAGAGTAATTCTTTGGTTATTCCATAGGTTGGTCTTCCTGCAAAATCTGGAGTTGCCGGTGGGATTCTTCTGGTTGTTCCTAATGTCATGGGCTTGATGTGCTGGTCACCTCCTTTGGACAAGATGGGCAACAGTGTTAAAGGAATACACTTTTGTCATGTAAGCAGCATTGCCTTTAGTGAGGCTTCTTTTGGTTTTAGTTTTGGGTTTGTTTTTTCCTTTTGCAGCTATTGTTTACTGAGCTTTGGTTAGTACAGCTGAGGTCTAAATGAGTTCAATAGTGAGTTATTACTCTTGCCATACTTTCATCTGATCCGAGGGTGAAAGCCCAAGCTGGGACACTGTATTTCAATAATAAAGGAGGCTTTAACTCAGCACTAAAAAAGCATGATGCCAGAAACACTGGAGGGATTTATTGTGGAAAAGCTTTGGAAAGGAGCACTTTGGTAAGAAATAAAAGAGCTGGCCTCTTGTACACAGCCGTAGAAGCTGTAGAGTCCTATTTATAGACCTCTTTTCCTCTCTGGTTGTAAAGTGAACAATATTCAAAACATTGGAAATGCAGCTCTTCAAAAGAAGAGGATTCTAATGAAATCTTGCTGTTCTGATGTATTTTTAACTCAATTTTTTTAGACAAGCTGACATGAAACATATCTTCAGAGATCAGACCCAGTTGTTGAGCTTCATCTCTTGTTTTTGAAAGGGCTGTGGCCTAGAAGCAGGAGAGATTTTGTGGAGCACTTAGTAATGGCTAATAAAGATGATAGAGTGGCTCAGGTTGGAAGGGACCTCAGAGACCATCTAATTCAACCCTTATGCCATTGGCAGGGATGCCTCTCGACTAGACTTGGTTGCTCAAGGCCTCATCCAATCTGGCCTTAAACACCTCCGGGGGGGGGCATCCACAACCATTCTGGGCAACCTTTGCTGATGACAGCAAACTGTGTGGTGTGTTGGCCTCCCTTGAGGGAAGAGATGGCATCCAGAAGGATCTCAACAGGCTTGAGAAATGGGCCATTTCTCACACACAATCAATGACTGTATGTTCTCTAACTGTTTGCAGGATCTGGTTTCTTTGTGCAACTTCCATAACTACGATAATCTGAGACACTTTGCCAAAAAGCTTGACCCTCGCAGAGAAGGCGGTGATCAGCGGGTAAGTTGCTGTCTCTGGTTAGTGTGAGCATTGCTTGTAAGCATCCAGAAGCAACGTGGAGAGTTCCTCTCTAAACATAAATCAAATCTGCTCTATGACATGTACTGCGTCAAAGCTTTCAGGGGGGAGCCTAGTTAGTCTGCGTAAGTAGCGGACACTTCCCTGGGTGCACCACACTCTTGACAGGGTTTTGTGTAGTCCAATTCCACATTAGATTAGTAACTCCCATTTCATGCAGCTCATCTCCCTTGCTAGATTAAATCAATAGTTTGTGATTACAGCTGCAAAGAGTTTTACTCTGTTGGTTGCATCTACTAAAGCTCTGAGCAGCTATTTGGCTCAGCCTGCAAGGCCTGAGCTATACGCTTGGCATATTTTCACCGTGATATCCCCAAGAGCACAAAGCTGCTGTGGATTTGGGCATTACAGTGCTGTAGGCAAGTGCCTGTGGCTGAGGAAGTGGCGTAAGCAATCTCTACGAAGGTAGCTACAGTTAGAAGTGTGAGGATACTGGAGATGGCAAAAACCTCTTTGCTTTTATTACCCTTAATGTTTTAAGTAAGACATGAAGATCTCAATAGGAGATGAGGCAGTAGAATGATTTTTAGAGTGCTTCTATTTGCATGTATATGGCTAAAAGAAACCTCATATATTTATTTTTTTTAAATAACATGCTAGAGCCATGAGGATGATTGGAGGTTGGAGCACCTCTCCTATGGAATCAGTTTGATTCAGGGCTGTTCAGTGTGGAGAGGAGAAGGCTCCGAGGAGACTTTATTGTAGCCTTCCAGTATCTTAAGGAAGCCTACAAGAAAGCTGGGGAGGGGCTTTTTAGGATGTCAAGTAGTGATAGGATTGGGAGGAATGGAGCAAAACTAGAAGTGGGTAGGTTCAGATAGGATGTTAGGAAGAAATTCTTCAGCATGAGGATGGTGAGACACTGGAACAGGTTGCCCAGGGAGGTGGAAGTTTTTAAGACCTGGAAGTTTTTAAGACCAGGCTGGATGTGGCTCTGAGCAACCTGATCTAGTGTGAGGGGTCCCTGCCCATGGCAGGGAGATTGGTACTAGATGATCCTTGAGGTCCCTTCCAACCCTGACAATTTTATGATCCTATGATAACTGGAAGAGACAATAACAGTTGATATGAAGAGGTGAGTCTGTTAGCATTGACTGCAAATATGGCTTTTTTTTTTTATTGTCCTTCAAATACACTAATAAATAATGTATGTTGCTTGAACAACTAGCATTCCTTTGGACCAATGGACTATGAGAATCTCCAGCAAGAACTTGCTTTAAAAGAAACAGTATGGAAAAAAGTGTCACCCGAATCAAACGAGGACATCTCCAGAACCGTAGTGTATAGAATGGAAGGTCGGGGAGAGCAGAGCTAAACGAATGGGGTCTGCTTTCATTAAATCCTTCATTTTTAAACAAAAACCTCAAGCATCTCTAGAGTTAAGCTTCTGATTTGAACATTGTTTGCCTGGTGTTTCATTTCTATATTCCTTTTGTGTAAATTCTGTATGCTATACCAAAAAGACTGTCAAAGTTCAAGGTTGGGAGGGAGCGGGGGTGAAGAAGGATGTGTGAGCAACAATACCCAAACCTGTTCACTTGGCTTTTTGTGGTTACTGAAAATACTTTTTTCCCCCCAAAAGGTAAAGCTGAATGTTTTCAAAGATATATACCACTTTGGTGTGTATCTATTTCGTTTTGTTTTTCTCTGGGAACTTTAAGTGAATAACTTTAGAGCTAAGCAAGAACTTTAAATATGGCCTCTTGTCAGGGTCAGCACAGAAGGATTTTACTTTGAAATATTCAGTAAGATAGTGTCAGCAAAAGACAACAAATGGATGGATTTCTAAATAATTGCTTACCAAGTGGAGATAGGTTCTGAGTCATCTTATTACCAGACCCTTTTTATTTTGTTATTAATGTGAGCTTTCAGATTACTTTGAACAGAATTGAATCCCTTGGATATGCCATGCTAGCCAAGAGTTTTCTTTTCCATCAGACCTTTAATAATTATGAATGCTAACATTTAAATAAAAAGAGCAGAATAACCTAGGGAGGTCTGAGAGAAGGGGATAAAATCTCTGCCTTGTTTGCAGGTTAACTAAATGCAGCAGAAAGATTTCATACCAAAGGGTTTTGAGTGTCTTGCTAGCTGCTTCTGCTGCCAGCTGGTAGCTATGACTCAGAAGTCTGCTTTACTAAAACTGCAGTGCTCCACCCTCAAGAGGAATGTAAGCAAGCTTGGATTTAGAGTGGTAACCACGTAGGGAGCAGGAAATATCTCCAGTGTGAAGCAGATAGGTAAAGCTTATTAAAACTGTTTACAATTAACTTATTTTCCGGCTGCTTGTGTGTGTGCACGTTCGTCTGTAGGATCAGAGGCTTCATTTACTTGCACATGAGCAAATTTTTATGAAGTTATCATTAATTGCTCCTTTGAAAATGATAATGCGTTTGCACCCCTGTCAGCTGGCTAAGGAACAGGACTTGCATTTTTCTACAGGCAGCTGCATCTGCTCGTTGCATAATTTCATGGGTTTTTGAGTTTCTTCAGGAGGGCATAACTTGATCTGGTGGTGTGTAAGCTTCAAATTGGCTCAATAGGCCGCCCTGGACAGAGGGAGCAGACGTGCTAAATTCTTCCCATTTGTAGCTGTTAGTTTCTTTATGATGCTAAAAATCTTAGGAAATTGTTCTCCATAAAGTTTTCCCCTGTCTAGGTTTGCAGATGATTTGATATATCTGATCCACCTGCACACATCATGCAGAGCCCTGCTTATAGAACTGGGGAAGACTCACCCAAGTGATAAATAGTATTAACTGAGGGTTTTAAGAGACAGTGAGAGACAATTCCTTAGTAACACCTCCACCTGTCCTTCCTGCCCTCTCCCCCAATACCTCTCCCTTTTTAGTTTGCCTAAAGCCCCAAAGGGAGTGAATTTTGCATATGGGGAGAGTTAAGTTTTTCCTGTTCCTTTTTTGACCCATCTGGGTGTCTTGAGCTAAAAAGCAAAGCTGAGGGAGCAAGCTGTTCTTACTCTGTTCAGGTATTGTTACTTTTGCATAAACATTTGAAATCAGCTGACTAAAGCCTGAATAATCTTTATCTAGCAGTGAAAGGATGGGCTTCCTGTCTTTTGAAGCCTAGGATTAAAATGTTGAAGTGAAAACAATACAGAATGTCAATTTTCAGTGAAATTGAAGTCCTGCAGGGATGAAGAGGCCAATCTGTGGTGCAGATGTCAATAATAAATGTCAGGCACACATTGTGTAGCTGTCAATAATAAAGATCAGATGTAGATTGCTGAATAATAGCTTTTAGACTTTTCATCACTGATAGTAAGGTTAGGTTTGTCACTTCTTGGAGGTAAAGTAAAAGAAGTAAAGGTAAAAGCTTGAGTTCTAAAAATGCCTGACCTGTTAGAGGATTTCACAGCAAACTAGGAGTTACAGAGACCTAAGTACTCAGATCCTGCACACCTACATGTCTTCACCTGAAATACCCTCAGTTGTAAGAGGGAACAGAGTGTGTCTGTGCTGCTAATGAAAAGTATCAAGAGTGATGACATGTTGCTAGTTAAATTGTTGATTTAATTACAAAAGGAAAATGAATGATGTAGGGTTTGCTTGATCTAATTCTGCATATTTATGTTTCTGGGGGTTTTTTTTGTTTCGTTTAGTCCCAGTTGAAGCTAATTCTAACCCCATGGTTGAGAATGGAAAATGATTCCATATGGCTTTCAACTTGAAAATTGACTGCATTTGTTTGTCAGTTAAGTACAAAATTTGTGGCAGAGGCAAGTCCTGCATAGGAAACTAAAAACTAAGGAAACTGCTAGACCTTTAAGATGCATAAGAAGACAGTTTAGGGTACAGCTTACACAATCTTTACTTTAGGTAGATAATCTATATTACAGTTCTGTAATACATGCTTTTGAAGCCTATCTCAGAATTGAAGCCAGCCTCTAGTTAGGATGGATCAGGAGGCAGGGAGACTTCCTTTGGACCAATTATTTTGTAGCTTGCCTACACTCCCAGATCCTTGTTCTGACCTGCCACATCTGCAGAGGGCTCTTACTGCTGGCTGGGACCATAGTTGGGTCTGCCCTGAGGACTTACCCATGCCTGCACTGTGTCTGGTGAGCAGGTCTGAGAGAAGGTGGTGATAGAGGCTAGTCACTGGATGTTGGAAGTCTACAACGGTTTTAGTGTTCACCTGTGCTACAGTAATAGCAATTCTTGATATTCAAGCATTTTTAGCTGTTTGTTGGTTTTGGTTTTGTTTTAGTTTTGTGGTTTTAGTTTTTTTTTTTTTTCCTCCCCTTTGTCAGCATCATTAACATTTCATTAGAAATGTAAATGCTTTTTACAGTTTTACCTTTAGCCTTTGTGTTGTACCATTTTTTGCTCAGTTGTTTAAGTTTCCTGTCTCGTTTTCCATTTTTTTTTCATTTGCATTGTATGTTATTTATGTATCTCAATTTCCAGCATGCTTATTTTTGTATTGATTAATAAATTTATTTTAAGCTGATTTTTTTTATTGTATTTTTTCCCCTCCCTCCCCCTCAATGGCGAACAGCTTGGTTCAAACGTATTTTTGAGACTCGGGTGAGATAAGCAAGTGCTCCAGTCTAAAATGAAACACAGATCAAGCTCTAGATAAGGAAGTGGAATAAGTAGATTGAGTTAAAACAGTCACTGAAAATTTCCTAAGAGTTCTTAAATATTTTGTACAATAATCTAATTATTTTTCTCTCTAAACTGTTATCTCTGAAAGCAAAAATCAAAAATGGCAAAGCTTTCTCACCATGGCTTTTCTAATGAAAACAGCAGCAGCACTGTGGATTTGTGGGGGTGTGAAGGAACTGTTGCAGTCACTAGAAAACTGTGGTCAGTAGTACCAGTGCCAGGGTAGAAACTTGATCTGAGCATTAAGGAGTTAAAAATACAGCTTGTAATAAATCATATATAGCAAGGAAGGTGGTCCACAAACCACATCCTTCTAGTAGCAGCCGTGGGCTCTGAACAAGGGTTAGTTGAATCTGGGTTCCTGGCAAAGCACTTACTCTTTGCCACAGGCTTACTTGCTTTTCTCTGAAAATGCATTTGAGATAGATATATTTATTATGTGATGGTTCCAAGGCAAGATATTTGTCACTCAGAGACACGTCTTTAGTGAGGATGGCTCATTTAGTTTTCCTGTGGATTGGCTTATTAACCCAAATTTCATGCACTGTGTATTTAAAGTCAGCTGTATGCTTGTAGATACATAAAACATCGGATATCAAAGGAGTTCTACTCTCTGAAAGTCATCAAGAAAAGGAAAGGTAGGAGTAGTAGTAGATGAGAGAGAACCACCACAGCTGATTTACTCTGGAATTATTTTGGCCCTTATGTTTTGATTTTCATTGTGTATTTGTGTCAAAGGACCAGTGGGTGGGTAGATGAATAAAAAAGGCAGGAGGGGGTACAAAGTATATTGTTTTTATATTGTTCTTATTTCTCCTGCTCTCGCTACAGGCGTGTCGTTGATGCACAGTAGTCAGCTGTGAACAAAGTAGTCAGTTGGGAGCTTCACAAATTATATATATCATGTTTTGGTGTCCTAAACATTGTTTGTAGGCTTTTTTACTGCTGCCTTTTTTTTTTTTCCCTTTAATTTTGTTTAAATATTTCTGTAGTTTTCTGATGGGAGTTCAAAATCCATTACTCCAGTGAAAGAACAACAGATTTATATTTTTTTCTGCAGAGTTCCTACTGGGATGATTCCATACACCTAACAATATCGCTTCAGTGCAGAATCTCTTTCAGGAATTATTGTCATAGATGCTTGTAGTGGTTGCAGGGATAGCAAGAGACTTTAAATCAGGTAGAAATCTTATCTAAAGCTTATTTCTTTATCATGCTAGTGTCTCGTCTGCTTCAAGTCTGTTCAGTTGGAGCACTCATGGCCAGGAGCTTTGAAGGGATGAGTCATGCACATCCCCATTTTCTTTCAGGAAATTGTGCCCTGGTCTGTTGAATAGTTTGTTGCAGTCTCGATGGTGAAGCTACCTACTTGGAGTAAGTGCAGGTTCCTATTTATCATCTCTTCCTCCTGGAGTATATTGTCTGCAAACCAGGAATGCTGTGATTCCTCGTGTGAGTAGGAATTAGTTTTACTGTTGGTCCCTAACACTGCTTTATGTAGGCTTTTGCTGTCACTCAAACACTTGGCATTTAAAAGGCTTCACTAGACTTGAGAGTAGCACAGCTCTGCATGTAGTTCAGTGACTTCTGTGTGTAATGACTGGGGAGGGCAGGTTGCACCAGTTTAAGTAGTTTAAAGAGAACTTAATGCAGCTGACGTAGATGCGTGACCTGGAGTAGGCTGTTAGGGTAAGTGGACCATGCAGAGTTGGAGAATAACAGCCACTTTGACACCTCCACACTGATGAGGACGTGGAAGGCTGATGAGGAAAAAGCTGATGAGAAAACAGGGTTAAAGGAAGGACAAGGGGAAAAGGGAAAAATTCCAAAAGGCTTTTCTATGCTCAGAAACGTTTCAGTCAGCCTTACTTTTTAATTTGTTTCACTTAGAAGCAGTCATGCAGGGGATTTTATATCGCTTGTAAGGGAACATTTCCTGCTTTAGCTGTTGCTCTGCTCTGACTTTGACCTAGCTGACACCTAGCTGGTGCTTTCTGTAGTTTCATCTGTGTGCTTTCCTGATGCTTGCAGAAGACCAAAGCTGTCGTCTGCATATCTTTTTCCCTGATTTCCTCTGACCCATTTATCTGATCAGTTAGAGCAGATCTTCTCCAGTTAATTAGCACTAGAATGTTGTAAATTATGGGTTGTTGGTACCATGTGTCCTGTTAGAATCAGACTTCACTCAAAGTCATTGATTCATTAGTGAAATTAATTCCATTGTTAGTTGTTCAGACTTCAGATAAAGTATTTCTGTTTCCTCCCTGTATTTGCCCTTCTGTTAATCTGGTTTCTTGAGTTTCCAGTGAAATGGCTTGAATTTGATTCTTACTTTTACATTGTCAATTATTCAGAAAATTTGAAGTAATTGCTTTGTTAATACAGTCACCAAACACCTGTTAGGCTCTTTGGAAGCACCTAAGTGCTATGGTTAAGAAGGTTTTTCACTTGAGTCACCAGACAGCTGGGGTACAGGATTTGCAGTGTTTCTGTGGTATTGCCAAGTTCTCATACATTTATCACGTGGATTTGATCTTCATCCTGTATCTTTTCTTAAATCAGGTGTGTTTTACTTAGCTGGATGTAATCATCATACCCCATTTGTATGAAGTGCAGGAGGTTCTAGTGACTAAGCAACCTAAGAATTAAACTGTACAGTCATAGAGCTTGGGAGGAATCTCTGGAGATGACCTTATCCTCAATGCAGGATCTGATATCACCTAGGTCATGTTGCTCAGGGACTTTGCTGATCAGGTGTTGAAAACTTCCAAGGATGGAGTTTCTGTCATCTCACTGGGGTAACTTGTCCCTGTGCTTTCCCACTTCCAGTAAGAGGTTTTTTCTTAACTTCAGCTGAAGTTTTCCCTTTCTGCAGCTTATAATGTTTACTTCTCTCTTTTCACTGTGCATGGTGAGCTTATCTTGTGGAAAACTGATGGCCTTTAGGGTGTCCCAGAAGTGGCATAGGTAAAAATAAGTCTTTTGTTAAGCTATAACTAACATGTATTTTCACTGCATCCTAGATATTTTTTTTCTTACACCATTGATAATGAATGAAGTGACTTAGGGATGTGAAAGTGCCACAGTGCCTTCATTTTTTTTTTTTTTTCTATTAAAGCACAACAGGCTAACTGCAAACATGGTGTATGTTGTTTGCTGAAGGACAGCATGTTGTTGTTAGGACCCTTTGTGATCAGAAGGCTTATCAAAACAATGAGCTGAGGACACAAGTGGAGTGATAGGAAGAGATAATGTTGCTTGCTTCCTGTTGATGTCATTCACTAGTCCAGCTTTTTCCTTGAGCCAGGCAACTTTATTGTTTGCTCTGGAATTAGTCATTCAGAATCACTTTGTGGGGGGGAGACTTTTAGACCTGGTTTTGGTTATATGTGTAGCTTTGGCTTTCTTTATGGGAAGTGCATTTCACACCTCTTTTTAAGGGCTCTTAATCTTCTCCAACCTGTAATTGTTTCAAGACAACTAATTAAAATGTAATCTCAGTCTAAGAATAAACTTCCTAATCAAATGTGTGAAAAAAAGCCCACACAGGCTTTTGTAGAAGAGGATTAAGAGTTATGGCTGAGGCCATGGAAAAACAAGATAAAACAGCAGAGTATGATTTGCCCTATGTACCAAAGGCTGTTGGGATAGTGTAACAGTTTTGATAAATTCACAGAATAGTTTAGGTTAAAAGAGACCTTGAAGATCATCTAGTTCCAACCCCCCTGCCACAGGCAAGGACGTCTTCCACTAGGCCAGGTTGCTCAAGGCCTCATCCAGCCTTGTCTTGAACTCAGGAAGGGGGCATCTACCACCTCCCTGAGCAACCTGTTCCAGTGTCTCACCAGCCTCACTGTAAAGAACTTCCTCCTACTCTCTGGTCTAGATCTGCCCTCCCTAATCTTCAATCCATTCCCTGTTGTTCTATCACTCCAAGCCCTTGTAAAAAGTTCCTTCTGGCCTTTCTCATAGGCCCCTACCAGGTACTGGAAGGCTGCTATAAGGTCTCTGCAGAGCCTTCTGTTCTTCTGGCTGAACAGCCCTAACTTTCTCAGCCTGTTCCCGTAAAGGATGTGCTCCAGGCCTCTGATCATCTTCATGGCCCTCCTCTGGACACCCTTCAGCAGCTCTGTGCTACTCTTGTCCTATGGGCCCTTGGACTGGACACGGTACTGCAAGTGGGGTCACAGGAGAGCAGAATTTTCAAGGCTTGAAGATAAAACTATGAAGACAGGAGATCTAGTTAAGCTAATAAACATTTCTGATGCAAGAAAAGCAAGAACTGAATAAATAGTCTGAAAATTAGAACATGGTAACTGGAAACTTGTTCTTCATAGTTTAGAAGCAGCCCTCCCTACTAGATCAGAGGGCACATTGGTAATGAAGTTTCCCCTACTTTACTTTCAGCCTCTAAGTGTCCTCAATCCCTTGCAATTTTCAGTAAATAACTTTTGAGAACACCCTCCTTTATTTTGGGAATAATTTCAGCTCTGACTTCTGTAGTTAAGAATAAACTGTCATCCACAAAGTGGGAAGTCCCTTAGAGCCTGGAAAGCTGGTTGTGTGGATATCAGTCCTAGTCAATAGGTCCTTGAAAAGCCAGACATGCTTTTGTCCTCTCCTGGCTGCATTATGTCCTGCTTAACGCAGCTAGTGTCACTGAAGCACCCATCAGCATTCTGCTTTATCCATGTGACTTAGGCTTGATCCCAGCCCTTTGGTCCCAAATCTTGCAGTGTTAGTAATGTCTGTATCCAGCTACTTCAAAGGCTCTTGTTGTGTTTTTTTCCCTGCATCTGGTGTCAGTTGGTCAGTGTTCATTCCCCTTGTTAAGATTTCTGTGCAGATTCTGTCTGTTTTTCTGCCTCAGAAGCGTTTTGCAGGGGTTGCCTATTGAGAGGACTGATCAGGGTCTGCCAAAATCAGTACTGTGAAATGATCAACCTTAAGATCCCTGGAACAGGTTACTGCAAGAATTATTATTTTGCCATTTTGGAACTTGCAGTCATTTTCACACTCACAGATTGCATTGGCTTGAAAGTGACCCTCAAAGGTCATCTTGTCCAACCCCCACCCTGCAGTCAGCAGGGACACCTCCAACTAGGAAATATTGCCCAGGAATAAATCAGGTCTGATCTTTAATGTCTCCAGGGATGGGGCCTCAACCACATCCCTGGGCAGCCTGTTCCAGTATTCCACAATTCCCACTGCAAAGAACTTCCTCCTGATGTCCAACTTAAATCTGCCCTGTTCCACTTTCAAACCATTGCCCCTCATCCTATCACCACAAGCCCTTCTAAACAGGCTACCCAGGGCTGTGGTTGAGTCCCCATCCTTAGAGACATTCACAATCAGACTTGATGTGGTTGGAGGCGTCCCTGCTGACTGCAGGGTGGTCGGACAAGATAGATGACCTTTGAGGGTCCCTTCCAACCCAACGCAGTCTGTGAATCTGTGAGTTTGAATACCATGATTCTTGGGGAAGAGGCTTGTATGCAGGGATCCACTAAACTTTGTGACCTGCTCTGCACCTCTGGGGCTCAAGTTCTGGAGCCAATATTGGCATCTTCTGAGGGAGGTATTGGTGGGAGTTGGGAAACATGGCTGGCCAAAATAGGCTCAACTCACCCCGTGGGGTTTTGTGCATCTCAGGAGTGGAATAGATGGGCATGGTCTTTCTGAAAATCCCTCTTACTGAAGGTAAGTAGATGTTTTGCTTCATCTAGTCAATGCTGCTTAATTCTTTAACTCTTAGTTCACGTTGATTGCATGGTCTTAGCTGTAACTTAAGCAGCATCACTTCACTAACACTTCAGAATGTATTAGTAGCTGGAATCAGAAATAAGAAGCTATTGCTTGTTGTCATGAAATAATGTTTCTGCTTCAAGGACAAGTTCAACCTATACCTTAGTGTCTTTAAGGCACTTGAGCAAATCACCAGTGGGAAGCAGACTATTAATTCTGGATTCACAAACTGTATTGGAAGTATCTAAGTCTTTTAAATTTCAGTTACAAGATCCTAAGTCTCATTTGTTATCTAAAAATTCAAGTTAAATGTAATCATCTCTGATCATGCAGTGGTTCAGTTGTAGAACGCAGCTCAGTCACACCTCTGACTCTTGCTTTTTTGCCATACAAGTTAAAAGAGATATTTTATGGCTTTTGACTCATTAAAGAGCTTGCACCTCCTGCTTGTTAGTATTTAAGATGAATCAGCCTTTTCACAGGCAGACAGATGTTGTGTTGAGGAGAACCAGTGAGACAAACTTTCCAGCAATTGATATCCACTCCATGGCCACTGTTGGTATTGGAGGAGGTGAATTCAAAGTATTCTGACAAAAAAAGACTTGAGGCAGAGATGGGCAGAGACTTGGTTTACTGTAAAATGCAGTGGTAATCCTCTAACTAGTTGGTACTTTACACTTTTTGGCCTGTAATACATATGAATGTGTCTAGAGAAGGGCAGTGAGGCTGGTTAAAGCCCTGGAGCACATGGCCTGTGAGGAGCATCTGAGGGAGCTGGGGTTGTTCAGTCTGAAGAAGAGGAGGCTGAGGGGAGACCTCATTGCTCTCTACAACTCCCTGAAGGGAGGTTGGAGTGAGATGGGAGCAGCCTCTTCTCTAGCCCTGATGCTTGCCACCAAGGAGACAAGGGTTTCAGGCTTCACCAGGGGAGGTTTAGGCTGGCTATTAGGAAATACTTCTTCACTGAAAGAGTTCTCAAACATTTGAATGATCTGCCCAGGGCAGTGGTGGAGTCACCACCCCTCAGTTTAAGTGGCTTGTGGACCTGGCACTTAAGGACATGGTTTAGTGTTGACTTCAGTGCTGGGTCAAGGGTTGGACTGGGTGATCCTTGAGGTCCCTTCCAATCAGATCGGCTGTGATTTTAAGGTAATGAGTTCCTTGTATTTCTGTGTAACCAGCACAGCTATGTAGCTGCAGGAAGGGTCTGTAGGTAGGTTGCAGAGCACTGGAGGGCCTCTTTGTTGTGCTTTTAAGTATGATAATTAAATGGTAAAAAAAACCCCAAAATATATATCAAATATGAAAATAAGTGATTAAAAAAAGTGATAAATGTGATAAATAAACCATCCCAAGTGGTTACAGACTGCAGGCTGTTAGAACTGTGTTGTCATCCCAGCTGGGCAAAGGGAGACTGAGGAGCCCTTCTGGAACCTGCTTTGCTGGCCTGCCTGGGGTTTTTTGTAGCTATAGTAGGAGCAGAGTTGGTTTAAAGGTGCTTTGGATATGCATACGTGAAACACAACTTCTCTTGTGGTTGTGGCCTAGACATAACTCATGGGAGAAGAGAAGCAGCTTTCAGTCTACTCACAAATTGTGTCAGAACGTGGCTGCTGAAAATCATAAGGCAGTAACTGAGGGATGAAGAAGTTTCTGAGGCTTGGTTTTCCCCCAGTCACAGAAGCAGTGTGAATAATTGCTGTGCAAGCTACATTTTCAAGTTGATTCCACCAGCAAGCCTCCCAAAATAACCCCTGTGGTAGCAGCTTTCAAAGGCACTGTTGCAGCTTTGACTCCAAAAATAAATGATGCATCTGCAGCTCGTAAAACTGAAGGAGCTGGGGATAATCCTCTGTCTCCCATCTGGAAAGAGGAGCCTACACCATCTAGAGGAAAAGAAAGGAGAACTGATGTGTTAGGATGTGGGCTGGAGAAGGAAAAAAACCAAAACCAGCAAACAAGCAAAAACCCAAAAGCACCTAAACCAAACCCAACAAACTAACAGAACCAAACTCCAAAATTGTATTTCCTGTGTTAGATTCAAAACACAGAAGAGTAAATCTAGGCAGATTCTAGAGTTATTTTTGCACTTCCCTCAAATAAGATGAGGAAATGAAGATCAGTAGTGCAGAAAATAGGGAAGGAGGTGGTGGAGAAAGTCCTGAAGGAGAAAGGAAAGCTTTATGGAACAGCTTGTTTGTATTTTCAGATGTTTCTGTACTTCATCGCTATGTGCAAGCATCTGTGTTAATTTATTTCCATATCCTCTGCTGGTTTGTTGTGTAATGGGAACAAAAGAATTCTGAGGAATTCTAACTCCATAAATGCCTTGTGAACCTTGTGTTCAGTTAAAGTTAGGGCAAGAGGCTCAGTTAGAGCTGACACTACAGTCAGAGAATCCTAGAGTTGTTTTGGTTGATAAAGAGCTCTAAGATCAGCAAGTCCAACCATTAGCTCAACATCACCATGGCCATTAAGTCATGTCCCAAAGTGCCATGTCCACATGTTGCTGTAGAGGCAGATAGGGTCTGTTGATCACTCTTACTCAAGCCAAAACACAACTTGTGTGCTTCAGAGAGTTATTTACAGAAATTGTCTTTTCTTAACTGATAGGTTAGGGATTGCTGTGGTGTAATCCATAGGCTGCTTGGTGTGCCTTTGTGGACTGTCCATCTCCTTGAATCAGGAAGAACCTCACTAGGGAAGCTCTGAGAGCACTTCAGAACTAGCCCTCATGTGGGTGAGGCACCTAAACTAGTCTGGGATTCCCTGATTAAAACACAGCACTCAAGTTTGGGTGTTGTGTCCTGGCAGGCTGCTTGTGCTGGCATGGGGCATGTGAGTGGGCACAGAGATTGACATCTCAATTAGGAAGTGGAGGCAATGCTTAAGTGATGCTTGAAGATCTCTGCCTGAGAGGTGTTACATGGTTTTACCAAGGGAAAGTCATGTTTAACCAACCTGATAGCCTTCTATGAGGACATAACCAGGTGGGAAGATAAGGGTAGAGCAGTGGGTGTGGTTTATCTTGGTCTCAGTAAAGCATTTGACACCATCTCCCACAGCATCCTTGTAGATGAACTGAAGCAGTGTGGTCTGGATGATTGGGGAGTGAGGTGGATGTGAATTGGGCGAAGGAAGGAAGTCATAGAGTTGTGGTCAATGGGACAGAGTCTATCTAGTTGGAGGCCTGTGTCCAGTGGAGTCCTTCAGGAGTCACTACTGGGACCAGTACTAGTCAATGTATTTTTGTATGACCTGTATGAGGACACAGAGGGCACTGTCACAAGTTTGCTGATGACACCAAACTGGGAGGAGTGGCTCACACACCTGAAGGCTGTGCTGCTATTCAGTGGGCCCTGGGCAGGTAGGAGAGTTTGGCAGGGAAAAATTGAATTAAATCCAACAAGGACAAGTGTAGAGTCTTGCACCTGGGAATCAACAGCCCTATGGATCAGTACAGGTTGGGGACTGACCCACTGGAGAACAGCACAAGGGAAAGGGACCTGGGGGTCCTGGCGGATGTAAGGGTGACCATGAGCCAGCAATGCGCCCTTATGGCCAAGAAAGCCAGTGGCATCCTGGGGTGGATTAGAAGGGGTATGGTCAGTAGGTTGAGAGTGGTACTCCTCTCCCTCTAGTGAGCCCTGAAGAAGCCACACTGGAATACTGTGTCCAGTTCTGGGCCCTTCAGTTCAAGAGGAAGCAGTTCAGGGACATGCTTGGAGGAGTCCAACACAGTCACAAAGACTTTAAAGGGAATGGAACATCTTCTTTCTGAGGAAAGGCTGAGGGAGCTGGGGCTCTTTAGCTGTGAGAACAGCAGACTGAAGAGTGACCTCACTGATGTTTATAAAGATGTGAAGGGAGTGTCAGGAGGACTTCTCTGGCATGGGCATTGTGGACATTGCAACACCAGTTTCAGTTGGTTGTTACAGAGCTCTGTCCATGCCAGGCTGAAAACCAGCAGTGGGCAGACAGCAGTACAGAAGGGCTTTTGCCAAACCCCTGTTGTTCTGTTTGGGTATTTGTTTATGCATCAATCTTACTTTTGACTTTCCAATGTTTTCCTTACCTTAAGGTACCAACTTCTACTTTATTTCAGGGGCAGCAAAGCAGAGGATCAGCTTTAGGACCCAGTTTGGTCCAGAAGGCAGCTGTATCCTGGGCTGCATTAAAAGGAGGAGGAGGGAGGTGATTCTGCCCTTCTGTTCTCATGAGACCGCATATAGAGTACTGTGTCCAGTTCTTGCGCCCCAAACATAAGAGGGACATGATGCTGTGTGAGTGGGTCCACAGGAGGCCCCAAAGATGATCACAGGGCTGGAGAACCTCCCCTGTGGGGACAGGCTGAGAGAGTTGGGGCTGTTCAAGGTGGGATAAGAGAAGGCTCTGGGAAGACCTTACAGCAGCCTTCCAGTACCTGAAGGGGGCCTACAAGAAAGCCAGGAAGGGATTTTTTTACAAGGGCTTGTAGTGATAGGATGAGAGAGAATGGATTGAAGCTTGAGGAAGGCAGGTTTAGACTGGAGATTAGGAAGAAATTCTTTCCAGTGAGAGTGGGGAGACACTGGAACAGGTTTCCCAGGGAGGTGGTGGCTGCCCCTTCCCTGGAGGTGTTCAAGGCCAGGCTGGATCAGGCTTTGAGCAAGCTGGTCTAGTGGAAGGTGTCCCTGCCCATGGTAGGGGAGTTGGAATTAGATGATCTTTAAGGTCCCTTCAAACCCAAACCATCCTATGAGTCCGTGAACGGTAGAGCAGTGTTACCCTGAAGCTGAATTTTGCAGCTTTCAATACTTTGTGTAGTCCCTCTTGGCTGATGTAAACTCTGGTGCTGCCTCATCTGCCAGCACTTGGCCGTCTGTAACGGTCAGGCGAACAGGAAGCGTCTCTCGTAGTCATTCTTTCCCCAGTATGAAATATTAATCCTGGTTTGCTAGGCAGACGCTCACCTTGGGCAGCTTAAGCATCTATTTTTGACAGCGCAGGGTTAATCCCCTCCTGAGCCGGCTTAGGGCTGCCGGCCGCTGCTGACGGTGGCTTCGAGGGCTCAGCACGGAACGGCCGCGGCCGTCTCGGCCTGGGCTCTCCTGGCAAGCCCGGCCCTTGCTCATGGCTTCGGCATGTCGGCGTGACCCAGCTTCTTTCTGTCTGTCAGGACAGTCGCTGAGCCTTCCCCCTGCTTGTCACCAGGCCGCGTCGGGATCCGCCATGTTCAAATAACATCTGCCAGACTTTGCCTGTGGTGCTGCCGCACCCTCCTGCCGGGCAAGGGCTAAAGCAAGATAGCTGAGATACCATCAGTGCAGGCTGACCGTGCTGCAGCCTTGGTGGCACTGAGTGGTGTGGAGAACTGTGCCTCATATGCACGTGCCCACGATTTGGTCTGATTTCTGCGGTGTGTTCTATACTGATGAAGAGCTGCAGGACTTTAGTCCCACTTCAGTGCGGCTCTCCTACAGCAATTCTCAGGGGCTTGGGTGGCCTGGGTTGTCGTGCACTGAGACTCTTGCTTCTCTGGGACCCGTTCTGAGATCCCTCGGGTCTCTGTGGTAGTTGCTTGTCACTGGGGAAGTCCTGAGCTGCAAGAGGTGAAGTTAACATCCTAGCTGAAGTTTATATCCCAGTTCATCTCCAAACCTCTGCACTGTGCAGTGGAATGTTTAAACTCTGTTCTTTTGGCCAGTTGGCCAGGAGAACAGGGTTCCCAAAGGAAACATGTTTTAAATGTCCCCTTTTAAGCACAAAAAATGAGATACTGAGAGAGAGAGGTGGCTTTTAGTTCTCAACTAGCTCTGCTATCTGTCTTTTCCCCCTTTGTTGCATTGGAAAGGCACACTGGATCTGGTGCATAGTAAAGTTCAGATATGGAAAAATCCTTGAGAAAAAATATTCACTCAAACTATCTTTTTTTTATTTATCCCATCAATATTTTGAGCTTTTTCCCTTTTTTTGAGGGCTACCTGTGGCATTGTCCTTAAATACCATGTGAAGAGCGTTGGAAAGATGGTTGGTTGGTTTGTTTGTCCTTGTTTGTATAGCCTTTTGCAGCAACAGCATTTTAACCTCTCAGGCTTGACTCCATTCCTCAGCCACCTGTAGAAACAGCAAAGTTGGAAGTAATATTCTTTTTTTAGTCTGTAAATTCTGTCATGTTTTGAAAGAAATTATGAGGGAGGGGGGCACTGTCAGCAAGCAGGACACAGTAGGAAATTAAAATCCAGATACAGTGACCTTTTTAGCTAAGAGCTTCTCATGGAATTAATCTAGCTCTGAGCTATTTTTTTTTTCCCCAAAAGGATTTGTTGTCTTTGCCTGCACAGCTGTTTGGCTTCCCCATCCTCATGGAGCAGAGGCTCATCCTGCTGTGCTGGACTCATCACAGCCATAGCAGTGCAGGACAGACAGCTCTGTAGCAATAGGTTGGATCATCTTGGAGGTCTTTTTCAACCCGCATGAATCTGTGAGTGGGACACAGGGGCAGGTACAGAGCACAGGGCTGGTATGGTTAGCTGCTGGGGTTTGGTTGCTGCCTGAGGTCTGGATGGTTTACAGTAGCACTGAGGTGTGTGAGGCAGTGGGCAGAAGGTATCAGGTCACTTTGTTTGCCCACAAGACCATAGCAGTTCATCTCCATCTCCTGGCCTCAGTTTACCATCTTTTTGCTGACAGGGATAGCAGCTTGCTCTCCATGAAATGTTCGGAAGACAGAGACCTGGGACTGTTTAGTCTGCAGAGTAGAAGGCTGAGAGGGGACCTTATCAATGTCTTCAAATACCTGAAGGGTGGCTGTCAGGAGGATGGAGCCAGGCTTTTTTCAGTGATACCCAGTGACAGGATGAGGAGCAGTAGACATTAACTCAATCTCAGGAAATTCTATCTCAGCATGGGAAAAAACTTTTTTACTGTGAGGGTGCTGGAGACCTGGAGCAGGCTGCCCAGAGAGGTTGTTGGAGTCTCCTTTTCTGGAGAGATTCCAAACCTTCCTGGACGTTACAATTCTGGGCAACCTGCTCTAGGCATATCTGCATTGGCAGGGTTGAACTGGATGATCTCCAGAGGTCCATCCAGCCCCTACCATTCTACAATCCTGTGATCTGCTCTTGATGGTGTGAGAGCTAGGCAGTGCTACACATGCTGCTGTTCTGCATTAAAATCAAAACCTCTTGACTAGTGTCTGTGGAGAGAGAAGTGAGTCTTTTCTCTGTCTCATAGAGGGATTTGCTTTTAGCCATCATGAGACTGAAGCTGTGTAAACAAGTCTTCTCCTGTGGGCTGCATTTCAGTCCGCTGTTCATCTAGGAAGGACTATTTGGTTCCAAACACCCCGCAGAATGGTGGGGATTGGAAGTAACCTCTGACATTCATCAAGTCCAGTCCTCCTTCCAAGGCAGGATCACTTAGAGAAGGTCACAGAGGAACACACCCAGGCGGGTTTGGAATCTCTCCAGAGATAGAGGCTCCTTCACCACCTCTGGGCAGCCTGTTCCAGGTCTCCAGCACCTTCACAGTAAAAAAGTTTTTCTCTTATGTTGAGATACAATTTCCTGAGATTGAATTAATGCCCATTGCCCCACATTGTATCACTGAAAAGAGACTGGCTCCATCCCCCTGACATTGACAAGGTCTCCTCTCAGCCTTCTCTTTTCCAGCACCCATAAATTAAAGAAGTTCCTCCTCATGTCCAGATGGAATTTCAGTTAAGCTTTTCAGATCAATTAGATGTATCAGAACTCCAGGTGTAGTAGGTAGCTTCAGCATATAAATGCTAGAGTGCTAGAGTTAAACCTCCCTTTTCTTGAGGTTTTTCAGGATGGTTCACTGAGAAATTGAGGAACAGCCCCAAAACTCTCAAATCTTACCAAAATACTTTTACAGTGTCTTTGAAGCTCTTGTGTTTGCAGTGCTGTGTTTCCTCCATTCACATGCAGCTGGCTTCACATCTGAGTCCTGCTGTTTCAAGGAGACCTCCTCAAAGCTTTTACCTCCTTGAAACTTTTAGCTCCATCAGCTTTAGGACATACTTAAATAACTGCAGTATGAAAGCCTCAACCTGGGAGTCACTTCAGTGGTCAGTTTTCCCTTAACTTTAGTGTTGTTGGGGTTTGGGGGTGGTTGTTTTTTTCTCTTCTTCCCACCCCATGTTTATCTGAAACATCTGCCACAGTGGTCTGTCTTCCGGCTGCTCTGACCTTGGGGTGGTTCCTTCCTTTCACTTCACCTCAGTGTAGTTGTTCAACAGCAGCTGTCTTGGCTTTTCTTTCTTGTGCTTGACTCGGATCTGGTATTTCAGGGTGGGAGCTGGGGGCAGAGAACCTCTTACCTGATGCCTTAATAGATTTACTGCTTAGAATCATAGAATGGTTTGGGTTGGACGGAACTTCTAAAGGTCATCTAGTCCAACCCCTGTGCAGTCAGCAGGGACATCCTGCTGTAGATCTGGTTGTTCAGAGCCCTGTTGAGCCTGACTGTGAGTATCTCCAGGGATGGGGCCTCAACCACCTCCCTGGGCAACCTGTTGCAGTGTTCCAGCACCCTCATGGTAAAGAACTTGTTCCTAACTCCAATCTAAATCTGCTCTTCTGTCATTTCAAACTGTTGTCCCCCATCCTATCACTGCAGGCCATTGTAAACAGTCCCTCTGCAGCCTTCTTGCAGGCCCTCCTCAGGTACTGGAAGGCTGCTATTAGGTCTCCCCTGAACCTTCTCTTCTCCAGGCTGAACAACCCCAGCTCCCTCAGCCTGTCCTCACAGGAGAGGTGCTCCAGCCCCCAGATTCTTTGTGGCCCTCCCCTGGATGTTTATTGTGAATTAAGCAGAGTTTTCTTGTTACCTGCATTTGTATTTCCTTGGTTTACATTATTTGCCTGAAGAGAGGAACAGCTTTAACCTCTCCCAGATCGCTGAGAGGCACAACATAATCTAGCTGCAGGTGTCCCTGCTGACTATGGGGGGTCAGATAAAGTGACCTTTGAAGGTCCCTTCCAACCCAGTGCAATCTGTGAATCTGTAAGATTATCCTGTTGGAAAGCCTCAGGGATCTGCAAACTACATTTTGTCACATTGTTACAGGAAATGAAGGCAGCTTCTTAGCAAAAGCTTCAGCTGAATCCAGAGGGATTCTTGACCCTAGCTGCCCTTGGAAAGGTATTTTTCTGGAACACAGGAAGGGATGTTATTTTTATTTATTACTTTAATGCACATTTGCATTTCCCAGAAACATAAAGAAGCCCAGCCAGAATGATCAGTTGCCTTAGAAGTAGATTTTAATATGGGTGTAATGTCCTCTGCTCATCTTAGATGTGGAAAATGGGAGAAGAGTCAGTAGGACATGAATTGCCTGAGTATAACCAGCCAGGCACCAGCAGCAGAGCAATGCTCAGCTCCTCTTTCAGAAGGAAAACTGAATCATCCTGATGAAATGCAGTGATTATCAAACTCAATTCTCCTTCCATGCCTGCTTTTAAATGCAATGCACAGCCCAGGATCAATACAAGGTGTACATTCGGTCCAGTTCTGCTGTCCCCAGCATAAGAAGGTCATGGAAGTGTTGGAGCGAGTCCAAAGGAGAGACACAAAGATGACCCAAGGGCTGGAGCACCTCTGCTGTGAGGATAGGCTGAGGGAGCTGGGGTTGTTCAGCCTGGAGAAGAGAAGACTCTGGGGGTGCTTTTCGATACCTGAAGGGAACCTGTAGGAAGGCTGGAGAGGGACTTTACGTAAGGGCGTCTAGAGACAGTACAAGGGGGAATGGTTTTAAAGCTGATGGGGAGTAGGTTCAGACTGGTTCTCTAGGAAGATATTCTTCAGTATGAGGCTGGTGAGACTCTGGAATAGGTTGCCCGGGATGGTGGTTGATGCCTCCTCCCTGGAGGTGTTAAAGGCCAGATTGTATGAGGCCTTGGGCAACCAAGTCTAGTTGAGAGGTGTCCCTGCCCTTGGCAGGGGGATTGGAATAGATGATCTCCAAGGTGCCTTCCAACCTGAGCCATTCTGTGATTCTTTCAGGAAGGTTTAATGTTTTGGTGTGGCCATGATGTTTACTCTGGAAAGCCTAATGAGAGTGCTGTTGGATATTTGCACTGGTATCTTGTGACACTGTCTCCATGACAGCTGCAAGCTTAGATGAGAAAGGCTGAGACACAGCATCCCTTGGGGAGCTACCCAGGGGCGAGGGGAGAAACAAAGGCTGTAGGGGTGGGTGGGCTCACCCATAGACGACTGGTTCTGCAGCCAGAGCAAAGCCCACCCTGATGTGCTGTAGGGGTTTTGGTCACTGCTGTTTTCTTTTTTTCAGAAGCTTTAAACCAAAAAAAATCCTCATGGGAGGAACATTGGATTGTTTCAGTTAGACAGGATCTTTAATATCGTGGAGGCCAACCATTTTCTAACTCTGCCAACTCTGGTGCTAAACCATGTCCCTCAGCACCACATCTCTGCTTCTTTGAAACACCTCCAGGGATGGGGATTCAAACACCTCCCTGGGGAACCTGGTCCAGTACTGAAATCTTTCAGAATTGCAGAGTTACTTCAAGCCAATCCTCTGTAATGCTTGAAGAGGTTCTGGGCAATGATGTCAGATTTGCCACAGTTAAAGCTGACCGAGGTGCTGAGAGAGCCCAGGAGCTGGTCTGGTTTAGGAGGGGCCTTGGAGATAGAGGGGATGGAAACCTGCAGATCCTGCCAAGCAGGTCTCACTCTTGCTGTACAAGGCTCCTAGGCCTGATGAATCTCATAGAGGACCCTAAAAAGGAGCTGCAAGAATGGGTTTATGGATAGTGGCTGTTTCCACTCTGGCTCAGACCCCTGTGCTCTGTGTCAGTGCATATTTGAGGTGTAAAAACCAACAAGCAGTTCCACCACCAGGGCTTGCATGAGGCGCAGATGCTGGCTTCTCTGTGGCTCTGTGAAAACACGCCAGTGTTCTTGCAGGAATCTGGGGGAGGCTTGCTTCTGGGTGGTGATTCTGTTTGTTTGTTTATCCTCTTTCTGGTAGAAGGTCAATTTTTGTTCTTTATCTGTGTTACTTGAGCAGTAGCAGTGACAGAAGAACTTTGTAGACTCATAAAAAGCGAGGCAGCAGCTGGAAGGTTTACTGGAAACTCCTGTGAAGGGGGGCCTAGAAATGGCCATATCAGTTGGTGATAAGCTGGTGTGGGATGCTTGAGACCATCTTGTCTTGTTGGGTTTGGCAGCTGTTAAAGCTTGTGGAGTTGTTTTCACCAGGATGTTTTTAAAATGTGCATGGGCCAAGGCTGATGTAGCTTTAAGGGTATTGTTTCTTATTAATCAGTCAAGCTGAGAGAAGCCCTGCCTGCCTGCTACTTGTGTTATTTGAGCTGCAAAGATCCATTTTATTTTGCCTGCATTGAAACCTTGCTGCTCTTGTAGTGGCTAATGTGAATGGAAGTGCTTAAAATCTGGTTATTTGAAGGAAGCTTTGCTGTTAGATGGAAAAATCTGTCAGGAAACTCTGTCCTACAAAGCAAAACCAGAACCATTTTTTCTTTCCTGCTTACAAAGACTTTTCCTGCTTAAAAAAAAAAAAAAAAAAGAGAGAAACAAGGCAACAACAGCAACAAAGAAAACCAAACAACCAAAAAAGAACCCCAACAACCCAACCCAAACCAAACAAAAAGCCCCAACAAAACCCAAAACAACAAAAATCCCAGCCCAAAGGACACAAAAAAATCCCTCCCAGAACTAAACCATTTCTTTTTCCAGACTGAGTTGGTCTCCCAAGGTGTTTCTGGTTTTATGACCTGTGCCAAGTGATGCTCTCTTCATAATTCCAATGTCTTTGGGCAATCCCAGACACAAATACTGTTTGTCCACACAGCAAGGCTCAGATATATTTTCTTTTTTTTAACCCTTGGAGAATAGAAAGGTACTTTTGATTGGTTCTTTTATTGCCCTTGCACCTTCAACCTCGGACAGCTGCCTTCCAGTGCCTGAAGAGAACCTGCAGGAAGGCCGGAGAGGGACTTTTCATAAGGGTGTCAAGAGCCAGGACAAAGGGAGAATGGTTTAAACTGAGGGAGGGGAGGTTTAGACCGAATCTTAGGAAGTTCTTCAGTACTAGGGAGGTGAGTCTCTGGAATATTTTCCCAGAGTGGTTGTGGATTCCTCCTCCCTAGAGCTGTTGCAGGCCAGGTTGATTGAGGCCTTGAGCAACCAAGACTAGCTAAGAGGTGTCCCTTCCCATGGCAAGGAGGTTGGAGCATATGATCTCTGAGGTCCCTTCCAACCTGAGCCATTCTGCGAAAGACAGACCTAAAACTTCTGGTTGCAAAGCAAGCTGGAACAAAGCCTTCCAGTGTCTTACACTCTGCTGCAAAATGCAGCCAGGGATGGTTGTGGAGTCTCCCTCTCTGGAAATATTCAAGATCTGCCTGATCCTGCTCTGGCAGGGGGGTTGGACTGGATGATCTTTCAAGGTCCCTTCCAACCCCTAACATCCTGTGATTCTGTGAAGGGGATAAACTGAACAAGTTCACAAGCACTGGGTCTGCTGGGCAGCCTGGAATTTAATCTTTTCTTTCCATTTGGATCCCAGTTAAGGGAAGAAGCCAAATAAATTGGCCTGCATCTCTCTTTGCAGGTGAAGTCTGTGATCAATCTGCTGTTTGCTGCCTACACAGGGGACGTGTCTGCACTCCGCAGGTAAAAATCAGTGTGGATATGGGAATGCTGCTTGTTGGGGACTTGCTGCTGATGGTTACTTATGAATATGCACTGTGGTGGTGTCGAGGGCATCCAGCTGCACTGCAGATTGAATGTATTCACCACCAAACTCAGGCCATCCTGCAGTCCCATTGCTTTCTTTGTCTGTGGATCATGGGGTAATAAATTGCCTTTATCAATGTGCCCTTGTGACCGAGAAGGCAAATGGCATCCTGGGGTGCATCAATAAAAGTGTGTCCAGCAGGGCTAGGGAGGTTCTCCTCCCCCTCTACTCTGCTCTGGTGAGATTACACCTGGAATACTGTGTCCACTTTTGGGTTCCCCAATTTGAGCGATACAGAGACCTGCTGGAGAGAGTCCAATGGAGAGCTATGAGGATGATGGGGGGACCTGAACATCTCTGCTACGGAGAAAGACTGAGAGCCCTGGGGTGGTTTAGTCTTGAAAAGAGAAGGTTGAAAGGGCATCTGATCAATGTCTATAAATATCTGAGGGATGGCTGTCAGGTTGAAGGTGCCAGGCTCTTTTTGGTAGTGCCTAGTGATAGGACAAGGAACAACAACTACAAGATAGAACACAGGGAGCTCCACCTCAACATAACGAGAAACTTCTTTACTGTGAGGGCGATGGAGCCCTGGTACAGGCTGCCCAGGGAGGTTGTGGAGTCTCCTTCTCTGAAGACTTTCAAAACTTAGCTGGATGTGTTCCTGTGGGACCTGCTTTCCTTGATGATCCTATTTTGGCAGGGGGGGCTGGACTCAATGATCTCTGGAGGTCCCTTCCAACCCCTACCATTCTGTGATTCAACTGTTATGTTTCCTGCAAAGACATTTTATTTCTCTTCATAAGTGCAGAAACAAAGTTAAGACCCTACTCTTTATGATAGTCAGTATCAGTAAATCATAGAATTGTTTTGATTGGAAAAGATCATCCAGTCCAACCATTATTTAACTCTTCCAAGGCTGGTGCTAAATCATGTCCCTCAGCACCACATCTCTGCCTCTTTAAACACCTCCAGGGATGGAGATTCAACAACCACCTTGAGGAGCCTCGTCTAGTGTTGGAAAATCCTTTCAGTGAAGAAATTTCTTCTCACATCTAACTTAAAACTCCCCTTGTGCAACTTGAGGCAATTTCCTCCTATACTATAATTTCTTACTAGGCAGAAGAGACCAGCCCCCACCTCATTCAAACCTCCTTTCAGGGAGCTGTAGAGAGCAATGAGGTCTGCTCTCAGCCTCCTTTTCTCCAAGCTAAACAACTCCAGTTCCCTCAGCTGCTCCTCACCAGACTTGTTCTCCAGAACAGGGGGTAAAGGTTCCCCTTCACTACAACCAAAGTCCCAGTGCGCCCTTGCTACCATTTATATCCCCTGGCAGCAGAGCTGCCGTTGTTTAGCATGGGGCCATGGTTCATGCTGGCTTTGTAACTTCTACTAATTAAGTAATACTTGAATGAATTATTTTTTTGTGGTTAGATTTGCTCTCTCAGGAATGGATATGGAACAAAGAGACTATGACTCACGGACCGCCCTGCATGTAGCAGCTGCAGAAGGTAATGTCTGCTGGGCTGTGGTTTGCTGTCTGCTCATGGGATGTGGTCAGCTTGCTTTAGGGTATCTCCACTCCCTGTCTGTGCACTCCTGCTTTTCTGTGTCTGTACCCTCACAGACCTGCTCTTCTTATAGGACACGTGGATGTTGTTAAATTCCTGCTGGAAGCATGCAAAGTGAATCCTTTCCCCAAAGACAGGTGAGTGGAAAGGTGCTCAAATAGCCTCTCTCCAGCCCCCATGAGGAGAGGTATCCCATCAGATAGGAGTGGAATGTATTGAGCTGAACGCCTTGGAATGTACTGAGCTGAAGCAGGAGGAACCTGGTCCTTCTGGTTCTCTGTAGGTTCTGCAGAGCAAACAGAGGTTTAAAAAAAAAAAGGTGAAGCCATTAAAATCAATATATAAAAGGTTATGCCTGGCTTCACAGAATCCCAGCATGATGAGGGCTGGAAGAGACCTCTGGAGATCATCCAGTCCAACCCCCCTGCTAAAGCAGGGTTACCCATAGCAGAGTGTCCAGAATCACAGTGTCTTGGAGGGTGTGGAGTCTCTCCAGAGGAGGAGACTCCACAACCTCACTGAGCAGCCTGCTCTAGAGCTCCAGCACCCTCTCAGCAAAGAAGTTTTTCCTTGTGTTTAGGTGGAACTTCTTGGCTTCTGTTTTGTGCCCATTGCTCCTTGTCCTGTCACTGAGCACCGCTGAAAAGAGTCTGGCCCCATCCTCTTGCCCCCTCCCCCTCTAGCTATTGCTCAGCATTAAGAAGATTCCCCTCTCAGGCTGCTCTTCTCCAGCCTAAACAGCCCCAGATCTCAGCCTCTCCTCCTGAGAGAGATGCTCCAGTTTCCTCAGCATCTTTGTGACTGTCTCCAGTAGATCCTTGTCTCTCTTGAACTGGGGAGCCCAGAACTGGCCCCAGTATTCCAGATGAGGCCTCAGTGGGGCAGAGTAGAGGGGGAGGAGACCCTCCACTGACCTGCTGTTCACACTCTTAATGCACCCCAGGGGGCCAATGGCCTTCTTGGCCTTGAAGCCACATTGCTAGCTCATGGTCAGGCTAGTGTCCACCAATGCTCCCAGGTCATTTTCCCAGAGCTGCTCTTGAGCATGTCAGTCCCTAAGGTGTACTGATACATGGGGCTGTTCTCCACAGATGCAGAACTCCACCCTTGCCATTGCAGAATTTTGTTAGGTTCCTCTTCACCCAGTGCTCCAGTTTGTCTAACTCTCCAGCCTGTGAAGCTAGCTACTGAACTTGGTGTGGGCTGAGAACTTCACAGAGTGGTCTGTGTGTGTGCTTCATTATTAGCACACAATGTAAAGAACTGGGTGGTTGCTGCTTTTGCCCTTGGGTGCTGAGAGAATCATAGAATCATTAAGATTGCAAAAGACCTTTAAGATCCACAAAAATTATCAGGGGGCTGGAACAACTCTCCTACCAGGACAGAGAGCTGGGGTTTAGGATGGAGAAGGCTCTGGGGCAGACCTAATAGCAGCCTTTCAGTACCTGAAGGGGGCCTACAAGAACACTGCAGAAGGACTGTTTACAAAGGCCTGCAGCGATAGAATGAGGGGCAATGGTTTGAAATGAGAGGAGAGCAGATTTAGATTGGATGCTAGGAACAAGTTCTTTACCATGGGGGTGGTGGAACACTGCAACAGGGTGCCCAGGGAGGTGATTGAGGTCTCATCTCTGGAGATACTCAAGGTCAGACTTGACAAGGGTTTGAGCAACCTGATTTAGTGGAGGATGTCCCTGCTGACTGCAGTGGGGTTGGACTAGATGACCTCTGGGTGATTCTATGATTGAGTCCAACCATAACTACCATGACCGCTCAACTATATCCTGAAGCGCCACACCTCCACGCTTCTTGAACACCTCCGGGGATGCCGACTCCACCAGCTCCCTGGGCAGCCTGTTCCAGTGCTTGGCTGCTCTTTCCAGCAAAGACACTTTTTTCCCTAACCTCCAACCTTCCCCCTCCCTCCTTTCTTGCAGGTGGAACAACACCCCCATGGACGAAGCTTTACACTTTGGGCACCACGATGTGTTTAAAATCCTTCAGGAGTACCAGGTGCAGTACACTCCATCGGAAGATGCCAACGAGGGCAAGGAGAACCGGACGGTTCACAAGAACCTGGACGGCTTGTTATAAATCATCTGCAGCTCGACCCTAAGAATCAGATCACTCACCTGTTTTAATTGTGGTAGACTTAAGTCATGAAGAGCGTGTGTGTTTCTCTCTGATAGTGGTCTCTCTTTTCCAGAAGTCTCTGTTACTTCAGTGTTATGTTACAGGAGTTTCTATACGCACAGGACAAATCCAGTCTCTCTCCAAAAACAAAAAAAGAGAAAACCAAACAAAAAAAACCAAACCCCACAAAAACCAACCAAGAATCTCCCTCCATAATGTGAGCAATATTACCTCATGCTGCATAGAATTGATGTAGAAAAAAAACCCACAATATTTAGCTGTTGTTGGCTTTACTGTGCACTACTTAATTTATTTGAGTTTTCTTCTTTGTGTTTTGGGTTTTTTTGGAGGTGTTTTATGTCAACTCTACAGTCTGTGGCCAGGAATTCTTTTTCTTTATCTTTTTTTTCCGCTGAGGTTTTGTTTGTTTCTCTAGCCCTCTGTTTCCAGTATGGCCAAGATGAG